>NC_044305.1:25665240-27068990 GCF_007474595.2 Lynx canadensis | reverse complement strand
TCATGAACTGTGAGATCATGACCTGAGCCAAAGTCGGACGCTTAACTGACTGAGCCACCCAGGTGCCCCTATCTAACACTCTTTGAACTTAAAAAAAAAAAAGTCACTAAGTTTTTCAATCATTAATTATTACTAGAGACTTACTCTGACCATCTCTAAGGCCAATCTGCTGAAACCAGATTCACTAATTATCAGTTAACCATTTATTTCTCATAACTAACATATGATCTTTTTCTTTTGTGTTCCTCTGACCTGATAGTTCTTATCAACAAAAGCCTCGAAGAACCAGGCAGACATGGGTAGCCATACATCTCACCTGGAGAAAAGTCTCTCTTTGGCATGCTACGGAATGCCGCATCAAAGCCACTGGTGATACCTCTCTATCCACATATCATGGTATTATTTAACTACCAAAAAAATAACAAAAACAAATAAAACCTCAGATTCATTTTTGATTTTATAATATGATCTGAAACACACTGCAGCAAGGAGACCAAATCATGACATTGTTTATTTCATATACTTTCATCTGTGAATAGTTCTGGGGGGGAGAAAAAGGAGAGCAATGGTTAAATGGCATATTTAAAGCTACTTAAAGTACTTATATCTTTGAAACGATTTTTTTAAATGTTTATTTTTGAGAGAGAAAGAGACAGAGCGACAGCAGGGGACAGACAGAGAGAAGAGACACAGAATCTGAAACAGGCTTCAGGCTCTGAACTGTCAGCACAGAGCCTGACACGGGGCTCGAACTCACAAACTGCAAGATCATGACCTGAGCCAAAGTTGGACGCTTAACTGACTGAGCCACCCAGGCCCCCCCAGCACCTCTATCTTTAGTATTTAAGCAAATATCGTTTGTGAACTATTATTATCACGAGACATTTGTATGCTTTTTGTGTATTGTTTCACACTTATTGTCCAAACACACACACAAAAGTTCCAAATGTGCATTTCATAAAATATGACACATTCCTGGTATACTTGGGTCTCATGAGTGCAGTGGAATGAGAATGAACAGTAATATATAGCAAATTGCAATCCTAATTGGGTCCCTCAATCTTAACCTAATAAATCTATCTTGTGAGACAATTTATGGATTAAAAGCCGATTCTCTTAAAACGAACATTGTATTTCTAAATTTATATCAACCTTCTGCAAGAAGCACATACATACTTTGTTTCTGTGATATTGCTTGCCTATTTTCTACTGGGTCATTTGTCATTTTGTTATTGATTTGTAAACACTCTTTATATATTATGGATTTTAATCCTTTTACGGTATAGAATGCATTTATAAATTTTATTTTACTCTGATTATCTTTTTTTTAAGTTTATGTATTTTGAGAGAGGGAAAGAGAGAGAGAGAGAGTGGGGGAGGGACAGAGAAAGAGGGAGAGAGAGAATCCCAAGCAGGCTCCATGATGAGCATGGAGCCCGACACTGGGCTGAATCCCATGACTGTGAGACCATGACCTGACCCAGGTCTTACACTGGGTTGAACCCTCTCCTGCATGCATTTTGTTATAAAGATGTTACGCACTTTATGTAGTCAAATCTGTCACTCTTGTCATTTTTAATAATTCTCTTTTGTCCTCATTATTAGCTTTATTTCCTTTGAAGTTATTTATCCTTATTCATTTAAGTTCTTCTTTTATATTTTTTATTTTTCTGAAACTATCTGGTGGCATATATTTAGGCATAATGGTAGATAGCAAACATAGCCGAATGTGGTTCTTCTGTATTGGGTCATGTCTGCTTTGCCAATAGGCCTGTTTCTTGAATCAGAGAGATGAATGTAGACTTTGTATGCTTATAAGTATGTGTGTGCCCACGGAGTGTTGACTAGCAGACTCTATTTTAAACTGAGTGGCTGAAAAGCAAGCAAGCTCACTTTATTTCATCTTACTTCTTACACAGTTGTCAAAATAAATGACTTTTGGAGTGTAATATCTAGAAGGCTAAACATCAGTATGTTAACAACAGAGGCAAGAGTATGGGTGGTCTATTTTCACCTTTTTTGTTTGTCTGTGTGCCTGATTTTTTTCTAGCATGAAGTGTTAATTCAACTTCCTCACATCTCTAAAGAAAGAACAACAGGGGCGCCTGGGTGGCGCAGTCGGTTAAGCGTCCGACTTCAGCCAGGTCACGATCTCGCGGTCCGGGAGTTCGAGCCCCGCGTCAGGCTCTGGGCTGATGGCTCAGAGCCTGGAGCCTGTTTCCGATTCTGTGTCTCCCTCTCTCTCTGCCCCTCCCCCATTCATGCTCTGTCTCTCTCTGTCCCAAAAATAAATAAACGTTGAAAAAAAAAAAAAAAAGAAAGAAAGAACAACAAAAGAATCTTGCTTGAGTCTTCCAGTCTTTGTAAGAGGGAATTAGGAATCCTATTCCTTGTCTGGATTTAGCCTATTCAACATTTTGGGAAGATAACATCTTGAGTAGAATTCAGAGGATATTTCTAAGAAATATAACACATTTAAAGTCCATTTATAAGTAAGGTATTAAAAGCAATTTGTATGACTATGGGTCACAGTGGGAGGTTCAGTTACAAACATTGATGGGTGATTTTTCTTTTTAATGACCACAACTAAAATGCAACATTTAATTATGCATCCCAGTCTACTCAAGGGGAAATCTCTTGCTTAGCCACAAAGGGCTTTGAAAATGAGACTGTGTGCTTTTTGTGCCCCATAAGGATTGCAAAAGGTCTCTCTGATATTAAAGAGTTGACACAGGTGACAAGGAGTTGACCAACAAAGACTTAGGAATCTATTCAAGCAGGCAAGAGATATTACTTACAGGATATAACAATGTCACCTGTGAAAATCAGAAATACGAATTCTCTCAATATAGGTTGCTCTCTGAGTGGTGAGTGGGATATAAGGAGGTGGGTGGGAGGATGTCCAGTCAAGTGCATGACCAATAAATTTTGTGAACAAAGCAACATCTTGTATTTGAATATTTTGTCTTGGCCTCCCAAAGACTGACCCAAAGGAGGCAACTGCCCAAAAGAGGCAAGTTAGCTAATAGCTAAGGCCTTTACTTTTAGGTTCATGGAGAACCTGGGTTGATCATGGGATCAACCTGGGTTGATCCTAGTTCATTCCCTACTAGCTGTGTGACATTGGACACATTAGCAATTCCCTAAATCGTAGTTTTCCAACTGGAAAGAGAGAAGTATTAATTTTGTACTTCATAAATGCAAAGGCTTAAAGTAAGTGATGTATACAAAATGCATTTGTCATATAGTAGGCACATGTGAGAGGTCATTGAGCTGAAACCAATGAGGTACTGGTGGGACTAGTACAGATCTGGTGGGGCCACTGGTCAATTCTTGTTCCTCATCTTGAAATATCAGTAGCATTTGGCACTTCCTCCTCCTTGACAAATTTAATTCACTCGGGTTACTGGCAAACATAATATGCTATACACAGTATTCATTCCTAACCCTAGCTGTAGCCTGAACCCTGTGTTGTGATACAAGTTTCATTATCATCAACAAATATTTATTCAGCCTTCACATATTCCCAGATTCTTTGTGGTCACGGAAAGCTATTTGGGTGGGCTGTAATTCAAAATTACTGTAATTACTAATTACTGTAAATTCAAAGTTCTGGTGTCCAGAAATTGGAAAACATGGTAAACAGAATTCTTTAGGAAATGTCTTAATTAACTTCATTACTGTCTTGGGCATTTTATAGAGCAATAATTTGTTTGGTTCTTTGCAATCATTCATTCCGTAATTACACACTGAGAATATAGCATGGGTTTTGTGTTGTGCACTAAGAACTCCAAATTGAACAAGGCCAGTGGCCTGCCCTTGAGGGGCTCATAGATTATTACAGATGAACAAATAATTGGAACGTGACGTATGGTGACCGCCACCAAAAATATGGACAAGATACAGTGTTGACAAAAGAAGGGAGTTTGCAGCATATTTAGTTGGGTCAAGGGAAACTTTCACAGATGTGGAGATGACTGAACTCGGTTTGGAAGGAAAATTAGGAGCTCAATAGGGCCAGCTTGATGGACAGGATGGGAGAGCATGATATAAATTTGTGAAGAGAGATTTATTTTTTATTTATTTATTTAAAAAAATTTTTTTAATGTTTATTTCTTTTTGAGACAGAGACAGAGCATGAACGGGGGAGGGTCAGAGAGAGGGAGGGAGACACAGAATTGGAAACAGGCTCCAGGCTCTGAGCGGTCAGCACAGAGCCTGACGCGGGGCTCGAACTCACGGACCGCGAGATCATGACCTGAGCCGAAGTCGGCCACTTAACCGACTGAGCCACCCAGGCGCCCCAAGAGAGATTTAAATGTGCAAAGAAACAGGTTGTGGAAGTAACAAGTTGGGTTGAGGCACCCACACCAATTTGGCAGAAACATAAGTGGTTCTCTAAAATGCCTAGAGAGGTGAGCAGAGACTAGCAGGGGCTAGTTCACAATGAGTTGAACACTGTGCTCATGAGATCTGATCTTTTTTTCTTTTTTTTTTTAATTTGCTCTTTTGAAAGACTTCATTTGTAGAATTGCTCTGTACTGGAGAAGACTTCATTGGAGACTCCAAAGTAATACCAATCTATCTGGGCAAACCTTAAGGCAGTCTTAAGATGCATTAAGACTAGATGACTTTCTGGAAGTTTCATACGTAAAAATACTATTTTTCCTACAATAGTTTCATACAGTAAAAAAATTACTGTTGGATGTGTGTATGTGTCTGCCTTTATCAGCTAATGATTTACTTAATCTTCCAAATGGGTTACTTTTGCGAGTAAAAGTTGGCATCAGCTGGATGGGACATTGGAACAAGAAGAATAAACTAGGACCGACTCACACAAATAAGGACATATGACCAACCAATTGGGCTGATGGCCCAGGTGGAGAAATCAATGTTCCTGCTCTCTGGGAGCTCACATCCTCAGTAAAGAAGAGTGGGTGTGATGCGATGGAACATTCTGTAACTGTGAACTCCAAATATGGGAATGAAGGTAGGGTAGGCTTGGATTTCCTGTCCATCCATATGGGTTAAAACGAGAGCTCAGAATGCTGATAGCACCCAAAACTCTAGTTTCGTTCTTGAAAGACCGTGTGTGACAGAGATCGCTGGGCAACGAAATTGTGCTGCCTGTTTCTCTTGGGAAGTCTGTAAACATGAAGCTGTTTCTGGTTCTCATTATGCTGCCCTTTGAGGTCCTACCAGCAGGTAACTTGTCCAAATGTACCATGAAACCCTAGGAGATACTACTCTGTCTGTAGGAGCGGGGCCAGGGCCTTCAGATTGTTGCTGTCTTGCCAATGTCATCAAAAGTACCCACTCTCCCTGAGTCTGTGTCTTAGAAGAAAGCACTCAGGGTGGTAAGAAGACATCAGGGCTGTACTCTTGGAAGTCCTTTCCAAAGGGAGGCATGAACCCATCCTCTAGAATGATCTTTGTAATTGAACATAGTTTTCACACAGGAACCTCACCATGCCTTTTTCCATCCAAACTCATTTTCAGCCTATGCTACAACAGTAATGAGAACAGTACAAGCTTTGGAATCATGTAGATGTGAGGTTAAAATATATCTTGATCACTGGTTAGTTGTATGAATCGGGCTAATTATTCCCTTTGAATTTCAGTTTTCTCATCTGTCGATTGAGTATGGATGACCCAGTTTCATAATGATTGAATTTCATGTGAGGAAATGTCTCTTTTCTCCCTCTTTGTTCTGTGAGCTTGTCCAAATATGGGTACAGGGGCAAATAAAGAATTAGAAACAGGTGATTTAGGACCTCAGTACAATACTCCGAATAGTTTGGATCTCTAGGGAGATGGGTACTCATGGAATTGAGTTTGATTCCCTGGGCAACACATTTATTTGAGACAAAAAGGAGGAGAGAGAGAGACAGAGAGAGAGAGAGAGAGTGAGAGAGAGAGAGCAGAGCCAGGAGGAGCATGGTTATGAAGACACAGAGGCTGGATAAAGGAAGTTCTCTGCAGCATTTATTGCGGAGACCCACGAGGTGTTGGCAAAGGGAGATTTCTGCTGCCCGTGTCAATGAGTGTGAAACCCACTGTCTCTCTTAACTTAAAAAGCCCTGTCTGTGATACTCTCTTAAAGGTTAACTTGGCTTTGAGTCATGCCACGGTGGCAAGTTGGCACTCTTTGGGGACACTGGACCGGGGAAAGGCTGAGCGAGTACTGACTTTGGAGCATGGGAGACAGAGTCAGATTTGCCAGAGTCCAGGGGTGGGACATAACAACAGTTGATAACCATGCGTTGGTCTCTTTTTTCTGGTCATACAGGTTCTGATGTTCTCAGAGATAACTGGGTATTGGCTAGGAGCCTGGGGTTTTGATGTCCTTAATTTGGGATGATTTGCCAGGAGGAGGCGCTTCGTTTTCTCTCACCAGCATAAGGTTGACTTTGGAACCACAGGAGGCCAAAACTTAGGGGAACCACACACGCCTTCTACTCTGCCTCCGGAACTAATCTGCGTCCAATGTTGTTTTCTGTGCACAGATACGGCACGACCCAGGAAATGCTTTAGTAATATAACAGGCTACTGCCGGAAGAAATGCGAGATGGGGGAAATCTATGAAGTGGCATGTCGAAATGGGAAATTATGTTGTGTTAATGAAGGTGAAAACAAAAAACACAAGAAAGCCCCAAAGTCACCTTCCTTTTTGGTACAGCCTGATGGGAAGATGGACTATGTTATTTTACCCACTACCACACTTCTTACAATCCAGATATGAATCAGGGGCTGGCTCCGCTGGTCTCCACTCTTCTTAAACCAAAAACGCCACCTCTTCCGACATGCTGGGGCAAGAGATGTATCTACTTCTTCTGTGACCTTGATTCTCCACATAATAAAGTTTTTTTTTTTTCTTTTTGCTTTGCTCTGGATTTATTTATTAATGTATTCACTTATTTTTTTGAACACTTTAAACATAAAGGAATAGTTATCATGTTCCAGGCATTCATCACGCTGGTAACATGGGTGACGTAGAGATGAAAAGAACATGTTGGTAGAGGTGGAAGTTAGCCACCTAACTTTTCCGCATCGTCTGCAATTTCATAGCATTTCAAATATTACTCCTCTTTTATTTATGTATTTTTGTTTTTGAGAGAGAAAGAGAGAGAGAGCATGCACTTGCGCACGTGAGAGGGGGAGGGGCAGAGAGAGACAGACTCTTAAGCAAGCTTTGTGCCCAGTTGGGAGCCCACCATGGGGCTCCACCTCACAACCCTGAGATCATGACCTGAGCCGAAATCAGGAATTGGACACCTAACCGACTGAGCCACCCAGATGCCCTACTCTTAGTCTAAGCAGATCTAAATGTCCCAGCTTTGTGTGCGGGGTGGGGGGGTGGTGGTGAATACAGGGGGTTTGGCTAACAACCAAGAATTCATTAGAAGAAGGCATGATATTGGAATATTTTCACAGCATTTATTGGCCAGGTCTAATGGACAGTAATGACAGCTAGTGATAGTTCCAATACAGGTTACCCCTCCTATCCAAAAGTAGAGTTGATCCTAGGAGACCTTTCATAGGCCAAAATGGTGTGAAGTGAAGAAGCAATTACCACGAACTTATATGGGAAAGTATTTGAGTGTGCTGGACCCAAAAAATAACCACTCTTAGGCTTTTCAGATACCTTTGGACACATCTTGCTAATGGATGCACAGAATAAATCAAGATAAAGCACTGATGCGCCCAGACACAGTTCAAAGCTATGATGGTTTCATGCTGAGATGCTGAATGTAGGTCCTCGGAAAGGAGCTTGGCGGGGGCGGGGGGGGGGGGGTGGGGCGGGGGAGGTCCACTCTCGCTGCTCACGGTGCCCACAGCCTCTGTAATGGTTTGCTGCAAAACCAACATCGGGTGCTATTTTTGCTTTTTGCCTTTTTAATGCAGCAGGCAATATCTTCTTCAGATCTCTTGCAGTTAGTGAAAACAGGTACTAATGCAGGTGTTTTGTAGAAGTGAAGTCGCGTAACTGGGAACTTTCAAAAAGTGGGGGACACCTGTACGTAATTTGAAACTCATTTAATGTGTATGGTCCATTTCCTTTTTTAGTAGCAATTTGAACATTCAGTTGACGCAATTTTAAGGCTCTTTTACTCTTAGAATCTTTAAAACCGTTACATATTCAATAGTTTGTGAACAGTGAAATTTACAAGCTCTCAGTTTCAAGGTGAATGAGGTCTGAGGGTCTGATGTGAAATTCAGTGACCATAGTTGAGCACACTATGTCCTATAATTGAAATGGGCTAGGACGGTAGGACTTAAGTGTTCTCTCTCTTTTTCTCACATACACTCACAACAAAACAAAAAACCAAAACCCAAACCCCCAAAACCACTAGGTCAACATGAAGAGGTAATGGGTGTGTTAATTAACTAGATGGGGAGAGAGTCCTTTCATGCCATATACATATATCAAAGCACCATGATGCACACTTTAAATATCTTACAATTTTTAAAAATTTTTTTTTAACGTTTATTTATCTTTGAGACAGAGAGAGACAGAGCATGAACAGGGGAAGGTCAGAGAGAGGGAGACACAAAATCTGAAACAGGCTCCAGGCTCTGAGGTGTCAGCACAGAGCCTGACGCGGGGCTCGAACTCACGGACTGCGAGATCATGACCCGAGCCGAAGTCGGCCGCTTAACCGACTGAGCCACCCAGGCGCCCCAAATATCTTACAATTTGTAAGTCAATTCCACCTCAATAAAAACTGCAAATAAATAAATAAAAAACTGTGTGGAATTTAAAGCCTCATACACGAGAGAGACATATTTAAGAAGCTTCTCATGAACGAGGCAGACTTTCAGTAAGTGATGATGCCCTCCAGATGAACAGAACAGAATATTTTGTGGTGACATCCATTAATGTTGCTTGGTTAAAGTATTGGCCAGAAATAACTTTTGTGGAGCTGACATTTGCTCATCTGAGATAAAGAAATCAATGGGCCTTATCCCTCCATGCGCAGCACCCAGCTTGTCTCACTGGGACAACAGAGAGACACATATTTAGGTGGATACGTTAACATTTTAAGGATCTACGAAGATCTTACTTTTAGTCGTTGTGGATTTTGAGAATTCTGGAGACATGTACAGGAAACCAGGACCAGACTAAATTGTAGAAATTTAGAAATTATTTTGTTGATGATTTCGCCATAGGAACTAATGTATGACTGTTTCAGTCTAACTCTCAGAGGGGTTTTTCAAGGGGCCCAGATAAGAAAGCCCGTTCTTTATCTCAATACTTCATAAGCCCCTCTTTTTCAGTATTCCGTCACTGTGGATCACCAGAGGCATTTTTAGGGAGGGTCCATTTTGTCACCATGGTATGAAGAGGGATCTTGTCCATTGTCTTTAATCTATGTGTGTCCTCTATTCTGTATGAGTCCATTGATAAATTAGATACACGAATCTGTTTTGGCTTAGTTTCAGATCAACCAGTGAAGTGTTGCCTGAGTCAGGAGCGAGGTGTAATGAACTGAACAGATAAATCAAGCCTCAAACTCCGCTTTGAGTGGTGGACCTAATCTTTGCTTGGACTTTCCCCCTATGATACTTTTTGTATCCCCTTTATACTCATAGAAGAGTGGATGTGGTCAGTATTGTTAGATACATTTTTTTTGGTCCTTATTTTTATATACAAAGTTAAGTTGAAATCCGATACTTTTATTATGTATCCTGTGGCACAGGCAATATTATTAGTGCCTTATTTCTTTTGGATCTTAGAACACTCTCCAAAGTCTTATTTATAGAATATTGTGAAATTTCCAGAATGTTCCAGATACATTTTTCTAAGAAGTCTCAGCATTTGGGACCACTAATCTCTTTGGGGGGAGGGCGGTCTTGGACAATGATCATGACAGGTGCCAGAGATAGTAATCATTTCCCATCCATATTCACACCTTCTTAGAAAGTTTGCTCATAGCCTTTCTCAGGGAATCTATTTCAATATGCCCTGGCAAGAGAGTAGAGGGCCAGAGAACCTTATTATTTTGACTACGAGTAATTGGACCAGGGTGGATGACAGATGTATATGTAGAGACTGAACTCTTTTGGATATCCAAGTTGGGTCCTGGTGCACTGATGAATAGGAAAAGATAGAAAGAGAAAGTGAGGGAGGGAAGGCGGGAGGGAGGGAGAGAGAGAGAGAGGGAGAGAGATTTCTAGTTACTGGTTCTAGACCTTTAGGCCTCATGTAATTACTAACATTTCTTATGATAGGTGGGCTTGAGTGGGCGTATGTTCCTATGACCTCATATCTAAGACATGAAAATTGTGTATAGGGCAAGTTTTCAGGCACAGAAGTACAAATAGAAGGTTTGCTCATTAGTAATAATTAGTAAAGACTAGGGTGGGGTGCCTGGGTGGCTCAGTTGGTAAGCATCCAACTTCAGCTCAGGTCATGATCTCGGGGTCCGTGAGTTCGAGCCCCGTGTCGGGCTCTGTGCCCAACAACTAGTTTTAGAGATAACCAAGTACTTAAGAGACGCCATGTTCAAAGCAACTTTATGATGATATTTTGTGTTTGTAGTTAACTTCTAATTTAGCTTCGATTACTCAGTGGCCCTTGGGAATATGTAGATATTCATTGACCCAGTGTGATACTTTTCAAGCTTTCTAAAAATAGCCAATAAATATTAGAAAACATGATCAGAGCACCTGGGTGGTTCAGTTGGTGAAGTGTTTGACTCTTGATTTTGGCTCAGATCATGATCTCATGGTGGTGGGATTGAGCCCCAGGTCAGGCTCTCCACTGACAGCATGGAGCCTGCTTGGGATTCTCTCTTTCCCTCTCTCTCTGCCCTTCCCCCACTTATTCTCTCTCTCCCTCTCTCAAACTAAATAAACATAAACAAGAAAAAAAAAAGAAAACACGATCAAACGAGTGGAAAATGATTGTATGGAATAATAATTCGGATATTATTAAATAATCCCTCCCAAATAGTGCATGTCAGATAAATGTGAAAAGCCCAGATGCCATTAAGTACTATTTCCTGAGTCCAAGAATCAGGTCATGTAAGAGTTACGTACATCTGAAATCGCTACCTTATGTCAAAATGGAAGCACAGAAATGATAGTACAGCTGTCTTGTAGCACCTTTTTTTTTTTTTTTTTTTTTGCTATCTTTCAACCTGGTAAGGGTTGGAAGGCAATTACCTATAACTTCTACAAATAAAAATGAATTACAATGTATAGTTAAAGTATAGTTAACCAGTATGAAGTAGTAAAATGTAAATTTAGTGATGTATCTGTATTCTTTAGTTAAGGTTTGTGGTATAAGCATTGCCATGCTGGGAAAGCTCCCTCCCTCCTAGAAAAACCACATTTTATTTATTTTTTTATTAAAAACATTTTTAATGTTTATTTTTGAGAGAGAGAGAGAGAGAGAGAGAGAGAGGGACAGAGCATGAGTGGGGGAGGAGCAGAGAGAGAGGGAGACACAGAGTCCAAAGCAGGCTCCAGGCTGAGCTGTCAGCACAGAGCCCGACGCAGGGCTCGAACCCACGAACCGTGAGATTGTGACCTGAGCCAAAGTCGGACACTTGACCCACTGAGCCACCCAGTCGCCCCTATTTATTTTTTTAAAGTTTATTTCTTTATTTTGAGAGAGAGAGAGAGAGAGAGAGAGAGAAAATGCACATGCAAGTGGGGGAAGGGGCAGAGAGGAGAGAGAGAATTCCAAGCAGGCTTCGAATGCTATCAGTGCAAAGCCTGATGTGGGGCTCGAACCCATGAACTGTAAGATCATGACCTGAGCTAAATTGAGCCAGATGCTTAACTGGCTGAGCCATCCAGGTGCCCCCAAAAAGCATATGTTAAGTGATATGCAATTAATGACTTACACAGACACACAGAATATCCCCCAAAGTTTGCACAAAGCCAATCTTTATTTTAAAAAGCTAATGTACAGTGAATACTGGGCATTACTCAAATTAGAAACCGTGGGGGCTTCAAAGGACATCATGGTGAAAATGTAAAGGTAGTCCACAGAATGGGAGAAAATTTTTGCAAATCATGTATCTGATACGGAATTGTATCTAGAATATATAAAGACCTATTGCATCTCAATAAAAAAAAGACAACCCGATTAAAAAGCATACAGAAAATGGCCCCCATCTTTATGTGCCTTAGGGCAACTGGTAGTGCTGGGAAGTGGATACATAGCTGTGTGTTGTCACTGTTAGTGACCACAGGTCTGTGGAATGGGACCTTAAAGACAGCCAGAATGGGTGAAATGGTGATAATAGGGGGTGGGGGGGGGGGGAAGGCTGCTCTGGAGGCCAAAATCTGCCATCAAATTGAGTAAGATTTTGGTGACTTCAGTTTTCCACTTGAAGATAAAATCTTAAAGGCATGGATCAAACTGAATAAGGGTTGGTTACCTTTAAAGATAATGATAAAATTCATCTAACCATCTAACCATTATAGAAGCATTGAGCAAACCAAGGGCAGGACTCATGGAAATAAGTGAAGCTAAAACTAAAATCAGAAGATCTCCAAGCAAACCTCATCTTGAAGTGACTGATGAGCATAAAAATGACACCAAAAAAGATCTGTTTATATTAAAAACTTCCCAACTGATGCAACTCTTGATGACATACAAGGGTGATCAGAGATAAAGGCCAAATACTAAATATTCAGATGAAAAGAACATTGCACCAAGTATTTAAGGGATCAATATATGCTGTGTTTGATACTGTTGAATCTAAGAAGTTTGTTGAGACTCCTGGACAGAAGAACAAAGACAGGGACCTGATAATACTTTTCAAGGAAGACTACTTTGGAAGGAGAAGCAGAAGAAGAGAGAAGAAAGAGAAAAAGAAGGCAGAGGGAGTGAAGGAGGAGGGTAGGGAGAAGGAGAAGGATGGTGAGGAGGAGGAGGAGGAGAAAGAAAAGGAAAAAGAAGAAGAAAGAAGGCAAAATGAAGAGGCTAAATTATATCCCAAACAAGAGAAAGAAGAAAAACAAAAGTTAGCAGAAAGTGCTGGAATGAAATCTCTAGCAGAAAAGATTGGATGCTTGATGAAATTTCGGAGGAGCTTAGATGAACAGACCATAGAGAAGATTTGCATATCTTTAAAAAAAATTTTTTTTAAATGTTTTATTTATTTTTGAGACACAGAGAGAGAGACAGAGCATGAACGGGGGAGGGGCAGAGAGAGAGGGAGACACAGAATCGGAAGCAGGCTCCAGGCTCTGAGCTGTCAGCACAGAGCCTGACGTGGGGTTTGAACCCATGGACCGTGAGATCATGACCTGAGCTGAAGTCGGACGTTGAACCGACTGAGCCACCCAGGCGCCCCTTGCATATCTTTTTCTTAAATCATGGTGAAATAAAATGGATAGACTTTGTCAGAGGAGCAAAAGAGGGAATAATTCTATTTAATGAAGGAGCTAAGGAGACATTGGATAAAGCCAATGATGCAAAGGATGGTAACTTATAATAAAGGAGCAGAGAAGTGACCTGGGAAGTACTAAAAGAATGACATGGAACCAGAAGCATTGAAAAAAGTCATAAATCTGGGATGCCTGGGTGGCTCAGTCAATTGAGCATCTGACTTTGGCTCAGGTCACGATCTCACGGTTTGTGAGTTCGAGCCCCGTGTCGGGCTCTGTGCTGACAGTTCGGAGCCTGGAGCCTGCTTCGGATTCTGTGTCTCCCTCTCCCTCTGCCCCTCCCGCACTCATGCTCTGTCTCTCTCAAGAGTAAATAAACATTAAAAAAAAGAGAGAGAGAAAAGTCATAAATCAATAAGAATCCCTAAATAAGTGGAAGTCTAAAGGTCTCAGCTTTAAAGGACAAAGAAAGGGAAATAAAGCTGTCTGGAATGGGCAAAGAAAAGTTCAGTTTCAGGGCGAGAAAACGAAACGTGATAGTGATTACGAACGTGATAAAAATGGCGCAGCTGGCCGAGGAAAAAGAGCAAGAGCAGAAACAAAGAAGAACCTGCATGGAAACAACAGAAAACAAAACAATGGTCGCTGGCGACCAGCAAGTACAGGAAACAAGTTTTTAAGTCATTTTAATTAGAGATTTTAAGCTGCTTTTGTCTTTGGAGGCTTTTAGAAAGAAAACTGAGGGGCACTTGCATGGCTCAGTTGGTTAAGCCTCTGACTTTGGCTCAGGTCATGATCTCATAGTTTGAGAGTTCAAGCCCCACCTTGGGCTGTCAGCACAGAGCCCACTTCGGATCCTCTGTCCCCTTCTCTCTCTGCCCCCTCCCCTGCTCATTCTCTCTCTCTCTCTCCCTCTCAAAAAGATAAATAAACATTAAAAAAAAAAGAAGAAAACTGAATTACGTCCCCTTCAATGTCACCTGTCAGAAAGGAAAACTTTTTTGTTGTTTAATGTGTCTTCTTTGTTATCCAAATGACGATTTAAAAAAAAAAAAGTATCATTCTGTTTGTGTTATTTAAAACATTTTTTTTAATGTTTATTTATTTTTGAGAGAGACAGAGACAGAATGCGAGTGGGTTAGGGGCAGAGAGAGGGAGACACAGTATCCGAAGCAGGCTCCAGGCTCCGAGCTGTCAGCACAGAGCCCGACGCGGGGCTCAAACCCACGAGCTGTGAGATCATGACCTGAGGTGAAGTTGGACGCTCAACCGACTGAGCCACCCAGGCACCCCTCTGTTTGTGTTATTTTAGATGATTTAAGTATCAAAAGAAAGATTCTTCCACTAAATTGCTTTTATAAGCAATGAGAATGTGTTAGTACAAACTAATAAAATATATATACAATATAAAAAGAAAAAAATGGACAAAAGATCTGATAGATATTTCTCCAAAGAAGATACACAAATGACCAGTAAATGCATGAAAAAAAATACGCAACATCACTAGCCATCAGGTAAATGCAAGTCAAAATCATAATGACATGCCATTTCACTCTCACTGGGATTGCCATAATCCGAAAGGCAGATAACAAGTTTTTTTTTAATGTTTTTAATGTTTGTTTACTTTTGAGAGAGACAGAGACAGAGTGTGAGCAGGGGAGGGGCAGAGAGGGAAGGAGACACAGAATCGGAAGCAGGCTCCAGCCTCTGAGCTATCAGCACAGAGCCTGATGTGGGGCTCAAACTCATGAACCGTGAGATCATGACCTGAGCCAAAGTTGGATGCTTAACCAACTGAACCACCCAGGTGCCCCTACAAGTCTCAGTGTGGATGTAGAGGACTTGGAACCCTCATACCCTGCTGGTGGGGATATAAAATGGTGCAGCCATATTGGAAAAACAATCTGGTGGTTCTTCAAATGTTATACATAGATTTAAAAGATCTGGGGCGCCTGGGTGGCGCAGTCGGTTAAGCGTCCGACTTCAGCCAGGTCACGATCTCGCGGTCTGTGAGTTCGAGCCCCGCGTCAGGCTCTGGGCTGATGGCTCAGAGCCTGGAGCCTGTTTCCGATTCTGTGTCTCCCTCTCTCTCTGCCCCTCCTCCGTTCATGCTCTGTCTCTCTCTGTCCCAAAAATAAATAAACGTTGAAAAAAAAAATAAAATAAAAATAAATAAATAAACGATCTGACAATTGCACTTCTAGTTATATATGCTGAGAAATGAAAACATACTTCCACATAAAGACTTGTGTTCATAGCACCATTATTGACAATAGTCTAGGTCACATGTCTGCACCCTAGGAGCAACTTTGGTTTTTTTGTTTGTTTGTTTTTAACAACTTTGGATTGTACAGACTCATTCCTACAACCAAAATAAGAATTGTGTTGAAGAAGTGTTTAGAAGCCAATACCCTGACAGTTGTCCATGACACTAGTTTTGAAATAAGAATTCAGGAGCAAGAATAAAGAATTCTTCCTTTAATGTGGCTGGAGCTAGAGTAGATTTTCAGGGACAGAATCAGAGTAATTGGCCTAGCCTTAGAGATCACTAGAAAGGGAACAGGCGTGTTGTGAGGAGACACTGCACTACAACCTACAGTGCTTCATTTTTGAGGAAACGAGAGACACCGCTCTTGGGTTACAGTTCAAGGAAAAAATTCCATATTTCTCAGGGCAATGTCTCAGCTTCAGAGCCACCTCAATGTGATCACACCACATTCCCAGGCACAGAAGACACAGTCACCTTTCCCTCTAAGAGTGGGCTAGGTGAGGCAGAGAGTGAATTGGGGCATGAAATTGTAGCAAGGTCAGTGGACGGTAGGTGACTTGGGCGACTGTATGGAAGGAAGCAGAATCAGCACCCTCTATAGTAGCTAAAACTAAAGAAGATTTATTTACTATTTCAACAGACTTACTACGCATATCCAATGTCGGATGCTGCTGTCAGTTTGGTGTATTGTCAGGATCTCACTGAGCTTCATTTGTCAACTCTGCCATAACTGTTAAAACTGTACTACTGGCTCAATCCATGGCTTCCAGAGTTCATTTAAGGGACTTACATCAGCAGCTGATGTTGCGATAATGACACAACACAAGGACATATACTATCCTTCAGGGAATGACGTCACCACCACCCAGTTTCTCATGTCACTGTGGGCTGAAACCAGGGAGTCATCCTCACTCCCACCACCTCCAATGAATAATCAACTACTATAAATCATAGCTACTAAATACCTCTCAAATCTACCCACCGTGTTCCATCTTCACTATCTTGACTTTGGTCCAAGCCAGCTGTCTCCTAGCCCATTGTGATACGTTGTATCTGTTCTCTCCCTATTTTCTCCCAGTTTCAATGCATTTTATTCACTCAATACAGAGGAATTTAAAAAGTGCAGACTTGACCACGTTATTCCCTGCTTAAAAAAATTTTTTTTTAATCTTTCCATTGGTGACTTTATTATTTTTTTTCCTGCTTAAAATTCTTAGTGGCTTCGCTTCCTATTCCTCTTCAGTTAAAGATGAAAATGGTCTACTAGCCCCTGCCCTATTAGTCCGTTGGTCTCCTTTGCCCACATCTCCAACATCATCCTTTGTCCTGCAGTCTGCCCATGAGCCCTGTTTTTTCACTTTTCTTTCTTTGCATGTGGATGTCTAGTTGTTTAAGCACCATTTGTTGAAGAAACTATCTTTTCTCCATTGAATTGCTTTCCCTCCTTTGGCAAAGATCTGTTGACTGTAAGTATGTGGGTCTATTTCTGGGCTCTCTATTCTGTTCTAGTGATCTGCTTGTCTTTTTCAACAATGCCACACCATCTTGATTACTGTAGCTCTATAGTAAATGTTGATGTCTGGTAATGTCAATCTTCAAGACTGTTCTCTAAATAATGTATATGTTTTCGCAGTGATATGTAAGCACCAAATTGGCACATTTTAAAATTATTTATGATTTAATAAACATTATATTCTACAGGGAGAACTCTAGAACTTGGAGAACTCCAAGTTTTACAGTCTGCATTGGTATACATGGATTCTGATACACGCATTTGTTTGAGGAATCAGTTCATAATGATTCCGCTTGCTTCAGGTCCCATTGATGTTTCCAAACCCTCAAGTACTATCTATTTCCGTGTGTAAATAGTGGATTTGAACTTAACAATGATCCTGGAGTGATTGTAAAGATACAAAGAAATAGCACTAGTGTTAGTTACTTCAGTTCTGTCATTCTGTGTGATCACTTTTGTGTTTATCCAAACAGTGAAAGAGAATGCAAGTTGTAATATTTTTGTATGGTTAGTACCAATTTTAATTCATATATGAAATATTTTTATGGATTTGAATTGTATATTTAAGATTGAAATTTATTCTTCTTTTAGGTTTTAGTTATTTATTTAAAAATGTTTTTAATGTTTTTATTTTTGAAAGGGGGGGAGGGGCAGAGAGAGAGAGAGAGAGACACAGAACCCGAGCATGCTCCAGGCTCTGAGCTGTCAGCACAGAGCCCGACATGGGGCTCGAACCCATGAACCATGAGATCATGACCTGAGCTGAAGTCAGATGCTTAACCGACTGAGCCACCCACGTGCCCCAAGGTCTTATTTTAAAATAAAAAAAATAGAGATGCCTGGGTGGCTCAGTCGGTTAAGTGTCCAACTCTTGACTTTGGCTCAGGTCATGATCTCACAGTCATGAGATTGAGCCTGGCATCATGCTCTGTGCTGGGCTCGAAGCCTGCTTAAGATTCTCTCTCTCCCTCCCCCTCTGCCCCTCTCCCACTTGTGCACTCATGTGCTTGCTCGCTCTCCCTCAACATAAAAGAAAATAAATTAATGAAAATTATTGCTAATTTTTACGTGATTATTACAGGCAGATTTTGTTGTATGTTGTATTTTATTGCGTGGCAATAAAAAGTGATCCACTCTCGGTATCAGCTATGCCAAGGACTCCCCCCTACCCTTTTCTACTCCATCTTCCATGGGTTACTGTCTCTGGGGAGGAGAGAAGGAAAGTGTAAATCCCTTTTTATGCGACTGGGCCAGCACTGCAACATGCTCGTGCTCTGTGAGGTAACTGATGTGTTTTGTGTGGCAGGTGTTCAAATCCTAGCTTGTTCATGGGGTACCTGAGGGATTCTTTGAGACGCTCTTCAGGGACCTCCTACTGCCCAATTCCCTCCCCCCCCCCCCCCCACCACCCGGCATTATTGAGATAGAATTGACAGGTGACATTGTATAAGTTTGAGGTGTACAATGTGGTGATCTGAAACATGTATATATATTACAAAGTGACTACCACAATAAGGTTAGTTATCACCTCACATAATAATTATTCTGTTTTTGTGTGGTGAGAACATTCATGATCTACTGGCTTAGCAATGTTCAAGTATGCAACATTGTATTATTAACTGTAGTCACCATGCTGTACATTACATCCCCAGAGCTTAGTCATCTTATCACTGAAAGTTTGTACCCTTTGACCAACGTCTTCCCATTTCCTCCACCCCAGCTCTTGCAACTACAATTCTACTCTCTGTTCCTGTGAGTTTGACTTTTTTCAGGTTTTACGTATAAATGAGATCACTTGGTATTTGTCTTTTTCTGTCTGAATTATTTCACTTGGCATAAAGCCCTTGAGGCCTATCTGTGTTGCAAATGGCAGGATTTCCTTATTTTTTAAAGCCGAATAGTATTCCGGTGTGTGTGTGTGTGTGTGTGTGTGTGTGTGTGTGTGTATCTATGTCGCATTTTCTTTATTCATTTATCCATTGACAAATATTTAGGTTGTTTCCATGTCTTGGCCATTGTAAATAATATTGCAATGAACATGGGAGTGCGGACATCTCTTTAAAATAGTTTTAGAGGCACTTGGGTGGCTCAGTCGGTTAAGTGATGATTTCAGCTCAGGTCTTAATCTCAGGGTCATGAGTTCAAGCCCCACGTTGGGCTCTGCACTGGGAGTGGAGCCTACTTAAAAAAAATAGTTTTAGGGGCGCCTGGGTGGCGCAGTCGGTTAAGCGTCCGACTTCAGCCAGGTCACGATCTCACGGTCCGTGAGTTCGAGCCCCGCGTCAGGCTCTGGGCTGATGGCTCAGAGCCTGGAGCCTGTTTCCGATTCTGTGTCTCCCTCTCTCTCTGCCCCTCCCCCGTTCATGCTCTGTCTCTCTCTGTCCCAAAAATAAACGTTGAAAAAAAAATAGTTTTAAAATTTCCGTTGGATATATAACCAGAAGTAGGATTGCTAGATCACATGGTAGTTCTTTTTCAATTTCAACTTTATATTATTATTTTTTTAGGTAGGTTTATTCAACTAGGTTTTTGTTTTTTTGTTTTTTTGTTTTTGAGTATAGTTGACACACGATGTTACATTACTTTCAGGTGTACCACTGAATGATTTGACAAATTTATACATTATACCATGTTCACCACAAGTGTAGCTACCATCTGTCCCTATTTTTAGTTTTTTTGAGGAACCTTCCAGAAGGTTTTGAGGAACCTTCCGGAAACCCTTCCACACTGTTTTCCACAGTGGCTATGCCAATTTGCCTCTCCACCAGCTGTCACACGAGGGTTTCCTTTTCTCCATATCCTTACCAGCCCTTGATATCTCTTATCTTTCTGATGATGGCTGTTCTAAAAGGTGTGAAATGATACCTCATTATGGTTTTGTTTTGTGTTTCCCTGATGACTCGTGATGTTTAGCACTTTTTCTTGTACATGTTGGCCATTTGTATGTCTTCTTTGGAAAAAATGTGCATCCAGGTATTTTGCACACTTTGATATTGGGTTGTTTGAGTTTCTGCTTTTGAGTTGTATGATTTCCTTACGTATTTTGGATATCAAATAATTAGGGGAGTATTGACATCATAGCAATATGAATATGAATAGAAATTTCCAAAAGTGTTGAGTATATGTTGACATTACGGTCTTTAAATGGGGCATTGGGGATCACTATTTATCAGAGGTCAAGAAAAGACCATGAGTCCACGTGTCACAAGTAGATAAAAAACGACAAAACCACTAACCATTAGGAATGCAAAACACATTCTTTATTAAGATAGAGGAGACACTAAGCAAATACCTTCCACAACTAACTATGGACCAAAAAATAACTGAAAAGACATTTAGATTCAGAGATTGATTGTAGAAGATAAAACATGATAGAATGGATACATCCCAGAAGACTACTGCCCCCCGAGTGTCAGTAATTATATAAAATTTTAATTCTAAGAATATAAGAACTAAATAATTGAATTCTTTTTGTTTGGCTGTTTGTATATTAATTTTTGAGAGCGAGCACATGAATGGGGGAAGGGCAGAGAGAAAAGGGAACAGAGGATCCGAAGTGGGCTCTGAGTTGTCAGCACAGAGCCTGATGTGATTCAGACTCACGAGTCATGAGATCATGACCTGAGCTAAGTGAGACACCCAACTGACTGAGCCACCCAGGCGCTCCTAGAGAATTGAATTCTTAGGTGGATTGATTGGTCCCAATGTAGTTCATAATATAGTTTGAGCCAGTCTGTGATAAAATGAGAAAAATTGGAATAATGCAATGAGATTTTAAGTAATTTGAATGAATTCAGTTAAAAAAATTCATCCTGTTTTTCCCTGCTATGTCATATGTACATATTTCTTGAAGGTAAAATTTCACTTTTGGAATCAAAAGTGACATATAATGTCACTTTTGGTGACATTTAAAGATAAATTAGTAAATGATGGTGATAACTAAAATTAAAAAAAATTTTTTTTAATGTTTTATTTATTTTTGACAGAGACAGCATGAGTGGGGAAGGGGCAGAGAGAGAGGAAGACACCAAATCTAAAGTAGGCTCCAGGCTCTGAGCTGTCAGCCCAGAGCCCCACGTGGGGCTCGAACTCACAGACTGCAAGATCATGACCTAAGCCAAAGTAGGACGCTCAACTGACTGAGCCACCCTAAAACATTTTTTAAAAAATTTACTCATCTAGGAAAGCCAGGACTAGAAGAATCATAAAAAAGGTGGATATAAATGAAAAGCAAATGTCAGTTTTTAAGCCATACAAAATCTCATGGCAAGACAGAGGATCATATTGAGAACAAACTGTATGACGGACAAGTGTGTTAACATTTCTGTGTATGATTTTTTTGTTTGTTTTCAAGTTGTGTTGTTTGACTTTGGTTTATATATCATCAAAGTAATGTTACTATACACGTAATAATAATTAATGGAGAAAATTGCATGGTCACCATGTGTCCTCATTGTCTTCATATAATCAAGGTTCTATTTATGTACTCATCTAAGAAAAGTAAGAAGTTTCATAATGGAAGAATGAATGTACTATATGCCAAAAATTTGTAGGACACTTCTAAAGCTGTGTATAGAAGGAAATTTGTAGCTTTAAAATGCTCATATTTGAAACAAAGAAAGGCTGTAAATAAGAGAGATAAACATCACCTAACAGAGTTAGAAAAAGAAAAACATATTAAAACCAAGAAAGTAGAAATACACCTAAAACAGTGAATTTTATGGCACTGGAAGTTGGTTGAAAAACAAGTGGAAATAAAAACATTAATAAAGATACTAAAGAAATGGAAGCTGGATCAAAAATTAACAAATAAAATTTAGTTTTTGTAAAGACTAATCAAATTAATAAGCAAATAGTGAGACTTACCAAGAAAAAATAAACAATGTCAGAAATGAAAAAGGAGACATCACTACATATCTTAATAAGCATTAAAAAGAAAAGGAAGGGGCGCCTGGGTGGCGCAGTCGGTTAAGCGTCCGACTTCAGCCAGGTCACGATCTCGCGGTCCGTGAGTTCGAGCCCCGCGTCAGGCTCTGGGCTGATGGCTCGGAGCCTGGAGCCTGTTTCGGATTCTGTGTCTCCCTCTCTCTCTGCCCCTCCCCCGTTCATGCTCTGTCTCTCTCTGTCCCAAAAATAAATAAAAACGTTGAAAAAAAAATTAAAAAAAAAAAAAAAAGAAAAGGAAGATATTACAAATTATTTTAGGCTGATACATTTAAAAATCATAGCAAAATGGGAGAAACAATAAAAACAAAAATATGAGTCGACAAAAAACATTACAATTGTCCTTTTAGCTTTTAAAGAAACAGCCTATAATTAAAAAAAATTCCTATAAGAAGTTGAATCTCAGTTGATTCTATCAAACATTCAAGGAAGAAATAACATAAGAAATAAATCTTAGATAAATAGGAAGAAAGAGAATATGACCAAATTGGTTTTGTGTTTAGCTTTTAAAATCTAAGTAACCTTTTTTTTTTAAAGAACAGTTTTAGATTTATAGAAAAATTACAAAGATAGTGCAGAGAGCTTCTGTATACTCCTTAGCCAGTTTCCCCTTGCTGCTAACATCTTATATGTCACGTTGCATTTGTCACAGCTAAGTGCATTAGCATTAACTAAGCCCTACACTTATCGGTAGTTTTTGCTTAATGTCCTCTTCCTGTTCCAGGAGCCCATCAGGATATCACATTACCTTTAGTTGTCATGTCTCCTCAGCCTCCTCTGGTTGTGACAATTTCTCAGAAGTTTCTTGATTTTGACAAATTTGACATGTTTGAGGAGTGTTGGTCAGATATTTTGCAGAATGCCACTCAGTTTGGTTTTTTTCTGGCGATTTCCTCATTGTTAGCCTGGGGCTGTGGCTTTTAGGGAGGATGGCCACACAGGTGAAGTGCTGTTCTCATGACGTCATTTCACATGCTCACACTATCAACAGATTTCCCCCATAGAATCCGAAGCATGGTTTTATCAGGTTTCTCCACTGTAAAATTACCTTTTTGCTCCTTTCCATACTCTACTCGCAGGAGGTAAGTGACTAAGCACAGCCCATATTGAAGGGAGAGGCGAAGCTCCCCCTCCCTGAGGAGGGAGTGTCTACATAAATTTACTTGGAATTCTTCTGCACAGAAAATCTGTCTTTTCTCGCCAAGGTATTTATTTAATTATTTATTCAGATCAGTATGGACTCCTGGATTTTATTTCTACATTGTATTACAATCCAATGCTATGTTATTTATTTTATTAGTCAAATCATCCCAACTTTGGTTGTTCAGAATTCTTTCAACCTAACTCCTGTGTCCCATTAACATGCCCCAGCCTTCTCAGTTTTAAAACACTTCCTGGCTTTCTGGCATTGCAAGGTGCTCTGGGCTCGTGTGTATTCCCTGCCCCAGCCCTAGAACGGGAGATAAGAGGGTGATTAAGAGAGCATATGCCACAAATTTGTGTGGTGGACGTTACCTTGGTGCAATGACGTAAGGAACAAAACTGGAAAATGAATGTGAAATGTAGTGGGAAAGGACATTTTTCATGTGAATCACATCCAGAAGGTATATCTTTAAGACTTAGGTGGGCTGTATACATGAATTATCATTATGTCATCTTGTATTTCAAGACAGCAATAAAGTCTCATGCAATACTGCAATTGAAACCAATTCCCAAGTCCTTTACGTTTCCTCCAAACTTCAAAGGACTCCAATCTCCAAAAGGATCCATTACTAGTGGTAACACGTAAAATAACAACAAAGGAATAACTAAAAACTTATGTCTTGGAGTTATGTATTTATTTCTGCCTCTACCTTATATAGTGAGCTCCATAGTAGTGGAATTTTATTCATCTCTGTCTTCACAGCTCACTGCTTTTGCACAGGAACTAAATAAATTAGATTACCCCATAGTTTGTCTTTGGGAACCTATTCATCAACCAAACAAAGTGCATGTATATTCTTCTGAAATGTCCTGTTCCTTCCATTTGTTGATTTTGTTCTGTTCATGCAAATTGCCTTCTCACTAACACTTACCGATTGAAATCATACACATTTTATAAGGCACCGCTTTAATCTTAAATTCACTTGCGATTTTCCCTGAATACTTGGCTTCACCTTTCCCTCTCCTGAATTCCATGACAACTTCCTTGAGTTTCTTGCTATAGTTTTTTTGTGTGCTGGTTATATCCCCTTTCTAAGGGAGAGGTTCTGAGTTGTCCTTATCAGTTCATCATTTGGTGTATTGAGTGTTCGGTCTCTGATTAAAGAAAAACAAGTCAGAAAACTGGCAATGAGCTTTATTAGAATCTACTGTAAGGTCATTCTGGGGGGGGGGTGTCAAGGAATCAGAAGGAAGAAGATGTGGACCTCTTCAGCTTACTTTATTAGAATAGGTTGAGAAGTAAAGGAACAGAAAATTGTGCTTGATTCATGTAGAGTTTGCCTTGGGTCTTGAATAATTTTCTATGTTTATATCATAATCTTGAGGGAAAGTCACTGCATATGTCCTTGGCTTTGGACGAGGTGGCTTTGTAATTTTTTTACGTGCTTCCAATTCCACGATATTGAGGCAACAGTATCTCCCATTCTCACATAGTACTTCACGTATTTCACTTATTTTGCATATTTTCCTGCAATATCCTCGTATATATTCGCCCCAGCATCTCTTAAGTTGTTCAGTTACTGTGCATATAAAGAACAATAGGCCAAGATCAGTGTTTGAGACTAAAAGGCAACTTTGGTCATGGGGAAGACAGAGGATGTTTGTAGGGATTAGGTGTATGGAAAACCTGCAGGCATATACTCATAATATCCTATGGAGGATGCTCCAAGAAGGTAAACCTCAGTGTTTATGTCTAACTGATCGCTCATATTTATTTCCTCCTGGGTTTTGGGCTTCCATCCAACATCCAATGGACTCCCCCCAAAGCATCAGCTCTTGTTGGGAAAATAAAGGAACGGAAGCTTTGATTGCAGGGTATGGAACTATTACTCCATCTGGGAACCTCAGCACATCTGCCACTGTTTGGGTGCCGCAGGGCACCACTTCTCTACCACTGCCCCACCTGTAATGCCCAGAGAATAGTATTTGTTACTCTGTATTTATGTCTGAGTGAGACTGTGTTCTTGGGTTCATACTCCCTACCATGATCAAGAAAGACTGTCTTGTTGTTCAGTCAGGTGTTTTTTTTCCCTCAGTAATACTCCTCCCCGATTCTCAGCATTGCACATTTTTGCCAGTGCAGGTCTTCCTTTGACTTCTATGTCATCATAATAATCTTGAACTTGTTTTACTCCTCTCTGAGTCCTCATTCCTCTTCCACCTCTAGAGTGAGAGTTTCTCCAATGTTCAGTCCCAGACTTTGCTCACCTTGATATATAGCCTTTTCTTTAGTGAACCTAAATACTTTTAGTGATCTACAGAGTTAAGATGTTCAGATTTTGGCTTCTGGACTTATATAATCCCCTGAGATAGACGCCAGAAGATGAAGACTGAAAACAAAGATGCTGCCTCCAACCCCAGATTCCAGAATTCCTTTGATTCTTAGGAGTTTGAGGGGCTGGGGACGGACCACTTCTAATCCTATAGTAAAAGCCAAATATAAGAGATCTGCTTTTGAAAGAGGAAAGAAAATGAATTTTTACGTTCTTAGTATGGGCCAAGCCTTATGCTGGATGTTTTACAAATGTTATTTAATAAAGCCCCTATGATCCAGGTGTCATTATCTCCACAATGAGGGAACTGAAGCTCAGAGAGCCTTTACCATTTATCCAAAGTTGACCAGCCAGTAGATATTGAAGGCATATTTCTCACACCTGACTCCAAAGTTTGTGCTTCTTCCACTATCCACACACTGTAGACTAAAATATATATTGGAGTGGAAGAAAATATGGCTAGGTGGCAGAGTAAAAACTGTATCCTAATAAATAGGGGCATTCCTAGATATGGGCTCACTCCTTTCTATAATGACACCGTCCCAGAGGAAATTATGGCTTTTCAGTTCTGTCAATACTTTTTTTTTTTTTAAAGAACAGTACCATGGTAGAAGGCATCAGGGAGAGGGAATTTCTGGTTGAGGAATTTCTGGTGAGTTCCCAAGGGGGCCTATCTTCTCCTGCCATGACTTATGAAATTCCCTTGGTTCTTAGAAATACTCCATCCCATTGTTGATTTGGGTGAGCCCCTGGAAAGCTCTGGATTACCTGTGGACTTCTGGAACAGCAGAATTGCAATGATCAGGAGGAGCTTCATGGCCAGGCTTGCCACAGGAGGTGGCAGCCAAAGCTCTTTGTCCAGTGGATTGCACACCATGTCACCTTCCTCAGAGACTTGGATTCTTATGCACCAGACTAGAACGGATGGCATGATACGAAGTGTGTTCCCAAACTTCTGAACTGTGGACTTCGTACCATGTGGGCGGGCACAGGAAATTTGAGGTTACCCACTTTTCCCCCACGTGGAATTCAGAGACACGGTATGTTCTACCCCATCTTATCTGATGCTTTCTGTCGGCTGTAGACTACTGGTGAGAATAATCTGTGCTTTCTGTACTTTGGCTGTCTGCCCTGTTAGACCAAGGTAGACATGTGCTCACATCTAGTTATGAATAAAAGAATACAAACAATGAAGCATTCTCCATTTGCAGCATTCAGCTAAGTGTAGCATCTCTGGGTGTTGTGTCTATCACTTCAGTCTGTCCAAATGGCAGCCCACTTTCATCCTAATATCCTGGATATATTTAGTGACTCACAGACAAGCAATATACAATGATAGAGGAATAATAGGATGACTACAATAAAATTTCATCTAGAAACAGCAGAAAGGGGGAGAAAAGACAGAGGTAACACAGCAATATAGCATTGTCCTGATGGACAATAGCAAGGGTTTCTCTCCTGCCAACATAGAGAATTCTTCGATTTGTGTTTTTTCCGTTCTGTTCTCTGGGAAGATTCCCTTTCTCCATGGATCTCAGTGGCTCTCTCTTGGAGGAGGTTGGGGGAGACTTCTTCTGGGGGATATGCTACTTTATGCTACTTTAGTGCAGGTATTGGAAATTATACGAATGATTTTGTTACCCAGGCTTTGATTTCTCTTGCGTTATAACTCGTTTGAAAGATAAGACTTTCCTTTGAATTGCTTTTAGTCATGTTCGTCTGTAAGATCAATCAATAAATAGTTTTGAATCATGGAAACTCATTTGAGATCCCAACCAGGGCACTGATATCGACAGAATAAGCTTCTGGAGATTATGCCATCTCTGAACCATCCCTAAGCTCATCCCTTAACTTAACAGTCTCTCACTCAGGCTCTGGCTGTAAGCATTCGATACGATAGCATCTGGACAGTGTAGATGAACTAATTGAGAGTGATCTCCATGAATTTATGGTAGTATCAACGTATGTTTTTGTGTAATGCCACCGGCAGCACTTGTCTATGTAAATTCAGAAATGTACACAACATTAATTGCGTTAATGTAGGATTGTGGTGTCCAAGGAATTAAAGGACTAAAAGAAGAAGAACATAGGAGCCCTAGTTATTGGCCAGAGAGCTATTGAAGTAGATCACGGACTCTCTTCTGGTTAGAGAGAGAAATATAAACAAAGTGGGGCTGATAAGTTGATTTGACAATTCCGTGATTAGAAAATTCACATTCTTTTGTCCCACAGGTAACATTAAGACTGCATCTTAGAAAAAGTGGTGTCTCCATACTCCCACTTCAATACTGTGTGTGTGCTTGCATGTATGCACGCGTGTGTGTGGCCACGTGTGCGTGTGTGTGTGTGCACACGTGTGTGTGTCTTTTCTGTCCCCTGCTGCCAGAGAGTCTATGAACATGATCTTCTAGATTGATTCCATAGAGAGTCTTCCTTTCCCCAGACTCCCTTAGGGCTAAAAAAAGTACATGTTCCCATGTGCAAGATGGGATGAATAAAGAACATGATGTTTCTTAGGAAAAGTACATTTTTAATGTACTTCTTATAAAAAGACATGAGTGTAATATATTTCTTTTTTTTTTTATAAAATTTTTTTTTTCAACATTTATTTATTTTTGGGACAGAGAGAGACAGAGCATGAACGGGGGGGGGGGGGGGAGAGAGAGAGGGAGACACAGAATCGGAAGCAGGCTCCAGGCTCCGAGCCATCAGCCCAGAGCCTGACGCGGGGCTCGAACTCACGGACCGCGAGATCGTGACCTGGCTGAAGTTGAACGCTTAACCGACTGCGCCACCCAGGCGCCCCAAGTGTAATATATTTCTGGATAACTCACCTATCATGCTCTGTCGAGTCGAAGAGTTAGGAGAGTAAATTATTTGATTATTTAAATGGGTCAGCCAGGGAGGTTGTGTTTGTTTGCAAGAGTTAAAAAGTTTTTCTTTTTATGTCAATTAAAAAAGATTTGAAAAATAGGGGCGCCTGGGTGGCGCAGTCGGTTAAGCGTCCGACTTCAGCCAGGTCACGATCTCGCGGTCCGTGAGTTCGAGCCCCGCGTCAGGCTCTGGGCTGATGGCTCGGAGCCTGGAGCCTGTTTCCGATTCTGTGTCTCCCTCTCTCTCTGACCCTCCCCCGTTCATGCTCTGTCTCTCTCTGTCCCAAAAATAAATAAACGTTGAAAAAAAAAAAAAAAAAAGATTTGAAAAATAGTTTTCTTGGGGCGCCTGGGTGGCTCAGTCGGTTAAGCGTCTGACTTCGGCTCAGGTCATTGATCTCACGGTCTGTGAGTTCGAGCCCCGCGTCGGGCTCTGTGCTGCCAGCTCAGAGCCTGGAGCCTGCCTCGGATTCTGTGTCTCCCTCTCTCTCTGCCCCTCCCCTGTTTATGCTCTGTCTCTCTCTGTCTCAAAAATAAATAAACGTTGAAAAATAGTTTTCTTGTATAGCGTGTGCATTATTTACAAGAATCAGGAAATAAAAACCAAACACAAGAAAGGAAATAACCAGTGGCATTACTACTGTCTAAAGAAAACATCTGAAAACATGTATACCATTTATAATTTTTTCCTTAATAGAACAAAAATACCTTTATTGTTTAATTCAGATATCATCTTACGGGGTTTTCCTGATTAACAGGAAAGATGTGATAAAACTGTCCCAGACTTACATCAATTGCATGGCTTTTGAAAGTCTAGGATTCTTCAAATCTCTGCGGGTTCCAGATGTTTACATTCTTAGGATACACTGGCTTTCAGAATTCTCTATCTTCATTTGCTAAGTCTTACTTGCACCGTATCCAGCCTCCCCGATGCAAAACTCTTCGTTAATTCCCAACAAAAGTAAAACCACACGTACTAAGCACTTTGGAATTTATCAGAAGGTATATAAGAGTTTGGGAGGGAGGGTTACTGAGAAGGTGATTACTTGGCAGTAACACAAGCAACTTTCAAAAGGACTGGAAGACATCATTGATGTGTTTTTTTTTTTTTTTTTAATTTTTAAAAAATTTAAATCCAAGTTAGTTAACATATAGTGCAATAATAAGTTCAGGAATAGAATTTAGTGATTCATCACTTACGTATAACACCCAGTGCTCATCCTAACAAGTGCCCTCCTTAATTAATACCCCTCACTTGTTTAGCCCTTCCGCCCACCAGACACCCTGCCAGCAACTCTCAGTTTGTGTGCTGTATTTAAGAGTCTCTTATGGTTTGTCTCCCTCTCTGTTTTTATATTATTTTTGCTCCCCTTCCCTTATGTTCATCTGTTTTGTGTCTTAAATCCACATATGAGTGAAGTCCTACGATACTTGTCTTTCTCTGATTGACTTACTTTGCTTAGCATAATACACACTCTAGTTCCATCCACATTGTTGCAAGTGGCAAGATTTCATTCTTTTTTGATTGCTGAGTAATATTCCATTGTGTGTGTGTGTGTGTGTGTGTGTGTGTGTCACATCTTTTTTTATGAATATAATTTATTGTCAAATTATTTACCACATCTTCTTTATCCGTTCATCCATCGATGGACATTTGGGCTCTTTCCATACTTTGGCTGTTGTTGATAGTGCTGCTATAAACATGGGGGTGCATGTGTCCCTTCGAAACAGCACACCTGTATCCCATATCCTTTGGATAAATGCCTAGTAGTGCAATTGCTGGGTCGTAGGGTCGTTCTATTTTTAGTTTTTTGAGGAACCTCCGTCCTCTTTTCCAGAGTGGCTGCACCAGCTTGCATTCCCACCAACAATGCAAAAGAGATCCTCTTTCTCCGCATCCTTGCCAACATCTGTTGTTGCCTGAGTTGTTAATGTCAACATTTGTTAGTTCTTGTCTTCCTGATGACAGCCATTCCAACAAGTGTGAGGTTATATCTCACTGTGGTTTTGATTTGTAGTTCCCCGATAATTAATAATCTTGAGCATCTTCATGGGTCTGTTGGCCATTTGGATGTCTTCTTTGGAAAAATGTCTATTTAATTCCCCTCCCTATTTTAAAATTAGATTGTTTGTTTTTCTGTCATTGAGTTGTATGCATTATTTATATATTTTGGATCTTAACCCCTTTTCTGATATATGGTTTGCAAATATTTTCTTCCATTCTGTAGGTTGCCTTTTTCATTTTGTTGATAGTTTCTTTTGCCGTGCAGAACCTTTTAAGTTTGATATAATCCCACTTGTTAATTTTTGTTTTTGTTCCTTGTTCTTTTGGTGTCCTATTTAAAAAATCACTGCTAAGATCAATGTCATTTATATGATAGTCTACAAATTGCAAACCAATCTATAGAGAATTTGTAGAAATCCAGCCTACCTGAAGGTGTGTTGCATTGTGTGCCAGTCTCAGCCTATCAGTTACTGGTGTTGTGGTTGGACGAGCCCTTGTGGTTATGATTGCAAGGTGCCTTTCAGCAATAACCATCAGGAAACTTTGAAAAAATAAAGTTTCATTACTTATAGAGCATGGAAATTACATAGCACACCTGAGGCTGCATAGCAAAGTCTTGGATAGAAAGAGAGTGTGCACAGGGTTCTGGGGTTCTGCTTTTATTGGGGCCTAGGGTATTATGGTCTAACTAGGTGAATTTAAAACATAAGAGCAGGAATTTAAAGCACGGGGAGAGAAAAAACTAGTGTCCCAACTGGTTAGTTTTCAAATTCAACCAAAATCTCTGAAACAAAGGAAACTCATTGAAGGGGGGGGGGGGGGGTGGTGGCTCTTTTTCTAGCTCCGTGGCTGGCAATGTGTTTATTAGAGATAGCCTTTGTTGAATTGGCTGCCTCTTTGAAGTGGATGCCTCAGCAATCAAAGCTTAACTCAGGCACTTGCATTACAAAAACAAACAAACAAAAAACCACAAAACAACTGCCTGGGCTTAGCACAGCAGCAGAGTGGGAAGGATATCAGTTTGGACACAGTGGAGGGGAATTTTACCAGAATCACCTAGGGTGCTACTGCACAGGGCTAAGCTGTCCAGCGTTGGGGGCGTTGGGTGGAAAGCAGTGAGTTAGTGCCCAGTTACCCTAGTTGTATGGGTTGTGGCTGGAGAAACTTGTTTCTCTTCAGAAGAACCCAGAGTACTGAGAAAAGAACCCCATGCCGGAGGTGGGGTTGGGGGGAGAGACGCGGAAGAAAGCAGATAAGAATATTAAAACGCTATAGAGAAAGCAGCGTCTGCTAGGAAGTCTGCCTACAAACCTCTGGGAGTATCCCACTGGAGACTCTCCTGGTCCGCCCGCACCCATGTGCACCCAGTGCTAAGCCCACAACCCCCCTTCCCACCCCCCACAGCCAGATCTTTGTGTGGCTCACGGGAGCCACAGCAGTTCCTACCCAGGTCTTTGGGCAAGGAGAAGCCACAAACTGGAGCAGCAGTGCCCCCTTCTGGAATCTAAAGGGAGGTTTCCAGCAGCTACACTGGTGAGTTCTAACAAGAGAAAACAATAAAAGCTTAAAAATCCTGTCACAAGATGGAACAAGAAGAGTGGTGCTGGTCTACCCGTACACAACCTAGGAAACACCAGGTAAACTGACACCAAGGAGGAATACCACATGGGAAGACAACCAGTAGAGATTTAAGGAGGTTTCTGCTGCTTCACATGTGAAAGCAACGGTGCAAAAATGTAGGAACGTGAAGAATCAAATAAATCGGCCATCACCATAAGATATCCATAATTCTCCAACAGCTGAGCCCAAAGTTAGAGAATACTGCAATTGAGTTGATAAAGAACTCAAAATAGCTGTTTTGAAGACACTTAATGAGCTAAAGAAAACTTAGTAAGACAGTTCAATGATCTCAGGGAAAAAAAATACAGGAACAAAATGAACTCTTTGTCAAAGAGGTAGACCCTAAAAAAGACCCAAATAGAAATTCTGGAGCTAAAGAATTCAATGAATTAAGTGAAGAATATAACAGAGAACATCTTTTTGAGAAGAGAGCAGATGGAAGATATTATAAGTGACTTAGGGGATAGGAATTTTGAACACAGAAGAGAATAAAGAATAAAGTGAAGAAGGCTTACACATTCTATGGGACTGAATCAAAGGGGAAATGTTGGAATAATCGGGAATCTAGAGAAAGAAGAGAGGGAGAAGGGGACAGAAATCTTATTTAAAGAAATAATAGTTGAAAACTGCCCAACCTGGGGAAAGACTTAGACATCCAAATTCACAAAGCTAATAAATAGATTGCCCTATTATCTCAAGGCCAAAAGACCTCCAAAACATAATATAATAAAACTATTCAAAATCAAAGATACAAAGAAAATCCCAAAAGGCATCCAGTAAGTGAAGAGTGTAACCTACAAAGGAAACCCCATTAGGCTGTCAGCAGATTTCTCAGCAGAATCCCTAAGGGGACAGTGGAGTGACATAAGCAAAGTGATGAAAGGTTTAAAATCGCCTGCCAAGAATATCTGGCAAAATTGTCCTTCAGATATTGTGGGGGGCCGGGCCCCGGTGCCAGGCTGAGACCGGGTCGAGCAACGTTCCCTGTTGACTTAGCCAACCTGGTGGTTCCCCCTCCCATTCCCCCACTTTCAAGGGCATACGAAAGCCTTGTCAAGGCTGAGAAAGTTAATTCCTGAAGCCTGTGGTCTGCAGGTGTTGGCAGTAATACTACCTCCCTTTTTCTATCCCGAGTCAGATAGAAACAAACATGGGAATTGTGTTTTGCTAGCAATCTTATCAACAAGGTCTTGTTGTGACCCGTCTAGAAAATTCACAAGAAACACAGAACTAAATGTTTTGGTTGGCAGTGATTATGTGAAACCTGATTATTCTTAGAATGACCTGATCCATAAGAGTCTTATATTATAAAAGATTGTGTACAGCAACAATAAAGCCGTCACTTGGGCCATCAGCCCAGGGGACCCTCCTGTTCCCAGACTTTCTCTTCTCTCTTTTTTTCTTGCATTCCCCTACCCTCAGGACCCTGACCTCGGTGTTTGTCGCGCCGGTCGCAACAAAATATGAGGTGGAAATAAAGACTTCCCCAGACAAACAAAAGGTGAGGAAGTTCTTCACCACTAGACCTGCCTTGCAAGAAGTGCTGCTGATAGGAGTTCTCCAAACTGAAGTGAAAAGATGCTAATCCAGCAACATGACAACATATGACAGTACTCAGCCCACTGCTAAAGCTGGAAAATGTTAGTCAGATATAGAAAACTCTTAATTTTATAATAGGGTGGTATATGAACCACTTAACTAAAGTATAAATGTTAAAGAAAAAGAGTGTTAAAAATAACTATAGTTACTATAATTTGCTAATGAATTCACAGCATAAAAGGTACATTGTGACATCAAAAATATAAAAGGGGAGGAGAAAAAGGGAGGAGACTTTATAGGTTAATGCAGATTAAGTTCCTATCATCATAAAATGGACTGTTTTATCTGTGAGAGGTTTTATGTAAGCCTCAAGAAAACCACAAAGCAAACATCTAAAGTAGGTTCATAAAGGATAAAAAAAGGAGGGAGAAGGGGGAGAACAGACCACACCACCAGGGCAAATCAGCAACTTACGAAAGTAGTTAGAAACAGAGGGGAAAAAAGGAGCAATGGAAATACAAAACAACCAGAAAGCAATCAATAAGATGGCAGTAGTAAGTTCTTGCATATCAATGATCACTCTAAAGATAAATGGTTTTAATTACCCAATCAAAGGCACAAAATAGCTAGAGGTTTATAAAAAACCAGACCCAACTGTATGCTGCCTCCCAGAGACCCACTTCAGCTTTAAGAACACATATATGCTCAGAGTGAAGGGATGGAAGAAGACATTTCATGCAAGTGGAAACCAAAAGAAAATGGGGGCATAGGCTGTTGGCCAAAACTGGTAGTAAGAGACATAGAAGGTCATTATATAACGGTAAAGGTGTCAGTACATCAAGAAGATATAATAATTATAAATATATATACAACCAACGTTGGAGGACCTAAATGTATTAAGCAAATATTAACATGTCAGAAGGGAGAAATAGACAAGATTATGACAACAGGGCACTTCAGTACCCCCATTTTCAGCAAATTTTAAAAAATTTTCAGCAATTTTAAAAAATTTGGAATTGAACCATGCTTTAGACTGAATGGACCTAATAGACATCCTACAAAAAAGTAAATTAAAATGGATCAATTAGGTAAATGTAGGAGCTAAAACCATAAAACCTTTAGAAGAAAACACAGGTGTAAATCCTCATGACCTTAAGTTAGGCAATAATTTCTTAGACATGACACCAAAAGCAAAAAAGATAAATGGAACTTCATCAAAATTAAAAACTGTTATATTGTAAAAGACACGATCAATAAAATGAAAAAGAAACCCAGAGAATGGAGGAAATATATGTCTAACATATCAAATCATATATGTAACATGGGCAGTATAGCTCAAGAGATGGGGAATTTCATTTAAAAAAAATTTTTTTTAATGTTTATTTATTTTTGACACAGAGAGAGAGATGGAGTGTGAGCAGGGGTGGGGCAGAGAGAGAGGGAGACACAGAATCCAAAGCAGGCACCAGGCTCTGAGCTGTCAGCACAGAGCCTGATGCAGGGCTTGAACCCATGAATGGTAAGATCATGACCTGAGCCCAAGTTGGACACTTAACCGACTGAGCCACCCAGGCGCCCCAAGAGATGGGGAATTTCAGACTGGAGCTAGAAACTACAAAAAGAAACCAAATGCAAATATTATGTTTATATATGAAGATAGCAGCAATTTGGAGGTCAGTTCCCATGTAGTGAAGTGATGGGTTATTGAGCTACGGGGGATCCTTAAGGACAAAGATAAAAAGAAGATGAAGATTATCATGCTGAATGATGGAGAAAGCATATATTCATGAAAATGTAATATCTAGGAATTGTGGAAAAACGGAATGATTGGTGTGGTCTGTGTCAGGTAACGTTTGAAGCCTTATATCACGTTTTAGGAGTGGTCTTCAAACTTTTTTGAATTTTGAGGGTGTGGTTTTCCTAACACTATTTAAAACGGAAAAATAAAATATTTCATCATAAATGTATATAATAAAAAGATATGATTACTGGTGTATTATAAAAATTGACATGTAAAAATTACAATTTAGTTTTTCAATTCAATCTGAATAGATAATAATGGCAATTATTCATTTAATAAATATGAAAAGCTTTTTAGAAAAGCAAATAGAAACATTACATTGTTTTTTTCTCTTTAAATTTTTATTCCACCAGTTTAAGTTTTTATTCCACCCTCCCCACAAAATTAAATCTTAATGTAATATATTTTTATGTTTAAAAGTCTATTATTGATCGTTCTATCATATTTGCCTGTAACAAAAGATGGATATATATTGTGATTTATTGTAAAATCTCCATGAACATAAAGCTCTAAATGTTTAACAACATACTCAAGATTGAACCATCATTGCAATATTTGGAACAAAATTGATTAAAGATGCATAAATGTATTGTCAAACATGACAAATAATTATCAACCAAAAATAACTTTGTTTTACTGTAAATGCATCTTGTTAGTAAATAGATTGTGCTTCCTTTCTATTAGTTTATTTTATTTTTTAATTTTTTTAACGTTTATTTATTATTAAGAGACAGAGAGACACAGAGCATGAGCAAGGGAGTAGAGAGAGAGGGAGACACAGAATCTGAAGTAGGCTCCAGGCTCTGAGCTGTCAGCACAGAGCTGACATGGGGCTCGAACTCACAAACTGCGAGATCATGACTTGAGCCCAAGTCGGCCGCCCAACCAACTGAGCCACCCAGGCGCCCCTCTTTCTTTAAAAAAAAATTTTTTTTTAAATGTTTTTGTTTTGTTTTGTTTTGTTTTTACTTATTTTTGAGACACAGAGAGACAGAGTATTAGCAGGGGAAGGGCAGAGAGAGAGGGAGACACAGAATCCGAAGCAGGCTCCAGGCTCTGAGCTGTCAGCACAGGGCCCAATGTGGGGCTCAAACTCATGGACTATGAGATCATGACCTGAGCTGAAGTCGCCACCTAACCGACTGAGCCACCCAGGAACCCCATCCCCTCTTTCTACTAGTTTAGATAAATACTACTTTTTACTGGAACGAGGTGAAAGTCAGCATCAACTTTTTCCCCCAGTTTTTATTTTGAAAAATGTAAACACTGAAAGATCTTATTTGTATCAATAGGTAGATGTAAAAGTTGGAAGATTAGGCATCAGGTAGATGATAGACAGATGATAGATAGATAGATAGATAGATAGATAGATAGATAGATAGATAATACACAGATAGTAGATCACACAGCTTTTTTTAACTCCTTACAAGTTATATGCCAAAAATTCTTTAGTAAGCTATTATTAAGCTTCAAAAAAGCTTAATTTCAAAGCTCTATCCACCATTAGCTTGATTCTTCCTGCTATCATTGCTTTGATAAACAAAATTTGAGTCACTTGGATTTCCAAAAGATCTGTTACCCAAAGTCTATGATTACTCATCTTGTGAACACTAGCACAAAGATTTCAATTATCCACTGGTTTGACACTTGGAGATTTGTCCACTCTGGGCAATCCATGATTGTCAGATAAAGGATGGGTGAGAGGTTAAGTTTTCTTTTCAGAGTGGGAGAAGAGAAACTGAGAAAGTGGAGGTAGAAAAGAAAAGCCTGTTAAGAATTCTCTGATCGTGATAAGACATTCAGAAATCAAGGGTCTAAAAATCTATTTCCTTAAATTCTCAATGTGCACACCTTGGAAATGCTTTTTGTAGCTGGTATCCCACTTTGAAGACTACTGATTTATATTGTGTGACCTTCTCATATTTATTGAGATGACTGCATGAACCACGTGTTCTCAAGGTTTTACTGAGCGTCCACCATGTGCAAGGCACTGGTCTAGTAGGTCAGGACATAGCCATGAACAAGATCAAGGTGTTAGGACTATATGGACACTATGGTGTTGATGACGGGCCATAAATTAGTAAATAACTCAATAATTCAGTAGGAGACTGAAGAAATATACAAAATAGGGGTGCCTGGGTGGCTCGGTCAGTTAAGCATCTGACTTCAGTTCAGGTCATGATCTCACGGTCTGTGGGTTCGAGTCCCGCATCGGGCTCCATGCTGACAGCTTGGAGCCTGGAGCCTGCTTCAGATTCTGTGTCTCCCTCTCTCTCTATGCCCCTCCCCTGCCCTCTCTCTCTCTCTCTCTCTCTCTCAAAAATAAATAAATAAAATAGAAAAATAAAAACAATTTGTTTAAATATACAAAATAATTTCAAAGAGCATAAGAAGAAGAAAATAATATAGAGTAGTGAGGAGTGGTCTCATGGCCAAGTATTGTTTCTAAGGAGTTGACATTTGAAGCAAAGATATGAAAAAAAAAGTAGTCTAGGCTGAGGCAGACTGGTGGTTTAGGGAGGCCTGCCTCTGTGAAGAGTCCACATAGGACCCGTGTGATGAAGTGTCCGCTATGCAAAGAAATAGAGAAGAGCAATTTAGAGAGAAGGTGATCAATTTGTTCTAGTTTGCTAAAGACTTTCTTGATGTTAGCACTCTAATTCTCAAGTTCTGGGACAACCCTCAGTCCTAGGCAAGCTAGGATGGCTTGTCAGCCTAACAGGGTGTCTAAGATCTACTGGAATAGAGGTCTATTGAAAGGTCAGTGATCTGATGGCCGATATCCAAACTGCAGTCACAGTCACTGGCAACTTGACTTGGACAAAACTTGACTTAGACAAAAGAATTAGAGGAAAAAACCTTCTTGATTCTGAGACATTTAGGCACCCGAGACTGTGGCTTTCAGTAGCATCCCAGATTTAGCCCAACACATTAATAATCAATCAAGTTTAGAGTTAATAATTGCTTCTTTGTGATATCAAAGAGTAAACTTGCTGACTCATCAGTCACCATACAAACCATCACTCAACATGCATACAGGCACACAAAGCATAGAAACCCTACACACAACAGGCATTCACGGACAAGATAAAGATCTGGAGAGGCATGCTGTGAGATCACCATTGTGGGAAGTTGGACTTTTGATTGGAAAGAACATTGGAAAGATGAGTCGAATTTGTGATGCAGCTATTAATTTCATATGCTGCTCTCAAGGCAAGTCACAGTTTCATCTCTATCTAGTTAACACAGTATTTGTGCAGAATGAGGTGGTTTCTGACTATAACTGGGTTAGTTTCTGGTTGAAGCCTTAAACAAAGTTTGACCTTATGATACAGATAGGGACTTAAATTCATAACTTGCAATAAAGTGGGGGTGCGGGGAATATAGGAAAGGGAGGACTTGTCTGGAACTTTTTATGTGCCTTCACAGGTTCCTCCGTATATGATAGGAGTGGTTCAGGAATTACTAAAATCAAAATCCTTGTCTCAACCATAAAGGCAGCTCCAAACTGTGGTCTTTTTTTTTTTTTTTTTTTTTTTTGGTATGGAAAAATACACAGACACACAAAATGTTCACTGAGACCAATATATTTTAATACATCAGAGGAAGACAGATAAAGAATTTCAGACCAATAAAGAGAACCCCTATGTCTTCTATGCACTTCCCTTTACACATTTCCAACTGTAGGGTAACTGTTGGTACTTGTCTTGGCGGTAGCATTCTGTCCGTCTGCATGCCATCTAATCCCCAATAGAATTGTCTCTGGTGAAATAACATCAACAAGATTGGGTCCCTGCATATTATTCCCAGTGCATATCTCTAGTGTCCCATACCCAGAGGAAATGTTAATTAGTTGTACCTTCAGTGGTCTCAAGAGAATGTGCCGGAGCTGTGGAAGAATTTTCTCTTAGGTTTCCAGGTATAGTTGGGTTAACTGTTACCTCATCATCAAACCAAGATATGGGGGAATTAGAAAATAAATCCCAATCATTCGTATTAACAGTTATCTGTTCTTCAAAGGGTACAGGATGTGGTGGCGTTTTAGTGTATCCGTCGTCTTCTTTTATGGGAATGCAGCACGTTAGCTTGTTCATACAAAGGAGCTTGTACCTTTCAACATGAAAACATCGTTTTCTGCAGTGCCCGATGTTATCCTTCCAACATCTTTTGACTTCCCAGCCAGCTGCGGGGAATAAATGAGTAGGATAAGTTTTTAACTCTAGCACCAATATGATAAGCATTAATTGAAAGACTTGACAACCATTACCCATCTAGAGCAATATGATAAATGCTACAAGCCATTGGGAGACCAAAAAATGAAACTGTATGTTAAATCTTGTGTCATATGCCATCAAGGAAACGGGGGCTGGGTGGGGAGAGAGAGAAAGAAGGAAAGCAGAAGAAGGAAAGAGGAGGAGGAGGAGGAGGAGGAAGAAAGAGAGGTAGAGAGGGAGACTTATGTACAGCTAATATTTAAGCCAAGGCAAGAAGGATGGAAGGAGCCAGCCAAGTGCACAGAAAGCAGAGAAAGGATCAGCAAATGCTCAGTCCCACTGCTGAGAAACTGCATCATGTGTTTGGAGGAGGCTGATGAGTCTGAAGTGTAACGTGACAAGGAGCCTAAGATGAAGTGAACTTCAAGTGGCCAATGCCATCACCCAGTCATGTTACACCATTGTTAAGCATTTTGGTTTCAAAACACAGTGTGAACTAATTTATTTTATGCTTTAGATGATTAGTTTGGATTTTACATGGAAATTAGATTAGGGAAAAGAAAGAACAGAATCAGGAAGGTGTGTTAGAAGCTTTGGCTAGGTATGATATAATGGTGACTGGAATTGGGGCTTCAAGAACTGTGGGAAAAAGAGGGTAGATTTAAGACATTGGTTGTTTGGATATGAGATCAGAGGAAGATGGAGAAATCAAAGTGCATTCCTGCATTTCTGTTGAGATAGGGGAGATTAGTGGTACTTGCCATTCGCAGGATGGTAAACTGAGGAAACAACAAGCTTTGGGAAGGAAGAGAAAAAGGCAGGCTCAAGTATTCACTTCAGGGCATGTAACATACACCTAGAATGTCAAAAAAGGCGGTGGAAACACCTGTAGGATCTCAGTAGACAAGTTCGGACTCTAGGTGTAAATTTTGGAATCGTTGCTTATGGATATTTCAGGCTACAGTAATGGATAAAGTATAGTGAGCTGGAATAACGTGAGATAAAAAGGGGACCAAGATTAAATTCTGGTGAGTGTCAATATTAAGAGCTCAAATAGGAGGAAAAGACCCAAAAGGAACAACCAGGTAAGTTGGAACAAAACAAGAGAATGAGACACTAGAGAATTAGATTAGTTTCTCCAAAAGCAGACCTTGGGGGGAAATTTGAGTATAACAAGTGAACCGAGAGGCATTCTCCTCCATCTGGAATCAGTTTGGAAATATGGTAGTTAGGAAAGTAAGAAAGCCAAGAAGAGGTGAGTTATAGAGTTAGTTACCAGTGTGGTTGACTAGAGCATAATCCTGTGGGAAACTGTGGCAGCCAGTGCCTCAGAATTCTCCTTCTTGAGAATGAAAGGAGCTGGAGTATTTATCTGCCACCTGGCCAGCCAATATTTGATAGATGATCCCAGAGTGAGCTCATAATTCCCTGTCATTTCTGGATTGCTCTGTACAGGGGCATTTCGTGCACAATCAACCATGCTTTGGGGAGAACTGCAAGGTGCAGATCAGGCTAGTATGCATGAAAAATGGTAAATGCCAAAAGGATACAAATAAAGTTGTATCAGTGTAACTAGGTTATGCAAGAGAGGAAAGTGTTTCTTAAAACAGTGAGTGGACATTTGTAGGCAAATATTGAGGAGAAGTTGAGTAAGATACAGGCAGAAGTGTCCATTGTGTTTAACATGATGATTGTCACTGATAACCATGAGAGGAGTGGTTTCAGAGTGAGAGGGGGAAAAAAAAAAGAAAAGTGAAGTTGGTGAAAGGTGAATGAGAGAAGTCAAAGTAGAACCTGGAGACAAAACTCTTAAGTTCCATGTGAGGAAGAGCGGAGAAATGGAGAGGTTCTTGGAGGACAATACGGAACCAAGGGAGCATTTTTCAGGGAAATGACAGAGCATGTTTGAAGACGCTTAAGAAGAAACCAGTAGAAAGGGAGAGATTAATGCAGAATAGGGAAATGAGACAAAAGGCATAGTTCTTCATGGTTGGCAAGGATCAAAATCACATTCGACAGATTGAGGCAGAGAAGGCACACGTCCTCAGCTATGTCAAGAGGGAAAGAGAAGATGGGTGCAAAGACATACTGGTAGGAATGTTGACCGTGGTAAAAAGAAAAAGTTCTATTTGAATGTTTAATTTTTTTATTTTTTTGTTTTATTTGTTTAATCGGTTTTTTAGATTTCACATATGAGTGGAGTAATATAGTACTTGTCTTTCTCAGTGTGACTTACTTCACTTAGCAAAATACCCTCTCAGTCCACCTATATTGGCTGTAAATGGCACAATCTTATACTTTTTTAGGGCTGCATAATATTTTGTGTATATATATATATATATATATATATATATATATATATATCACATCTTCCTTATCCATTTGTCTATTGATGGATACTTGGGTTGCTTCCCTATCTTGACTATTGGAAATAATGTTGCAATAAACATAGGAATGCACATATATTTCAAATTAGTGTTTTCATTTTCTTTGGGTAAATGTCCAGTAGTAGAATTATTAGATCATATGGTGTTTCTATTTTTTTAAATTTTATTTTAGAGAGAGAGAGAGAGAGAGAGAGAGCAAAGAGTGGGGCAGAGGGAGAGAGAATCTTAAGCAGACTCCACACTCAACGTGGAGCCCAACACAGGACTTGACCCTATTACCCTGGGATCATGATCTGAGCTGAAATCAAGAGTGGGACACCCAACCAAGTGAGCCACCCAGGCACCCCATGGCAGTCTAGTTTTAATTTTTAATTTTTTTGAGGAAATCCATATTGTTTTCCACAGTGTCTGTGCCAATTTGCATTCCCACCAGGCGTGCACAAGGGTTCTTTTTCTCACATCCTCACCAACATTCTTACTTCTTGTCTTTTTATTTTAGCCATTCTGACAGGTGTAATGTGTATCTCATTGTGGTTTTGATTTGCATTTCCCTGATGACTGGTGATGTTGAGCATCTTTTCATGTGACTATTTGAATTTTTTAAATCTTGAAGTGTGGGATAAAGTCATAAGCTGGGAGGGAGAGTCATGTAGAGAAATAGAGCAGGAGAATTAAAGAGAAACAAAGGTCAGTACAAAATAGCTGTCTGGGAAAGAGGAAGGATGAGCTCACAAAAGAAATATGGTAGGATTTCTAAGCAATGTGATAATTTGAGGGATGAGGATCTGAATGTAAAGTGAAACTAGCCTGCTCCATTTTACGATCATTTTTCAGGCAAGTAAATATGACCGTATTTCTCAGCAAATTGCCTGCAATGTATAAAGGTTAGTGTATCCTAGGCAGAGGAAGCAGCTAGAGCAACGATTCTATGTTGGAGAAAGCCCGGTATGTATTAAAAAAGGGAAGCCGTTCTCAAAACAACCTTTTCTGGATTTAATTTGATTATGTATGAAAAGCACCTTTCATGGGTTTACATATATAGAGATAACAGTAATTTGTCTCCTGTTGCCTCCCCTGGGCGAAGAAGTTTATTCCTCTTCTCCGATGATTCATTCTCTAATTTTTTTACTGGCTCCGATTTGCTTTGCTCATGTTAGAATTTTCTGTAAGTTTTAAGTGTAGACATTCCACTTTTTTCTTCCAAGACAAACTTTGACATCACTTCTTCATTCCTTGTTTCTACAAAGATTGTTTCTCAATTTTTCTTTTCCTCTAGGATACCCATTCTTGAATGCCCCCCATTCAAGAAAGTGTGAGCCCCTAACTATGATACAGATTTTATTCTAGGTCCGTATAGTACATTTGTGAACTAAGCAGACAAAAAATCACATAGAGCTTACTTTCTAGCAGGGGAAGACAGACGATGAAAAACAAATACATTACCTTATATGTGAGAAGGTGATAGTGGTTTGCAGAAGTAAGAGAGAATAGATTTCAGCAGAATCTATTTGGGGTGTCATGGGGGCAGACTAGCAGTTTCTTTTTTTTATGTTTTATTGATTTTTGAGAGAGAGACACAGAGCGTGAGCAGGGGAGGGCAGAAGCAGGCTCCAGGCTCTGAGCTGTCAGCACGGAGCCCAACGCATGGCTTGAACCCACGAACCGTGAGATCATGACCTGAGCCAAAGTTGGACGCTTAACCAACGGAGCCATCCAGACACCCCCTGACAGTTGTTTAAACAGAAGTTAGCATAGTGTTTGAAAGAAGGTGACAATTAAATAATGACTTGGAGGAGGTAAAGGAATTAACCACACCAGAGTCTGGGTCAAGTACATCTAAGCAGAGGAAACAGACAGAACTCTGTGGGTTGAGCAAGCCAGGCATGTCTGAGGAAGAGCAATGAAGCCAGTGGGGCTCTAGTGAAGGGAGCAAAGGCTAGAAGAGTAGAAGATGAGGTGAGAGAGTTCATCAGGGACAGATCACAGACAGCAGGTGAGCCATTGTTGGGACCTTGGTTATTGTTCTGAGTAAAGAGGGGGCCATTGCAGAGTTTTGAGCAGAAGAGGTACATAATCTGAGTTCTCTTGGGAGTAGATTATGCCATCTGCTATCTTGTGAGATGACTGCAGGAGGCAGGTGTAGAAGGACAGATACCTGTGAGGAAGCTACAGCAATAGGAGGTGAGAGATGGTAGTGACTTGAACCAGAGTGGTAGCAGTGGAGGTGGTGAGATTGGTTGGCTCTGGACACAATTTGCCAGTGGACTCCCTGATAGATACAGATGTCACAGATTAAAATGCCAAAGACAACTCCAAGAATATGGCTTAAGCAACGCAATGATGGCAATTGGGAATAATCTCTCATTGAATGTATTTTTGTTTAGAATGACAGCAGTTTTGGTTTTTTTCCCCAAAGGTCCTCAGTCTGGAATTATGTTGTTAAAACTTGTGACCTCCACCACCAATATCTCAAAATCATAAAACTAAAGAATATGAATAACAATTGTATCATTTTGGGCACATAAGCCATTCGCCAAAACATTTTCCCGTGTGTGAATTCTGCCTAAAACATACCAGATGCAGAATCAGATGGCACCAAGTTAAATATAGCCATTGACATTGATGGACAACTTGGCTTAGTAAAAAGTTACTTCACAAAACCATCAGATGCTCTCTTACTTGAAAATACAAAAATAAACTCAAATACATTAAGTAGTTAAATTTCAAAATGGAACCTATAAAGGAAGATCTATAAATCAACCAGAATAAAAGCTACCCCCCCAAATAAAAAGGAAAAACAGGCAGAACCACACAATTTGTAGACAAATTAAAATACACAATAAATATATATGAAGTTTGACTTCTCCATACTGAATGAAGTAGAAACAATTACATCTTTAAATATTATCCTTCATTTAAAATTTTTGATTTATGGCTGAGTATGGTTATATAGAACTAATTTGTAAATATAACATAAATATACTTATTAGCAAAAATAGGGACGTAAATGTCCAATTATCAGATTGGATAAATGATTTGCAGAGCATCCATTCAATGAAATTTTGTGCAATTATTGAAAATTCAGTTGTTGGAAAATATTTAATACATGGGAAAATACTTACATTATAATAGAAAATTTAAAAGTAGGCTACACATTTTTATTCACACAGTATCCAAGAAATCTGAGGGAGAGCAACAAAACAAAACTTTATTTTTAGTCCTTTACTATTTCAAAACTTTTCAAAATGTCAGCAAATAGTTCATAATCAGAAATTCACCCACCTTCTTTAAGTCTTGTGCATCCATTAATAACAATAAAGTAAGTTTATATATTGATAACAAATTTTTAAGACATATTAGTTGTACCTTGCAGAAGAATTCACATGGTTCATTTATACTGGGTTTTAAAAAATCTAAGATCTAAAAAAGAAAAAAATCTAAGACCGGTCTATCTATCTATCTATCTATCTATCTATCTATCTATCTATATCTGCTAGGATATACAAGAAATTAGTAAGATTGAGGGATTCTGAAAGAAAGATTGCAGAAATATTACTCCAGGGTAAGAGAGTACTTAAACTCATATAAACCTATCAAGTGCCTGATACTTTCCATCAATTGCAAGTATTGCTTTTCAATAAAAGTGGATAATTCTCAAAAGTAGCATTACTAAAAAGCAGGAATAAGCCCATTCATATCGATCTAATATGAGAAGCTTACTATTTCACTGGTTAACACTGGTTAGTTATAGAGAGAGCTAGCAAGAGCTGCTCAGAAGATTGAGGAAATTCATGCCTTTAGAGAAATGTCTCAGAAGATACCCCAACATGAGGCGCCTAGGTGGCTCAGTAGGTTAAGCGTCCAACTTCGGCTCAGGTTATGATCTCACTGTTCGTGACTTTGAGCCCCACGTCGGGCTCTGCGCTGACAGCTCAGAGCCTGGAGCCTGCTTTAGATTCTGTGTCTTCCTCTCTCTCTCTCTCTTTGTCTCACCCCTGCTTGTGCTCTCTCAAAAATGAGTGAACGTTAAAAAAAAAACAATAGAAAAAAATACATCATGGCCAAGAAGATTAAAAAAAAAAGAAGAAGAAGATACCCTAACATGATAGGTGCCTCCAACAGAGTCTTAGAGAGTAGGGACATTGAGCTGCCATAATGAGACCATTTTTGTGGTTCTTTATTGGCCCAAGGCTTTTCCTGCAGACCCTCTTTTCCCCTCAAGACACCTGAAAGCCCAAGGTCAACAACATCCTAGTTCCATTGTGCCTATGTTGTAGGGTTCCATTACCTTTGGTCACCAGATTTAGAAACCCACATATAATGAAGGCCAGCATCAGGAGGTTCATGGCTTCTGGCAGAGAGGAAGCTCTGTGTCCTGAGGAATCCAGAGCACTTTGCCCAGCTAGGACTCTAAATAGTCGCCTTTACTTGCCTATCGTGGGTGATGAACCAGAAATGGGGACACCATCCAGAACACCAAACCATTAACTTGCACCACTGAGTGTGCATGACAAAATCATGCTCTGTTCTAGAAACTTTTAAAGGAAACTGAGGCCTTGTGAAATGAGTTATAATCAATCCTGAGGAAGTATAGAGTCTGATGGAAAGAAACAACTCCCAAAGGAAGTTGTTCTCCTTAACCCTAGATGAGGCCAATTACTTCTCCTCTGTCTATATGCAGCATCATATATATACACCAATGGTAGCAGAATGCTACATGAAGATCCCACTTATTTCAGACCAATAGCTCATGACTTCCACTAGAGTATCCTCCTCTCCATCTGAATGATTGCCAAATCCATTTTGTATTCATTTTTGTCTAAGTTTTGTAGTTTGAGATGGATTCCTTTTTTACTGTGGATATTCAATTTTTGCAGTAACGACTTATTAAAAGTACTATCCTTCCTCCATTGAACTGCTTTGGCAATTTGTCAAAACTTGTCACAACTTATTCGGCCATACGTGGTTCTCTGTTACCTTCCATTGATTATGTGCCTGTTCTTCTGACGAAACAACATACTCTTGATTACTGTAACTGTATATGTCCTAAGATAGTGTACTGATTCTTCTCGCTTTATTCTTCTTTAAAAAAATTTTTTTAGCTGTATACCGGTTCCTTTGCTTGTCGATACAGATTTTAAATTTTTTTTTTTTCAACGTTTATTTATTTTTGGGACAGAGAGAGACAGAGCATGAACGGGGGAGGGGCAGAGAGAGAGGGAGACACAGAATCGGAAACAGGCTCCAGGCTCCGAGGAGCCATCCGCCCAGAGCCCGACGCGGGGCTCGAACTCACGGACCGCGAGATCGTGACCTGGCTGAAGTCGGACGCTTAACCGACTGCGCCACCCAGGCGCCCCTGTCGATACAGATTTTAGAATAGTCTTGTGCATATCCACAAAAGATCTTCCTGGGATTATGATAGCAATTGAGTTGTACCTGTGTATTAGTCTGGGGAGAAATGTTGAGTCTTCTAGTCCATGAACAGGTATGCCTGCGCCACTTCATTTAAGTGTCTTTTAAATTTCTTTCTGTCCTTTTTTTGTTTGTTTTTTTTCTTTCCTTTTAATTTTAATTCCAGTATAGTTAACATACAGTGTCATGTTAGTATCAGGTGTACAATATAGTGATTCGGCCCTCCCGTACATTCCTCAGGGCTCATCAAGATAAAAGTACTCTTAATTCCCATCACCTGTTTCACCCATTCCCCATCCACCTCCCCTCTGGCATCCACCAGTTTGTTCTCTAAAGTCACGAGTCTGCTTTTGGTTTGTCTCTTTTTTAATTTGTCCATTTGTTTTGTTTCTTAAATTGTGCAGAGCAGTGAAACAATATGGTATTTGTCTTTCTCTGGCTGACTTATTTCACTTAGCATTTATTGCTTGCATCAGTGTTTTGTAGTTTTTAGGATACAAGATTTAAAATATTTTTCAATTTCCACCTAAGTAATACCTTTAATTTCTTTTTTTTTTAAATTTTTTTTTCAACGTTTATTTATTTTTGGGACAGAGAGAGACAGAGCATGAACGGGGGAGGGTCAGAGAGAGAGGGAGACACAGAATCGGAAACAGGCTCCAGGCTCCGAGCCATCAGCCCAGAGCCCGACGCGGGGCTCGAACTCACGGACCGCGAGATCGTGACCTGGCTGAAGTCGGACGCTTAACCTTAACCGACTGCGCCACCCAGGCGCCCCTAATACCTTTAATTTCAACATTCACGTAAGTATAATTTGAAACTTTTAATTTCAGCATTCACATACCCTTACTAGTATACAGCAATACAATTCATTTTTATGTGTTGATTTTGTATCCTGGACCTTGTTCAACTCAGTAGTTTTAGGAGGTGTTTTTTTTTTTTTTTTTTTTAATAGATTCCTTGGTCTTTTCTACATAAACTACCATGTCAGCTGCAAATGAAGACAGTTTTCTTGTTTCCTTTCCAAACGCTGTCTTTTATTTCCTTTTCTTGTCTTACCGTGTTGAGTAGAATTTTCAGAATACATTAAATAAGAATGGTGAGTGTGAGTATCCTTGCATTTCTGTGATCTTAGAGATAGTCATTCTTTTACCATTAAGTATAACATTAAGTACATTAAGTATAACATTAGCTGTAGGTATTTTGTAGATTTTTTTTATCAAGTTAGGAAAGTTTCCCTACATTCTTAGTGTTTTTTAATGTTTATGTATTTATTTTCAGAGAGAGCACATGTACACGAGCATGAGTGGGGGGAGGGGTAGAGAGAGAGAGAGGGAGAGAGAGAGAACCCCAAGCAGGCTCCACACTGTCAGCACAGAGCCTGATGTGGGGCTCGATCCCACAAACCATGAGATCATGACCTGAGTCAAAATCAAGAGTCGGATGCTCAACCGACCGAGCCAACCAGGTATCCCCATTCTTAGTTTTCTTAGAGTTTTTATCATGAATGCATTTGAAACTTATTCAGATGCTATTTATACATCAATTGATTGGATCATTTGATTTTTTTCTATTAGCCTGTTGATTTGTTAGGTGATATTCATGATTTTCAAATATTTAACCACCTTTCATTCTGCATCAAATCCCACCTGGTCATGACTTTAATTCTTTTTATATATTGCCCAATTCCATCTGCCAATATTTTTTTTTTAATTTTTTTTTTTAATTTTTTTTTTCAACGTTTATTTATTTTTGGGACAGAGAGAGACAGAGCATGAACGGGGGAGGGGCAGAGAGAGAAGGAGACACAGAATCGGAAACAGGCTCCAGGCTCTGAGCCATCAGCCCAGAGCCTGACGCGGGGCTCGAACTCACGGACCGCAAGATCGTGACCTGGGTGAAGTCGGACGCTTAACCGACTGCGCCACCCAGGCGCCCCTTAAATTTTTTTTTTTGAGAGAGAGGGAGAGAGAGGGAGGGAGAGGACACAAGTGAGTGAGGGGCAGAGAGAGAGAGACAGAGAATCCCACTAGAGGGAGAGAGAGAGAGGGAGAGAGAAGTGGGGCTCACTCAAAGTGGGGCTCATGTTTTACCTGAAGCGGGGCTGGAGGTCACCCAATGCAGGGCTTGAGCTCATCCAAGGCGGGGCTCGAACTCCCCCGAAGTGGGGCTCAAGTCCTGATGTGGGACTCGAACTCACAAATCGTGAGATAATGATCTGAGCCAAAGTCAGATGCTTAATGACTGAGCTACGCAGGTGCCCCTGCCAGTATTTTTCTAACTGAAATAATTGTAGACTCACAGGTACTTGTAAGAAATAATTTAGAGCAAGCCTGTTTGCCCTTGATCTCGTGTCCCCCAATGGTCACATCTTGTAAGCCTATAGTACAGTCTCAACGAGGATGGTGACACTGATACATCCCCCCAATCTCATTCTGATGCCCCAGTTTTACTTGTAATCATTTGTGTGTGCATGTGTGTGTTGTGATAGTGTGTGTGTTTGGAGCTCCGTGCAGTTTTACCACACGTTAGGTTTGTGTGTCCACCACCACACTCAAAAGATACGGAGCAGTTCCATCATCATAAGGGTCCCACCTTTCATTCACTATGGCCTTGCCAAAAGTCAGTTGAGCATATTTGTCTGATCTGTTTCTAGATCCTGTAATTTGTTCCACCAATCCCTCCACTAATACAACACAGCTGTACCTAAGCCTTGCTCTCTGATGGAATGATACCTCTTACTTTATACTTTATACTCTGTCAAGATGGTAGGGCTGATGTTCTTGTATATCAATGTTATAACAAACTTGTCTATGTCTACAAAAATCTTGCTTAGATTAGATAAGAATTTCACTAACCCTATAGATCAATGTGAAGTCTTCTAATCTGTAAACACAGTATGACTCATTGCATATTTAGGTTTGTTTTGCTTCCATCAGAATTTTGTAATTTTCAGCATTCAGACCCTAAACTTGTTTTTTTTTTTTTAACTTTTTAATGTTTTATTTGTTTTTGAGAGAGACAGAGACAGTCAGTGGGGGAGGGGCAGAGAGAGACGGAGACACAGAATCCAAAGCAGGCTCCAGGCTCTGAGCTGTCAGCACAGAGCCTGAAGCCAGGCTCGAACTCAGGAACTGGGAGATCATTACCTGAGCGGAAATCAGATGCCTAACCAACTGAGCCACCCAGGCGCCCCTAAACTTGTTTCGTTAAAAGTATACCTAAGTATTTCATTTACTTGGGAGTGACTGTAATTACTACTGCCTTTAAATTCCAGTTTCTGTGAGTTTATTGCTAATATATAGAAATGGAATTTACTTTTGAATAATTTTTTAAGCAAACAGACATTTATTTGGGCCGTTAGAGTTGTAATTCAGGAGACACAGATTCAAGTAGAAACCTGAATTCTTTTGTGTCTTGTCTTTTATCCTGCAACCCAGCTGAACTCACTAGTTGATTCTTGTGGATTTTTTAAAATAGATTTTTGATGCGATTTTCACCTAGAGAATCATGTCTTGTGCAAACAGGCAGCCCTTTTTTCCTTTTAAATCTTTGTCTATTATTTCTTGATTTATTGTGATGACTACGACTTCCAGTACTGGTAATGTGAAAGCAGTTAGCCTTTGATCACTAAATATGAGGGATTTATTTTGTAGATGTTCTTTATCAAATTGAAGTAATTCCCTTCTACTCCTCACCTGAAAAGAATTTTTATCATGAACTGGTGTTTTGTAAAATGTTTTTTCTGTGACAATCAATAGGCTCATATTATTTTTATAATTTCCTTATTGATATGGTTACGTTGATTTTTTAATTTTTTTAATTATATGAAACCAATCTTGCATACCTGAAATAGCTTCCCCTTGGTCCTGGTGTCTGATTTTTTATACATTGTGGATTCTATTTGCTGATATTTTACTGAGGTATTTGCATGTAAGTTCACAAGGGCATTTGGTCTGTAGTTTTTGTTTTTAGAAATGTCTCTAGTTTCGGTAGTAGGGTAATGCTGATATCATACAATGAGTTAGGAAGTACTTTCTTCTCTTCTAGTTTCTGGGGGAGATTAAATCTTTGTACATACAGGTATCCCTCACTATATGAAAGTTTGGGTCACACCACCCTGCTTTTATGAAAGACCTACATTAGTACCTGTTTTTGCTAACAAAGAAATCTGAAGAGGACTTTTGCTTTTACAAAAGGCGAAAAGCAAAAATAGTGATCAGTTACGCGTTTGCTTTGCAATGAGTCATTATTGAGGCAACTCACGCCTAGAGCAGCCAAAATAGCCCCACCAAGCTGCTGCCCTGGGAACTACACTCAGTATCTCAGCATCAAGTTGCCATGGCTTTGCACTATGTCTCTGAGCATCTGGGCTCTGTCTGGATTTTGTGCATCCCTTAGCAGGCTGTGTCCCAAGATATCAGAAAGACTAAGAAAGGTTATCTTTCGGTCTGGAAACACTCAACAAATTCTCCATATGAATTAATGGTAATTGCGTCTTTGCTTTATGCCATCGGGCTTACAAAAGCGTTCATAGAAACATTCTACCCTCAGATAGTGGGAAAAACCCATATTGGGTCAAATTCTCCAGCGAAAGCATTTCGGCCTGGAGATTACTGTTTGAAAGCTTTTAAATTAGAAATCCAATTTCTTTGATGGTTATAGAACTAATCAGGTGGTCTATTTCATCGAGATCGAGTTTAAATTGTTTTTGGTTTTTGAAGAATTGACCTATTTCTTCTAAGTTGTAAAATTTTTGAGTGAAAAATTTCTTGTGGTTTTCCCATCTTATTTATTATTATTATTTATTATTATTTGTTTTAGATAAAGAGAGCACACATGCTTGTGCAAACTAGAGAGGGGCAAAGGCAGAGGGAGAGAAAGGAGCAGGCTCCACACCTATTGGTGGGGGGGGGTCATCATGGGGCTCGATCTCATGATTGTGAGATCATGATCTGAGCTGAAATCAAGAGGCATAGGCTCAACTGACTGAGCCACCTAGGCGCTCTTCTTTTCTTATCTTTTTTTTTTTTACACATTTATTTATTTTTGATAGAGCACAACCTGGGGAGGGGCAGAGAGAGAAGGAGACACAGAATCTGAAGCAGACTCCAGGCTCCGAGCTGTCAGCACAGAGCCCGACACGGGGCTCAAACTCACAAACCCCGAGATCATGACCTGAGCCGAAGTCGGACGTTTAACCGACTGAGCCACCCAGGCGCCCCTCTTATCTTTTTTAATGGCTGTAGGATCTTAATGATATCAATGTTTCATTGTGGACATTGATGGTTTCTGAATTGCTTCCTTTTATCTTTGTCAATTTTGAAATTTGACTTAGTAACTTTACAGATTTTTTTTTTGAGAATCAGCTTTCTGTTTATTTTTTCTTTTTTTTTTGTTTTCCATTTTATTTTTCTCCTGTTCCCCTTATTATTTCCTTTCTTCTGCTTGCCTTGAGTTTATTTTGCTCTTCTTTTTCTAGTTTTGAGATAAGATCTTAGATTATAGAGATCTTTCTTTTTCATTTTTTAATTAAAAAATTTTTTTTTTCTATTTTTATTTTAAGTAGGCTCCACACCCAGCGTGGGGCTTGAACTCACGACCCTGAGGTCAAGAGTCACATGCTCTACTGACTGAGCCGGCCAGGCACCCCTTTTTCTTTTTAACTATAAGCATTTAGTGATAAAAACTTCCTTCTAATTATCACTTTAGATGCAACCCACATATTTGGATATGACCTGTTAATTAGGAGGAAATGTGAAACACAAAAACATGCAAAAAGGTGTCGCACAAATTAGGGTTTTATTCTTCTCATATGGTATAATGTCAAGGAATGCTATAAGACTTTCACACTGACATCAGGGACCAGGCAACATCTACCCTTTTTTTCACACACTCCTAGCACGTGCTTTTGGCCCATGATTATAAGACGGCTACCTCGCCTCCAGCAACATGACAGTGATTCAAGCAGAGGGAAGTGGCAGGACAAAAGCTAATGGGTACCTGCCACTTCAATCTTTGCCCCGTCCCTCTGAAGTATCTTACAAGATCCCCCACCAAATATATTCTGCTTAACGTCACTGACCATAATTGCATCACGTTTCACCACTCTGTGTTTGCCAGATTTGGAAAAGTTGTTGACATGGGCGTGCCGCTGCACCTAAACTATCATCCAGACACAACAGGCCGTGATAAGGAGCAAAGAGGCGGAAATGCCCAGAGCACGCTCACTCCTCGGCAGATAGCACTAGGCACCCGGAGTTCTCCAAGAATGACGGCATCCCTGTGGGGCCAAACTAACGATCCCATTCTTGGAACATCAAGATCTACTCGTGCTGATGGCCCGCAGGCACACCCCAAGTTCTGTGGAACATCACACTGGGTCAGGTGAGGAACCGCATGTTCAGACCACCCCCCGGGAGCAGAGCAGGCTGGAGACGTGGCAGATGGAAGAGCTCCGTGGACAGGTGATCAAGCGGCACTACTGAGAGTTCAGGAAGCTGAAGAATTTGGGCGACCGGTACCAATCTGCAGCCCTTGGAACACACGGGGGCTTCTCAGAAAGCCTGTCATCTCAGGACACAGTATGTGGCCAGGCAACACTCTGAGCGTCCGTGACAAAGTATTCAGGGGCAAAGTTCTTTTATGCAAGCTGCCTATGGCCCTGCATGGTTGCATTTTCTTTCTCTGTTTCTTGGCATATCATTTAAACTTATTTTTACATTGTTTTAAGTGCTTGACCTAGAGTTTTAGTTATATCTTTTTAAACGATCTAAGTCTGCTTAGAAACACCAAGAGTCTGTGTTCAGCCCTTTCAGCTGAAATCCACTGTTAACATACTGAAGGTTTTTTGGTATATTGGTACAGTGTGGTAGAAGGAAAAAGATCTAAATTTTTCTGATTTTGTCCCATACTTTTACTGAGGCTGTGTCTCAGGGCTATGACCTTCACCAGTATTTCTGTCCCCTTTCCCAGCATATACTCTTTTGCCCATCTGTTACTCCCTTCCCTGAGAACAGTGCCCCCAATGTATTTCCTTGAAGATATCTTCCCTGTCGCCTATTTTTTTCCTTAGATGAAATAAGTTTAGAGCAGGTTGGAGTGGGCAAGATACCTTTCTTTTTTTTTTTATTTTTTAAAATGTTTATTCACTTTTGGGGGGGGGGATGGGGGGGAGGGAGAGACCATGTGTGGGAGAGACACAGAATTGGAAGCAGGCTCCAGGCTCTGAGCTGTCAGCAGAGATCCCGATCCGGGCTCGAACCCAACCAACTGTGAGATAATGACCTGAGCCCAAGTCGGACGCTTAACCGACTGAGCCACCCGGGCACCCCAATACCTTTCATCTGGGATAAAGTCTCGGAATTGCCTTCTATGAAATTCTTTCTCCCTAGAGACTAGACCTTTGTTAGGAAGAAAGTCTTGAAGAGTGTCGGCATTGCCACTAGCCAGATACTCACTGTGAGAGCCTGATTGTTTTAATTTATTTTCTGTCAAATTGCAGCTTTTCCTCAAAGTGTGGTAATCCTAGATTTCCTGTCCATACTTAATTGACAGAACAGAAATTGTGATTGTACGCATTTTTTATGTGGTTAAGCCTATCCTCAATTAGCTTTTGATTTAAGATGTTTATGAATATAGAAAAACATATTTTTGGAATGCATGGCACTGAAATTTCCTGCTTTATTCTCTTTATAAAAGGTACATAAGCAGAAAGATGGAGTAATTTTTTTATATGCAAATACAGCACCCAAGAATATTTATGCCAACCCAGGAGTTTAATAATAAGAATTTTTTTTTTGAGTTTATTTATTTGAAAGAGAGAAAGAGCACGAGCTGGGGAGGGGCAGAGAGAGGGAGAGAGAACCAAGCAGGCTCCTGTCAGCGCCGAGCGTGACACAGAGCTCTATCCCACAAACAGTGAAATCATGACCTGAGCCAAGGTCAAGAGTTGGACGCTCAACTGACTGAGACATCCATGTGCCCCATAATAATGAAAACTCTTTTTAAAAAATTTTTTTTTAATGTTTATTTATTTTTGACAGAGACAGAGACAGAATGCGAGGGGGTTAGGGGCAGAGAGAGAGGGAGACACAGAAGCAGAAGCAGGCTCCAGGCTCTGAGCTGTCAGCACAGAGCCCGACGCGGGGCTCCAACTCACGAGCCGTGAGATCATGACTTGAGCCGAAGTTGGACGCTCAACCGACTGAGCCACCCAGGTGCCCCATAATGAAAATTCTAAAATGACATCCCTGTACCCTGTCTAGCAAGTAATGAGTTCACATTGTAGAAGGAAGAATAAGGTTCCAGTGATAAGATATAAGTGAGATACACCCTCATTTACTACAGAAGAAAATAGATGATAACTAATGTAGGCAAATTATAGTCATTAATTATTAAATAATAGCAGCAATTCAATATACCATTTTACCTTGTAGCATTAGTTTTCTGGAACATATATTGGATGATCTGTTTAGGACATATAGATTTTTTACATTTTTCTTCAAGTATTTTTGCACATAAATCAAGGTAATCACTTTCTGATTTGGAAGCTAGTGAGCCTATCTATGTGAATTATTTGCTAAATCAAAAGCTAACAAAAAGAAACCTAGGTGGTAACAGGTCAAAGCAGTGAGCAGGGCCATAGGCAGCTTGCATAAAAGAACTTTGCCCCTGAATACTTTGTCACGGACGCTCAGAGTGTTGCCTGGCCACATACTGTGTCCTGAGATGACAGGCTTTCTGAGAAGCCCCCGTGTGTTCCAGGGGCTGCAGATTGGTACCGGTCGCCCAAATTCTTCAGCTTCCTGAACTCTCAGTAGTGCCGCTTGATCACCTGTCCACGGAGCTCTTCCATCTGCCACGTCTCCAGCCTGCTCTGCTCCCGGGGGGTGGTCTGAACATGCGGTTCCTCACCTGACCCAGTGTGATGTTCCACAGAGCTTGGGGTGTGCCTGCGGGCCATCAGCACGATTAGATCTTGATGTTCCAAGAATGGGATCGTTAGTTTGGCCCCACAGGGATGCCGTCATTCTTGGAGAACTCCGGGTGCCTAGTGCTATCTGCCGAGGAGTGAGTGCGCTCTGGGCATTTCTGCCTCTTTGCTCCTTATCACGGCCTGTTGTGTCTGGATGATAGTTTAGGTGCAGCGGCACGCCCATGTCCACAACTTTTCCAAATCTGGCAAACACAGAGTGGTGAAACGTGATGCAATTATGGTCAGTGATGTTAAGCAGAATATATTTGGTGGGGGATCTTGTAAGATACTTCAGAGGGACGGGGCAAAGATTGAAGTGGCAGGTACCCATTAGCTTTTGTCCTGCCACTTCCCTCTGCTTGAATCACTGTCATGTTGCTGGAGGCGAGGTAGCCGTCTTATAATCATGGGCCAAAGTGATGAAAGAAAGAAAGAAATTGAAGACAGAAATAAATGGAAAGATATCCTGCGTTCACAGACAGAAGGTGATATTGTCAAATATTGTGCAGCCACTGTGGAAAACAGTATGGTAGTTTCTCCCCCAAAAAATGAAAAATAGCACTCTCATACGATCCAGAAATCCCACTGTGGGATATATAGCTGGATGAAATGAAATCATTCTGTTGAAGAGATATTTGCATTCCCATGTTCTTCACAGTATTTACAATAGCCAAGGTATGGAAATAGCCCAAATGTATGTTGACGGTAGAATGGCTAAAGAAAGTGTGTATATATAAAGTGGAATAATCATCAGACTTTTCTTCATGAATTTGTGTGTCATCCTCGTGCAGGGGCTGTGCTAATCTCTGCATCGTTCCAATTTTAATACATGTGCTGGTGAAGCGAGCACAATAATCAGGAAGGAAGTCCTGCCATTTTTTGACAACGTGCGTGAACCCAGAAGACATCATGCTAAGTGAAATAAGCCAGATGAAAAAAAGAAAAATACCGCACCATCTTATTTACATGTGGGCTCTCAGTAGTCAGATTGTGTGGCGGGGGGAGTGGAGAGATGGTTTCAGGAGGTACAAAATTTCAATTATGCGAGATGAGTAAATTCTGAAGCTCTGTCGCACAACAACGTGACTATGGTTAACACTGTTGTATTATATACTGCAAATTTGCCAATGGACTAGATCTTAAATGTTGCCACCACAAAAAAGGTCAAAAAAGAAAACCGTAACTAGGTGTGGTAATGAATAAAAAAAAAAAAATGGAAAGGATTAAAAGAGATCATAGACTGAAAGATGTTATTTGCCAACTGCATAGCCAACAAAGAACTCGAATAGAGTACATAAACAACTCTCAAAATGCAATAATTAAAAATATTCCATTATCTTTGAGTAAATACCCAGAAGTGGCATTTCTGGATCATAGTGGCATTCCCACTAACAGTGTACAAGGATTCCTTTTTCTCCACATCCTCACCAACACTTGCTGCTTCCTGTCTTTTTGATTTTAGTTGTTCACAGGTGTGAGGTGATATCTCCTTGTGGTTTTTGATTTGCATTGTCCTACTGATGAGTGATGTTGAGCATGTTTTCGTGTGTCTGTTGGGCATTTGTGTGTCCTCTTTGGAAAAATGTCTATTTGGGTCTTCTGCCCATTTTTAATTGGATTATTATGTGTGTGTGTGTGTGTGTGTGTGTGTGTGTTGAGTTGTATAAGTTCTTAATATATTTTGGATATTAACCCAATTTGAAAAGATGTATGCACATCTATGTTTACTGCAGCCTTATTTACATTAGCCAAGATATGGAAGCAACCCGAGTGTCCATCAATAGATGAATGGAGAAAAAAGACGTGATATATGTATACACAATGGAATGGTACTCAGTTGTAAAAGGGAATGAGATCTTGCCATTTGCAACTATGTGAATGGACCTAAAGAGTATTATGCTAAGTGAAATAAGTCAGAGAAAGACAAGTGGCATACAATTTCACTGATATGTGCAATTAAAGAAACCAAACAAATGAACAAACAAAGAAAAAGACACACAAAATCGTCTCTTTGATACAGAGAACAAATTGTGGTTGCCAGAGGGGAGTTGGGGAGAAGTGGGTGAAATAGATAGAAAAAGGAGGGACTAAGAGGTACAAATTTCCAGTTACAGAATAAATAATTCATGGAGACAAACAGTACAGCATAGGTAATAGAGTCAGTAAGATCGTAATAACGTTGTTTGGTGACGGATGGTGACTTCACTTACCATGGTGAGCACTGGGTAATGTAGAGAATTGTTGAATCATTATATTGTATACCTGAGACTAACATAACACTGTATGTTAGTTATGCTTCAATAAAAAAGTGAAGACATACTCCTCATAAGAAACACAAATATTCCATTTAGAAAATGGGCAAATGAACAGGGATTTCACCAAGGAGGATGGCATCTAAGTACAAGAAAAGATGATCAACATCAGTAGCAATTAGGGAAATGCAAATTAACACCAGCAGGAGATACTACACATTATCGGTTAGAACAGATAGCATTTAAAACCATGGCAATACCAAATGCTGATGAAGAGAGACTGAATCTCTCATACATTGTTGGCGAGAATGTTAAATGGTGCAGGTACTCTGAAAAATAGTTTGGCAATTTTTTTTAAAAGCTAGCAATCACCCCCTAGGCATTTATCCAGAGAAATGAAAACTTTTGTCCACAGAAAAATCTGTACACAAATATTTATATCAGCTTTGTTTGTAATAACCAAAATCTGTAAACAGCCAAATGTTCTATAACTGTAGTATATCCGTCCCACGGAATACTACACAGTGACAGAAGAAACAACTATTGATAGATGCAGTGATCTCACAAGGTTGCGTACTGTATGATTCCATGTATATAACATTCTCAAAATGACAAAATTAGAACAATGGAGAATATCTTGTTAGTTGCCATGGGTTAGGGATGTTGGGGAAGTAGGGAGCTAGGTAGCACAAGGAAGATCTTTGTGGTGATTGAATAATTCTGCATATTGATTGCTTACACTAAACAATGCCTGTGATAGAATGACATAGAAATATACGTAAACATTGCACCAATGTCAGTTTCCTTGTTTTGACATTGTGCTGTAGTTATTCAAAACAACATTTGGGGAAACTATGTAAAGGCCACACAGGATTTCTTTACTGTCTTTGCAACTCCCTCTTAATCTATAATAATTTCAAGATAAGATTTACATTAAACTAAAAAACGAAGACAGTTATAGCCAGAAGATGTATGTGTTTGGTGAGACATTTTCCCCTGGTTGCAAGGAGCAATGGATTTGGAGTCATTTGGGACTTCATGGCTTACCAACTGTGTGGCCTTAAGAAAGTCAATTGACCTTTCTGAGCTTGAGTTCTGTTGCAGAGAATGGTCTTTATCAATTTCCTAGCCCAAACTTTAGTCATTTGTATATCTTCTTACAAACTTAACAACCTGCCATATTATCTACAGGCTGTAGTGTTACATATTTGTTGTCTCCCACCCCCATCAGAATGCAAGAATTTGCTTTCTTCTTCTCTCAGAACTCTGTCTAGTACAGAGATTCACACCAGCCAGTTCACCAGTCCTCCCTGCAGGACCTGAGAGCAGTGGTCAGGCAGACTCCATATGTAGCATTTGGACACCAGGAACCACCCCATCTCCCAGACAGTCCAACCGGTTTCAGATGGTTCTAATCATCAGAGGTCTGTCCAATTAGTGAAAACCTGCCCCGCTGCTGTTTCCAGCCAAGACTTCTGGTTCTGCCCTCTAGGCCTGCATAGAACATGTCTTTCAGAAGATAGTGACCCTACCTCTCATCCACCCATCACTGCTTTTCAGTTTAATAGATCCCTCCTTCCATCGTTATTCAGGCACAATCCCCCCAGGGTAATAGAAAGAACATGTGCTCTTGAAACAAGTAAGCCAGACCCGAATCCAGACCTCAGTCCTAAGCACTGTGTAACCCTGGGCAAATTACATTTGCCTATCGGGATCCTGTGAGGATTCTAGGGGCTCATGTATGGAAAGTGCTTACGATGGCTACTGAAAGACAGTAAGGCTTCAGTGGGTGGCTTCACGCTCACTGCTTTTCCTGGAGAAGGGACTACTTGGATATCAAGGGCAAAACAGGTCTCCTGATATCCACCAGGCTGTCCCTGATACCTGCAACTGTAAGAAGAAGAGAGTAGACTGGAAGAGCCCTGGGCCCATCAAAAGGTGTAAAATGACTATACCACAGACTAAGGACTCCAAAAAGAAAACCCAGTGGACTCACAGACACACTTACTGATGGAGCCCAGGCAGTCTCCCCTTTTTGTTGGAGAATCTGGTGAGGGGGGAGGGTAGATATTTTTGCTGTACTCTTTGATGGCTGAAGTCTAAGAAAGTCGCAGAAAGAGCCAGTGTTAAGGATGTGGAGTAGGAAATAAGGAGTAAAGGCATAGTTAAAGAGTTGGATGTTGGGCCGGGTTAGGAGGGTCTTAGTCTGGTTTTTTTCTTGCCCGCAGTATGACCCGAGGCAAACATCTTCCACTCTCTGAGGCTGCATTTAAATAGCTGAGAAATGCCGGTTCTAAGATCTATCAGGGTATGAGTGAATACCAACATGCATTCATTAATTCATTGTTTTCAACAAACGTGCATTGGACCCTCTGGATATACAGAAATCATAGCCAGTCCCTACCTTCAGGGGCTCACTGTCAAAAGTTGCCTTTGACAGTGTCAGTCTGATAGGGGAGATGAACTAGAAAAATCCTTAGTCCCAACTCAACATGAAAAACATTATGGCAGAAAGAAGGAAGCAGAAAGGCTGTGAGAACATAAGGGAGGAGGCTCCATTGCCCAAGGAGAGGAGCTTGAAAGGCTTCTTGAAAGCGGGTCCATTCTCTCCACAGTGTCACAGACTCGTGACAGACTTCTAGGTCCTCTGCTAATGAATGCCTTCGGCCTTCCCAGATGATGTCTCGAGAAGGGCTCTGAACATTGGATCATCGATTTATGTTGCTAACCCACAAGCTGATGGGTGGTGGGGCGCTCTGCCCTTCTCTGATTTATTGTCCATGACTCAGCCGTACCCAAGACAATAAAATCCGAGTGAAGACCAACCTTTCCCGGCACATCAGTATGCTGCTGCCGGATCGTTCCTCTTCCCTCTCAGGATACATTAAACTCTTGTTCCTGGCCTTACCTGTCCTTGTGCTCCTGGCTTAGGCTTCCCCAGGTAACCAGACCATGGAGAGGAGGGAAAAGGGAGTGAGAATGGGGTTCTACGCATAGAATTATTGAAAAACTGATCATGTGCGGCAGTGAAGACAATCTACACAGATAACTGAGATGTAGTGAAAAGCCTTGGTATAGTGACTACGTCCCATAATAAGGGTGGTCTGTCACTTCCGACCATTATGGTGTTTTTCATGATGGCAAATATGGGCGGAGCCCAAGGTTTCTCATATGATGTCCCTTCCGGATGCAGAAGCAACTGCAGCATCCCTGGTGTCCTTAATATCCTTGTCCCAAATGGCAACGGGGTCTCATCCCAGGTGTCTCTCACTCCAACCTACTTTCAATTGATACTGCCTCTGATAATAACAGGTCCCATTACTTTGCTTCTCCATTGTTATGTGGACTTGAACGTTCCTTTAAAGCAATTCAGAAGAGCTATCTTGCTCTTGTCTTAGAACACGTATAGTGAAAAATTTGTAGGTTGACGCCCGATATCTGGAGTTTTGTAAAAACAGGCTCAAGGCGTGGAGCTGGGGTTAAGGCAGGTGATTCTGGATTCCAGATTGAACATGGCCATAGCTCTAACAAGATGATAGATTTTATGACTGAGCAGTGGATAACTTTCTGACGGAAATATTTTCTGCTTAAGCTTCTTGGGGATTCTAAAGTTTATTGTTTTTTCATGTTTGTCCTTGAGAGGGGCACCTAGGTGGCTCAGTCGGTTAAGCATCCGACTTCGGCTAGGTCATGATCTCACGGCGCATGAGTTTGAGCCCCGTGAGGGGCTCTGTGCTGACGGCTTAGAGCCTGGAGCCTGCTTTGGATTCTGTGTATCTCTCTCTCTGCCCCTATCTACCCCCCACCCCCCCCCCCACCGCCGGCTCTCTCTGTCTCTCAAAAATAAGTAAACGTTAAAAAAAAATTAAAAACCAAAAACTTTAATGATTATCCTTGGGCGGGGCGGGGGGGGGGTGGGCAGAGAGAGGGAGACACAGAATCCGAAGCAGGCTCCAGGCTCTGAGCTGTCAGCATAGAGCTGGATGCGGAGCTCGAGCTCGAACTCACAAACCACAAGATCATGACCTGAGCCAAGTCGGACGCTTAACCGACTGAGCCACCCAGGCACCCCTAAAGGTATTTATGTTTATTTATTTTTGAGAGACAGAGAGCGCGCAAGCAAGCAAGCAAGAGCGAGAGGGGCAGAGAGAGAGCCAGACAGAGGATCTGAAGCGGGTATGCCCTGACAGCAGAGAGCTCTATGCAGGGCTCGAACTCACCAACCGTGAGATCATGACTTGAGCCCAAGTGGGATGCTTAACTGACTGAGCCACCCAGACGTCCCTAAAGTTTATGATTTTTATTTTCATGATTTCCTTTTGGATTATTGCTGCTAAAAGCTGCACCCTCTCTTGGATCAGCTTTTCAAACTGAAAATCTATGTCAATCACTGAGTTGTTCTAGAAGCAAAAGAAGGTAATTCTGGGCTAATACTGAGTTGGTTTCAGCCTGCTTTAAACTCTAGTGAGGGCTAATTGGTCTTGGGGAGGGAATTAGAGCTGCAAAAGACATTTTGGGGAAAGAATTTGCACATTGATTCATGGAATCAGAGTCATCTTAATTCTGATTTTTCCATTCTGAACATCCAAGTGAGAAAGAGAGACTTGGGAATTATCTTCCAGGAGGGGAGTTTGGGGAAAAACACAAATAGAGGGAATCAAGATACTATGATCTCTCAAAGGAACCCAGGGTGTTGGGGAAGTTGGGTGTGTACTCTGTGTTTTATAGATCCAGGTAAGGTTGAGCCACAATGTCATCTAAGTGCAGAGTTTTACACCATCCAGAATATCAGCCTGCAGGTCGGCAATATACACTGATCTTTCAATGTTCAAAGCCCTGTTCTAGGGCGTCATTTGGGTCATGCACCTGGAACAGTGCCTGGGACACGCTCTGGTGTTCAACAAAGCACTGTTGAGTGAATAATGAACAGAGTGGGGCAAAAACAGGAAATTAAAGGTATAGGTCCATTCCTTGGCAGGCACCTAGATTTGGGGACAAGGAGGAACGAGTGTTGGTGAGACTGAAAAACGACGGGTGAAAACATCACAAGTACAGAAATAAAGTCCAGTTAGAGCTGGTTGAAGAAGGGAGATAACTACTCTTATCTTGTACATGTCGCGACCAGTATTAAGCATTTCTACATGGACAGACTTATTTAATTTTCCCAAGAATGCCATTACATTTCGGTAGTTCATTCTAACCATTCTCACTATAATACTAACATCCTTAGTCGAATAGTCTCTACTCTTTTTCATGTATTTTGTTTATTCATCTTTTTGTTTATTTTGATAGATGGATGGATCAAAAGGTGCAGTTGTAGAATTGGCAGATGCAGGCAATCTTGCAAAGAAAATGAGAAGAAGAAAGAAAAATGTGGGCCAAAAAGAATTTGCTGCATCCCTGATGGAAAGCACATATCCTTAAACCCTTATGAGAAACAACAGATAAGATGTCAGTTTAAGGCAAGAACAACTCAACATCCACCAACTCTTGACGTAAGACTTTTAACAGCCAGAATAATGAGTCAGTAAAGGACCTACATGGTCCCTAGCTCCTTAGACACCTGCTGGGTCTTCACATAATCCATTAAAGAAAATATGCTCATTCCAGCTCTCTTTCCGTCCTGCCTCTCTAGTCCTCTGTAGCCTGATATCTCTAGGTTGCCCCAGGGTTTGACTGATATTACTGGTTCTCGCTGTAAGGCAGTTTTATAGGATCTAGATTCTGAATTCCTAAGCCTCTGACCAGGCGCTGCTAGGTCCCTCAACATGGAAGTTTTCCAGGCTAACGCGGCTTCCATCTTAGCCACACATTCTTATCTAACGCCTCATCCTAGACTCTTGAGGTAGGTCAGTGTGTTTGGTCCAGAGGTCTTCTTTTGCCTCTTTAGCTCAAGGTTTAGCCCAAGATTCTGCCTCTTGGGCTCACTCTTGGAATTTATCCCTTACCCCAGTTCCCTAATCACACTTGGCTTTCCAAAGATTGGCGTGCCCTCTGACTGGGAAACAACCATTGCCAACCTACCCAAATGAAAGGGGAAAATAGTAAAACAAAACAAAACACACACACACAAACAACCAGTACCCCCAAACCAAAAAAACAACCCCCCAAATCCTCAACATTTACTGAGAACTTATGGGTGCAAGGCCTTGTCCTAAGCATGTTACATACATAGTCTCCTTTTGTCCTAACAGCTAGCTCCATGAGGTTAACAGCGTAGTTTTATGTCTCTTTGCCAGAAGAGGAAACCAAGTCACAGAGAGTTTAAGCGACTTGCCCCAGGTACCGTTGACCACTGAGCTAATAGTTCAGTAGCAGGATTTTGAACCCATGATGCCCGAGTTTAGACATTATGCTTCTTCCCAGTGGAAAATCATTACTGCAGCACCCAGAACGAACCTCTTTAATGTAGAAGGTGTGGCGGAAGGCAAGGACTTGTGAGCCTCCTTGTGGTTAAAATGTGTAACAAATCCAGCCCTAACTTGCATATCCAGGCACAAATAGAAATGATCCCGAGTTGCAGTTAAGGAAGGAGTTGTTCCCACTTAGCAGTCTTAGTTCAGAGGCCAATGCCAGTCAGGTCTAAAGAGGAAAATTATCCCTTGCCTCTGTTGACGTAATAATCTGGAGAACACAGTCTGGAGACAGTTTGCAGCAATTCTCACCATCGTGGCAGATTCTAACCATTCAATGCCTTTCTCAAAGGACTTTCACATCATTTTCCTCATTTCCCTCCAACCATCTACCATCCCAAACCTCAGAAGAGGTCCTTAGGATAGCTGGAGAGTGTATCTGAGACTGGATCTCCGCTTACTTAGGCACAGAGATGCCAAATAATATTTAAACTTTAACCCAGACCACACCGACGGCTGCAGAAAAGCCTTCGAAGCCACCTGTTCTTGTACACGTTTTTCTGCATTTTGGGCTAGAGAAATTATGCCTACAGATGGACGCAGGTGTCAGAGGGTTGTATAAACATGCCTCCAGACCATAGTCCCAAAGAAGTGAAAAGGGTGCAGCGGAAATTCAGATGCACTAATAGGATGTGACTGGATCTATCCCCTTACTACTCTGAGCCTCCTTTTGCCCACTCCCAAAATGAAAGTGTTGGACTACGTAATAAACTCCATAAGCCTTTCAACTCCCAAAGCCTTCTTTATTCTTCACATTATGGTAAAAATCCACTCTCTGGGTCCATGACTTCAGACTCCACTTTAGAAAGCAAAGGCATGGAGGATGACAAGACGGAGAAACAGGAAATTGGCCTCAACCTAAGTATTCAAACCATAATCCTAAAATATATCTTAGTTATCTTCTTGTTCCTCACTGCACCCTACACATCACGTCGGCTACAAAGACCTTCCAAGGCTGCCTCCATAGCACCTGTTTTCCATCCCAGCCTCTGCTATTCCCATTCAGCCATCATCTTTTCTGGCCCATTGTTATTGGCTGACTGTGTCCCCTCAAATTCATATAGTCAAGTCTTAATCCCCAGTATCTCAGAACATGGCCACATTTGGAGATAGAGTCTAAATTTAAAGAAGCAATTAAATAAAGATGAAATCATTAGGCTGAACCCTAATCCAATATGACTGGCATTCTTATAAGAAGAGGAGGTGAGGACACAGAAGAAAAACCATGTGAAGACACAGGGAGAAGATAGCCATCTACAGGTCAAGGAACAAGGCCTCAGAGGAAATCAACTCTGCCGACACCTTGACCGTGGACTTTTTAGCTTCCAGAATTGTGAGAAAATAAATGTCTGTTGTTTAAGCCACTCAGCCTGTGATACTTTGTCGTATTAATACAACATACATACACATACACATACTTTGAAGTATTAATACACATACTATAACGCTTATATCCCACTTGTCTTTTGGTCTCCCATCATCCCTTTGACTCCCTCCATTGTTTCCATATAGTTGCCAGTGGATCATTTCTGAAACCCAAATCTGAAATTTTTATTTTTCCTTTCAAACTCTTCAAAAGCTGTATGATGATTACACAATTCTATACTTCCTTTGTGATCATCCCTGTTCATCTCAAACTCTCCCTTTCCATTCCCACCATGGACCTCACAAGCAACTTGTGTTCTTTGAAATTAATGTTTCTCACCCTTTTTTTTCTCCCTCTCTCTCCTTTTTTTTTTTTTTTTTAAATTTTTTTTTTTCAACGTTTATTTATTTTTTGGGACAGAGAGAGACAGAGCATGAACGGGGGAGGGGCAGAGAGAGAGAGAGACACAGAATCGGAAACAGGCTCCAGGCTCTGAGCCATCAGCCCAGAGCCCGACGCGGGGCTCGAACTCACAGACCGCAAGATCATGACCTGGCTGAAGTCGGACGCTTAACCGACTGCGCCACCCAGGCGCCCCTCCTTTTTTTTTTTTAATGTTTATTTATTTACGTAGAGAGAGAGAGGGAGAGAGAAAGAGAACTCAAGCAGGCTCCATGCTATCAGGGCAGGGCCCGATGCCCTTAGGCCTGATGCCCTTTAGGTCATGACCTGAGCTGAAATCAAGACTCAGACACTCAGCCAAATGAGCCACCCAGGCACCCCCTCGCCCTTTTTAAAAATAGGCTTCCCCTTTTGCTGAGAAGCTTCTTCTTGCCAAACAAACATGCTTCTCTGTAAGTAACACCTAAACACTACTTCTACCTGCCCTAAACCATGTATATTCTTTCTTTCCTCGCCACCAGAAGGGTCCTTTTATTTATTTACCTTAAATTTTTTTACAAATAAAATTTGCTTATATTTAAGGCATATAATGTGGTGATTTGATATATGAATACGCAATCTAGTTAATTTAACATGCTTATCACCTCAAATAGTTATCTTTTTTCTAGATAAGAGCACTTAAGATCTACTATCTTAGCAAATTTCAAGTACACGATAAAGTTCTCTTAGCAAATTTCAAGTATAAAATAAAGTATTAATAACAGTCACCATGTTGTATGTTAGATCACCAGAATTTAATCATCTCATAACTGAAAGTTCATACCCTTTGACCAACGTCTCTCCATTTCATGCCTACCTTCTCCTCCTCCAAACCCTGGCAAACGCCTTTCTGCTCTTTTCTGTGAGTTCAGCTAATTTAGATTCACCATATAAATGAGATCATAGAGGATTTGTTTTCTGTGTCTGGCTTGTTTCACTTAGCGTAACGTCCTCCAGGTTTATCCAAGTTTCCAAAATGGGAAGATTTCCTTCTTTCTAACACTGGATAATATTCCACTGTAAATGCGTGTACTTGTATATGTACATGTGATATTTAGATATCAAATTTTCTTTATCCATTCATCCACTGGCAAAACATTTAGGTAGTTTCCGTATCTTGGCTATTGCAAATAATGCTGCAGTGATCAAGGGACTTCAGATATCTCTTCAAGATACTGTTTTCATTTCCTTCAGATATATACCCGGAAGTAGAATTGCTGGATCATAAGATAGCCTCATTTTTAACTTTTTGGGGAGCTTCTGTACTGTTCTTCATGATGGTTGTATTGATTCACACTCCACCAGCAGTGTACCAGCAACCCCCTTTCTTTACGTCCTTGTAAACACTTGTTCTCTGTCTTGTCTTTGGTGTAATAGCCATCTAACAGATTGAATGAATATTTCATTGTGGTTTTGATTTACATTTCCCTGATGATTAGTGATGTTGTATACCTCTTCATATAACTATGGACCATTGCATGTCGTCTTTGGGAAAATGTCAGCTCAGGTCCTTTGCCCATTATTTAAATGGATTATTTGGATTTTTTGCTACCGAGCTGTATGAGTTCTTTACATATGTTGGATATTAACTTCTTATCAGATGTATAGTTTTCAAATATTTTCTCTCCTTCTGAAGGTTGCCTCTTCATTTTGTTATGCAGAGACATTTTAGTTTGATGTGGTCTACTTACTTTTACTTTTGTTGCCTGTGCTTTTGGAGTCAAATCCAAAAAATCAGGGTTGCCTGGGTGGCTCAGTCAGTTAAGTGTCTGAGTTCAGCTCAGGTCATGATCTCACCATTCATGAGTTCGAGCCCTGCATCAGGCTCTGTGCTGACAGCTCAGAATCTGGAGCCTGCTTGGGATTTTCTGTCTTCCTCTCTCAAAAATAAATAAGCATTAAAAAAAAATTTTTTTTAATCCACAAAATCATTTCCAATGTCATGAAGATTTTCCCTATGTTTTTTGATCAGAGCTTTATGGTTTTAGGTCTTCTGTTTAAGTCATTAATCAGTTTTGAGTTGATGTTTTTTGGTATGGTATAAGATAAGTGTCCAATTTTATTTTGATGCATGTAGATACCCAGTTTTCCAAGTAACATTATTGAAGAGACTAGCCTTTTCCCACTGTGTTTTCTTTGTGCCTTTTTCAAAGATTAGTTGGCCATACATAAATGGGTTTATTTCTGGGCTATTCTATAGGTCTAATGTGTCTGTTTTTATGCCAGTACCATACTGTTTTGATTACTATAGCCTTGTGGTATATTTGAAATCAGGAAATGTGACGCTTCCAGCTTTATTCTTTCTCAAGATGGATTGGGCTTATTGGAGATTTTTGTGGTTCCATATGAATTTTAGGATTATTTCCTCTATTTCTATGAAAAAAGCCATTGAAATCTTAATAAGGATTACATTTAATCTGTAGATTGCTTTGGTAGTATGGGCACCTTACAATATTAATTCTTCCAATCCATGAACACAAGGTATTTATTTTCTATTTATTTGTGTCTTCTTCAATTTCTTTCATCAGTGTTTTATAGTTTTTAGTGTGCAGGTCTTTCACTTCTTTGGATAGATTTATTCTTAAGTATTTTATTATTTTTGATGATTTTGTAAATGGGATTTATTGATTAATTGCTTTTTTTTTTTTTATAGTTATGCCCTCCAGGGGCATGTATAGATGTCTCCTGCTGGGTTTCTTGTGTGGGCAGGACTGCTTCTGAACCATGGCTGAGAGGGATTGGAGCAAGGCCCATGGGCCTGTTACCTGAGGCAAAGGCAGGTGTGACTCATCCCAGGTCCTTTGACATGGTGCTGGTAACAAGATCACGGTCAGATGGGGCTGTAGCTGAGTCCACAGGAGGACAGGGTTATTTCTGGCTCTGTAGCCAGTACCATGGTTGGTTAGCCTGCCATCTGGTTGCTGGCCTGCCTTCTCAAAATGGCCTTCCTCAGACTTGGGCTCTGCAAATTCTTTAGATAAGGGGGTCAGGAGAGCTCTTTCCAAATGGGTAACATGTGTGCTGGGGACAGAAGGATCCAGCATGCATATAACTAGAAAAATAGTTATGAGCCAGGTAATCCCACCATGAGTCCTTCCTTGAGGTGGGAATAAGCTAAGGGATGTTTTGTTCTCCCCAGACACGAGAATAACTTGTGTAATAACTAGGCAGTATTCTCTGGATACAGATTGTCGATAGATAAGGTAGTTGTTGGCTTAAGAGCAAGCTAAAGTTCAGAAACATCTGGCCACGTTTGATGACCCAGATGTTGATATGTGCATATATTATTTAATTGTTTTCGTTGAAGATGAGGAAAGAAGGGGTTTAATCCTTGGTTAAGGAATGATGAGTACAACAACAATTTTAATATTGGTCCTTTTGACTAGCCTATAAGAACCCAAATGATAGCCCTACACAGATAGAACCTGAGGTAGCAGCCTCATCCCAGGTGAGAAAGTATGACTCAAAGGGTAAGAAAAGAGTTTGTTTCCACATTTGGGTTCCCGTCATGCTTTATCCCAAAAAGGTAACCGTGATCCTGACTTCTACCAATTTCTTTTGCTTTTAAAAAGTTTTTAAGAACTGAAATCATTCGGAAAACTCTCCTTTGTATCTGGCTTAAGCTCAGTGGAACACTTGTAGATTCTTCCATGTTGTTACATACCACAATAGTTTGTTATTCTCATTGCTGTGCAGCATTCCCTTCTATGAACATTCCAGAAGTCATTTATTCATCCTAATTTTGATGGACATTTGGTTGTTTCCACTATTTGACTAGTAAAAATTACAATGCTATAAACATCCTTGGAACATGTCTTGCAGTGAAATATGTCCATATTGTTTGTTGTTGAGTATATATCTAGGAATGGTAGACCACAAGGCATGTAATTGATCATCTTTAGTAGGTACCGTCAGTTTTCCAATTTGGCTGAACCAATTATACTCCCACCACGACGGGGGTTCTAGTTGGTACACATGCCTGCCAACATTTGCCGTTGTATATCTTTTCAATTTAACCACCTGATAACTGTATTGGGGCATCACATTATGGCTATAATTTGCATTTTCCTGATGCACAAATTAACTTGAACCCATTTTCGTATTTATTTTCATGTTTGTTAACCACTTGGCTACTTTCTTTTGTGAAATACCTGCTCAAGCCTTTTCCTATTTTTCTCCTGGGTTGTCTTTCTTTTCCTATTGGTTTGTAGGGGTTCTTTTTATATTCCAGATATGAGTTCTTTGTCAGGTTGTAGGTATATGTATTATAATATTTTCTCCAATTCGGTGGCTTGCCTTTTCTTTCTGCCAATGGCATCAATTGGTGATTTTTTTTTAATTTTTTTTTTAATGTTTATTTATTTATTTTTTTTTTTGAGAGAGACAGAGACAGAATGCGAGTAGGTTGGGGGACAGAGAGAGAGGGAGACACAGAATCCGAAGCAGGCTCCAGGCTCCGAGCTGTCAGCACAGAGCCCGACGTGGGACTCGAACTCACAAGCTGTGAGATCATGACCTGAGCTGAAGTCGGACGCTCAACCGACTGAGCCACCCAGGTGCCCCTGGTGATTTTTTTTTTTTTTTCCGTTTTGGTCAGCACTGAGAAAGAAAAAACACAGCCTACATCTGATAGCTGTATAGTTGCTACCAGGTGGACCATGGTGTTTCCCTGCTGAACATAAACAAATTCACAGGACGGTAAAGTCAGAAAAGGGCTCTCTGCGACCAGTATGGAATAAAATGTCTTATATCCTTATAGTTAAGTATGGCTCTTATAGGCAGCATATGGTTGGACTTTGTTTCTTATCAAGTTTGGAAATAATAGTCTTTTAATTGGAGCATTTAGCTGATTTGCATTTAAGTTAATTAATTTATTTCGGTTTTTTCAGTCATTTTATTTTATTAAAAAATTTTTAATGTTTATTTATATTTGAGAGAGAGAGTGGAAGAGGAGCAGAGAGAGAGACACACACAGAATCTGAAACAGGCTCCAGGCTCTGAGTTGTCAACATAGAGCCCAGCATGGGGCTTGAACCCATGAACTGTGAGATCATGACCCAAGCTGAAGTCAGATGCTCAACCGGCTGAACCACCCAGGGGCCCCATCAGTCATTTCAGAAATAGTGTTGTTTTTTTTTTTTTAATTTCTCCTTCTTGTTTTACATTCTTTTTTTTTTTTTTTACAGCATCATCAGTCTTTAATAACTTATAGGCAAAAGCTAAAACATAGTTAATAATAATACAGAGGACACACGCAGCTTATAAAAACAGTTGTGGATCTACAAATGTGGAGGGGTTCTTGGCACTTTCGCACAGACACAAAAATAAAGACTATTGTTGGGGCGCCTGGGTGGCTCAGTTGGTTAAGCGGCCGACTTCAGCTCAGGTCACGATCTCGCGGTCCGTGAGTTCGAGCCCCGCGTCGGGCTCTGGGCTGATGGCTCAGAGCCTGGAGCCTGCTTCCGATTCTGTGTCTCCCTCTCTCTCTCTGCCCCTCCCCCGTTCATGCTCTGTCTCTCTCTGTCTCAAAAAAAAAAAAAAAAAAAAAAAAACGTTATAAAAAAAAAATAAATAAATAAAGACTATTGTGACTAGCATCCCTAGAAAAGCAGCCTGCAGAGACACCCCAGTTGGGGGGGGGGTGGGCCAGGGGAGGGGTAGCCCTCGTTCATCCCAGATGCATTCTCCAAACAACCTTCTTTGGCCCCAAAACATATCTAAAAATATGGAACGCTTCACGAATTTGCGTGTCATCCTTGCACAGGGGCCACGCTAACCTTCTCTGTATCGTTCCAATTTTAGTATATGTGCTGCCGCAGCGAGCATTTGTTTTACATTCTTATATCCATCTTTTCTTGTATTCTTTTGGCCTAATAGAAATTTTATTATTTCTTTTTCCTTCTGTTAACTTGTTAGTTACATGGTTTTTGTTTTTGTTTTAGAATTCTTTGAGTGGCTACCCTAGAAATTATAGCACGCATCCTTTACTTATTATAGTCTAATGTAAATTATTGCTTTTGCCAACATACTAGGACCTTAGAACACTTTCACGCCAATAACCTTCATTGTACATTTTATATTACTATGGTTATGCATTTAACTCTGCAAATATTATAATGCTCCCCAAAACATTATTATAATTAGTGCTCATCCCGAAAGGTGCCCTCCTTATTGCCCATCACCCATTTAACCTACCCCACCCCCACCGCCTAGCAACCCTCAATTTGTTCTCTGTATTTAAGAGTCTCTTATGGTTTGCCTCCCTCTCTGTTTTTGTCCTATTTTTCCTTCCCTTCCCCTATGTTCGTCTATTGAGTTTCTCAAATTCCACATGTGAGTGAAATCATAAGAGATCTGTATTTCTCGGACTTATTTTGCTCAGCATAATACCCTCTAGTTCCATTCACATTGTTGCAAATGGCAAGATTCCATTCTTTTTCATCGCCGAGTAGTATTCCATGGTATATGTATACCACATCTTCTTTATCCATTCATCAGATGATGGACATTTGGGCTCTTTCCATAATTTGGCCCCTTCAAATCAGCACTTTTGTATCCTTTGGATAAAATCCTAGTAGTGCAATTGCTGGGTCGTAGGGTAGTTCTATTTTTCATTTTTCGAGAAACCTCCGTATTGTGTTCCAGAGCAGCTGCACCGGCTTGCCCTCCCACCAGCAGTGCAAAAGGGTTCCCCTTTCTCCGCATCCTCGCCAACATCTGTTGTTGCCTGAGTTGTTAACTTTGGCCATTCTGACAGGTGTGAGGTGGTATTTCACTGTGGTTTGGATTTGTGTTTCCCTGATGAGGAGTGATGTTGAGCATTTTTCTCATGTGTCTGTTAGCCATCTGGATGTCTTCTTTGGAAAAGTATGAGTACACTATTTTTATTAATAACTCATTTGGGGCCTCAATTTCCGAGTGATATTGAGATCCTCATGGTTTGTTACCTTTGTGTAGCCTGGCGTAACTGAAAAGGTGCAGGACAAAGCCTCTCTCTCCTGGACAGAATGTGTGACTAATTTGCATACGGGGAAGTTTCAGGAAAAAAAAAATCACGCCCTTAAAGAATAGGGCCATTCGAATTGGAAGTCAGCATGGTGTGAATACCCTTGCAGAGAATTCTTGGGCATAACCTAAGTCTCTCAGGTCTCTTTTTAAAATAATCATTTTAATTGAATCATAACGTGTCTACAGAAAAGTGCAAAAATCCTAAGTATGTAGTCTGATGAATTATCATAAAATGAACAAGCCCATGTAACCATTACCTCGGTCAAAAAATAAAACTTTACTAGCATTATGGAAGTTCATCTTATTTTCTTTCGCAAAGGTTATCACTATTTTGATTTCTTTAAAAACCTTTTTTTTAATGTTTAATTTTGAGAGAGAGAGAGAGAGAGTGAGCAGGGGAGGGGCCGAGAGAGAGGGAGACACAGAATCAGAAACAGGCTCCAGGCTCTGAGCTGTCAGCACAGGGCCCGATTTGGGGCTCGAACTCATGAACCGCGAGATCACGGCCTGAGCCAAAGTCAGACGCTTAACCGACTGAGCCACCCAGGTGCCCTCACTATCTTGATATCTAATGCCATATTAATTTTTTCTTATTTTTAAACTCTGTATAAAAGGGAATTATTTCTTCACTCACCATTGTACTTTTGGGTTTAATTAGTGTTATTTTGTGGAGAAATAGTCTATTTTCTTTGCAATATTGCATATTTATTCTCTTGTTGACATGCTTTAGAGTTAAGATAATGCTTCCATGAACATTCTTGTACATGCCTTTTGGTGAAAGTATGTTTCTGTTATGTATGTGCTTCAAGTGGCTATGGTGAAGCATATGGAATTTGTATATTCAATTTTCCTTTTATCTACCTACCAGCAGTATATGAGAATCCCAGTCCCTCCCTATTCTCACCAACATATGAAATTGTCATGTGTTCAGCCACTTCGGCGTATGCTGAGTAACATCTCGCTGAAGTTTTCGTTGGCTTTTCCTTGATAGCTAATGCGTATGGACACCCTGTCTTATGTCTAGTGACCATTTAGATACCCAATTTTGTGAAGTGCCTGCTTATTCTTTTTCACTCTACGTGGTAAGCAAGCAAGGTAAACTATAATCTCAGTTCCTCTGTACCCTCTACATCTACTTAGCACAATCCCAGAATTTTATTTGCTTTCTTGGCTGGAGCCTTTTTATCGAAGTCTACGGCTCCCACCTAACTTCCCTCCTCCGATCATGAATCTTCATAGAATAAAAGACAGACACGGGAGGCTGGAATGCAATTTTATCGTGAAAATATTTGACAGCAAGTTTTCCAGGAGGGGAAATCGTTGAGGGTCTTCAGTAAAAAGGCATACTTGTGGTGATTAATCTTGGCCACTCAATTTCCTTCGCTATAACATTAGTAAGGATGGTTGAATCTGAGTTAATGCAGCACCTTCTGTTGTTACGACAGAAGTGAACTTCCGTTTCATCTTTTCTGCATCGATCTCTGCATACTCCATAGCCTTGGTGACATTTAGATGTTTCTTCTATCTTCGATCTTTTGAATGCTTTTTTCATGCTTCCTGGGAAAGATATGGCTACGGTCAGTCTCTATGCAGCCATGATGACGGAAGACATAGAATGCGAAGTGCACAGGAGCTGGGATCAAAGCCATCTAGATTCAAATCTGGGCTCTGTTATTTACGAGATCTTGGTCTCTGGACAAGTAACTTCAGCTCTCTGTCCCTTCATTCCCATCTGAACAATGGAAATAATAATAATAATAAAGACTACTTCTTGAGGTTGCTGTGATCATTAAATGAGTTAAGGCATGTCAAGTCCCTAGAATAGAGCCTGGCACTTGCTAAGAGTTACCTAAACGTCAGCCTTTGTTATAGTTATTGTTGTTGTTGTTGCTACTATTGCTGTTATTAAAGGTATTTCCCTGAGAGTTTAAGACTACAGACTTTGCCTACGGGAGTACTTGTGGGGCAAGTTCCCATTTGCCTGAACAGAAATGTGCTTCTGATGCTTAGTTCCTTGGACATAGCCAGATTCTACTCTAAGGCAGGACCCATGCATATTAGTGCACATGTTTATCAGTGCCTCATTGCTTTGAACTAATAAATATGTATTACAGGTGAAACCCCCTTTGCAGTGCCCACCTTCCCAGAAACAGGTACTGTGTATCCATGTGCACGTTGGCATGGATACATGTATACAACTCAATTTATTCACAGATCCACTATCACATACAAACTGAACACGGACACACCCATAGGTGTGTGTTCACAACCACGCATCAATGCACAGGCCAACAAACTAGTTACTCAGATATATACACATGGGTATACAGGCCTTCCGTCTGAAAATACTTTAATGGTACAGTTCCCTTCATATAGCTCGTATTCTGTAAGCATTACTCATTAGAACCAGTTGGGTTTCTTAAAAAAAAAAAAAGTCCCTTGGAAAGAAAATAATGGCTATCAAACATTTAAAACTACTTGTGCTGAGAATTTTTTTATGTTACTTCAATGAAAACTTACAACAAACTGTCATTATTTCCATTGTTCACATAAGAAATCCGAAGCACCGGGGCGCCTGGGTGGCGCAGTCGGTTAAGCGTCCGATTTCAGCCAGGTCACGATCTCGCAGTCCGGGAGTTCGAGCCCCACGTCAGGCTCTGGGCCTGTTTCCGATTCTGTGTCTCCCTCTCTCTCTGCCCCTCCCCCGTTCATTCTCTGTCCCAAAAATAAATAAACGTTGAAAAAAAAATTAAAAAAAAAAGAAATCCGAAGCACCAAGAGAGACTGTTCCTGCTAAGGCCCCCAGATTGAAAAACGAGAGAGCCAAGGTTTAATTTCTGGTCTACCTGACTCAGAACTCTGGAGTGACATCAGGAAGACAATAGGCTAGGAAACTCCAGGCCCTCATTTCCCCCACAGAAACACCAACTAAGCATCATGTGGACCAAAGTAGCTTTGTGGGAATGCTAGAAACCAGTTAAAAAGTTGCGTCAACTGGGGGGCACCTGAGTGGCTCAGTCAGTTAAGCGTCTGACTCTTGGTTTCAGCTCAGGTTATGATCTCATGGTTCATGGGTTCGAGTCTGGCTTCGGGCTCCGCACTGGTAGCTTGGATCCTACTTGGGATTCCCTTTCTCTCCCTCTTTCTCTGCCCCTTCCCTGTTCGCACTCTCTCTCTCAAAATAAAATAAATAAATAAACATTAAAAAAAAAAAAAGAAAAGAAGAGGCTGCATCAACCAAGGGAACACCTGAACAAGAAAAAGCCACATTCAGAATGGTAGGAACACTTGTGGCATTTTGCTCAGTCTTGCTCCGCCCACTCCTTGGTGCAAGGTGGCATGGTCAGGAGGAAACCACCCGATTCCCAGCTCCTCCCTCAGCATGGAAGGAAGGAAAAGAGTGGCATTTTCTTACAATATTCTGGCCTGTGTGTGGGCTGCCTGAGGAACTCATATCTGCCTTGCTTGACTCAGAGCATTGATGAGAATGGTGGCACAGTTTGGGTATCAGGTTGGCGAGGGCTGAAAGCACCGGAGAGCACCTTGACTTGTGAGAGTTTCGGGGGACTATGGTCCCATAGGAGCCTCATGACAAGAGATTATGGAAAGAGGAATATAAGGCCTTGACAATAAACAGGTGTAAGTTTCTAAGAGAAATTAAGGCATTTAAAGCAACGTGTATATGGAAGGATCAGGGTTGGGGGAAGCACACCATAGGCCCAGGGAGGACATATTCCTGGAAGATGCCAGAGAGGACCTTAAGCTTTCACGAGATTAGTGACGTCTACCCCTGAATGGAGCCAGTATGTAAAGACCGGGAGTGGGAGCTGTTTTTCCAAATGACTGGTTTTCAGAGTCCAGAGTGCTAACCGTTACACCATGGAACCCCACCCAAATGACTGGTTTTCAAAAAGAGATCACAAGGCATACAAAGAACAGGGAAACAAGACTAACTCAAAGAAACAAAATAAATCTCCAGAAACTGACCTCAAAGAAGCACAGGCCTCAGACTTACCGATAGACTTTAAAACAGCTGTCTCAAATATACTGAAGGAGCTAAAGGAGAACATGGGCAACTAAACAAGAGCAGGAAAATGATACATGAACAAAAAAGTAAAATATCAACAAGAGAAATTGTAAAAATGGAATTAAACAGAAAATCTGGAGCTGAAAAATACAACAACTGAAATGAAAGTTACTGTAGGGATTTAACAGCAGACACAGGAATTTCTACCACTCCGCCCCTTCAAAAAAAAAGAAAGACACACATCAGTTTGAACAACTACTTGTGCACGAAAATACCTTCCCAAGAGCCAGTGGATTTCAGGTGAATGATTACAGAACCTCGGTGAAGCCCAGAAATAAGAAAAGGTACACTGAGTCACGCTATCACCCCCTCCCCCACGCTCAGGCAGCCCACGCTCAGCTCAGCTCGGAAAGAGACACTTTCCCTGTAGGAGAGGGAGTGTAACATGAGTGCCCAGTTAGCAGAGGTTAAGGAAATCACAAACATCAGACTGGAATAAATGGAATAGAGACCACGAAAGACAGAAAAGATCAACAAAACCAAGCTGGCTTTTTGAAAAGAAAAGCAAAAGGGACAACCCTTAGCTAGATTAACTAAGAAAAAAAGAGAGAAGAATCAAATAAATAAAATGTTAAAGAGAGAAATTATAACTCACACAACTGAAATACAAAGAATCGTAAGAGACCACTATCAACAATTATATGCCAACAATTATTAGATAACCTACAAAAAGTTGTATAAATACCTATAAACATCCAACTTACTAAGACTGAATCACGAAGAAATAAAAAATTTGAACACACTAATAGTAAGTAAGGAGATTGAATCTGTAATCAAAAACCTCCCAACAAAGGAAAGCTCAGGATGATTTCACAGGCTAATTCTACTAGACATTTAAAGAAAATTTAACACCAATACTTCTCAAACTCTTCCAAAAAATCAAAGAGGAGAGAGAATGCTCCCAAATCCATTTTATGAGGCCAGCATTGTTCTGATACCAAAGATAGTTAAGGACATTGCAAATAAAGAAAACTACGGATCAATATCCCTGATGAATACAGATGCAAACATTCTGAACAAAATACTTACAAACCAAATTTAACAGCACAGTGAAAGGATCATACACCATGATCAAATGGGATCTATCCTTGGAATGCAAGGAAGCTTCAACATATGCAAATCAATAAATGAAATCCATCACATTAATAAAATGAAGGATAAAAATCATATGATTATCTAAATAGATGCAGAATGAGTATTTGACAAAATTCAAAATACTTTCCTGATAAAATCTCTTGGGACATTGGGTATAGAAAGAATATAATATACATCACCATAATAAAGTCCGTATATGACAACCCCACAGCTAACATCATACTCAATAGTGAAAATTTGAAAGCTTTCCTGCTAAGATTTGAACAAGAAAAGGCTGTACACTACTCCTATTTATTATAGTACTAGATGTCCTAACCACAGTGGTTAGACAAGAAAAAGAAATAAAAGTGATCCAAATCAGAAAGGAAGAAGTAAAATCATCGTAATTTTGCTCCCCTTCCCTTATGTTCATGATATGATCTTACATATAGGAAACCTTTAAGATTCCACCCCAAAACTGTTACAAGTGATAAAGGAATTCAGTAAAGTTGCAGAATACAAAATCAACATACAAAAATCAGTTGTATTTCTGTACACTGTTAACAAACCATCTGAGAAAGATATAAAGGGAACACTGCCAATCACAATAGCATCAAAAACAATAAAATACTTGGGAATAAATTTAACCAGTGAAGTGAAAGATCTGAACACTGAAAATTATAAGACATTGGTTAAAGAAATTGAAGAAAACACAAATAAATGGAAAGATATCCCATGTGCAAATTGAAAGAATTACTATTGTTAAAACGTCCATACCATCCAAAGCCATCAATGCGATCATTCCAGTGACATTTTTCGCAGAAACAGAAAAAGCAACCCTAAAATTTGCATAGAATCGCAAAAGACCTGAATAACCAGAGCAGTCATGAGAGAGAAGAACCAAATGGGAGGCATCACAATTCCTGATTTCAAATTTTATTATAAAAGTACAGTAATCAAACGGTAGGGGATAAGCCATGCATACAGGGTCAACTAATATTTGACAAAGGAGCCAAGAAGATTAAATGGAGAAAGGAGAGTCTCTTCAGTAAATGGTGCAAACAAAACTGGATAAGTGCATGTGCACTGGGTCCCTGTGTTATACCCCTCACACGAATTAACCTGAAATGGATTAAAGACTTGGATGTAAGACCTGAAACGGCAAAACTCCGTGAAGAAAACATAGGGAAAAAGTGCCCTGACACTGGTTTTGGCAACAATTTTTTGGATGTGGCAACAACAGCGCAGGCCACAAAAGCAAAAATAAACGGGAGGGACTATATCAAACTAAAAAACTCTCGCACTTAAAAAGAAACGATCAGCAAGATAAAAAGGCAACCTACAGGGGCGCCTGGGTGGCGCAGTCGGTTAAGCGTCCGACTTCAGCCAGGTCACGATCTCGCGGTCTGTGAGTTCGAGCCCCGCGTCAGGCTCTGGGCTGATGGCTTGGAGCCTGGAGCCTGTTTCCGATTCTGTGTCTCCCTCTCTCTCTGCCCCTCCCCCGTTCATGCTCTGTCTCTCTCTGTCCCAAAAAAAATAAATAAACGTTGAAAAAAAAAATGAAAAAAAAAAAAAGGCAACCTACAGAATAGGAGGAAACATTTGCAAACTATTTACCTGATCACACATTAATATCTAAATATATAAAGAACTCATAGAGAACAAACTGAGGGTTGCTGGAGGGGCTGTGGGTGGGGGGACGGGCTAAATGGGCAAGGGGCATTGAGGACACTTGTTGGGATGAGCACTGGCTGTTATACGTAGGAGAAGAATCATTGGATTCTACTCCTGAAATCATTATTGCCCTATATGCTAACTAACTTGGATGTAAATTAAAAAATAAATTTTAAAAAATCATAATAAAAAAATAAAGATTAATAAAAATTATTTAATTAACTAAATAAATAAAAGAACTCATACAAGTCACTAGCAAAACAACAAACAATCCAATTAGAAAATGGCAGGGCACCTGAACAGATATTTTTCCATATAAATGACCAACGAGTACATGAAAAGATGCTCAACGTCATTAATCATCCAGGGAAATTCAAATCAAAATCACCTCACCCCTGATAGAATGGTTATCACCAGAAGACAAGAGATAGGAATTGTTGGCAATGTGCGGAGAGAAGGGAACACTTGTGCGCTGTTGGTGGGAATGTAAACTTGTATAGCCACTATAGAAAATGGAATCATTTCTTCAAAAAATTTAAAATGGAATTACCATGTTATCTGGCAATCCCACTTCCAAGTACATACCCAAAGGAAATGAAATCACTGTCTTGAAAACATATCGGCACCCATATATTTATTGCAGCATTATTCACAATAGCCAAAACATGGAAACAACCTAACTGTCCCATCAGTGAAGTAATGGATAAAGAGAATGGGACAAATGTATGTATAGACACAGACACAGACACACAAACACACACAATGGAATGTTATTCAGCCATAAAAAAGAAGGAGATCTTACCTTTTATGACAATATGGATGGACATAGAGGGCATTATGCTAAGGGAAATAATTCAGACAGAGAAAGACGAATACTGCATATTCTCACTTATAAGTGGAATCTAAAAAAGCTGAACTGAAAGAAACAAAGAGTAGAATGGTGGCTTTCAGAGGCTGGGGGTGGAAGAAATGGGCAGATGTTGGTGAAAGTGCACAAACTTCAGGTTGTACGATGAAGTTCTGGGGACCTAGTGTCTAGCATGATGACTATAATTAACAATGATGTGTTGTATAATTAAAAGTTGTTAGTAGAATAGATCTTAAATGTTATCATCCCATAAGAGAGAATTATGTGAGGAGATAGAGATGTTAACCAACCTTTTTGTGGTGATCATTTTGCAGTATACGCATGTATCAAATCATCACATTGTACACTTACCCCTACACGTGTCATACCTCAATAAAGCTGGGGGAAGAAAAGAATGAATGGGAAATTCTTTTAAAAAAATGGATGAGTGTCTCAGTCAGTTAAGCGACTGACTCTTGATTTCCACTCAGGTCATGATCTCACAGTTTGTGGGATTGAGCCCCGCGTTGGGCTTTGTGTTGACAGCACGGAGCCTGCTTGGGATTCTCTCTCTCCCTCTCTCTCTCTCTGCCCCTCCCCCACTTGCTCTTGTACTCTCTCTCAAAATAAATAAATAAACATTAAAAAAAAAGAAGGGATGAGATTGTGATACAGAAAAGGAAATAAAGATAAGAAGTGAATAGCATTGGGATGCTGGGTATATACAAACTAGCACAGAAATCTAGCGAAGGCACTCAGTTGCTACATTAGCCAACCTGTTGATCAAACAGAGGAAGGAGGTGAAAAATTGCACCCTTCATCCATACTCCAGCATCAGGATACCCACCATGTGTTCTCCACCATAATCCTCACTCCCATCATATGACAAGCTCTCTCTCCTGCCACCATCCCACTTACAGGAGGAGATCTGCAAGGGGCTTCCTGAGACTGACACTTACATTTTTCTGGCTAACAACTCACCTGGAGTGTTTCCCTTCCCAACACCTTATATGAAGTTGCGACAGCCTATCCTCCCTTATCTGCAGTCACCAGAAAAATGGATGGGAATGTATATGCCATAAATGAGTATCAGGAAGGATACATTTTCCTCATTCTCCAATGTAGAGTGACTGAAGGCAGCCCAGGAGAATTCTGCCGACAGTGGCACCTCAAGAAATCTCCAAAAGTTTTGTTAAAGGGCCTTTGCTCCTCTTTGCTCCAAACCAGCTTCTCTCACTTCATATTGCCCTGAATGATCATGCATTTTTGATACACAAATAAAATTAATGTCACCTTTGAGTACTTTTTAAAATTTTTATTTATTTTGAGAGAGAGAAAGATAGTGTGCTTGAGTGGGGGAGGAGCAGAGTCAGAGGAAGAGAGAGAGAGAGAATCCCAAGCAGGCTCCGCGCTGCCAGTGCAGAGCCCAACTGGTGGCTCAGTCTCACAAACTGTGAGATCATCACTTGAGCTGAAATCAAGAGTTGGACACTTAATGGACTGAGCCACCCAGGCGCCCCTTAATATCACCTTTGAATGCCTTTCCTCTTCTGATCAGGCGATAGAAATCTGCTTTCAAATCCCAGCATGGCTTCTAATAATGGTTTAATGCCTAAACTCTCTAAAACTAGTCTCTGTCTCAGAAATTGGGTTAGAAGTGTTTGTTTGCATCAGATATCAAGTGTGTATAAGAAAAGAAAGTTATAGGGGCATGAATACAGTATAATTGTCTTGAGGAAATTATAAAAATCCTCACTCTTAATCACCTCCTCCAGACATTCATTCAGTAAGGGCAGGACCAGAGGAAGGATGCCTTGCAAGAGTGGCTCCCCAATTGTGATAAACCTCTACTTGATGTTAATTGTTCAACTTTTCCTAGTCTTGACTTTTTACACTCACATTTAGATATTGCCCAGACCGTTTACTCTCTATATACAAGCTGTGTTTTAAGATCAGTTTAACAAGTCATAAATCAAGTAGCAACTACATGAACAACCAAAAGCCTGCAATGTGCCCTTTCTAACAATAGCTCCATCCAGAGCATACATATGCATATATGCACTTTGATTTTCTTATGGGAAGAGATTGTTCGAAAATAGTTCCTGGCAACCGTTGTGCACTATTGGTGGGATGCAAATTGGTGCAGCCACTGTGAAAAACAGTATGGAGCCTCCTTGGAAAGTTAAAAATAGAAATACCATATGATCCAGTAATTCCACTACTGGATGTTTACCCAAAGAAAATGAAAATACTAAGTCAAAAAGATATGTGCACCCCTATGTTTATTGCAGCATTATTTACAATGGCCAAGGTATGGAAGCAATGAAAGTGTCCATCAATAGATGAATGGATAAAGCAGATGTGATATATATGTATATACAGCCATAATGTATATATGTATATACAGCCATATATGTATATATACATATATATATATATATATATATATATATATATATACTTGTCATTTGCAACAAATGGATGGACCTAGAGGGTATAATGCTAAGTGCAATAAGTCAGTCAGAGAAAGACAAATACCATACGATTTCACTCATATGGGGAATTTAAGAAATAATCAAATGAACAAACAAGGGAAAAAAGGAGACTCTCAAGCAAAGAAAACCAGACTCTTAAATACTGAAAACAAACTGGTGTTTGCCAGAGGGGAGGTGGGGGTGGGTAAAATAGATAAAGGGAATTAAGAGTACACTTAATGTATTTGATGAGCACTAAGAAATGTGTAGAATTGTTGAATCATATTGTACACCTGAAACTGATATAACACTGTATGTTAATTATACTTAAATTTAAAAAAAAAGATACTTTGGGGCGCCTGGGTGGCGCAGTCGGTTGGGCGTCCGACTTCAGCCAGGTCACGATCTCGCGGTCCGTGAGTTCGAGCCCCGCGTCAGGCTCTGGGCTGATGGCTCGGAGCCTGGAGCCTGTTTCCGATTCTGTGTCTCCCTCTCTCTCTGCCCCTCCCCCGTTCATGCTCTGTCTCTCTGTGTCTCCAAAAAATAAATAAACGTTGAAAAAAAAAATTAAAAAAAAAAATAAAAAAAAGATACTTCCTGGGAACGCATTCTTCAAGATGGATGTGTTCAATAACCATTAAGTTCATTAAGGAAGCAGAACTATTTATAATTCTTGAAGCATAAAATTTTACCTTCATTTTATTTGTAAGCCCACTTGCAGTGACCATAACTACTCCAATGTTTTACTGAGCATGGGAACAAGTATCCCTCAAGGAAAAAGGCAAAATAGGTCAAGGAAGAGGGGGATAGGAAGAGGAAAGTAAGAAGAAAGGGGTGGTTAAAAGGAAAGAGTGATAGAAAAGGAAAGGTAGAAGAGGGAGGAAAAGGGGAAGAGGCTAAACATGGTAATGGAGCTCAAACCCAAGAAAGAAGCAACAACTTTTGTTGTCTAAAGGGATAGTTAAAGATTCTGTTTTTGTTGTCTTTTGTTGTATTCTGGTGTATGTGTTTACTGTAAATGCCAAGATTTGAAGAGATCTGGAAACATTTGAGCCTTCTGATTTCATTTACCTTCGCTACCTTCTCTTACATTAGGGCTATTATGGTCAATGAGAATCACATTCAAGGAAGTCTTTGAAAAATTGGAAAAGGACATTGGATATTTAATCCAGAACCAACTGATTGCCATTTTAATAACAGCTCTGCTGTTATCAAATCAGATGTCTGATTCAAGTCCAGCCAGCCTCTACTCCAGCCCAGTACAAACTCTATCCATTTCAACCTCACATTCAGTCTCCTTGAAACAAACACCTGACAAAATCTAGTTCCAAATCCCAGGCCTACCTCCATCTTATGCCAACCCTATCCCCAGTCTCAATACAAACACAACACTGATCAAGTCACCCAACACCAATACCTAGTTCCAAATCCCAAGCCTACCTCCATCTTATGCCAACCCAATCCCCAATCTCAAGACAAACACAACACTAATCAAGTCACCGAAGACCAATACCTAGCTTCAAACCAACAACCAGCCCACATGGAGACTCCATCTACTTCAATTCTCAACTTCACTCAACTTAACTGCAAGATCCATTTAACTACAAATATTCCCAGCCCAGCCTATCCTAAACCATCAGCCCAGCCTAATTTCATAAATACAAACACTCACTTCCAGCTAATTACTATTTATTTTTCTACCTTTACCCCCAAACAAAAGGTCCCATCCTCTCTGTACAATTCACTTCCCAGTCTCCAAAGTAACCCCTTGATTGATCCTACATGTCCTCAACTTGTACTCAATTTATCACACATAAGCCATGTCCCAAGCTGTCATCCCAGTGACATTGCTACCCTAACACTGCTGTATATCCAATACTCTCCCCCACTGCTCTACCCGGGAGCACCAAACCTTCAAATGAATTGTTGCAGTACAAAGCCAGTAACATCCTGGCATGATAAAAACTTGAGGTTAACATCTCTGAGCTGCCTTATGCCAAGTCACCAAAATTGCAAAGCCACATGCAGAACCCCAGAGCCTTTGAAAATAGCTTGAGTTACCTGAAGTCTTAAGAGCCAGGATCAGAAGGATGACAATGATCATTAAATAGGTCTTCATAACTGACAGATTCAGAGAGAATGAAGAGCCCACACAGGGGACAGAATAAATATCTTTCCAGCAGGGCAATGTCCCGCTTTATTAGTTTCAGAAGTAGGTCAGGGTTGTGGGCAGTGAACTAAGAAGGATGGGATATGCCTGAGGTCAGCCAGGCAGAAAAATAACATGTATTATATATCTCATCTGGGCACACTATGTGAGTGTAGGAGCTTGCCAGCTCCCACAGAAAGGTGGGCCTTCCTTCCCAGTAAGAAACAAACAGTTTGTATTTTGCATAAAACAAATTAGAATGAGTCCATCAGCTAAACAATGAAAAAATCTAGTAATTATAAGGAAAAAAAGAAACTTAAAAAATACATTTCTTTATACTCTTATCAGGAGCATTTCACATTTATCAGTAGTACTTAATGCGTATCCAGCACTATACTAGCCATCAAAATAAAAGAAGGGGAAAAAAGATGGGAGTGGTAAATTGGTGGTAAGAAAAGTAGGAAAAGATGGAAGGTAAAAAACAAAAGTTAGGGAGCAATGTCAGTAAGATGGCAAACTAGGAGATCTTAGTGCTCATCCCTCAACAACAACAACAACATATAATAACTTTTCATTGATGCAGATAGCTCAGAGGGAGTGTCAGAGTACAATTAAGAAGCTACCAGTGGAGCACAAAACCCAAGGATACCTGCATAGAAGTGTAGGAAGCATTTTACCTGCATCACCCCATCCCCCAGCCTAGCAAATCTTAGCATCAAAAGGAGTCTCCTCAGCAATGACCTCCATATGCAGGGGAAAAGGAGAGAAGACCTCAGAACTCTTTGCCACCAAGGAATTAAGCAGCCCTCACTGCCACTGGAAACACCTGAAGCCACCGAAGCTTTTGCCACTGAAGATTTTGCCCTTTAGTTTTCACCAGTGCTAACCCTAGCCAGTAGAACTGCCCAGATCCCACATTGATATAAGAATACTATACCCAGCAAAACTATCCTCTAAAAGAGGTAGTCTTTCCCAGACAAAGAAGAACTGAGGAAGTTTGTCACCACTAGACCTACCTTATAAGAAATGCGTAAGGGAGTTCTTCAATTTGAAATAAAACACACTAAGCAGCATAAATATGTAAAGCATAAAATTTATTGGTAAAGTTAAATATATAGACAGATAAAAAATAATGTAGAACTTTAGAGGTGCATAAATTAATATAAACTGTAATATAAAAGTAAGAGGACAAACATCTGTTAATGGATACACAATATAAAAAGAAGCAAACTCTACAAGAACACAAAGTGTGCATGGAGGGGGATAAAATTACAGAGTTTTTATGAGACTAAAGTTGTTACTAACTTAAATGATCATGACTATAAGATATTTTATGCAGGTCTCAAACTAACCTCAAAAAAGAAAACCCTATAATAGATATAGAAAAGATAAAAAGAAAAGAACCAAAGCAAATAACTCTCAAAAAAACTCAGCAAATAACAAAGGAAGACAGCATGAGAGGGAAAGACAAACTGCAAAACAGAAAACAACACAATGGCATAGTAATTCCTCACCTATCAAGAATTACTTTAAACATAAATGGATTAACTTCTCAGCTCAAAGGCAAAGAGGCTAAATAGATAAAAATAAATAAATAAATACAAAATTCAAGAGACATTAAATTTAAAGACACACCTACGTGAAAGTGAGGGCAAAAGGGTGAGGGAGGGTCTTATGCACCTTGGAAGTTACCTAAAGGATTCCCTTTCATGTTGGTGCATCTGCTCCATGGTCCTGAGATGTCACAGTCTCCATTTTTTTTTTTTTTTTTGCATCTTGCATTGCCAAGCAATTCGATTAGAGTGGCATGCCCCAGGACCCTTATTTGTGTCAAGAAAAACTTTTCTTGCTTTTCCCTTTGATCCCACGTCTCTCCTAGCCAGGGAGCACAGTGGGCAGTCAGCACTTGGCATCATGTTTGTGAGTGTTCTTCTTCTTCCTTTCTCCTCATTATTATGACTTTGCTTTCTCCAGACCCCTTATTGTCATGCAAAGGGAATTTTTGAAATTAAATTAAAAGTGTACAATTTGCAAAAAGAGAGAAGAGTGGAGGGAGAGAAAGAGGAAAGAAGTAAAGCCACAGGGAAAAAGAGAATCTGTGCAATTGTTAAGCAAGAGAGAAAAGTGGCTACATCTAACAAAAAGATGTTAAGTCAAAAACTGTCACAAGAGACAAAGAAATCATTATATAATGATAAAGAAGTTGATTCATCAAGAGGACATAACAATTGTAAATGTATTTGCACCCAATATTAGAGCACCTAAATATATAAGGCAAATACTAACAGATCTGAAGGAAGAAATCGATGGCAATAAACTAATAGTTGGGGCTCCAAAACCCCATTTACGATAATGGATACAACATCCAGACAGAAAATCAATGGAGATATGGCTGAGTTGAACACTAACAGACTTACACAGGTCTTTCTACCCAACAGTGGAAGAACAGACATCCCTAAGTGAACACCAGACAGTCACCAGGCAGATCACATATGTCACACGTGTCTTAATTTAAGAAAATCAGAATAATTCCGAGCACCTTTTCCAAACATAATCAATAAAATAAAAAATCAACAACATCAAGAAAAAAGAAAAATTCACTAGTAAGTGGAAACTAAGCAATACACTCTCAAACAAATGTTGGATCAAAGCGAAAATCAAAAGGGAATTTTAAAAGCATCTTGATATAAACAGGGGCCCCTGGGTGGCTCTGCTGGTTAAGTGTCCAACTCTTGATTTTGGCTCAGGTCATGATCTCAGGGTCATGGGATCGAGCTCAGTGTCAGACTCGGCACTGAGTGTGGAACCTGCTTATGATTCTCTCTCTGTCCCTCTCTCTCTCTCTGCCCTTCTCCCCTACTTGCGTTCTTCTCTCTCTAAAAAAAAAAAATAATAAAAATAAAATAAAATAAATCTTGATATAAACAAAACAAAATACAGCATATCAAAATTATAGGATTCAGCTAAGCAGTACTAAATGAGAAGTTTATAGTGATAAATGACTACATTAAAAAGGAAGAAAAATCTCAATAAACTAACAATACAACTCCAATAACTAGGAAAAAAAAAACTAAGCCCAAAGTTAGCAGAAGGGAAGAAATAATAAAGATTAGAGTAGGAATAATTCAAATAAGAATGGAAAAAAATACAATCACAAATAATCAGCAAAACTAAGATTTGTTGTCTTTGAAAAAATAAATCAAACCCTTAGCCACACTAACTAAAAAAGAGAAAACTCAAATAAAACCAGAAATGAAGGAAAACATTGCAACAGATGACTCAAAATAAAAAGGATCATAATGGACTATTATCAATAATTATTACCTAGAAACTTACTAGAAATACAATTCTTGGGCTCTATCCCAGACCTACTAAAACAGAAACCATGGAGGTGGGCTCAGCAACCTGGGTTTTAACAAGTTTGAAAAACACTGCCTTAGAAAGCAGAATTTGAGGCAAAGCTTGTATACTAACACTTCAGTTGGGATGATAATCCCAGGACAGAGATGGACCCCAGAGATGCCTTACCAAGCTGTCGATGGCTTCTCCATGGCTTCGAGAGAAAACATCATCAGTTGCTTGGCCAATCAGAACAGTGTTTCAGGGGAATAAGACAAAGGAACAAACCTGCTGGCCTCTTCCTGTCTTAAGGCCCTTATTGATCAAAATTTGCCTCATGAGCATTATTTCCCCGCCTCTTCTAAGCTTCATCAAACAGCCCTTCTGAGCAGTCATTGATTAACCAAACTCCATTCATTCCCCAAGATGTGGTACTTCTCCAGAAATGGTGAAAGCATCCAGATGCTCCATGGCTTTGCTTTGGTTGGGTTCCCCGCATGATGTAGGCATCATGCAGGAGCACAATCCTTGTTCCATCTGGCGGGTATCGGGGTTGTGGTGACGTCAGTGGCGGTCACGGCTCTCCTGTGAGCAAATAGCCAAAGATCTGTGAAGCAGATGGGGTCAAGGAAATCTGGAGAGGCATGTAAAAATGGGTCCTTTTAAATTGGTTCAGCTAGGGGCGCCTGGGTGGCGCAGTCGGTTGAGCGTCCGACTTCAGCCAGGTCACGATCTCGCGGTCCGTGAGTTCGAGCCCCGCGTCAGGCTCTGGGCTGATGGCTTGGAGCCTGGAGCCTGTTTCCGATTCTGTGTCTCCCTCTCTCTCTGCCCCTCCCCCGTTCATGCTCTGTCTCTCTCTGTCCCAAAAATAAATAAACGTTGAAAAAAATTTTTTTTAAATTGGTTCAGCTAAATGCTGAAAATAATGCAACCGAATCTAATATAGTAAGGAGTATGACTTAACACCTTGATTTTTACTCAGTTATCCGCTGGCTTAACTATGACACATCCTATTTTCTGTATGCCTGCAACAATTTTATCTTTTGGAACAATCTCATTCTTGGATATCCTTTTATCGTTTACAAAGTATATAAGATATCAATAAAATATTCATGAAAGTTTAGCCCCTGGCAATTATGCATAGGATCGTATTCCCAAACTACTGTTTAGAATCTCTGTGAATGACCTTGACCTCTTTAATAATTCTTAAAGTGACAATACAATTTCAAGGCATATTAAAACACCACAACGTTTGGTTGTTTTTCTCAATGTGATTAAGCATGTAGCTTACAACTTATTCCGATGTTGTGGTGATTAACAAGGTGCTCTTAACATCGATGGTACAATGCATCCAAAGTTCACAAGTGTTGAAATGTGCAAGAAAATGTGTCTGAGATACAAGGAAATAGGTATATATGAGGCCTGAGATAGATGTGTTACACATGTAATCATGTTTATTGACCACAGTTGTTAAGTTTGCGGGTCCTTCTTCACATATGTTATTACATTTATTATTATGAATGGTTCATTGATACTTTGAGTCATTGTGGTTTTCCTTCTGCTTTGCAGGCAGTAGAGGCCAAAAACTAGTTGGAATACTTATGAAGAAGACTACAGAAAATACTGAAAATTTGGCTAAGTAAACATGTGACAAAGGGAAAATTTCTAGCTAGAAGAGCCATAGGCTGCCCCAAACAACTCCATTATCTCCCAGGAAAATCGACCAGCCAGTCCCTGTGCATCCTCCCAACAGGTAACTCCTTCATGAAATTGCAAATTAAGGTGATCTAACACATTCAGCAAAACACACTTACAAAGAGAAATGGGATGTCAGAAATCTGGAGTGAACCAGATAATGGGGCAAGATTTCTTTATCCTTGACTGGGATACCTAGAATCCCTTTCTTGGGTCATTGAAAATACATGGTTTGGGATGATTATTAATACCAGTTGCTACAACAGACAACCCCGAAAAACTCGTTGGTTGAAGAAAATAAAAGTTAGTTTTTTGCTCACATCGTCCTCCATTCCTGGTCACCTGACTCTCCTGGACGACTCAGGATGGTGATTCCAAGTGGTGACTCCGGCATCTTGATTTTTCCCATTTTGTGGCTGTGCCATCTTCAAGTACTTGGCTTCCAGTTGCACAATATGGAGGATGAGGAAAGCTGACTCACCAGAGATTTTAGGAGCAAGGCCTTAATGTGGCGTATTATATTTTTGTCCATATTCCATTAGCAGAGCCAGTTACGTGGCCCCCAGCTGACTAACTGTAAAGGAGGCTGGAATGTGTAGGAAAAAGAAATAGAATTTAAGATTACCTAGCCGCTCTTTGCCAGTCTACCAAATTCGTATTTCTGTCTTCCTCCCGTGTACAGAACATTCTCCTCCCCTGAGAGGACAAGCCAGCGCCTTCTCCAGTCACCGTCTCCAGCTCAAAACTCCAGGATCTCCAGGTAATCAATTTTCACGATTACTTCCTCCTAATCATGACCTATAAACCAAGAACAAGTTTTCTGCTCCTTCCCCTGATACACACACTAGATATAAAATAATGCAGAGACAAGACACCTGCAACAAAGACGCCAATTCAAAAAAGAGAAGAATAGAAGACACACAGCAGTCACTGGTCCATGGCAATGCCACCAATGTAAAATAGGGACATTTTATTTGTGAGGCGTAAGTTTTCTGGGAAAAAAAATCTTTGTTGTCATTGTTCTCTATGGATTCTGGTTTCACTTTAGAAGGTTTCACCTTGTCCGTTGTTCTTCCTGGCCAAATCTGAAGTCAGGGAGCATACCCCCCTTTGAGGGGATGCAGCCTTTAAAATCTGCCTTCTGCTCAAAGATGGGGACCATAAGTTATTCTAATTCTGGGAAAGTCAAAGAATTTTCAGTAAAGTCTTATGGTTTTCTTGGCAATGCAGTTCTAAACAGGAGTATGAAGAGAGAAATTATGTAAGTTACTTCCAGGATGTGACCATTAAAGCCCTACATGTTCTTGTCTTAATTTACCTCTCAGCAAACCTACAAGCCGTGTCTTCAGATATGATTCCACTAGAAATCATTAAAAGATCCTAAGTAGGGGCGCCTGGGTGGCTCAGTCAGTTGAGTGTCTGAGTTCGGCTCAGGTCATGATCTCGCAGTTTGTGAGTTCAAGCCCCGCGTGGGACTCACTGCTGTCAGTGCAGAGTCCACTTTGGATCTTCTGTCTCCCTCTCTCTCTGCCCCTCCCTCACCCACACTCTCTCCTCAAAAACAAATAAACATTAAAAAAAAGTCTTAAATGAGTGGAAAAATGATCCATGATCATGAATATTAAGACATAGTTTTGTAAAGATACAACTTCTTCCCAAATTGGTTTGTTAATTTGATGCAAGGTCAATCAAAATCCCAACAGATCCAGTGCAAGGCCAACCAAAATCCCAACATAGTTTTATGAAATTGAAAAAAAAATTAATAGAAAACTATGTAGAGGTAAAAGGTCAAGATTGCCAAGAAACTTCTGAAGGAAAATAAATAGGATGGCGACTTAATCTACCGTATATTAGAACTATTTATATGACTATAGTTGTTAAGATAGAGAAATATCGATGCAGGCATAAACATAATGACCAATGGTACACAATAGGGAGCCCAGAAACAGCCCAGTGGAAAATCAGTGGGAAAATAGGACTAGCCATTTAGTGCAGCTATAAATTTGGTTGTACCTCTCAGGAAAGTGTAATTATACTCCTCTCTCTCACAAACATAAGAGAAATATACTCCATATTAAAAATTGAATATCAAAAGTAAATTTTTAAAGACTTCATAGGCAGTGAAAGCAAGGCTCAAAATTGTTCATTTCTTTCACTTACCCACGTATATGTACTGAATGCCCACTGTATTCCAGACCCTCTGGGAATGGCTGGAGCTTCAAAGATAAACGAGGCAAACTAAAATATTCAGGAAATATAGGTTAATATCTTTCTGGTCTTGTTTTAAGAAAGAATTTCTTTTAGAAAAACACAGGAAATGCTACTGTTAAATAAAAGACTGACAAAGTGACACAGAGTGGTCCTATCCATTGAGGGGACCCTGATCGGATGCCCAACTACTTTGTCAGTTACTGATCTATAGCTTGGCTGTATCAGGCCAAAACCAAAATTGTCCATCTCATTTTATAACTCTACTAGAAAAAAAATGTATCATTAGTATAAAAACCATTTAATTTATGTAATTTTGTTTCATAGTCAGTATCGCTCTGCTTTTCTTGCAAAAAATTACAAAACCACAAATGCAAATTCCACATGTTTCGTACGTCCATCGTGTATCTTTACTGTGATGAAACAGAGCATAGTATAAAGTTCTAAAGTTAAAAACATGTCACAGGTAGACATAAAATGAAAAGATTTCCATGATTTCATTTAACTCATAAAGAATAAAGAAATCAGTAAGATGTTAAGACCAGTTCAGAGAAACAGTGATGAATATAATCCATCAAATGAACTCTGAAATAAATTTGCAAATGTACAGAAATTGTAAACCTATTTAATATACTGAAGAACAATAAACTCTAACATTCAGGGCTGTTTCCCACCAGAAAGAAGTCAAGGGCATCCAACTGCATCTGTCCCTTTGCATTGCTATGGATGGGAATAGTTTGTAATGACTCTCAAAAGAATTTTGGCAATGATACAGTTCTCTGTTAATTAACCACTACCCATACAATGTTTCTAAATAGCTTAGTCAGTGGAAAATTAATTTAATCGTGGACACCCCTAACAGAATTATAGTCCCAGGGGATCTACTAGATCATGTCTAGCATTCCATTGAAAGAACACCCAGTAATCTCTTTTACTTATTTCCAAATTTTGGATCATTTCCTTCAAAATTTTTTGATAGAATGGTGCCTTTCTAAACATGATTTTATTTCAAAATAATTTACAATGCATATGTAATACTCCAAAATGCTTTTGCTTGGGGGGTGGTGTTTTCAGTGTGTGTGTGTGTGTGTGTGTGTGTGTGTGTTTGAAAGAAATAAAGCCTTGGTTCCGTTGTGTAATGGTTAACACTCTGGACTCTGAAAGAAATAAAGCCTTTGATCTATAAAATAGGGATTACCGGGGCGCCTGGGTGGCTCAGTCGGTTAAGCGTCTGACTTCGGCTCAGGTCACGATCTCGAGGTCCGTGAGTTCAAGCCCCGCGTCGGGCTCTGGGCTGATGGCTCAGAGCCTGGAGCCTGCTTCCGGTTCTGTGTCTCCCTCTCTCTCTGCCCCTCCCCCATTCATGCTCTGTCTCTCTCTGTCTCAAAAATAAATAAACGTTAAAAAAATTAAAAAATAAAATAAAATAAAATAAAATAAAATAGGGATTACCTTACATGTTAAAACAGAGTTGTTTGTTACATGTATTCAATATTAGCATGTATTCAATGCCTCCTTCTACATTCACTTTTGTTGTTTAAAATATAATTCCTCTACCCCTTTGCCCTTCATAATCCTAAGCATACTCTGAGGAGAAGTTCTCATTTTTGATCTATTATGTTCTGGACAGCAGGAGAGTTAATTTCCAAAACACAGAGTGAATCTGCTCAAAAGTCTTTGGAGTATTTAATCTAAATGGAATAACATCTATTTACCATCATTTCTAGGTGGTATTCATTTAAACATTAAAAAATTACATGGCAAGAATGTTTTGAAGGCTTAATCTTATATTGAGGCAGTTTCATAGAGTATCTGGAGTTGTGTAGAAAATCTGAGGCATATAGAGGCTGGAAATAGGATGGTTTTGAGTACAAATTATTATTAGTATTTATTATTATTATTATTTTGTCAGAGGCATTTGTTCTATGTGTATCTGAAAAAGCTTACAGGGTTTTTTTTCCCTTTGAAGTCAATGGGAACATCAATGATGTTTTCAAACTCTTGTAGATATATCTGTAAAGGAGAGAATTTAGAATTTTTATTTCCTTTTGTAAACTTCTTCTCACCATAAATATCATGACTACTTTCTGGCCAAAATGGGAGATTTCCAGATTTTTCTCTTAGATATTTTGGAACATCCTAGCATAAGAATGAAGCAGGAAAACAATACTAGTGTGGAGATAATCTCCGGTCACCAATTCCACATTATACTAAGTTATGCTATAGTCATGCTATATTTAAAGTTATGCTTATTTGAAATAAGCTAAACAGAGATTAGAGATGAGACTTTCTTTTTAACCATTTGACTGAGAACCCCGCTGAATAGAGTCTCACCTAAAAAACAGTAGACCCGAGTTTTCTCAGTTATTGGTGGTAAGGGTTAACAGACCAGCAAAACTACATGGTTGAACTCAGATTATAATCCCTACCCGAAATACAAAGCATTTCTGAACTCAGGCATGGAGCCATGGAATCTCCAGGCCACAGAGGGGAGATACAGAGGAGGATCTGAGAGTTAAGACTGTGTGTAAATTCAGTCCTCATCCTACACTCCACCTCCACCCTTCCTCAGATCTTACAAATGACACCAACTTGTTGGGCAAGAATGACCAGACTCAAAGGTTTAAAATAAATGTCTGCCATTTATTAGATTTGTTTTTTAGGAAGGGAGAAGAATACCCATCAGGCAGAGGCTGGGAATCACTCTCTACCCTCTTTAACACATCAAAATCACAGGCTTTCTTTTATAGCTTAATATACTTAAAAAATCCTTGTAAGACTTGTGTCGATGAGCAGTGGAGAAAGTGAAACACATCAAAATCACAGGCTTTCTTTTATAGCTTAATATACTTAAAAAATCCTTGTAAGACTTGTGTCGATGAGCAGTGGAGAAAGTGAAACCGGAGAAGGAACAATGAGAGAAGCTGATGGTGGACCTTATGAAATAGCAAACATCAAAGACACTATTTGATAAGGATGCTAATAACGATCAAAATACAGACAAATACACATTTGAACAAAGGAAATTACTTGTTGAGAAAAGCAAAGGTGGATGGCCTTGAAGATCCGTAAAAGAGTAAAAAAAAAAAAAAAAGTACATTCAAGGGACTAAAACATGAAGGATTTCTTGATTCGTTAAGATTTTTCACTTTAAGGAAATAGTGAACCGTCTCCTTTTGGTTATGCAAAAGCTGGCTTCATCATTAAATGGAGATCAGTTTGAGTTGGAACCAAAAGCACATGTTAATGGTTTGGACATGGTGACTTGAGATGAATTGGTGGATCTAGAATGATTCCCAAGTTTCTGAGTTGAGCAATGGGATGAATGGTAGGTGTCGATTACTCAAAAGGGAAGACCAGAAAAAGCCAGGCAAACAGGGTGGAAATTCAGTTTAGACACTTGAATCTGAGAGAGTTGAGAAATCCACGATAACCTAGCACATACATAATTCAATATGGGGGTCTGGGCCTCAGAGATGTTGTCTGGGTTGAACATGTAAATATAGAACTTGCCCAAGATCACACAGCTTCTGAGCAGTGATGGGGAACAGAGAACAAACCTTTCTGACTCCATATTCATGTTTCTTTCTTGAAGACATGGAGAAACCAAGGAAATGGGAATCTGCTTTAAGCCTAGAATTCCACAACCATTTTCCCTTTACAAAAACTTCTGAAGTAGAAAGTCTGAAATATTACTCCTGTGCTGAACCTGGGACCAGTATATTCTTTTAAATATTAAAAGTTGTGTCCAATCCTCCTACTTATTCCAGAAAATTTCTGCCTCCCTTCTTGAAACCTGGCTTCTGTCAAGCCCCTATCCCCTGTCTGACAAACACGTCTGAATGTCAGTGGATCTCAAAGACGTAAACGTCATTAAGATTTCCCACCAGACTTCTAAGTTCTATGAAAATTAAAATCCAGCTGTATAAATTGGTCATTTAGTGAGTGCATGGCCTTTGGTCCATCTGGGCTGAAATTGTCATTTGTCTGATAATGGGAAACATTATGAAGATTATTAAATTATTATTAAAATAATCCAGACTCAAACTTCTAGACGTTTCGATCCAAAGAGGGGGAGAGATGAAGCATTAGCCATGGAAAAGGAGTCTACATAACACAATGATAATTCCATAGTATGTCCAACTATTAGTTGTGACTAAGTTTGGAGTGGAAAGTTAATATCCCTACATTCTCAGGAATGAAAGGAATCTTTTTTTTTTTTCAATGTTTTTTTTATTTATTTTTGGGACAGAGAGAGACAGAGCGTGAACGGGGGAGGTGCAGAGAGAGAGGGAGACACAGAATCGGAAACAGGCTCCAAGCTCCGAGCCATCAGCTCCGAGCCTGACACGGGGCTCGAACTCACGGACCGCGAGATCGTGACCTGGCTGAAGTCGGACGCTTAACCGACTGCGCCACCCAGGCGCCCCAGGAATGAAAGGAATCTTAAAGGTTATCAAGTACAGTATCCAGCTTCTGTTTCAATTCCCTTTCTCTCACCATGACCACAACCACCTCTGTCTCACACCCAGAAATGGTCCTCCAGACTCGAAACCAGAAGAATGCTCAGGGACAACCCTGCTTGGTCCACTTTCCAACACCTCTACCTCTCAGGAAATGTTGCCTGAATTTGTCCAACAGATTCCTATACTCAGTCCTCTTCATCCATCTGTCTGGTTCTGGTCCTTCCTGAGGACACCACATCATACCAAACAGGCCAGGATGGTTGTCTGGATATCAGAGACAACCATCTTGCCCTCGTCGTAATCTTACAACGTTTTACTCAGAGGACTCAGTGATCTCCCCTACATATTCACTGGATAATTCAGACTCAATACAGTCGTCACCTTCCCCCTGCTGCCTAAGAATGAATCACAGCCCTCTTGGTGGTACCAAAGCAGAGCTGAAATGTGATTTCCTCCCTTTCTTGGCACCCTCAACATTTACCGAGCTACTCTAGGATCCCATTTGCTTTCTTGGCCAGTGTCCTTTCCAGTACTCTGTTGCTCCCCAGCTCCTGCCTAACCTTCCCCTGTCCAGTGATGACGGCTCACAGACGAAAGACACACACGTGAGAAGGAATGCGTTTTTATGGAGAGGGTGTTCCAGAATGAGGGAAGAATTACTCCGGGGGGAGGTGGTATGGTTGGTGACGTTCAAATTTTAGAGTAGCTTGAAATGTTTGTAACTGACAGGTTGGAGTCGGAGTCATAATCCTTCACATTGTTAGAACGGGCTCTCTTCACAGACAGTTTCAGGCAGCACTTTTGATCACTTGGGCAGGTTAAGTATTGAATTTCATTTTTTCTGCAGGTGTTTCTGCACATGCCGTGGTACAGCTGGCATGGAATCCAAGGCTCTTGGCTGTTGCCATAGTAGGATCTGAACAGGTCACCTGGGGAAAACATAGCCATGTTTAGTGTTCTTGCAGCAGTGATAACAGGAGTGGGGAAGCATGATTTCGAGAGAACAAGCCCTGAGAGTATTAACAGGATCCGGAGTCAAAACCACCTTGGTTCAAATGCGGGTTCCGACATTATAACTCGTCATCCTTTAGCCAGATACTTTGGTTGGCTAGCCCACCGTTGCATTGTTTTCACAATGGGTGTAACAACGTTTGTGATGTTAGATTAGCATATGTAGCGTGCTCAGAAAAGTAGCTGGCACATAGTAAGAAGTAATTAAATATTAGACACTGTTGCTGATATGAAAGGCTTTTCCTGAGGGTCCAGGGTTTCAGGGGCACACACTGGACGTGTTCTCAAGTGTCCGTACAGAGGTACGCTTCTCACACAGAGCTCCGTCAGGGGCGTGCAGGGCACGCACATTCCAGCCCCTGCGCGCCTTTGTCCTTTGAAGCATTTGAGCAAACACATACCACACACGTTTCTCTTTGTACCTTGGCCCCACAGAAACAGATGCTGCGTGTACCTGGGGAGCACACGCTGGAGCACACGCACAGGCACGAGTGCACACGTCGGCATCCACACATATATTGAGCATATACACATGTGCTCACTGTACAAACCTCTGCCACGCGCTTTCCACAAATGGCTAAAGCCCCTCACTGACCACTGATAGCTATATATCAGTCATCCAAATACGTGCACGTGTACATGGGCTCCTCGGCTGGAAATACCCCAGTGACAAAGTTCCTGACACTCACTCAGCTTTCTATAATTGCTAGTCATCAATAGATTTAGTTACTTATTGCAACTTTCAAAGGCAAAGGAGCCATTAGAAAGAAAACAGGGGCACCTGGGTGGCTCAGTCGGTTGAGCGGCCGACTTCGGCTCAGGTCCTGATCTCGCGGTCCATGAGTTCAAGCCCCACGTCGGGCTCTGTGCTGTCAGCTCGGAATCTGGAGCCTGCTCCGGATTCTGTGTCTCCCTCTCTCTCTGCCCCTCCCCCGATCATGCTCTGTCTCTCTCTGTCTCAAAAATAAATAAACGTTAGAAAGAAAACAGTACTAACAGTCATATCATACGTCCAGCTTCAACCATGTGTCAGGCATTTTACAAATGATATCTCATTGAACCTTCATAAAAGCTTATTGTTACTGCTATTCTTTAGATGAAGACATTGAAGCTCAAAGAGAAATCTTGTTCTGTCCACATTTCTACAGTGTTGCACTTGACCCAGCCTGGGATTCAATTCTTCTCTATTTGATACTAAGCCCATGCTCTTTCCTCTCTGTGTGACATTGCCTCCCTATATGAGAGGATTTCTAGGACAGGGTGGCGTCTTCCTGCGTGATGTCTTTAGGCATAAGGACATCTTCAGCTATCAATAGATAGTCCAGACTCCATAGCTTCACATTCAAGAACCTTTTCTTTTTTTTTTTTTTTAATTTTTTTTTCAACGTTTATTTATTTTTTGGGACAGAGAGAGACAGAGCATGAACAGGGGAGGGGCAGAGAGAGAGGGAGACACAGAATCGGAAACAGGCTCCAGGCTCTGAGCCATCAGCCCAGAGCCTGACGCGGGGCTCGAACTCACGGACCGCGAGATCGTGATCTGGCTGAAGTCGGACGCTTAACCGACTGCGCCACCCAGGCGCCCCTCAAGAACCTTTTCAACCACCCACCCATCCCCTCATTTCACATCCATTTATCAGCACTCACTCTGTGCCAGGCCACGTATTCAGTGCTAAGCGCACAGAGGTCTCCAGTGCCCACCCACATTAATAAAAATTGGACAAGCAAATTTGACATTGTTTTCTGTCTGGCAAAAAGAACATTCTGTTAATTTTGTGTCAACAGAAAGCAGGATGTCCCAAGTCTAGGTGAAGTCAGATAATGTGAGGGGAAAGAAAGTATAAAGTACTCTGTCTTAATGGCAGACATCCCATAGCATCTGGGCACTGATATATATATATGGACTTCCCCAGAAATTGGCTCTCCAGCCCATGGAAGGCACGCAATTGCTGCGGCATCAGCCAGCCTGCTGGTTAACCAGAACAAGGAGGTAAAAAATGGCACCCCTTCATCCATGTTCCAACATCAGGGTACTGCTGCATTTCCTACTTTAATCCTTGCCCCCATTATGGAACCCCTCCCTCTCTTGGCATCATCCTACTTACAAAAGGAGGAGGTCTGCAGGGCCCTGCTAGAGTGATACTCACACTCTTCTGGCTAATATTTGAACTGGTGGACTTTTATTTTCTCCCAAATCCAGTGGATGGGAGCCAGGGCACCCAAGGTCACCTCCATCACCAGAAGATGGATAGGAACACAGATAGCAGGAATGAGGATCAGGCAAGCTGCCTTTCCCTCACTCTCCACATGGGAAGCAGGTCAAGGCAGACCCAGGAGGATTCTGCTTACAGTGGCTAAACAAACAAACAAAGGTTTTGTTATAGGTATTTCTAGTTTCTCAGTCCTGCAGCTATGCTAACCCTATATAGTTCCCTGCCATTTCAAATTGTAATATCCACATTCATTTAATGTCACCTTCGATCATCCTTCCATCTCCAAATTGAAGTTAAAGATCTGCTTTTAAATATCAGCTTTGCCTCTGACCCTCTGTACTCTGTACCCAGTCTCCCCATGTCAGGAATGGGAATGAGAGAGTTTGCACCAGATCAGGAAATCTCAACTGTGTTTTTGAAGGAGGAGGTTAATAAGATGGGTCATACTTTATAATAACTTGGGGAGTTGTTAAGTATACTCACATCAAGTCTCTAGAGATTGTGACTTGACAGGTCTGAGAAGAGGCCAGAGGAGGGGTGCTGTGCATGAGTTTCCCAGAAAATACGGGCTCCTGCCTGAAGTGAGAGCTACAACCCTGCCTGACCTTCTCGCATCCACCCATAGACATGGCCCGGCTCATTCACTGACTTTGGACTTGTATTAAGGGCAAATTAAAATATCATAAATCAAAAAACAAAACATATGCTCTAGACTCTAACAGCTCCATACACAGCCAAAAGCAATGTTATACATGATTTCTTTGCCACCTGTGCACCCCAAACATGATCCTTCCCCACCCAACTTGTAAGGTTCTTTATATATATATATATATATATATATATATATATATTTTTTTTTTTATATATATATTATATAAAATATATAAATAAATATTTAAATATATAAAAATATATAAATTTTAATATATAAAATTTTAATTTTATAGATTAATTTTAATTATAAAATTTATTTAATTATAAAATTATGTATTAAATTTAATTATAAAATTATATATTAAATTTAATTATAAAATTTTAATCTATAAAAATTTATATATATTTATAAATTTATATATTTAATAAATATACAATATATAAAATATAGAATATTTATTTATTTATATATTAGGCATAAGTCATTTATATGTATTCATTAATTCATTCAATAAACGTACTCTGTGCAAAGCACTCACCTCAATACTAGGAATACATAAGTTGCAAAGACAGAGTCTCGACTTTCAAACACATTAATTTCCTAAGTATATGTTTTGGGGTGATGAAAGGAAAAAAATGACTTTGGTTACCCCAGAAAAGTTTGTCCAGAACAGTTCCTGCCCATGAACTGCCAGGTGAAAGTATCAAATAGTTATTAGGGAGGCAGCACTATGTACAACTTGTGAAGCATGGAATACTTGTCTTCCTTTGTTGTTATCTGCAAACTTCCCTGTGGTTTTTACCACTGTTCCAACATGGGGACTGAACTTTACAGAACATGAGGACAAGTGTCTCTCAGGTGAAGAGGATGAAACAGAGTGAGAAATAAGGGGTAGGAGAAGGTGAAGCAGGGAGAGGGTGGGAAGGGGAAAGAGAAATAAGAGAGGGAGGAGAAAACAGTAATTCTGAATTCAGTGCCAAGAAAAGAGACAACCTTGGCTCTCTGTGGGGCTGGGATGAGATTATTGCCGTGTCTTTCTGTACATGTCAAAGTTTTTTTTTTTTTTTTTAATTTTTTTTTAACGTTTATTTATTTTTGGGACAGAGAGAGACAGAGCATGAACGGGGGAGGGGCAGAGAGAGAGGGAGACACAGAATCGGAAACAGGCTCCAGGCTCTGAGCCATCAGCCCAGAGCCTGACGCGGGGCTCGAACTCACGCACCGCAAGATCGTGACCTGGCTGAAGTCGGACGCTTAACCGACTGCGCCACGCAGGCGCCCCTGTACATGTCAAAGTTTAAGAAGAACCACTTAAGGACATTCCAGCCTCCCAGTTTCATTTTTCCTCACTGCCTACAGTTATATTTATTGCTTTTCGGTGCTCCCCCCCTCCCCCAATCACACCCAAGAAACTTTTTTAAGAATTTGAAAATAGTTACCAGATTATTTTCACGCAGCATTCACTCTCCCCATTTCAACAGCCACGGCTCTGCTCTGATGAATGCAACTGTCTTACTCAAGCTTAATCACCCCCCAAACTCAGGCTAAGCCAACCCCTGCCTGGACACACCCCACATATGCCCAGCTTGAATAACACACCTACTTGAACAAACAGCTAACTCCAACTTGCAGCTCTGTCTCTTCTCTAACCACCTAAGGCTCAGTTATAAAATTTAACACAAACAGGATACTAGCCAAGCCACCCAACCCAATTCACAGCATTAATCCAAAACACAACCCCACCACCAGCTTCACCCTAACTTTCAGTCCTACCCAACTCCGCCCTCAGCTCCATTCAGCAAAAATAGCCTTCCCTCTCCAGACTACACCAGAACATCAATCCAGACCAATCCTATAAACAGAATTGCTTACCCCCTCCTCATGCCCACTCATTTTTCTAATATTACTCTCTCTCTAAGGTCATATACCACCCCCACCACAACTCATTCTCCCAAACTACCATTGATTCATCTGATAGCTCCCCAACTTGGATCCAATCTCGCACACCAAACACATGAATCAATCTATCCTCCCAGTGACAGCACTACCTAAAATGCCTCATGCTTCGATACTCCACTAGCCCAGGAGAGAAGAAGCAACGACCTCTTAAATTTGTCTTGGCAGAGCGGAACCAGGGGAGATCTTGACATGAGATGGACCTTGGGAGTAACGTTCCCAACCTGTCTGAGACCAGAAAGGCTTTAGGTAGTGCCTGTGATATGTGAGTGGGAGTCATCTCAGAGGTCATCAAGATAACAATACCACACGCAAGACCCCAGAACCTTTGAGAGAGGCCTGAGTTACCTGGAGTCTTAGGAACCAGGATCAGGAGGATGGAAATGGTCATTAAATAGGGCTTCATGACTGACATGTCCTGAGAGAATGGAGGGCTCAGGTGCAGAGGAAGGAACAGAGATCACTGCAGCAGCGTGATGCCCTGCCTTTATTAGTTTTGGGAATGGGCCAGGGTTGTGTGCAGTGAACTAAGAGGGATGAGACATACCTGAGGTCAGCCAGACAGAAGGATCACATGCATCACATGTCTCAGCTGGGCACTCTGTGAAAGTGTGGGAGATGTGCCAGCGGCACCCATGTTGAGGTGGGCCTTCCTTCCCAGAAAGAAACAAAGCCAAATTAGAGGCAATTGGCATTTTGTGTGAGACAAATTTGAATGAATGAATGAATGAATGAATGACTCAAGCAAGCAAGCAGTGAGAAAGTAATACATAATTATAAGAAATAAGGAATCCTTCCTTAAACATTTGTCTTTATCCTCCTGACAGTAGAGTGTTTCCCTCTCTCAGAAGTACTTACTGTATGTCCAATCCTGTCCTCGGCATCATGGACTAAAAAAAGAGAAGGAGAAAGGGAAGGGGGCTGGGGGGAAGGCACTGATGAAAGAAAAGATGGGGAAGAAAAACTGAAGGGGAAAGTATAACTGGGGGAAGGGAGGAAAAGACATCAGGCAAAAATAATGGCAATTCATATTTACCATGAATCTACCATGTGTCAGTTTCTGTACTGAATACTGTGGTCTAGATATGAACACTTATGACAACACTGTGAGGTTAGGTAATATTTTCTACATCACGGATGAGGACAAGAAAGTTTGAAGAGGTGATGTAACATGCCTAAGCCACCCATCTTATGAGACATAGAGCCTAGATTAGAAATGATAGCTGTCTGAAAGTATGTGCCTTTGGAGTTTTTCGTTCTTCCAGTGAGTGGAAAGACAGAAATGAGAGATAAGGCAAAAACATAATCAACTGCTAAAAATCAGAGAGTAATTCACTATTCAAGACAATAAGTTTAGTCTGAGGAATTCAGTGCTCATCGCCTGAGAAATGAGAATGAAAGAATTTTTTAGAAGAAGCCACACTGACTCCAGTGAATCATGTGGGAGATGGATGGGTGGGATCCAGTCTTTTGAATGGAAATCTGGAAATGAGTGAAAAGGTTCTTTTCAAAAGTCTAGAATAGTATTGCCACATCTTGCCACAACAAGGCAAATGGAACAGGACTAGTCCTCCCAAAGGTAAATGGAGTTATACTAGCCCTCCCACTAAAGCAACTGTAATACTTGAAAAAACAGAGAAAGAGTAACTATTTCAGTTACTGAATTCAAGACAGAGCAGAAATGAAAAGGCAACCTACCATGGGAGAAAACGTTGCAAGCCACATATCTGATAAAGGGTTAATATCCAAAATATAAAAGGAACTCATACAAGTCAATAAAAAAAATAATAATCCAATTAAAAAGTGGGTAAATAACCTGAGTAGACATTTTTCCAAAGAAGATGTTCAAATGGCCAACCGTCACATGAACAGGTGCTCAACATCACTAATCATCAGGGAAATGCAAATCAAAGCCATGAGGTATCACCTCACACCTGCTAGAATCACTATTATCAAAAAGACAAGAGGTAACAAGTGCTAGTGACGATGTGGGGAAAAGAGAACCTTTGTGCACCGTTGGTGGGAATGTAAATCGGTACAGCCATTATGGAAAACAAATGATTCAGCAATTCCACCTCTAGATATACACCTGAAAGAAATGAAACCACTATGTCAAAGAGCTAACTGCACTTCCTTCCATGTTCATTGCAGCATTATTTACAGTATCCATGAAACAACCTAAGTGTTCATCAACAGATAAGTGAAAAAAGGAACACTCAAAGAAAAGCCCATGCCTGGCCAAAGGATTGGGGAAAGGGTAGCCTAACAACAGAAGCCGTCTTGGCAATACTCCGCCTACTCCAGCCTAACACTAATGGGAAAATCTCACTCTTCTTTTCCCCATGGTTTCACAAGGCTTTCACCCCCTACCCATGGTGTTCACCCCCTCTCTATAGAAGCAGTGCTCAGGCTTCCTCACCAAGTGATGTTGGTGGGGACATATGGGGAGTCTTTCATCTCCTGAATGGCAGAAGCAGGAGTGGCTGTGATTCCCTTGTGGAGTAGTGTCCGCTAAGCTCAGGGGGCAGCTGAGCTTCTATCTCCATCCACCATCAACAGAGACTGAGTAACGTAGTGTAAGTCAGGGCTAGTGTAAGTACTTTCACATTTGCCCCACCCTGCTTTGCCAGGATAGTAGCAGCAGGATCCAAAGGGGAGGGTGAATATATACGAGTGCCCAGCCTTCAAGCTAGATCTCAGCAGAGGATTTCCTGCTAAGAAGAAGAAAGAGGAGAAGGTGGAGGAGGAAGAGGAGGAGGAGGAGGAGGAGAATAACTCAGAGTCTCAGAATATTATATCCAAAACTTTCAGAACGTAGTTTTTAAAACTCATTCTTGCCAAGAAACAGGAAGATAACAACACGAATGGCAGAATAAAACAGTGAGTAGACACCAATACCAAGATGAATCAGATGTTGGGATTTTCTGATAAGAATTTTAAAGCATCCATCATACAATATTTCAAGAAGCAATTAATAATCATTTTGAAACAAATAAAAAGGAAATTTGGCACACACACAAAAATAGAAACTATAAGAAAACATCTGGATAGGGCGCCTGGTGGCTCAGTCCATGAAGCGTCCGACTTCGGCTCAGGTCATGATCTCGTAGTTTGTGAGTTCGAGCCCCGAGTTGAGCTCTGTGCTGACAGCTCAGAGCCTGGACCCTGCTTTGGATTCTGTGTCTCCCTCTCTCTCTGCCCGTCCCCTGCTCATGCGCTCTCTCTCTCTCTTTCTCTCTCTCTCTCTCTCTCTCAAAAATAAATTTTAAAACATTAAAAAAGAAAAGAAAAAACCTGGATAGTAGACAAGAAAAATATAATTACTGAAGTTTTAAGAATTTACTGGAGGCATTCAATGGTAGAGTGGAGATGACAAATGACATAATTGGTGAACCTAGGGAAAGGTCACTAAAATTTACCCAATCTGAGCAACAGAGGGAAATAGATTGAAAAAAAAATGAACAAAGTCTCGAGCACCTGTGGGACAATAACTAAAATCCATATCATCTAAGTCCCAGATGAGAGGAGAGAGAGAATGAGACTGAGAAATGTATGTGAAGAAATAATGGCTGAAATACTCCCAAATTTGGGAAAAAGCATAAACCTACAGATTTAAGAAGCCAAGAAAATCCCCAATAGGATAAACCTAACGGAATCAATGCCTAGTCACATTACAATCAAACTTCTGAAAACTGAATACTAAAAAAAAATTTTTTTAAGCAGCTAAAGATTAACTTCCTTTGGTAGACCATAGATTTGAATGATAAATGAGTTTTCATCTGAAACTGTGGAGGCCAGAAGCAGGTGATATAACATTTCTCATGTACTGAAAGAAACGCAATGTCAACCATGTATTCTGTATTGGACAAAAATATTCTTCAGGAGTGGAGAGGAAATAAAGGCATTCTCAGACACAGGGAAACTAAGAGAACTTGTAGACAGCAAGCCAACCCTGAAAGAGTAGCTAAACAGAAGGGAAATGATAAGAGAAGAAGGCTTGAAAGTTTAGAAAGGAAAAAAAGAACACTAAAATGGGTAAACATAGAGGTAAACATAATAGACCACTCTAATTCTCATTAGTTTCTTATCATATTTGATGGTTGTAACAAAAATTATGATGTCATTTGACATAGTGCTCAATACATATAGAGAAAATAATTAAGACAATTAAATTTTTTTAAGGTGAGAAGACTAAAGAAACTTAAATGGAAGTAAGATTACTGCATTTCACTTGAAATGGTAAGATGTTTATGCCAGCAGTTTGTGATAAGTTATATATGTATATATATATATGAAATATGAAATACATTCATGAAATTCATATACATATGAACATGAAATATACATATGAAATATGTATATTTCAATCACTGTGAAAACTGTATGAAGCAATATGCTAAAAAAAGAAAAAACACTAGGGGCGCCTGGGTGGCTCAGTTGGTTGAGCGTCCAACTTCGGCTCGGGTCATACCTCACGGTCTGTGAGTTCGAGCCCCGCATCGGGCTCTGTGCTGACAGCCTGGAGCCTGCTTTGGATTCTGTGTCTCCCTCTCTCTCTGCCCCTCATGCTTATGCTCTGTCTCTCTCTCTCTCTCTGTCAAAAATAAATAAACATTAAAAAAAATTTTTTTAAAGAAAAAACACTATAAGCAAAACTAGATCAATCCTAAACATCGTTGAAATAACACACAGGTAGTTTAGAAAAGAGAAAGCGTGGAAACAAACAGAAAACAAATAGCAAAAACTGGAACACTTAAGCCCCAATATATCAATAATTACCATAAATGTAAAAGGTCTAGACTGACACTAGTAAAAAGGGTGGGGTCAAGAATGCTGAAATTTCACCTCTCCATAAAAGCAATGAGAACACAGGCAAAATGGTCAGAATCAACTTTGTTAGAACTCTGAAAATTAACCGAAGGCTTGTTAAATGCCTCAGAGCACTTATTTAAGAAAAAAGGCAGACACAGTGAGACAGTGAGTTTTCTAGCATTTTCCTTTACCCCAGTATCATCTCCCACTCCCAAACTCAGAGTCTTGAAAGTGATAGCCTGCATTCTTAGTTCTGGAAAGAACAGAACCGACCTGATTCACAAAGAACTGTCATTATTTGATCTGTCTGGTGGCTCCCTGGAAAACTGGTTTGAAAGACTTGACTTTATTTCACTTGACTCAGAACTGACTGGTAAAGACCCTACTAGGGGCCATTTGTCAAAAAAAAAAAATTACAGGCATATATTTTAGTCAGAGCTGCCTGAGGAGGTAAATAACAGTTGAGGGAAAAAATAGATTAATCAAACAGCTTCGGAGGAAAGGCTGGAGAGTGAGATGTACATATGGGCTTTGAAAAACTCTGACGCATTCACACATGCAAAGAAACAAGGAAGTATGACTCATACATGGGAAAAAACAATCAATAACAAGTGTTCTAGGGGAAGCCCATACATTGAATCTTGTAGACAAAGGCTTTAAATAAGCTATTTTATTTAAATAAGTCCAAACAAGGAAAGACACCATGTCTAAAGAACTAAAGAAGACAAAAATAAAGAAGACAGAAGACACCCATGTCTATGTACTACCCAAAGTGATCTACAGACACAATGCAATCTTCATCCAAGTTCCAGCAATTAAAAAAAAAAAAGAGGGGCGCCTGGGTGGCGCAGTCGGTTAAGCGTCCGACTTCAGCCAGGTCACGATCTCGCGTTCCGTGAGTTCGAGCCCCGCGTCAGGCTCTGGGCTGATGGCTCAGAGCCTGGAGCCTGTTTCTGATTCTGTGTCTCCCTCTCTCTCTGCCCCTCGCCCGTTCATGCTCTGTCTCTCTCTCTGTCCCAAAAATAAATAAACGTTGAAAAAAAAAATTTAAAAAAAAAAAATAAAAAATAAATAAAAAAAAAGAAATATGCATTCTAAATTTCATATGGAATCTTAAGAAACCCTGAACCACCAAAAATAATCTCAAAAAAGAGCAAAGTTGGAAGCCTCATACTTTCTGATTTTAGAACTTGCTACAGAGCTACAAAGCAGTGCATTACTAACATCACAGACTTATAGACCAATTGAACAGAATAGAAAGCCCAGAAAGGTATCCTCATGTGTATGCTCGGGTAATTTTTGACAAGGGTGTCAAGACTGTTCAATGGCGGAAAGAATCGTTTTCTCAATAAATGGTGTGGGGAAAACTGGATATCGATATGCAAAACAGAAAAATTAAGTTAGCCCTACCTTTTACATATGCAAAAATTCAAAACTGATGAAATACCTAAGTATAGGAACTAGAACTACGAAATTCTTGGAAGAAAACAGGGAGAAAGCTTCGTGACATTGGAATGTGCGATGATTGTTTTTGGATATGACAGCAAAAGCACAGATAACAATAGAAAAGTGGGTATGTTGGACTTGATCAAAATGCAAAACGTTTGTGCATCGAATTATTATTAAAAATTGAAAAGCTAACCCATGAAGTGAGAGAAAATATTTGCAAATCATGTATCTGGTAAGGATATTAATAAGGCATAGAGTAGTAATATCTGGATTATCTATAGAACTCCTACAACTCAACAGATCCCTGATTTAAAAATGGGCAAAGAGTGGGGCACCTGGCTGGCTTAGTTGGTTGAGCATCCGACTTCGGCTCAGGTCATGATCTCTCGGTTTGTGAGTTTGAGCCCTCTGTCGGGCTCTCTGCTGACAGCTCAGAGCCTGGAGCCTGCTTCAGATTCTGTGTCTCCCCGTCTCTTGGCCCCTCCCATGCTCATGCTTTGTTTGTCTCTCTTTGTCTCTCAATAATAAATAATCGTTAAAACATTTTTTTAAATAAAAAAATAAAAATAAAAATGCACAGAGAACTTGAATGGACATTTTTCCAAAGAAGATATACAAATGACCAAGAGCACATGAAAATAGGCTCAAAATCACAAATCAGTAGGGAGATACAAATCAAACCCACAATAAGCTATCACTTCATACCCATTAGGGTGGTTTTATTTTTATTACTTTTTTTTTCAACTTTTGAAACAAAAGCATTTAATCTCAAATGGTGGTCCTGTCTGTGTAGATACACGCCTGTCCACATAACAGAAGTTGGATGGTGTGCGACTACATTCACTCTGAAAGCTCTGTGATGACACGTGGCGATGGTGATGACCTCATTGTGATGAAACGATGAAATGATGCCTTTTTTTCCCAGCGGCCCGTCTCTGAGCTGAGTAGTTCAAATCTGATAGCGAGCGAGTTCTCAGATCTGTACTTAGTGTCTTCAAAGATGGGCAATCTGAATTGTTGCTCTGGTGATATGTTCATGAAGATCTTCTTAATGCTGTCTGCTACGAACTGGATAGTTAACTCTCCCTCAAACAATTTTTTCTCATCGTTTAAAATTTCCTCTCTTCAACTGGCCATACAGAGTTATAAATATGTTTTCTAGTTTTGTTTCATTCCTCGATTTCTATTTTTGGTTGTTCTACCAAGCTAGCCGCCTTGATTTTTTCCCCCCTCCATTTAGAAAAATGGACTACATCCTATTGTATCCTGCAGCCCTTACTTGTCACCACTAGGTATTCCTAGGGGAAAACATACAACCGTGTCTATTTTTTTAAACATAATTTATCATCAAGTTGGCTAACATACAGCATATACAGTGTGCTCTTGGTTTTGGGGGTAGATTTCGTGATTCATTGCTTATATACAACACCCAGTGCTCATCCCAACAAGTGCCCTCCTCGATGCCCATCACCCATTTTCCCCTCTCCCCCACCCCCTCAGGATTTCATTTTTAAAAAATGAAAATAACAAATGTTGGCAATGATAAGATTGGAACTTTATATGCTGCTGACGGGAATGTAAAATGGTGCAGTCCTATGGAAAACAATATGGTGACTCCTCAGAAAGTTAAGCATAGCATTACCATATGATCCAGCAATTCCAATATACTTCAAAAAAAAAAAAAAAAAGAAAGCATGGATCCAAACAGATGTTTGTACACTCATGTTCATAGCAGTATTATTCACAACAGCCAAAAGGTGGGATAAACAAAATGTTATGTATACATACAATGGCATATTATTCAGTCTTAAAGAAGGATAGAAATTCTGACACATGCTACAACATGAATGAATCTTGAAGATATTATGGTTAGTGAATTAAGCCAGTCACAAGAGGACAAGAGGGAAATATTGTATGTTCCCACTTACATACTAGAGTAGTCAAACTCATAGAGACAAAAAGTAAAGTGATTACTTTTACTTTCAGAGGGTGGGGGGGTGGGGAGAAGGGGAGAGTGGGGAGGGGAGTTCGTGTTTAATGGGTACAGAGTTTGTCTACTGCTAATGCTATTCGAGTCAGGTGTAACTTTTTGACCTAGCTGTTCAGTGGCCAGATCCAAAATGAGAAGTGAACGTGACTGCCTTGCCGTGAATAGAAGATACTCATCCTCAGGGTGCCATAGCTAATATTTCTATTCCCAATGCTGACTTAATACAGTTCACTAATAAACCCATATGAGAGACACATGGGGAAATATAAAAGCATATTATGCAATAGTCACTCCTCACGAGATTTTAGAGGCTATGTTGTCACAAACATAAAATCAGCCAACCAGCCGCACTCATAGCTGTAAATGCGAGCTCTACATTAGCCACCGGTCTTAAAGTGAATACCTCTACTGACAGTAAATATGTGTGTGAGGCCTGCATACTATTTGGATGAAGAAAGTCTTTCTAATATCAGCGAGAACTAAAATATCACATGGAAACGGATTGCTAGTTTATTAGAGTCATTGCAGTTGCCCCAACAATTTATGTAATTCCTTGTAGAACTTATACCAGATGAGACGAGCTATCTGAAGGAAATGAATTTGCACAAAAGTGTCTACTAAGGTTTGGACTGGGGAAATTGAAGTTTTGTTACTTCTGTCCAGGGACTCCTATTCACAGTTTCAGATATGTGCAACTCTCCCAGATTGGAAAACTGGAAATCAAGGAGAGCTAAGAAAAGCACCGTAGGAATATGGGGATTACCCCATGAGATTATTCCCATACCCCAATTCTATGCATACATAGCTTTTCATGCCTTCTAACCAGCAATATCATTCAAACAAAATGAATACACTGAAAGCCTTGGAATTATACCACCCCTGTATAAGGACCAAATCAGTAAGTAATACAAACATGTGCCGTTTGTCAGAACATTACATGCAACAGCTAAGTTACATCAAGGAAGCCCACTGAGGCCCACATTACCTAGGACCTGGTGATAGCTGAATATTGTAGAAGTTCTGCCATCAGAAGGTAATAAATACTGTTCAGTAATAGTATATATGGTTTCTAGAATGCCAGGAGTGTTGCCATTGGTTAAAGCAGATGCTCAAATAATAAGCAAAACCTTACTGAATTTATCATCCCAATCTTTGGAATTCCTAAACATCTAGAATCCAGAAGATGAAGTCACTCTACTTCTATGGTAAATCAGAGGATCTGTAAGAACTTACAAACACCAATAACTTATCACGCTCCTTATCAGCCCCAGTTTTCCAGAGAAGTAGAATACATGAACTTTACCCTAAAGAATTCTTTGGCAAAATTATATCAAACCGCTAGTTTATGGTGATCAACAGCCTCACCTGTTTCTGTGAAAATTAAGGCCAACTCCCATTTGCAAGTATGGTATTTCTCCCTTTGAGTTAAGGTTTGGAAGTTCGATGAATTTAGAGGTTAAGGATAACCCCTCACCTGATAAAATGGAAAGAAAACACTTCAGATAGAAAGGATTTGCTTGTTTCCCTAGGCTCATTCCGCCATCGTGTGGCCAGATGTATACACAGTCCCTTAAAAATGAGTTTATCCTGTTTATAACCTAGCAATCTTTAGTCTCCATATTTAAGGCCTCTAGGAGAACCAAATGAACTGTATTTCTTAGTATTACTGCTGCTAATATGAATCAACTTTACTTGAACATAGTGGCCTTTATCATTCTGGAAAATATTTACAGAGGGGCCAAAAGGACCAGGATCGAACTCAAAGAGCCATTAAGTACTATTTTAGAAAGAATCAGAACCAGGACTGGAATTACAAACTCTTATCCTGTAGAAATACTCATCAACAACTTAATACGTTGGGGCAATTGTGGAAACATATCATTCAAAGGTAAACAGGATGGAATCATAGTCGACCACAGGAGTAGCAGTCGGAACAAAACTAGAATGAAATTGAGGCAGAATTTGGAATTGGACAGCTTGAAATGAAGTTCTGTGGCCACAAAATATGGCTAAAGAACCGCCCCAGGCCCTCAGCTGTAAACCCAAACAACTAGCTATTCAACAATCACAGGATACACTTGTTGGTGCTGAACTACGGGATTGTACCTGCTTATGGGAACAACTGGTATTGGGCATGGAGCCGTCTATGGAAAGATTACAGGATAATGTAAAAAGGTTGGTCATACCATAGATACGAGAGCGGAAAGTTGGGATTTGCAGACTGAAACTACTGAAAGCTGAACCAATGTAACTAATTAGACTAAAGGAGGGAAGTTTTCTCCTACACTGATGTGGAAGAAGTGTGTTCGATGGATCCCTGTCGTTCAAGGACGTGGGGACACAGAAGACAGGCGCTATAATCCAAATGTTACTGTTGATACTGAAAATGTTAGAAATGGCAGATTGGGCATATTTGTCCCCAGGATTTAGAACAAACAGCCCATTTTCTTCCACTAATATCTTTATAGGTACCCTCCATTGAGCACCTCATAATCAAATTTTAATGATCAGTAGTATAAAATATTGTGTCATTTTGGAAGGATCACTTGGGAAGATGAGACTATTTCTGTGGGCAGTGATTTAACTTGTAGGAATAATTGATGGATATTGACCGGAAATATATTGGCCCATGCAAGAAAAATGTCTACAGAAAGCTTTAGACAACTGAGCCCCACATGTTGATGGTACATTAGGTATCAGTTGGGTTAAGCTAAAAGGAGAGCTGAAGAATAACTCTCACACTGTAGAGCATTTAGAAAACCAAGCTACTAAAACTAATCAACAGTTTGATAAAGCAGAATTCTTTGTTTTTTTAATTTTTAATGTTTATTTATTTTTGCGAGAGAGAGCAGGGGAGGGGAATTGAGACAGGGAGACACAGAATCCAAAGCAGACTCCAGGCTCTGAGCTGTCAGGCATCCCCGATAAAGGAGAATTCTTACGCATAGATAATCAAGAATCTGCTTTAAGGGGGCGCCTGGGCGGCTCAGTCGGTTAAGCGGCCCACTCTTGATTTCATATCAGGTCATGATCTCAGAGTTCGTGAGTTTGAACCCTGCATCGGGCACTGTGCTCACAGCGCAGAGCCTGCTTCAGATCCTGTCTCCCTCACTCTGCCCCTCCCCTGCTTGCTCTCATTCTCTCTCTCAAAAATAAATAAATGCTAAAAAATAAATAAAAATAAAAATTATTTTAAAAAAAATTTTAAAAAGACAGGGCGCCTCGGTGGCTCAGTCGGTTAAGCAGCTGACTTCAGCTCAGGGCATAATCTCGCGGTTCGTGACTTGAAGCCCCACATCGGGCTCACTGCTGTCAGCAGAGTCTGCCTCGGATCCTCTGTCTCCCTCTCTCTCTGCCCCTCCCCCCCCAAAATAAATAGATATTTTAAAAAATTTTTTAAATTAAAAAAAGAATCTACCTAAACTATACATTGTTAAAATGATATTTTCAAAGGCTATTTACCTAAAACCAATATTCTTTTAATTTTTAAAAATCATCCTATCATAATATTAATTATGGCTTTAGTATGTATACTTCTTTGGGCTTGTTGGATATATAGAATATTAATTAACAGTTCAAAGAGAAATCAGCACTACAGTGCAGATTGTATGGAGAATCTGCTACTACAAAACAGTATCAAAAGAAGAAATGGGGGGCGCCTGGGTGGCTCAGTCGGTTAAGCGTCCGACTTTGGCTCAGGTCACGATCTCGCGGTCAGTGAGTTCGAGCCCCGCGTCGGGCTCTGGGCTGATGGCTCAGAGCCTGGAGCCTGCTTCCGATTCTGTGTCTCCCTCTCTCTCTGACCCTCCCCCGTTCATGCTCTGTCTCTCTCTGTCTCAAAAATAAATAAACATTAAAAAAAATAAAAAAAAAAAAAAAGAAGAAATGATTGTAGGGAAACTGAGTTTAATAGACCCTTACTGGGGTATGTTGAAACATGGGACTAATCTTATGTGCCACATACGCTGTCAGGAGCAAACCCAAGAGGTAATATAAAGAATCATAAAGAATAGAACATCAAAGCAAGACTGGTTAGGAATTATAAAAAACAGGATGTGATGGTAAACTCAGTGTAAATACCAATGCAAATTGGATATCTGCTGTTTACTAAAAGTAAACCATGGTTTAGCTTAAGTATTTTTATTATTCTATTTACCCTTCTATTAGATTGTCCACAAGAAATCATTATTTTCTTAGCTGTGCCACTAAAATTTAAAATATACATGCTTGAGTTATCAAAATATAGTATAAATTAGGAAGTTTACCATTTCTTAAAGAATGTAAGAGCTTTACAACAATTTAACCCATATGTCCCCTCCCAAATTATACCTTGTTTTGGTCATGTTTTTACAGCTTAAAACCATGTGGTATAAGTGGGGCCTGGGGGCTCAGTTGGCTAAGTGTCTGACTTCGGCTCAGGTCATGATCTCACAGTTCATGGGTTTGAGCCCCGCGTTGGGCTCTGTGCTGACAGCTTAGAGCCTGGAGCCTGTTTCAGATTCTGTGTCTCCCTCCCTCTCTGCCCCTCTCCTGCTCACACTCTGTCTCTGTCTCTCTGAAAAACAAATAAACATTGAAAAAAAATTTTTTTTAAAAAAACTTGGTTTTAATATTACTGTTTTATATACCTACCGTTCATTCAGATTTGCTCACAACTTTTTCAATGAACTATCTTACCAAAGTGTATATACTACATTCAGTGAAATACACAAATAAAAAGTGTACAACACAGGAATTACCCCAAGGTGAATACACTGTGTAAACCCCACTTAGGTCAAGAAATATGATATTATTTCCAACTCAGAAGCCCTGATTTTGTTCCTACCCTGTCACTGTCCACACAGCTCTCACCAAAGTTAATCACACTCCTGAATTTAATTCTGTCATAGATTCACTAATTGGATTTGCCTGTTTTTGAACTTTATATAAATGGAATCCTACATAACTAGGCTTTTGTGTCTGGTTCATCATTATGTTTGTGAGAGTCACATGGTGATAGGCCTTGGATATTTTCCAGTTTGGAGTCATTTATGAATCATACTACTATGAACACTATGATTTAAAAAAATTTTTTTTTAATGTTTATTTATTTTTGAGACAGAGCATGAGCAAGGGGAGGGTCAGAGAGAGAGGGAGACACAGAATCTGAAACAGGCTCCAGGCTCTGAGCTGTCAGCACAGAGCCCGACGTGGGCCTCGAACTCACGGACGGCAAGATCATGACCTGAGCTGAAGCCGGACGCCCAACCGACTGAGCTGCCCAGGCGCCCCTGAATACTACTGTTCTTGCTCACATCTTTTTATGCACATATATAGGCATTTCTGTTGGAGAAATTGATAGGTCATAGATAAACATGTGATGACCTTTTCTACCTACGGTCAAATAGTTCCCAAAGTGGTTGTACCATTTTAAAACATCCCACCAATATTTGATATTGTCAGTCTTTATTAATTTTAGCCATTCTGGTGTTCATGTGTAATGGTAGCTCATTGTGGTTTTAATTTGCACTTTTTCAATAACCAGTATGATTGAGAGCCTTTTCTTATGATCATTGGTCATTTGGCTATTCTACTTTGTGAAATGTCTGTTCAAGACTTTGACCTTCTTTTCTCTTGCAGTATGGTCTGAATTTTTCTTAATGATTTGTAAGAAATGTTTATGGAGCTTGGATACAATATCTTTGTTGGTTATATGTTTTAAAAATAGCTTCCATGACTTTTCTTTTCTCTATCTTATTGACATCTTTTTGTTCAACAAGTGTTCCTAATTTTAATGAGGTCAAATCTGTCTCTTTTCCTTTATGGTTAGTATATTCTATGTCCTGTTTAAAAATCTTTACTTATGTTTAAAAAAAAATCTTTACTTATGCTAAGATCATAAACATATTCTCTTATGTTCCTTCTAGAAAGTTAGTAAGAAGGTTTTACATTCTTATTGAGATCTATAATCCATATGGAATTGATTTAGGTGGATGGTGTGAGATTTTTTTCAATATGGATATCCAATTGATAACGCGCCATTTATTGAAAACATTATCCTTTCTTCCTTACTCTGCTGTGACATTTTTCTCAGAACTCCACTAGTCATGGATGACTAGGTCTATTTCTGGACTCTATTTTGTTTACTTAGTTCATTTATCTTTGCCTCAATGTCACACTTTCCTAATTACTGTAGCTTTATGATAAATCTTAGAATATCAGAATTTAAATCCTACGACTTTGTTCTTCAAGATTATCTTGATTATTCTTTGCCCATTTGTGTCTGCAAATCTTTGAATCAGCTTGTCAATGCACATAAAGAGAAAACACATGGGATTTTTATTGTGGTCACACTGAATCTACAGATCAGTTTGGAGAATACTGACATCATATAGGAGGTGAGGTTTTACTCTTCTTGAATTGATCTCTATTTGTTTCCCACATAGAAATCTTGACTTTCTTTGGCTTTGTTCCTAGTTACTTGATGTTTTTCTATTCCATTGTAAATGTGTCTTTTCTTTTACCTTTATTCTCTTTTTTTGGCAGAATTTTATGTGTGGGCGCATTGATTTAAATAACTTTTCTCAGAAAGGGAGAAAATACCTTGAGTAGTCCTAATGACTTTTTCCCCAGCTTTATTGAGATACAATTGATGTACAACATTGTGTAAGTCTGAGGTGTAGAAGACAATGATTTGATACTCTTATATATTGCGGAATGATTACCACTGTAGCATTAGCTAATGCCTCCATCCTGTCACATAGTTACCCTTTTTCTGTGGGGTAACATTTAAGATCTACTCCCCTAGTAACTTTCACGTCACGTATACGATACTGTATTGTTAACTTTAGTCACCATGTTGTACATTAGATGTCCGGAACTTATTCATCTCATGACTGGGAGTTTATACCTTTGGACCACCGTCTCTCCATTTCCCCTCACCTGCCCTCAGAACCCTGGTAACTACCATTCTACCCTTGGTTTCTACTGTATACTCTTCCTTCACTCGCCAATTGTGGTTGATCTTGTAGCAAGAAAAGTTATTAAGCTTTCCTGTTAATTCTACTAATTTACTTCTAGATACTTCTTCATTTTCTGCAAAGGCATGGAGATAAGAATGAGCGCCTACCTCCCAGGACTGTTGTGAGGATAATAAGGATAATGATGACGATTGCTAGCAATAAATGAACACCTACTGTTTTTCAAGAGTTCTCCTCCTTCCAAAAGAACCACTTTCAAAAGTGGAATGAAACACAGGCTGTAGTGTCATATTGTCCTCAGCTTCTTGGATGTAAATGTAGTCAGAAAACCTAGAAGCTGAGGAGGATGAATTGCTGGCCCTGGTGAGTATTTATGACGGAGATGCATTTGCAAAAAACAAACAAACAAACAAACAAACAAAAACCAAGAATCCCTCCAAGGTGGAGACACCAGGATCTATTTAGACTTTTCACAAAATCTGAAGGCATTTTTGAGCGCTATTTGCTTCTGCAAACACTTAGACAACCTGCTGTAAGAACACCATGACAGCGTGGTCCTGTTTGCCTGGACGGAATTTCTTTCTTTCTTCTTTTCTTTTTTTTTAATGTTTGTTTATTTTTGAGGGAGAGACAGAGACAGAGACAGAGGGCGAGCGGGGGGAGGGCAGAGAGAGGGAGACACAGAATCCGAGGAAGGCTCTAGGCTCTGAACTGTCCACACAGAGGACGCGGGGCTCAAACTCACGAATCATGAGATCATGACCCGAGCGGAAATCCGAGGCTTCACCCACTGAGCCCCCCAGGCACCCTGCCCAGATGCAACTTCTTAAGGAAGAGACCCTAGCTGAATATTGTCTCTCCTTTTGACCTCAAGATGGGTTCTCAGAAAAAAGTGCAGAGGATAGCTCAAGCCCCTTTGGAGGACCTGCCAGACCTGATATAAACAAGAGGAAGTTGTGGGTGAGAGCCCCACACAGGATGTGGAATCACGGTTGAGTCTGAGCCAGGAAATCTTGGACTTGGATCAAGCTCAGCAGATAAAATGCTTTAATGGTAACTTGTTCCTGTGCAATATCTGTTTGTGTGAGAAGGTGGGTGGTGAATGAGTGAATGCATGTACTTTTGGAAGTGCAGGCATGCGTACTTCAAAGGCTGTCCGAAAGACTACTTTGAAATCCAGATCAGAGATGGCCAAGTTCAATGCCTCAACTGCCCAGGACCCAGGTGCCCTTTGGTGGCCACTCTGGGTCCGGTCAAAGAACTAGTAGAAGCAGAGTTATTTTCCCGTTATGATCGCCCTCCCCTCCAGCCACCGCGGACTCGATGGCAGATGTGATGTCATGTTGCCAGCTACCTGAAATGTGGGAGCCTGGCTGCACAAAGGACATCTTCCCTGGCTGCAACTTTGCTTTCTGTACCTTGTTCAGGCTGACGCTACCATGTGGGATCTCTCAACATAAGGTGACTGCAGAAAAATTAAGTTTTATGAAATGAGTACTTGCAAGCAGGCGAGGCCAGTAAAAGACTTTTGGAACAGAGGTGTGGTAAGAAGGCACTGGAAGAGATGGAAAGTAAGAAGTGACGAGAAAAGAATTAAGAAACCTGCCCGTGTTGTGAGACTCCCATGGAGAAATTAGATGGATATAACAAGATGGCTTGGATGCAATGTTTCTGTTGGGTTGAGTTCTTTCTCTAGAGCAGGCCCTTATGAACACTTCACTGATCCTGATTCCCCATGTCTTAACTGGTTGTAACAGTTAACACAGGCTGTGGATGTTAATGGAGATATTTGGGAAGATGAGATTGAAGACTAGTTACCTCCTACTGCACAAGATGTGAAAGTGGAATAGTTTAGCTTAGTTTTATTAAATACGCAAAGTAACTTCGTAGAAGTTTTAGGGGGCCATTCATTCACTCTTCCTATGTAAAAGATATGGAAGGGGGCGCCTGGGTGGCTCAGTCGGTTAAGCGTCCGACTTCGGCTCAGGTCACGATCTCGCGGTCCGTGAGTTCGAGCCCCGCGTCGGGCTCTGGGCTGATGGCTCAGAGCCTGGAGCCTGTTTCCGATTCTGTGTCTCCCTCTCTCTCTGCCCCTCCCCCGTTCATGCTCTGTCTCTCTCTGTCCCAAAAATAAATAAACGTTGAAAAAAAAAAATTTAAACTTGTCAAATCACTATGTTGTGCACCTGCAACTAACGTAACACTGTGTGTCAACTACATTCAAATAAAAATAAATAAATAAAAATTAAATATTTGTTTTCTTCCCCAAGCGTTAGGTAATGAGATGGGGTCATGAGTTAGACATATAGACCTGCTTGCCTCTGAGAAGCATCCCTCTAATATATTTTACGTGAGCCCCTTTGGTACTACTTAAAATGGAGGTGGGTAAGAAGCCTTATTCAAATTGTGCTGAGAACCTCATCTCATTTATTCCATGTTACGTCCCTTCCAACCTAGATTTCTGCTAAATTAGTTCTCTTTGGAGGGAGCCCTTTATTCTGTAACTGACTGGATGGCCTAGCTTCATTTTGATCTACTGCTTTTCAGAATAGAAATTTATAGATAATTTTTAAAAATATTTTAATATCAATAAAGACTGTGAGTCACTTCTTTATTTCTTAGTGGTGCATGGTCCCTGGTTTTGAGTCAAGTCTAGAATTTAATGAGAGTGGCTCAGAAGAAGTTCAACCCCATTCCTCTTTCCTGGGAAGTAAAGCCTAGATTCGGAACAATTTGTCCCTTTGCTGTCTTTTGTTCTATATTCTCTCCCTTTAACCTCACCCTACCTTCTGTTGGTAAGGACAATTTTAATATTATTTCCAGCAGGACAAAGTTCCATTACCTCTGCTAGAATATGACAAAACCTATTATATTCTCGAGCTAAACTTTTTGTTATCTGCTTTTTTATCCTGTCTGCATCACTGTAGTTCCAATCTTAACTTTCTGAATTCTTTTTAAAAGTTGCTTTTTAATGAACTATAGGGATTTGGCTTCCTACTTTTTTTTTACAATAGCTGTTTTTTGGGGGGGGGGGGTAATTTGGGCCCAGTACTTAGATCTCTATTGGGGGTTTTGTTTGCTTTTTGAAAAATTGCCTTTCCTTATGGTTTGATGAGTGCCTTGGTAGCAAAATAAAGATTTTTTTGAGAACGAGGAGAATTCAGCTACATCCATGAACATGTTCTTTTTTCCTATCCCATCCCTGAAAATTGGGGAATCATTTTTTAACCATTTTATGTGTGTATATGCAAAGAATCAGCAAGAACTGTGTCTAGATTGTTAGCAAGGATGCTTAATCTTAAAAATAAAAACAATTTCTAAAAATTGTCATTAAAAAAAGACAGAACAGATGTAAGCTTTGCTCTATGGAAGCCACCAAACATCTCCATCTTTTTTCCCTGCTAGCAGAGAGGAGCTGAAGGAGGAGGGTCCTGGAAGCAGAGGGCAGACCTCTGTCTTGTTGAGGCTGGGTAGAGAATGCAGTGAGATTGTGACACCAAAGCGGGGAAGCACGGCCAACTTTCGTGAGTCCTTCCCGGGGTTGACCAGCAGGCCAGGTGCTGAGCAAGCTGCAGTTCAGGGTTATTTGGAGATCTGTCAGAACTCAGAAGCACAGAACCCCTGGCACTGAGGTATTCATAATCCATCCTTGGGTAAAGCCAAAGAGAAACATTATTCCTTCCCTTTCCTGTACTTCACTTTTGCTTAAGCAAGCTCACTTTCCCCATTAAAAGAGAATCGCAGAAACTACGATAAAGAGGTGATGTTGCCTATTCACTTTGCGTTTACCCAATTTATTAGTTTGGGCACTGAGTATCTCTGTGTCCCTAGCAGCAGATGCAAGGCCAGATCTAGCCCAAGGGCTAGCAAATACAAATTAGTAAGTAGTGAGAAGGTTGGATTGTGGGGGACTTTGAACACCAGATTAATGACTTTGGACTTTAGGCATAGCCTACAAAGTCCCAGCATCAAGGGGAAAAATGCAGTCCAGTGGAAAGAGCATGGGCTTTGGAGCCATATAGAGTGTGGAATGTGAGCCTTGGTCCTGCTGTTTAACAAAGGCCATAAAACAAAGGGCCCTTTGAGAGCAGTTGGATGTATTTTCTTATTCTTAACCAACTCAAACCAAAGCAACATTTATACAGTAACAGCCAAGCAAAATAGAAGACTGCATCAACAATTTATAAAAATTGCCAAAAGGTTTGGATATTACTAGAATGGTTAAGTGGGAAGACTGTGCTTCCACGTGATCATTGGTAACATGGAAAAATGCTTTTGATTTTCATGAGTTGACCTTATATCCAGCAAACCTGTTGAACTCTCTTCTGAATTCTCTTAGTTTGTTCTTTGATTGATTCTGTTGGTTTCTCCAGGTAAGGGGTTGTATCATCTGCAAATAATGACGATTATATCTCCACCTTTTCCGTCCTTGCACCTATTTCTTATTTTTCCTAATAGCATGGGCCATGTTCTCCCTTGTTACAGTAAACATTTGCACTGTTTCCTTCCAGTTCTAAATGGAATGTATCCAAAATTCCTTGTTTAAATATAACATTCTCCCCAAGAGTTTGACCTTTAGTCTTTAGCATGTTTAGTGAGTTCTTTTCTTCTAATTTCTTAGGATCTTCTACTATAGTTAGTTTTTTTTTTAATTTTTTTTTAACATTTATTTATATTTGAGACAGAGAGAGACAGAGCATGAACGGGGGAGGGGCAGAGAGAGAGGGAGACACAGAATCGGAAACAGGCTCCAGGCTCTGAGCCATCAGCCCAGAGCCCGACGCGGGGCTGGAACTCACAGACCGCGAGATCGTGACCCGGGCTGAAGTCGGACGCTCAACCGACTGAGCCACCCAGGCGCCCCTATAGTTAGTTTTTTTAATTTATAAAATACTTTCTCTGGATCATTTAAGGTAATCCTATAATCCTTTTCTGTTTATTAACAGAGAATTACATTGCTAGGTTTTCTGATATTATATCATCCTCACAATTTTAGATCTACCCTAATTAATCATAGTATATTTTTAACATATTCTTAAGTTTGATTATCTACGAATTTCATTTGCAATTCAAGCACATACATACAAAGGAAATATGGCCTATTGTTTTTCTGTTCTTTATCGTTGTCTGTGTTTGAAATCAAGATAATACCTCCTAAAATCATCTGGGCAGCTCTTACATTTCCTCTATTTTCTGGAACATCTTGTGTAAGACAGGAATTAATTGCTCCCTTAAAGTTTGCAAGATGTGAGATGACCATCTAACTCAACCATAATTAATGAATGTAAAAAGGACACATCTGAGAATAAAGGAAAGCATTATTAATAATTATGCTAGGGGAAAAGAGTGTGAACAAGGATGGTTTTAAGCAAAACAAACTAGAACTCAGTGTTAATGCTTTATGAGCATGAGACTTAGTGGGAGGAGAGCCTTCTGAGCACCATGCCAATGTCTTCATGCTTGGTTGATCTATTCAGGTTTATATTTCTTCCATTACTACTCTTGATAGATTGCTTTTCTTTGAAGTATTTTCAAAATTTATTATGCATTTTTGTTCATCCTAGAGCAAAGTGTTCTGGAAAGCTGGCCTGCCCAAACCATCATATGTGATTTTTATATCCCTTCAACCTCTTTCAATCTAGCCCGGTCCCCATTTTGTCACACACTGACTTGTTGAAGGCACTGGGCCCATTGTTCTTATGGTGACCCCTCCTCTGTTTTGTCTGGTATTCTTCAGCCTGTTCACCAATATATCACATCAATATGAGGTTGGTTCTAATGGTTTTATTGAATCAAAGTAATATTTTTTGCAAAAATGCCTCAGAGGTGAAGCTATGTTCTTGATATTGCAACACATCAGGGATCACTTAATATCTGCCTGTCACTCAGTACTCAGATTCACAACCAGATTAAAGTGATGAGTGTCTGATCTTTTTATCGGACAGTGCTGGTTTCCCCTTTTATATTGCAATTAATCCATATGTGCTACTTTTCCTATACAAATGTGTCATCCCATGTCAATCATACACCTAATGGATTTAACACAAATTATAGTCCTTGCCTGAGTCAATAAATTCCTTAGGATTTTCAGGATACAACTCAGTAAAATAGAACTTTCCCTCATCAACTAGAGCTATTTGATTACTAGAAATATAGCTCCTACTGGAGAGGCAGGATGACTACGTAATGCATTCAAATTAGTTACTGGTGTTCAAAGTAAGAAGTTTGCTTTGTGGCTGCCCTAAAGGGTGACATATGAGTCTTTCTGGTTATCCATCCTCTGAGTATCATTAGGCAATTATGTCTTTTCATTGATTCAGTGTATTTCAATCCATTATATTTGGCATGACGTTTGACGCCCAGATTATCATCACTTTAGGAAGCAGACATTTCTTCCAGCAGGAGCCTGTGTCCTTTTACATGCCTCATACTTTTTGTTTGTTTATTTATTTATTTATTTATTTATTTATTTATTTTTAATGTTTATTTTATTTTTGAGACAGAGAGAGACAGAGCATGAAAGGGAGAGGGGCAGAGAGAGAGGGAGACACAGAATCCGAAGCAGGCTCCAGGCTCTGAGCCATCAGCCCAGAGCCCGACGCGGGGCTTGAACTCACGGACAGTGAGATCATGACCTGAGCTGAAGTCGGACGCTTAACTGACTGAGCCACCCAGGCGCCCCGCCTCATACTTTTTAAAATATTGAAATAAAACTATAAATATTTATTAGTGTCTTAAATAAGTTCAAATAACAGGTATGATAACTAGTGCAATTTCAAAATCGTGATGAGCATAAGTGATATCTCAGCATATATACAACATCTTTAATATATGATTATTTTTCTTTCTTTTGGTGGTAAAGTCAGAGGAATAACTAATACTAGTGAATTTATTGTCCACATTCATAAATCAAGAAAATGCTTAAATTTCAATTAGAGCTTTTTTGACAATAAAGACATTATTTCTCCATTCATGTATATATAGCCCTCAACTTATGAACATGTACTAGTGGGAAAAGCTTTGGCCTCGCAGTGAAAACAAATGGTTTGGCAATCTAGGGCTGCCTCGGTCTCTATCCCAGCTTCACTGAGATATAACGGACATATAGCATTGTATTCGTTTAAGGAGTAAAACGTAATGATTTGATATATGTATATATTGCAAAATAATTACCACAATAAGTTTAGTTAACATCCATCACCTCACAGACACAATGTTTTTTCTTGTGATGAGAACTTTTAAGATTCACTCTCTTAGCAACTTTCAAGTGTACAATACTCTGTTGTTAACTATAGTCACTCTGCTCTACGTTAGGTCCCCAGAACTTATTCATCTTATAACTGGAAGTTTGAACCTTTTGACCACCTTTACCCATTTTCCCCACCTGCACCCTCCACTCCTGGCAACCACCAATCTGTTCCCTGTTTCTGTAAGTCCAGTTTAGATTCTACATATGAATGAGATCATACAGTACTTATCTTTGTCTGACTTAGTTCACTTAGCATGATGCCTTCAAGATCTATCCATGTTGTTGCAAATGGCAGGACTTCCTCCTTTTTATGGCAGAATAATATTCCAAATATATATTGGAATATTATTATATGTAGTATAACATAATATTATATATATGTATAACATATATATATATAACATATATATATATATATATGTATATATATCACATTTGTTCATCCATTGATGGACACTTAGGTGGTTTCCAAGTCTTAACTATTGTAAATAATGCCATAATGACCTGTTATTTTTTAAAACTTCCATGATTTCAGCACAAGAAAATATCCTTTGCTCACCTTGTATGTTCCCAGCACTAGATAAAGATTCAGCTGTTTCTCTAAAACGCCTAGATTCCTTTTAGTAAAGAGCTGACTTCGAGGCCAACATCTAGGCATTAGGCTCACTGCCAATAGGATGCTATTGTTTCTGGTAATTTCAGTTGATAAAACTAAAAGAGTTAGGTTTTTTTTTTTTAAGGAAAAGATTTTTTTTTGAAGTAAACTCTACCCCCAAAGTGGGGGGTCTAACTCACCTGCCCCATGATCCCAAGATCAAGAGTCACATGTTCTACCAGCTAAGCCAGCCAGGTACCCCTAAAAGAGTTATATTTTAAATGCCTATGAGGTTTTTGGATATTTTTTTGTAGCCACTTAAATTTGGATCTCTAGAGCCCTCCAAAAAGCCATATCATTCAATCAGAAAAGCAAATAAAAGTAGCCCCTAATTCATGCCTACAACATAATCAGAAGAGAGACTCAGATGTTATTAATCCATTGAAATGTGTTGAGATTTTCCCACTATGTCATGATATTTTATAAATGTTCTGTCTATACTTGAAAATAATATTGTTAGGATGTGGTGTTCTACATGTGTATATTAGCTCTATCTTATTAAGTAGTACTTATTAACTTGATTGTTTATAATATCAATTACTGAGAAAGGTGGTTTTTAAATCTCTCACTTTAATTGTAGATTCATCAATTTCCATATTTCTGATTATTTTTATACACATATATCCCTATGGTGTATTATTAGATACAAGAATATGTTTGAAAACATATTTTGCTATGCAGTGATCCTTTGTACCTCAGCAATGCTTTTTCCCTCGAAATCTATTTTTTCTAATACTAATTGAGCTAAAAAAGCTTTCTTTGGCTTAGTATTCACTTGGAAATCTTTGTGTCTTCTTTTCCTTTCAATCTTTCTTTACCTTTTCATATCAAATACGCATCTCCTAATTTATACACAAATTTAATTCTATCTTGTTTGCTTTCGGTTCCCCCCAAAGAGTATTGTTGTGTTTTATAAGTGAATGATTGCTTGTATTTGCCACGTATTTTATAAATATCATACTTTTTGTCCTTCCGGAATCTCAGACCTTCTGCCTGAAGCATGTCCTTTAGAATGCCCTTTCATGAGACCTTATTACAGCAAATTCTTCCCATTTTTGCTTGTCTAAAAATGTCTACAGTACATCTTCATTCTTAAATACCAACTTCACTACATACAGATATCTGTGTGATGGCTATTGTAGTTTCAGCATTGCCTGTGACCTACTAAATGCCCTTCAGAAGGTCACTTTCTTCTCTGGGGCCCAGTTTGACTGTGTTTCATCTTCACAAGAAGATGACAGTAATGTTGGTCATTACTGTCATACTGAAACCTGGCATGAAAAAAAAAAAATCCAACCAAGTAAATGAGGATCTAATTGGTTTTATTAAGCAATTTATGAATCAAGCAATCCCATCTAGCAAATAGAAGGGAGCTCTGAGGAGTTGTACAAAATGGAAGGCTTTTATAGGAAAGAATGTAGGGCAAGGAAGTTATTAGCAAAAGAAGAGAAAGGATTGTTGTAGGCTATCCCTTTCTGTGGGGAGTGGGGGAGAACTAGGGGTCTTATCATGCAGATTACCTCATCTTCCTTTGTGTTGGTGGTGTGTGTGTGTTTATGTGGAGGGGTGGGGGTGGTTTAGGGATGGAGAGGGCCTTGTGACAGATGACCTCATTGGTGCTGACAAAAAAATTCCTGACTGACTAGTTAAGACTGCGTTTCTGTGGCAGGCTGAAACTGCCATTATGTTAGTATGATAGTAACGGTGGCCATTCAAAAATAACCATTGAGCAATGGCCATTTCCAATAAGCAGACAGTTGAGGAGGGGCTAGGAAAGAAGAGAAAGGAAAGGAGAGGGTGGGAGAATGGTTATGTTGACTCTGAATAGTGGAAGGCTGTGAGAAACTTCCCCCAAGGTGCTCTTCTGGAAATGCTTCAAGAGGCGCCTCCTCTGAACCTACCAGCCCTGTTTCTTCTTCTACCCAACCTCCAAATTCTTATGCTTGAACCAGTCAGTGCCTGTGAAGTTCCCACCCAAGTAATTTCGGAAATTATGGGGAAAAGCCACTAGACACTTTTCATTCTGAGGAGGTAATTGAATTCCATTCCAGTAGACCCAGATTCACCCCAGTTACATGGATCCACTTAGGATAAGGCCAATCAAGACCCAGGTTCAACCCAAGTGCAAACGAATCCTCGGTTCTGATCACTCACACCATCACTCAGACTAAGCCAAAGGTCAGACTCAATCCTAAATCCAACTTCCAACCCCACTCTACCCTGGGTCTACTCAGATTTAGCCTTAAGCTAACCACAACCTAACTGTACCACCAATAGCCCCAACATAGCCCATTACCCTAATTCCCACACGTAGGTTCATCTGGCCTTAAATTTCATCCTCTATCCAGACCATCCAAATCATTAACTTCCCTACTACAACTGTCCACCTAAGAGTAGTCCTGAACCCTCTTCCCAATATCTCCCCCACTGTTCACCCCAATCCATCTGTCCATGTCCAGAGCAGTCCCTCAGAGATCCCTGTCTCTCCCCAACTTGGACTCAGTCTCTTTACCCTAGCCCTTCATCTAAGTGCATATTGTATCAGTCTTGTATCAGTCAGAGCCCTATCACTTGTTTTTACGGAAGGAATTTAATACTTAAACATACCATGACTGTTAATATTAACTAATTTAATATTAACTTTAATATAAAGAATCACGAACGAGGCATTTAAGAACTGAAAAAATTAGGACACAAAGCTGTCACAGAGATAGGAACTTCAGGAATCTGCCACTATGGCTGGGGCAACAAGAAAAGAGATGGAAAGTATTAAAACTTAGGAACTTGGAGGAAGGGGCCCATCGAGCTGAAACCCAGACTTCTGAGCAAAAAGCTCTGCTCAGCGAGAGCTGCTTTCTCCGTGAGGCACAATGAAGCTGGCTCTGTAAATACTCGAATATTGCAGATTGGACCCAGCTACGGCTAAGGAAATGCACTGCCGATGCCAGAGTGAAGAAAGAGCAAGGCTGGGCAGTGCTGGTGGCGAGGACGGGAAACCCTTAGGAAGCAAACAGGATGTGGGCGCTTTCCTCCCCGAGCCTCGCAGTGTCCCTCTAGCACCCCCTATTGGCAGAGACTAATGAAGCGACTGCAAAGAAAGACTGCGTTGTGCAGGGCGCTGGCGTCAGCGTTACAAAAAGGGCCACGGTCGGTTGGATTTGGAGCTGAGACAACAGGTAACAGCATAATAAGTGGCCCACGTATCAGTGCCAGCCTGGACTTAAGACCCCTGCCTGAGCCTCCTGCCATTCGAGCACTGCAGCCCCAGTCTCTTAAATCTACCTTGGCAGAAAAGGGCCGGAAAGAGATATTGACAAGAAATGAACATGGGGGCAAATTCACCAAGATGCCTGAAACCAGTGTCAAAGAGAAAACCGCAGGCCCCAAAATGGAATCTCTTCTGCTAAGCCACGTCACCAAACCAGGGCTCAATACCTAACCTAATGGCAGTTTCAGCCTCCCCCAGAAATGCAGTCTTAACTAGTCAGTCTGGAATTTTTTTTGTCAGCACCAATGAAGTCATCTGTCACAGGGCCCTCTCCATCCCTAACCCGCCACCCCTACCCCATTCAAAGTTTTATCTGCATGATAAAACCCCTTGTTCTCCCCCACTCCCCACAAAAAGGGATATAGCCTACAACAGTCCTCTCTTTTCTTTTGCTAATAACTTCTTTGCCCTACACTCTTTCTTATAAAAACCTTCTGTTTTGTACAACTCCTCAGAGCTCCCTTCTATTTGCTAGATGGGATGTCATAAATTGTTTAATAAAACCAATTAGATCCTCAGATTTACTTGGCTGGGTTTTGTTTTCTCATGCCAGGCTACAGTTGTTGGCTATCCTCATGTAAGATCGGTATCCTAAAACAAGGCCAGGACCACAGCACCTCTGAGAGTCCTCCATTATCTGAGTTCTGTGGACCAGAGATCAGGATACGAAGCTCCGTGGCTGCAGGGTTCCAGAAGTGGGTGGCTAGTTCATGAAGGATGGAAAATTGTTTTTGCGGCAGGGCTGAGCTCTGACAATGTTAGCCAAAGCAGGGTGGTTTTTAGTCAGCCATGTAGACAGGGAGCGAACTTGCCTGAAGTTGACCTAGCGGGCTGACAACATTTAATACATGTCCGGCTAGACACAGAGTGAGTTAGTGGATACTGGCCAGCACCCATAACAAAAGTGGGCCTTCCCTCCTAGTAAGACAAACGGGCAAATTCCAACCACTGGCCTTTGTGTGCAAGACACATTGGATTTGTTTTTTTAAGAAAAGGAAACTTTAAAATAATTAACTATCCGTGTCCTCTTGGCTCCCATGGGCACGAAGAAGGCGGAGAGGTGGGAATAAAAACAGAGGGAACAAAGGAAGCAAGGGAAAGAGGAAACTGAGAAGGTCAATCAGTATTTATCAAGCAACTAGTTTGTGTCAGGCTCTGTTCTAAACAACAATTGGTGCAATAGTTACAGATAGAGATAAGGAAATGGAAGTTCCAACCCGGTTGTTAACTTTCCCAAGGACATCAGCGGCTGAGAACCGGGAGGAGAACGCAGAATTATCTGAAGTCTTAAACAAAGTCCATTTTCCTTTTTTTTTTTTTAATTTTTTTTTTTTAACGTTTATTTATTTTTGAGACAGAGAGAGACAGAGCATGAACGGGGGAGGGTCAGAGAGAGAGGGAGACACAGAATCCGAAACAGGCTCCAGGCTCTGAGCTGTCAGCACAGAGCCCGACGCGGGGCTCAAACTCACGGACCTCGAGATCATGACCTGAGCTGAAGTCGGCCGCTTAACCGACTGAGCCACCCAGGCGCCCCAACAAAGTCCATTTTCTTCACAGACACTGGGTGGCATGGAAGCCAGTAGAAGAGATATTTATCAAATGATATTGTTGAATCAATATTTTCTTAACAGCCACTATTAATTTAAACATAGCCAGTTTTGGGTTTAGATGAGAAACCTGGGGGGTTGTTTTCCTCATTTGTTTCATCTCATGAGAGGAGTTGGAAGATCCAGTGATCCCCTGGGGCATTTTATCTGTAAGGGAAGATAAAATATGACAAATGTAATAAATAGGACAACCAATTGGAATCACAGACCTCAAGGAAGTTACAGCTAATTTCTTGGGGCATAACGATAAAGCCTGGGTGGTTTACAAAACTGCTTTGTTAGCATTAATCTTCATCAGAATGGTTTTATCAAATTGGATCTTGTCTCCTTCCCTAGCAGACTGCATGGGAGGAGGGAACATTTTCTTCTTATCTTGTTGAAATTTACTTCACCAACAGTGAGTAGGAGTTAGAGTTTGAGGACAGGTGCTGGAATCTCAATGAGTAATAAGAGGGGGAAGGAGAAGCCAGTTCAAAACTTCCAGACAGACGATGAGAGTTTTTAACAAATAAGATATGGAGCATGTAATGTTTTACACATAAAATTCTCCTCTTTATTGCCATTAAGTGACACTTCAGATTTGAGGTTTCAGAATATGCCTTAGCCCCTTTTTCCAGGAGATCTTTTTCTAGAATGCACTACCCCTTTTTTCCTTTTTTCTTGTCTTTGTTTGTTTGTTTGTTTCTTCGTAGTAAATTCTACCCCAAACATGGGGCTGGAACTCACAACCCTAAGATCAAGAGTCGCATGCTGTCCTGACTGAGCTAGCCAGGCATCTCTAGAATGCACCACCCTTTAATATTGTCCACGTGAGAACATTTCCTGTGTGTGAGTTGAGGCTGCAAATTATGCAACATTCCATAATTATCACTGCTAAATATAAATGGTTTCTTCCCGCACCATTATTATACTGTACTTAAAAAAATGTTTAAGTTAAATTTAATTATTTTAATGGGCTCTTTGCCCAATGTGGGGCTTGAATTCACAACCCCTAGATCAAGAGTCATGTGCTCAATGGACTGAGACAGCCAGGGGCCCTTATATGTACATTTTAAAGTCAAGAAAACACAAGCTGAAGGATTTTTTTAATTCCTTTTTTTTCATATCCAAATACTCAGAAACCTTCTTTAAAAAAAATGTTTATTTATTTTTGAGAGACAGAGAGAGACAGAATGTGAGCGGGTGAGGGACAGAGAGAGAGGGAGACACAGAATCTGAAGCAGGTTCCAGGCTCAAAGCTGTCAGCACAGAGCCCCACACGGGGCTTGAACCCACAAACCGTGAGATCATGACCTGAGCTGAAGTCAGACACTTAACCAACTGAGCCATCCAGACGCCCCAGAAACCTTCTATATATATACTTTTCTTTTACCAGACCTCCTCCCTCAGGGCCCCTTCACACTTCTTTCTCCTTAACTTTCCCTTTTATTCACTCAGACCTTTCTGAAACTTCTTAATTGTCCCTTAATCAGATGATAACGTCACTTTTATATATGAATTTTTACAAGAGATCAGTTAATGTCAAGCCTGCATCCTCCTTCCAAGTCACCCATTTTAGTTAAGGATTTATAAACTGGGACTTCAAAGCCAGCCACCTTTCATCTGCAAGACTGATACTTCCTCGGTCCGGCCAACAAACTATTATTTAATAAATCATTGCATGCATTTGAAAAGAAAATAGAGTCTAATCTTTGAGAATCAATTTCTGCTCTTAGGCTCCTTCCAGTTCTTGGACAGCATAGGTCTTTTTTTTAAGTTTATTATTTTGAGGGGGGACACAGAGAGAGGGGAACAGAGGATCCCAAGCGTGCTCCCCACTGACAGCAGAAAGCCCAGTGCAGAGCTCAAACTCATACAGCGAGATCGTGACTTAGGCTGAATTTGGATGCTAACAGACTGAGCCTCCCAGGTGTCCCAGGACAGCAGAGGTCCTGACTACCCACAGTTTTTTCAGAGTGTCCATTAGACTTATACCTGGTCAACATCCAGAGGTGTCCAGAAAGGCCTCCAACTATAGAATATCTCTCACTGTGGTGCCCCAGCTAGAATCTCCATCAGGACTTTACTCCTCTAGTTGCCGGGAGAGCTGGCTGCTGACAGCCCACAGCTGAGCCTCTGGACTTGCCCTACTTGAAGAAGCTGCCATACCAAAGCAATGTTATATGTCAATTATACCAGAGAGAGAGGGGGAAGAGAGAGAGAGAGAGAGGAGAGAGAGAGAGAGAGAGGACTGTTCTAATAAGAGATTTAGTCCAGTTAAAAAAAAAAATTATCTGGACCACTCATCACGTGTTTAAAAATCTCTTTAAATATTTACAGAAAGCCCTCAAATGTAGATATGAACTATTTCTTCTTTGCCTGAACCCCGTAAACGTAAAACCACTTTTATAATACCGTTAAGCAATTTGGAAAGAATCTAAATAGAACATACTAATCAAGCCTAGCTAGAGGTAAAATGTCCTTTCTCTGTGTGTATCAGGCCATAGACTACATAAGCAAGGTGAAAGAGTACATTTTTGGTGCAAATAAGTCGTTACCTATGAACACCAAAGCTGGTCTGCATATAAAAAATGCCCATCAGGGGCGCCTGGGTGGCGCAGTCGGTTAAGCGTCCGACTTCAGCCAGGTCACGATCTCGCGGTCCGTGAGTTCGAGCCCCGCGTCAGGCTCTGGGCTGATGGCTCAGAGCCTGGAGCCTGCGTCTGATTCTGTGTCTCCCTCTCTCTCTGCCCCTCCCCCGTTCATGCTCTGTCTCTCTCTGTCCCAAAAATAAATAAATGTTGAAAAAAATTTTTTTTTTAAAAAATGCCCATCAGTCTCTGAAGGTCTAAATTTGAGTCCCAGTTTTGGACAAGGGCAATATCTTGAGCAGCATCATAGGAAGTTGGTCAATTGAACATAAAAGCGTAGGTGCATGGAAGGGTGTGTGCCGTGTAGCAAGTTGCTTTTTGAACTGGGAGGGTCTTCTGAATACCAGGTGGTGCTACAACCAAGGGGATAGCCAAGAAATCCAAGAGACCTCAGGATAAACCTGTAATTTGAAAAGAAAAGAAAAAGCAAATCATAGCTGCGTGAGATCAGGAAAAGACCTGCCTGTGTGAATAACTCGAGCCGTGATAGTTCGTAATGACCACTGTAGATGTTAAAACAAGGATCATTAGAAATTTTAGCTACTCTAGAAGCTAGGGAACCCTTATTTTTACAGTTATCGAAGTCATAAAATACCCTAAATGCATAATGAGAGTCAGCGCTCTTTTGAGATATGAGAAAACACATTTGATGAAGGGAGAAAGGTCTGCCGCCTGCCTGTACAAAATGCATAGAAAACCAAAAACATTGGCTAATTCATTTTGAGAACAGACTACCTACTTTGAGTGCAACTTTCTTATCTCTGATCTACCAGTCTTTCTCCTCTACTTAACTCCAATTTCTTTGTGCACTAGTTTTAATATATCTTGATATGTACTTATGTGTATATAAACAGTATGTGTTTAAGTAAACAATGATTAAATGGCAATGTAAGCTTTAATGTTGAAAACGTAAAATATCTTTTTAAAATTTATTTATTTATTTTTAAAATTTGTTTTAAGTTTATTTATTTTTGAGAGAGAAGGACAGAGCGTGAGCAAGTGAGGGGCAGAGAAAGAGGGAGACACAGAATCCAAAGCAGGCTCCAGGCTCTGAGCTGTCAGCACAAGGGGCTCAAACTCAGGAACGGCAAGGTCATGACCTGAGCTGAAGTCAGATGCTTAACCGACTGAGCCACACAGGCGCCCCTAGTGTTTATTTTTGAGAAAGAGAGACACAACGTGAGTGAGGGAGGGGCAGAGTGAGAGGGAGACACAGATTCTGAAGCAGCCTTCAGGCTCCGAGCAGGCTGACGGCTCCGAGCGGGATGTGGGGCTCAAACTCATGAACCACCAGATCATGATCTGAGCTGAAGTCGGACGCTTAAGCTACTGAGCCACCCAGGCGCCCTGAAAACAAAATAGCTTATCAAGCATATTTTAAGACAATATATATAATACTTTGAATGGCAGGCCAACTTGGGCAGGTAGAAGAAAAAAATAATTTATATCAATAGGAATACATAAGGTTTAAAAATTAAAACTATGTGGTAACTATAGACTTCATTTTCTGTCCCTCTAAAGTTTCATTTTTTAGAGTTATCAAAATGAACAAAGATTTCTATTCTATTGGCCATAATGTTAAATTGTTCTAAAGATCCTAGTTCAATGACATCGTTCAGGAAATACATGTAAGTTCACTTTAAAGGACAACGAAGTCATAGTTTATAGTAACAACTTGACCGAGAAACAAAGACATAAGTGGTGAAACTGTCACTCCACATAAATGAAACATATCTGAAATTTACAAGGAACACAGGCATAAATGTTCTATGTTTAAGTATCAATTATTTAATTGAAGACCTAGGTTTATAGTTCATCTCCTTAAATATTATTATAATTAATAAAAACTGATCTACAAAGAATAAGGAATTTAGGTATTTAACTATTTTATAAAATAGTAAATAAACTAAAAGCCTTGGATTAAAAAACAATTTAATGTTTGTGTTTTTATTTCCTGAGGCAAATTCAGAAACAGTATATTTAACCCAGAATTATTTAACCCAAACTTCAAAAGCAAAAATAAAAATGTTTCCCTTGTTTGGGAGAACTAATGAGAACAGAGAACTGTAAAAATCTCTCTCTCAACCAAGTAATGTGAAAAACCTCACAGAAGGTTTCATAATGTCTTTTTATGGTTACTCATTATTAACCTAAAGTCGATTTGCATATCTTTTGTTCTTGATATTATACTGAGTAGGAACACTCAGATCATTGAACTAACATTAGATTTTCTCTTTTCTCACCCAAAAGCATTATTAATTGGAAGTATTTATTTAGATACAGGAACACTATTTAAATAATGTTTAAGAACTTTGTGATTTTGCAGGGTCTTTATACGTTTTTATTTATATATATTTTTAAATTTTATTCCTGAAAGAGCATAATATTCTTTTTGGACCAAAAGAGTTTACAACTTAGTACTTTAATTTTTTTCATTTGCAAAGAACCTTTTCAAGTAAAAAAAAACCCTCATGAGCGCCTGGGTGGCGCAGTCGGTTAAGCGTCCGACTTCAGCCAGGTCACGATCTCGCGGTCGGGGAGTTCGAGCCCCGCGTCAGGCTCTGGGCTGATGGCTCAGAGCCTGGAGCCTGTTTCCGATTCTGTGTCTCCCTCTCTCTCTGCCCCTCCCCCGTTCATGCTCTGTCTCTCCTGTCCCAAAAATAAATAAACGTTGAAAAAAAAAAAAAACCCTCATGAGATTAAGTCCTCTGAAGACAGGACAGACTTCTTTAACTTCTTTAACGTATTTGCACGTTACAAGGTTTAATTGATGGTTGAGCCCCTCAAGTGCTTGCCTCTTTCTCCTAGGCTGAAGATTTTTCTTGAAATTCTGGCAGATTTAAGGCATTAGGAATTTGGGGGTGATTTTTAATTCCCCCCCTGGGGCATTAATAAAACCTTTACACTCTTTCCAATAACCTCCGTACATAGCCTCCGCCTCACCTGTTCCATGTAGTGATACCTTTTCAAGGAAACTTTTTTTTCTCAGTCATATCATTCTACAACATTCAAAGATGCGTGGCCTCTGCAACCATGCGGTATTTGGTGGCATCGCAGAGCGTCGTAAAGACAGACAGAGACTCTGGGATCACAGAACCCTCTTGGATCTTCCACTCCCGGCCTCTCAGTGCACATGGTCTCACCCTTAAGAAAAAGTCTCGCAAACTACAGAAGAAACTACAAATTCTTGGTCAAGCTGGACTTTTGTGGAGCAACCCTTATTTTTCAAGGAAAAGAAGAAAACTAAGTCTCTCTTCAGAAAACTCACTTACCGAGTGGCTTTGAGCCTCCTGTGAGTCAAAGCTTGCCCGCCAGGGGGCAGCAGTTCCCTGATACTGACGACAAGGAATGTTCCAAATTCAGGTTTTTGTTTCTGGGATCACCAGTACTCCAGTCCTTGTTCACAAGCAGTAGAGAAGCATTGTCACAAAATAAGTAAGCCTATTTGCCTGGAAGCAGATAAAATTCTACACTAATCAACACTCAAAATCCATTGCAGGAGGACAGAAACAAGGTTTCCTCCTCTGAGATCATTGCTGATGGCTTCTCAAATAAATCCTATGAATATACCTATCTATACCTGTATCCCATGAATATACCTATATTCCATGAACATACATGGGGCAAAAGCCATAAGTCCACAATTGGCAACAAATACAACGTTTGTTTTTTTTAATTTCCCAATGACTATACGTTCTTGGGGAAATGGTTGTTTAGAAGTGTTTTTAAGACTCAAGCAGAAATAAATCTTTACCTTTCCTTTGGCAGCTCATCGTCTCAGCTTCGAATTCTCTGCTGGGGTTAGCCAATCTATCACCTGGCATTGTTATTAATTCAAATGATTAAAGTCTCTCAAAATTTTGTTGAAATAAGAAACAGCAAATCATTTTATTTCCTCTATTCATGTGGAAAATAAGGAAATGCCAGTAATCTCTTTCCTCTCTAACAAAGAAAAATCCCGTAGCATCTATGTCATTAATAAAACAGAGTTGTCATTTTAGGGATTATGAAGGAAGCTTTCAAAAATTAATGAGGTCAAAACAGAAGGACACAGGAATCCGCGGGAAGGGTACCCACTGGCCAAAGTTGTGACAATTTGAACATCAGAGAAGGATATAGAGGTTTCGTGTACTAATCAAGTTGAAATAAGTCCACTAGAACCTGTTTCCACTGATTAAAACTTACAACTCTGGACAAAATGCAAGAAGCAGCTACCTGAGGAAAGAGTTAAAAATAGGCCGATTGGAGATGGGAATTAAAATCTAAGGGATGACACACGAGGGTGATTTGCTCAAGGAATTTTTCTTCTTTTATCTCTCAGCTTTGACTTGAAGGGAGCCTCAGTGCAGAATTGGACAGCAGGTACCAGAAGCAAAATCTTTGGGGGAAGCTAACTTCCTGATCAGAGAAGCAGGAAAAAAATGGGTCCCCTGTGAACCAAAGAATGTGTGTATATGGATTGGAGATCTCCACGGTTTTGTCTTTTTCCCTCCCTGCCCAGCTCCAAGGACAGGCCCAGTTGTGGACCTACAGGGCATCCATGGTAACAAAGGTGCAAAATTCTGATTTTAAAAACTCATCTTTCTGTGCAAACAAACAAACAAAAGACACGGAAAGGGATATTTTATGGTCCAATATGTATAAAAGAGATCTCCATTATATTTTCCCCTCACTATTTTGCCCCCAAGGTGATCTAAGTGGCATATAACTGTGTGCCGGGAGCCGATCCATCCAGCCTGCCTGATGGCACAGCCCGGGTGGTTGGCAGAAGGGCAACGCACAGCGACCCTCCGAATGGGAAGCTACTGATATCCCTCCTGTGACTCATCATGGCCATCCCCAAGGTCCAACTGGCATTGATGACTCAAAATCAACCCATGGGGGCAAACTCGGGGATATCTTCTGGGGATGACCCCCAGTACAAAAAAGAAACCTTATATCCAGCCGGTGCCACCCCTGCCTGCCTGTCCCCTACCTAAAGGAAGGATAGCCCCATAGATTTCCCAGCCAAGGAGGCGGACAAATGGGTTCGAAGTCCCCACTCCGGCAACAAAGGAATGTATCCATGGATACAAGTTACTCCAACCCCTAGGCCCACTTGGCCCCCAGGAGGCATTCCAGATGATAATTGGACCTGGTGGGTTAAGGTACAGAATGGTTCATTAGCTCCTAGGTATACATTGTCTCTCTGGGAGCACATAAGGCGTGGGTTCCCAGGGCCCGCTTGGCTCCCTCCCAACACCCCAGACCAAAGCAAATACTTTTGTTCCTTGTACCGCAAATCGTTCAAAGGAACAATTAAGAAGTCATGTCCCTGTAAACGTTCCACATGAGGTGTTGAGAGCTAGATGACCTTTCATGAAAATAGCAAAGCAAATGCTTTATAAGCTATAAGTAAACGTAGGTACATAATGGAAGTAGTATGAAGAAATTAATCTCAATAAGCAAAAGGCAGGAGGGAAGTGACAAAGAACTATACCATGAGGTTCCTTAATGGGTGATTACACAAGGGAACATTTTTAGAATTAGGTAAACCGAGAAACATAATGACGCACGCTACAAGAAATTGCTAACAAATATAATGCCGCGTTTGCCACAATAAAGCGGCCAGTCTAACATGCTGCTGTCGTCTGTATCCATTTGTTATTGTCGCCGACGCCATTCATCCTTCGGAACCCCTGGACTCTGCTGGGCTGGACTCCAGCAACTGTGCGGTAGTATAGATAGCTAAAAACTCCAACAAAAACCTTTCTAGCCAGAGACTCAAGAAGGACGCTTGGATCAGATAACGTAAAGGGAAGTAGCGTAGAGGAGAGTTGGACAAGAGGGTAACCACTACTATGTATGAATTGGCATAAGTGCTAGCTTTACCCGCAAGCTGCACATGCGTGTAGAGGCCCAACGCAGAATGACACTGCTTTCATGTTGACTTACGGTATTAAAAAAAAAAACAAACCCCAGTTCCCAGATTAACCCATGAAAGGTGCATGGGCCAGACGGATGCAAAACAGGACAGCAAAGTCTTTGAAATGGATCCGAAGCCACTACCCACAGAAAAGTAAGGCAGAATGAGCAACCTGAATCTGAAGTTGATTGCTTGTCAAAACAGAAGATCAACATGCTCCGGGGACTTTAATAGAACTCAGAATCTCACAGGATGATATTCAAATGCCTAAAATATGATCCAAAATTACCCGTGTCCAAAGAGCTGGGGAAATGTGACCTGTTCTCAAGGGAAAGGACAATCAACAGATGGCAATCCTAAATTACCTAGATATTAAAATTCTCAGGTAGATACTTCAAATAGATATTATAACCATGCCTCATGAATTAAAGGTAAACAGTTTTGAATAAATGGAAAGACAAAAGTTCTCACAGAGAAATGAAACCTGTTTAAAAAATGGAAAGTTTGGAAATGAAAACAATGGTGTTGCCAATATTTTTGATTTTAGTGACTGTACTAGGTGTATAGAGGTATCTCGTTATGGTTTTAATTTGCATTTCCCTAATGACTGATGACGCTCAACATCTTTTCACATGCTTATTTGCCACCCTTACAACTTTGGTAAAGTGTCTGAATCTTGTTTATTTTTTATGATTTTTTAATTTTAACGTTTATTTATTTTTGGGACAGAGAGAGACAGAGCATGAACAGGGGAGGGGCAGAGAGAGAGGGAGACACAAAATCCGAAGCAGGCTCCAGGCTCTGAGCATCAGCCCAGAGCCCGACGGGGGCTCGAACTCACGGACCATGAGATCGTGACCTGAGCCGAAGGTCGGAGGCTTAACCGACTGAGCCACCCAGGCGCCCCTGATTTTTTAAATTTTAAAGTTTATTTATTTATTTTGAGAGAGAGAGAGCAAGCAGGGGAGGCATAGAGAGAGAGGGAGAGAGAGAATCCCAAGCAGACTCCATGCTGTCAGCCTGATGTGGGGCTTGAACCCATGAACTGTGAGATCATGACCTGAGCCAACACCAAGAGTCAGACACTTAGGAGCCTGAGCCACCCAGGCGCCCCTGAATCTTGTTTATTTTTTAAATTGAATTTTTCATCGTTGAACTTATGTATTCTGGATACAGGTCCTTTGTCAGATATGTGATTTGCAAATATTTCTTCATCTGTGGCTTGTTTTTTTATTCTCATAGACTGAGAGATGTTGTTTTAGGGTGGTGAAACTATTCTGTATGCACTGTAACAGTGGATGTGACCCATTATCCAAACCTATAAAATTTTTCAGGACATAGTATGTAAATAAGAGTATGCAAACTTAAAAATCATTTGGGAAATGCTGTCTTTCTCTGATTGACTTATTCACTTAGCATAATACTACAACAGAATATTACTCAGCCATCAAAAAGAAAGAAATCTTGCCATTTGCCACGATGTGGATGGAGCTAGAATATGTTGTGCTAAGTGAAATAAGTCAATCAGAGAAAGAAATATACCATATGATTTCACTCATATGTGGCATTTAAGAAACAAAACAGATGAACGTATGGGAAGCGAGGGGGGAAAAGAAAAGAGAGGGAAACAAACCACAAGAGACTTTTTTTTTTAATGTTTACTTATTTTTGAGACAGAGACAGAGCATGAACAGGGGAGGGGGAGAGAGAGAGGGAGACACAGAATCCGAAGCAGGCTCCAGGCTCTGAGCTATCAGCACAGAGCCCGATGCGGGGCTCGAACTCATGAACTGTGAGATCGTGACCTGAGGCAAAGTCTGAGGCTCAACCAACTGAGCCACCCAGGTGCCCCTTTATAGATCTTATATACTAACCCTTTATCCAAAATGTCATTTGCAAATATCTTTTCCCATTCCGCCAGTTGCCTTTTAGTTTTGTTGATTGTTTCCTTTGCAGTGCAGAAGCTTTTTATCTTGATGAGGTCCCAATAGTTCATTTTTGCTTAATTCCCTTACCTTTGGAGATGTGTTGAGCAAGAAATTTCTGCAGCTGAGGTCAAAGAGGTTGTTGCCTGCTTTCTCCTCTAGGGTTTTGATGGTTTCCTGTCTCACATTTAGGTCTTTCATCCATTTTGAGTTTATTTTTGTAGAAACACTGATTTTGACCATCACCCATGGTCTGAGTATCTTTGTGGGAGCCCAAGAATCTAGGAGAGAAAATCCCAGAACCCCAGTGGAGCAAAACTATTAGAATGGATACAGTGAAAGGGTGAGAAGAATGGTTTCAAATTACCTGCATCACCCCTCTCCCAAGACTGCACAGCTCAGTGCCCAAAAGAGATCACTCAGCCTGTGGTTTCTCCCATGAGGAAAGTGCGAGCATAGTGAGTGCCTGGCTTCTCCCATTGTGCAGGACACTACCCGAGAGGCCCACTTCTTTCTTGCCCCACCCAGAACTCTGAGCATGACTGATTAGTCTGGTGGCAACTAGGAGCAAAAAAAGGGGGGCTCTGGGGGCTCACAGCAACTGGGGTGTGAATCCAGCAAAGAGGCATGGATTCTACTAACAACCTAATGAGCTCTACTAAGAGGTCTGCCCATGAAGCTCATGTGACACATTACTTGCACTCCACATACCCCTTCCCTGCTGTAGCCAGCATCACATGTATTCCCCCATAGATGGCATGCACAAGCACACTCAGGTGGCTGACTCAACTCTGCTGGATTGGGTGAAGGCACATAACCCGGAATACTTTAAGGAACTGTACTAGGGGGAATAAATGAGAGGTACTTAGCACGTGCTTGGCTTTGAGAGATTAAGAGAAGGCACATAGTCCTAAAACTTTTAAGACCTCTAAAAGTTGCAAGATAAAAAGAATTCCTCACTCAAACCTTGCAGGCTAGGAGAGACTGGGATGATATATTCAAAATGTTAGAAGAAAAAACTCTGCCAACCAAGAATGCTCTACCTAGCAAAATAGTCCTTCAGAAATGAAAAAGAGATCAAGACTTTCCCAAACAAACAAAAAGCTAAGGCAGTTCATCACCATTAGACCTTTCTTACAAGAAATTCTGAAAGGAATTTTCAAACTAGAATGAAAGCTAATTAGTAACATGAAAACATGAAAATATGCAACACACTGATAAAGATATATTCTTATCAAATTAAGAATACTCTAATACTGAATATGGTGGTGTGTTGATCACTCTCATAAAAGTATTAAATTAGCTATAGCTACAGTAATTTGTTAATGAAGAACAAATATAAAAAGTATAAATTGTAACATCAAAAACAAAAAATGAGGATGCAGTAAAAGGGTATGGTTTTTGTATCTATCAAGTTAAGTTGTTTCCAGCTTAAATAGACTGTTATTTCTATAAGATGTTTTATGTAAGCCTAATGGTAACCATGAAGCAAAAACCTACAGTAGATGCATGAAAGACATAGGGAGGGAATCAAAGGATACCACTAAAGAAAATTATCAATCCACAAGACAGCAAAAGATGAAAAAAGGAACAAGAGAACTACAAAATAGCTAAAAAAGTAATAAGATAGTGTTAAGTCCTTATCTATCAATAATTACTTTAAATGTAAATGGATAAATTCTCCAAACCAAAGCCATAGAGTGGCTGATTTAACAAAGGAAGTGGAAGATCTCAATCTGAAAATTATAAGACACTGATGAAAGAAATTGAAGAAGACACAAGTAAATCAAAATATATCCCATGTTATTGGATTAAAATAATTAATATGTTAAGATGTCCATACTACCTAAAGCCATGTATAGAATCAATGCAATTCCTATCAAAATTCCAATGGCCGTTTTTTCAAAGGTACAAAAACAATTCTAAACTCCATATGGCACCCACAAAGACCCCAAACCACCAAACCAATCCTCAGAAAGAAGAATAAGCCTAGAGGCATCACATTTCCTGAATTCAAATAATAATTAAAATAGTATGATACAGGACACATAGAGCAATGGACAAGAATTAAGAGCCCAGAACAACCACATATATACAGTCAACTACTAGTTGACAGAGAGCCAGGAATAGTCAGTGGTGACATGAATTGATCGGGAGGTATAGCAGAAGGCCTGAAGAATTAGCTTGACATAATGAAGAAAGAAATAAAATAAAGATTTAATAATGTGTATTAAAGGATGTAAACAAAGGATGGTCACAAGACGAACTGAACTGGTGATCTACGTGACAAATGGAAGAGATATCACACAATGCAAAACAAAATACAACAAAATTAAAATGGTTAGCAGGAGGAACGCTTCTTGTACTTTCTTCATGATTTCATGGGAAGGCTTCGCTACACACTCCAGTAGGGCAAAAGTATTTTAAAGAACACTTCCATGTTACCTACCCAAATAATGAGCTCAAGAATTAAGAGGGAAACATATAGAAGTATAATTAGAGGACATAATAGAAGGAAATTTCTGAAACTGAAGAAAAATGTTGAGTATTTAGTACTGACCGTATTCACCAAGTTCCACACATATCCATGAGAGAAAGCACACATCTAGACATAAACTGGTAAAACAAAACAGAAAGAAATATATATTTTCAGGATAGGAAGGTCATACATGTCAGAAACTTTCCATGGAAAAAAGACAAAAGGAAAAAGAATCAAACCATCTCATCTTCATTTCTGGAATTCTTCTCATCTGCAATTCTGGAAGTTGGAAGTGCAGCACCAATTTTTTTTTTTTTAAATAGGCTCCATGCCCTGTGTGGAGCCCAATGTGGGGCTTGAAGTCACGGCCCTGAAGTCAAGAAATGAGGTGAGATCAAGAAAACGCTTAGCTGACTGAGCCACCCGTGTGCCCCAGTATATATTTTTTATAGACTATTAAAATAACAAATGCTAAACTCAGATGCACAGCTGGAATATGAAAGTCAAAGTGAAATTCAAGGCCAGACAAAAGTAAATTATTGTGTAAAAGTGAATTTCACAATCTTTACTTATCACCATGACTGTTGAGGAATGTATGCAATTATTTTTTTAATGTTTATTTATTTTTGAGAAGAGAGAGAGAGACAGAGCACGAGCAGGGGAGGGGCAGCAAGAGAGGGAGACACAGAAACCAGGTAGGCTCCAAGCTCTGAGCTGTCAGCACAGAGCCCAAGGCGGGGCTTGAACCCACGAAGTGTGAGATCATGACCTGAGCTGAAGTTGGACGCTTAACTGACTGAGCCACACAGGTGCCCTATGTATGGAATTATTGAATCAGTATATTATACACCTGAAACTAATATAACACTGTACCTGAACTAACTAAATAAATAAGGGGCACCTGTGTGGCTCAGTTGAGCGTCCTACTCTTGATTTTAGCAGAGGTCATGATCCCAGGGTCATAGGATTGAGCCCCACGTTGGGCTCTAAGCTAAGCATGGAGCCTGGTTGAGATTCTCTCTCTGTGTCCCTCTGCTTCCTCCCCTACTTGTGCTCTCTCTCTCTCTAAAATATAAATAAATAAATAATAAATAAATAAACAAATAAAGTAAATTTCACAATCTACAGAGAAGTTGTGGCAGTCATAATAAAGACAGATGCCCCATAAAATAAAGCAACAAAATTCATTTGTAGTATAAAATCTAATATCAGAAGAATTTTATTAAGTGCTTCGTTACACTGGAGGGATTTTAATACAATTATCTGAGTATTTCATAGTTCATGTAAATAGAAATTAAGTAAGAATATTTGAATTTGATTAAGAGTAAAAAAGCTTAATTTAGTAGGGGACATTGTCCCAGATCATCCCAAAGACCCTGGTTCATTGGCAGAAAGAAACCATTACAACATTCCCCAAATTGAAGAACAGCAGGCCCCAGTTTTTGACCATAGTCCATTAAAACTAGAAATAAACCATGGCCTCCTCCCAAATGACCAGAAGAAATACCCCCCACAAAACATTCAGATGGAGAACATCAGGTGCTTCCTCTGAAGATTATTAATACTTCTATGTCCAACCAGGTATGTGGACATAAGGTTATACGACTCATTCCCGCAAGAGCTGATACAAGGCAAAAATGAAACCTAGGAGAGACAAGACTGAGCTGTATCTGTGTGTCAGTTGGGTCTGGAGTCAGCTCTGTGTGTTGAGGTCTTCACAGAAGTCACTGGGCTGTTTCCCAGGTGCCCATCTCGGAAGTATCCTCGCTGTGCTTCATCTGCCCTGGAAACAAGGCATGTCTGATGATCTCAGAACTGGTTTTAAGAGTCCTCTCCCCAACTCTCCTGCCTGCTAGTGACTCGTCCTCTCTTGACCTCACTTCTCCATCTATGAAATAAGGAAGTCTGACCTGCTTGGTTCCAAAGATCCTGATTATAAGAGTCTCCAGGATGTTACGCATTGTATACAAACGTGTTTATTCGCTCCATTAAACTATTCCTTTCTGAGTCCCTCTTAATTTAAGCCCCTCTCCCTGGAAACATAGTACAAGGAGAGAGAGTTTTCGGTTGGTATCAGTGCAGTGTTATGGAAACAAGGTAGAGGGGAGGGACTGTGAGCAGAGCCTTGGCAACACTCCCATGAGTGGGGTGGGGTGGGGGGCAAGGAAGACTCTAGTGTGTGGGTTTTCCTTTTATATATTGCCATCGTTTGTTTACCTGCTCTTCTTTTCTTCTGCCTCCCCTCAGAACAAGGTTCTGGGTAGTGAATAATCAATTAATTGATCATCGCTCCTTCGTACTTCTTTTTGTTTCATCGCCTATGACCCACCTCCTGAACCCCGCCCCATGGAGGCAAATAAAAACCTGAGTCCAGAGCCCCACTGCAGAATTTTCTGGACTCCTGGATCTGCCACATTCTTCCTAAAGACCATGAAATTCTCGCTCCTGACCCTTATTGTATTTTTGATCCTGTTCCAGATGCTGCCAGGTAACCAGAACCAAGGAAAAAGGAAGAGAGCTAGGGGGGGAACTTCCCATGGAAGGTTTGTCATCTTTCTTTCCATCCATTCAGACAAGGTTTTCAGGGGTGTCTGAAATCTGCTTGACCTTATTAGAATGTACTCCCAGGACAGACCTGATACCCCATACTGGGAATGTGTATCTGGTCAGGATCCCTAGAGCCATGGGCAGGATGTCTTCCAAAAAGTCCTTCTCACACTCAGGTGTAATTTCAACATCCCAAATTGCCCTTGGTACTTCATATCAATGTCCCAAGGACCCAACTGAGCAGCTGCCTGACTTCAGCTCTCTCTCCAATCCCTACCAATCATGAGTCCTGAAGCCTTTCTTAGACACTAAGTTCTAATATCTCTCCATCAGAACTCCTTTCATAGTCTGGAATGAATATATCTGCAGAGCAGTCACGTGGAAAAGAGCACAGTCCTTTCCGCTGCTTTCCAACTATAGAAGTCTGATTTTGTTAATGATTTATGATGAGATTTTTAAACAAGTGGCCAGAGCTCTAAAACTACTGTTTATGAAGGCCCGAATAATTTTTAGACAAGGTAAAATTTCCTTCATTTGTCTGATGTTGAAAACCTTTTTTCTATACACATATAGAATATAAGTATGTGTGTTCGTATAGCTCTTATTTTAACCAAAAAGTAACTATGTGTTTCTCTAAAATGTTTTTATTCAATATATGGTAGACATCTTCCTTGTTGCCACGTAAAAATTAGCCTCATTGCTTCTAGAAGTTACATACTGTTCCATCGTGTAGATAGATCTAATTTGTGCATCTAATCCCTATTCAGGGTAAAATGTGATCTTTTCAGATCTTTTTTTTAATCTTGTTTTATTTTTTATTTTTTAAAATTTACATCCAAATTAGTTAGCATATAGTGCCACGATTTCAGGAGTAGATTCCTTAGTGCCCCTTACCCATTTAGCCCATCCCCCCCTCCCATAATCGCTCCCATACCCTCAGTTTGTTCTCCAGATTTATGATTCTCTTCTGTGTTTGTCCCCCTCCTGTTTTTATATTATTTTTTTCCCTTCCCTTATGTTCATCTGTTTTGTCTCTTGAAGTCTCATATGAGTGAAGTCATATGATTTTTGCCTTTCTCTGACTGACTCTTTCACTTAGCATAATCACCTCCAGTTCCATCCACGTCGTGTAAATGGCCAGATTCATTCTTTTTTGATTGCCAAGTAATACTCCCATTGTGTGGTGTGTGTGTGTGTGTGTGTGTGTGTGGTGGTGTATATATATATATATATATATATATAGATAATATACACCACATCTTCTTTATCCATTCATCTATTGATGGACATTTGGGCTCTTTCCAATACTTTGGCTATTGTGGATAGTGCTGCTATAACGTGGGGGTGCATGTGTCCCCTTCGGAACAGCACACCTGTATCCCGTGGATAAATGCCTAGTATGCAATTGCTGGGTTGTAGGGTAGTTCTATTTTTAGTTTTTTGAGGAACCTCCATACTGTTTTCCAGAGTGGCTGCACCAGTTTGCATCCCCAACCAGATCTTTGATAAGACAAACAAAATTCAGCTGACTTTTTGTGCATATGCTTTTACTTACTGGACAAAAAATTTCTAAGTAAGTTTCCTAGAGGTGGACTTGCTAGGCATAGGTAGTTTATGATTTTGTTTTTCAATGAGCACTTACTCTTTGGATCAGATATGGCCAAAAGAATCACTCTTCTTCCAGGGTAAAAAAAGGCTTTAGAAAGACCCATGAACATTCTTTACCTAAACCCAGAAAAATCAGGGTTGTAGCAACTTCTCAACTGAACACTGATATGAAGGAAAATAAATACTTTAGATAGTGAAGGAAAAGAACCATGAACCTAGAAATCTTAATATCCATTTACACTGCTATTTAATATCGAAGTATGACAAAAATATGCTCAAGCATAGAGGGCCTATGAAGGTTTTGCAACACAAAGACACATTTTGAAAACACTCTTGGAGGAAGAACTCAAATAAAAGAGAAATGATCCAAGAGAATTTGGAAATGATATGAGAAGTATGAATTGTCAATTAGTTTGTAAGTTTTAGTTGACTTAAAAAAAACTGGACTGGGAGGGTTATAGACAAAGAAAATAATCCCATAATTCCTGTAATTTAGATAATAAAATGATTAGGGAGGGATGGCCAAAGCTCACTGAAGAGGAAGACCAGGATATGAGAACATTGCTGAGGTGCTTGCCTTGTTATAAGTAAGTTATAATTATAGATAGTTTCAATAATCAATAAAGATAGGTTATCATAGACATGGGCTTTATGTTATTGCTAATAGCATAAGAATAAAAATAAAATGAGTATATTTTAAACCATCTGGAAAAAAAAACCCTTATCTACCTAATAAAAAGTAGTAAATAAGAAAAAAACTACAAGTAGAAAGCATAAAAATAACATAGCAATATAAGTCCAAATGTATTTTAATTACAATAATGTAAATGAATTAAACTCACTAGATAAAGCGTTAGGCTTTCAAATGAGAAAGAAAGCTCAAGCAACATGTAATCTAAAGGCACAGACATGCTTGATAGAGAAAGATACAGATTACAATAATGAAGTACCATACCAGGAAAATACAAACTAAAAGAAAGCTGAAGTAGCAATCTAATATATTAAAAATATTTGACAAAGAGGCAGGTCATACTCTAAAAGAAATAATTGGCACTTAAGAACCTTTGGCACTTACAATTTCAGCTTCCAGATTTGAAAACAACAAATGACAGTACTTCAGAGAGGAATAGTTAAGTGAATGGCATTTGGAGCTCTTTAAAACCGAATTTAAAGTTAATCGAAAACAATACACTGAAATATCTGACCAAGGTATTGAATAAACTTAAGCTATGGGATACATAGTTTACATAAGACATTTCTATGCCCGATGGAGAGTAAGCATTCTTTTGAGAACACAAAAACTTTACAAAATTTACAAAAATATCTCACATGTAAGACCACAAAGAAAGCTACATTAAACCAAATAATATCATAAAGATCACGTTCTCCAATGTAATCAATGAAATTAGAAATTATAATAAAATAAAAGCAAATGACTCATTTATTTGGAACCAATAACACATTGCTAGAAAAACTTGACCTATATAAGAAATTATATTTACGAACAACTAAGTCACATGGATATGCCCAGAGTCAATGAGGGGGCAGATCCCCCCCAACCATAAATCATAATGTTATACAGCAAAGGGTGTGGATCCAAAAGAGGGTGAAAATTTGGGGCCTTTTTCACAGTCAGCCTACTACATGATATTAGAAGACAGAGCAGGATTACCTTGGGTGGTGGGGGTGGGATGAGAAGAGGAACACTAAGGATGCAGGAGGACACGAAGGGGCTTTCTAGTGCTGATTTCATGAGTAGTTTTATTGATGCACATCAGTAATTAGTGCAGTTTCTGGAATATGTTATGCTTGGGTTAAAATTTTGCTTTAAAACTCAAGCATAATTGTGTTATTGTATAGCTTCTAGATTTATGCTTTCTGTAATTTTTATCTAGATTTCTTCTATGTCTCCTCCTTCTTACTTTTTTTCAATATTCAACCTGACTCTTGAATATCTTCTTTCATTTGAAATGATAGGTGGTATCACTGAAGTGTATAAAGTAGCAAATTTCAGCATTGTCAGTTAAGCATGGATCAAGTTCACAAAATGCATTTTAAAACTGTTTAGGACCCTTTGGGGACTTTAAGATTAATAAGACTATATCAAGACATAAGAAATAATAGATGATATTTGCTTTCCCAATTTTTAAATTTTTTTTTCTTAAGTAAGTATGTGTCCTTAGAAAATCTATTTAGATTTACTTAACAATTAACAACCAAATTTTGACAGTTTGGTATATATCTAGTGATAATGCCTCAACAGGTAAACTTGTCAACTAAGTGTACTCTATCCCATTAAACTTGGAAAATCCTATGACCCATACGTTTTTCTGTGAGTGACCAATAGGATTTTCACAAACATCTCAAAATTAAAAGGAACTGTATTTTTACCTAACTAGGAATATTCCATTCTCAGGGATCTGTACAATTCTTGTGTTGCCCTTCCAGAATTTATTAATGTGTGGACTTCCCTCCAGATATGCTATAGCCTTTGTCTATAGAATGCATGGTTCTCCCAACCACCATCATCAGCATCACCTGGGACTTGTTAGAAATGCAAATTTTTCCAGTTTTATTGAGATTATTGACATATGATGTTGTGGTAAGTTTAAAGTGTACAGTGTGTTGACCTGATACACTTATATATAAGCAAACTGATACCACCACTGGAGTTAGCCGTCACCTCCATCATGTCACATAATTTCCATTTCCTTTTTGTGGTAAGAACATTTAAGATCTACTCTCTTAGCAACTTTCAAGGTATTTAATACAGTATTGTTAACTATAATCACCATGCTGTATTTAGATCCCTGGAACTTATTTATCTTGTAATTGGAAGTATATACCCTTGACCAACATCTCATTTCCCCCACCCCCTGGTAAACATCATTCTAATCTCTTTCTATGAGTTTGATGCTTTTGTATTCCACCTATAAGTAAGATCATACAGTATTTGTCTTTCTCTGTCTGACTTACTTAGCATAATGCTCTCAAGATCCATCTATGTTGTAGCAAATGCCAGGATTTCCCTCTTTCTCACGGCTGAATATATTTCTCTCTCTCTCTCTCTCTCTCTCTCTCTCTCTGTCTGTGTGTGTGTGTGTGTGTGTGTGTGTGTGTGATCTTTATCCGTTCATCTGTTGATGGGTAGTTCTGTATTTTGGCTATTATTTCTGCATCTTGACTGTTGCGAGTAGCGATGCAATGAACCATAGGAGTGCAGACATTTCTTTGCAATAGTGGTATCTCCTCTTCAGATATATACCCAGAATTGGAACTGCTGGATATGTTGGTAGTTCCGTTTTTAATTTTGGAGGGAAACCCCATACTGTTTTCCATAATGGCAGTACCAATTTATTCCCCACCAACAGTGCACAAGGATTCCCTTTTCTTCACATCTGCTGTAACACTTGTTATCTTTTTTTTTTTTTTTATAGCATCCATTCTAACGGTGTGAAGTGATATTTCTTTGGTTTTAATTTGCATTTTCCTGATAATTAGTGAATTTGAGCAATTTCTCAGATACTGTTGACCATTTGGTTGTCTTCTTTAGAAGACGTCTAGTCAGATCCTTTGCCCATTTTTTAATTGATTGTTGTTTTGTGTTGTTCATGTTTGTTCAGTTTTTATTTGGTTTGGTTTTTGGGTTTTTTTTGCTACTGAGTTGTATGAATTCTTTATATATTTTGGATATTAACCCCTTACCATATATATGATCTGCAAATATCTTCTCCCACCCCATAGGTGCCTTTTCATTTGTTGGAGTTTCTCATGCTGTGCAGAAACCTTTTCATTTGATGTAGTCCTTTGTGTTGATTTTGCTTTTGTTGCTTGGGCTTTTGAAATCATATCCAAAAAATCATTGCCAAGACAATGTCAAGGAGATGTTTCTCTAGGTCTTATTCTAGGATTTTCAGTTGCAGGTCTTTAGTTTTTAATCCATTTTGAGTTCATTTTTGTGAGTGGAATTAAGATAAGGGACCATTTCATTTTCATTGCATGTAGACATCCAGTTTTCCCAGCACCATTTTCTAAAGAAAATATCCTGTCTTCGCTGAATGTTCTTGCCTCCCCTTGTCAACATTAGTTGACCGTATAAGCCGGGATTTCTTTCTGGGCTTCACATTCTGTTCATTGGTCTGTGTTTCTGTTTTCATGCCAGTATCATATTCTTGTGAATACTATAGCTTTATAAATAGTTTGAAATCAGGAAGCCTGATGCTTCCAACTTTGTTATTTCTCAGGATGCTTGGCTATTTAGGTGTGTGTGTGTGTGTGTGTGTGTGTTTGTGTGTGGTTCCATATGAATCTTAGAATTGGCTTTTCTGTTTCTGTGAAAAATGCCATCGGAATTTTTCTAGAGATTGCATTAAATCTGTAAATGGTTTTGGGTAGTGTGGATATTTTTAACAGTATTGATTCTTCCAATCTCTGAAAACCAACAGGACATCTTTCCATTTGTTTGTGTCTTCTTTAATTTCTTTCATCAAAGTCGTATAGTTTTCTAGAAATGCAAAGTTCAGCCCCATCTCAGACATACTAAATCAGAAATCTAGGGGCGCCTGGGTGGCTCAAGTTGGTTGGGCATCTGACTTCAGCTCATGTCATGATCTCACAGTCCGTGAGTTTGAGCCCCGCGTCGGGCTCTGTGCTGACAGCTCAGAGCCTGGAGCTGCTTCAGATTCTGTGTCTCCCCTCTCCTCTCTGCCCCTCCCCTGCTTGTGCCCTGTCTCCTTTGTTTCAAAAATAAATAAAAAACATAAAAAAAAAAAGAAATTCTGGGGAAGAGGCCTATAGTCTGTGTCTAACAAGCCCTCTGGGGGGGGTTGTGCTCAAGTGTGAGAATCAGTCATAATCTCCTATAGCTGTATTTCTGAGATGTCCCAACTAAAACACTGATAACACGGATTTTGTTTTCATTGTTGCCTCTTAGAGCAATTATTTTTGTGTCATTTGTGGATCCAGCTCAAGCGAAATTTCTGTACCTTTGGTATGTCAGTGCAAATAACCTCAGCTGAATCAGAAGCTAATGTTACATAATCACACAACTTCTACCAAATAACTGCAGTTCCTGCTGGCTAGAGAGCTCCTTTGATATTGGATGATAAGATACTTAAAAATATGATACGTCCAAACCTTCCTTTGCCTACATAATCTTCCTAATGAAAACAGGGTTGTTGTGAAGTCATTGTAATAGCTACAACTATAAGCAAGAATACTTTGAGGTAATTGACATTGTTTACTCTTTTCAGTCTGTGGGGGCCAAAACATCTTGCTGGATAATTGAAAGGACACTGCAAGAAAGACTGCAAATCTTACATGGTGAAAAAGCCATGTAAAAATGGTGACTATGCTGCATTCCAAGCAAGACAGAGTCTCAACCACACAGACCAACCCAAGCACCTCCTAAGAAGTCCCAAATTTTAAGCCTGACTGGGAAGGAAATGTTTGGGAACATGTACCCGTAGCCATCATGAGGCAAGCCAAAATTTAGAGGGAAAGCAGAAGAAATTTGCTACCTTGTCGGGCCAGGGCTGGTTAAATCCAGTGTCTCTTCCATGGGTCCATTAAGACCCACATGACCTCCTCTCTGCTGTCATCATCTGTGTCCTCATAAGGCTGGATTAAGACTTGAGGTGCCCACAGTACTCACTGAAATGGTGTCCCACCCCCAACAATATGTAATTCTAAAAAAACAATAATAGATCAATCTAACAGAAGAAAATTTAGAAAACTTCCAGTGTTTTGCATGAAACTTTTCTCAAATAATTTTTTGGAATATCAAGTATAAACTACTTCATCCGAGAAAACATTTTTCTGGGGCGCCTGGGTGGCTCAGTCAGTTTAAGCAACTGACTCTTGATTCAGCTCAGTCATGATCTCATGGTTCGTGGGATCGAGCCCCGTGTTGGGCTCTGAGCTGACAGCATAGTCTGCTTGAGATTCTCTCTCCCTCTCTCTCTGCCCCTCCCCCACTCACTCTCTCTCTCGCTCACTCTCTTTCCTAATAAATAAGTAAACTTTAAAAAAATATAAGAAAAAACATTTTTCCATTTGTTTTGCACCTGCTCTGCTAGTGTCCCATGTCAAAGGTACTATTCTCTTCACCTAGCCAAAGAGTTGAGAAGTGTCTGTGGAATTCCTTGTTTTATACTAGCCTTTTGGTTCAAAATAAGTAACTCCATAATTTTTTGACTAATAGCTACCAGAACACTAAGAATTTCTTTATAAAATAGAAACTACTTCATGGGGTGCCTGGGTGGCTCAGTTGGTTAAGCGTCCGACTTCAGCTCGGGTCATGATCTCACGGTCTGTGAGTCAAGCCCCACGTCAGGCTCTGTGCTGACAGCTCGGAGCCTGGAGCCTGCTTTGGATTCTGTGTCTCCCTCTCTCTCTGCCCCTCCCCCTGCTCATGCTTTGTCTCTCTCTGTCTCAAAAATAAATAAAAACATTAAAAAAATAAAAATAGAAGCTATCTCAGGTAAATGCATCCCATTTATTACTAACTCACCTTTGGTTGTAAATGTCTGTCAGACATAGACCAACGGAATAGAATTGAGAGCCCAGGATTAAACCCCTACATATATGACCAACTGATATTCAACAAGAGAACCTCAGTGGAGAATATCCAATGGAGAAAGGAAAGTGTCTTCATTAAATGGCGCTGGGGAAACTGGATAACTATATGCAGAAAAAAATGAAACTGGACCCCGAATTTACACCACTCACAAAAGTGAGCTCAAAATGGATTACAGACTGAAATCAAAGGCGTGAAACTATACAACTCCTAGAAGGAAACTAAAGGGAAACCCTCTTGACAGTGATCTTGGTAATGGTTTTTTGGATGTGATGCCAAAGTCCAAGCAACAAAAGCATAAATCAATAAACAGGACTACAGCAAACTAAAAATCTTCTGTACAGCAAAGTAAAAAGGACACCTATGGAATAGGAGAGAATATTTGCAAATCATTTATCTGTCAAGGGGTTAACATCCAAAATATATAAGGAATGTACACAATTCTGTAGCAAAAACAAACAAACAATCAGATTAAAAATGGGCAAAGGACCTGAATAAAAACATTTCTCCAAAGAAGATATACGAATGGCCACCATGTACATGAAAAGGTGCTCAACATCACCAATTATCAGGGAAATTCAGTTCAAAATCACAATATGATATCACCTCACACTAAAATGGCTATCACCAAGAAGATTAAGAGTTAACAAGAGTTGGCGAGGATGTGAAGAAAAGGGAACCCTCGTGCAGTTAGTAGGAATGTAAATGGGTGAAGCCACTATGGAAAACAATATTGAGGTTCCTCGAAAAATCTGAAATAGAACCACCATATGATCCAGCAATTCCAATTCTGGGTATATATTGAAAGGAAATGAAAACAGGATGTCAAAGAGATGCATGCATTTCCATGTTTATGGCGGCATTTTGGACAATAGGCAGCATATGGAAACAATCTAAGTATCCATCAATGGACAAATGGATAAAGAAGAGGTGAAATATATAGATATAGATATAGGTGATATAGATATAATGGAATATTATTCAGCCATGAGAAAGAAGGAAATCCTACCTTTTACAAAACATGGATGGACCTTGAGGACATTATGCTAAGTGAGATAAGTCAGATAAAAAAAGACAAATATTGTTATGATACCTCCTACATGTGGAATCTAACGAAAAACCAAACTCATAAAAACAGAAAGTAAAGTAGTGGTTTTCCAGGGCTGGGGGTTGGAGGTTTAGGAGAGATGTTGTTTAAGGGCATAAATTTACACCAAGTAGATAAATATTAAGTCCTGGAGATTTAATGCATAGTACAGTGAATATAAACAATATTGTATTATAGCCATCAAACTTGATAAGAGACCAGCTCATAGCTATTCACACACACACACACACACACACACACACACACACAAGGTAATTATGTGACATGATAGAGGCACTATCACTAAAATGACAGTCATTTTACATTATATAAATGTATCAAATCAACATGTTGTACACATTAAATGTATACAATTTATACATCAAGTTGCTCAATTAAAAATAAAATAAACTCTAAATAAATAAACAAACAAACAAAAAAACCTTCTGTCTGATCTTCTGCTTTAAAAACCTTTAAAAAACCTTTAAGGGGCGCCTGGGTGGCTCAGTCGGTTGGGCGTCCGACTTCGGCTCGGGTCATGATCTCACGGTCCGTGACTTCGAGCCCCACATAGGGCTCTGTGCTGACAGCTCAGAGCCTGGAGCCTGCTTCGGATTCTGTGTCTCCTTCTCTCTCTGACCCTCCCCCGTTCATGCTCTGTCTCTCTCCGTCTCAAAAATAAATAAACGTTAAAAAAAAAATTAAAAAAAAAATAAAGTAAAAAACCTTTAAAAAACCTTCTGCTTTAGAATGGGGCTGGGCCAGAGGAATGCCCTGAGGAATCTCCTGTCTCCTTTGCTTAAGGACTAGACAACAAAGACAACACTGTTGATTTGCAGGCTCCATGGGCTTATTTTCTTGACCCAAGCTCTGATCATATTTGGCAATCCAAAGGCCTATACAGGAGGTAGCTGAACCCTACATGATAATACTTGCTTTTTTTTTTTTTTTTTCCAAGGTTTTTTTTTTTTTATTTTATTTTTTTTTATTTTTGGGACAGAGAGAGACAGAGCATGAACGGGGGAGGGGCAGAGAGAGAGGGAGACACAGAATCGGAAACAGTCTCCAGGCTCTGAGCCATCAGCCCTGAGCCCGACGCGGGGCTCGAACTCACGGACCACGAGATCGTGACCTGGCTGAAGTCGGACGCTTAACCGACTGCGCCACCCAGGCGCCCCAATACTTGCTTTTCTGAGGATGTGTGTGTGAGGAGAGGAGTACCCAGAAAAGAACAAGAAAAAAAAAAAAAAAAAAGCTCAAATAAATGCTTCAATGCTCCGGCATAAGCACCATGGAGAGGAGAGAGGTCAATATCAGTCCCATTTCATACCTTTTTGTTACCTCCATTAAAACGTCCATTCCAAAGGACTAATTAGAAGTCCTTAAGGAGGGGTGTTTGGGTGGCTCAGTTGGTTAAGCATCCAACTTTGGTTCAGGTCATGATCTCACGGTTTGTGGGTTCGAGCCCCACATCAGGCTCTGTGCTGATAGCTCAGAGCCAGGACCCTGCTTCGGATTCTATGTCTCCTCTCTCTGCCCCACCCCTGCTCACGCTCTGTCTCTTTCTCTCTCTCTCTCTCTCTCTCTCTCTCTCTCAAAAATAATAAGCACTAAAAAATTTTTTAAAAAAATAGAAGTCCTCAAGGACTCCATATTGGTTTTGATCTTTGTACAACTCCATCTTCTTGGAGACTCAGCAGCCTGAGAAGCCTTGGGCCCCCCTTCATGGTTCAATTGTGTGATAACCTCACATTCTTATGGGAACTTGGAAGAAAATCTTCTCTTGAGTAGGAAGGGTTATACCAGCAAGTACAGCTAAACCCAGACTATTGGCCACAGTCTTGCAGAAGGTTCCCATCCCAGTATCCGTTATCCAATCAATTTTGTTACTAAATACTTATGGGCTCCCTGCTGATACCATTCTCTCTAAACTTCACATGTACCATATCAGGAGCTCTATTTCCCTTCTTGGGAATTTAACAACTAAATTTGAATTCTAAGAATAAATCACTACTCAAACATAGCAGCACTAAAACAAACAAAACAAAATAAAACAAAATCCCTGTGACATAGATACTAGTTCTGTCACATTTTGACAGATGAGAAAACTGAGGTCAAAAAGGGCCAATGTCACGAATTTATTCAACAAATATTTTCTAAACGTCTATTTTATTGAAAGACCCATGGTTGACATTGAAGCTACAAACCTGAACATGACAGGCTTCATACCTGATCTGACGAAGCTTATGGTCTAGCAAAGAAAGTAGAAAATAAACAAGTGGAAATATAAATAATTTGTGATTACTGGTACAAATGGAACAAGGAAGGTACTCTGACTGAATGACAACTTCAACAGAAGGACCTCTCCTATTCAATTCAGAGTAGTCAGAGAAATCCCTTCTGAGAATGTGACATTCAAGCTAAAGCCTGAAGCAAATAGCCATGAAAAAAAAAAGAAAAAGAAAAAACCTCTACATGGCTAAAATGAACAAATCAGGAAACTATAGATGCAGGCAAGGATGTGGAGAAATGGGAACCCTCTTGCCCTGTCAGTGGGAATGCAACTGGTGCAGCTGCTCTGGAAAACAGTGTGGAGGTTCCTCAAAAAATTAAAAATAGATCTACCCTATGACCCAGCAATAGTAATTCTGCTAGGAATTTACCCAAGGGATACAGGAGTGCTGATGCATAGGGGCACTTGTACCCCAATGTTTATAGCAGCACTTTCACAATAGCCAAATTATGGAAAGAGCCTAAATGTCCATCAACTGATGAATGGATAAAGATGTGGTTTATATATACAATGAAATACTACTTGGCAATGAGAAAGAATGAAATCCTGCCATTTGCAGCAACATGGATGCAACTAGAAGGTATTATGCTAAGTGAAGTAAGTCAGTCAGAGAAAGACAGATACCATATGGTTTCACTCACATGTGGATCCTGAGAAACTTAACAGAAGACCATGGGGGAAGGGAAGGGGGAATAAAAATAATTACAAACGGAGAGGGAGGAAGGCAAACCATAAGGGACTCTTAAATACAGAGAACAAACTGAGGGTTGATGGGGGGTGGGGAGAGGGGAAAGTGGGTGAGGGGTATCGAGGAGGGCACCTGTTGGGATGAGAACTGGGTGTTGTATGGAAGCCAATTTGACGATAAATTATGTTAAAAGATAAAAATATGAAAATATTTCTTCAAAACAAAAGACAAACGAACGAACAAAAACCTCTAGGAACAGCGTTCTAAGAAGAGGTAACAAAGAATACGCGTTAAGTGATATGTAGTCACGAAAGGATAGATTATGCCACCATAGCAAATGAGCCCTAAAATCTCAGTGGCCTCACAGCAGTGGTTTATATTTGCTTATGAAAAGTCCTGGGATGGTCTCCTTCTCTGTCTTGTCATTTAGTTACAGCATCTGAAACATGCAGCATCTAAGATTATCACATTATGGGAAGAGATGGCTGGATAATGATGGGAAGTGTCCTGAAAAGCCAAGGCAGAAGACTCACATCATTTCTCCACTTATTCCCATTGGCCGGAGCCCAGTCACAGGACACCAACCCAGCTGAAGTGGTTATATCCTCTTAATCTCTTCTTCCTCAAATGTAACACACCTTCAATTCCTTCCCGAGACATACAATTCAAAATCCAACCCCACGCAAAGCCCGGAGTCCTGAGTGATGCATGGCCCTCACCTCTGGTCCAGATGGGGATCTCCTCAATCTGACAACCTATGAACTGAAAAGACGAGTTATCTGCTCATCCACGTCATAGAAAATGCTGGGCCAGGAGTAAAGTAACTACAACAAATACTCTCATTTAAAAGAGCCCAGCAGCCATTATTCCATAGCGGTGCTGAAATGCTATTAGGGCCAAATTATGAAGCTCTCACCCTGTGCCTCGGGGAGAGTCCTTGCTGAGGCCCTGATTCTGCTTTCTGAGATGAGCTCCCTTGCCCTTTATTCTCCGTGACCCCTAAATCCACCCCCCCCCCCTTGGAGCTTCCTCCTTATGCGTAATTCTTCTTGGCCATATCTGAATTGTGGGAATTTGCTTTTGAAGCCTGCCTCCCTTATGGAAGACTGGAGAACCAAAATTGCATTATCTCACAAAGACTGTTGGGCTAGGGTTCATGGTTTGTTTGGCAATGTGGTACTTTTGAAGACTTAATAGGCTCCTAATCTATTTGCTTCCAGTCGGTTCCATCTGCAACTCACAAACCCAATGTTCCTTCCTGCACTTCTCAAATTATTTTTATGCTTCTTTGTACTGTTCTCTCTCCCTCTTCCTCCCTCCCCCTTTCTCTCTCTCTCTCTCTCTCTCTCTCTCTCTCTTTCTCTACCCCTTTCTCTTTCTCATGAGTAGTAGCTACCTTGAGGCTCTCAGACTGAAATTGGAAGTCCACATCATTTTCTTAAAGTTTATTTCTTTATTTTGAGAGAGAGAGACAGAGAGCATGAATGGGGTGTGAGGCAGAGAGAGAGGGAGAGAGGATCCCAAGCAGGCTCCATACTGTCAGCTCAGAGACCAATGTGGGGCTTGAACTCACGAACCGGGAGATCATGACCCAAACCAAAATCCAGAGTCAGACACTTAACCCATGAGCCACCCAGATGCCCCTGAAGTCCACATCATTACTCTAATCTCTTCTCTCACTTCAGCACACCCAAAATATGTTGCTGGAATTTAGTGGCTCAATGCCTTTTAAAGCTCATCTCTTGTTATTTGAGACCTAGGATTAGGGCGCCTGGGTGGCGCAGTCGGTTAAGCGTGACCTTCAGCCAGGTCACGATCTCGCGGTCCGTGAGTTCAAGCCCCGCGTCAGGCTCTGGGCTGATGGCTCAGAGCCTGGAGCCTGTTTCCGATTCTGTGTCTCCCTCTCTCTCTGCCCCTCCCCCATTCATGCTCTGTCTCTCTCTGTCCCAAAAATAAATAAAAAACGTTGAAAAAAAAAATTTAAAAAAAAAAGAGACCTAGGATCAGTCTTGTTTTCTAACCCTGTAAGGCCATCAGTTTCTGGACTCTCTGTGTTCATAGTATCTTTATTTGTGATAGCCAAAACTAGAAACAATCCCAATGTCTCAGTGGTTAAATGGTGGTATTTTCGTGCTGTGGAATACTACTTAGCAATAAAAAGGCGTATGTTGTGGGGTGCCCTGGGTTGCTCAGTTGGTTAAGAAACCAAATCTTGATTTCAGCGCAGGTCATGATATCAATCAATCATGAGATTGAGCCCTACGTTGGGCTCTGTGCAGACAGAGCAGAGCCTACTGGGATTTCTCTCCCTCTCCACGCTTCCTCCCTTGCATGTGGACACACTCTCTCACTCTCTCTCTCAAAAAAAATTTTTCTTTTAAAAAGGAGTAAACTGTATAACCTTATGGAATCACTATATTGTATATCCAAAACTACTATAACATTGTGCGTCAACTAGACTCAAAAAAAATGGATAAAAAGAACACACACACACACACACACACACACACACACACACACAAAGGAGTAAACTGTTGAAACATGCTGCAATAGAGATGAATCAAAATAATTACACTGGGGGCGCCTGGGTGGCGCAGTCAGTTAAGCGTCCGACTTCAGCCAGGTCACGATCTCGCGGTCCGTGAGTTCGAGCCCCGCGTCGGGCTCTGGGCTGATGGCTCAGAGCCTGGAGCCTGCTTCCAATTCTGTGTCTCCCTCTCTCTCTGCCCCTCCCCCATTCATGCTCTGTCTCTCTCTGTCCCAAAAATAAATAAACGTTGAAAAAAAAAATAATTACACTGAAGTATAGAAGCCAGACTTTTTTGAAGGAGTACATACTGTGCCGTTACATTTATAGAAAATTCTGGAACAAACTAAAGTATGATCACAAAAACCAGATCAGAGGCTGCCCGGGGATGGAGGAAGAAGGCAGGGAAAGGCAAGGAGGAGGGATTCCAAAGAGGTATGAAGAATCTTTGGGGAGTAGTAGATATGTTCCTTATCTTTTTTTTTTTTTTCAACGTTTATTTATTTTTGGGACAGAGAGAGACAGAGCATGAACGGGGGAGGGGCAGAGAGAGAGGGAGACACAGAATCGGAAACAGGCTCCAGGCTCTGAGCCATCAGCCCAGAGCCTGACGCGGGGCTCGAACCCACAGACCGCGAGATCGTGACCTGGCTGAAGTCGGACGCTTAACCGACTGCGCCACCCAGGCGCCCCGATATGTTCCTTATCTTGATGGTGGTGAAGGTTTCATGAGTAAATATGTGTCAAAATTATCAAATTGTATGCTTTAAGTATGTACAACCCATTGTTTGTTAATTATACCTCAAGTCCAATAGACAAGTAAACAATTACTAAATAATAGCCTCCAGGTATATTTATTGATGGATAAGATCTCAACTTATCCCCCCAAAAGAATGGCTGAATGTGGGCCCAGGACCCAGGACTATGATACCATGGGCTGCATCCATGCATCTTCTCCCCTGTAATAGACTCTTCCCTTTTTTAGGAATTACCCTTCTACACTGCCACCACTGTCACCTCAGACATTAGGGCAGACTATGAACTGGGGTGGGGTACATTCAGAAGTTCCTTCTTTTCTATAACATGACAAACAATGGTTTTCTCAAAGCCTTCCATTTGGAAAGAGTCGGGACATGGAGACCCGCCATTCATAAAATTTAAAACAAGTTTTTCTGCTTGGATAGAATCAGAAAAACTATCCTTTTTAAAAAAAATTTTTTTCAGTTTATTCTGAGAGAGAATGAGAGAGCATGAGCAGGGGAGGGGCAGAGACAGAGAGAGAGAGAGAGAGAGAGAGAGAGAGAGAGAGAGAATCTGAAGCAGGCTCTGCGGTCTCAGCACAGAGCCCAGTGTGGGGCTCAAACCCACTAACCACGAGATCACGACCTGAACAGAAATCAAGAGTCGGACACTTAACCAACTGAGCCACCCACACGCTCCAGAAAAGCTATTCTTTATCCTATGTAGAAATTTCTCCTATTCTATCACTTAGCCTTGGCTTGACAAAGTCAGTTACAAAATACCCTCGACCTCTCTGAGCAGCCATTTCCTAGTAACGGTGTTCTTACTGTTAGAACATATTAAACGAAAGTTAATTTGGCAAGAGTCCATCACCATCCTGGGCACTCCACATGGGGTCATCCAAAAAGAGAAAAGTTTCTTCATCCACATGATAGCCCTGTAAATTTCTGCAGACTGTTCTCACAGGTATGGTCCACGATCCCAGAAGAATCAGTAACCTAAAGCTTCACAGGGACCTTTAGAGCCAAGTAAACAAGAGAAAGCAAGAGTTGATGGATGCAGTGTAAAAATGCGACCATAAGGAGGCAGGACGAAGCCGACTGCAGGGGTTACATCAGGGTTCTGCACCCCAAAGGCAGATATGAATGCCATGGCCTTCACAGATGACTCCCAGACCTCCAATGGCCTCCAGAGTGTCCTTGTCAAAAGTAACATCCCAACTTACTGTTGGAACTGCCTTGGGTAGGGAGGCTTTCTGATGACATTGGGTGACATCCTCCTTTGAGTCCTATTACAAATTGTCTCCCCTAAACTCTGCAGCAAGCCAGCTCTGTTTTCTTGGGCAAGTCGCTTCCCCTGGTGGGCACATATGTAAGTGAGAAATGTGGACTATAGATTGTGTTTGTTACCTCTTATTTCCACCCACCTTCCCGGAGAATATGCTTTGTGCCTTGGGAGGTTCAAAAATGAGAGACACAGTCCCTTATTCTCAGGAATCTCGCAGCCCAGCGCGGGAAGACATACAAGGAAACAGTTTGAATGCAGGCTTATGCCAGCGTGGGCAGGACTGTGAACAGAGAAGGCAGGACCCCGAGGAAAGGCCTAGGGAAGCCAGGGAAGTTGCCCTGGTGCACAAGCCCTCTCCCTCCATATCCTCAGTCACTTCCCAAAAGCTTGTGACCTATAAGCCTCTCCACACTCTCCCAGTGCCTGTAACAGATGCCCTATCAGTGCACTAGTCAATAGACTGATGTTCCGTGTGGATTAGCTTTTACACATTTGTCCGTATCTGGCCAGTTCAGTGCCTCATCCCTCTGCCCCCATCCCACAGAGGTCAATAAAACTCTAGCTCAGATTTGAACTGCACCAAGTGGTCTGGACTCCTGAGTGCACTGCCTCCTAACTTCCCAAGGACCATGAGACCTGGCTTTTGGTCCTTGGACCAAGGAACTGGCTTTTGCTATCCTTGTGTTCCTACCACCAGTGATCCCAGGTAATCAGAACCCAAGGAAGTTGCAAAAATGGAGGTAGGATGGGCTCCAGCCCACAGAATGTCCAACGTGTTATAGTACCCCCCCCCAACCTGGGCAGCTCCATGGCCCCCACATTGGGCCCATGTCCCTGGTAGGGTAGAACCTAAGGGTGGGACAAGATGTCCTCAACAGACAGGGGCAACCCAACATCCAGAATTGTCTTTGGTTCTGTATTCCATGTTGTCATCTAAGGACCAGATGAGAGCTTGATGGACATCAGTTCTCTTTTCAGTTGGTGCCAGCTTAAAAATGACTCCAGGGGCGCCTGGGTGGCGCAGTCGGTTAAGCGTCCGACTTCAGCCTGGTCACGATCTCGCGGTTCGTGAGTTCGAGCCCCGCGTCAGGCTCTGGGCTGATGGCTCAGAGCCTGGAGCCTGTTTCCGATTCTGTGTCTCCCTCTCTCTCTGCCCCTCCCCCGTTCATGCTCTGTCTCTCTCTGTCCCAAAAATTAAAAAAAAAAAAAAAAAAAAAAAAGTTGAAAAAATAAATAAATAAAAATTAAAAAAAAAATAAAAATGACTCCAAAACCCTCTTTCCTGTGTTTTCTTAGCCCTAAAAGTCCAGGGATCACGTTGAATGTGGCCCCTTCTTTTTTCTCATATCCTGGAATTTGGCAAACAGGTCAGAAGATATCTGCAGAGCTGCTGTGTGAAAAATAGAATTGATTTTCCTTCTCCCTTCGGTAGTGAAACTTTAGGCTTTTAGTAATCGCTGCTTCTTAAAGTCCCCTGAAGTCATGACCAGAACTTTGCAATTGCTACTGGAGAGGACTTGAAGTTTCTTATTCAAAGCATCCCGCTTTCTCCTTTGTTATATCTCTCTCAAGGTACATTTCAATGTATGAGCAGAGTCATATAAAAAGGAATCTAAATACTTCTGCTTTATGAGAAAAAAGTAAGCAGTGTGTGCAATGTAGTGATTCCACGATTCTATACATTTCTCAGTGTTCATCATGATCAGTAGACTCTGAATCCCTTTCATGTGTTTCATCCATCCCCCACCAACCTCCCCATTGGTGACCATCAGTTTGCACTCTGTAGTTAAGAGTCTGTTTTTTATTTGTCTCTTATTATCTTTGTTCATTTGTTTTGTCTCTTAAATTCCACATATAAATGAAAACATGTGGTATTTGTCTTTCTCTGACTGACTTATTATTAGCATTCTTATACTTGAATAAAAAATTAATTAAAAATGTTTTAAAAAAAAGAAAAAAGTAAACATACTGTATACATGGGTATGCAGCAGCCTTTTGTTCACTTAGTAGTATTTTGGGATTACCTTTCTATATCATCACCGAAAGATCTACCTCATTCTTTGTAAAGTTGTGAAATCTCACTATAAGATAAGCTGTAATTTAGGTACAGCCATTTGGGAATGTCCCACTTTTCTAACAACTCATCAGTGATCATCCTTGTATAAGTATCTGTACATATTTAGACAAGGATTTATATAGGATAGATTCCTGGAAGTCAAATGGCCAGGTTAAAGGTCAGTGTAAAGTATTTTATTCCATGAATTCCTCCCTCATATGCCTCTTAGGACACGGCCTGTTAAAGTTTCTGGCGATCAGGGTTTGAGTAATTCTCCAGTTGGAGTTCTAGGCACAATCGGGACAATTCCATGTGGTCCACATGGAACCAACTGGGTCAGCTTTGAGTTCTGGTGGGAAGGAGGGGGTGAGACTAGGAAAGAGACAGATGTGAAAGACTGATAAAAGCAATGCATGAATCATGGGAACTCAGAGCATGAGGGGAGTGAAGGAAATATTGCATGTTCTGGAGTTTCAAGGCTGAGGGTTCAGGTAAGGAGGTACAAATTTGGAGCCAGCCCCTTACACGGAATAGTTGAGATGATGAAGGAAGCATAAAGTCTTTGTGTTTTATCTTGGCCAACCCTTATGTTTAAGGAACAAGAGTAAAACCCAGTGACATTTATAAGAACAAGGAGGGGTGCCTGGGTGGTTCAGTCAGTTAAGCGTCTGACTCTTGGTTTCAGCTCAGGTCATGATCTCACGGTTTCATGAGTTCGAGCCCTGCATCAGGCTCTGTGCTGACAGGATAGAGCCTGCTTGAGATTCTCAGCCACCCTCTCTCTCTCTCTGCCCCTCCCCCACTCGAGCTGTCTCTCTTTCTCAACAATAAACTTAAGATATTTTATAAGAACAAGGAAATCTCCATACCTCCCAGCAGCAGCGCACCAGGGCCACCATATTACCGTCGTCCTGCCGACACCCAATACCATTTTTTACCAGTCTCACAGGTTAGTAATAGTGCACTGTTGTTTTAATTAGCATTTCTCTTATCCTATGATTAAAATACAAGAACGGCTTCCTTTCAGTTAGCTGCAAGACCCTCGTGATCTCAACCTCCAATTATATTTCTCCAATTACTCTTCACCTAACTTATCCTGTAGACAGGGTCACCATCTTATGGTTTTTCCAAAACTTCAGGATAGATGCTGCCCCTGGGCCTTTGTATCTGCTGCTTCCTCTGCCTGGTATACTTTTCTCACAGTTAGTCTCAGAGCTCCCTCTTTCACGTTCTTCTCAGTGAGATCTTTTGCTGTCTCTTCCAATCACTCACTCCCTATCCACTCTTCCCTGCTTTCTTACTCTTCATAATGCTTATCATCTGTATTCAACTGTATCTAAAATAAAGAATATATCACATTCTTCTCTCATTCACTGTCTTACTTACTGTCTCCTGAAAAACTGACATCTCCTTGAGAGCAGGACATTTAGTTTATTCTGTTAGTGGATGTATCCTGCTGTATCTTGAACAGTGCCTGTATGTAATCAACACTTAACAAACATTTGTTGACTAAATGAACAAGTGACTCTTTCCACGTCTGTTAATTGCCTGTTCATAGCATTTGCCCATTATTTCTTCTGGGCAGGTGATGCTTTCTTGTTGATGTGAAGTTCTTTGTCTTTGATATTATTCCCTAGTCACTGGCTTTAGTCACTGGGTATATTATCCTCCAATCTATCGCATACCTATGTATGACCTTTGCCCATGATACGTCATTCATTGAACAAAAATACTTAATTCTGATCTAATCAAATCCAACCTGTTTGGGTTTTTTTGTGTGTGTGTTTTTGTGTTTTTTGTTGTTGTTTTTGTCTTATGGGCTCTGCTTGGTGATTTTGTTAAAAAATTTTTCCCTCTTAAAAGCAAAAATGAACTACTGGGATCTTATGAAGATAAAAAGCTTCTACACAGCAAAGGAAACAGCCAACAAAACTAAAAGGCAACCAATGGAATGGGAAAAGATATTTGCAAATGACATATCGGACAAAGGGCTAGTATCCAAAATCTATAAAGAGCTCACCAAACTCCACACCCAAAAAACAAATAACCCAGTGAAGAAATGGGCAGAAAACATGAATAGACACTTCTCTAAAGAAGACATCCGGATGGCCAACAGGCACATGAAAAGATGCTCAACGTTGCTCCTTATCAGGGAAATACAAATCAAAACCACACTCAGATATTACCTCACGCCAGTCAGAGTGGCCAAAATGAACAAATCAGGAGACTATAGATGCTGGAGAGGATGTGGAGAAACGGGAACCCTCTTGCACTGTTGGTGGGAATGCAAATTGGTGCAGCCACTCTGGAAAACAGTGTGGAGGTTCCTCAGAAAATTAAAAATAGACCTACCCTATGACCCAGCAATAGCACTGCTAGGAATTTACCCAAGGGATACAGGAGTACTGATGCATAGGGACACTTGTACCCCAATGTTTATAGCAGCACTCTCAACGATAGCCAAATTATGGAAAGAGCCTAAATGTCCATCAACTGATGAATGGATAAAGAAATTGTGGTTTATATACACAATGGAGTACTACATGGCAATGAGAAAGAACGAAATCTGGCCCTTTGTAGCAACGTGGATGAAACTGGAGAGTGTGATGCTAAGTGAAATAAGCCATACAGAGAAAGACAGATACCATATGGTTTCACTCTTATGTGGATCCTGAGAAACTTAACAGAAACCCATGGGGGAGGGGAAGGAAAAAAAAAAAAGAGAGGCTAGAGTGGAAGAGAGCTGAAGCATAAGAGACTCTTAAAAACTGAGAACAAACTGAGGGTTGATGGGGGGTGGGAGGGAGGGGAGGGTGGGTGATGGGTAGTGAAGAGGGCACCTTTTGGGATGAGCACTGGGTGTTGTATGAAAACCAATTTGACAATAAACTTCATATATTGAAAAAAATAGAAAAGAATTAAAAAAAATAAATAAAATAAAAAGTTTTCCCTCATTCTTCTGTCTCAAGGGAATCTTTGACATTATTTTCTAACAACTTTTTTACTATGCCTTTCACATTCACAAGATGAAATGTATAAATCCATTTTTATTTTTCTCATGGAATGAGCCAGTTTTCCCAGCACTCTATGCTGGGAAATGGAAAAATCAATTTCTCCATTGAGTCATAGTGTCATTGTTACTGCATATTAAGTTCCCCATTTAAGCATGGCTCTATTTCAGCTGCCTATTCTGTTGTAGTGATGTATTTATTCTTGTGATAGTACTATATTTTTTATAATACCATAGCTTTATATTCTGTGAGTGTCTAGAAGGGCAAGCTTTTGTCTTGCTTTTTATTTTTTTTAAGAAATCTTACCTCTTGGTGGCCTTTATTCTTCACTATAAACTTTAAACTAGTATAATCAAGTCTTCCAAAAATACCACTGAGATTTTAATTAGAAGTGCATTAAATTTATGGATTAATTTAGAGGAAAGTGAATCTTTACAATAATTAAGTCATTCCATTTAAAATCACATCTGCGGGGCGCCTGGGTGGCGCAGTCGGTTAAGCGTCCGACTTCAGCCAGGTCACGATCTCGCGGTCCGTGAGTTTGAGCCCCGCGTCAGGCTCTGGGCTGATGGCTCAGAGCCTGGAGCCTGTTTCCGATTCTGTGTCTCCCTCTCTCTCTGCCCCTCGCCCGTTCATGCTCTGTCTCTCTCTGTCCCAAAAATAAATAAACGTTGAAATAAAATCACATCTGCTATTTGAGTTTTAAAATATATCCCATTGAGGTTTTGGATATTCTTCATTTAAAACAAGATACTTCAGGGGCACCTGGGTGGCACAGTTGGTTAAGTATCCAACTCTTGATCTCAGCTCAGGTCATGATCTCACAGTGTGAGTTCGAGCCCTGCATTGGGCTCTGTGCTGATAGCTCAGAGCCTGCTTGGGATTCTGTCTCTCCTTCTCTCTACCCCTCCCCTGCTTTTGCTCTCTCTCTCTCTCTCTCTCTCTCTCTCTCAAAATAAACAAATAAACTAAACAAACAAGAAAAAAAACCCAAGATACTTCATAGCCATGCTGTATATTTTATTATACATTCTAGTTAGTTATTGTTAGTGTAGACAAGTACTATTGATTCTTGTAAATTGATATACCCATTAATTACAAAGTTTGTTGATTCTTTTTTTTTATGTGATAATCATGCCTGTTGGAATAAATGACAATTTTATCCCTTTCCTTCCAATACTTATGCTTTTGTTTTGATTTGGCTTTTGCTTGTTGCTATTGTTGTTGTTTTTCCTTTAAGCCCTGACCACGTCTACCACTATTATTTTAAACAATAGCAATAAGGGGCGCCTGGGTGGCTCAGTCGGTTAAGCGTCTGACTTCGGCTCAGGTCATGATCTCACAGTCCGTGAGTTCGGGCCCCGCATCGGGCTCTGTGCTGACTGCTCAGAACCTGGAGTCTGTTTCGGATTCTGTGTCTCCCTCTCTCTCTGCCCCTCCCCCGTTCATGCTCTGTCTCTGTCTCAAAAATAAATAAACGTTAAAAAAAAATTAAAAAAAAAACAATAGCAATAATAGTATGTCTGTTTTCCTGACCTCAACAAGAATGAATTTCTCCATTAGATAATGTTAGCTCTAGATTTTGATACATAACTTTCACCAAATCAAAGAAATCCTCTCTATTCCTGCTTTGCCGAGAGTTTTCATTATAAGTAAGCACTGAACTCTATCAAATCATTTTTCTGCATCAAACAAGAGTAATTCTATTACTTATCTATTTAATTCTATAAAGGTAGGAAGTTTCATTGATAGATTGATAGATTTTCTAGGTTGGATTATACTTTGCAGTTGGAATTAAACCCTACTTGGTTATGATGTATTTTAATAGACAATTGAATTCAGTTGGCTAATACTGTAATTAGGATATTTTTGAGTTTATATTTATAAACAAAATTGACCTATAATTCTTTTTCCCTCCTATTTTCTGGAACATTTAAAAAAATTTTTTTAATGTTTATTTATTTTTGACAGAGCGAGAGAGAGACAGAGCACAAGTAGAGGAGGGGCAGAGAGAAAGGGAGACACAGAATCCGAAGCAGGCTCCAGGCTCTGAGCTGTCGGCACAGAGCCCGACGCGGGGCTCGAACTCACAGACCGCGAGATCATGACCCGAGCTGGAGTCAGACGCTCAACCAACTGAGCCACTCAGGTGCCCCTGGAACATTTTATATAAGATAATACTTCGATTGATCTTCCACGAAATTAGAAGAACTCACCTTTAAAATCAGGAGGGCTGTGTGATTCACAAGAGCCAAAAGGTGGAAGCAACTCAAATGTCCACTGACAGATGAATGGACAAACAAAATGTGGTGTGCACATGAAATGGAATATTACTGAGCCTTAAAAAAGAAGCAGAGGCACCCAGATGGCCCGGTCAGTTGAGGGTTCTGACTCCTGATTTTGGCTCAGGTCATGATCTCACAGTTTGTGAGATCAAGCCCTGCGTCAGGCTCCATGCTGACACCATGGAGTGTGCTTGGGATTCTCTCTCCCTCCCTCTTTCCCTCTCTCTCTGCCTCTCCCTGTCTTGTGCTCTCTCTCTCTCTCCCAAAATATAGAAATAAACTTAAAAAAATAAAAAAGTGAAATTCTGACACATGCTACAATATGGGTGAACATTAAAGTCATAATGCTGAGCTAGCCAGCGACAAGGACAAATACTGTGAGTCCACTTATATGAGGTTAACAGAGTAGTCAAATGGAGACAAAGAGACAGTAGCCTGGTGGCTGTGAGGGGGATGGGGAGGTCACTTTGAATGGGTACAGAGTTTCTTTTTTTTTTTTTTTAACATTTATTTATTTTTGAGACAGAGACAGAGCATGAATGGGGGAGGGTCAGAGAGAGAGGGAGACACGGAATCCGAAACAGGCTCCAGGCTCTGAGCTGTCCGCACAGAGCCCGACGCGGGACTCGAACTCATGGACCTCGAGATCATGACCTGAGCCGAAGTCGGACCCTCAACCGACTGGGCCACCCAGGCGCCCCAAATGGGTACAGAGTTTCAGTGCTGCAGTGAAAAAGAGTTCTGGGATGGTGACCCAATGATATGAATGGGCCTAATGCCCCTATACACTTAACAAGGGTTAAGATGGCAAATTTTATGTGACACATATTTTACCAAAATTTTAAAAACCATCCAGGGTTGAGGCTTTGGGGAAGAAGAGGGTTTTTTTCACCGCTATTTCAGTTTCTTAACATTCATTCATCTATTCAAGTTTATATTTCCTTCCTGGGCCATCCCTGGAATATCGTTAAGGATTTACACATTTCCTATGGGTACTCAGTATTATTGGTGTGCAGTTGTTGAGAACAGAATTCTCTTCTGTTATTTTTAATATGGTGTTTTGATTCACCATTTCACTATAGCTATCATTTTTACTGTCTCCTTTTTTTCCCCCTCATCAGTCTCTAGAAATTTTCTAGAAATTTCTCATTATTTCTGCCTTCATTATTTCTGACTTTAGTTTACGATTCTTCTAATCTAAATTTTATTTTTTACTATATTATTTAATTTCTGAATACATGAGATTTTCAACTCCAATATGACATTTGCTTGGAAAACACAGAATGTACGACATGAAGTGCATGGAACTCACTGAGGTTTTTCTATGGCCTGAAATCTTGCGACATAAAATGGACCAGTGCCAGCATCATCTAGAGGACTGTTAGAAAAGCAGAAATTCAGGGGCGCCTGGGTGGCTCAGTCGGTTAAGGGTCCGACTTCAGTTCGGGTCACGATCTCACGGTCCGTGAGTTCGAGCCCCGCGTCGGGCTCTGGGCTGATGGCTCAGAGCCTGGAGCCTGCTTCAGATTCTGTGTCTCCCTCTCTTTCTGCCCCTCCCCTGTTCATGCTGTCTCTCTCTGTCTCAAAAATAAACGTTAAAAAAAAAATAAAATAAAAATAAAAAAGAAAAGCAGAAATTCAGACCCTGCCCTACCAACTGAATCAGAATCTACATTTTTTTTTTAATTTATGTTTATTTTTGAGAGAGAGACAGAGTACGAGCAGGGGAGGAGCAGAAAGAGAGGGAGCCACAGAATCCGAAGCAGGCTCCAGGCTCTGAGCTGTCAGTACAGAGCCCAATGCGGGGCTTGAACCCATGAACCGTGAGATCATGACCTGAGCTGAAGTTGGATGCTTAACCGACTGAGCCACCCAGGCGCCCCCAGAATCTACATTTTAACAAGATCTCTACATAATTTCTATGCACATTACAAAGTCAAAGAAGCACTTCCCTAATACCTGAGCGAACAAAGCATCTAACATAGGAATACCTACACTATTCTAAGTATGCGGTAACGTTCTGTTCCTTAATGAGAATACGGGCACGTGAGTATTCACTGTATTGTTACCAGTATATTTTATATACTCATTTGAATATATATTTAAAGTAGTTAACCACATGGGCCACAACCAATGCAAGAAACTCAATCAACAGTGATAACCAGACGAACTTTCTTTACGTGGATAGCGTCAAACAGGCCCACGGATATATAATATATAGTTCCTTGTGACTAGCAAGTTTCTGTTCGTTTATGGCAAGGTATTCACCTCACTTTCAGAAAAGTTAAAAAATGGCAGGAAAGAGGTTGGGAAAAGAGACTTTTAGAAACATGGTATTTACCAGGCCTGAGCTGGAAGTCTTAAAGCCAGAATCTAATTATGACCCATGATGTTGTTATGGGATTGCCAATATACAGTCATGTTTGTAAAACTGAGCATATCAGTAAGCTAAAATCAATAGTCTCTCCTTTCATTATTTAGCCTATAGTGGTGGGGGAAAATGCTGGCACAAATGGGACACTGCGGGAAACCTGCAAAGTTGACAAAGTGATAAAAACAGTCTGCTACGTTCCAGTCCAGAAAGCCCCTATCACTTCTACCGCAACCATATAGAATTTTCAATCAGATATTACTGATATAATTGTAGCAGGTTCCACTACACCCTGCTTTGAAAGAAGCACCAAGAATAAAGAAGGTGAAAAGTCTGACTTGGAACTGAAAATTCAGATCTTTTTCTGAGAGGTTCATCAAAGCTCATGACTTCCTCTTGGCTGTCACTCACCCTGTCCTCAGGGGAATGGACTAAGTCATATGGATAAAGCACTGAAAATACCACAGTGATCACCCCACCTCCGCCCTCCATCAATGTGTAATTCTAGATAAAAACAGCTGTGTAAAGAAGTCTGAAATTTTTCAGTACTTCCAACAATCAAGTCCTCAGTGCTTTTCTCAAAATTTCAAGTTCTTAGGTTTTAACCCGTTTCTAGTGACCCTTATTTGCTGGCGACCTATGCACAGCTTTAACCGCTTAGTTAAGTATTCCAAAGCTCATCTTTCCACTGTCCTGTCCTCTCAACAAGTGATTTGGTATACCAGAGGCAGCCCTTGTGTTCATCCTGTCTCTTGGTGGCAGCAAAAATTGTCACAATCAAGATTCCAAATCCTTGGATTTATAAGAGTAGCTCCTAAGATACTAAAGCCTTGCTTTACAACGGCGGATGTCTCAGGTGAAAGCATCCATTTTACCACTCATTAACTTTGACCCTAAAGCCCTGTATCATCACTCACTGGAGGAAATTGGCTGGCCCACGTATAAACTATAAGGACTCTTTTTTGCCCCAATTGCTTCAAGGTTGGAATAGGAGCTGTTGAAAGGCTGGCTTCATAAACCCGTTTCCTCGACCAAGCCTCGATCACACATGGACATCCAAGGGTAGAGATGGCCTCCTAATTGTGGGTAAAAGGATGGGTCATTTTGTCCACTTGGTTACTGAGAGCTTTATTTATCTCCCTCTGATGGCATAAAAATAACCATGCACCCCATCTCATTTTAGAGAGGCCAACCCACACAACCACCTCCCACCTCATTTTCCCCCAGACTTCTAATCTTGCTCTTTCTAAGACCCTGACCAGCCCACCAGTCAACCCGTTACCACTGGCCACGAATTACTTTAGATCCGTACCTTAGACCATCCCTCCTTCTACAGGAAGGATTTCTCTTGCTCACTGTGGAATTTCGGGCATTTCTAAATCGGGCTATTTTGCAGCACTTCTGGCTGGTGATAGCACATCATGTAAGCCACTCACACACTTGGCTTACCTTTTTCCTCCTTGTTAGCTAAACATAGGAATTCTCTGTGGCACCGTTAGTGTGCGATGTAGGAGAGGCAGTAAAATACAGCCATCTGAGCCACCTGCTCCTACAGTTTATTTATGCCTTCCAGATCTACTGAGTCTCCACTTAGAATATTCCGTTTCCACCCAGCGTTAAAATGCCCCTCCACAGGGTCAGGTAATACCCCCATGACGATGGAAAATTCAAATGGCACGAATTTATTTTTTTTCAAATTATCCTTAAAATTATTATTACTAGTAATTCTGATGGAGTCCGTGAAGTCCTGAATCTCTGGTCTGTGGTTTCTCCTGGCCTTAATTCATGGTGCCTTATTTCCTTGTGCTTTTGTGATTTGGGGCTCTGATTTATGCGTTTTCCTTGGCGCTTAATCTGAGTAAATTCGTTGAGTCATGACTTAAAGGTCTACTCCTTCATTTGTTTCTGTCACACGTCTTTGTCACTACTACTTTGGGGCAACTTTAACTGAATCATCAGCTTGATTTTTTTTTTCAGACCATCCATATGCCATGAATTCTGGCTAAGAAACTATGTGATATGTGAGAGCCAGCTTGAGGTTGTAAATTCCCAGTAGAGATTTTTTTTTTCTGTGTACTGAGTATCAAGGTTTAAGACCAGACAATTTTCCTCAAAAAAGGCTTGCTAAAGGAGAAGGAAAGTTGTATCTTTTTGTTTTGTGCTTTTTCTGTTTTTTGTTGTTTAAAAGAATGGCTATTCTTTTTTGTTTTGTCTATTTATTTTTGAGAGAGCACGAGTGGGGGTGGGCACAGACAGAGAAAGGGACAGAGGATCCAAAGCGGGCTCCAAGCTGAGAGCAGCAAGCTCGATGTATAGCTCGAACATGAAATGTGAGATCATGACCTGAGCCAAAGTCGGATGCTCAACCAACTGAGCCACCCAGGCACCCAGTGGTATCTGTTTTATCCTTACACAGCATGTGTAACACTTTCAGGACCGAGACTTATGTAGGAGTCTTCTCCTGGACTCCCATTTTTTCAGACCCTAGGCGCTGTCTCCTCTCCCCTGCCTACGCCTGACCCTGGCCAAAACCATGGAAATCAAGTTCAAGTTCACCCGATTCAGCAAATGCTTTCAAGACAGAAGCCAGTTTCAGTTACTGCCTTCAGAGAAGCACCAGGTTTCAGTCAGCCTTAATATTCTTTACGCTTTTGTGGCAAGGTCAAGGATGCATAAGAAGTTCTTTTGTATACTTTAAATAAAGTATTTTAGATATTCTCAATGGGAGGGCTCGTCCGGGTTCTTAGACCATTACTCTGACAGAAACAGAGGTCCAGAACCACCAATTTTGTCCAGATCATAAGGTTTGTTGTTATGAGAGGCTGGGCAGAAACACAGAAGGAAGAAGAGAAGAGAATTGTCAAAAGAGGAGATTAACACTCGATGTCTGAAGCCAAAATGCTGAAATGATTGTTTTCTTAAATAAAAGAGAGCCGTGCTGGTCATGCATGGCTCTCTTAAGCAGAACAAAGTGCTGAACTTCTATAGCATTTGCGGGGAGCGTCCTGGGGGAGTCGTGTTGGTTACAGACGTGGAGATGGGTTGATGACCACCTAGAAGTGTAGACCCTGAAGCGAACCCAGCGCTGACTGTCTGACTTTCAAAGCATAACGCTGCCACTGATGATTTGGCTTTCCAAGGTGTCTTCACGGATGCAAGTTGTCCCTGATAGACGAGAAAGGTTAAAAACCTTTCAAGGTATTTACTTGTTAACACGGCTGGAGAACTGTCAGCCTTCTCCTAGGAATGTGGACAGTATTGATTCTCACAAAAGGAGAGAGAACCAGAGGGATGCAAGGTGACAAATGCCAGCGGAGGAACCCCGAGAGGCAATGGGGGAGGAGCAGCCCAGAGGTTAGGAGGGAAACAAAGAAAGAGTGAAGTCACAGCAGCCAACCCAGTTTCCAGGGAGAGGATGAATTGTGGTTGGAAGCGCTACCGCTACCGAGAGGCAGAGTGAGATACAAGTTGAGCAACATCCAGGGGCCTTTCAGAAAGGAAGTGCGCCAGTGAACTTGGCCCGAGCCAGTTCAATGGTACCATAAGCCCAAAAGCAAACTGTAACAACTTGAGACAGAGACTAGAGAAAGATCCCTGGTAAATGTAGCTACTCTCCTTTTGACAACATTTGGAAGTAAAGGTGGAGAAAGAAAGGAGATATGAGTGGAGGTAAGACAGAAAAAGTAAAATTAGAATTTTCCCTCAAAAAGCTCGTGTTGGTCGTCATTGGGGGCACACGCCTCCTAGACTTTCGGGGATTAAAAGTGCTTAACTGGGGCGCCTGGGTGGCTCAGCCGGTTGAGTGTCTGACTCTTAATTTTGGCTCAGGTCATGATCTCACGGTTCGGGGGATTGAGCCCCGTGGTGGCGTTGGCGGCCTCTTTGCTGCGTGTGGAGCCTGCTTAAGATTCTCTCTCTGCCTCTCTGCCCCTCCCCCACTTGCTCGCGCTCTCTAAAAAAATAAAAAGTCCCTGACAATCATCAAAAAGAACAACAGCATGTGATAGTCAAATTCCTTCCTCAATAATCACCAAACAGACCTCCAGCCTCACGACTTGAAGCCTTGGCAGAAACAACTTATTCACACTACAGCAGCTGGTTAGGAAATTCTTCCATAAACGAAGGCATGCTTGTCTACAAGACGCCCACCCACTGCCCTGTGCATCCATCCCACTAACTCTGATCCCCCTCTGAGCCCTCCATGGCACAGTTGAAGTCCTGGCTCTGCCCAAACGCTTCAACTCTCCCTCAGTGGTCTCAGGACCTTCTCTCCCCATCGTCCGTGGTTTTTCTAGATTCTTCTTGTCACTCCAGTTTTCTCTCCCACAGAGCTGGATCCAGAATGGGACAGAGACCTCATCATGCAAAACCCAATCTCTCGCCGTGATTTCCAATGGACAGAAGACAGACAAGGGTGGCAGGTGCATGAATTTTAATAAGGGGTCTTGATAGCAGCCTGAAGATGTTGATCACCAGCACTCAAGGTATTTTTGGCCAGCGATTCTGTTGGCTCCAGTCATTTTTCGTCTCTCTGCCAGAAATGCTTATCCTCATGTAGGACTGGAGGCAGCATGACTGATAATTTAAGCAGTAGAGGTAGGGTTGTTCAGACTTTCTGCAAGAGGGTCTACAGATTCCCATGTTTCCCATGCATCGAAGAGTGTGATGTCTGCCTGGCCAAAAAAAAAAAAAAAAAAAAATATATATATATATATATATATATATATATATACACACAGATAGTTAATTTCCATTTAATAGTGGCAATACTAACATAGATCTGAGGAGTCAAGGAGCACAGTCAAAACCTAAAGGGCTGAAATAATTATGTGCGGGGTGCCTGGGTGGCTCAGTCGGTTGAGTGTCCAACTTCGGCTCAGGTCAAGATCTCACCATTTGTGGGTTCGAGCCCCTCATGGGGCTCTGTGCTAACGGCTCGGAGACCAAAGCCTGCTTCGGATTCTGTGTCTCATTCTCTCTCTGCTCCTCCCCCACCTGTGCTCTGTCTCTCTCTGTCTCTCAGAAATAAATAAATGTAAAAAAAAAATTTTTTTGAAATACTTATGTGCCACCACTGCCCACCTATTAGAATGACCAAAATCTGGAACACTGACACCAAATGCTGGGAAGAATGTAGAGCAACAGAAACTCTCCTATGCTGCTGATGGGAATGCGAAACGATACGGCCACTTTGGAAGACAGTTTGTCAGTTTCTTATGAAACGAAACATACACTTACCACACAATCCAGCGGTTGTGCTTCTTAGTATTTACCAGAACTTGAAAACTTATGTCTACACAGAAATCTGCACATGAACTGCTTCACACAAGCAGTTTGAAAATCAAGCCCAGAGAAACAAAAGCTTCAGGAGGATAATGGAATTCCAGTGCATCTATAGGGTAGCGGAGCTGATGTTTTCCTGCAGAGAGAGAGAGCTGATATCTTCCTGTAGAGAGAGAGCTGATGTCTTCCTGTAGAGAGAGAGCTGATGTCTTCCTGTAGAGAGAGAGCTGATGTCTTCCTGTAGAGAGAGAGCTGATGTCTTCCTGTAGAGAGAGAGCTGATGTCTTCCTGTAGAGAGAGAGCTGATGTCTCCCTGTATAGATAGCTGATGTCTTCCTGTAGAGAGAGAGAGCTGAGGTCTTCCTGTAGAGAGAGAGCTGATGTCTTCCTGTAGAGAGAGAGAGCTGATATCTTCCTGTAGAGAGAGAGAGCTGATGTCTTCCTGTAGAGAGAGAGCTGATGTCTTCCTGTAGAGAGAGAGAGCTGAGGTCTTCCTGTAGAGAGAGAGCTGATGTCTTCCTGTAGAGAGAGAGCTGATGTCTTCCTGTAGAGAGAGAGCTGATGTCTCCCTGTATAGATAGCTGATGTCTTCCTGTAGAGAGAGAGAGCTGAGGTCTTCCTGTAGAGAGAGAGCTGATGTCTTCCTGTAGAGAGAGAGAGCTGATATCTTCCTGTAGAGAGAGAGAGCTGATGTCTTCCTGTAGAGAGAGAGCTGATGTCTTCCTGTAGAGAGAGAGAGCTGAGGTCTTCCTGTAGAGAGAGAGCTGATGTCTTCCTGTAGAGAGAGAGCTGATGTCTTCCTGTAGAGAGAGAGCTGATGTCTCCCTGTATAGATAGCTGATGTCTTCCTGTAGAGAGAGAGAGCTGAGGTCTTCCTGTAGAGAGAGAGCTGATGTCTCCCTGTAGAGAAAGAGCTGATGTCTTCCTGTAGAGAGAGAGAGAGAGCTGATGTCTTCCGGTAGAGAGAGAGCTGATGTCTTCCCGTATAGAGCCACTGTGATGCTTACAGTTGGTGGAACAGCCTATGCTATATATCAGCTAGCTGTGGCTCCATTTCCCAAGAAGCAGCATTGACTTCCGTGTATCATCTCAGCAGGCAGCTGGTTCAATTTCATTCAGATCTCTATGGACCAGTAATCAATAAATAACTAGGTTCTTCTTTGAGGATCAATATTTATTGACTTATACTAACTACCACCAATAAACCAGTCTTCATGAAAAAAAAATCTGCACATGATGTTTGTAGTTTTATTTATAACTACCCCAAATTAGAAACAACCAAGATTCCCTTCAGTAGGTGAATGGACAAATAAACTGTGGTCCGTCCAGACAAGAGATTATTATTCAGTGATAAAAAGAAATGAGCTATTAAGTCACGAACAGACACGGAGGACTCTTAAATGCACATCAGTGAGTGAAAGAAGCCAATCTGAGAAGGCTCCATAGTGTATGATTTTCAACTGTATGACATTTCGGAAAAGGCAAAATAACGGGGGTAATAAAAAGATCAGTGGTTACCAGAGGTTGGGGTAGGAGACAGATGAAGAGGCAAAGCACAGAGGATTTGGAGGATTTACAGTGAAGTTACTCCATATGATCCTGGAATGGTCTATTCATGTCATTATACATTTGTCCAAACCCACAGTACAGTACCAAGGGTGAACCCTAAGGTAAAATATGGACTTTGGGTGGGGCGCCTGGTGGCTCAGTCAGTTGAGCGTCTGACTTCGGCTCAGGTCATGATCTCCAAGTTCATGGGTTTGAGCCCCATGTCAGGCTCTGTGCTGCCAGCTCAGAGCCTGGAGCCTGCTTCGGATTCTGCGTCTCCCTCTCTCTCTGCCCCTCCCCTGCTCATGCTCTGTCTCTCTCTGTCTCAAAAATAAATGACCATTAAAAAAAATTTTTTTTTAAAATATGGACTTTGGGTGATGATGATGTGTCAATAGAGTTTATCAGTTGTAACAAATGTACCACTCTGTGAGGGACGTTGATAATAGGGAAGGCTGTGCATGAGTGAGGGTAGAGGATATGTGGGAAATCTCTGTACCTTCTCAAATTTCCTATGAACCTAAAACCGGTCTAAAAGCATAAAGTCTTTTTTTTTTTTTTTTTTTAAAGAATCCCTTAAGGGGCGCCTGGGTAGCTCAGTCTGTTAAGCATCCGACTTCAGCTCAGGTCATGATCTCATGGCTCGTGAGCTCAAGCCCCGCTTCAGGCTCTGTGTTAACAGCTCACAGCCTGGAGCCCACTTGGGATTCTGTGTCTTCCTCTCTCTCTGCCCCTCCCCTGCTTGCACTCTGTCTCTTTCTCTCTCAAAAATAAATAAACGTAAAAAAAATTTTTTTTTTAAAGAATCCCTTAAAGGCAAATAAAGCTGTTATGGACATTCATCTACAAGTTTTTGAAACTAAATTTTCATGTCTTTAGATTAAATGCCCAGGGGTGCATTTGCTGGGTAACACAGTTAGTGTATATTTTGTTTTTTAAAAGGAAACTGGAAAACTGTTTTCCAGAGTTGCCCTACCACTTAACCTTCTCAGTAGCAATGTGTAAAAGGTCCATGTTCTCTGCATCCTTGCCAGTGTTTGGTAATGTCACTGCTTTTAACTTCAGCGGTTCTAATAATTATGTAGTGGAATACCGTATCATCTTTTTTTTTAACTTGTTTTATTTTTAATTTTTTTAAATTTACATCCAAGTTAGTTAGACAATGATTTCAGAAGTAGATTCCTGGTGCCCCTTACCCATTTAGCCCATTCCCCCTCCCACAACACCTCCCGTAACCCTCAGTTTGTTCTCCAGATTTATGAGTCTCTTCTGTTTTGTCCCCCTCCCTGTTTTTATATTCTTTTTGTTTCCCTTCCCTTATGTTCGTCTGTTTTGTCTCGTAAAGTCCTCATATGAGTGAAGTCATATGATTTTTGTCTTTCTCTGACTGACTCATTTTACTTAGCATAATACCCTCCAGTTCCATCCACGTAGTTGCAAATGGCAAGATTTCATGCTTTTTGATTGCCGAGTAATACTCCATTGTATATATATATACCACATCTTCTTTATCCATTCATCCATCGATGGACATTTGGGCTCTTTCCATACTTTGGCTATTGTTGATAGTGCTGCTATAAACGTGGGGGTGCACGTGTCCCTTTGAAACAGCACACCTACATCCCATGGATAAACGCCTAGTAGTGCAATTGCTGAGTCGTAGGGTAGTTCTATTTAGTTTTTTTGAGGAACCTCTATACTGTTTTCCAGAGTGGCTGCACCAGCTTGCATTCCCGTATCGTATCATCTTAATATGCATATCCCTGATGGCTAACGATGTTGAACATCTTTCCGTGTGCCTATTTGACATCTGTATGCCCTCTTTGATGAATTGTCTTTCTCCTAATTCGATGGCTTGGTTTTTACTGTTGAGTTTTGAGAGTTGTTTCTGTATTCTAGATACAGGTCCTTTGTCAGATACGTGGCTTGCAAATATTTCTGCAATTTGCCTTTCAGTATATCCTATTCACAGGCCCTCTTGCAGAGTGAACGTTTTGAATTTTGATGAAGTCCAACTTGCTAATTTTTTTTTCCCTTGTGGATTGTGCTTTTCATATCTCAGAACTTTTCACCTAGCCCTAGGCCTGAAAGATTATTCCTATGTTTTCTGCCAGAAGTTTTATAGTTTTACGTCTTTTGTTTATTTTTATTTATTTCTTTTTAACTTTTTTATTTTTTTATTTTATAAATTTTTTTTTCAACGTTTATTTATTTTTGGGACAGAGAGAGACAGAGCATGAACGGGGGAGGGGCAGAGAGAGAGGGAGACACAGAATCGGAAGCAGGCTCCAGACTCTGAGCCATCAGCCCAGAGCCCAACGCGGGGCTCGAACTCACGGACCGCGAGATCGTGACCTGGCTGAAGTCGGACGCTTAACCGACTGCGCCACCCAGGCGCCCCGTCTTTTTAACTTTTTTAAATGTTTATTCATTTTTGAGAGACAGAGACAGAGACAGAGCGCGAGTTGGGGAGGAGCAGAGAGAGAGGGAGACACAGAATCTGAAGCAAGGTCCAGGCTCTGAGCTGTCAGCACAGAGCCTGATGTGGGGCTTGAACCCATGAACCGTGAGATTATGACCTGAGCCGAAGTCAGACACTTAACCAACTGAGCCACCCAGGCGCCTCTACATCTTATGTTTAAATCTATGAGCCATTTTGAGTTAAATTTCGTATAAGATGTGAGGTTTAGATTGAGGTTCTTTCCCCGCCCCCCCCCCATCTCTTTCTCTTTTTTCTTTCTTTTCTTACAGATGTCTCACTAATCCAGCACCATTTGTTGAAAAAGCTATCTTTCTCCCATTGAATTGCTTTTGCACATTTGTGAAAAATCAGTTGGCTGTATGCATGTGGACCTATTCCCGGTTTGCTATTCTGTTCCATTGATCCATATGTCTGTCTCTCCACCAAAATCACACAGTCTTGATCACCTTAGCTATGGAAGTCTTGATATCTGGTAGCATGCTTCCTCTGACTTTATTCTTTTTGTTCAAACTTGTTTTAGCTGTTCTCATTCCTTTGTGGATTTTTCTCTATTGACAAGATATAGACAAAATAATCTTGTCTCTATCTACCAAAAATGCTGCTGGGATTTTGATAGAAATTGTGTCAAGAGTGCCTACCAGTTTGAGGAGAATTGGCATATTTGCTTGTTGAATCTTACACTCTATAAACATGGTATGTCTCTTCATTTATTTAGAACTTCTTTCTTTTATAGACATTCTGTAGTTCTCAGCATACACTTGCTACACATGTTTTATTAGGTATACACCTAAGCATTTTATACTTTTTGGAGTGGTTGTGAATGGTACTGTATTTTTAATTTCAGTGTTCACATATTCAATGATAGTATATAGAAATGCAATTAATGTTTTATGTTTATCTTGTATCCTAGGACCTTACTGAACTGAATTATTAGTTCTAGATTTTTTTTTTTTTTGTAATTCCTTGGGATTTTCTACAGAAGCCATTATGATATCTGCAAATACAGACAGTTTTTATTTTTTTCCTTTCTAACTTGTATGCCTTTATTTCTTTTTCTTGCCTTAATGCATTGGCTACAGCTACTCAGATTTTAAAAGAAATGACCTTTTTTAAAGATTAAGAGAAATTGATCCATACAACTTGGATAGATCTCAAGAGCATAATCCTTTCTTAAAAAGAAAAAAGCCTTGGGGCGCCTGGGTGGCGCAGTCGGTTAGGCGTCCGACTTCAGCCAGGTCACGATCTCGTGGTCCGTGAGTTCGAGCCCCGCGTCAGGCTCTGGGCTGATGGCTCAGAGCCTGGAGCCTGTTCCGATTCTGTGTCTCCCTCTCTCTCTGCCCCTCCCCCATTCATGCTCTGTCTCTCTCTGTCCCAAAAATAAATAAAAACGTTAAAAAAAATTTTTTTTTAAAAAGAAAAAAGCCAATCTCAAAAGATGACGTATGATCCCATTTATATAACACTTTCTAAATGATAAAAATTAGGGAGATAAGAAGCAGATTAGTGGTTGCCAAAGGTTAAGGTTAGCGACAGATGGTGGAGGCAGGGAAGAGTCCGTGCCACTGTGAAAGAGTAGCAGGAGAAGGATCTCTATGCTGATAGCATGGGTCTGTATCTTGATAACAGTGGTAGTTACACAACGCTGTGCTTGCAAGAAAATGCCATAGAAGTATGCACACACATTGCAACAATACCAGTCTCCTGGTTTGTGTATTGTATTATGGTTACATAAAATATAATCTTCGGTAGGAAACTGTATGAAAGGTCCGTAGGACCTCTCTTTGTACTATCTTTGCAACCTCCTATGAACCAGTAAGTATTTCAAAACTAAAAGTTCAAATAAGTTCAAATAAAAAGTTGATGAGGGTGGGGAGAAAAGGGAACCCTTGTGCACTTGTTGGTGGGAATATAATTGGTGCAGCCACAATGGAAAACAAGATTTTCCTCAAAACGTTACAAATAGAACTATCCTATGATCCAGCAATCCCACTTCTGGGTATATACCCAAAGGAAATGAAAATGGGATCTCAAAAAGGTATCTGCATTCCCATGTTTACTGCAGCAAAGAGAATCTGGAGGCAGAGAAGCCAGTGAGGAAGTATTTTGGATGGTCTCACCCAGGGCCCAGGCAGCTCTGGTGGGCAGCCTAAGAGTCTCCCCAGATCACATAGGCGTCGAGCATGTGGACACACAGATTACGCAGCCCCTGCCTCTGAAGCGAACTTGGAGATGGGCTGTGCACCAGAGCACGATCCAGATTCCAGACACAACCCTAATGTGTGTGGGTCCTGGGGCAGGAATGCAAATGGAAGCTCATCTATCATATGTCTGCATATTTAACAGTTATGAATAAAGCTAACAAGTGAGATAAATAAAATCTATCCTATGGCCCTTTGTGAAATAGCCCTTCATGGAGCGTCTGGGTGGCTCAGTCGGTCAAAGTGTCTGACTTTGGCTCAGGTCATGATCTCACAGTTTGTGGGCTTGAGCCCCGCGTCAGGCTCTGTGCTGACAGCTCGGAGCCTGGAGCCTGCTTCAGATTCTGTGTCTCCCTCTCTCTCTCTGCCCCTTACCCCCCAAAGATAAACATTTTAAAAATTAAAAAAAAAAAAAAAATCTTTGAAATAGCCCTTCATAATGACCTGAAAGGGCAGATTTGAATTTGTGATTCTTGGATTCTTCAGAGTTCTGTGCAGGAAGATGGCGGCCTGAGGGGAGCTGGCTCAGCCCACAGCCCAGCTCTCCTCTCTCCCATCCCCAACTCTGCCCCACACTGTGAGGCCTCTTTCATGCAAGGCATGGACAGTGCAGCCTGAACATCCCCGCTGGCCCACTGCCTCTGCAAACAGGAGTGTCCTTGACCCTCCTCCTGCCTAAGTTGCACACACAGTGGGCCCCACCTTCCAGGGGTGAGGCTGGGGAAAGCCCATGTGGTCCTTGGAAACAGCACGGGGGTTCTTTGGGAGGGAATTCCACGCCCCAGGTGCTCAAAGCATGGTCTTGGAAGGAGAGGAGGACACGGTCTCTAAATGGATGTATCCCACTTGCCCCCATCAACTCTCAACCCCATAGGGAGTGACTTAATCAGAGGACACCCAGAGTAGGACCAGGATCAGAGGAAGAGGTGTCTCTCTTCCCAGAGTCTAAGAGCAGAAATATTGAACTGAGAGCAAATTATCTCCAAGGGTCAGGATGAACTTATTCTGTTTTCATGTCATGAACCATGCTTTACAGAACATTCCTGGTCTCTGATCTCACTACAGGGAACACAGTTCAGGGGTGAACAACTGTATTGGATACATGGGGCCCAGAGAATAGGATTTGAGACCACAAAGCCGGGAAGACACCCAAGTCCTCTAGGTACCCGATCAGAATTCTTGAATGTTCCCCATGGGTTGGTCTTCTCCCAGGCTAAATTAAATGAGGCAGGTTTCTGTCTCCCTCAGAGTCTAACACAACTGGAAGGCACACAGCACATATTCCTTAAATGCTTGAAGAAATCAATGAGCAATAATAGTAATAGCTAACATTAATTAGGGCTTACGATATACTGGGCACTGTGAGCTACATTATTTCACTTCCTTCTTCCCACAATCCTGAGCTTTGAGACTGTCTATGGTTCCAACTTCGCAGGTGGGGAAGCTGAAGCCTGGAGGGGGATATGAACAGAGTCTGACAGCGGTAAGTGGCAAGGCTGAGGGGACTGAATAACTGAATCCATGACAGAACAGACGAACTGGATAGTGAACAAACTCATTTATAAATGGGTAAAATCATGTGCTTTATCTGTTTTTAGCACTTGGAAACCCTCTGATCCTTGGCACTGTGGGATCTCCAGGATCAAAAGGCATCTCAGCCAATTTCCCTAGAAACCCAAGGATTTGGGCTCTAATCAGCCTATGTCAAACCCCAGCCTGGTCCCCCAGGATGGACCAACTCTCCCGCCCAAGGGTTCTCCCCCTCTCAGGACCTGCTGTGCCTTTAAGTCTCTTGGCTTCCCAGATGTACTTCTCAGTCCACTCCCGACCCAGTAGCCTTCCCTGCAGCTGGTAGATGAGGAACCATCACCTCACTGCTGCGTCCAAGCCCCAGCGATGTCCCTCTGCTACCTCTTAACCCCCATCCTGCCATCCCTCCACCCTCAATCCATTTGGAGCATCATTCCTCATGATTGACGGCCACAAGAAACAGATTTGTGACTTTTAATGGAATGTGGGAGCTAAGGAACCTGAAACAAAGCCATTTCTATCCACGATATCCATTTATATTCCCTCTTTTGCCAGGTTTGGCTTTATGTTCTACTTGCTTGGACATCGGAGGAACGGTCCAAGGCTGTATTCTTTCAACTGTCATTGGTTGGACTGTTAAGTAACAACTAAGGACACAGCACCGTTTACGATTTGAGCAACGAATGAGACTGTCTTCATCACTTTTGCACCCCAACCGGCAATGTCCATTCATCCAACACTCTGCTGTTGGGCCCAGGAACAACCATTAAGCAGATGTTAGTATCCCTCAAGTGGCAAGACAAGAGGAGGAACAAGACAGGGGAGAAGGGGAGACCGTTGAGGAAGTAACACTGGACACAGTCCCAGGAAAGGAAAGAAGCGATCTTGAGAGGGGAGGGAACCAAGACAATTGTTTCAACCTTGGGTGATCCAAGGCTTTCAGACATCCCACCCTCTGTCTTCCTATCCTCCAACCTGCTACTCCTAACTTTGGGATCACTTGCTGCCAATGAAGATCCTTCCTTAATGGAGCTTGGGAATGATGAGAAAGGAAATAAACAACTATAAGATTAGGAGATGGAGGGGATTCATCCACACTTCAACAGACTCAGCTCTTTATCAACAGCCTGGCCCTGACTTCAGCTCAACTAGCCCTGGGTCCAGCCACAATGCAGTCTCCAGTCCTCCTTGACCATATTCACCCAATTCAAATTCAAAACCCTGTCCAATTTTAAGTAGGATGCTGAGCCCTACCCAACTCAATGCCCCTTGAGCCTGAACTCCAAGCCAAACCCAAATTTAATCAAGTCACCAACCTCAATTCTGAGCAGCAGTCATCAGACACCCTGCACTATTCATTACCAACTCCCAGCTTCCGCCCAAGCCCCAGTCTACCCCCAGCACCACCTCCACTCAACCCCAAATCCCATCTCCTCCCCAGCCCTCTCCAAACCATCAGGGAAGCCCAATACCTCACCTCCAGCTCATCCTAATCTTCCCCCTACCACTCCAACCCCAAGGTCTTTCTCCCCATCACAACTCATCATCAGCTTCTAATCTAATGTCCTAAAGCCCCCAACAAGTCCCCAGTCTGCACCCAACCCATCACCCCTAAGCCGTCTCCCAGGTCCCACCAGAATACTACCCTGCCCTTAAGTGTCAGATGCTCCAAATAGCTACCATCCCACCACCTTGGCAAAAAAAAGAATCAGGGAAAAATGTGGATGTGAGCTGATCAGCTCATGGGGAAACCTCCCAAAGCCGCATCAGATGAGGAAAAGCTTCGTGCTGTCCGCAGTGAAGAGGAGAGGAAAGTGAAAAGTTCATGACCACGATCCCAGACACTTGAGAGGGACCCAAGTTACCTGAGACCACCGGTTCCATGGCCAGAAGGATGAGAAGAAACAGAAGTAACTTCATGGCTGGCAGGTCACAGGAGAAGGAGGTGGCTGTGCTGCAGGGGATAGAAATAGAGTTCTGTGCAGCAGGGATGAGCCTCGCTTTTATTGGCAGGGTTGTAGGCAGTGAATTCTAGCAGGAGAGGATTTGTATGAGATCAGCCAGGCCAAAGGACAGTGTGTAGCAGATTTCGTGGCAAAGCACGAGATGAGAGTGTGGGAAACTGGCCAGCACCCGTGCCAATAGTGGGAGGAGACGGGCAAATTAGAGCCTCTTAAGCCTTTCAAGACCAAAAGAATTAATGAATGCATAAATATACATCAAGAAATTCCTAATTAAAAAAAGTACTTATTCTCAGCTTTCTAACAAAAGGATACATAGGCGTATCTTTCCGAGGCTTGACCTCGCCAATCTGGTTCCCAGTTCAGGGCTTTAGCTTTGTTATTTGTTCTCCCTTGAGACCTTCCATGGCTGGCTCCTGTTTATCATTCAGTCTCATCTGGAAGGTCACCTCCTGGACAGGCCTTTCCTAGTCACCCTAGATATCGGCACTCCCACCTACAGTGGCTCTGGATCGTCAGCCCTTGATGCACCACCTGCACGGATGTATCCGTTCTTTTCAATTCTGTTTTACATGCTTTATCTTTGTCTCTTCCATTCGAATGTCAGAAATTTGCCTTGTAACCCCACCGCCCGTAACCTCCCCTGGATTAGAGTATTAATTCAACTGTTTTAACAGGTATTCTCCCCGAACAAGGATTCCAAAAGACAGACATTGACTTCTTTCTCATGGAAAAGTCTGGGCAAGGAGTTGAGTGTAGCAGCTTCCTGATTCAGCAGAGAGCAAGGGTCCCCCTGGCTTGATGTTCTGCCATCCTCCACAGGCAGCTTCATTTGATGACCTGAGAGGGCTGCTCCAGTCCCCGCCGTCAAGGCCCCACTGCAGCCATCCGGGGGAGGAGAAAGAAGGAAATGAACTGCGTACTTTTGCCTTTAAGGGACACGACTGAGCATCTGCACACACAGCTTCCACTCCAGTACATTGGCCAGAACTTACTCACAGGGCCACACCTACCTGCAGGGTAGAATGGAAATATTTTCCTTATTCTGGGCAACCATGGCTAGCTAACATTCGGGGGTAGTCTTACTAAGAAAAAGGGAAGGACAGATATTGGGGGAGGAGCTAGCAACCTCTGACACACCCAACACATCGCAGGAACTTCATAAATACCTGTGGTCCGAATAAATAACATACCTTGACCTATAAGAAGTGATCTAATGGGGAAGCAACCCAAGTCCTTCCAGGGTGTAGAGAAAGTGCGTGGACTGTATCCCTTCAGCCCAGCATCTCAGGAAGCTGAATAAGGACTGGACCTCAGGCAGAACTTCAGAAACTATGACAGGAGAAGAAGAATGAAGAGAATTCTAGAATCCAAGAATACCAGGATTGGAGAACAGGTTTTGATTTCACGCAGATTTGAAATTGAGGATTGGCCCTGACATTCGGTACCTGTTGGCCTTGAACAAGGTAAATTTCCTGAGTATCCTATGATCAAATACAAATCGTAACTACACCTGGTTGAATTAAGTGGGATAACTTGCGTAAATTGCTTAACCAAGTACCTGACACCTCGTAGGTGCTGAATAATCATTAACTATTATTATGTTGGTTTTCATTATCATTATTTTTGCATCCTCATATTTATTATATTTCTTTTCCTCCAAAGTGGAAATCATAAGCCTCCAACTCACGTCCGACAAAATTGAGACTTGGTCAGGTGACGGGAACTGCTCAGGCGCTTCCTGGATGGAAAGAAGGATGGACAACGGAAAGCCAATTTCCACAGAGGAAGGTAGGAGAAAAGTCAGTAGACAGTCGCGGTTGTGAACGTTTGAGACAGAAGGGGAGACCCGGATGGAAACAGGCAGGCACCACATCATCACGTGGGGGCCTTCATTAATTGTTTTTAATGTTAATTTATTTTTGAGAGAGAGAAAGAGAGAGAGAGAGAGAGAAAGTGGGGGGAAGGGGCAGAGAGTGAGAGAGAGACACAGAATCCGAAGCAGGCTCCAGGCTCTGAGCTGTCAGCACAGAGCCCGATGCGGGGCTCAGACTCACGTGAGATCATGACCTGAGCTGATGTCAAGAGTTGGATGCTTAACCGACTGAGCCTCCCAGGCACCCCCATGCGGGGCCTTCGATGTCATGCTCAGGGCTTGGGAATCCAGCCTGCGCACAACAGGGAATAGTTAGATCTTTTAGAGAGGACTGTGGGGGCATGGTCAGATTTTTTTTTTTTTTTTTGCCTCGAAGAATCACTCCAGCAGCCCATATTGAAGATAATTGCCAGGGTAGAGTCAAGCAAGCAAAGACTAGCAAGGAGGCTGTTTCTCCCTCCGGGGAGAAATTACAAGGCCTCATTGTAGCCGGAAAAGCATAAACACAAAGGGTGTAAAAGGAGAGAACATCCAGCAAGTGCAGCGGAGACCCAGGCGTTCCTCCTGGTCCGGGGCTGGGAACTGGGCAGCCTGCGTGTCCTTGAGAATGTTATTCAGCCGCTACAGGACTCAGCACGGGGGACGAGATGGCCTCGCAGGATGTTGACAAGCCTGTATCCTGAAGTTAATCTCCTGACTGTAGTACCTCGGAAAAAGTAATTAACTCTGAACCTGTGTCCTTGGCTATACGACGCGGGTAACAACGGCGCTTGCTCTGTAGGTTGTTAACGAGGACCAAATGAGTGAATAGGCACAAAGCATTTGGTGAATACGCGTAAGACCCCTGACACTTACCCACCACAATAGAAGTATCTGCTGTCATTATTGTAACAGACCACAAGGTCCACCCTGGAGATTCCAGGCCCCTTCTTATTACAGTTCTTTGCGATATTTCATAAGCCCCTTTATGAAGCCTCCTAGACAGATTGGCAAGAAGCACTGGGACCGTTCAGAGAAACAGCCTTGACTGAGCTAAGGAGAAATGGAAAGAGATAGGTTCATTGCTACAGCACATCTATACTTGGGCATCTGAGTTTATATGTGCAGTGCATTTTGTTTATATGTACTTGTGCGTATGTGTAAATTTGTGCATAGCTGTGCATGCTCAGATTTTGTGTATTTTGTGTATAATTTGCGTGCCTGAGTTCTTTGTGTGTGTTCTGTGCATGTGAGTACTTGAATGTTCTATGTGTGAGAATGTTTATAGTCGGATCCTGTTTGTGCACAGATGTGTAATTGGTGGGTGGGTGGGTGTTTGTGTATTTTTGAGTACGTGCGTGCATGTGGATTTGTTCTCAGATCATCAAGTGCCAGGACCTAGAGTTCTGTCAGTTAAGCTCCATTTTCCCCTTGAACCCCTACATTCTCTGACTCCGGAACGTGACTGTTGTATGGTGATCTTCTCTGTTAAGGTGGGAAACCAGGCCGAGGCTAAGGGAAGTGGGAAGCAAGGGGCAGGGGCTGTAAGTGCGGCCAGCAAGCAGAAGCCACTGTGGGAGAAGAGGCCAAGAGACAGGGGAAGAGGCAGGCCTTGGTCAGAGAGCCAACTTGGCCCCTGGGAACTGTGTGGTAGCCTCCAGAACCCGCCCCGAAGAGAACAGACTGTAGCCTGGGCCTTTGTAATGCCTCCCACACGGTACAGGCTGGCCTGACCGGTTCTCTAAGACCTGTACCACCCACCCCCTGAAATCTGCAAAGTTGCATTTCTCAGCTTCTGAAAGGCCACCCAGTCCCCGCAGCCACTGTGGGGCAGGGGGCGGGAAGTGCTAGGGACCAAGTTCCCAGAGGGTCCCACACAGCCTAGGTACTTTTACTTTAGCTCAGCTGGTCCTCCCTCGAACCTGTGAGGTTAATAATACGACAAGAAGGTAGAAAAAATGAGAACCAATAAAATCACAGCCTTTTACAGGCTTCTTTGACTTCCATGGATTCACGTCTTCTCCTCACTTTCCCAGTGAGGTAGGAAAAGCGTCCAGCTGAGGGCCTCTGGCTTGAGAAAGGCAATATGAGGCCAAGTTTGTATGAAAGTGTGGTGAGGCTCCCATAGAGGAACTGGGTGCTAGAGAAACCCCTACACTGGTATATCCCCCAACTGTGTCCTGCTTCAAGCCGTGTTCCATGAAACAGATGCTAGTGAGCGTGTTTCTTCTAAAATTCTTTAATACGTTCATAGTCACATACCAGTTCTGAATACTCCACGACACTCAAGCCTCAGGAAATGCTTTATTTCTGTATACGTATGTTATTTTATTTTTTTAATGTTATTTTTGAGAGAGAGAGAGAGAGAACACGCACAAGCCGGGGAGGGGCAGAGAGAGAGGGAGACACAGAATCCGAAGCAGGCTCCAGGCTCTGAGCACAGAGCCCGATGCGGGGCTCGAACTCACAAACTGTGAGCCAAAAGCCAGACACTTAACCGATTGAGCCACCCAGGTGCCCCATCTGTGTATGCATTTTAAATTCAGCTCCAAGATACCACTTGCAAAGCTGGTGAGGTGTCCAATGGCAGTTGTCGTTGGGGTGTCCTGCCTTCCTCCACTTGATCCTACTAGGACCCCATGATTTTGGTAAATGAGGAGGAACTTGATCCTTACTCGATGATGATGATCTTCATTTCTCTTGCTTCTCATGCTCAAGGTATTGCTGATGAATTCCGCTAACCGTTCATTGAGCGGCTCTGGGCACTGGAGAACTGTTCCTCACCGGGGCTGTCATACCCAACATGGAGGCAAAGGTTGCTGGTCCCAGGACCAGAGCCATGGTGGCTGTCTCCACAGTGATGACCTCCATGCTGGCAATCCTGTCCAAACACTTATCACCTCAGGGTGTTTTATCAAACACCCTTGGAGCCGAACCCCCATCTTTTCTCCTGGTTGTGTGGAGATTTAACACCTCCAAATGGCAGGCAACTCCTCTCCTGAACTTGAAGCTAAACTCTTCATCCCATTCCTCCTGAGACCATCCAATCTAGCTACCCTCCTTGTGCCTGGGCCTCTCTAATAAAGATGGGGGGAGTGGAGAGCAATCTTCAGGGCAGCCCCTGAATCTCTCTCTCTCTCTCTCTCTCTCTCTCTCACACACACACACACACACAAGCACACACATACTTTCTTCAGTTCCCCAGTAGCAAAAGAAGGCCAAGATTTAGAACACAAAATCCTGGCCCCCCTTCCAATAACTAGGCAGAAAAAAAATGACCTTTTCACTCTCTATGCTGATGCCTGGTCAAGTAAAAAGGAGGAAAAAAGTTATCAGGCAATTGCTACATTGAATTCTTAATATGTCACCCTGCCACAATGTCTGTTCCAAAAATATTAAGTACATTTGTATAACTGATCTCATTAATATGTAATGATTTTGCTTTTAAGGCAAAGCATGACGTCCACAACGCCTCCAGACATTCAGAGAAGACACCGCCTGACTCACGCAAGTGTATATTTCAATTTGCTCGGCCATAATGGAAGCATCCACCAATGGCCATCACAGCGATGGGTGATGTAACTGTAGCCACCCCTGCTAAGTGTCTCATCTTACAATCTCAATACGTATCTCTAGTAATATTCCGTGGTTATTGAGTATCCAACATTGATACTATTCCAATGTGAAGCTATGCCCTAAAGAGGAAATGCTCGTGTACCATTCCCACTATTTTAAGCCAAACAGAGATCTCATTAAGTCAAAACTCTTCAACTAATATTGCTTGAATACTCGATTTGTGCTAGATTCTGCTCTGAGATACAGAAAATAAATCAGCCGCGGTCTTCATGGGGATGACAGTCTATTATGAACACACACTCTGAGCAAATATAAGTACAGGTGTGGTGGGTGGGTGGTGCAGAGAAGAAGTGCAGGATCCAGGTGGCAAGGCCAGGACTAGGGGGAGGTGAGGGAGGTGCCCAGGAGGCACTCATATGACCCTGAGACTGAGGGCCCCTGACGGGTTGCACCTTAGGCACCTCCCCCTCCTCCCCCTAGTCGTGGCCCTGGCAGGTCTGAAGCCACTGTAGAAGTCCAGGCAAGGCTCCAGATGTCCAGTGCCAGGATGGCTATGCTGCTGGTAGGATCCTGGAAGATTATTTCTGCTGCCCACTCTCCCTTGGTCCTTCCAAGCCCAGTTCAATTGTCGGGACTTCCAATCAGTTCTATGAGCTACATAGCATCCTGACAAGAAATGTCCTTTCTGCTTAAGTCGGTCTCTGATGAACTCAAGCCATTACATCCAATGACAAATTTAAGGTGCGTCATCATCAAATATGTTGAGGAACGTTGCTGTATTCCATAAAGAACCCTTGTGACATTGGGCACCAGGATGTGGGACAATCGGACATGGCAGAGAGATGAAAAGATCAGTGGCAAAACTCAAGGTAGGAGGTCTGGGGTGGGAAAAAGAGGGAGGAGGCCAAGGAGGGACTGAGCCGAGGGGGTAGCCCTGAAAACAGATTGAACACTAATCGAGTATTCAATCAATATTAGTTGAACAATTTTGACTTAATGAGATATATGCTTGACTTACAGGGCCCCTCCCCCTCCAAAGACTCAAGGGGCGATGATGGCAGACCTGTCATGAGAAGTGAACAAGAAGGCATCCTGTCTTTTTTTTTTTTTAATTCAAGTTAGTTAACATACAGTGTAATCTTGGCCTCAGGAGTAGAACCCAGTGATTCATCTCTTACATATGACACCCAGTGCTCATTCCAAAGAGTGGGAGGGCATCCCAAGTCTTCCTGGGAATCGAACGTGTGCTAGATTCTGTCCTGGGTGCTTCCTACCTGTGATTTCATTTAATCTAATGACACCCCTGTGCCTTGGGTGGGATGGATCCTCACTTTAGAGATGAGAAAATAAAACAGAGAGGGTTAAATGGCCTGCCCAGCGTCATGCAGCAGATATGTGACTCAAGGACTTGAACCCAGATCTTCTGATCCTGAATCCAGTGTTCAAAAGTGTTTGACACGTCTGGTGATACTCAGACACTGAGGCTGGAGGTTTTCATGAAAAAAAGGTGTGCTGGAATTGGTGCAGCCGCTCTGGAAAGCAGTGTGGAGGTTCCTCAGAAAATTAAAAATAGACCTACCCTATGACCCAGCAATAGCACTGCTAGGAATTTACCCAAGGGATACAGGAGTACTGATGCATAGGGACACTTGTACCCCAATGTTTATAGCGGCACTCTCAACAATAGCCAAATTATGGAAAGAGCCTAAATGTCCATCAACTGATGAATGGATAAAGAAATTGTGGTTTATATACACAATGGAATACTATGTGGCAATGAGAAAGAATGAAATATGGCCTTTTGTAGCAACGTGGATGGAACTGGAGAGTGTGATGCTAAGTGAAATAAGCCATACAGAGAAAGACAGATACCATATGGTTTCACTCTTATGTGGATCCTGAGAAACTTAACAGGAACCCATGGGGGAGGGGAAGGAAAAAAAAAAAAAGAGGTTAGAGTGGGAGAGAGCCAAAGCATAAGAGACTGTTAAAAACTGAGAACAAACTGAGGGTTGATGGGGGGTGGGAGGGAGGGGAGGGTGGGTGATGGGTATTGAGGAGGGCACCTTTTGGGATGAGCACTGGGTGTTGTATGGAAACCAATTTGACAATAAATTTCATATACTGAAAAAAAAAAAAAGAAAAAGAAAAAAAGGTGTGCTGGGGATGACTGAGTCAACCCATAAGGCTGAGGCCAATTTTAGTGTATGAAGGGACTGGATGGTAAGTAGGTGATGCTGAACAGAGCTTCCCAAGTCAGAATAAAGAATCAAATCCTTTTTGATTAATCAGATAAGTAGCAAGGGTTGGGAACACTTGAGACCATGACCCAAATCATGGGGCTGGTAATGGGAAAATCCCCACTGTCTCAGTTCAGGATCAGTCTTAGAAAAAGACTAGCCCACAGTTCAAGATCATGTGGCCCCCACTGGGAGGAAAGGAAAAAGATGAAGTGGGAACCCACGTGGGGCCTGATACCTGCTCTCTGCAGGTGGAAGAAAACTACGAGACACAATCCAGGACTCCCTAACGCGGTAGAACTGGGGGTGTTATCAGGGGAGAGCAGTCACAGCCTTTTGGGCTGAAAGTAGAGAAAACGAAGCAGCGGGCTAAGAATGGGTTCTCATGTTCATCACAGATTCTTGCTTGCCTCCTCGACTTACCCTGAAACACCCCGAGATTCGGCCCCCCAAACCTGCCGTAGCCTGTATCTCGACTCTAAAGCTACACTGTCCAGCACGATAACCACTACCCACATTTAGCTATATAGATTAGATTAGATTAGATTAGATTCAATATTCAGTTCCCCAGTGACACTAGCCACATTTTTTTTTCATGTCCTCATCGAGCTTACTGATTGTGGGGGGGGGGGGGAGGATATAAATAACAAATCACGTAATATGTACTTGTGGAATGATTTAAAAATCAAATGCTCTATGTTTGCATTACTGTCCCCCTCCCCCCCACCCCCCACCTCCCCACCCCCACCCCCCCCCGCCCCCGCGTTGACTTTATACGTATTCACATACCTTTAGAAAACATAGCATTGGTTGATGTTTTGGTTTCTATTTCAGGGGACGTCTTTCTTTTTTTCACCCCACAATATGTCTTGCAGCGTTAGGTAGATTGACATCCTCTTTTTTAAGTGAGACGTAGTGGTCATCGGTATGCATACTTCATTTCCGGGCTAATGGGCATTTAGAATGTTCTGGGGTTTTCCTTTTGCATTACAAACAAGGATGCAACAGGCGTCTCCACCCACTCACTCACCACATCTCAAATGGCCAACAGCCACACGTGGCTAGTAGCTACCATATTGGACACCGCGGAGCTGGGATGTTTCCATCATTATAGAAAATTCTCCTGGCAGTGCTGACTCTAGAAAACAGGAGTCAAATGGGTAGAATGAACACTCCTTATTTACATCATCTGGGATGAACTGCGGGCCAGCAGGCTAGGAGCTAGGTGCCAAACAGACTAACCTACTGGTCTTCCCTGTTCTGTCTCACCTGCACGCACACCTCTCTTTGTTCTTGATTTGTAAGTTCAATGAGGCGGAGCTACCAGACACAAATGGGACAGTCGAGAATGATTTAGTAGAGCCGTGGGCTCCGATGACGTTGGGCTCAAAGTCGGGCGAGATGGGCCAGACTGCAGAAGTTACTCCAGGCTTCCGGTTGGCGGCAAGGATCTAGTTTTGACAGGTACATGCTTGGGGTTGACACAACACTTAGTCTCATCATTGCATAAGAGGTAGAATACTTCACTATCTTTACACGTTGTTCTGCACCTTCCCAACTTTTTCCAGCAGTGCCTGGCTGAAATTAAAAAGGAAGGAGAGGACAGGGTCAGTCCTGAAATAAAGCAGAGGGCTGGGGAAGGGGGAAGGCACCCCAGCAGAGAAGACAGTAGTAAGGAAATAAGGAGATGTGCGGGGAGGAGTATTGGCCATTTTCCTTTCTTCTCCCATTTGTGTCGTCAGTCACAACCCCGAAGTCCTCCCCAGGAGGCAGCTTCCCCTCCCTGGCCAGCTCCTTTGGGGGAGGCAGGAGCCTTCCCCCCCCCCCACTAGGTTTTGTCTCCTTCATAATACAATGTAACCAGGTACCCAATATCAGTTACTTTTTCCCTTTGCCCTCAGTCCCCTCTCTGACCCTATCAATGAAACCGGACAGGAGTCTGAAATACACCCATCTGGACATCTGCAAGTTTTCTAGGGCATCTGCAAAACTCCCAAGAATGTAACACTCCCTCCTCCACAACATCCCGGGCCTTTTTGTGCGTCTTAACCAGCCTAGATAATTAGCTGCTCTGGGGGACGCACAGCCTAGAGTGGCCCAGATAAATTAAAATTGCCTGAGAACGGTATCAGAATCCTCAATCAGAAATTCAGGAACCGTTTTCATGGAGGCAACAATAGCTCGAAATTCAAATCCCCCCCGATGTTCTTAGGAAAGTGCCCATTTCCTCCATATTCCGCACCCGCATCTCTCTCCTCCGTGTACCCTCCGCCCAGATCATCATGTTCCACTTCTCCAAAGCACACCAGAGAAGATCAGAGTAGTCAAGTAATAGCACTGAAAAGATCAGCTGGTACAAGAGAACTCAAATTTTCCCCTGGCTACAGAGATCGTCCAGAGGCCTCCAAGGAGGCTGCCATTCTCCTATTCCAGGCTGTTAGAGCCCCCAGAATTCCCTGAACATGACCCACTCCCGCTTGGGAGAGATCCTATTTACCTTGGGTAACCTGGGCCAGGAGCAGGCTAACAGTCAAAACCAGGAGAATACGCTTCATGAACGCTGAGGGCTCAGGGGGAGATTAGGAGGCTTAGAGGCTTCTGGGCTGGCAAGACACACAGAGGTCTGCATTCTGGGCAGTCCAGACCGGTATTTATTGCCCCGAGGAGCATGGCAGAGCCATGATCAGTGAACCAGAAAGGGAACAGTCCCTTAAGATTAGACAAGCAGACAAGTCATCAACCACACTGGTTGAATGGCCGCCGGATACCCCACCCTTGTCTAAACCTCCAGGGGAGGCTAGGACAGGGGGAAGAGACGTTAACAAAGAGAAGACACAGCCTTACCTTTGAGGAGGTTTGCAATGTAACTGGGGAGCCAAGAAGGGGAAAAAATGCTTTCGCTAGTCATTCAGTTCTGGTAAAAGAAAAGAAAGGGCAGTGAGACCGAAAAGGAGTGATACTTCTGTGTCCCTTGGGTTCTCTCCAGCAATAAGAACATCTTAGGATGTCTCATATGTTGGGGATTCGTTTTAATGGTAAAGGAAGGGCATGGGGCGCCTGGGTGGCTCAGTCAGTTAAGCGTCTGACTTTGGCTCAGGTCATGACCTCTCGATTCGTGAGTTCAAGCCCTGAGTCGGCCTCTGTGCTGACAGCTCGGAGCCTGGAACCTGCTTCAGATTCTCTCTCTCTCTCTCTCTCTCTCTCTTTCTCCTGGCCATCACTACTGGAAACTAAAATGTCAGGCTTTGCGGAGTGGGATGAGGAGGAAGGCCACAGCCCCGACTTTTAACAGCGTGTGTTTGAGAACAAGTGGCATCCTCCTAGGTGGCAAAGGAAAGGCCACTTTCTCCCATTGCGGTGTTTCCTATAATCTATGGTAGACTGCATTACCGACCCCAATTTTACACCCCTATCTGAATCCATTTCGAAGGTCTCATCCCGGGAGGAATGCACTTCCCTGTCCCTTCACTTTTGTCTGGGCTGTGAGACTTGCTTTTTAGCCAATGGCACATGGCCAGGAGTGACAGCGTGCCAGTTTTGAGCCCAGACTTTAAGAGGCGATGACCGTTTTTACTGCCCTTTAGCACCTCGGCCATCACCGTGAGAAGCACGCGCCCCAGTGGTCCAAAGACAATGAGACATTCACGGAGCAGAGCCACCCCGGCTTGCCCACGGAGCTCCAGTGAGAAATTAAGCTGTGCCTGCTACTCCAACCCCAAGCAGAGCAACCCAGCCAAAGTCCAGCTTCCCCGCTGACTCGTGAGCCATGATCAAGAATGCTGTGTTAAGACCCTGAGTTTGGGAGTGGGAGAAGACATAGTAATGGCTTAGAGATACATAAGGCCAGCAGACAGATCAGAAAACAGACAAATCAAATGCTTTTTAGCACAGTAAGGGAAAGGTCTATCATTTCAAAATGGGCAGACACAAGGGCACATTAACAGGAGGCATGTCTCCTTTCTGACACAGAATAAGACAGTTGTCTCCAAGAAAAACGAATGCTCTAGACAAGGGGCCATCAGACCTTTTTTGTAAAGGCCCAGGTAGTAAATATTTCCGGGTTCTCAGGCCATGCAGTCTCTGTTGCAACTACTCAACTCTGCCTTTGTAGCACAACAAGCGACCACAGTGTGTAAACAAATGGGTGTGGCTGTGTTCCAAGCAAGCTTTATTTACAGGCACTGAAATGTGAATTTCATATAATTTTCACACGTCACTAAATATTATCTTTTTTATTTTTTTTTCAACTGTTCAAAAACGTAAAACCCAATCTTAGCTCACGGGTCATACAAAATCAGGCAGCAGGCTGGATCCAGACTGGCAAATGTTAGAAAGCTAAATAACGCCAAATAATGACAGGGAAATGAGAATAGAGGAATATTCACGTACTGCTGGTGGGGTGTGGATCAGAGGCTGAATGACTATGAATCTCAAAGGTTCAGGGCCCCTCACTAGCTTGGACCCTCGTGAGTGCTGAGAATTCTAGAATGTTCTAGCTAAGGAGGGGAAACAAGGTTGCGATTAGGAAACATCAATAAATAGGCATTTCAGGCTGATTATCTTAAAAGATCCCAGTAATCTATTGTAATTTTGTAGCTCATTCTAAATACACAGTCAGGGGCGCCTGGGTGTTGCAGTCAATTAAGTGTCCGACTCCGGCTCAGGTCATGATCTTGCGGTCTGTGCGTTCAAGTCCTGCGTGGGGCTCTGTGCTGACAACTCAGAGCCTGGAGCCTGCTTTGGATTCTGTGTCTGCCTCTCTCTCTGCCCCTCCTCTACTTGCGCTCTCTCTCTTTCTCAAAAGTAAATAAACATTTAAAAAACTTTAAATCCATATTCACTTTGGGACCTGGTTTTGAATTTGTAATTTTGTGTTCTTTGTAAACAGAATCCCAAAATTCTAAAAAGCTGGCTCCTACTCTTGAGATGGAAACAGTCATTCTGGGGAGGAATCTAATGACACTTAGTCCAATCAAGTGTAAGCATTTGTTGTGACCCAGAAATTCCAATCCCGGGTACATGTTCCAAAGAAATCCTCCTTTTCCAAAAGGAATATGCGTGGGGCTATCATATGCTGGAGAGTTTGGTGTGCACAAATAAATATGGATGAGTGTTGAAAACCAGTGCTCACTATAACTGTATCACCACTTTGGAAAGCAGTTTGATGGGGTTTTTGTTTTGTTTTGTTTTGTTTTTAGTTTGATGGTTTCTTAAAAATTTAGACACACACTTACCATACAATCCGGTGATTTCATTCCTACATATTTATCCAAGATAAAGAAAGGGCTATGTCTACACCAAATAGTGCGCAACACATTTTCATAGCGGTTTTATTTATTCACGAGTAGAAACAACCTAAATAAGTTGTTTGCTAAATCAAGTAGCAAAGAAATAAATGGCAGTATGTCCATATAATAGAACACTACTCAGAAGTAAAGAATTAATGGTTACTACACACAGTACACAGGACTCTAAAAAGTGAGTGAAAGAAGCCAGATAAAAAGAGACTATACTGAATAAATCTATTTGTATGAAACTCTAAAAAAGATTATCTACAGTGACAAAAAAAAAAAAAAAAAAACAAACCAACAACAACAGCAAAAAAGTATCAGTAGTTGCCTAGGGCTGTTGGGAGGGGGTGGGCATTGACTGAGATGGGACAGTAGGGAACTTTTAGGATGATGAAAACATTCTATACACAGGTGTCAAAACTCATCAAAATGTATACACTTAAAATGGGCCCATTTTATACATAAATTATGCTTAAAATTGCAGTAAAGTTGACTTCTCTAAAAACTAGTGCTAATTTTAAAAAGTAAGCAACAGAACGAAATATATGACGTAAAACCACTATGTAAAATAAAAATACATACACTTTTTTTAATCTTTTTTTTTTTAATTTTTAATCTTTATTTATTTTTGAGAGACAGAGTGCGAGCAGGGGAGGGACAGAGAGAGAGGTAGACGCAGAATCCGAAGCAGGCTCCAGGCTCCAAGCGGTCAGCACAGAACCCAACGCAAGGTTCGAACTCACAAACCATGAGATCATGACCTGAGCTGAAGTCGGACACTTAATCAACTGAGCCACCCAGGTGCCCCCAAAATACATACGCTTTAAAAAGGTACATATTCAGGGGCGCCTGGGTGGCGCAGTCGGTTAAGCGTCCGACTTCAGCCAGGTCACGATCTCGCGGTCCGTGAGTTCGAGCCCCGCGTCGGGCTCTGGGCTGATGGCTCAGAGCCTGGAGCCTGTTTCCGATTCTGTGTCTCCCTCTCTCTCTGCCCCTCGCCCGTTCATGCTCTGTCTCTCTCTGTCCCAAAAATAAATAAACGTTGAAAAAAAAAATTAAAAAAAAAAAAAAGGTACATATTCAAACATGGAAAGAGTTGCTTGTGCAGGACACGGATAGGAATTGATTGTAGGGATAGAAATCAATACATCAGTAAAAGCATCAGCCATAACACCAACGCTGAGAGGAGCCTGGGTGGCTCAGTCGGTTAAGTGTCCAACTCTTGATTTCGGCTCAGGTCATGATCCCAGGACTGTGGGATGGACCCCCATGTGGGGCTCTACACTGAGCATGGGGCCTGCTTAAGATTCTCTCTCTCCCTGCCCCACCCCTCTCCCCCACTTGTTCTCTCTCACTGTCTTTAGAATTAAAAAAAAAAAAAAATCAACAATGCCAAATTTGCTGTGAATAATTAACTGGATCCTTGAAACAGAGCTAAAAGAAATAAAAAAGGGGGCTATTTGATAAGAGGCTTTCTTCTAAGGATCACTAGTGAGGAAATCAGCCCTCTGGACTGGAACTCATTTCCTTTCCTTCCAGAAAAGGTAGCTAAGGCCCAGGGCAAAAACAAAGGCACAACTCCCTCCATTCTTGAGGAGAGAGGTTGTTTCTAGAGTCTTGAAAGACTGGAGAGAAAGTAGAGAGCAACTCGTGGGAGCCCCATTCTTGCAGAAACCTGAGTTTAGAAGGAACTTCATTTGTACATCAAAAGAACTTTTAAAAGACACAGAGTTTCTCCTACACTAAACTGTTTCGAGATCTACCTCTCCTGCAGTAAAGAACTTTATCATAATATACAAAATGGAGTATTACTTGGCCATCAAAAAGAATGAAATTGGGGCACCTGGGTGGCTCAGTTGGTTAAGCGTCTGACTTCGGCTCAGGTCATGATCTCATGGTTCGTGGGTTTGAGCCCCTCATCAGGCTCTGTGCTGACAGCTGAGAGCCTGGAGCCTGCTTTGGATGCTGTGTCCCCCTCTCTCTCTCTTCCCCTGCCCCATTCATGCTCTCTCTCTCTGTCTCTCTCTCAAAAATAAACAAACATTAAAAACATTTTTTTTAAAAAGAATGAAATCTTGCCATTTGCAACAACATGGATGGAACTAGAGTGTATTATGCTAAGCAAAATTAGAGAAAGACGAATATCATATGTCTTCACTCAAATGAGGAATTTAAGATACAAAACAGATGAACATAAGGGAAGGGAAGCAAAAGTAATATAAAAAACGGGGAGGGGGACAGAACATAAGAGACTCTTAAATATAGAGAACAAACTGAGGGTGGTGGGGGATGGGCTAAATGGGCAAGGGGCATTAAGACACTTGTTGGGATGAGCCCTGGGTGTTATACGTAGGGGATGAATCATTAGATTCTATTCCTGAAATCATTATTGCCCTGTATGCTAACTAACTTGGATGCAAATTAAGAACTTCACCATAACCCTGCATGTTTGTTCTCGTGGATGCCGATTCGCAGAATAAGTGGCCTAAAAAGGAATGACCGGAGCCCATTATACGAATTATTTAGCAGAATCAGCACTGGTTTTCAGCAGTAGAGGAGACTCTCATAAAAGACTGCGTCCCATCTACATTTTTGCTTCATTGCAGTCTCTGGGGGTGGGGACATTGGAGGGAGGTGGGGAAAGAGGATGAAGCTACTGGCCACAGGAGGCTTGGAGACTTTCTGGCTTTCTTTCTATTACATTCCAGCTCTCTGGCTCCTGGTGCCATGTGTAATTAGCAATGGCAGTGGATATGCTGGCGTTTCTTCTTCAAGTTACTCGAAAGGATGTATGACAATCTATCACCAGGGCCAGTGTGGGGGAATTAAAAAAAAAAAAAAAGCTTTGGAACCAAACAAATCCAGGTTTAAATCCTCACTTTACCATTTATCATCCACGTGACTTTTAAGTTTTTACTTAAATTCCAGTTAGTTAACATACAGTGTCATATCAGGTTCAGGTATACGATATAGTGATTCAACACGTCCATATAACACACGGTGCTCATCACGGTAAGTGTACTCTTAATCCCCATCACCTATTTTACCCATCCCCTCCCCACCTCCCCTCTGGTAACCATCAATTTGTTCTCTAGAGTTAAGAGTCTATCTCTTGGTTTGTCTCTCTCTCTCGCTTTTTTCTCCTTTGCTCATTTGTTTTGTCTCTTAAATTCCACCTATGCATGAAATCTCATGGTATTTGTCATTCTCGGACTGATTTATTTCACTTAGCGTTGTACTCTTCCAGCTCCATCCATGTGGTTGGAAATGGCAAGATTTTGTTCTTGTTGATGGCTGAGTAATAGTCCGTTGTTTATAGACACCACCAGCCATGTGGCTTTGAACAAGCCCATTCATGGCTTTGAACCTCAGTTCATCATTTCTCATATGGAGACACCACCGCGGACCTCAGAGGTTAGCTGGGAAGATTAACTAAGGTACTACTTGTGAAGCACATAGAGCAATGTCTGGCACACAGGAAAGCCCTGGTGACTGGTAGCTGTTGTTATTTACCGTGAATTCTCACCTACCTGGACTTCTTGGAGCATTTGACTCATGACCTCTTTCCTCCCTGAAGCTCTCCTGGCTCCCCTCCGTCATTAACCTAGTCAGTATTCAGCAAGGATTGTCAGTGATTCAGAGACCTCTCTGCCCACTGTGGTTTTTCAAATCAAGGTCGTAAGTTTCAAAACTTTGGGTCTCAGTCTAAGATCCAAAGTGTTTACCCAGAATCCAGGCTCAAGGCCAGATCTCCCTTGTGTGTCTGGAGTGCTACAATGTATCTCTGTTCGAGCTCTGATGAAAGACATATCAGAGCACGTTGCCAAGTTTATCCCTGTTTCTAGCTCTCTTGGGCCCCTCGGGATGACTTCTTAGTGTTGCCCAAACCTTTCCAGAAGTTGCTCTTTCTCTCAAGGCGTCATATCATTTTGTCTTCTTTCCCAGGCACCAACCACTGCTGTCTCCGCGTCAGGTCGTGTTTTCATCCCTCCTAGAATGTCTTTCTCTAACTGCCCCCCCTCCCTGCCTCCCTACGCAGGCCATTTTAAGGTTCCTATGGACCAAAGTCTAAGGTCCTCTGGACATAGTGGCAGAGGAACTAAGAGGGTTCTGGTCCCTAAAATGCTTACAGCTTCTTCAGGAAAATGGAAAGCAAGCATTTTTAAACGAACTTCCAAAGACGCTTAAGAAATGTTTGCTAAGTAAATCAAACCTTGATGAAGCAGCTGCTATGAACAGTCCAACTCTGTTGGGCACCAGAAATACAAAACAGTATAGGATAGTGGCCCCTAATAACCAACTGTATTAGGATAAACTAGATTACGATGTGGTAACAACAACAACAACATCAAAAGACTCTTGGTGGCTTGTGAGAACAAAGGTTTACTTTTCGCTCACGCTGCACGTTCTTTGCGGGTTGGCCGGAGACACTGCTCTGTCTTCTCACTTGGGAACCCAAACCGATTGGTAGCCACTCAACCGCTGCTGATCACCATGGCAGAGGAAAAAGAGAGCCCTGGTGGGTCTTAGAACTGCCTTTTACATGCCCTGACCTTGGAAATAATGTGTATGACCTAACTCACTGGCTACAACAGCGACACGGCCCCGGCCAACCACCAGAGGGCCAAGAAATGCACTCCTACTGCACGCCTAGAATGCCGAGAGCCGGAAGTATTTGAATAGCGTCAACAGCCACACGTATCATCATCGTGGCCAGGCAGGACGGCCACACGAATAAAAACAATACAAAGTACTCTGTGCTGAATCAAAATAGAAAAACATATTCGGGTGGAACAGCACAAGAAAAGGGACAATGAACAAAGGCCAGGGAGGTCAGCAAAGTTTCAGGGAGGGCCTTGTCAGAGCCTTGAAGGGAGGCAGGTTCCAGAGAAATGGCAGAGGGGAGGGTGTGAGGGGGTATTCCAGGTAAGGGAGCAGTGTGGACAGAGGGATGGTGGCTGCCAAAGCTTGTGACCCATTTGGAAACAAGGAAAATACTGCACGGCTATAGCTGAGAGTTCATGCACCATATAATGTTGCAGGATTGGATAGCCATTAGACCTTTAAATTCTTGAATGCAAATATAAGAAACTTAGACTTGGCTCTGGGGGTCAAAATCAGAAAATCGAGGGAGACTAAGAAGGTAGGGATCTGGTCCTTCCCTTCTCTCTTCCCATTTTAACATGAGCATCTTTCTGTTGATCTGTTTGATATATTGACTTCCATTTAAGGGTTCGTTTTTTAAGTTTTCTGCTGGGTCACCTGGATGGCTCAGTCAGTTAAGCGTCCAACTCTTGATTTTAGTTGAGGTCATGATCTCATAGCTCCTGAGATCAAACCCCGCGTCGGGCTCTGCACTCACAGTGCGGAGCCTGCTTGGGATTCTGTCTCTCTCCCTCTCTCTCTGCATCTCCCCTGCTCACGTTCTCTATCTATCAAAATAAATAGATCAACTTTTGAAAAATATGTTCTGCCGCTTTAAAAAGAAGCTTGAAAATCCCTGGTGTCAACAATATGGAGCCTTTTTCTTTTTTAGTTTTTGAGCATAGATTCTTAGAATTCAGAACTAAGAGGCTGTCTCATGTCTTATGTTATCGAAAGCAAAAGTTCACTCTAACCAATGCTCCCCCTTTCTTTTAAAACACTTTCAGTGATGGAAAAATTAGTACATGTCAAGATAGCACATTCCATGCTTGTACTCCTGTCATTTTAGGAGGCTATTTCTTTGTTGTTGTTGTTGTTGTTTAGGAGGCCATTTCTACTGAACTAGAATTTACCCTCCTGTAACCTTTACCCAGCATCCTGATTTCTCCCCTCCAACAGCTACCGAGAATGAGTCCAAAACAAAACAAAAAAACACTCAGGACCGCGTCTTTGAATGTTGACAATGTACAAGCCAGCCTTGAGAGAACCAGAGCTTCCACGATAGCAGATACAAGAAAATAACAATCCTGCTGGGGATGCCGAGAAAGTGAGATCAGCCCCTGTTTGTGAAGACTTAACTTCAGAGAGAGAGAGAGAGAGCCAGGTACACAGGCCAAAAGCACTTACAATAATAGCTACCACTTATGGTGTCCCTCCTCGTGCCAGAAACTATTCTGAGTGGTTTATACCTATTAGTTTACCTCATCTTCCCTGCAACCCTGCAAGATAGGGATGACTATGCTCCTCCTTTTCCCGATGAGGAACGGAAGCAGAGGCAAGACTGGGGTCTCTGCAGCGAAGGCTGCTGGGCACAGGGGTCTCTGGGGTTCACGGCCGGGCCGGGCAGGGGAGGCTCTCTGCCGGGACTGGCTCAGCAGCGCTGAGCAGCATGTTTGGCACATGCTTGCAGGCCAGGATGATACTATTTTGATGACCAAAGATCGCTTTGCAATATAGTTTGAAATCAGGAAGTGTGACGCTTCCAGCTTTGTTCTTTCTCGGGATTGCTCTTGGATATTCAGGATCTTTTGTGGTTCCGTGCAAATTTTAGGACTGGGTTTTTTTTTTTTTTTTTTTTTTTTTTTTTTTTTTTTTTTTCCTGTTCCTATAAAAAAAAAAAAAAAATGTCGTTGGAATCTTGATAGGGATTGCACAGAATCCAAGGTGGCTTTGGGTAGCATAGACACAGTTACGATACTAAGTCTTCTGATCCATGGACGCGAGAATACCTTTCCACTTCTTTGTATTTTCTTCGATTTCTTGTATCAAAGTCTTGTAATTTTCATATACAGATCTTTCACCTTCTTGGTTAAATTTCTTCTGAAGTATCTTATTGCTTTTGATGCTATTGTAAATGGGATTGGGTTGTTTGTTTTTTTTTTTTTTTTTTAGTGTTTTTATTTATATTTTTGAGAGAGAGAGAGAGACGGAGCGTGAGCAGGGGAGGGGCAGAGAGAGAGGGAGACACAGAATCCGAAGCAGGCCCCAGGCTCTGAGCTGTCAGCACAGGGCCCGACACGGGGCTCGAGCCCACGAACCGTGGGATCATGACCTGAGCCAAAGTCAGACGCTTAACCGACTGAGCCCCCCCAGGCGCCCCTAAATGGGATTGTCTTTCTTTCTTTCCTTTTCAGATAATTCATTGTGAGGGTACAGAAACACAACTGATTTTTGTCTGTTGGTTTTGTGTCCTACAACCTTGCTAAATTTGTTGATTAGTCCTAAGCTTTTTGGTGGAGCCTTTAAGGACGTGTTTATATACACAATCACGTCATCTGCAGAGAAAACTTCATTTCTTCCTTTCCAGTTTGGATACGTTTCATTTCTTTTTCTTGCCAGATTGCTCTGGTGAAGACTTGTAGGACTATATTAAATGTAAGTAGCAAGAGCGGGCACCTTTGTCTTGTTGCTGACCTTAGAGGAAGAGCCTGCAACCTTCCACAGCTGAGTATGACCCTCTCTGAGGTCAGGAGGTAGGGATGCTGTGGCCGGCTGGACTCTGTGGTCGGGTGGGGCTGCTGGCTGTGGCCCCTGGTCGAGAGGAACCACTACAAGGGCTCTGCAGTCCCCTCTGGTTGGATGAGATCTCGGGCTGCGTTTCCTGACAGGGTGGTGCCACTGAGTGTTCTCCACACTTGGGCCCAGCTACAGGCTGGGGGTGGGGGCTGGGGGCTCCATAATTAGCCCCGCTGGGATCTCAGGCTGTCTCCTGGGGCCACACGGTGCCGCTGGCTGGGTTCCGTGTTCAGGCCGGGCTGCAGCAGGCTGCCAGGGTCTCCGGCCAGGCTCCTGGTCAGCGGGACCGAAGGCTATACTCAGCAGTTGGCGAGGGCTGCACATTTGCTTCCCGGCCGGAGCAGGCCATAGAGTGTGCATCATTGGCCAGGGAGCTGGCAACTGAGCTCCCTAGCCGTTTGGAATCACTGGCTCTGCAGAGGGACAGAAATGCTGGCTGAGATCTCTGCTTGGGTCTGCTGCAAGCAGGAATGCAGTCCGAGAGCGGGTACTGGCTGCTGTAAGCCCCGCTCCCTTCTCCATCTCTATCTGATCCCCAGTACTCAAGCCGTACAGATTCCTCCCAAAGATCCCCGTGAAGCAAGACCCTAGTGAGCCCCTCTGGAAGCAGCCCACAAGGCCCAGCTGGATGCCCAGCTTAGGTTCGCTTTCTCCCCCTGGAGAAACCATAGACCCCGGGTATCCCTCTTGTTGCAACACTGTGCTAGCTCTGGGCGGGGGGTGGGGGGCAGGGACCTCCTTTTCTGAGGTCCGGGGGTGCTTCAATCTTACCCCCAAGTTCTCAGATTTCCACAGTGCCGTCCTGTCTATGGATAGCGGCTAGTTGGTCTTTCCGTAAAGGGGACTGAAGTTTAGAACAACCTATGCCACCATCTTGATAACATCACTTTCCCCTCTTAGTCCCTCGAGGAACTCAGGAAATCAGGGGGCCCTGATTGGATGGCAATCAGATTTCCACTGTCTGGAGGAGTGAAGGTTTGTAAGTGATACAGACCGTGTTATAAAAAACAAAGCCAGTCACGCGTCTGACTCAATTTCCACTCAGGTCATGATCTCGCGGTTCGTGAGTCGGAGCCCCACGTTAGGCTCTGTGCTGGGCAGCCTCAGAACCGGCCTGTGGTACTTCCCAGAGGTGGAGACCAGCCCACATCCTTGCCCTACAGCCTTGCCCAGTTGCTGAAAATCTGCACAGCCCAGATCTCCTCTCCCGTGTCACACTGACAATCCTCCTCTTATCTGAGCAGAAAACAAGAACTTTCTTATCTGAAGAGGCTAACACGTGGTCTCTGGATGGGGGGAGGCAACAAGGCGCCCTCTGAGAGCAGGGGGATCGTACTGAACACAGGAAGAGTTAAGTGAAGTTTTACCTATTTAAGGGTAAGATCTGGCCTTCTTTCCCATCTCCGCTTTGAAGACACTGACAGGCAGATTTGTACATTTTGAGCAGGATTTTGGAGAACAGTTTCCAGGGAAATCTGACCAATCCCAGAGGAAAAAAACCCTGAAGATACAGACACTGTATTTGCTTCTGTTTCAACTGCTGTAACAGACTACCATTGACTGGGTGGCTTACACAATAAGCATTTTTTTTTTTTTCTCCCAGTTCTGGATCCTGGCAAGTCCAAGATCAAGGCACCAGCAGATTCAGTGTCTGGTGAGGCCCTGCCTCCTGGTTTATTCATAGGCTCTTCTCACTGTCCTCACAGGGCAGATAGGGTGAGAGAGCTCTCTGGGGTCTTTTCTTATAGAGACACGAATCCCATTCATGAGGGCTCTAAGCACCGCCCAAAGGCCCCACCTCCTGACGCCATCCCACTGGGGGTTGGGATTTCAGCATATGAATTCGAGAGGAACGCACACTTTCAGGTCGTAAAGATTGCAGAGGATTCTTCCAGGGGAGATTTGACCAGTCCAAGAGGAAAAAAAGACCTGAAGACACGGGCACTGTGTGTTCTTTGATAAATGAAGCCAGTTGGTCATGGCCCACTCACAATATAAGCAAATAACCAAGAACTACTTACCAGATGAGGAAAGCTTCTAACATACCGGAAAAAGAAGGAGGAGGAGGAGGAGGAAGAGGAGGAGGAGGAGGAGGAGGAGGAGGAGGAGGAGGAAGAGAGGGATGGGTGGCAACAAAATAATAATAATAATAACAGCAACTGAAAAGAAGTAGATTATGCAGGAGACAACGTCATCGTCATCGGAAAAATCATCAAAATGAGAGAAGCTATTAATACCATGAAACTAGAACAGGATTATTTTTAAAAAGAAAGGAAAAAGGGACACCTGGGTGGCGCAGTCGACTGAGCATCTGACTTCAGCCCAGGTCATGATCTCACGGTTCATGAGTTCAAGCCCCACCCCAGGCTCTATACTCTCTCTCTCTCCCTCTCTCTCTCTGCCCCTTGCTCACTCGAGTTCTCTCCCTCTCAAAAATTAAGTAATTAATTAATTATTTTACAAAAGGAAAAAGGGGCGCCTAGGTGTCTTAGTCGGTTAAGCATCCAACTTCAGCTTAGGTCGTGATCTCGAAGTTCATGAGTTTGAGCCCCGGGTCGGGCTCTGTGCTGACAGCTCAGAGCCTGGAGCCTGCTTCAGATTCTGTGTCTCCCTCCCTCTCTGCCCCTTGCCCACTTGTGCTCTTTCTCTCTCTCTCTCTCTCTCTCTTAAAAAATAAACAATAAAAAAATAAACATTAAAAAATATTTTTAAACAATAAAAATAAACATTAAAAAATAAACATTAAAAAAACAAAAAGAGGGGCGCCTGGGTGGCGCAGTCGGTTAAGCGTCCGACTTCAGCCAGGTCACGATCTCGCGGTCCGTGAGTTCGAGCCCCGCGTCGGGCTCTGGGCTGATGGCTCAGAGCCTGGAGCCTGTTTCCGATTCTGTGTCTCCCTCTCTCTCTGCCCCTCCCCCGTTCATGCTCTGTCTCTCTCTGTCCCAAAAATAAATAAACGTTGAAAAAAAATTAAAAAAATAAAATAAAATAAAAATAAAAAAACAAAAAGAAAAAAAGAATAAGAAAAAATTTTAGTGAATAAAAGTACAAAGATAAAATTTCTAGAAATTAGATTAAATGAAATAAAAGCAGTAGAGAAAATATAAGAAAATGCGAAAATTAGGGCGCCTGGGTGGTTCAGTCAGCTAAGCTTCTGACTTCAGCTCAGGTCATGATCTCACAGTTGGTGAGTTCGAGTCCCGCATCAGGTGAGCTTAAGCCCTGCTTTGGGTGAGCCCCACTTCTCTCTCAATCTCTCTCTCTCTCTGCCCTCCCTTACTTGCACCCTCTCTCTCTCAATGAAAAAAAAAAAAAAAAAAAAGAAAATGAGAAAATTAGGGAATCCCACATCTGCAAAATAAGAATTCTAGGAAAGGAAGGAAGGAAGGAGGGACGGAAGGAAGGAAGGAAGAAAAGAGTTACATAAATAGGAAGCAAGAAACACAAAAGGCAGGAAATCATCAAAGAAATAAGTCAAGGAAAAAAATGTTCTAGAATTGAAGGACATGCATTTCCAAACTGATGGGGTCCACTGAGTGCTGAGTAGAATTGATTAAAATAATCCTACAAAAAATTTAGGCACATCATGATGAAATTTCAACACCCCGTAGTAGAGAGAAAATAGTAAAAGCTTTCAGAGAGAAAGAACAGTTTATAATACCGAGACGAGTTTCGGAACGGTCTCGGATTTCTCCACGGTGACACTCGATGTTGAAAGGCAATGCAACAATGCCTTCAGAAGGTTGAGAGGAAGTCATTTCCAATATGGAACGAGCAACCAAACTACTAACCGAGTGTGAGGTTAGTACATGGAGGCCAGATGTCTTCCAGACGCCATCAGGAGATGCTCTGCCAAAAGTAAAGGGGCAGATCAAGAAAGGTCTAGGATCCAGGAAGCAGGGCATTTATCACAGGAGAAAATCAAAGAGAATCCCCAGAATGATGTCAACAGAGACCCAGGATGGCAGCGGGTCTGGAGGCACCCAGTTCAGTCTGGAGGAAGTCCAACTCCAGGCAGATAAAATTGATAAGCTACCTAATGGTTCTGACCTTATTCAGAGGAGATAACAGACAGCTAAATTCTCATTTTTCATATCAGGAATTCAATGGGGAATATGTAAAAATGAAAAAAAAAAAGGAAATAACAATAGTATGTAAGCATATTATTTGGAGATATGGAGTGAAATCCAAAGAAACAACTAAAAGATATGAGGGGCACCTGGGTGGCTTGGTCGGTTAAGCGTCCGACTCTTGGTTTCGGCTCAGGTCATGATCTCACGGTTCATGGGTTCGAGCCCCGCATCGGGCTCTGTGCAGTCAGTGCGGAGCCTGCTTGGGATTCTCTCTTTCTCTCCCTCTCTCTCTGGACTTCCCCTGCTTGTACTCTCTCTCTCTCTCTCTCTCTCAAAATAAATAAAAGATTTAAAAGATAAGAAAGTGGTTCTCTTTGGAACGCAAGAAATGGAGAAAGGGAGATGTGTGGGCTATATGTTATTATAGCCCCTTATTCAAAGCTGAGTCCTAAAACTACATTTGGCTTTGATGAAAATCCAAACTAAGTATAAAAAATTAAACTAATACACATAGAAAGAAACAATGGATTAAGAATCAGGCCTGGGAGTGAATGTAACTTCAGCTTAACTCTTCAGCTTCTACAGCAATCCCAGAACATAAGACCCCTTGTAACACTGCCTGCCCCAGCTTCCTATCTCAGAGGTTCAAATAAATACGATACGCATCTCTGTTTATATTTGCCATGGTCCAAGAGGCGAGGAGCTATTTCTAAGCCTGTACGCGGACGGGTATGTAATCCCAGCATCTCCCCATGATAGTTATGTGAATGGCACTGAGTAAATCACTTCACTACTCTGATCCTCAGGTTCCCTATCCATAAAATAAAACTGATAACCGTACCTACCTCTCAGGTAGGTCTAAAGGGACAATGAGATCATAGATGCATCTAACATACAGTAGATCTGGTTTCCTCTCCTATATATACTTCCTTACCCAAGCCTTCCTTCTACTCGACTTTGATTAGGTGTGCCAAGAGACGAACACAGAAAACATCCAAAGGTATTTTAATCGAGCGCAGGAATCTGCTGAGGTCAGACTCGGGGCAGGGTTCTCTTCATTTCTGTGCCCTCGGGCTCAGAGCACTAACTCACGTCTGTAACGACTTTGGCTGAAACTTGGGCTTCACGCAGCACAGTTTACCACTCGTGCAGAAAACGTAAATCTTTTCATTCTTGATGCATTTCTCACGGCAGGAGCCACGAAGATTCCAGCATTTTTCAGTGCTGCCTGATACAAAGGGCGGAAAGGGAGAGAAGCCGACATCAGTCCTGAGGGGCGCTAGGTCCTGGCTTGAGAGGGCTAATTAATAGCCACGCAGAAGACCCTAGAACATGGAGTCACCTCCCACGATGTATAGGGCGGTGGTAAAGTCTCACATCCTTTCTGGACACTCATGCCACTCACTGCTCTTCCTGAATGTTCCGTCTCATGGGTACAGCGGGTCATAATAATTAAGGGTCAGTGGGGTCCGGTCATAACACTTAGGAACACGGACTCTCGGAACCCATCCACCTGGTTTTGAAATCTGTCTATACCGCAGCCAACTAGAAGAACTCAAGCAGGTTACTTCCTTTCTCGGAGCACCGATTTCCTCTTTTCTGAAAAGAAGATACAGAACCTGCCTCAGACAGTTGTGGTGGGGATCAAATGAAGAGCGTATAAAAGCCATTAGCATGAAAAAAACTTCAGATATGACACGATGGTATCTCGGAAAGAATTGTACATTAAAAAAAAAATTTTTTTAATGTTTATTTCTGAGACAGAGCATGAGCGGGGGAGGGGCAGAGAGAGAGGGAGACACAGAATCCGAAGCAGGCTCCAGGCTCTGAGCTGGCAGCACAGAGCCTGACACGGGGCTCGAACTCACAGACCGCGAGATCATGACCTGAGCCGAAGTCGGACGCTCAACTGACTGAGCCACCCAGGCGCCCCAAGAATTGTACATTTTAAAAAAAAATTTTTTTTTTCAACGTTTATTTATTTTTGGGACAGAGAGAGACAGAGCATGAACGGGGGAGGGGCAGAGAGAGAGGGAGACACAGAATCGGAAACAGGCTCCAGGCTCTGAGCCATCAGCCCAGAGCCCGACGCGGGGCTCGAACTCACGGACCGCGAGATCGTGACCTGGCTGAAGTCGGACGCCCAACCGACTGCGCCACCCAGGCGCCCCAAGAATTGTACATTTAAAAACATCGCTTTATTAGTAAAGACTAAACTAGAAGGAATACATGAGCAAGTAAATTAGCAGATAATGGCATAAGAGAAATACAGAGTGAAAAAGAGGCTGTGTTTAAAAAGAAAGGAAGATATGTGTGGCTCAGTCGGTTAAGCGTTCGACTTCGGCTCGGGTCATGATCCCTCCTTTGGTTCGTGAGTTCGAGCCCCACTCTCTGTCTCTGTCTCTCTCTCTCCAAAATTAACCAAATTTATCGACACAGGACTAGTAATGAACATGATTAAATAGAAAGTTAGAGACGCCGAGGGTGACAGGGGTAGAAGCTTCTGTCAGATCACAAAGAGGGGACCGCCCTAGCACCTTGGGCTGGGCAAGTTTGACATGGGCTCTTCTCTACTTAAAACCTTTCCAAGGCTCCAGTACAGGGCCTGGCACAGACGGGCGATGGGAGTTAGGAGATTCTGTCTCTCTTCGGGCAGCTGTAAGTGGGGCAAAAGCCAAGTGATTTCAGGGACTCGTGTGAGAAGAGGTCACTATTGCCTTGCCTCCTTCCTGCTTTCCCAGCCTTCCCCCACTCCTCCTCCCACACCTGACCTCCTGCCCTTGGCCCCTGGAGCTGACCGAGGAGTGGAGGTCAGGGGGAGCCGGCAGAAAAATCGGGAGGTGACATTCGGTGCCTAAGAACTGGCACCTGCCACGGGAAAAGGAGACTGGCTGAGCGCCAGCCCTCCTCTTACGTGGGTTTCGAAAATAAAGAAGCTACGTTCGGGGGCACCTGGGCCGCTCAGTTGGTTAAGTGTCCGACTTCGGCTCAGGTCATGACCTCGCGGCTTGTGGGTTCGAGCGCCGTGTCGGGCTCTGTGCTGACAGCTGGGAGCCTGGAGCCCGCTTCGGGTTCTGTGTCTCCCTCTCTCTCTGCTCCTCCCCTGCTCGTGCCCCATCTCTCTGTCTCTCTCTCTCAGCAATAAACATTAAAAAATCAAAAATAAATAAAAAAGCTACATCGGTTGCATAAAATTTCTTTGTGTTCCATGTGGATCTCTCGAACCTGATTTATTCTAAACGGAAGAATGAGACATTGCAACTCGGAGGGGCCAGGTAGTTCCCCGGGGACGTCACAGAGCTGGTAAGTGGTGGGGCAGGGTCTCTCCCAGGATCTGGGGGCTCCTCTCTCTTCCCCGGATGAGCGGTGTTCCGCTCTGCCGCCCACCAGCCCGTCCTCCCAGGCGCTGGGGGTCCCCAGCTGAGACCCACCCCTGACCCTCCCCCGAAGAGGTCTAGGTTACCTGGAAGGACCCAGGACAAGAGCAGCAGCACAGCCAAAGTCAGCAAAAAGCGCTTCATGACTTCAGGTGGCTCAAAGGCTGGTGTCTGGCCTGAAGAGGTGACAAGCAAAGGAGGACAGGTCTGGACTCTCTGCCCCCTCTCATCACATGGAGCACACGTCACTTACACGTGCCTCAGCGTCCCACAGTTACACGCAGCCCTGGAACAGCCTGCCTCCCTCGGACTTCTCGGTCACTGCCCTGACTACGGCCCGCCCACAGCCGGACCAGCACCCCTGAGCTGACACGCCTGCCTTTATCCACTTTCACCTGTTAGGGTCCGGCGGGAAGAAGTCACACGACAGCCAGAGAGGTTTGTTTTTTTCTATATGTCAGCCCTTTTTATGACTCACCTTGATACCCTCCAAGACCCCATGTCATACACAGAAAACAAGGCACTGTCTTTTCTGTGTGCTACAAAGTAATGAAAGTTAAGTAAGCTCCTTTTTTCTTCTCTTTAATGTTTTTAAGTGTTTATTTATTTTTGAGAGAGAAAGAGAGACAGAGCGCGAGTGGGAGAGGGAGACACAGAATCCGCAGCAGGCTCCAGGCTCCGAGCTGTCAGCACAGAGCCCGACGCGGGGCTCGAACCCACGAACCGAGAGATCATGACCTGAGCCGAAGTCGGACGCTTAACCAGCTGAGCCACCCAGGTGCCCCTCTTTTTTATATTTGTTTAAAGCCTTCATTTTTGTAGAGCAGTTTTGCAATAAAATTAAGAGAATACAGAAGTTTCCCATATGCCCCTGCTCACACTCAGAAATAGCCTCCCCCGTTCTCAACATCCTCTACCAAAGGGGGACATTGTTTACAACCAATGAGCCTCCACTGACACATCATAATCAGTCAAAGTCCATAGTTTGCATTAGGGTTCACTCTTGGTATCCTACATTCTACGGGTTTGGACAAACGTATGACACATCCATCATGATGATATCGTACAGGTTATTTTCACCGCCTTAAAAAAAATTCTCCGTGTTCTGCCTATTCATCTTTCTCCTCCTCCCTCCATCCTGTCAATCACTGATTTCTTTTTTATTGTCTCCAAAGTTTAGCCTCTGTCATACAGTTAGAATCGTACGGTATGATTCTAAGCCTTCTCAGACCAGCTTCTCTCCCCCAGCAATATGCGGGTAAGATTTCTCCCTGTCTTTTCAAACTCATTTCCTTTTAGCCCGGAATAATATTCCATTGTCTGGATGCACCACAGTTAAGTTATCCATTCGCCTACTGAAGGATATCTTGGTGGCTCCCGAGTTGTGGCAATGGTGAATAAAGCTACCTTGAATGTCATGTGCGGGTGTTTGTGTGGACGTAAATTTTCAGCTCCTCTGGGTCAATACCAAAGAGTGTGTTTGCTGGGTCTTATGGAAAGAGTGTATTTAGTTTTGTATGAAACCACCCAAGGGTCTTCCAAAGTGGCTGTACCATTTTGCATTCCCACCAGCAACGTATAAGAATTTCCGTTGCTCCACGGCCTGGCCAGCACTTGGTGATACCAGTGGTCCAGATGTGGGGCACTCTACTAGGCGTGCAGTGGCATCCCACCATTGTTTAACATGCGTTTCCTCAGTGACGTATGATGCGGAACATTTCATACGATTATTTGCCATCCGTCTCCTCTGGTCAGGTGTCCGTTAAGATCTTTGGCCTATTTTTTAATCGAGTTGTTTGCTTTCTCATTATTGAGTTTTCCATATTTTGTGACGTGCACTCCTAACACAGGCCTCTCTAGGTTCTCTTAGAGGCACGGCACCGGCTAGTGCCTTTACTCATAGGTCAGAGTCCCTGATCTGCAAAACATCTCCTCTGAGCTCTGGAAACTAGGAAATTCCTTTCCCTCAATGTCTAGGTCCCAACCCTGTGGGGTTTTCCGAGCTAATACTCCCAACCTCCTTCTTTTTAAATAAAGTTTGTTTACTTATTTATTTTGAGAGAGAACATACGTGAGCATGGAGGGGCAGAGAGAGGTGGGAAGAGAGAGAACGAAGAGCAGGCTACACACTGCCAGCGCAGAGCCCGACGTGGGGCTCGAACCCACGAACCGTGAGATCAGGACCTGAGCCCAAATCCAGAGTCAGACGCTTAACCAACGGAGCCACCCAAGCGCCCCATCCAACCTCCTTCTTTTATTCCCTCAGCCTTTGGGGCCGAAGCCGCGTCCAGCAATTGCTATATTTGCGTCGCTGCAACATCCCCTTTCCCTTTGTCAATTCGCAAATACCTGTTTAACCAATTCTTTCTATCCGTCCCCTTCGTGGAAATATCTGGCATAGTTTGTTTTCCTGAATGAACCTTGACTGTCACAAGTAATAATGGGATTAGAATTACAGTAATGTTTATCACAGCGGTGTCTACAATGCAGACAATCAGAAACAACCAAAGCGTCCACACAGAGAGAGGCCTGGGTAAGTAAACCGCGATGCAGCCATCTGGTACCAGACGGGCCAAAAGAGAAGTTCGTGACATTTCCTGAGGAAAGCGAATTCCAACGCATAGTCCCTGAGGTTAGTTACCATTGTTCATACGAAGTGCTTTGTTAGGGAGATGGAACAAGTCGGTGACTAAGTCACACTCAAACCCTCCTGACGGGACACCCTCGACCAAAGAGGATTTCCTGCCAAGGAAAAAAAAAAAAAAAAGAAGTCCCCAGAAGCAGGAGCTGGGAGAGGTCATGTGAAGTCAGCCAGAGAGTTCATCACTCACTTTTGGGAACAGTCTGGTATATGCATCCCTCAGCGTGCCTCCAAAGGACCCACAAAGGGGCCCCACAAATAAGCCAGCACTGGATGCCCACCACTATTGAGAAGGAATTTCTCATCTGTCCTTGGGGAACTGGGAGGTCCTGGGGCAATGTCACAGTTGAGAATGGAGCGAACAGCAACTGACCAGCCTCCACTCCTCACTGCCCTGGAGGGAACGCCCATGCAAGTCCCTTCTGGTCCAGACAGAAGACACCCTCCGACCCCAGCCTTCTCGCTCGGCTCGGCAACAGCCTCAGCAGCCCCCAGCCGTTCTGAAAGCAAGTCTCTCCAGCCTGAAGCCGCCAGGGTTGTCCAAGGGAACCATCTACCTAGCTTCGCAACAGATATCTGGTCCTGTCTTTTCCCTTTTGCCTGGAACAAGCGGTACGGGTGGTCGATGGAATCCTGCGCGGGAAGAGGGGCCTTGTTTTGAGGAGTTCTGGAACTCCCGGGCTGGCGGTAAAGACCAGGCTGCCTGCCCATGACTCTCTTGGTTTCCTTGTCATCTCAAGGTGCCACATGGGCTGCCAGGCCCCAGTGCCCATATGGCCCCTGGCAGATACGGCCTTTGACCACACCAGCACCCCCAACAAGGTTGTGGAGACCCAGGTCAACGTTTTAAGGAAGGCACCCCAGCCTGGGTATCTTTCTGGGAAAGCTATAAATTGGCCTTCATTACCGCTACCAACACCAGCCCACAATCTCTTCTCACAGTTGGCTTCATAGACTCTTGATGGCGGCCAGACCACGATGACATTCAGCTTTAGAGGTTTCTGTGTTGTCCAGAGGGCACCGGGGTCCCACTTCTGGCATTACTCAACATTAACATCTAGTGTATGTGACTTCAATATTTATTCAAGATTTTAAAGACACAGCAGAGGGCGCCTGGGTGGCTCAGTCGGTTGAGCGACCGACTTCGGCTCAGGTCATGATCTCGCGGTCCGTGAGTTCGAGCCCCGCGTCGGGCTCTGTGCTGACAGCTCGGAGCCTGGAGCCTGTTTCAGATTCTGTGTCTCCCTCTCTCTCTGCCCCTTCCTTGCTCACACACGCTCTCTCTCTCTCTCCCAAAAATAAATAAACATTTAAGAAATAAAATGAAAAAAATAAAGATGCAGCAGAAATGTCTTCTTTTCAATAATTTCTTTGGCCGGAGTTGGAGACGGGGGCAGGTGGGCTATGGGACGTGCAATACATTTTTCTTCTTTTTTCCTTCTCCAGAGGTGAATTCAGTGTCCAAAAGAAAGCCAGTGAATACGTTAAGAGTTTGCTCGCCTACGTGGCCTGTAGCAGATTTTTTTTTTTTTTCTTTAGAAAAGGAGGAGGAGGGGCGCCTGGGTGGCGCAGTCGGTTAAGCGTCCGACTTCCGCCAGGTCACGATCTCGCGGTCCGTGAGTTCGAGCCCCGCGTCGGGCTCTGGGCTGATGGCTCAGAGCCTGGAGCCTGTTTCCGATTCTGTGTCTCTGTCTCTCTCTCGGCCCCTCCCCCGTTCATGCTCTGTCTCTCTCTGTCCCAAAAATAAATAAATAAATAAATAAATAAATAAAAAATAAAAAAATAATAATAGAAAAGGAGGAGGAACAAGGGCACCAATGTTTCCATTTGGGCAGAGACCCCAATGTTCGTTGTTCACTGTGGCAAACACCTAAAGATACATTGGTGCCTGGGTAGGATGATGTATCCGTTTCCCAGGATTGTGATAACAAAGTACCACAACCCGGGGGACTTACAGTAACAGAAATTCTCTTCTCTCACAGTTCTGGAGGCTAGAATTTCAAAACCAAAGTGTTGGCACGGTCGCTTCCTCCTTGGGGGCTCAGAGGAGAAATCTGTCCTACCCTTCTCTGCTAACTTCTGGCTGCTGGTGTCCCTCAGCCTGCAGCAGTGTCCCCTCCAATCCCTGCTTCCTTTGTCACACGGTTTCTCCCTGAGGGTCTCTGCCCAACTTTCCCTCCTTTCCCTCTTCTTCGAAGGCCCAGTCTGATCCAGGAAAACTTCACTTTAACTGGATTACATCTGCAAAGACCCTGTAAGTCCAGATAAGTCCAGATAAGTCACATTCACAGGTACTTGGGGTTAGGATTTGAACATATTTCAACAAAAAACAACAGATTTTCTTTAAATTCCAACTATGAGTGAAATTGAGTATCTTTTCACACGCTCAAGAGCCTTCTAAATCTTTTTTGTGAATGGTCTATTCGTATTTTTGTCCATGATTTTTCATGACTTCTACACCAGCTCCCTTAGCGACCCCACCAACGTCCTGAACAGATCTTTACTTTCCTAGGTCTTTCTGCAATTGAATAGAGTCCAATTCTTATAATAACGTCCTCGTCCCATAATAGTGATCGTAGCTCTGCTTCCCAGATTGAACCTCAACTGACACATGTTTAAAAAGATGTCGGGGCGCCTGGGTGGCGCAGTCGGTTAAGCGTCCGACTTCAGCCAGGTCACGATCTCGCGGTCCGTGAGTTCGAGCCCCGCGTCAGGCTCTGGGCTGATGGCTCGGAGCCTGGAGCCTGCTTCCGATTCTGTGTCTCCCTCTCTCTCTGCCCCTCCCCCGTTCGTGCTCTGTCTCTCTCTGTCCCAAAAATAAAAAAAATAAAAAAAAAAAACGTTGAAAAAAAATAAAAAGATGAGCCTCCTTGGGGGTGCTTGGGTGGCCCAGTCGGTTGAGTGTCAGACTCTTGATTTCCACTCAGGTCATGATCCCAGGGTGGTGAGATCCAGCCCCAGGTAGGGCTCAGCGCTGACCATGAAGCTTGCTTAAGTTTCTCCCTCTCCGCCCCTCTCCCTCCCTCTGTCTCTCTCAAAAATATAGATAGTAGAGGGGCGCCTGGGTGGCGCAGTCGGTTAAGCGTCCGACTTCAGCCAGGTCACGATCTCGCGGTCCGTGAGTTCGAGCCCCGCATCAGGCTCTGGGCGGATGGCTCGGAGCCTGGAGCCTGTTTCCGATTCTGTGTCTCCCTCTCTCTCTGCCCCTCCCCCGTTCATGCTCTGTCTCTCTCTGTCCCAAAAATAAATAAAAAAAACGTTGAAAAAAAAAATATAGATAGTAGATACATTGATACATAGATATGCAGATACATGGATAGATAGATAACCCTCCTTAACAGAAATGAACACCCCCGTGGTGGATTTCCAGGCTTTAGGCACCGAGTCCCTTCTTCCCCACTGTCTCCTCTTCCTCATCGAGGTTCTAGAAGGAGTCGTTTACACTTACTGACCTCACTCTTTTGCCTATGTTCAGTCTTCAACCTCCTATGTTGCCCCTTTGTCAATGGTCCTCGGGTCATTTTTGTCTCGTAAACCCTATCTACGCTCTTATACCCTTGAGGTCTACATCAAGTAGCCTCCAGTTAGGAAATGGAAACCACGCGGGATGTTCAAGGGAGGGAACTGGTCACACGTTGCTGGAAGGCTGAAAGAACAGGAGGACCCTGAAAACAGACGAGAGTGACTACAGGAACTGAAGGGAGACGATGGGCTTTCCAGGTCCGGGAGTTCAGAGCGGGGACCCCAACAGCTGGTCCTTGGGCCTCGGGGGGAGGGGCTCAGCCCCAGGTCCAGACGACGTGGCCCTGGGGGTGAGGTCCACTGCAGGGTTAGCGCTGGGTTAGCTGAGAGCACCACCAGGCTGGTGCTGGGGCTTCGTCTCTCCCCACGGCCGTCCGGGTTTCGCTCCAGCTGGGTCGCGTTTCTCATTTTCCACACCAGCGTAAGCCCTGGGGCGGACTTCTCTGCCCGGGACACGGGTGCACCCCTCTGCAGGTGCCACCACCTTCTCTGTGAGGCCTTCCCGGCCCCTCTGGGCTCCACATGCGTGGCGCCCCCTGGCCGGCCCTCGGTGCGGGGGGGTTGGGGGGGTGGGGTTGTTTAGAGCCCCTTGGAAGGACCTTGGACCTGATTGCCTGCCCCCCTCCCCGCCCCCACCCCGCTGACCTTGCCAGCCCTTGGTATGCACACCCTGAGCTCGGGCAGCGCGGGGGCCGAACCCGTGGGTGGCTGAGGGCACGTGCGGGTGGCATCCTTCGGGTTGAACAGAGGGACCGACCGCCAGAGAGGCCGGAGCCCTGCCCCATTAGCTTTGCTGTCGCATCGGACCCGCAGCCTCACCTTGGGCCACTTCCAGCCATGAAGCTCCTCTCGCTGACTCTGGCCGCCCTGCTGCTCCTGTCCCAGCTCACTCCAGGTAACCTGGGCCTCTTGGGCAGGGGCAGGGTGTGGAGACTGAGGCCGGCTCACGGCGTCCCCAGGCTCCTGGCCTCAGGAGCTTCCCTTTTGGAACCACGTGGAGGAGGCTCCCTGGCCGGCAGCAGGTGCCAGATCTTAGGTACCAACCAGACATCCAGAGTTTCTTGCTCAGCCACCCCATCCATCCCTGCTCTCTCTCCCTGGGAGCAGGTGCAAGTGGCCTGGCATGTGAGAAAGAATGGAAGGGGGGGGGGGCAAGAATACAGAGAAAGACAGATACCATTAGGTTTCACTCTTATGTGGATCCTGAGAAAGTTAACAGAAACCCATGGGGGAGGGGAAGGAAAAAAAAAAAGAAGTTAGAGAGGGAGAGAGCCAAAGCATAAGAGACTCTTGAAAACTGAGAACAAACTAAGGGTTGATGGGGGTGGGAGGGTGGGGAGGGTGGGTGATGGGTATTGAGGAGGGCACCTTTCAGGATGAGCACTGGGTGTTGTATGGAAACCAATTTGACAATAAATTTCATATATAGGGGAAAAAAAAAAAGGAAAGGGTGGGCAAGAGAAGGAGGAGAAGGCAACCTTTTACAAAACAGTCCCCAGAACGATCTAGGCTTTGTAAAGATCACAACCACTTAACCGGAGAGGAAAACGCACACACACTGTTGCTGCCCCTGTGACGGACGCTAGGGCCACAGAGGTAAATGACGTGGCCCTAGGGGAGACAAGAGACAAGAGAATTCACAACCCGAAGTGACATGAGACAGAGGGGCTCTAAGGGCCTGAGGTGCACATGGGAGGGGCCAGCCCAGTCTGAGGGCCAGGAGAGTCCTCCTGAAGGGGTACCCTGTGTCCCGAAACGTAGGCGGAGATTAGAAGGGAAAGGCGAGGAGAAGGATGCAGAAAGGGCGTCTCAGGCAGAAATCAGCTTATGCGGAAGGTCCAGCCGTGGGAGAGAGCGTGGCGCCTGCAGGGCCACTCAACCCACGGTTGAGTGGGTTAGGGGCCCGGCCGGGGGGAAAGCGGAGGAAGCATTCAAGGTCCAGGTCCGGCCTTGACTGCCAGGTGAGGGAGCCATGGGGAGGCTAACGGGAGGGGGGGGGCCATGGTCAGACGTGCCCATTCGACCACCCCCAGCCTGGCTATGGGGCCCCTCCCGCCCAGCCTGCCGAAGCTTCTACCCACACCCGGGCTTTCTCCTAACCTTTCCGCAGGGCGGAAGATGTGAATTTCCTCAGCCAAGCTGACCTCAGCCCTTGTAGCTGCCGGTGGCAAATGTCTGTCACACCACGCGGCACAGGGCAGAGAGGAAAGCCTCAGAAACGGGGTGGGGGGGTGGGGGGAGAATGCCCCACCACTTTCTAACCCCCTGACCTCCGGCAAGCGGATGGGTTGCTCAGCATTTCAACCTCCTCCTCTCTCAAACCGCTACGACAATGGCACGCGTGGAACACGCCGAAACGTCGGCGTGCGACGCAGTGCACCTTCTTTATTTTCCACAACCCATCTGAGTTTTCCCGGGAACCCCCATCCCGCCGACAGAACAGTCACGAAGAGCAGGACCCATCATCAGGGGCTGCGCCGAACGTCAGCACTTACAACTCGTTCTCGTCTTTTCGGGGTGAAAGCGGCTTTCCAAGTCAGTGCAGTCTCTTTTGAGCAACTAACTACTCGGTCTGGCAGCATTTCTTCCTTCTTCTGTCCCGCCCTCCCCCCTCCCCTTCCTGGGACAGCATCTGGGTTTAGGAGAAGGTGGTGCGATAGGTCATGAAGGAATTAATCGGTTTATTCAGTAAACATGGTTGAATGGATTTCACGTCCTGCGCACTGTGATAGGTTGGGGGGGGGGTGGGGAGCAGTGAGCAAATCAGAACAAAACAAGGTGAGCAAAATTTCTGGTCCTCTTGAGCTTACATTCCATTGAGGGAGGCAGAAAAGGTCTAAAGACATAAGTGAAATAGACGTAAGGGCCGCTGCTAAGTATATGAGCAGCATGGGCTGGGAGGGGATAGCGAGTACCAGGGGGAGGGAGGTTTGCCATCTCAAAGGGGTGCCCACGAAATGGCTCACTGCGATCTGAGGGAGGACAAGGGGTGAGCTACGTGGATTTGTGGGGGAGAACATTCAAGCTGAAGGGAATATCAAGTGCAAAGGCCCTGGGGCAGGAGCATGAAGAACCAAGGCAACCCTGTGCTAGGCCTTCATTGACTTCGGGGACAAGGTCCCTCATTGAGTGGCCAGGGAGTGTTCTGGCACTTGCAGTGTACTGGATCCCATGGCTGACGGAAGCTCTCGGTCCTGTCGAGAGCCCCGCCGACTGAGCCCTTCACCTCAGCTGTCTTCGATCTGGTCCCCAGGTTTAGACCGTTCACCCCTCGCACACACCACCTTCTGCATCAGGGGCTACTCTTGGCAGGTCCCTCAGGCTCTCAGCCTCTTTTTCGCATCTCCACCAGACAGACACAAGGAAACTTGAGGGTCTTCTGGATCTATTTTATGCCACAGCAGAGCAAAGGGAGACACACGAAGTCGATTTAAGCACCCAGTTTCCCCTGGGGAGAGCACTTCCCTCTACTTCCTACTAGTAACAGAGACTGGGTGGAAGTTTCTTTAGCTGGACCCTCAGCCTTTACCTCTCATGGCTTATGGTCAGGTGGTTTTATCTGACTCCACCAGGTCACCTAATATCTAAAGGAGCTCTTTGAAATTGGAACCCCCTGACCCTTTCTGATACATTTGGGTTTTAGAGATCATTGTCTTGCCATGAACTAAAACAACTCATCTCATTTCAGCGAAACAAGGACTGTCATTCTATCTCTGTTGCATCCCATTCCCCGAAAGCCCAGAAGCTGCCCGATTCTGCTTTTTGGCAACCAAGCGGGGGGGGGGGGCTCACGATTAAAGGGGAATGAAATGTGTACCACTTTAACGTGTTCAAAATAGTAAAGTTAGGTTCAGGACATACATATAAAGAAATTCAGGAGATTGGAAATTCAGTGGAAATTCAGGACATACCTATAAAGCCCAAGAACCCAGCAGAAATTAGGTTTGGGCGGGGGCGGGGGGGACATGTCGCCTACACTTCCTCTGTGATACCCACGTTATCTCTCCTCTCGGCAGCCAGAGCACCTTCTTTAAAACTGTCATTACAACCCTGGGCAATCAAACATCTGGTGGCTAAACCAGAAGTCCTCTGAGGGCAGGCACCTATCTCTCACTTGTTTAGAGTGGCATCTCGAGCGACTCGGCTTCTCAGTCTGTACCTGTGAGTATTTCCCTAGGACAGACATCTAGAAAGGAGATGGCTGGGTAAAAACTGTGCACAGTTTTAAGATGTTGTTGAGTTTTTTTGCTAAGTAGCCTCCAGAGAGGCCAAAAGAGAGTGTACGAGGCCGTCTTTCCCCTCACCCTCGCCAGGAGTTGTAACAACCAGAGGCGCCCGGGTGACTCAGTCAGTGAAGCAACCGACTCTTGATTTCGACTCAGGTCATGACCTCAAGTTTGTGAGATCGAGCCCCGCGTCAGGCTCTGTGCTGACAGCACGGAACCTGCTTGGGATTCTCTCTCTCCTTCCCTCTCTCTCTACCTTATCCCCCCTCGCCGTCCCCGCACATGCACGCTGTCTCTCAAAAACACAGATAAATAAAAAATAGTTAAAACAATTCCTTGCCATTTCTGTATACTTCCCCTGCTAAGGATGCACCCCTAGAGAGCCTATTTTTGACACGCCCACTTTGAAAATCCAACGTTTCTTGAGATCCCTTTCTTGTCTTTATAACTTATCTGTTGGGTCATTTGACCTACGGTTTCCCACGGCACAGATTTTGCTGATTGCATACTCAAGGTGAAGTTCAGTGTATTCCTATGACCTCTGTATTTCCTGAAAATTGGTACGTGGCTCCAGAGGTTTGACCAGGCTCAGGTTCTATCATTTTTGGCAAACTTTTGATGCTAATAAGGTTCTTTCATCAGGAGGCACAGGATATCTTGGTTGTCTCTCTTTTAGTGACATTTACGGTTAATGCGCAAACTGTAGCTGATGCTCGTAACTTTGAGTGGATGCTCAAAGCCCAGTTACGTTAATTTTTCAGGCATTGCAACATGGTGGCATTCTATTATGTGATCGTCACTAGTTAGCTGGAAATTTATTATGCTGAAATAATAAAGATACTCATCCTCTACTCTTTGGTTACTCAGTGGTACAGCTTATATAAGAAAGAATAAATGCTTGGTGGTTTTTCTGGGTTTCTAAAGGTTTAGGGTTTCTAAAGATTAAGGAGAAAGACAGAGTTGAGGTAAAATGTCAGTGAAGTTGTGTTTTTGTTTTGTTTCAAGTTTTTATTCGAACTCTCGTTGGTTAGCATATAGGGTAATGTTGGTTTCACGAGTAGAATTTAGTTATTCGTCACTTACGTATAACACCTAGTGCTCATCCCGACAAGTGCCCTCCTTAATGCCCATCACCCATTTAGCCCACCCCCCATCTCCCCATCCCCATCAACCCTCAGTTTGTTCTCTATAGTTAAGAATCTCTTATGGTTTGCCTCCCTCTTTTTTTTTCCTTCCCTATATTCATCTATTTTGTTTCTTAAATTCCACATATGAGCGAAATCATATGGCATTTGTCTTTCTCTGTGAAGGAGTGTTTGATAGACTTCTTGTGCAAAGCAGTTAACATCAGGCCGAGGCTGAGAAATGGATTCAGGGTCCCATTTCCATGGAAAATACAAAATTAAGAGAGATGTGGAATTTCATATCCTGAAACCCCTTCTCTGACACTCTGCCCTTGGCTCTGAAATCAAGGCTACTTTTCTGTGTTGAAAGACTGGCTCCTCAGAAAAGTATGGAATGTTCCAGTCTTGCCGATATGATTTCAAATACAAAGTTTCAGACAGATGTGATTTGAGACTTTGTCCTTTTGTTAGGTGACAAAAAGCAGTTTCACTGGCTCATAACTGGTTATCTGGCGTGACAAGATATTCTAGGCTCATCTTGTACAACTCTTGCCCCAGATCTTGAATTCTCCATTTTTTGGAGAAGTTCGGACTTTTTTTTTTTTTTTAAGTAGGAAAATGGTATTTCAGAACCATGATCTAGTTGCTAGAAGTATTCAATGCTATTAAATTGGTCCTTCATTTCACATCATTTCAGTAGACAGAGCCAAGTGGGAAAAGCAACACACTGAATACATATAAAATACCTCATGAGTTCATATTAATAGTGCCTATTCAAAGGGGTCTTGCTTAGACATGATAGGGCACACTTAATGAGCGGTGTTCCTATCAGGAGAAAATGCATCACTAACAGAAGAGTGCACCCAGGACCAGAGTCTTATTGGTAATACCCAGGAAAAGCCACCAGAAGCAAATTCACGGGTCCCAGAGGTCACACTATATTGTTCAGCTTTGGTCGGTTGCCTCCGTGGATGCATTTACACACACACACACACACACACACACACACACACACACTAGAAAAGTTTCTGGGAAATGTGCATGTGGCTTCCTCACATGGAAGGATGATGTCTAATGCCAGCTGATGGTGGACAACAGTTTTCTGGAATTCCTAGGATCATCAAGTGACTATGGAATTATTTTTAGTGACATTGTCAGCGGCTCAGGTGACTTCCCGAATGAGCACGTGGAAGACTCAGGCACTCCACTGAACTTCTCCAATAGACTGTTGCTCTAGAAATTGCCATAGCATGAAACCTACCCCCAGTGCCAGTGAGCCAAGTTAGCTTGGTTCCAAGTGGTCCAGCTCTCTCTTCATCACCACATGAGAACGGATGTGTTACAGACAAGTGTACTCATCCCCAACCAATAAGGTCAAGAGCGAGAGTTTGACTCCTGATAAAAAGGCAATAAATCGGGGGCGCTTGGGTGGTCAGTTGGTTAAGCGTCCGACTTCAGCTCAGGTCATGATCTCATGATTCGTGGGTTCGAGCCCCACGTCGGGCTCTGTGTTAACAGCTCGGAGCCTGGAGCCTGCTTCGGATTCTGTGTCTCCCTCTCTCTCTCTCTGCCCCTCCCCTGCTCATGCTCTGTCAGTCTCTCTGTCTCTCTCCCTCTCTCTCTTTCTCAAAAATAAATAAACATTTAAAAAGGCAATAAATTGTTCCAACTTAATCCAGCTGTGCGGCAAGGAAAGGGAAAAGAGCTGGGCAACACATTGTGGCCCTTTACAATTCTCTGGGGGAAGAAACAATAAACCTTAGACCCACGAACAAATTATGAGTCTCTTAGGCTTTCAAGACCTTATGAAGTCTTCTGTCAGTTTAGCAGGTTTTCATTTTAATTTATGTTGAGTCCTTTCTATTTCTTATGAGGGTTGAGAAATGATAAGGGCAGCATGATTTTTGGCAAAATTACCATTCCTTAATTAAAGTCCCAGTAAAAAGAGCACTCTGGTCATTAGACAGGCAAATAGGGTTTCTCAAATAGGAAAAGACAAACTACAAGTGTTTTTAGTCACTGGAAATGCTGTTGTCTCCTGGCAAGAAAAAGCATCTAGTCCTTCACAGAAAAGGCGGAGAACAGTGAGTCCATATTCAAATCCTTGAGATCTAGGGGGCTGTATAAAGAGTCCCTGAGACAGTGGGTCCTTTTCATGTCCCACTTTTCCTGTTTTTCCAGGGTTATGAAGCTGGCAGGTGGGACATATACTAAAGCTACCCTCATAATCAGTCAAAACTTCTCCACATGTTGTCTTAGAATAGTTTATAAGTTTTCTTTACTGTGATGGGTCCCATTTTCCCCCAAGCTCCATTTCAGATAGTCTAGAAACACCAGGTACCCGTCTTCGGGTCTCCGTAACACGACAGATTTCTCTCAATAGACTTTTTCAGAACCCGGTTCTTGTGGTGGCAGTTTGTTCAAGGTTCAAAAGAAATTTTAAAAGATAATTAAAGGAGCACCTGGGTGGCTCACTGGGTTAAGCATCCGACTCTTGTTTTCTGCTCAGATCGTGATCTCGTGAGTTCGAGCCCTGCGTGGGGCTCTGTGCTGATGTGTGGAGCCTGCTTAGGATTCCCTGTCTCCCTTTCTCTCTGCCCCTCCCCTGCTTGCTCTCTCTCTCTCTCTCTCAAAATATATAAATAAAAACTTAAAAACAAACAAACAAAAACTTGTGGTTGGAATAGCAAAGTTGTTCCAGATTTGTGTGCCTCTAAGTTGAGGTTGCTGGTGCCATCACAACAGCCCCCCAAACTGCTGGTGCCCCCCAAACTGTCAGAACACTTCGAGAGCTGTGTTCGTAAGCCTTGCAGTTTGTTGGTTGGTCAAGATTCTGGGCCAGGAAAGGCACCGAAAACAATATGGATGGGTTGTTGCCAGGGGCACCGGGGGAGGAGAGAATGGGAGTTACTGTTTAATGAGTGTAAGAGTTGCAGTCTCACAGATGGAAAGAGTTACGGGGGTGGATGGTGGGGATGGCTGCACACGGGGTGACTGTAACAGCTTGTACACTTAAAAATGGTTAAGAGGGTAGACTTTATGTGATGTGTACTCGACTACATCAAAGAAAAAAACCTAAGTACAACTGCCTTCTTAATGATAGGACTTGGCAAAAACAAAACAAAATAAGAATGCAATTATGAAGAGAGGGATGGAATGTTAGCCAAAAATAAAAACAAAAACAAAAAAAACAGCCAATATGGATGAACCTTGAAAACATGATGCTGAGTGAAAGAAGCCAGACACAAAAGGCCACATTGTATATGATTCCATTGGCATAAAATATCCACAGTAGGCAAATCTATAGAGAGGAGGGCAAATTGGTGGTTGCCCGGGACTGAGGAGAGGGGTGCAGAGTTTCTCTTTGAGATGATTAGAAAGTTCTGGAACTAGATGGTGGTCATGTTTGCACAACATTGCGAATGTACTTAATGCCCCTGGAACTGTACACTTTAAAATGCTGGGGATGTGGGGAGGGTACACCTGACTGGCTCAGTCAGAGGAGCTAGCAAGGACTCTTGATCTCAAGGTCGTGGGTTCGAGCCCATGTTGGGTGTGGAGATTATGTAAAGAAATAAACTTTAAAAAAATAACAATAAATAAAATGCTTAAACTGGCAAGTTTTACATGTTCTTTGTATTTTTGCACCATTTTTAAAAAAGAAAGGAAAGAAAAAGAAAAAAGGAGGCCAAGGTCAAAGGCAAGGGAAACTGAGGACCTTCTATCACGTCTGCTTTAATAGCGCTTCTCAGGACTAACGCTGTCTCCCAATTCTTTCTTTTTTGTGCCAGGCAGCACCCAAAAATGCTGGAATCTTCATGGCAAATGCCGCCAGAAATGCTCCAGGAAAGAAAGGATCTATGTTTACTGCACAAACAATAAACTGTGCTGTGTGAAGCCCAAGTACCAGCCAAGAGAAAAGCTGTGGTCAAGTTCTTCGAAGCCTGAAGCCATGAAAACGCAGATGAAGCTGCCCTCAGTCTGACCCCAGGAGATTCCGAAATTCTGTCAATAAATATGTGTGGCTGATCTCTGTGTCTGCCTGTTAGTTTGCAGGAGTCCCCTTGCAGGTGGCCCAGGACGTCAAAATATTTTCATCATTGGGACGCCTGGGTGGCTCAGTCGGTTGAGCGTCCGACTTCGGCTCAGGTCATGATCTTGCGGTCCGTGGGTTCAAACCCCGCGTCGGGCTCTGTGCTGACAGCTCAGAGCCTGGAGCCTGCTTCGGATTCTGTGTCTCCCTCTCTCTCTGCCCCTCCCCTGTTCATGCTCTGTCTCTCTCTGTCCCAAAAATAAATAAACGTTGAAAAAAAAAATTTAAAAAAAAACAAAAAAAAAGAATAAAAATAGTTGGGGCACCTGGCTGGCTCAGTCGGTAGGGCATGTGACTCTTGATCTCAGGGTTGCAAGTTCAGCCCCAAGTTGGGCGTAGAGATTATTTAAAAATAAAACGTTTAGGGGTGCCTGGGTGGCTCAGTCAGTTAAGCATCCAACCTGATTTTTGTTCAGGTCGTGATCTCACAGTTCATAAGATCTACCCCCATATCAGGTTCTGTGCCGACAGAGTGCAGAGCCTGCTGGGGATTCTCTCTCTCTGCCTCTCACCAGCTCGCTTTCTCTCTCTCTCTCAAAATAAATAAACATTAAAAAATTTTTTTTTTAAATTTTAGAGCACGAGCGGAGAATGGGGCAGAGGGAGACAGAGAGAATCCCAAGCAGCCTCCACGATCAGCACAGAGCCTAACGAGAGGCTCAATCCCACCACCCTGGGATCATGACCCAAGCCAAAATCAAAAGTCAGTCTCTCAACCAACTGAGCCACCCAGATGTCCTGTCTGATAAAAATTTTAACAAAACGTTTTCTAGAACTTGATTAAAATTGTGCACATATTAGCAAATGTTTTGCTAGGGGCATAGACACTGATGATGAAACAATCAATAAAGCACAAATTGAGGACAATTGTTAACCCTAAGAATACCAGAATCGGAAGGGGTAATGCTAATAGTCTACTATTTTATCTGGATGGTAGGTATAGAGATGTTTGTTGTCTTATTATTTTTATAATATCTTTATATATTTTTTAATATTCTTTTGATTTCTGAGTCTCAAATAAGAATCAAGTTTTTAGAAAAGGAAATAAAATCTGTGAACATTAAGTACCTTAAAATTTTTAAGACCAGAGGGGCACCTGGGTGGCTCAGTCAGTTAAGTGTCCGACCTTGGCTCAGGTCAGGATCTCGCGGTTTGTGGGTTCAAGCCCTGCATTGGGCTCTGTGCTGACAGCTCAGAGGCTGGAGCCCGCTTAGGATTCTGTGTCTCCTTCTTTCTCTGCCACTCCCCCACTCCCATTCTGTCTCTCCCTCTCAAAAGTAAATAAATAAACATTAAAAAATTTTTTTTTTAATTTTTTAAGACCAGAAAAAAAAGGAAAAGAGAAATCAGTCATGAGGACCTAGAGAAGAAAAGATGTGAAAATTATATCATGGGAATGTAAAATAGTGCAACCACTTTGAAAACACTGGACAGTTTCTCAAAAAGGTTAATGTACCATATGATCCAACCATTCAACACCTAGGTATTTACCCAGGAGAAAAGAAAGCATATGTCCACACAAAGACTTGTATGCAATTGTTCACAGCAGCTTTATTTGTAATAGTCCCAAACCGGAAACACTCTAAATGTCCATCAACAGGTGAATGGATCAACAAGTTGTGGTATATCCATACAATGGAATACTACTCAGCAATAAAAAGCAACGAACTATTGATACATGCTACAACATGGATGTTCTCCAAATAATTATGCCGAATGAAAGAAACCAGACAAACCACGAGGTATTCTTGGATCGAAAAAGTCTGTACCATCTGACCTCCATACATCCTCCAATTTTGATGAATGGCATTTTGGGTCCCTAGTTATTAGAGTCAATTCAGAAACGGTACTGCCTTTCCCAGATATATAATCACTCTGGCCAATGGACACAGGTGCCCTTGGCCTGAAGAAAGATTTTCAGTATGTGCTTGTGGCATTGTTACAGAGTCCTTCCTCAAAGGGACCCAGCCTCCATTTCGGTCAAGGGCCTTTGGGTCTATGAGTTTAAATGAGAAGCCATGACTCTCCATTAAGGCATCTCAACAAAAGGGTTTTTCCCCACGGCAGGAATTTATCTGTTTTGTCGGCTGCTGAATCCTCAATAGTTAGAATAATGCCTGGTACACAGTAGGTATGCAATAAATATTAGTTGAATTCATGGAAACAGAGTGTTGATACCAGGGAAGTGAAGCGGGCACCTGAGCTGACGATAGTTGAGAAGGCAATGGAAATCATGAGGCACGCCAGATCAGAGAAGCCTGAGCCTCAACCACATGCTCACTGGACCGTGGGTTCAAATTAGGAAGAAACAGAGCAAAACTAATGAACATACACACGATGCTGGAAATGTATCATTGAAAATTGCATCTAAATTGTTGTGAAACTAAGGTTTTGGTGTTTTTTTGTTTTTGTTTTTGTTTTTTACCATATGTTAGATCTACTGAACCATAATTCCCATAAAGCATATATTCACTTGTTCATTCAGTCATATAATAAATATTTGCTGGGGCGCCTGGGTGGCTCAGTCGGTTGAGCGTCCGACTTCAGCTCAGGTCATGATCTCACGGTTCGTGAGTTCGAGCCCTGTGTCGGGCTCCAGGTTAGTCTAGTTACACGGTAGTAAATAAAACAAACGTAAACTTTGTCGTCTTAGAGTCTACAACCTGTGGAGGGAAAAGGCATGAAACAAGAAATAAATTCATAATTGCATGTGGTGGTAAGGGCTATGAAGAGGGCAGTGATTGAGAACAAGGGGTGGGGGCTCACGAGGGAGGTGGACCTCCACGAGCTGTCAGAGTGACTCTCTGTGAGGAGGTGGCATTTAACCTGGGATCTGCAGGATGACAAGCCATGCTTGCATAGAGTGGGGAGCGGGTTTGCCTAAGAAGATTCCAGGTAGAACAGCACGCGCCTAGGCCTTTGTGCCAGCAGGTGGCTTGTTCCAGAGGCTGAAAGAATGACCATGTGGCTAAAGCCTGGTGTGCAAGGGAAGAGAGATACCAGAGGAGATTTGGGAGGCAATGTGATAGGCCACACAATATTTCGATGTTCGTGTTTAAAACACAAGTTCGTGGGGCGCCTGGGTGGCTCAGACAGTTAAGCTTCCAACACTTGATTTCGGCTCAGGTCATGATCTCAAGGTTCATGAGCTTGAGGCTTGCACTTTCAAGCAGGGACCATGCTTGGGATTCTCTCTCTCTCTCTCTCTCTCTCTCTCTCTCCCTCAAAATAAATAAACTTAAAACGCACAGTACACACAAGTTCAGGAACAATTTATGTGTTAAAGGGGAGGATTTGTCTGCCTTTCTTCCAATCGCTTTTATTTACTCTTAGCTTCTGGTTCCTCGGATTATGCCTAACCCACCCCCTTCCCACCACCCACTCCCTTTCAGCTTCTGCTCCGGTTATAAACTGCTTATTCTCTGTATTTCCCAATTCTGTTCCAAAATTCCTGGAACAGAATCTCACTGATGCAGTTAATCCCTTTGTACCAATCCACCCCGTAGGTCGCTGGCCAGCCTAGGGGATTAGGTTGGTTTGGGAAGGTGCCCACCTCTTGTCCAATCGGCTGTGTCTGGGGCATGGAGGAGAGGAGTCTCCCGGTTCTGCACAGGACTGTCACTTCATCCAGGCTGTGAGCAGGGTTACAAGAGTGTAAATGGATGGGTCATGCAGCGTTCCATGTATTCACATTTCCATGTATTCTTGCTAGAAACTTCTATAGGGAGGAACAGTCTGCTTTTCCTTTGTGAAGCACAGCCAGCCCCTAGCCTTAGGGGGAAATAGACACCAATGAAATGCGTGTCTTCCTGGAGGAATTCTTGAAGAAGGGTAGGGCCGGGGCCCCCTCCCTCTATCCCCTCATGAGGTCGCACTAACCTATTGGTGAGGGCTCACCGTTCACCGCGTCCTCCTAGACCCAATGCTTCTTTTTATAATAAATATTTTGTAGTGCCCCCTAAAAAAATACTGAAATATTGTAACTTATCTGCTCACATAATTTCAAGAAAAAAAATCAAATGAAGCCCTGTAACTATAATATAAAGGGGAAAAGAGACTTTTTTATAGTAATATGTATTTTGATGTATAAATACCCTTGAAGACATAATGAAATATGTCAGATCTTGTACCTATACACAGCCTGAGTGCAAAAGCTACAAATGCAGCCTCCATATGCACAATTCAGATACTACCCCAAGTGTTTGCTATCTGTATCCTGACTTTCCAAAAACGGTAAACAACTTGGATAAAGTTCTAACCGGAACAAAGTATAGTCATTCTTTGATTTACACAGTAGTTTCATTCCAGGAAAATTCAATGCACAGAAAACACTTGTGAAACAGCCTTGGAGTCTGGGCTCGGAGAATTATAAATGGGTTTCTCACCTGCATAAATGTCTAGCGGAACATTGGAGTTTTGTTTGGGAAATGGGTCAATACTTCGTTTTCCAAGACCGTCACACACATTGCATGCCCTCCTGCATCCCGGGTCTCCAAGATACTAAGGACTCCATTAATTTTGACAATCAAAAAACAAGAACAAAAACAAAAACAAAAACAAAAAAACAGAAAATTCCAAAAATAACCCCTAGAGGGCAGTATCTTCCCATTGAGAATCATCGATCTGCCATTAACAGAGTTCTTTCTGGAGTGTCTTGTTCTTTGTGAGACAGATAGAACTACATCATAAGCCCAGATCAATTGCGGAAATTTAACTGAGTGTGCTCAGAATAAAAGAGAGGAAGAAGTACGTTGTTTCCGGGGTTTTTAAAATTTTTTTCTTACTTTTTTTTTCTTACTTTCTAAATCAACCTGGTTTTGCCTTTCTGAACGTTGTATAAAGAGTCATTCAGTATGTACATCTTTGCATGTGGCTTCTTTTGATTAACATAATGTTTTTGAGATTAATTCATGTTGTATCAGTATATTGTTATTATTTTTGTTTATTGTTAGTATTGTACTGTATGACTGTAATTCAATTTATCCATCCACTTACTGGACATTTGGATTGTTTCCAATTATGGGACATTATAAATAAAGCTGCTATAAACATTAATAGAGAAGTCTTTGTAGATACATATTTCTATTTAATTTTATAAGTAACTCTGCAACTGTTTTTCCAAAGGGGTTGTCCGTGTTACCTTCCCATCAGGAAGGTATTAGCATTCCGGTTGCTCCATATCTTCACCAACACCCACTATAGTCCATTGTTTGGTTTTTTTAAATCATTCTGGTGAGCGTATAACGGCATCCCATTGTGGTTTTAATTTGCATTTCTCTGATGCCCAATGATTTTGAGCATCTTTTCATGGGCTTATTGGCCATTTGTATACCTTCTTTTGGAAAATGTCCGTTTCAATATTTGCCCACTATATAATGAGATTGCCTTTTTCCTGCTGGTTGGTAGGAGCTCTTCATCTATTCTGGAAACGGGTCCTTTGTCAAATACATGTATTGCAAATGTGAGCAATAGCAGCCCAAATAAACCAGAAGAATCCCTCCTTGAGCCAGTGGCTGTGTGAATGAGACATGGGAATTGTCTCAACTCCCATGCAGGAAAAGCATGTGGTAATGAAGGCATCAGGCTGTGTCGTGTGATTCCACTGTGAAGAGATACTTCTTTTCAACAGAAAGAAATGGCCCATTGATAACAGGTACTCTATAGGGTGTAGAGTACAATGGTATTATAACAGCACTGCATGGTGACAGATGGTAGTCGTGTGAGCACATCATAACGTATAGAGGTGTCCAATCACTATGCTGTATACCTGAAACTAATGTAACATTGTGTATCAACAGTACTTCAATTAAAACATAAATTATAAGCGGCACCTGTCTGTTCCAATGGGTGGAGCATGTGACTCTTGATCTCAGGGTTGTGGGTTTGAACCCCATGTTGGGGGTAGAGATTAATGTAAAAAAAATTAAATCTTATAAAAATAGATAAATAAGGGCACCTGGGTGGCTCAGTCGGTTAAGCAACCGACTCTTGATTTTGGCTCAGGTCATGATCCCAGGGTCGTGGGATAGAGCCCCTGCATCAGGCGCCACACTGAGGTTCTCTCTCTTTCTCTCTCTCTCTGCCCCTCTCCCCCACTCACGCTCTCTCTCTCTAAAAAAATTAAAGAAATCTAAATAAATACATAAATCCATGAATAAAATGAACATTTTAAAAAATAAAGTCTAATTTGGGGGGCACCTGGCTGGCTCAGTTGGTTGGGCATCTGACATCTGACTGTGGCTCAAGTCATGATCTCACCGTTCGTGAGTTCGTTCATGAGTTCAAGCCGCACATCACGCTCCATGCTGACAGTTCAGTCTGGAGCCCGCTTTGGATTCTATGTCTTCTTCTCTCTACCCCTCCACTCCCCTCTCTCTCTCAAAAATAAATAAACATTAAAAAAAATAAAGTCTATTTTTCTATTTTTTTTAAAAAAAAAAGAAAATATCCCCTAAACATAACCAACAACTTCCTTTGGTGTATCACCAGAGAAACATGATGTGTTCCATTGATGGAAGAAAGTTCACAATGTATACCAGTCTTCAAAACAGTGCCCTCCTGAGCCATTGTCAAGGATAATTTGGGCCATATGTGATTGTTGCCTGGCTCTCCCACTTCGAGGTAGCCCTGGCACAATAAGAATTTCCACTCGACATTGAAAATCCAGGTGGGGAAGGGAGTGGGGAGTCACCAAATCTTACCCTGAACCCCCTATAGTACCTATCATTGTAACTCCCTTATTTTTTCCTTTCTTGTAAGCCCAAAGGAATCCACCTGTCAGCGAAACAAGAGATTCTTCTAATCTCTAATAGAAGAATCTCCGTGAAAATGCATATATATATATGTGTATATATGTAAACATAATATATATATTATGTTATATTATATATATTATATATAATATTATATGCATTATATACGTATATATAATATATACGCTAATATTATATATTATATATTATATATGTATTATATAATGTATATATTATATAACATTATATATATGAATAGTACATACACTATATATAATATAATATATGTGCGTGCACACACACACACACACACAGGTTTGTAACTTTTAAAAAATATGGAGGTATCTCCATCCTGAGAATATATGTAGCAAAAGCTAACAGGGATTATGAGAGTGGTAAATATTTTGAAGCTCATCTATGTTTTATTTTTCCACAATGTGTTCTAACCATTCTACTCAAGTGGTAAAAGTTGGAAAATTTTTAAGGTATTTTGGGAGGCATTTTAGTGCTAAAAATCTTGTTTTGCAAGACTAAGTACATATGGAAATGCTCATGGTATATTGTGATAAATCGGTAAGTAAAAAAAAAAAAAAAAAAAAAAAAAGACACCAAAAAATATGTGCAGTTTGATTCCATTTTATTTGCAAGTCACATTTCACATGCTTTTTTATTTGTGGGTAGTTGTGCCTAGTGAAAATACTGATGATTTTTACTTTCTTATTTGCGCTTCTCTGTTCTCTAACTTTTCTCCAATGAACATATGTCACTCTTACAGTTAGAAAAAGTTATTGGGGCGCCTGGGTGGCTCAGTTGGTGAAGCGTCTGACTCTTGATTTTGGCTCAGGTCATGATCTCGAGGCTCGCAGCATTGAGCCCCGGGTCAGGCTCTGCGCTAACAGTGCTGAGCCTGATTGGGATTCTCTCTCTCCCTCTCTCTGCTCTCCCTCCCACCATTCTCTCTCTCTCTCTCTCTCAAAATAAATAAACATTAAAAAAAAGAAAAAGAGGGGCGCCTGTGTGGCTCAGTCGGTTGAGCATCCGACTTTGGCTCAGGTCATGATCTCTCAGTCCATGAGTTCGAGCCCCGCATCGGGCTCTGTGTTGACAGCTCAGAGCCTGGAGCCTGTTTCAGATTCTGTGTCAACAACTCTTTGGGGAGTGTCCTGAAATAGTACTTCTGAAGGCCACTGCATCACAAAAATCCCTTCTCCAGCATCCTCCACTCACCTGGCTCACCTTGCACCCCTCCAGGGCCAGGGAGCTCTCTTCCTTCCAAAGCTTCACGATGGCCTGTCCTACCAAAGTGTGGCTACTGTTCTGTCTCAGAGAGAGCCTTGACCTACAGTCCGAAGATTTAAGTCCAAGTCCCCTCGCTGAGCCTCAGGAGCTGTGTAGCTTTGGACAAATCACTTTCCCTCTCTGAGCTTGGGAGCCTCATCCGTGAAGTATCTTGAGGAACCTTCCACCCTAGAATTGCCTTGTCTCCTTGGCCTGTTAGAGGCATCTATATGACTTTGGAGGTGGGATGTAGGCTTTGATGATGGTCTGTTAGGGTGCTGGGTGGGGATCAGCCATGTGCCTGTGAGGTGTGAGCTCCAGAAAACTATCTAGTCTGTTTCGTCTTGGTTCAGCCCTCAGAAAGATGATGGCTGCCTCCGACATGACGCTCTGAGAGGGACACAGCATCCCTGCTGTAGTAGTCCTGGCAAGAATGCAGGAGCTGAGGGGCGCCTGGGCGGCTCAGTCGGTTGAGCGTCCGACTTCGGCTCAGGTGATGATCTCGCGGTTCGTGAGTTCGAGCCCTGCATCGGGCTCTGTGCTGATGGCTCGGAGCCTGGAGCCTGCTTCGGATTCGGTGTCTCCCTCTCTCTGCCCCTCCCCTGCTCACGCTCTGTCTCTCTCTCTCTCTCTCAAAAATAAACATTCAAAAATGCAGAAGCTGAATCCAATCATGAGCAAACATCGGACAAACTCCAACGGAGGGACATTCCCCAAAGTGACTGGCCTGGACTCCTCAAAAACGTCAATGGCATGAAAGACTGAAGCACTGTTCCAGGTTAAAGAAGATCCAAGAAACCTGACAGCTGAATGTAATGTGTGATCCGGGGGTTCTGTGTTGCTCTAAAGGACTTTTTTGGAATAGCTGGTAAAAGCTGAATAAGATCTGAAGATTACACAGTAGAACTTTGTCGATGTTAATGTCCTGATTTTTAAAACTGTACTGCGGTTATATAAGAAAATGCCTTTGTTTTTAGGAAGAACCCTCTGAAGTATTTAGGCCTAAAGGGGATCATGTCTGATAAAATATATAATTTTATATATAAATTTATATTTATATATATATAGTTATATATATAAATATAATTTTATATATAAATATTTTTATTTATATAAATTATATATAATATAGTATATTATATATACTATATTATGTTATATTATATTATATATATTTTATCATATTATTTATATATATTTATATTCTATACAATTACTACATTTAATACTATATAAATCATTATAACTAATATAATTTATCTATATATAAATTTTAAACTCTAAACCTTATATAAATATAATATATATACTTATATATACAAATTTATATATAAATATAATAATATATATAAATATTATATATTTTTATATACACAGAGAGAGAGAGAGGAAATGATAAGATAAAATGTTAATATTTGGAAAGACCAGGTGAAGGATCTATGGGAATCCTTTGTGCTGTTCCTGCACATTTTCTGAAGTCTGAAATACCGTGGACAAGAAGGCCAGCGGCATGCCTCTGGATCGGTAGAAGTGATGGCAACGGCAGTATTTTATTTACTGAGCACTTACAAAGTACCGGATGATCTCACCTGAACCCCCCTACCAGCCGCCCCCTTAAGAGTGATTATGCCCATTTTGCAGAGAAGAATTCTGACATCAGACACAGGAAGTGACCTGCCCTGATCACACGGGCCCCGTGGCCTGTCCGTGACAGAGCTGGGGTATGAACTTGAATCTGCCTGACTCCTCACTCCCCCAAAATCATCACCGTCTACACTGCAACAAGGTCACAAATTCCCTCACACCGTGTCTGGGACTATGCAAAAAAAAAAAAAAAAAACCCAAAAAATAAAAAAAATTTTAAAAAAACACAAAAACAACCAACATAGCTTCTTTACTTTGTAGAACAACGGAGAGGGGAGGGGTCAGAGTGGGGAACTAAATTTAGCTCAACCCAGTTTAAAACTTGGTCTCATTCAACAAGTTAAATAGTCTCTTGAGGTTTCTTGAATTCGGAGAGACTCAGTCTCTCCGGTGTAATGTGCTCAGGCTCTCAGATTCCTCCTTTCCTCCCCTGCTCCTCCCATATATGACGGTTGGGCTAAGGGTGAGGAGATTCAGTGGTCGGGGGCTGGCGGGCATCTGCTGGGATCTTGATGTCACTGAAAGCATCCACTGGCTTTCCAGCTACAGCTGGTTGCTGGTGAACTGGTCTGGCCTCCCGCTGACTCATCATACTGGCTAATGTCGCCTCACAGTAGCTCTCTGTGGTTCTGTGGCCAGCTCTGGGGTTCTTGTTCTCTTTCTAGGCTGACACCAGGCCCACCTCGTCCCTACCACATTGGGTCCTAAAACAGGTCCCGGGCCATCGGTTCAATGTCTAGGTCACCCAGAAACTAAGGGGCTACAGAGGCAGGACTGATACTCAGGTGGTAGGCTTTGCTATTAAAATAATTCAGTGCTTCCCTCCTGGTTGGTAAAGAGCTGTTGCCCAAGAGCCTTCAGTATCCCCTCCTCTGCTCCAGCTGCCTCTGGCACATTCCCAGGTCCCTGTCATACCAGAAACTAAAGGGTTAACACGGCAGGCAGTCTCCAAGACTGCTCCAGCCCTGAGGCTCAGCATCCCTCCTGATGACATTAAGTATTCTGGAATGTCACCACTGTTCTTAGCCAGGGCAAGCAGGGTCCTTTCCTTACTCCAAGACTACCTGAACTTCTCTGGAAAGTCTCAAAGGACAGTGGATAAGAGCCCCCCTCCGTCACTGGCGTTCCCCTCAACTTATTGAACGTGCCTGCCCTTTCTGGGCTCTGCCCCAGGGGGAGGTGGGTCACCACTGGGGGTCATTCCCCTCTTCCTTTCCCCACCCCCAGGACGTCTACTATAGAGGCTGAAGCACTCAAATCCCAGCCTCCCTTACACCAGGAGTAGCCATGTGACCCAGGTCTGGCTCATGAGAAGGAAGCAGAAGTCTGCTGGGGAGGGGGACCAGAGACAGTTTTTGCTCTCCTGGTAAAGATGAGAAACTAGCTCAATCCAACCCTCCCCCTGCTTCCTGCTTTAAACAAGGATGTTGTGCCTCAAGTTTTGGTAGCCTTATGTGACCACAGAGGATCCCCAGATGCTTGCCCTGATGTGGTTGCTGCCTAACGGCAGATAAGCCCATGCAAGTTGAGCTCTCTGTTTTTTCAGCCAGAGGCAATCCTGATGCAGGGCAAAGTCTGCTGGACCACCGCCCTGCCTCTGCTCCTGTTTTCTACCTGCCTTCCGTGCTCACCGATCCCCGGGTCTGGCCGAGGTTGACTTCTCCTCGCTCAGCTTTCCCTGTGTATGCAAAAACTGCTTTCATAAAATCCGTGGTCTTTTTCACCTGGGCAGGCCCTTGAGGTGCTAAAATAGGAGATGAAGGAACGTAGAGAAATCCTTTTGCTCTCTCGGGGGCCTGCCTTTCAAGCCAAATGCACCATCTCATTGTGAATGCCAAAGTGTATTAACTCTACCATTATTAATCCTTACTATAATTAACTCATTATTATTATTAGCTGATATTATTACTATTAACTCTACTTTTTTTTGCATTCCTTCTATAAATTCCAAATCTCATGATATTATAATTTATCCCCATTTCACGGATGAGGAGACCCAGGAGGCTTACGGAGATTGAGTAATCTTTCCCGAGTTGGACAGAGTGGAAGGGATAGAGGCAGGACCGGAACCATTTACAACAGTCATTAATACCCATTCTCCCCGGGCACCTCCCCTCCCTCCACCAACCAACCCTCTATCCCTCCCATACGGGACCTCGCCCACCCCCACATCCCCAGCATGAGGGTGGCAGGGTGGTGAGCAAGCAAGAGGAGACGGGCAGCAGCAGGTGTTTATTGGAGAGCAAGGGTGTCAGCCCAGAACAAGCTACACAGATTCAGTCTTAGAGGGCAGAGGCCTGATTCCATAGGCGACACAGCACAGGGAGGCATCTGGGCACATGTGCATGTAGGTTTCATGCCTCGTACAGTAAGTTCGGCAGGCCCCTTGGCCTTTCCAGCACCGCTTGAATTCACTTCTCCCTATGCAGAGGAAGACCACAGGTCACAGAGCAGCCCATGGGTTGCAGGTTAGACCACTGTTCACAGGTTTGACCATAGATCAAGGGTTAGGCCACAGGTCACAGATCAGACCACTGTCCACAAGTTAGGCCACAGGACCCAGGTTAGATCACAAGTCACCGTTTAGCTCTCTGGTCGTTGTGTTAGGTGACTGGTCATACGACATCCCACAGGTCATAACTGAGGCCACAGGACATGAACTCTGACCACAGGTTAGACTAGAGGCAACAGACCAGACCACTAGTCACGGATGAGACAACTAGTTACAAATGAGCCCACAGATTTCAGTCCAGGTTAGCCTATAGATCACAAGTTAGACCACTGGTTACAAGTTAGAAACTAATTTCTTGTCCAGGTTAACCCACACCCCAGGTACACTCTAAGCGCTTTTCATGACAACACTGCACAATTATGGTTGGTCTTATTATGATCCCTGTGATACAGGGTAAGGAAACTGAGGCACAGAAAGATTAACAACCTTGCCCAAGTTTAGAGAGTCATTAAGGAGCAGGGCCAAGATTCAAACCCAGGTAATAAGGCTCTAGAGTCCGCTTATAACCATAGCATAAACTGCCTCACACATATGGATCCATTTAATGTTAGCGGAGGAATTTCTACCCATGGGCTATGGAAAAGGTAGGGCTTTGGAGGAATGCGTCCTGTGCCCCCCCTAAGGTCCTCTAGGAGGCCTCAGGTTCCTCAGCTGTATAACTCCCTTTCAGGGGGGCAGTTATAGGGGATTTAATCATTTTAGCACAGTGCCTGGCACACGGTAAATACTCAATAAATGGAAAGGGAGATTATCAGAATGACAGCTTCCGGGGGGGGGGGGGCAACCAGGACTCATTGGAGGCCAACCCTCTCATTTTATGGATCAAGAAAGGGACTCACCCAACTTTTCCCAGCCAGTAAGCGGTGGGTCTGGAATAGGAACCCGAGACCCTGACTCCCAGGTGAGGGCGGTTCCTACAACTACTCCTGACACATCATCACATCTTGACCTTCCAGCGACCCTGAGACCCAGAGGTGCTCTTTCCTCCTACATGGTCTGTATTCCCCGCCACCCTTGCTCCACTTCTCTCCTGGTACCCCCCACTCCAGCCACGCTGTCCCCCTCACTGCTCTTCAGACACCCCCGTCATTCTTCTGCCTCCTGCTGCTTGTAAAGATCTTCTTTATATTCTCACTGTAGTCAGATCTCCGCTCAAGCCGACCTTATATACAAAATCGTTAAAGGGGCGTCTGGGTGGCTCAGTCGGTTAAGTGTCCGACTTCGGCTCAGGTCATGATCTCGCGGTCTGTGAGTTCAAGCTCCGTGTCAGGCTCTGTGCTGACAGCTCAGAGCCTGGAGCCTGCTTCGGATTCTGTGTCTCCCTCTCTCTCTGCCCCTCCCCTGCCCTCTCGCTCTCTCTCTCTCTCAAAAACAAACATTAAAAAACAAATAAAGAAAAACAAATAAATTGCTGAGGTTGGGTGATGATACACAGAGGGTTTTTATACTATCTTTTATTTGTGTTTGGCATTTTCTAAAATAAGGTTTCTTTTGAAAACTTACATCATTACATTAGTCTCTATTTTTGCATACGTTTACATTTTTCCGTAATAAAATGGTTTTTCGTTAACTCACCTTGTTTCTTGTGTTGGTCTCTCTACTTTCATGTAAATTTCAAGTTTTTCAAAAAACAAACAACCACGCAGGGCCTCCCGTGACCCTCCCCATCAGCTCTCCCATCCTCCCCAACATGCACACATCACCCTAACCCCTTGTCCTGCTTCTGTGCTGCTTAGCACTTACCACCACCTGACACATGATGTGTTTATTTGGTTCTTTTCTGTCTAAAATTATCAGCCCCATGAAAGCAAGGACGTTTTTTTCCTCTCCCAGCGGTTGTCATAGTGCTGGGACACAGTAAATGTTTTTCAAATGCATATTTGTCGAGTGAGTCCCATTGTAAAGATTAGGAAACTGAGGTGCAGACTGACTTAGAAAGCTGCCCTAAGGTGCCCAGCAACTCAGTGGGGGGCCAGAACTCAATCGCTGGTCTAGGCCTCCTCTGTTCCCCAGAATCTGGAAGGCTCTCCCTCATTTCTGCGCGCGCACACACACACACACACACACACACACACAGGTGATGTTACCTGGTGGCACATGACCCAGGACCAGGAGAGCCACAATCAGCAGAAGCAGCTGCGTCATGGCCACAGGGCTTCTGGGGAGGCCACCAAAGGAGCCAGGCATACTGAGCCCTGCTGCCTGCGGCCCAGCCTTTATCAGGCTGCAGATCGAGGCAGGAGCGTGGGCAGCAGGAGACCTAAGTGGGAGGCCGGGGCTCTGCGGTCCTGAGGATATAACTGGATCTCAGCCAGCTATGTGGGGAACTGGTCAGCCATACCTGCCAGAGATTGCTGAGCTCTGAAGCTACGGACAGGATTTCCTGAAGCGATGTCTGAGGTCAGAAACTAGACATCCTCTCCACCTGAGAGGGTGGGGAAAGGTGGGGCTTCAGAGAAACCTGGTTCAACGCCAGCGTCTCCCTCTAATCGCTGTGCTACCTTGGACAAATCATGTAACCTCTCTGAGCCTCAGGCGGTCATCAAGGAAATGATGACAGGCCCCCCCTTGCAAGGCTAAATACACGGGCCAGAACTCACTAACCCATTCAAACAAGCATGTATTTAGACCACTTGGAAAATGGAAAGAGTAACAGTACTTACCTCACAGGGACGAATGACTACCTAGCTCATTTAGAGGATTAAGCAAAATAGTACAACGGTTCTCGAAGTGTGATACCCACACCAGCATACAGCAGCAATACCTGGGGCTTGTTAGAAATCCAAATCCTTGGGGCACCTGGGTGGCTCAGTCGGTTGAGTGGCCGACTTCAGCTCAGGTCATGATCTCACACTCCAATGATCTCACACTCCATGAGTTCGAGCCCCGCGTCGGGCTCTGTGCTGACAGCTCAGAGCCTGGAGCCCGCTTCGGATTCTGTCTCTCTCTCTCTCTCTCTGCCCCTCCCCCGCTCATGCTCTGTCTCTCTCTGTCTCAAAAACAAATAAAAACATTTCTAAAAAAAAAAAAAAAGAAAAGAAATGCAAATCCTCACGCTCTGCCCAAACCTGCTGCATCAAAAGCTCTGGGTGCAGGTCCCAGCAAGCTGTGGTTTAACAAGCCTCCAAATGATTCTAATGCACAGCTAAAATTTGAGGACCACTGAGACCATATGTGCAAATAGCTTAGAACAGTGTCCTACCCAGGCATCTGAGTTGCCTCTTGAGAGAGGAATAGCAGAAACAGAATTCCAGGCAGAAGGAACAGAATGTACCTGAAAGAGTGGGGCATGGCCAGAGAGGGGTTCATTAGGAGGAGAGATTGGAAACGGCCCTGCAGAGGATAGGAGCCAGAGCACCAGGGGCCTTGAATGCCAAGCTCAGGCTGTAAGCGTTGTGTAACCTGTCCAGATATCACTGTGAAATAAAGAAACTGAAACCTCAAGAAAGGAGGTGTGTTGCTCAAGGCCGTACAGCAATTGAGCCACAGAGCTGGGACTGGAAACCAAGTTGCCTCACTCCCAGACAATGTGCGACATGACATCAGTCACAGCCCATCTTGTAGGTAGGAAAGGGACTCTCAGAAGGCCAGAGCACAGAGCACAGACATGAGGGGGCTCAGCGTCTGCCCAGAGCCCTGCGGGGCTGAGCTAATCTACAGGCTGCTGTGGGAGTTGCTCTGAGCTGGACACCTGGACCCCCTCAGCCATGACAATGAGCTCCACCCACAAGTACAGCCTGCTCTGCATGGCCCCACACACAAACCTGCCCTCCCCAGTCCCTCATGATCTCAAAGGAAGCACCCTGCCCAAAGAGCCTGGATCCTCGCCCCCTGGATGGCCCAAATCACCAGTCCCCTATAGCCAACAGCTCTACTCTACCAGCATCACAGTGTCTCTCTCCTTCAAGTGCCTAGGAAGATTTTTTTTTTCTAAGCCACAGCGGTGAAAGAAAGGGACAGTGGGTTGCGAGGCAGAAACCTGAGTCCCCGGGCCAGGTAAGCTTCAGTTAAATATACTTTCAGTGTTGTGTCGGGATTAAATGAGCTAATAATCTAGGCAAAGCGCTCAAATCATACTAGCCACAGCCCAAATGCTCAGTAAATATTCATCAAAGAGGGGACAGCCATTCTTCCAGACACGGGACAGACCCCTGCATAAAGAGTGCTTAACCCAGAATTTGGTGAATGAATGAATGGGATGTCAAAATCAGGTATCAGAAGTCTTCAGCGCAGACCTAAGCTCCCTCCTCCCCTGGACCCACCTCCAAAATTCATTCACCATCCAGAGGAGAGTTTCTCAAAGTGGGGGCCCATGAACTCAGCATAAAGGTCACTTAGGGCACTTGTTTGAAATGCAGATTCCCAACCCCCTCTCCCAGAACTGCTGAATCCGCCTCTCTTGGAGGGTGGGCCCTGGGAATCAACATTCAACCAGTTCCGCAGGTGGTTTCTGCGAGGGCGAAATAAAGTTGGTGCAACCGGTTGCGGGCGTGAATGCAGAAGAGGATCCAGACCCAGGAATTCAGAAACCCCATCTTTCCTCTCTCGCTACCCGCCCCCCCCCCAACCCTGACACCGCCACTACCACCCCAGGCGAAGGACTTGGGGCGTGGGTCAACTGAGCTCGGTGAAAAGTCGTTCCGCGACCGAGGCCTCGGGGCGGGGACCCCGGGGCTGCCCTGATGGGGCGGGGCTGGACGGGGCGGGGTCTCGGCTCCTCCCCCGGCCCGGGCGGCGGGGCGGGACTGGCCCGAGGGGCTGCGCGCCGAGGCGGTGGTGCAGCCTGGAGCACCCGGCAGCTGCGGCGGCCGGGGACCCTGGACCCCTCCTCAAGCGAGGTAAACGCCCGCGCAGCCCGCCGCCAACTTAGTCGAGTTGGAGCGGAGTTCGCCAGGCGCCTGCACGGGGGGCTCTGCGGCGCAGGCAGGGGCGAGGGAGGCCTCGAACCCGCGTCCCCGGGGTGAGGGTCCTCCGACCTGGGACCTGGAGGGTTGGATAGCCTCGGACAAGGAACCCTCCCGGGATCAGGGGACTTACATCCAGGACCCTGGGCGGGGGAGGCCTGGACTCAGACCCCGGGAAGGGCACATGCGCCCCAGGGCCCTGGAGGTCTCCTCCCCGCCCCCTTCCAGGACCCTGTCCTGTCACCAAACCTGGGGCCCGGCTGCCTCGCAACCCCTGCCCCCCAGCAGCCGCTGGAGGCTGTCGCGCCAGCATCTCCTGAATTTTTCACGTAGGGGGCGGGCCGGACACGCCGTTCCCATGGCACCAGGGCTCTCGAGTTACAGCCCAGGGAACCCCCAGATTCCCATCGCCCTTCGGAATACCAACCCACCCCGTGCTGCCTCTTAGCCCTCAGCGGAAGTGAACCCCCCAGGGGCCCTCAACCCTCCTCCGTACCCCCCAACCCCGATCTGAACCTTGGGGAAGTGAGCTGTGGGGTAGGGGAGGGCCGGGGCAATTCAGGTGCCTTTCAGAACGTAGGTCCCATGTTCCGAATGGGAGGGACACGTCTGTGGACAGGGTGTGTGCATGCTTGTATGGATCCCACCTCCCTGCTGCCCCTCTGCCTGTCTCTGCCTGTGTGTCCTGGGGTATTCGGTCATCCTCAAGGCATAGGAAGTGACCTCTGGGTGTGCATGCGTGTGCTCACAGCCTGCACGCTCACCCCTCCCAGCCTGCTCTAGGCTTACTCTGGCCCCGAAGCCAGGAAGCCCCCACCCCAAGGAGCTGAGGTGCCTCCTCCTGTCATTTGAACAAGAGAAGGTTTGGGAGGAAGTCATCTCAGAAGCTCATCTGGACCCTGCAGAAGGGGGTGACAGCACCTGGCTCAATGCCCATTCCTGCTTCTTGCTCACAGAGGGAAGGAAGGAAGGAAGGAAGGAAGGAAGGAAGGAAGGAAGGAAGGAGCAAAGCCCCTCCCACCCAAGGATGACACTAAACACCCAGCAAGAAGCAAAGACCCCCCTGCGTCGGCGAGCCAGCACTCCACTGCCCTTGTCCGCCCGGGGCCACCAACCTGGCCTCCTGTGTACAGCACCTTCCACAAAATCCCAGCATCCCCGGCTGGGCCAGTCAGCCTCCCTCAATCCTCCCCCCCGGCAACATTCACCTGCCCCCAATGGTTGGTCCTCTGAATCCAGCGACTCTGAAGGCTCCTGGGAGGCCCTCTACCGCGTGGTACTGCTTGGAGATCCTGGCGTAGGGAAGACCAGCCTGGCCAGCCTCTTTGCAGGGAAGCAAGAGCGAGACCTCCATGAACAGCTTGGAGGTAGGGACTCTGTGGGCTGGGCTGGGTTGTGGCCACAGGAGTAAAAGCCCTGTAGTCAGGGGCACAAGGCTGCCAAGAACAGTTGTGCAACTCACACACTGCTCAACTCTAAAGGGCATCATTCACATAGACTGAAGTGAATGATGCCCCCTGACAGTTGTGCAGGGCACAGCCCACACAATGGTCTAGAGGAGGGAAATTTGTTGAATTGTGAGAATTTTGCCAGTTTCTCAGGGATGATTAATTTCCATGTCATAAGGGAAGCAATTCTGAGTTCCATGAGTCTCAAAGGGAAAGAAATAAGTAGGCTTCCAGCCAGCTCAGAAACTCCCAGCCCCAGCTTCCACCTCTCAGATCCTTCTACCTCCAAAGACAACCATCCACGCCCACCATGACCAGCAGCAAAATTAAGATCTTGACCCAAATGGATACTTCCCAGGTTCCCTTATCCTCAAGTGATGCAGTGAGCAGAGAGAGCCGGGGGCCCCAGGATGAGGGGAGAAGAGACAGGACAGAGGAAATGAAGAGGGGTCCCTACAGGACTAGCTGAGAGTCCACAGGATGAGTAGAGAGGGAGGTTGGTTAAAAGCAAAGAGAAAGTGGGGACACTCTGGCCAGGCCCCTTCTCTAGCCTTGACCCCTCTGAGTGTGAGAACCCATATGAGGCATGTACATACGTGTACCTGTAGGCGTGACCAATGCGGAGATTGAGGCCCAAAGAGGGTTCATACGACCTGCCTGAAGCATGCACTAAGCCAGGGACAGAACGGGAATGAGAGAATTCCCAGCCAACTTTAACCCCACCATCCCATACGTGTCAACCAACAACCAACCAAAGTAGCAAAAGTTTTCTCAGCACCTACTATGTGTCAGATATCTTGCTGGCAGCTGGGGAGACATGGGCTCCTCGTGGAGCTTCCTGACCTGTCAGGAGAGACAAGACATCAAGCAAGTGCGGGGAGCACTTCCAACACAAGTGGAGGGGGCGCTGTGATCAGAAAGGGGACTAGGGGAGGCCACACCCTCCCCAGGCCTGCTCCTCCTCCCTGAGATCTGGCTCTTCCCTTGGTTGCAGAAGATGTGTACGAGAGGACCCTCACGGTGGATGGAGAGGATACCACGCTGGTGGTCATGGACACCTGGGAGGCTGAGAAACGGGTATGGCACAGCAGGCAGGACTTGGCGGGGTGGGGGGGGAGGTGCTGAGCCTAGGACCAGACCCCTGTCCCCTCCTCGGACACTACACAACAGGGATATGGCAGAGGCCATCCTCGGCAACCCCCAAGGCCAACAACTCCCAAGCAGCCTTTAGAACCAAAGACTGAAGAACCTCATGACCGTGAGTCCTTTCTCACTCCATTGATGCCCTCTACAGCTGTCCCAGGATGTGCTTCTCCCCCTGCCGACCCCCACCTTGTCCTCAGGACCCTCATCCCACACACACCACCCCCCACACACTGTGCAGAAGAAGGAACACTGCATTTAGCACCAAAATGTCTGAGGGTAAACCGACCCCCTTTCTCTTGCCTACCAGCTGTGTGGCTTTGTGCAGGTGACTCACCAGTCACCCTGAGCTTCAGTTTTCTCAACTGATAGATGGGTTGATCGTTCCTGCCTTCTTTACCAGCTGGTTTTTTTAAGTCCTTATGCAATTTCACAGTGGTGAGCAAGCAGTGTGCAGCATGAGACAATGCTGAAAATAGGTGAAGAGATGTAAATAATGATCATTCTAATGACTCGTAACTTGGTAGCTAGTAAAGAAAGAAACCAAAGGAAGTCCTTCCCTACCCCCTTCCAGAGCAGGAAGAAAGCAGACAGGGATATGTCCCTGTTATGCTTGTCTCACCTTGTCTGAGTTTTCTTTTTTCTTGCTATACAGATAATACATGCTCACTGTAGAACTTTGAAGAAATACAACCAGAGAGAAGGATGTAAAAATCACCGGGAGCCTATCTCAGTAAGGGATAGGCCCCGCCCCTAACATGCAGAGAGGCCTCGCCCATGGGGTGGGGCTTAGGAGGGCACTGTTGGGTGATTGGCCAGAATGGCTGACAGCCCTAGCGATAGGCAGAAAGGATGGGGACGAAGGAGCTAAGTGGCCAATTCTTTTCCGGCAGAATAAAAGAACACCCAAGTCCAAATGAGCGTGATGAGGATGATGACGGTCTTCCTAACAGCAGCTGGCATTTATGCAGCTCGGTGGAAGCCCACCCTTTTCCCAAGTGTCAGCCCCTGTGCTAAGCTCTGTATATATATTATGATGTTCAGGCAAAGCAAGATCTGTGAGTGAGTATTCTGATTCCCATTCTACTGATGAGTAAACCAAAGCTCAGAGATGTTCAGTAATGGGTCCAAAGTTGTCAGAGAGCAAGTGGAATTCAAACCCAGATCTATAAGACTCTGATCCTGTATTCTTTTTTTTTTTTTAAGTTTTTTTTGTTTGTTTTTTTTTGTTTGTTTGTTTGTTTTTTTTTTTTTGAGAGAGAGAGAGTGAGAGAGCAGGGGAGGGGTGGAGAGAGAGAGAATCCCAAGCAGGCTCCGTGCTGTCAGCGCAGAGCCCAATGTGGGGCTCAAACTCACGAACTGTGAGATCATGACCTGAACCAAAGTCAAGATTCAGCTGCTTAACCAACTGAGCCACTCAGGTGCTCTCCGAGTCTGTACTCATGCACGAGGACTGTCCCTCTCCATCGCCACTGGGAACACCACCTTCTGAGCCTTCAGCTAGGGTTTCGCCCTTTTACCCATTCATTAAAAAACACTAGCGGGATATGTATCACGGGCCAGGACACTGGAGACCCAGCAGCGTATAAGATAGATGCGTCCCCTGGCCTTATGGAGCTCACAGGCTGGTGAGGGAGGGGCTACTTTTGAATGCAGTTGAAAATCCTGTGGGGCAGAGTCCAGTGAATTAAGAAAAAGGATCAGCCTGGAAGTCCCGTTTGGGAGGCAGGTGGGGGGAGGAGTACTGGAACTGGAATTCTGTGCCCAGCTGGCTGGCTGTATGGCCTTGAGAACGTTTTCTCTCTCCTCTGGCCCTTGGTTTTCCTACAAGTAAAATGGGGAAACTGGTTCAGTTTGAACAAGTTGGTGACGGTGGAGGGGCGAGGCAATTTCCAAAAAGGGTCCACAGTAGCAGTGTCATTGGATTGAGTATTTATTTACTTACTTATTTATTTGAAAGAGAGGTGGGGGGAGGGAGGGAGGGAATCTTAAGCAGGCTCCTTGCTGTCAGTCTAGCAAGACTGAGCCCTCCTCAGAAACCAGACACAAGAGCTGAACCCTTCTCAGCAGGAAGAGAAACCAAACAAATCTTTGGTCTCCAGTGTCCAGCCCACACTAGGAATCCAGGAATGAGAAAATATAGTCAGGTGGGTTCACTAGCCCAATTTTGCAAAGAGAAACTGGGGCTCAGAGAGGGTTGGTGGTTTGCCCACGGCGACGATACAGACAACAACGGCAGAATTTGTTCCTCAAACCTGTCTAGATTGTAAGCCTCAGCCCCGGTCCACCCATCAGACCATCCATCCCAGCCTCAGCCCGGGTCCACCCATCAGACCATCCCAGCCCCACCTTTCGCAGCGACGCCCCTCTGGCGGAGAGGTAGGTACCTTACGGTTTGAGGACAGGCCTGGGGTCCCTCTGTTGCAGGATGAAAGCTGGAGCCAGGATTCATGCCTGCAGGTGGGCAGCGCCTATGTCATCGTGTATTCCATCGCAGACAGAGGCAGCTTCGAGAGTGCCTCTGAGCTCCGCATTCAGCTGCGGCGCACGCATCAGGCCGACCACGTGCCCATCATCCTGGTGGGCAACAAGGCTGACCTGGCACGCTGCCGGGAAGTCTCCGTGGAAGGTGAGCCGTCTACTCCACCCTCCTCCTCCAGCTTTCTCTCTGCCGCTAACCCTAACCCCGGCCCCATCCTGCATCTACTTGCCTCAGCCTGAAAGCTAGGAACTGTTCTCGCCTCCTCTCTCACTTCCGGAAACCAGTCCCCCAAATCCTGTGAGGCCCACCTCCCTTAACCCCACGTTCCCTCCCCCCCATGCCCACAACCTCTGCCCCATCCTGGCATCTCCACCTTAGTCTGCGCCAGCCCCCCTACTTCTCTCTCCCCGTTCAATCAGTTCTCCTCGCCAGCTGCCAGAGTTTTCCAAAACCAGACCTGACCTTGTCACTACTTTGCGTAAAAATCCTCCTACGGCTCCCCCATGCCCTTAATCAGAGACACTTTATCCACCGGACAGGATAGGTCCACTGCCTACAATCTTTTCAGGGGCTTATACCTGAGACCTGAAACAATTATGAGCTCCAAAACAAATACAGTGAGAAATTTGTAAATTACAATTTCACAAAGCTTTAATCATCTACAAAACTTCATATTGCGACAGCCAACAACTGCAAACCAAAACGTTTAGTTATATATAAGTTGTATTTAAAGTGGGATGGGGAATTAATTTCAATACATTTGATAACATGTGGGACCCATAAAGATCTCAAAATGGCCTTCCTCACAGGGCAAAATCTAAAAAATATGGAAACTGAGAGCCAGAGAAGGTAAGCCAGCTCCACGGGGTCACCAGCCACTGGGGGCTAGAACCCAGGCCCCTGTCTCCCAGCCCAGTGGCTGCCTGGAGATGGAAGACGATATATGCCTTGTGAGCAAACATCCCCAAATTCCGCAGCAAAACCCCCAGGTGATTTTGTGAAAATGCTGTCCCAGATCTCATCCCAAACCTCCCAAATCAGATTCTTGGCTGGTGGTTTCAGGAATCTGCATTTTAACAAGCTCCCCCAGATAATTCTAATGCACAGCTTAGACCCTTTACCTGGCATTCAAGACCCTTCCCAGCCTCGCTTTGCATCAGTATCAGTCACTAGCCTGTGCACTAACTCCTCAGAGCCGGGTCTCGTTGTCCTCGGAATCCCCTGGCACCCAACGCAAGTTAGGGCAGAAAGAAAAAAGTGACTCAGCTTGAAACTCAACGCACCTCTTCCTACCTTTATGCCCCCCTCCACCCGGCCCGTCTGACCCCGCCCCTCAGAGGGCCGCGCCTGCGCGGTGGTGTTCGACTGCAAGTTCATCGAGACGTCGGCCACGCTGCAGCACAACGTGGCCGAGCTCTTCGAGGGCGTGGTGCGCCAACTGCGCTTGCGCCGCCGGGACAGCTCGGCCCCGGCGCCTCCCGCGCCCCGACGGCGCGCCAGCCTGGGTCAGCGGGCTCGTCGCTTCCTGGCTCGGCTGACGGCCCGCAGCGCCCGCCGGGCACTCAAGGCCCGCTCTAAGTCTTGCCACAACCTGGCGGTGCTCTGAGGCCGCCCTGCCTCCTGGGGGTGGCGGAACACTGGGCTGCACTCTGAGCTCCACCGATGCCACCGAGGGTCCTCGACGCAGTTGCCTGGACTCGGCACAGTGGGCTGTGCGTGTCCACTGCCCCGAGGGCCGCAGCATCTCCCAGAGCTGCAGCTTCAGGGATCCCCTCCGCTCCAGGAAGGGGTGGACAGACTATGGGACCGAAGCCTCAAGTTGGGCACAGCGTAGGGTTTTGTTTTTGTTTTTTTACGCGGTGCGTGTCTTTTTGTAAAAATCTTCCTTGTCCCTTGGCTCTGGCCAACTCACAATAAACCAGACCAGAAGGATGTCCTGTCTGCATGCCCAGACCTCTTCTTTTGGAATCTTCCAGGCATCTCCACCTCCCACTCTCCCATCTACACTGGTTGCAGATTGGGTTAACCTGCCGACTTGGGTCAAGGTCAGTCAGTCAAATCATTGGATCAATTGTGTGTTCAGGCCCTTCTCCCCTTCTCTGAACCACTGGGCATGGCCCCTGTGCGGCACCCCTCGCGCCCCCTCCCCCATCTTCGAGGGAGACCCCGTGGAGCATAAACAACCACAGTTCAGTGTGCTGACCTCCTATTTTCTCATAAACCCATTTTTTTTAGATTGTAGATTCATAAAATCTTATCTGGAAGGAATCTCAGCATTCATCCTCACGATGTAATAGCTATCGTTTGTTAGGAGCTGTGTTCTAAGCTGTCACAACTAGGAGTTGATCTTCACAAACCCTGTTTACTAATTAGGAAAATAGACCAATAGACGGTGAAGGTCCGCGGTCAAGATCATTTAGCTACTATAAGTGAAGTTGTCAAAATTCCAATCCAGGCTTGTCAGGCTAGGGTTTGTGCCCTTATCTGCAGTCCTCTTGGAGAATGTGACAAAAAGCTATAGAGTCCTGGGGAAGGGGACTTTCAAACACAAGTTTGCATATGATTTAACCTGGAGGGGGATCCTTGCCTCCATGAAACCCATCCATTAATCCCCAGGGTTAGTTCAACTCGTTCATTTTTCTGAGTGTGGGAACTGAAGTCCAGAGAGAGGAAGTGAGCATCCCAGCGTCACCCAGCTAGGGAGGGTGAGGACTAGACCCCAGGACCCAGCCTCCTCTCATGTCTGCGCAGGAAGTAGGAGGTAGTGAGGCATCCAGCCTGGCTGGGGCTGTGGGGCTGAGGCTGGACCTTAGGGGTCAGGTCAGGAGTTTCCAGCCGAAGGGGAAAGGGGTGTCACTACTTTGAGAGGAGAACAAGATGCGAATGGTTGGGACCATCATGTCCCTGACGCCTGACACCCCTGCCCCCAACCAGCTGCCCGCGCGGATGCCTTGGCCACCAGGAACACGGTGCCAAAGAAGGCTGGAGCTTGGGGCAGACGAGCCCCACATCCTCCGTCTTCAAGCCCCCAGTCTTGCCAGCAGGGCACTGATGGCACTTACTTCCTCATCCTAACTCCAGCGCGGGTTAAGGGAGGAGGAGGGGGGTCTTCCCCCACCCCAAGCTGTCTCTGGCCTGCGGTTGTGGGGGAGGGGCTCCAGTTGTGGAAAGTTGGCAGAGGCAGCCGGCAGCAGCCGGAGAGTGGAAAAAATGATATCAAACCCGGAAGAATGCAAGCCGGATGGAGGGCCTGAGTCGGCCCTGGGAGGTGAGAGGGAGGGAGGGAGGGGGCCCCACAGGCTGAGAAAGGAAGAGGGGCCAGGGGGAGAGCACAGGAGCTGGTTTTGAGAACACTGAGGGTAATCGCTGTCATTTCTTCCTTTCTTCATCCACAAATATTTATTGAGGGCCTACTAAGTGCGGGGCACAGTGCCAGGCTCTGGGGAGGTAGAGGCAAACCGAAGCAGTAGGATACTGCTCCCTGGAGCCCCCGTCTGGTGGGGAAAGCAAACTAGAACACAAGTAAGTGAATCAAATGGTTACAAAAGGATAAGGGACTAATGAGGGTGTTCGTGGAAGGCCCTGAGGATAATCCAGTGCAATCCGGCCAATTTACGGATGGGGAAACTGAGAACCGGAGAGAGGGGGCGGGCTTACCCCAGGCTACTCAGAGTGTGGAAGAAGTCATTGAGACCAGGATTAGGGATGGAAGGGGAGGAAAGGAAGGGAGGGAGGGAGGGAGGGAGGGAGGGAGGGAGGAAGAGCAGACCAGGGTCAGGGGGAAAATTATGCAGCCAACATGGCAGCTCAGTGGTTGAGGTGGGTCATGGGTCCTGAACCAGAGGGTCTGTGTTCAATCCCCTATCTCTCTGTTTCTCAGTTTCCCCATCTATAAAATAGGATTCACGACAATTCCCTCCTCAGGATTGATGTGAGGATTCAATGACCTAAGATGTGTAAATTTCTTGGGGCGCCTGGGAGGCTCAGTCGGTTGGGCGGCCGACTTCGGCTCAGGTCATGATCTCACAGTCCGTGAGTTCGAGTCCCATGTCGGGCTCTGTGCTGACATCTCAGAGCCTGGAGCCTGCTTCTGATTCTGTGTCTCCCTCTCCCCCTCACGCTCTCTTTCTCTCAAAAATAAATAAATAAATAAATAAACATTAAAAAAATTTTAAACAAAAAAAGATAAAAAACATTAAAAATTTTTTTATTAAAAATGTTTTTGTTTTATTCTATATTTGAGAGAGAAAGAGAGAGACAGAGCATGAGCAGGGGAGGGACAGAGAGATGGAGACAGAACCCGAAGCAGGCTCCAGGCTCCACGCTGTCAGCACAGAGCCTGACACGGGGCTCGAACTCACAAACCGCGAGATCATGACCCAAGCTGAAGTCGGACGCTTAACCACCCAGATGCCCCTTAAAAAAATTTTTTTTAAAGATGTGTAAATTTCTTAAAACAGTCCCTGTGTCAAGGAAGATTCAGTGACTGTTGGTTCCCACTAGCATATCTTAAGACCTTGGGGAAACCAGGGCTTGTTTTTTTTTTTAATCTTCTTTAAATGTTTATTTATTTGGGGAGAGAGAGATTGCGAGCGGGGAAGGAGCAGAGAAAGAAAGAGAGAGAATCCCAAGCAGGCTCCGTGCTATCAGTGCAGAGCCCGATGCAGGGCTCGAACTCAGGAACCGTGAGATCATGACCTGAGCCGAAATCAAGAGTCAGTCACCTAACAGACTGAGCCACTCAGGTGCCCTGACCAGGGCTCGTTAAGGGTGGGATACTCTGGGACTGTAAAGATTTGCTTGGGAGTCTTTGCCCTGCTGTGACACTGGAGGACTTTAGGAAAATCTCTTCCCCCCTTGGGCTTCAGTTCTCCCATCTGTAAAATAAAGAGATTGAATGTGAACTTGTATCATATATTCATGTGCGAACCCATTTACTGTCTGCCCACCCCCCGGGAATAAATGCCCCATGAGGTTAGGGCCCCCAGTACTTCTCTTTCCCCAGCCACCTACAACAGTGCCTGGCTCATAATAGGTGATCAATAAATACCTGTTGAATGGAGTGATTAACGGATCTGCAAAATGGCCCTTCCAATCCTGACCCCTCTAACTCTAGGAGTCTGCGAATAAAGCATAGCTGGGAAAGCATGTGACAAAACCACAATACTCCTCCCAGGGACATGACCCGTGATAGTTTAGAAAAGTCTTTCTCACCCATTAAAAAAAAAAAAGCTAACTTTGTTTTAGCTCTTTCTGTGTGCTAGGCCCCGTGTTATATGCTTGATACACATTTTCTTATGTAATTATCACCACACCCATCTACTTAATAAGTACCATTTAACAGATGAGCAGATTTAGCAGAGTGAGGCTAAGAAAACCCAAGAAATTTGTCCAAGAAAGCATAGTCAGGATTTGCACTCAGGTCAGGTAGGAACTGCTTTCTTTATTGTATAGTTGGGGAAACCGAGGCCCAGAGAAAGGAGACAAATTGTCCAAAGGCATGTAATAATAATAGCAAGCAACTACATCACTCTTACTATGTATCAGGCACTGTTCTAAGTACTTTCCGTATATTCAGTCCTCAACACCGGTCATATTATCACCCATGCCAGTTTACAGATAGAGACACTGTATCGCAGAAGGAAAGGTTCACTGCCCTGCCAGGTTTGCACAATTAGCAAATAGCAGAGCTAAGATTCGAACCAGGGACGTGTCGTCCTGTGGTTTGTTAAGGGCTTGCCTCTGTTACACCATCTGTCAGTATGGCAAGTCCAGAGCAGGCTGGTGTAAATGAAGGGGCACCAGCACCCTGCTTCCCGGACTGGGGGCGGGGGAGGGGGTGGGGGGCAGAAAACAAAAGCACATTGAGTGTATTCTAAGCCGCCAGCTGGGACTTTCCACCTTGAAGGGAGAGTACTGTTGTGGAAAAAATGATAAAGCGCTGGAAAGATGAATGTCTCCCAAAGGGCCCCAAGTCTCTTCACAGTCCCCCCCCCCCCCGCCTCCTTAGTAGGAGACGGCCACAAACTGTGCCGGCCTGATCCAGATGAGACGAAGGCCACCTGGAACTTGACACACCCCAGCCAGGCTCCCTGAATACTGAGGATCACTGGCCTCGATGGAAAGTTACAATTTCTCAGCCAAGGGCACAAAGCTTCCACTCAGGGAGCCCCCCTCCCGAGTTATCAGGTTCAGGCTGAAACTGCCTGTCCCCGGATGATGGGAAATTCCCGTCCCCTAGGGGCTAGGGGCGGCTGAAGCCTCCCTTTAACTCAGCAAACTTGGACAAGGGTGTGTGTTCTGAAGGAGGGCAAGGAGGGTAAAGAGCGTCACAGCTGTCTGCTTCATAAAGACCAAGAATCTCTCAGTTCTGCCACGACCGTAAAACCTTAGGGAAATCAAAACATACAGAGCGAAGGCGTTAGGGTAAAATTCTCTATGTGGTTGTCTCTGACTCAAGAATATTGGAATATTCTAGTACCTTAGCTTGAAAAAATACACAAGTTCAGTTTCAATTTCAGCAGCGTTCCCTTCTGTTCGGATCAGGGTTCACTTAAAAATAATGTTGGGGCGCCTGGGTGGCGCAGTCGGTTAAGCGTCCGACTTCAGCCAGGTCACGATCTCATGGTCTGTGAGTTCGAGCCCCGCGTCGGGCTCTGGGCTGATGGCTCAGAGCCTGGAGCCTGTTTCCGATTCTGTGTCTCCCTCTCTCTCTGCCCCTCCCCCGTTCATGCTCTGTCTCTCTCTGTCCCAAAAATAAAATAAACGTGGAAAAAAAAATTAAAAAAAAAATAATAATAATGCTGATGATGGGATGGGAGCTCTGGGTTCAGCAATGTGTGCAATTTTCTCCAGTTCCATCTGGTTCAAGTTCAAGGCTAGGATAGGTCACCGTTCCGGTTTCTAGGCTGCATAAGGAACCACCCCAAAGCTTAGTGGCATAAAAACAAGGATTTTATTATGCTTCTAGATTTTGTGAGTCAGGAATTCGGGCAGGGCAGAGTGGATACAACTCCTCTCTAGGGCCTCGGCTGGGAAACTTGAAGACTCGAGTGACTGGAATCATCTCATGAGTCTGGAGGTTGAAGCTGGCAGTGTAGGGATCTCACTTACACGTGGCCTGATGTCTTTATTTCCTGTTTTTACTGTAATGAGTTACCACAAACATAGGGGCTTAAAACAGCGCAAATCTGTTATCTCCCAGTTCTGTATAGAAGTCCGACGTGGGTCTCACTGGGCTAAAATCAAGGTGTCAGCAAAGCTGAATTCTTTTCTGGAGGCTCTAGAGGAGAATCTGTTTCCGGCCTTTCCCAGCTTCTAGGGGCCAAGCGCTTCCCTCGGCTCATGACCCCTGCCTGCCTCCATCGTCAAAGCCAACATCAGGCCAAGTCTATCTCATGCCTCCATCCCTCTGGTTCTCCCTCTTTTGCCTCCCTCTCCACCCCTGTGATTACGTTCAGCACACCGGATAATCCAGGATAACTTCCCCGTTTTCAAGTCAGCAGATTAGCAAACAATGCCGTCTGTGACCTTAATTCCACGTTGCCATGTAACGTAACATATTCACAGGTTCCAGGGATTGGGACGTGGACATTTTGGGGAACTGTTTTTCTGCCTACCACAGCAGGGTAGGATGAAGGGTGTGGGAAGGTGGTGACTGGGTCTTCACTTTCCCCCCAACACACACACACACATACACACACACACACACACACACACACACACACTCAGTCTTGTTCTAATGACTAGAGAAAACCCTAAACTGAAGGGCTTCCATCCTAGTGGAATGTCAGAGGCCCTGGAACACTGTTCCTAGAATCTGACCTTGCCTGCCTTCCTCAGGTTCCTGTTTCTCTCCAGGAACACCAGCTTCTTCAGAGCTCCACTGGGCAAATATCCACCCACCTTTCAGAAAACCTTACTCCTTACCCACAGATGTAGGTTTTGCTTCCGGATCACCCCTCTCCCCCAGCAGTAATGCATCCTCAGAAGTGGGTTATGGGGACTGGATCAAGACCCCCAGCTGCTCCAGCCAGGCAGTCAAGGGTGCTAGAGCTCTTCTGGTCTTACAGAACAGCCTAGAGAACAGCCCACGCCAAACCCAGTGTTCTTCGAGAGATCTGCCCACCTATGTGAATGAAGATAGATGCCTTGTAGATGGCCAATTGTCTAGGAAGCAATCATTGAATCTTACATACCCACATGTGCATTAATTCTAAACCCCAAACCCAGGGGTCATTAACAGATGCTCATAGAGTCAGATAGGTAACATAAATCGTGAAGTAGACTGGATGGAGGACATTAGGGAGCACCAAGGTCTACAGCCAACTGGAAGCACCTGCCTTGTGTACGGGGAGCAACAGATCAGAGCTGCCTATTACTGCTGTTAGGAAATGAATCCAGTGTTGCCTGAATTTAGGTTTTTCCAAGAAAGCCAGCAAGGCAGATATTTATGTGAAGTATCCCAATTCTTGTTTTTTTTTTTTCAACAAATGGTGTTGACTGTTTATTTATTTTTGAGAGAGAGACACACAGAGTGCAAGCAGGGGAGGGGCAGAGAGAGAGGGAGACACAGAATCCGAAGCAGGCTCCAGGCTCTGAGCTGTCAGCACAGAGCTCGACACAGGGCTCAAACTCACGAACTGTGAGATCATGACCTGAGCCAAAGTAGATCGCTTAACCGACTGAACCACCCAGGCGCCCCAAAGTATCCGAATTCTTAAATACTAGTTGCTAATTTTTATTTTTATTTTTTTAAATGCTTATTTATTTTGAGAGGGGGAGAGAGAGAGAGAGGGAGGAAGGGAGAGAACGAGCAGGGGAGGGGCAGAGAGAGAAGGAGAGAGAGAATCCCAAACAGGCTTCATGCCGTCAGCACAGAGCCCGTCAACACAGAGCTGGACGCGGGGCTCGATCGCACAAACCTCTATATCATAACCTGAGCCGAAATCAAGAGGTGGACTCTTAACCAACTGAGCCACCCAGACGCCCTTGCTAATTTTAATTTTTAAAAACCCAGGGGGAGAGGGGAAAGTGGGTGATGGGCATTGAGGAGGGCACCTGTTGGGATGAGCACCGGGTGTTGTATGGAAACCAATTTGACAATAAATTATATTGAATCAATAAATCAATAAATCGATAAATAATAAAAAGCCTGGACAAGATAAGCAAAACATGTCCAACCAAATTCTGACCAGAGGCCGAAAGTTTGTAACCTCTGGTCTGAACCCAAACAGTGACAGAAGAATGTACTCTCAGCCATTCCCCCATCTGCAAGGTCAACCTTCAGACCATGAAGTTAGTACTTAATTATAAGGAACAGCTTGTCCCTTTTGTTCAACTCCTCCCCTCCCCTTTCCAAAAGTGCCTCTTCAAGCCTACTGGGATACCAAAGGTGCCCAGTGCCAAGTAGTATATTTTTTAAATTGAACTTTGAATTACAAAAAGAATACATGTTAATTAGAAGAATAGATCAAAACAACAGAAAACTATATGGTAAAAATTAAAGATGCATTTATTTGTTAAGCTGCCCTCAGCTACACATGATAGAAATCCTTATAAGGATATTTTCTAACAAGGTGTCCAGAGGCCCTAAAAATGCCAGGTCACTGGGTCTGCATCTCCATAATTCTCTCGGCGTTTCCTTCATGGTTGCAATATGGCTGCAACAACCCCAAGCATCACATCTTCACCCCAGTATCCCAAGCAAGAATGGAAAGGGAAAGGTCAGAAAGAGGTTTTCTTTTTACCAAAGAGGAAACTGTTCTCCCAGCAGTTTCCTTTCATATCTCACTGGCCAAACTGGGTCTCACGACCAGATGCAAGGTGGGCTGAGAAAGCCAACTATCTGGCAAAAAGGAAAGAGATTGCCACACCTGGCTCGGGCCAATCATGATTCATCCCTATGCTATCCTAACAAGATGGTTTTTGCAAGCAAAGGATAAGTGGGGAGGGTCATTGGATAGGCAACTTTAGGATTTGCCACAGAACTCCTTTCTTCTCCCCCAGTACCACTCCTTTCCCCGGGGGTTCCCACCATTAGCAGCAGTTTGGGGTGCATCCTTGCAGATTTTTCAGTACATACATGCAGACATTTGGTCATTTTTCTTCTCTTCCACATTGTCAGAGTTGGAATTTTACTCTGTTGTTCTCTTTTCCATGGGATCTAAAATAAATCCTGATTGCTCAGAACCAGACATTGGTTTAAAGATGGACCTACAACCCAGCTATGGTCAATGAGACACGAGGGAGATTTTACTGGAAGGTTCTAGAAAAAAGTTTCTTTGCTCTTAAAAAAGAGCTGGGAGGGGTGCCTGGGTGGCTCAGTTGGCTAAGCGTCCGACTTTTGATTTCAGCTCAGGTCATGATCTCATGATTCATGAGTTCGAGCCTGGAGTCCGGCTCCACACTGACAGTGCGGAACCTGCTTGAGATTCTCTCTCTCCCTCTTTCTCTCTGCCCTTCCCCCGCTCATGCCCTCTGTCTATCTCAAAATAAATAAACTTTTTTTTTTAATTTTTTTTTAACGTTTATTTATTTTTGAGACAGCGAGAGACAAAGCATGAACGGGGGAGGGTCAGAGAGAGGGAGACACAGAATCTGAAACAGGCTCCAGGCTCCGAGCCGTCAGCACAGAGCCCGACGCGGGGCTCGAACTCACAGACCGTGAAATCGTGACCTGAGCCAAAGTCGGCCGCTAAACCGACTGAGCCACCCGGGCGCCCCAATAAACTTTTTTTAAAAAGGGCTTGTAGATAAACAAACCAAGCTGCAGCAGGAGGAGACCATCCTTTCTCTTCTGGTGGTCATTGAAATGTATGAATGTGATGCTGGAACTGTAGTCAGCATTTTGCAGCTCTGACAAGATCTAATCAGAGGGTAGCAAGGTAGAAAGATGGGAAGTACCCAAGTCCTTGATGAGGAAGTCAGGTCACTGAATTAGCCATCCCAGAAGTGTTCCACCTCTGGACTTATTGTTATATAAGAGAATATGTCTTCAATGCCGAAGCAAATTATCTTGGGGACTTCTGCACCAAAGTCAAAATCACCCATTTGATACACATATATAGATTCGTTTGCTGTTTTTCACGTAAATGGAATCAGTTATATGCATTGGCACGGAGTTCATTTGCAAGGAATGAAACCCAAAATAGCAGTAATGGAAATAAGACAGGAGTCTATTTCTCCTTCATGTAAAAGAAGTCCAGAAGTAGGCAGTCCCAGGCTGGCATAGCATTCTACAGAACAGGGACCTTGACTCCTTCTATCTTGTGGTTCACCATCCTAAGTACAGTATTCTGTTCAAGCTATAAACAGTCCCATCCACATTTCAGCCAGCAGGAAGTGGGAAGGAGCCAAAAAAAAAAAGGGCACAGCCTCTCAGAATATGCACACATTACTTCTGATTATATCTCATCGGCCAGTACTTAGTCACATCTTGATTGCAAAGGAGTCTAAGAAATGTACTTTACTCTGTGTCAGTTCAAAATAAGGAATTCCATATTTAAAGAAGGGGAGTATGGACATCGAGAGGTGACAAGCAATCCCTGCCGTGAAATGTACATATTAGATATAATTTGCTTTTTTCATTTAATGTACTCTGGCTTTTCATCAATGCCAGTACACATAAATTTACCTCATTATTTTGAGGTCTTTTTGTTATTCTTTTTCTAGCTTCTTAAAATAGGAACTTATATCATTTGTTTAAAAACGTTCTTCTTTTCTAGTACGAGCACTTAAAGCTATTTAAAAAAAAATTTTTTTTTAACGTTTATTTATTTTTGAGACAGAGAGAGACAGAGCATGAACGGGGGAGGGTCAGAGAGAGGGAGACACAGAATCTGAAACAGGCTCCGGGCTCTGAGCTGTCAGCACAGAGCCCAACGCGGGGCTTGAACTCACGGACCGCGAGATCATGACCTGAGCCGAAGTCGGCCGCCCAACCGACTGAGCCACCCAGGCGCCCTGTAAAGCTATTTTAAAAGAGATGCAACTCTTAATCTTGGGATTGTGAGTTCGAGCCCCGCATTGGGTGTAGAGATTACTTAAAAATAAAACCTTTAAAAATAAAAAAATAAAGCTATTTTAGAAAAAAACTACATAATTTATATAAAGCTATAAATTTCCCTCTACGCACTGCTCTAGATGCAGCCCAGAAATTTTAGCGTGTTGTTTCCATGATCACTCAGTTCAAAATATTTTCTAATTTCCCCTGTGATTTCTTCTTCCCACAGGTGATTCAAAGGCATGTGGTTTAATTTCCAAGTACTGAGGGGGGCAGTTCTACGTGTCTTTTTTGTTACTGATTTCTAATTTAATTCGACTGCAAACTTGAAACTTGTTCTATAGCACAACACCTGGTCTACCGCGATTCATGTTCCATTGTGCGCTTGAAAATACTATTCATTCCATGATACTATTGAATACTGTTCAATGTCATGATTGGGTGGGGTGCTCTAAAATGTCAGTTAGGTCAAGGTAATTACTAATGCTGTTCAAGTGTTCCACACACTCACTGATTTTATCCCTATCACTTCACCAGTTGCTGAGAAAGCAATGCCGGAACCTCCAATTATAATTGTGTTGTGTCAATTCTTTCTGTCTATTTGTTTGTTTTCACCTTGTTCTTTTTTCATGGGTGCCAGATATTCCACAATATGGATGTACATACACCCATTGAAGGACATTAGTTTACTGTAAATGTTCCGCCCTTACAAACAGGGTGGCGGTGAATATTTTTGCACATATAGGAGAAATCACCAAATGCAAATTTACTAGGTCAAAGAACGTGCACCTTTTACATTCTGACAGGCACTACCAAATTGCATTCCAAAAGGACTGCTTTTTTTTTATATTCAGACCAACAGTGCCCAATTCCCCATACCATGACCCACATTAGGTATTACTGGTTTTTTCTCGTTTCACATTTTCTTGGGGCCAGGATGAGGAAAGTTTGGGAACAAAGATGCCTCATTACTTACTTTGCATTTCCTTAATTATAACCAAGTTGAGCAGTATTCCTCTTGGTGATTGTGCCCCTTAGCTGCCCAAAACCCCAGTGAAGCTTTGAAATTACAGCTTGTAAGGGCTGGATTAAAAATCTCAGCCAGAGCTATTCTGCTCTTTATTATCTGCCTGAGGCAGAGGGATGTTCTTTCTTCCAGTTACCAGAGCCTTGGTTAGAAGAGGAAGTCTGGAATCATCCGGATCTGGGTTTGAATCCCTCTGGCTCAGCCATATGACATCTGTGACCTTGGACAAGTTACTTAGCTTCTCTGAACCTTTGGACCCTCGACTTTACAAAGGGGGTGACAGCACCTTGCACAGGTGTTGTATGGATTAGAAATTGGATACATAGGGGCATCTGGGTGGCTGAGCGTCTGACTTCAGCTCAGGTCATGATACCACGGTTCAAGCCCCACATCGGGCTCGCTGCTGTCAGCGCAGAACCCGCTTCAGATCCTCTGTCCCCCTCGCTCTCTGCCCCTCCCCCACTTGCACTCTCCTAACAATAAAGAAAACATAAAAAAAAAAAAAAGAAAGAAATCGGATACGTAAAGCATGTAATACAGCATCTGGCCTCTAGTAGGCTCTAATAACAATTAATAAAAAAAAAAATAGGTATTCGTTGAACACTTGCCACGTGCAGAGTGCTCAGCTTATTTTATTACCCTCACAACAGTAAGAGACAACACCATTTACAGATGGGGAAAACTGAGGCCCCAGGACGTGTCTTGTCCAAAGTCACACAGTTTAGTAACCAGCTAAGCCAATGAATAAATCAAGAATGTCTGACTCCTGGAGTGCCTGGCTGGCTCAGTTGGTGGAGCGTGCAACTCTTGATCTCAGGGTTGTGAGTTCTAGCCCTACATTGGGTGTAGGGATTCCTTAAAAATAAAATCTTAAAAAAAAAGTCTGACTCTCAAGCCTGCTTCCCAAGGTAGCTAGCTCATTTCACAGATTAAGAAACTGAGGCCCAGGAAGATAAAATGACATACAAAATTAAAGGGTCCCAGAGCGGCAACCAGTTGACCAAGTAAGTATTTCCCCTCCTTCTGGGTCCTGGTGACCAGCTGGAGAAGAGGCTAGAGAGAGTGGAGGCAGGGACGGCTACCCAGCAGAGGAGTCAAGAGCATGGAAAATGTCTCTTTCAGCCAATTTTCCTGAGGAACCCTGGCTGGGGCTCAGGGCTGGGAATAGAAAGTGTGCAGGGAGGAGGCAGCAGCCGCGTCCATCCGTCCATCCGGAGAAGCTGTTTGCAAAGTCCTGCTGAGAGAGACAAGTGGACTGGGGGCGGGGGGAGAGGAGCAGATCCCGGGGGCCAAGGGTCTGGCCTCCGCCCAGGGCCTAGTCTCCTGGGAGAGGGGGAGCAGGCGTCCCCTGAGCTCTCTGCTTCCTCCTTGGGCTCCCCTGCTCTGCCAGCTCCCGCTGTGCCCTCCCCACTAGTCTGGGCATCAGTCATCCCGGAATTGAGACGCTGGCAAGTCTGACTCTCTAGGGATTATGCACAGCCTAGTCCGAAGGTGCAGTGACCAGGAAGAAGGACGGATCCTCCTCTCAGAGATCTTGACGAGGGCTTGGCTTGATCCTTCGCTACTCAGTGCCTATAATGCCACTATCGGAGACACAACAGAGGCTTGCGCTCAGCCGGTATGCAGAGTTATGGCCACCCCAGTGGTCAAAATACTTAGATATTTGCCTACTTGTTAACAACCCCTGTCCCGAGTGCCCTCCAGGTACCCCTCAAGCATACTGGCCACTCTGGACCCTCCTCTGGGACTCCCCAGACCTCCCCACTTACAGCTACTAAAGGGATAACCCCTGCCACTGCAGGGCAGTCCAGGCCTGTGTGGACGGGTCCGTGAGCGATGGCCAGTCATAACAGTTGTTAATACTTTTCCGATCATTCCTGGAAACTACCCTTTGGCTTAAAACTTTGTCTCTTATTTAAAGGCAAACTGATAGGAATCTAGAGTGAAAAGGGCCTTGTGCAACGTCTTCATTTTCCGGATGTGGAGAAAGGCCCAGAGAGAAGCAAAGACTTGCCCAAGGTTACACAGTGGGTGAGGATAAGAGAAGGCACGACAAGGCAGGTCCCTGACTCCTGACGCCATCTTTGGGCGTCAGTTTCTCTGGCCCCCACAAACACTGAACTTCAGTGGGTGATGGAAGGAGGTGACGGCGAGGGACCTGTGTCGAGGCGGGACTGATAGCCAGTCCACTGGCTCTTGGACCTTGTAATCATAGTCATGGCAACAGTCTCCTCGGTCACTATCTCCACAGAGATAGTCGTCAAGGCAACCACCACCTAGGGCCCCAACTTCCTGACACCAAGAGCCTTAAGATAAACCAGAAGCAAGTCTTTTCCATAGCACTGACCCAGATCGGAGCTCCGAGTAGGAAAGAGACTTGCCTGACATCACACAGCAAGTTGAGGGTGAAGGCTCTCACAGCCACTCCGTCCTTTGGCTGACACCCCCACCCTTGACCCATTTTTCTGCCTGCCTTGGTGCTTCCCACATTCCTCCAGCCCTCAGTCAGGGTCTCCTTCCCACGGCATCTCACCCTTGGCTGCCTGTCAGCCAGATCACCCTCCTGGGAACAGGCTGACATGAGCTCAGTGTAGGACTCCTCACAGGGGTTTTCATCATTCCCTGGGGTTCCCTGGGGGCCAAAATGTCTTCAGCACCCTTTGCCCCCCAAAGAAAGTGATCTCTGCACTGGAGGAACTACAGGCACTCTTAGCTCAGAATTGAGAAGCTCTTTGGGGGGCGGTCAGGCCTGTTCTCCGTGTAACACCAGAGTTGCTGCCCCATCGTGGAAAGGGCTCTGGGCTGGGAGGACAGTGGACCAGATTTCTAGCACAGTCCTGAATCTGATCTCCTGTTGCTTTTCCCAAGTCCCTTCTTCTCTCTAGAACCCTGTATCCCCACCAGAGAGACGGGCACGAGAATACTGGCCTTCTTCAGCACCACCACCGCCCGAAGGCTGCTGGAGACCAGATGCAATCCAGCATTTTAGTGTTACCAGAGAATGATGTGGTTCAAAGACCTGGCCTCCCTTCCGGGCTTCTCCTTTTAGAAGAATGGAATCTCAGGATTGGAAGGACGGTCCTGGCACAGGCAAGAGCTGGAGCCAAAACAGACAGGCTGAAAGAATCTGGAGACCCAAAAGTAGTTAATATGTTGAAGTGTAGGTATGATGCTGGGGGCGAAGAGAGACTAGGCCAGAAGGAGAGGCCAGAGGTGAGTGAAAACAATCGATCGGCAGTTCTAGGGGGAGGACATTGCCTCAGGGACTCCCGCCTGGGTCTGACCCTTGTACTCCCGGGCGCCTTGGGACACAGCCATGCAGGAGGAGAGACGAGAGCATACCAGGAATCAGTCCCTCATCCGTTGATTCATGAATACTTATTAGACATGACGCAGGCTGTGTGACCTTGGGCAAGTTATTTAGCCTTTCTGAACTGCAGATTCCTCACATGTAAATGAGGGCAATGAAGATGCCTGCCCATGGGATGGCGTGAGGATCAAATGGGTTGGTTACTATATATAGATGTCAAGCGCAGTGCCCGGGAAGTAAGCACTCCATGCGTGTGCGTGACAATGACCATGATGATAATTGAGTATCCACATATGCCTGGCGCTCTCTAGACAGTAGATGCGCAGGGTGAACACGGATGAACACTGTCCGTCATTCTGCCCTCGAGGGGCTCACAGTCTAATGCAAGAAACAAACCAAAAAAGAGAGCCTCATAAAAGCAGAAATAATAAAAATAATAATAATAATTACAGACTGTCACATCAGATGTAAATCTTAACCCCCAGACTCAGGTGTGCAAGAAATACTCATTTCTTTCTTTTCTCAAAAACCAAATCAATTTCAGGATGCCTGGCTGGCTCAGTCAGGACACTATGTGAATCTTGATCTCGGGATTGTGAGTTTGAGCCCCACATTAGGGGTCTCTACCCTTTAAAAAAAAAAAGAAACATGGGTTGCCTGGGTGGCTCAGTCGGTTAAGCATTTTGACTTCGGCTCAGGTCATGATACCACAGCTTGTGAGTTTGAGCCCCACGCCGGGATCTGTGCTGACAGCTAGGAGCCTGGACCCTGCTTCCAATTTTGTGTCTCCCTCTCTCTGCCCCTCCCCTGCTCACGCTCTCTCTCTCAAAAATAAACATTAAGGGACTCTTGGGTGGCTCAGTCCGTTAAGCATCCGACTTCAGCTCAGGTCATGATCTCGCGGTCCGTGAGTACGAGCCCCGCGTCGGGTTCAGGGCTGACAGCTCAGAGCCTGGAGCCCATTTCGGATTCTGTGTCTCCCTCTCTCTCTGACCCTCCCCTGTTCATGCTCTGTCTCTCTCTGTCTCAAAAATAAATAAACATTAAAAAATAAATTTAAAAAAACATTAAAAACATTTTTTTAAGAAACAAAAAAATAAATTTCTACCCCTACTGCCCCCATCCTTCTGGACTAGAGAGAAGTTTAATCTCTGCCCTTACTGAAGGCTACTCCCCGCCAGAGGACAAGAAGGGAAGCCAGGGGGCTCTCCCTGGCACTGGACCACGGGAGGCCTCTGACGGCTGTGCCCAAAGCCTCAACAAGCCCTAAAGTGCAAGCCTGCTTCCAAGCCTGGGGCCTCACAGTCTTGCTGGAGTCTGGCATCTCCGGGCCTGGATCCATCCCCACAGAGTCTGGCCACCTGTTGCCACACTATCAAGAAGGGGGCAGGAGGATCCCCTCCCCCCACCCCATGCCAGCCTCCATCGACCTTCCTTCACAGCTTCCTAGAGCTCCTTTGTGTCTCCCACCGTCCCTGCCCTCAGAAGCAAGGAGCATTCTCTCTGCAACAAGAATTTGCAAACTCAGAGTCTCTGGAGACCAAACACTTAACAACAGCAACAAAAGCGTGAAGCTTGGTAACGAGAGAACACGTGCTCTACCTAGAGAGGGCAGCACAGCTCAGCCCACAAAAGTGCCATCAGGCCATGCGGTCTAACGGTTAGGAGCCCACATTCTAGAGCTTTGTTACCTGGGTTCAAATGCTGGTGCTGCTGTTTACTGCCTGTGAGTTCCTTTTTTTTTTTTTTTCAACGTTCATTTATTTTTGGGACAGAGAGAGACAGAGCATGAACGGAGGAGGGGCAGAGAGAGAGGGAGACACAGAATCAGAAACAGACTCCAGGCTCTGAGCCATCAGCCCAGAGCCTGACGCGGGGCTCGAACTCACGGACCGCGAGATCGCTACCTGGCTGAAGTCGGACGCTTAACCGACTGCGCCACCCAGGCGCCCCGACTGCCTGTGAGTTCTTAGGCAAGCCACTTAACCCCTCTGTGCCTGCTTCTTTAGCCATGAAAAAGAATATTTGTACCTACCTGTACAACAGCTCCAGGGGAGAAAGCACTTTGAACGGTGCCCGACATCAGTAGGTACTCAATAAATATTAGTGGAAATGCAAGCATGAGATTGCCAGATCCTCTTAAGTGTTCAAGAGAAGCTAGAGATCCAAATTTTTGCTTTGAAATTGCTTTTTCAAAAAATGTGTATTTATTTATTTTGAGAGAGAGAAAGCACGAGCGTGAGTGGGGAAGGGGCAGAGAGAGAGGGAGAGAGGGAATCCCAGGCAGGCTTCGAGCTGTCAGCACAGAGCCGGACGTGGGGCTCAGTCTCATGAACCATGAGATCATGACCTGAGCTGAAATCAAGAGTCAGACGCTTAACTGACTGAGCCACCTAGACACCCCCAAATTGCTCTATTTTTGAACTTTGGCAGCAGAGTGAAAACAGTTGTTGAACCTGTGAAGGTGAAGGTCATACAAGACACATCTGTGAACAGGACTGGACCTAGGGAGCTGAGTTTCCGTATCTGTTCTATGATGTTTAAACGCGTACAAAATGGAAGCCAGAAAGGAAACTGTCTTGGAGGCAGCTTCAGCTTTGAACTCTATGACCAAACCTTCCCTAGGCAAGAAATACAAAAAGGGGAGGAGAAAAGAGGGACAAAACCACAAACTGATATGTCAAATTACCCTGGTACACAGCACATTACCCACTGCAGTGTTATGTGCTATGAGGATTTTTTTAAGATGCTGAGATAAAGAATTTAAGGTAACATTATCGACTGATGAATGCTTAAAGAAGATGTGGTGTGTATATATACAATGGAATATTACTCGGCAATCAAAAAGAATGAAATCTTGCCATTTGCGACAACATGGATGGAAGTATTGTATTACGCTAAGTGAAACAAGTCACTGGATGATAAAGATAAATATCATATGATTTCACTCATATATGGAATTAAAAAAAAAGAACATAGGGGAAGGGAAAGAAAAATAAAATAAGATAAAAACGGAGAGGGAGACAAACCATAAGAGACACTTAAATATAGAGAACAAACTGAGGGTTGCTGGAGGGGCGGTGGGTGGGGGAATGGACAAAATGGGTGATGGGCATGAAGGAGGGCACTTGTTGGGATGAGCACAGGGTGTTATGTGTAAGTGATGAATCGCTAAATTCTACTCCTGAAATCCATACTGCACTATATGTTAACTAACATGAATTAAAAAAAAAAAGTAATTTAAGGCAACATTTAAGCTAAGACTCATGAGAAGGAGCTAGCTTAGCCAAGAGAATCAAAGTGAGAGAAGACCAGGAAAGGAGAAACAGCTTATGCAAAGGACCTGAGGCTGCAAAGAGTTTAATGCAAAAGAGGAAAGCAATAATGGATGAGCTAAGTATCTTGGCAGGGACAGGGCATTCAGGGCCTTGAAGACCGTGGTGAGGAAGGAGCATGAGATTATCTTGAGGGCAGGGGGACCATTGAAGGGTTTCAAGCAAAGAGATAAGATACGGGGGTGGGGGGGGGGGGTCTCCAGGAGTTGAATGAGGAAGCTGTTGAAATGGCCTAGAAGAGACAATGTGGCCTGGATTGACCAGCAGCTTTGGGCATGGACAGCCCCAGACTTCGGTGTCTGAACTGGCCTCAAAGTCAAAGGCTGGATTTAGGCCTGAGAGCAAACCTACTGCTTTTCCATAAGCCAGGCAACGAATGGCTTTTCCAGAGTCAGGGTCCCTGGGACCATCCTGGATATCCTCCTACCACCTATGCTGTGTCCGTTCACTGGCCTAGTCTGCCCTCTGCTGGCAGAAGGAGGCACTAGCGCAACGGGAGCATCTGCCTCTGGAAGAAACAGTAACGGAAAGAGAGGACACCTGGGCTCCCAAATCTCCCCCATCTCAGTTCATCTTTATCTCAGCACCTTTATCATCCAGTGACTCTGTTCCGAAATACAGGACTCAGTTTCTCCTCCTCCCTTACACCCCATCAGGGAGTCTTGTTGATGCCGTTTCCTAAATAGAATCCTAAATCAGAAATTTCCTAAGTATATCTTAACCACACCCACTGCTCCCCATCTCCACCAGGCCACGGCAGCCAAAGCCACTTCCCTCTCTCCTTTGGTCTACTTACCTTGTTCTGGCCAATCCATTTCCCACTGGGCAGCCAGAGCCCTCATAATACCCTCTAATGCCAAAATTCTTTCTCCTCAATGCATAGCTCCTCGTACCGCTCAGTGTGGAGCCCAACGGGGAAATCCCTGGCATACACATGCCCTGGCATACACATGTCCTTTCGTTGGCTCCTCTCCTTCCTCCATCCTCCCCTTCATTGCTGTTGGTCTCGTTCTCTGCCTCCTGTTCATGTCTACCACAAAGCAGATTTGCTATTTCTGTTTCTTTGGCACTTGCCAGCCAGGGCTCTCGGGGTCTCACATTCCCCTGGTGCGAATTGTCAAGGTCTTCCCCTGCTAACCATATAGACAGTTGCTTCCCTGGGAAAAATACCAATGCCAAGGCGATAACACTTTCACCCTGAGTACAGTGTGATGCTAACATGCTAGGACTCTAATGTCTCATCATCCCAACATCCTATGGCTTGGCCCATGGTTACAGAAATCCTCACTGACCCTCCCAACCCCCACCATGGAATGGAAGGCTCACCCACCCCAGAGGCCTTCTGACAGTGGGGCGGCACATCATGACCACCCTGAACCAAGAGGGTTCATGAACCCAGGAGCCTCTGGGTTCCTAAGGCAAATCATAACATGTTAACTCAGCTCATGGGGGATGCCATTTGTAACGCACAGGTTTGCTGTGAAAGAGAATAAAGACAGGGAGCAGAGACGAGCCGAGAGACAATCCTGGCAGCACAGGTGCCCTGGTTTCGGAGGGAAACTGAGGCCCAGCTCGGTCCCTGACGTCCCGTCCACAGGTTCGGTTATTCACCTCTTCCTTGTTGTTCAAGAGCCAAACATTCCTATTGTTGCCCAAAGTGTTTGCAGCTGGGTTTTCAGCCCTTGCAAACCAAAGAACCCTGACTCACTGTCTGAAGGGCACTTCATTCCTTTTGCAAATCCAACCTCTGTCCCCAACCCAACAAAGAAGAAAGAGAACTCTGAAATGAGTCTTCGCTTCAAGTCTTCAGAGATCTTGTCTTTTCTTTCTTTTTTAAGTAGGCTCCATGGCCAACGTGGGGCTTGGACCCATGACCCTGAGGTCAAGAGTCACATGCTCTCCCGACTGAGCCAGGCAGGCGCCCCATGTATTTTCTTTCTTGAATCTCCAAAGTAGAGGGATGAGTTCATCATACTCCTTCCTTCATGGCAGACTATCTTCACTGCTGTCCGGCAAAGTCCCTGTTTTATTTTACTTATGTAAGTTTTGTTGTTGCTGTTGTTGTTTAAAGTTTATTTATTTTTGGTAATCTCTACACCCAACGTGGGGCTTGAACTCGCAACCCCGAGATCAAGAGTCACATGTTCTTCCAACTGAGCCAACCAGGCACCCCCGTTGTCGTTGTTTTAATCCCCAGTTCCCACTCTCATTCCCACCCCTCTCTAGGGAACCATTCTAATGTGCTTGATGTATACTCTTTTATTTTCTTTTTAGGATTTATTCAGACCCAGGGTTTGGTTTGGTTTTTTTTTATAATTTATTTATTTTTTTAATTTACATCCAAATTAGTTAGCATATAATGCAACAATGATTTCAGGATTAGATTCCTTAATGCTCCTTACCCATTTAGCCCATCCCCCCCCACACTCCCTCCAGTAACCCTCTGTTTGTTCTCCATATTTAAGAGTCTCTTATGTTTTGTCCTCCTCCCTGTTTTTATGTTATTTTTGCTTCCCTTCCTTTATGTCCCTCTGTTTTGTATCTTAAAGTCTTCATGTGAGTGAAGTCAAGAAATTGGTCTTTCTCTGACTGACTAATTTCGCTTAGGGTAATACCCTCTAGTTCCATCCACGTTGTTGCAAATGGCAAGATTTCATTCTTTTTGATTGCTGAGTAATACTCCATTGTGTATATATATCCATTCATCATCCCTCAATGGACATTTGGGCTCTTTCCATACTTTGGCTATTGTCGATAGCACTGCTATAAACATTGGGGTGCATGTGCCCCTTCAAAACAGCACACCTATACCCCTTGGATAAATTCCTAGTAGTGCAATTGCTGGGTCGTAGGGTAGTTCTATTTTTAATTTTTTGAGGAACCTCCCTACCGCTTTCCAGAGTGGCTGCACCAGTTTGCATTCCCAGATGTATATTCTTTAATATGCAAATATTCCTGTTAGATTTGCAATGTTGCTATGTGATAAGGACTTGTGATTTATGGAAATCATGTTGCACATTTCTTCATACTCAGCTCCACGTTTTAAAGATCTCTACATGTTGATGAAGATTAGGGAGATGATAAGGGATGTATTTGGTGCCCCACCCAGATCCCCTTTAACAGACATAGTGGCCCATCCCCCAGCTGTTGGGAGTGTTGGCTGAAAGCCACTGACAATGGCCACCTTCTCTGGAGAATTGCCCTTGGTCAAACGGGGGCCAACTAGTCAGGGTACCTCACCCCCGACTCTTACATTTTGGCCAGTGACGGACAGATACAGGGTACAAGAGGTCAAGGCAGGAACGATTCTGTGATGCCCCAGAGCTCTCCTTGGGGTCACAGAGAACAAAGTCTCTGGCTGAGACCTCCTCCTCACTTAGCCTTTTATTTCCTGCATTCCCTCATGCCCATCCCCCTAAAAACACTCTCCCTCAAAATCGCTTAAACAATGGGGTGTCTGGTGGCTCAGTCAGTCAAGCGTCCAACTCTTAAATCTCAGCTCAGGTCACGATCGCAGGGTTATGGGATCGAGCCCCGTGCTGGGCTCCGTGCTGAGTATGGATCTTGCTTAAGATTCTGTCTCTCTTCCTCTGCCCCTCTGTTCTGCTAAAACATTCTCTCTCTCTCTCTCTCTCTCTCTCTCAAAAAATCTATTAAGTAAGAATCCTCATCTCAGGTTCTGCTTCTACTTGACCACTTGACTATAACCATTATCATCCCAACCAGTACAAGGGGTTCTATTAATAATTAGGCCAGGGGAGGGCTGCCTGGGTGGCTCAGTCAGTTGAGCCTCTGACTTGGGCTCAGTTCATGATCTCACGGCTCGCGGGTTTGTGGCCTGTGTCAGACTCTGTGCTGACAGCTCAGAACCTAGAACCCTCTTCAGATTCTGTGTCTCTGCCTCTCTCTGCCCCTCCCCTGCTCAAACTCTCTCTCTCTCTCTCTCTCTCTCTCTCTCTCTCTCTCTCTCTCAAAAATAAATAAATGTTAAAAATTTTTTTAATAAATAATAATTAGGCCAGGGCAAAGGGCATATACCATGACTCCCCGCCAAACCAGGAGGCAGTGTCACCCCAGCTGAGCGTGCTCTGAGATTGCTTCCTGTTGCTGGCTAGCGTTCCATAGACACATCCATCACATTTTGTCAATCCTTCCCCAGTGACACAGACCTAAGTTTGCTCTAACTTCCTGCTACCAAGAAAAATAACAAACACTGCTGGAAATCCCTGGGCATGTCCCTTGATAGGCCCGCGTGAAAATTTCTCTAGGATTATGGAGCTGAAAATAATCCACATGAGCCATTTGGGCCTCCAAAAAGATTTTCCAGGGCACCCGGGTGGTTCGGTTGGTTAGTGGCCAACTTCAGCTCAGGTCATGATCCCGTGGTTCATGGGTTGGAGCCCCACATCAGGCTCTCTGCTGTCAGGGCAGACCCTGCTTCAGATCCTCTGTCCCTCTCTCTCTCTCTCTGGACCTCCCCTGCTCATTCTGTCTGTCTGTCTCTCTCTCTCTCTCTCTCTCTCTCTCAAAAATAAACATTAAAAAAAAAAGATTTTCCTGAATGAGAATTCCAGCCCTAAGGCAAGGAGGTATGGAGGCACCAAAAGTGTTTCTCCCTGTTTCTTTCATCTTAGTGAAACCCCAGGGGCATTTCTGCCAGCTCTACTCTGCCAGAGATACAGGGGTTCCTTGGGGTTCCCCGATACTGGAACCTGACACAGAGCTGACGTTCAACTCAAGCTCGGAGGGATTGTGGGGTGAGAAAGTGAAGGTTACGTGAAGAGAATGATATATTCCCTCGTTCATATACAAACATTTATGGATCACATATATGTAAAGGCCCCATGGCCTTGGAAGATATTGAGAACAGTAAACATTTATAGAGTTTTACTGCTTTCTTGCCCATTCTCTTACAGGGATCAAGAACATGGGACTATCTGGGCCCTCGGGCAGACGTATACCATCTAAGAATAAGGAGCTTCTCCTACACCAGCATTTTTCAGACTAAATGTGCATGTGGATCAGGTAGAGATCCAGTAGTCTGGGTGGAGCTGAGATTCTAGATTTCTTCCAGGTTCCCAGGTGATGTTGATGGGGCTAACCTGGGCACCGCACCTGGATTAGCGAGGTCTTACAATCACCAGACAATCATCACACCTAAACAATCCATGTTTGAATTTTCCCACTCATCTCAAACTTTCCTTTCCAGCCTTTTTAAAAATGTTGTGACCCAGGGGCGCCTGGGTGGCTCAGTCGGCTGAGCGTCCGGCTTCGGCTCAGTTCATGATCTCACGGTTTGTGAGTTTAAGCCCCACATCGGGCTCTGTGCTGACAGCTCAGAGCCTGGAGCCTGCTTCGGATTCTGTGTCTTCCTCTCTCTCCGCCCCTCCCCTGCTCATGCTCTGTCTCTCCCTCCCTCTCAAAATAAATAAATAAGTAAATAAATAAACATTTTTAAAATGTTGTGACCCAGGAACCAATCAAGAATGGTACATTACATTTGTTTCCTTTCATCTGCAACAATCCCCCCCCCATAGAATTTTTCCCCCATGGCACCAACATTTTTGAAGAGTCCAGACTACTTGTCTTGTAGAACCTTCCATAGTCTGTACTTTTCTGACATTTTCTGAGGTTCCTTCATGAGTAGATGGGAGTCAAACATGTTTGGCAAGAAGACCACCCAGATGATGTGTCCCACACATCACATCACCTGTTGTCATATTGTCCCATCCCATCCCATTTTGTCACTCCATTGTAAAGGAAACCTTTTGTAGCTAACAGGTAATCTGTGAGGTGACACTCTAAGACTGTATGGATAGCTCCTCAACCTTTCTCACAACAACTTTAGCATCCATTCACACTCTTTGCTTGTGGGGTCTGGAAATATTTAAATATTTGATAGCGTGTGTAAGTGTGAGTGAATATGTGTGTGGGCATGTATGAGGGAAAAAATTAGAAAATCTGAAACCCATTCATGGTGACTGAACACAGTAATAAGTGAACAAGAGAGAGGGACTACATCCTTCTCTGGAACAAATATTTGGTCATTTAGCTACCTCAGGCTCTCAACAGGCTCCTTTCTTGACGTCAGTTCAGAAATTGGGAAAGTAACCCCATACAGCAGGCTTCAGCAGATAAAGCCTCAGGACACCCACCTGCAGAGTGTCTCATCCCCGTCTCCAGACAATATCAAGACAGGTCTGCTCCAAGCCAGAAATCCAACCCTCCGGAAGCCTTGACAGGATCTTTCTGAACTTGGGTCAAACCCTCAGTTCCCTGGGTCACATTCACAACCTCCCACTCTGGAGTGTGAAGAGAGATGGCCGGATCCGCCTTAGAACAAACTAAATCAAGTGCTCAGCCTGGTGGGAAACAGGAGTGTCCAACTTCCGGTCATAGACTCTCAGCTGGGGAGGCACAGAACCGTGAGGCCTGGTTGCTGGGCAAATCCTGTGGCCTGAATTATTGATGGATGAATTGATCGGGCACACCACTTTCACCCATCCATTCATGTCAGGTCCAGCTTAGTGAAAAACGGAGCCTGAAACTGTACACCATCCTCCCAAAACTAAGTTACTCTGGTCCAAACTCCTTAGCCTCTTGTGTAGCTGGAATATTGCAAAGAGCAAAGGCTTAGGAGTCCTACAGACCTGAGCTCAAGGGTCTCCTTTTCCACTGCTGACTGTGTGTCCTGGGCTGGCTAGTTTAGCTTACCTCAGTGAGGCTCAGTTTCCTCATCTGTAAATTGGGACCAATCAACTCCTACCAGTATTGTGGAGGTAACACACACACACACACACACACACACACACACACAAAGTTACTAGTACGGTGCCTGGCATGTCCTAGGCAAATAACTCTATCATTCAAACTCTTATAGTCTGACTCCTTGACTTTGTCTGCCTTCACCATGAGCCCCACGCTCCAACCCCACCTCACCACCTGTCAAGCTTGGACCAGGCCATAGGATTTTATACCCTCTGTGCCATTTATCAACTTATTGCCTCTCAGCTCTCAGTCCACTCTTTTTGCCTGCTCTGGGCTGATGGAGATGGGCCTTGTAAGTATTTCTCCTTTTCCAGCTGACATAGTTAAGCTTTTTCAGTACCGTGTACTAAAGGGACATTGGAGGGGTGCCTGGGTGGCTCAGTCGGTTGAGCGTCTGACTTCGGCTCAGGTCATGATCTCGTGGTCTGTGAGTTCAAGCCCCGCATCGGGCTCTGTGCTGACAGCTCAGAGCCTGGAGCCTGTTTCTGATTCTCTCTCTCTCTCTCTCTCTCTCTGCCCCTCCCCACTCATGCTCCGTCTCTCTCTCTTTCTCTGTCAAAAATAAACATTTTTTTAAATAATAATAATAAAGGGACATTGGAGGGGAATGGATCTTCCTTCCTGGTTTCAGATTGGCTTGCTTCCTGGGTTCCAGGAGAGCATACTTTTTCTCCATCACTTGGCCCAAAGTTTCTCCAGTGCTAGGTTTCTGCGGGGTGTAACTTTCTCAGTTTGTCTGCCACATACTTTCTCCAGCTTTTAACTAGGGCAGCAATAACATAGCCAGGAGCCCCAGACAGCATGGGCCTGCACCCAAACTCAGATCACGTCTACCACACCTTCTCAGCCCTGGACACACATACACTGGAAGCTCCACAGGGCTGTCCATCTACAGAGCCAACCACCTGACTTTTGTCTGCTGGAACTGACTGAAGGGAATCACTCTACAGAAGCGCCCAAGCCATATGCAGAAGTACACTAGATTCCTAGAGAGGGAGATATCTATGAACTATTTATGCCCCTTAACATGCTATGGAACTCACAACTACACACTAACATCCTACACGCTTCATATTTTATTTTGCTCATTTTATTTATTGTCTTCCCAACACCTCCCCCTACCACTGCACTAAAAATGCAACAACCCTCATGAGTATAGGGACGGACTTTTACCTGTATTCTCCCTGTGTGCCCAGAGCCTAGGACGGCGTCTGGCATATAACGGGATATTCAAATACTTAAGGAGCGATGCAAAGATTCAATATTGGATGAATGATGCATGCATAAACAAATTCTCAGTTATTCGGATGAGGACTTGTAGGGAGCAGAACAGCCTGGGATCAAGGAAGCCGGCGAGCACCGGGGAATGGGGTCCTCAGGTCTCTCTCTCTCCGGATGGATGCCCACCGCAGCGGTCCAGTGTTCCTTTCCCGACCGCTCGCGAGTTGCTTAGCAACTGGTCGCCCGGCCCTCCGCTTCCAATAGAGGGCGCGCGGGCGGGGAGACGTGAACGCGCACGCGTGCGCGGCGCGGGCCGGCAAGCAGGGCACGTCACTTCCTGTTTCTTTAAGGGAACGTGGCTTTTCCCTGCAGCGCCTGTCTTCCTGTCTGCGTCTCTGCTGCGGCGGCCGGAGCTGGAGTCGGACCCCGAGCGCAGCGTCGCCATGGACTCGGCCCTCAGCGACCCGCACAACGGCAGCGCCGAGGCGGGCGGCGCAGCCAACGGCACGGCGCGGCCGCCTTCCACGCCCGAGGGCATCGCGCTGGCCTACGGCAGCCTCCTGCTCATGGCGCTGCTGCCCATCTTCTTCGGCGCCCTTCGCTCCGTGCGCTGCGCCCGCGGCAAGGTAGGTCGGGTCGGAGGCAAAGCCGCGCGCGCTTTCCACCTCCTCTCCGGGACGTGACTGACGCGGATCCTTCCCCCACCCGCCCTACACGGGACAGACACTACCTCTCCCCGGATACTGACCTTTCCCGGCTTGGATCACCACCGCTTCCCCACCACATCCGGGAGCTGGACTTAGGTGTCCCGGGATCTGACACCTTCCCAGATAGGGGACTGGCTTCTACCCGCAATCGGACCCTGACACATCCCTCCCTCTCCGTGCATCACGCTGCAAACACTGTCAGCCTCACATGCGACTCGGGCATGTATTGTTCTGAGCCTACTGGACCCAGGCAGATCGGCCGCACCCTCTTCTGGCTGCTCATCCCATATGGGACACCTCATCTTGGGCTCTGGGTCAACCCCAGTCTGTACCTGATGGGGCGCTGGTCCTGACAACTGAGTGGTACAATCCCTTGTCATTCCTCCGTTAGGAACTCTGCCTCACCCACCCTAGGGCAAGTTCTAGGATCCAGGTCCATCCCTAAGCTGTGACACCTGTCTAACTGGAATCTGTGAACCGCAGGGCGCTTTCCTAGAACGCCCAGATCAGGCCCCTGCGCTGCCTCAAAAAAATTAACCCAAGGATATAGCCGCAGCTGAGGCCCCAATTTTTTGCATCACCTCTCAAACCACTTGGAAGTGGGTTTGCCAGCCCCTCAGAGCCTGACACCATAGCACTTCTCTTTTTTACCAGGCATAGACCCTTCTTTTGCTGGTTTGCTCTCCCTGACTGGTAGACACCTCCTACCTTGGACTTGTCCTGGGCTGAACCCAGACCCTACCTCAAAGTAGCTTTTCTTCCTGTGCTCCCTAAAACAATCTCTCCACCAACTTTGGCTTACCTGCTGAGGAACTAAGCTGCTATGGGCCTCTCTTAGGAGACTAGGCCAGATCCACTCCTGACCTTCCTCAGTATATGTCCCATTGGATACCTAAGAGGACCCTGGCACCTTCCACCCCCTGACTTCCTCCCCTCACCCTTCTTCCCTATATTAAGCTCTCTCCAGCCCATTACACCGGTGGCTTCTCACTTCCTGGCACCCTCTCCCCTCCTGATCTGTAACTCCTCCCTGGCCCAAACCTGAAATTGAACCTAAGCGGAAGCTGTCTTACCCAAAGAGGGCAGGTCCACAAAGCAGCTGCCACTTCGGAAACTGCTCAAGCCTGGGTTCTCAAAACATTACCCAACTTGAGGGCTGGCACCTTCCTTCCCCAAGATCAGAGGACCTGCTGTTAGCTCCTTCTGTGGACAGACACAAAGGGGAGTAGTCAGGCAGGGCTTAGGTGGCCCCATTTGCCTGCCTTTCCATTCTGCCTCTTCTAAGCAGAGTTCAGATGGCTTTCAGCCTCCCTGCCATGCCTTTTGGGCAGACACTTGTGGGGGGCGGGGGACGGGGGGGGTGCTGAAATAGACCAGGACAAAGGAAAGTGAAGGTGGCATGGCGTGAGCTGATCTGAGGGGCTCCCAAAACTGAGTAATTCTCCTTGGTGTCTTCCCCACAAGGATCACTAATCTCTTAAGAAAACACGTTACTGACAACAGAATTTCCTGAACCTCCAGTGTTGTTGGGGGGGCATGCTGCAAAAATGAATCGGTCAGAGCTCTGTCACCAAGGGCTTTAGGTGCCTGAATGGAGAAGGAATAACTAGTTATGTGATTGCAGTACAGTCGTGCTGCAGAGTTTAGGGAGAAAGTTGGAGCACACCTGAGGCAGGGCAGAGAGGCTTTGTGCTGGAGGTGGGCTTGAGCCTTGATGCAGAAGTAGAATTTCAGCTAGAAGACATTCTAGGCAGAGGAAACCAGGTAAGGAGCTGTATGAAGCAGTTTAGGAGGTGGTGGAAGGTCTGGTGTGGCAGGCACAGAGGGTGTGCATAGAAGGGAGCTTTCGATCCACCGTAGCCTCTAAATACCTCCGCCACCGTCTCCTGCAGGGTAGGGGAGTTAGAAAGCTGCATGAAATCGCAGGCAGCCAGACCCACCACCGATAACTAGGATATTCTGGGAGTTACAGAGCCTTCACCATCTTTGCTTCTCCCAGCAACTGAATGGGACAGATGGAGCCAGTTTTATTTTCCCTGCGGTTCAGAGAAAGAAACTGAGAGTCAGAGAAATGACTTCTCATGATCCCTCTGCCAATTAGGGACAGAACTAGGTGTTGCTAGATCTAGTCCAGGTGCCTCCAAAGACCCACACAAGTGGCATTTGGGCCTAGGGGAGAAAAAAAAAAAAACAAAACAAAACAAGCCAAACAGCTCCCTTTTTCTACCCTGACTCATGTTTCCCTGGTCATGTGGCAAGGAGAGAGAAAAGTTAGTGTGGGGGCCCAGGAGTTTTGATTTCCCACCAGTGTTAGACCTTAAAGCCAGCTGAGCGAGGGCATGTGAGGACAGAGTTCTCCCGGGAGCCAAGTTGTCCATAACAGGCAGAGCAAATTGTGAAATCATGGGGAGAAGAAGGTGGAGCATCCAGGAGTGTGTTGGGAAGAAGAAGCCATGGGAGGAGCAGCCTGAGAGGGGTGCCCATCCCTGTCAGAGACCTGTGTTCCCAGAAGGGAGCAGATCCCAGCCCAGGCAATAGCTGGGGATCAGATTGCTTCAGAGGCTCTTGGCCTGTAACTCAGAGGAGCCCCTCAGCCAACTGGACTGGGCTCCCGCTGTGTGCCAGGCCCCGGGCTGGGTACCAGGGGTGCTGGGACAACGAAGACCAGGACCTGCCCTCCCGGAGCTTAGTCCCCATAGAGAAACAGATGTGTGAGCAGCCGCCTAAACCGAATCCTGACATGCCTTCCAGAGGAGAGCACAGCTGCCTTTACACGGATGGGCGCAAGTTCAGCAGGCGGAACAGGAGAGAGGGAGGCGTGGCACCGCGGAGTGTGTTCAGGGAGGCAGTGAGCACTGTGATGTGAGCCGGGGCAGGGGCTGGGAGACCGTGACAAGAAGATGCTCAGGCAGCCTGCAGCCTTCCTGGGCGACAGCATCCTGAAGGCAACACAGCAGTTCATCTTCGTAGTTAACAAAGCGACCACACACTGGCGCTTGTAAAGCCGCGCGGAAGTATAAAGGAAGAACCTCCTCAGTGCCACTCCTCGAAGGAACCCACTTAGCTGTTTGGTGTGTAATCTTCCAGAACTTGTCCTGTGTGTATACAAATGTATTATGCGTGTGCCTATGTGTATACACGTACATAGGTTTATTTTTACAACAGTGGGATTTTACAGTACTTACTGCTCTGCAATTTGATTTTTTTTTTTTTTTTTTTCCTGCTTTAGCCCTATGTCCTGGTCATTTTTCTTATGTCATTACATGCAGATCTGCCTCATTTTATGGTGGGGAGGGTGAGTACTGCATGCTCGTGGCATAGATTTCCAAAGGCGCAGAGGGGCACATGGTGAAAACCCCCCACCCACCCCTGCTAGCCATTTTCCCTCCCCAGAGGCAGCCCCCCTTACCTGTTTCTTGGATGTCCATCCAACAAATTCGTGCCTTTACAAATAAATAAGCATATGCTTTCTCCCGTCTTTGTTGTATAACTTCTATGTTGTTATAAGTAGTCTCTTTTTTGCACCTTGCTCTTTTCACCAAATATATGCTGGAGATCAAATACGTCAGTACATACGGAGTGGTCATGTTCTTTAACAGCTACATAGTAGCCTACCTGTGTCCCACAGTTTGTTTAGAGCACTGGTTTTCAAAATGTGATTTCCTAGACCAGCAGCGGCGGCATCACCTGGGAACTTATTAGAAATGCAGATTCTGAATTAGAACTGAAGGTGGGCCTGGCAGCCTGTTTTCACAAGCCCTCCTGGCAATTCTGATGTGTGCTCAAGTGCGATTTAGAGTCCTCCACTGGTCGTTCAGACGGGTGTCAGTCTTTTGCTATTACAAACCATGCTGAAATTAATCTAATACATCTGTTACTTCACACTTGTCTGTGTTTGTGGGATGATTTTTTTTTTTTTTTTTAAATCTGCTGGGTCACAGGCTATGTGCATGTTTGACTTAGATGGATTTTACCACATTTGCACCATAGAGGTTGTATAAGTTGTACACCCCCACCAGCAGTGACCTCAATTCCTGGGTGATGGCTGTGTGATAGTCCAGTCTCCAGGGCTTTCTGAGCCAGGTACCTATATGATACAGTCAAGCCCAGGCTTCAGAAAGCGCTCCTGGCAGGGTCAGTGATGGGCGGGAGAGAGGACAGGAAGGAGGCTGGTGAGGTGGTCGTGGTGAAGACTCAAGTGGGGCACAGGATTGGAGTGGGTAGTGCTAGAAACGCCTACGAAGCAGAGTTGTGGTGACGTGAGTGAGTGAGTGAGTGTAGTGGAAAGGAGAAGAGACCCTGGGGTCTCCAGCTGGGGTGTCAGAGGAACACAATGGTCCACAAATCCCAGATCATTTCTAGGGCATGGCCTGGAAGCAGTACTCCCAGAGCTCAGGTCGAGCCAATGACTTGAGGTTGGGCATCTGTCTTCCCTCACTACTTTTGCTTCTGCCCTGCTAACTGAACGTCCAGAATGTCACTGGAAGCTAAATTTATTTCTCCTATTTGTGTCAGCTTCCCCCCCACACATATTCTCTAATTACGTTTTGCGTTTCGGGAGCTATTGTGTTTGCACGAGAGCGTCTGGCTTAAAAATCCACATTGAACTGATGGAGAATCCTCATAACCTTTTGTATTTTTGTAATGGTGAAGGTCAACTGTTTTATGGCCACAGGCCCCCTGAGCATCCTGTCACCGCTTTCCAGCAGGAATTTCCAGGTAGGGAAGGTACAGGTCATCTAGGAAGTAGGAGCTAAGAGTTGGCACACTAGAACCAGACTGCCTCAGTTTGAATCCTAGCTCTACCACTCACCAGCTGTGTGACCTTAAGCAAGTTGCTTCACCTCCCTGAGCCCCTGTTTCCTCATCTGTAAAGTGGAGCTCTTAAAAATACCTGCTTCATAGAGTTTTTGCGAAGATGAAATCATGTAAAGCACCTAGAACAGTGCTTGGCATCTAGAAAGCTGTCTGTAAATGTTATGCTTATTACTGTTGTTGTCACATTTCCAGTCTCCCATTCAGACCCAGCATTGCAGCATGGGTATTTACACAGTCACCCACCAAGGAGACCAGGTTCCTCTGTATAGTGGAGCATGTGTCCCACCTTGGCTTGTTATCAAGTAATTTTAAGCCTCTCCCCACCCAGGTCACTGGGCCGAATTAAAAGGAATATGTGGAAATGAGCCATAACACCGGTTTGTAGGTGAGGCCAGAGTCCCATGTGTTCTGCACCTGCAGCTCCCTCTGCCTTGTTCCCTACCTTGTACACAGAGCAGATTCCTCAATTCAGCATTTATCTCGCTCCTGCCCCATACCAGACCCTGCGCTTGACCTTCAGGGCCTTGCCCTGCTTTCATGTGATTCCCTTCTACACCACCACCACCACCATCACCATCATCATCTTACAGAGAGTCTAGACAGCTTGTGTGATAGCTCAAGGCACAACACTAAGTATTTCCAGTGCAAAAGTCATAGAATCCTGAAGCTCATACAGGATGAGCAAATCGAGGCTTTGAGAGAGAAAATGACATTCCTGGGTCTCACAGCTGAGAAGAGGCAGAACTGGAAGTCGGGCTGGGCTTTCTGACGTCAGAACCTTCTCTCGACCATGTGGCACTCGTACTGGGTATCACACCGGTATACATCTTACTTTGTCACGTGTCACGTTGTATTGTGATATTCTGTTTACACAGCAGGGTCTTGGCCCGCCTGCCTGTGAACTCTCTGAGATCAGCAGCTGTCTAATTTATGTTTGTGCCTAAGCTCCTGCTACACGGGACATGCTCTGGATTTGTGGAGGAATTTTCCCAAGCCCCCCCTAGCACACTGCTGCCCAAAGCAGAAACCTAGGGCCAGGGGAGAAGGAGGGAGAGAGCCCTGCCTCTCTCTGTCAGTACCACTCATCTGCCCCACTCCCCACCTCCCAGCAGAGCTGCCCCCGGGGGCTCCGGAGACGAGGGTCTCCCTCCCAGCCCGGTGCCTAGCCCACCTCAGTCATGCGTGTTGGGGTTTGGTGAAGTGCCTCCCACTCACCTCTCCCTGACCATCATGGCTCCTCATGCAGTCATGGTACTTTACAGTTCGCCAGGCTATTTCACATCCCATCTCATTTCGTTGAAGTCTTTTGGCCCTTTTAGAGGTAAATAAAGCTAGAGATTGTGCTCCTGTTTGACAGATGGGTAAGCTGAGGCTCAGAGAACAAGGACTTGCCACAGTCACCCAGCAAGCTATTAATAGGGCACTGCATACCTTGGCCATGCTTTACATGCGTCATTTGCAGGTGTGTGACTTATCTGTAGGAAAAATTCCCAGCAGTGGAATTGCTTGGTCAAAGGTATGTGCATTTGTTGGGTTTTTTTGGGGTTTTTTTTTTAAGTTTATTTATTTATTTTGAGAGAGAGAGAGAGAGAGAGAGAGAGAGAGAGAGAGAGAGAATCCCAAGCAGGCTCAGCACTGCCAGTGTAGAGTCCGATGCGGGACTCGAACTCACGAACTGTTGAGATCATGACCTAAGCCACAGTTGGACCACCAAGCAACTGAGCTACCCAGGCATCCGCATTTATGGTGTTGACAAATATTGCCAACACGCTCTCTGCAGGAAGACCAATTTACCCTCCTGAAGGCACCATGGGTCAGGCCCTGTTTCCCCACAGCCTTACCAGCTCCACCTGTTAGCCAGCATGGGGACCTTTGCCATTCTGATAGATGAAAAATGGAATCTCTGTGTACTACTTCATTTCAAGTTTCTCTTACTAAAAAAGTGAGGGTGAACATTTATACCTGCAATTAAGAGCTTTAGGTGGTTCCTGCTCTGTGAACCTTCTCTGTCCTTGGACATGTGCAAATTACAATTTGATGCAACTGCTAAGTCGTCCTCCTCCAAAGGCTGGACCAATGTATACTGAAACCTACAGTGTATGTGCATCCCCGTTCCCCCGCCCCCCCATCTCCATCTCATAACCATTTAACGGGCTTGCTGCTCTCTGCCCCCCTCACCTTCCCCTCCTGCAACTTTCCTTCCATCCTTGAGCAGAAGGCCTGCCTGAGCCAAAATCTTCCCTCTCTGGGCAACTTCCCCTTGAGCATGTTTTGTCCTGTTGGTTTTTAAGAGGCAGCTGTGAGCCAAAAAATTAATGAGACTCTACGGCTGAACATGATCCCTTGTCCCAGGCGTGCTGGTACCTTACTCATAGGACAGATGTGGTGATGGTGGACTCTCGGGCATTGTGACAAGAGAACTTCACTTTGACATGGGCAGAAGTCTCATCTGGCATTGCTAGGACTTCAGGTAGCTAGGTTATGAATAGAATTACACATATAATAGGAATTGCCTTGGGGGGAGTAGGCTTAGCGTGGTGGGAAATCTGGGAAAGGTTGGTGGCAGGGGGACATTGGCCAGGTCCTTGAGGACTGAGGATCCTGCCTAGCAGAGAGGGCATGGAGAGCGTGATGATCTTGAAAGCTGTTGACTCTGTGTCTTTTTACTATAAATTTAAACCAGAATTCTACTACCATTGGTGGATTTTCATTAGAACGTTTTCTGGCAGGAATTCTATGAAGCTGATACAATCCCTGTGCTGCACTGTTGCTCTACTTTCATTTTTTTTCCATTTTAAAGTACTGACATTATTTTGACTACATTCAGGTTTTTTTTCATGTAAATATTTATCCTCTGTCATCTCTTCACCCAAATCGCGTTGTCGCCAACTATGGCATCTGCCATTGTAGATTTAATTGTGGCTTTTACTCTTACCAGATTCACTTTTCCCAGTCAGATTCCTTAAGTTTAAGTATTGTCCAGATTTGCTTCTTACAAGTTGGTGTCTTCCCACATACGGTGTCCGCGGCTGTTGTTGATTTGTTTCTACTCATACCTATTGGATAAAAAATTCATCCTGTTGAGCTAATCCAGAAGGAAATTGGGAATAGTTCTCACGAGGTCTAGGACTACTCTAGTGTTACCAGTTTCCAGGGTTTTTTCTCTCGGTTATCATATACTGGAACTGCTCTCGTTGTCACCCTTCTCCCCAGATGGGCCACATGTGCCCCGTGTCCTCCCTGGACTGTCCCTGTCGGGGTTCAGATCTCCCCAATGGCAAAACGGCAGGGTAGACCATCTTGCTCCAGACCGTCTTTGTCACACGGACAAGTCTTGGGTCCAGAAGACGTGGAGGGGAAGGAGGTGAATGAGCTGTGGCCTTTGGAGGCCCGAACCACAACCCCTGCTCACAGCCACCTTTCTTGTCTGCTCCAGAACGCCTCGGACATGCCTGAGACTATCACCAGCCGGGACGCCGCCCGGTTCCCCATCATCGCCAGCTGCACGCTTTTGGGGCTCTATCTCTTTTTCAAAGTAAGTCCTTTGCCACCTGTGTGTCATTTGGTTTCGATAACTTTATTTTGTTTTGTTTCGTTTTTTCCCATCACAGGCGACATGCATGTTCATTTGTAGAAAATAAAGAGCAGGGGGAAAACCATTAATCATTCACCCCTAGACCGACTCTGTAGAGATAACCACTGACGGTGTTTGGAACTCATTCCCATGGTCTTTATTTCTCTTCTCCACGTAGCTCTTGTGTTTTGTTTTCACGACGCTGTGTTGGTTGCACTGTCGTGTTCATGCTGGGACGGGGTGTGTAGCTTGTGTCTCCGCCACGCCTCTGCCCTACTAATTGCCTTCTTCTTTTTTTTTTTCTTTCTTTTTTTTTTTTTTTTTTTTTTTAATTTACCGAGGTTTATTTTCCCAATAAAAGTTACACAGGCTCAGTGTTGAAAACCTGGAAAACACAGAAAAGTAAAAGGGGAAAACAGCAGTCATCCAAAACCCCACCACCAGAGACAATCACAGATTCCCTTTGGAGGTGTGTCCTTGTTCTGTCTTCCCGGTGCGTGGTTGTCCGTCGCTGTGGCCGCGCGGCCGGCGTACTCACTTGCGTAGCTGCTGCTTTCCCTCCCCACTAATGACGTCATGGGCATTTGCTCACGTGACCTCAAACTCTTCTTACGCTTCCGTGTTTTTTTTAACGCAGCACGTAATATCTCCCGACTGTGAAAGCAGTGGTATCTGCGGAAAACTTAAAGGGAGGGGAAGATATCAAGAGAGGGAAGAATACGCAGAGGTGATGATCACTGTTAACATTTGGGCAGGTCTCCTTCCAGGCTTTTAACATGCACGCTTTTAACGTAATTAATCGTCCTCTTGTAACCGAAGCGGTGTGTCTTTTGGTTTTGCGGTAGTGCCGCGTCACAAGCGCTTTTGTCCTGGTCACTGAAAGTTCCTCAAGAAGGACTTTTAATTTACATTTAAGACATGTTTTCATTTTAAATGTTTTATTTTTGAGAGCGAGAGAACAGTGCGGGAGGGGCAGAGAAAGAGGGAGACACAGAATCCAAAGCAGGCTCCAGGCTCTGAGCTGTCAGCACAAAGCTCGAAGCCGGGCTCGAACTCACAGACTGCGAGATCATGACCTGAGCCGAAGTCAGGCGCTTAACTGACTGAGCCACCCAGGCGCCCCTAATTTACATTTTAAAAATACACTTAAAACACTGTTTTCAGTCTAAGGGAAGGTGTCAGTGAGCCGTAAGCTTCTCCCTAGCGTAGCGTCTTGTGAGTCATACGCGTAGATCTACGTTTATGCGAAAATTTAAAAGCATAGATCTGTGTCAGATAAAGGGTTCTTACCACAGAGATATTTTTGTATCAGCAAAAGTCACATCTACCTCATTCTTTTTAGCAGCTGCTTGTGGTTGTATTTTACGGAGGTGGCCCCGAGGGATATCTAATGCTGGGCTATCACCGCAGGGCCGTGTGAACATCACGCACAGTATTTTGGCCCGGCCCGTATTCTCAAGTGTATCTGCAGCGGGAGAAGCAGGTCACATACCACCTCCACTTGTCATTTGAATAGATAGTACCAGATCCCTCCGAAAAGACTGCGCTCATTTACATTGCCTCTAACAGTTAGGAGTATGCTGACTCCCCTGTACTTTCACCTGCAGGGAGCAGTATCCGAATTCTTTCCCAGTCTGTGAGTGAGTCAGAAACATAATTTTTAACGCCGGTTTACTGTTCCATCGCTCCCTCGTTGTTGGATCAGAGCTGCACTTCTTAACGGTTTCAGGATACCCCCACAAGCAGATTCCCCACAGCTCACCTCCAGCATCCCCCTCACTTTAAACAGAAGAGGCCATCCCGGTTTTTACTCTTAAAAATAAGAGTGTATCAAATAACGTTAGGTATTGACTGATGGTTTTTTTTCCTGGACCTCGGGTGAAGAGTTGAATTTATTCCCCGCTTTGGTTCACAGCCCACGATCATGCGTCTGTGCCAGGCTCCCCTTCACCCCTAGTGCCCGCCTCCATTTCCCACCTCATCTCCCTCTCCACGAGCAGCACCTGCTCTGATGCGTTTGCTTTATGTCCTCAGATGTGTGTCTCCTTATAAAATGTACGGTGTTAGTATATCTGTGTGTGTCGAGAGTCTAGCTTCCCTAAATAGAACTGTGTGGTACATCTCCCTGTATGCTTTCTCTCCCCCCTATACCTCTTTTTTTTTTTTTTTTTTTTAATGTTCTTATTTTATTTTTGAGACCATGCGAGAGACAGAGTGCAGTCAGCGGAGGGGCAGACAGAGGGAGACACAGAACCCGAAGCAGGCTCCAGGCTCCGAGCTGTCAGCCCAGAGCCTGACACGGGGCTCGAACTCACGAACCGTGAGATCGTGACCTGAGCCGAAGTCGGACGCCTAACCGACTGAACCACTCAGGCGCCCCAGCCCCTATACTTTTGAGAGCGCTCTGTGGCTGTCTCTACATCCAGCCCATTGCCCCCAACTTGGCTTTTGGCAGATAATTCTCAAGTCTCTGCCATGCTGAGTGCCAGGGATACATACCCAGGCCCTTGCCTCAAGACCTTCTAACGTTTTTACTACTTAGGATTCTTTCCTTCAGCCAGGTTCCCTCTGAGAGAAATTTCCGGCAGCAGAAGGCATGGGCATTTTTCTTTAAAGCACTGGATGCTCAGCCTGTCCCCCTCTCCAGGTAGGTAAGCCCCAGCCTGCCCTGTGGCAGAGGACACAGCATACCTCTTGCCCACGTCTCTAGAGGGTCCATCCTGAGATTTCTGAGAGGCAGCTGGACAACACAGCCAGCGGATTCTCACCAAACTCTGGGCTGGCAGCTTGTGGAGTGGTTTGCCAAACGGTGGTAGCCCTCAGCCCCTTTCCTCCTCTCCCGCCGGGTGGGACAGAGAGAGTTTGTAACGTTTTTCAACATCCTAAAATTTATCTTCTCCTTACCTCATTCAAAACTGATTATTCGAGGCAGCTTATAAAAATTATACCCAGCAGTGTAAGGAAAAAAAGTAAAGGAAGAAATTGGGGTGAAGGAGAGAATTAAAACAGGAGAAAACAAAGCCTTGGGTAAGGACCACACCCTGACCCCAGGCTCTAAACTTGAAAGACTTGTACTCTTGTCAGAGTGACTCTGAAACCCGTGTGGCTCTGAGTTTCTAACAGCTAAAGCACAAAGAAAGCCAGACCTGGTGCACCATTCACAGGCCGCACAGTCAACCCACTGGGTAGCTCAGAGTTGCAGCCAGAGAGGTTTCCCCAAGGGCCCACGTGAAAGGAACGCAGCCGAGAGGTTATGCCGCATCTTCTAAGACACGGCCCACATGCCATGGAATATGTCCATGGGGCCTTTTCTTTTCCTAGTCACATTATAGGCCACTGCTTTGCTTATCTATTCATTCTGCAAACATTTATTGAGTGCCTGCTATGTACAAGGCCCAGAGTGAGAAAAACAGCTGACCCATCCCTGCCCTCGAGGAGCTTCTTATTAATTGGTGGAGGTGGACACCAGCCAATCACATCGATAAATGTGAAGTGACGGTCCCGGGAAGCATCGCAGGGGCAAGGTCTGTAGCACCAGGGAAGCACGGAAGAGCCAGCCTAGCTAGCGGGAACCTGCTCCTGCCCCCACCCCACCCCTGCACCCCCCATCTCAGACAGCAGCACCTCCGCTTCTGCCGGTCCAGAACAGATCCGCTGCTCATCCCTTCCCTCCGTCCCCCAGCTGAGGGCACCATCCTCCATCCGCCAACTGTGCAGTGCCCTCCTCACCAGGCTGTCTGCTTCCACCTTTGCCCTGTGGAGTCCGTCTTCCACACAGCAGCATGGGATCCTCTCACACCATCAGGTCAAGTCATAGCCCTGCCCTCAGCCTCCAATACCAGCCTGCCTCACCCAGAAGAGTCTAGTTTTTCTCGTGGCACTGCAGGGTTTCTCTCCCTCTTACCTTCCCAGCTTCATCTCCTGATACACCATCCCATTACTCCTTCGGCTCCAAGCTCACAGGCCCTCACTGTTCCCCACACACATAAGCAATGTACCCACCTCAGGACCTTTGCACTCACCCTCACCTCTGCCCCAAATGCTTCCCCTGCCCGCCCCCCGCCCCCCCCCCTCCCCGGCCCTCCAGTATCCTCACAGCAGCTCTCTTGCTTCGTTAAGGTTCTCCTCCTGAACAACAGAAATCTCTTCCCATTGGAGGCTTTCCCTGGCCACTTGTCTACAGGAGCAGCTCTCCCCTCTTCTCTCTGTCTCCTTGCCCGGCTCTGCTTTTCTGAGCAGCATAACCCCCTGACAAAATATAGTGCATATTTGTTTCTTTTGGGATTCTTTGGCTCATGAACTCCACGAGGGCAGGGACTTGTATGCCTCATTCCTTGCTGTATCCCCAGGGGCACTCACGATGCCGTGCGCATAGTAGGCAATCAGTAAATGTGAGCTGAATTGATGAGGGGTGGTTGTACCCAGGAGAGCTGCTCCGAGCTGAGAGCTAAAGAGGGAAGAGTGGCCTAGGCGAGGAGAGAAGAGTGTGTACACAGGCTGGCTAACTGTGCCGGGGCTGTGGCGCCGACAAGGCCCTGCAGAAGGGCCGCTGTGGCCACAGCAAGTAGAAGGAGAACAGTGTGGCATGAGCCGCAGCTGAGAAGGTCTGCAGTGACCGTCGGGGGTGGTGAGGGCCGAAGTGAGCGTATGAGTCTCAAGCTTATGAAAGCGAGGCTTGAAGTAGGGGAGCAGCGAGGGGAGATAAGCATTTAGACAGATTCCGTAACAGCCTCCTTGCGAGTGCCTGGTGCCCCTTTGCCCCATACCACGGCTACAAACCCTCCTAAAAACAAACTCAGCAGAGGGTGCGGAAAACATGGAGTGAGATGGCAGAGGCTTCCCAGACTCCTGAATTCACAACAGTGACAGCTGGCTTCAGAACACAGTGAAAGAGAGCTTGACAGTAAGGCCGAGAAGCAGAAGTCAGGGCCTGCTGTTGTAACTTCCAGCCATCACCATGGGAGGAGTCATCCAGAAGCACATAACGTAGAGGATGGAGCCAGGCACGAGTGACTTGTACCTAGTGTGCTTGGGGCGTTGGTGGCCGCCGTAGGGGGCTCCCTAGATATTTGGGCAAGGAGAAGGAAACTTGGAAGAGGGCATTCTGAGGTTCAGATGGCTGCCTTGGGACTCTGCACTCCAGACTGTCCTCCCCCGTGATTCCCACCCGAGGACGCTGAGCACAAATCTATTGCCTGTCTCCCGATAGCGGGGCCACCAAGCCCAAAAGTACAGACTCCTTTGCGGGTGCATCTGAGGACCTGAGGTTCCTCCCTTCTTCTCTATAGCCACAGGAGCTAGAAGGCCCCTAGCACTCCCTGAGATTCTTCCTGACACCGTTCCCTAACTCCAGCGGGTGAGACCAGCCTGGAGAAGAGAAGCGGGGACTCTGGTTTCCTCCTAGCCACTGGCAACCCTGACTTCCTGTTTCTTTTTTTATTTCTGCCTCAGATATTTTCCCAGGAGTACATCAACCTCTTGCTGTCCATGTATTTCTTCGTGCTGGGGATCCTGGCCCTGTCCCACACCATCAGGTCAGAAGGCATCTCTGCAACATTTGAAGCAGCTTTCTCAGGAACCAGTACAGGGTCTTGGATGAGAACATGACCTTTGGCGTCATTCAGAGCCAGGTTTGAATCCTGGCTGTAAAACCCAAGGGCACCTTTCCCCTGTGTTACACCGTGGATGACCTAGAACAAGAACCTTAACCTCTGGGGGACACAGTGTCCTTACAAGGAGTCATAAGAGTATCCAGTGGGTGTTTCCCACCAGCACGGTTGTTGGGAAAGTTAATTTGTGAGCAGTAACGTGATGTCAGTCGTCACGGTGCTGAGGTGGGGAATACCAGTGCCACCTGCCAGGTGTTGTAGGCTGTTGTGCACCAAGCACTGAGCCCGGCTTCTCCCACGTGATCTTATTTCATAATGAGAGAGAGGCAGTATAGTGAGAAGAGTGCAGGCTCTGGAATTTGATTACCTGAATTTGAATCCAGACTCTGCTACTTAATAGCCCTGTGGCTTTGGGCCAGGTATTTAATCTCTCTGGCCTCAATTTCCTCACCTGAACGTGGAGGAAAATAACGGAACCTTCCTCGTGGGTCGTGTGGAAAGCTTTTCGCATAGCATCTGGCACCTGATGTGTCCGGTGACTTAACTGTCGTTGCCATTATTACCTGTGCTCATCTGCCAGGTCACTTTATGAGGTTAGCTGTTGCTTTTAATCCTGTGTTATCTTCAGAAACTGAAGCTCAAAGAGATTAAGGAATTGGCTAGGATCACACATTGGATAAGCAGCAGAGCCAAGATTCAAATCCAGGTCTGGGTGACCCCAGAAGCCCATCTTCTCACTGCCAGCCTGCTAAGACTGCCACGTGCTTATGTCCGTTCTGTGGGGATGAAGGACTAGGCCAGAGGCCCTCAGGGGGTGCTGCTGTTAACGTTGTGGACAGGCCAGTTCTCCGTGTGTTGTAAACATTTGGCATCCCTAGCCCTGCTTACCAAATGGGAGTTGTGTCCCCAGCCCATCCCCTAGCTTGTGACTACAAAAGCGTCCCCAGCTGTTTTCACCTGATCCCTTGGGGTGGTACAGCCTCAGGTTGAGAACCACTGACCATGAGGTGATCAGCAGACCAGGAAGTTCCCAGAAGGAAGGAACTCAATTTGTAGTCAACTTTGAAGGGTAGGAAACCTGGAAGAGGTGTGAAGGAGAGGGGGAAGCCAGGAGCTGGAAGGTCTGTATGCAGTGAAGGCACAGTCAGGATCTTTCCACAGTAGTCAGAGAGAAAGCTAGAGAGGAAGCGCAGGGCCTGCTCACCAAAGGCATTGGAAGCCATTTGAGTTTGGCTTTGCTCCTCTAGGCACACTGGCAGGACAGTGTGGTTGGTAATCAAGAGCGTGGGTTCAAGAGACAGTTGGCCCTGGGACCAAGGCCGGCTCTGCCGGCTGCATGATTTGTGTAAGTTTCTCAAGCCATCTGAGCATCAGTTTCTTCACCTATAAGACAGAGGCACTACAGCACCTCCTCATTGGGGCGTGGGAAGGAGCAAGCGAGCCACATCTATCACCTGCCTGGAGCTCGGTGCTGGGCACACTGTGAGTTGTGCTTCTGGCCCAGGGTCGCATACTTGAACTCTGGTCTTTTGACTGAGTTCATTGTTGTCTTCAACTATACCTACCCTTTACCCACAAAATCTTGTTCTGGCCATCTTATGAGAACTTTAGTCCAGCCCCATCCTTAAAATTAAGGCTCAGAGAACCTACCTAGGTAACTTGGACCTAGCAGCAAGATAGAGGCAGACCCGGTCTCAAAGGGCGGACCTTTCTATCTGATGGATCTGGGGTGGGGTGGGGGCGGTCACTTCCAGGCACTGGGGCCCCTCCTTCCCCATGATGATTAGGATCGCCCTCCCCCCCTTTCACCCATCCCACCCCTGCATCTGAGAGGCTTGAGATTCCCAGGCCTCTTGGTGGCCCAACCCCCACCTCAGAATGAGAGAACCCAGTATATTTTGTTTGTCTGTCTTTTAACTAATTCGTGATTTTGACTGGTAGAAATTACTGACGGGAATAGAACCAACAGCAAACGGAAGTGCGTGTAGTAAAAACTACATTGGTGACCGAAACTTCACGGAGGAGTCATTTTCTTGATAAAGTTGAGGGCACAGTATTTGACACATGGGAAAATCCGACATCCTAAGGCTAACAGATGACCAGGGACAGGCAAGGTGTTCACCGCACAGGGTCAGGGCTGTCCTCTGAAAAATTGCATATGGACCAAAAACAGTGAAAGAAATTGCTTTGGAAAATTTACAGGGAAAAGAACTGATCAGATGCAAATAATTTTAGCAAAAAGGGCGGAGGGCATAATTTAATCACGTTGTTTAGAAAGCTGAGCCAAAAATTAAATTTATTTTTCTTCTTCAGTCAAATTGAGTTTCCTCAAATACTTTATGGAAGAAAGTCTACAGTGTTGTTAGCATTTCCATGAGCTGTTTATATCCAGACTTGGAGTCAGACCTCTGTCAGGATCCAAACCAGAGGGTCTTAAGGTGGGATTCGGGGAAGGTGTGGCTCCAAGGGGTTGTGTGACCACTGGGATTCACAGCTGGTGGGAGCAGACGGGGTTTTGAGCCGAGGTCTGTCCGACTTTGCAGCCCATGTTCTTTCCAATGTGGTGAGAGTAAAGGGGAAGCAGAGCTTGGAGGGGGTGACTGGCTGTCCCCTTGGAGCAGTCCTGCGGTCCCCAGAGGACTGGGGTGGGGAACAGACCTGCTGAAGGGCTGGAAGAGCCCGCCCCTAGCCAGGTCAGCCCCGGGAGGAGATTCTCATGGATCCTTCCACCCCCGCTGCCATCGCCTGGCCGGCCACCTGCCTTCACCTCGTACAGCCACCGAAACTCGAGCCCCTGCCAGCACCCTTCCTGCCAAGGGAACCTCAGCTTATTTTTATCATATCTGCGCTGACCTTTAGAGGGAAAAGGGCCCACAAGGCAAAAATCTGCCACCCCGGGAGGAAAAGGCCAGTTTCACTGCCCCTTGCTTTCCACTCCCAGGGGAGAAGGGCACCAGGATGTGGTTTCCCAGCAGGAAGCGGTGACCTTTATTTAGGTTTGATGTGAACCATCAAGGGCCAGAAAGAATCTGCCTGCTACAAAGTCTGCATTCAGAGGCATTCAGCAAGCGTTTGCTTACCACCTGCTTCCCAGGCACCAGGCCTGTGGTGGGTGGGGGTGAAGGTGATGAGACAGGACCCCTACTCTCAGGTTCAGCCTCACCAGCCAGGTTGCTTGACTCCTGTCCCATGTCCTCCAGCAGCCCTTTTCTAGGGATAACCAAGTCATCAGTCTAGAGACTTCCTACTTTAAGTTGAAGCTGCAGTCGAGCTTACAGGGTGTCGAGCATTCATTTAATACCCTTAATAACTAAGAGAAAGATATTATCATAGTGTTCCAAATGATCCAGATGAAGAGACCGTTGTACAGAACAGTTAAGTAGCTTTCCCAAGGTCACGCAATTAATCAGTGGCCGGGTCAGGATTTAAAGCCAGGAAGTCTGGCTCCCAGAGTCTGTGTTCTCAGCCATTGCACCCTGCTGGTTCCCAAGTTCGGCATCAAGCTCCTCAGGAAGAGACCGAGCTGCGGTGAAGGGCTTAGCTTCTCAGCCTTTTCTCGGCCTCTGCTTCAAGCTCTGGCCCAGAGCGTCTCCCAAAAATGATTCAGCAAACGGAGCTGAAAGTAGTTTCCAGCCTTACCTGTCCCAGCCTCTGCCCCCCACCTCTTCAGAGCCCTCCTGTGGAAGCTTGCTCCTGGTTCCGTCCTTGTGCCCACTACACTTCTGTTCACAAAGCCTTCTCGTTCATGGCACAGCCCTGCAGACAGGCGTTGGCTGTGTGATGAGTGGGGAAACTGAGGCCCTAAAATAGTTCTTAACTCCACATCTTCTTTCTCTAACCTCCAGGGTCTTAGAAAGGGAGCTCTCTTTCCCTGCCTTTACTGCTGTGCCCTGGGTACCTCTTGGCCTGCCTCCATTTACCTACCAGTCGGGAGCACCATCCTGGATTTGCCCACCTCATCTGCCATTGTCAGTCTGATCCGGTGTTGCCAAATGCTTTTGAGCTCATGCTCTGGACAAGTGCCAACGCTGATGGACACTCACAGTTCTTACCTCCCTGCTGTGGGTCCAGAGCTGGACTAAAGCCTCTTCCCTGCCTTCTCTCTATCTTTACAGCAACCCTTTCAGACAGTGGTATTATTACCCTGACATACAGCTGAGGAGATGAGCCACTGAAGTGAGTCGCCCAAGGCCACACAGCCTGGTATATGACAGAATAGTCTTCCGGGCTGGGCTACCCCCAGGGCCAGGCTGGGCCAAGAGGTCCTTATCTGCTCATCTTTCTCTGAAGGTGATCCAGAAAAGAATTTCCGTTGCCTGCCTGGCCAAGGCATAGAGTACACTGGATAATCAGAGACAGTTTTTCCAGAGATGAAGCTAAGCCCATCCTGAGCAACAGAGGCCTCATGGAAGAAGTGAATGTGAGGTGCTTCCCCCCACCCCCCACCCCCCACCCCCCACCTTGGGGCTGTGATTCATCCAGCTAATCGAGTCCAGCTGAGTTTATAAAAATCCAGGCCTGACAAGTCATGGAGTCAGAGGTAGGCAGTAGCCATCAGATCATCTGACTTGATAGGTCTGGAAGGGAGTCCAAGAATAGGCATTCTTGACAAAGGACTCTCACAGAGACAGCAAGCGGACCAGGCTTTGGCCTCTCTTGCTGTCCTAAAAGTGCATTTTACATGGAAGTCTGCCCCTGCTTCATGCTTCTTGGACGATAACCAAGAGGCAGTGTGGAAGCACTAGGAGTCCAGAGGCCTAGGTTCACGTCTCAGCTCAGAGACCCTCGGCTGTTGACCCCGGGCAGTCACTAACTCTCTGAGGGTCTCTGTTTCCATCTGTAAAATAGGGACAATGACTCTTCCCCACCGGGGCAGCCGTGAGGGTGCCAGAGGGCAAGAGCTGTGAGTGGGTGCCTCTGGGGTGGTGTTGGGGCTGTGACTGCCCGTGGGGGCCCAGTTTGCCAACCTCCTTTGTCTTTCCTTCCAGCCCCTTCATGAATAAGTTTTTTCCAGCCAACTTCCCGAATCGACAGTACCAGCTGCTCTTCACACAGGGCTCTGGGGAGAACAAGGAAGGTCAGTGCTGCCTGCTTTCCCTTGCCTTGGGGATCTCCCACCTCCGTTCCCCTTTGTCTCCAAATTCGGGGCTCTCCAACAAAGCGAGTGATGGAAAAGGTGGACTCTCGAATTACACCGCCTGGGCTCCCGTCCCCACTCTGCTGCTACCTACACATAGGACTCTGGGTGAACGCCTTTACCTCTCTGAGCCTTGGGTGTTTTGTTGGTTTTTTTTTTTTCATCTGTAAAATGAAAATGATAATCTAGTACCTCCCTCATAGGCATGTTGTTGGGACTGCGAGTACGTGATGAGGGGAGCACTCAGCACCCTGCCTGGCTCACAGGAGCACTCAGTCAAGCTGGCTGTCATGGCTCCTTGTGTCATACCTACTTTTAGTGTGATTACTCTCCCACCAAGACTTGGAAAATGGGTTCTTTGGCTTGAAAAAAAATTGAGAACTATGAGGGGCGCCTGGGTGGCTCAGTCGGTTGAGCGACCGACTGCAGCTCAGGTCGTGATCTCACACTCCGTGAGTTCGAGCCCCACCTCGGGCTCTGTGCTGACAGCTCAGAGCCTGGAGCCCGCTTGGGATTCTGCTGACCCCCCCTCTCTCTGTCCCTCCCATGCTCATGCTCTGTCTCTTAATAATAAATAAACATTTTTAAAATTAAAAAAGGAGGGGCGCCTGGGTGGCGCAGTCGGTTGAGCGTCTGACTTCAGCCAGGTCACGATCTCGCGTTCCGTGGGGTTCGAGCCCCGCGTCAGGCTCTGGGCTGATGGCTCGGAGCCTGGAGCCTGTTTCCGATTCTGTGTTTCCCTCTCTCTCTGCCCCTCGCCCGTTCATGCTCTGTCTCTCTCTGTCCCAAAAATAAATAAACGTTGAAAAAAAAAATTTTTAAAAAATAAATAAATAAAATAAAAATTAAAAAGGGGCCGCTGGGTGGCTCAGTCGGTTAAGCGTCCGACTTCGGCTCAGGTCATGATCTCACGGTCCGTGAGTTTGAGCCCCGCGTCGGGCTCTGTGCTGACCGCTCAGAGCCTGGAGCCTGTTTCAGATTCTGTGTCTCCCTCTCTCTCTGACCCTCCCCATTCATGCTCTGTCTCTCTCTGTCTCAAAAATAAATAAACGTTAAAAAAAATTAAAAAAAATAAAAAATAAAAAAAAAAAGGCTAAGCTTACACCACAGAGTCTTTGGGGGTCCCAGGTTTCATCTGTCTTGTACTCTGCCACACTCGGGTGGCCCTTAGGCCCAGCATGATGTACCGTCCCTCCACAGGGAGGGAGAGGCAGCTGTATCATGGGCCCGTTTAGCTACAGGGCAAGCCAGAAGATGTGGCCGTGAGCTAACTGACCTCATGTCCAGTTAAAAATCGCCAGGGTGCTATTACCGCAGAGGAGAGAACAGAAATTGGGGCCAACCAGCAGTCCACTCCACTCCAGAATCTGAAAAAAATGGCTGCACTCCGTGATCGTGGGCAAGCCCCACCACCTCCCTAGGCTTCCTCACTAGGAAACTTGAAAGTGACAGAGATTGGCTGTAAAGGGACGTCTACCGTAGGGCTCCCCACGGAGCAGACTCGGACTCCCTCCTGCTTTCTCTCCGGGCCTCCCACTCTTACCTACTTCTTCTTCCTCCTTTGCTGGTGAGGTAGGGCTGCCAGCAACCTTCTTGGTTTCCTTCGGTGGCAAAGTAGAGAGACTCCTGAATGAACTGGGACCTAGCTAAAGACTGGGGCTCAGTGGCAGCTAGTATTCATTGAGCACCCACTGTGTGCCAGGCACTGTGCTGAGTGCTTTCTAAGGACCATCTCACTTGGTCCCCGTGGCGGCTCTATCGGGGAGGTGCTGCAACCCCTTGTTACAGAGGAGGAAACTGAAGCTCAGAGAGGGAACTGCCTCCCCCAAGGTCACCCAGCTACAAATGCTGTGTCCTGTGCTTCCGGCACCTCGGACCACCTCCCACTGACCCTGTGCCAGGCCTGAGTTCTCTCTGGGCCTCCAGTCCCTCCGCGAGGAAATCGGGGAGGGGGGGTGCTGGGGAGGCTCTGACGGTGCCCACAGCCATGCCCTCCTCCGTCCAGGGGCTGACAGGTGGGAGGGGCAGCCCCGCCCCGGGGAGTGGACTTACCCGGCCTCTCTGCCCAGAGATCATCAATTATGAGTTTGACGCCAAGGACCTGGTGTGCCTGGGCCTGAGCAGCATTGTGGGTGTCTGGTACCTGCTGAGGAAGGTAAGGAGCCAGGGCCCGGGGGAGGGGACGTGGGGGCAGAGGGAGCAGATAGCTGATCTCACTCCCCCCTTTCCCCAGCACTGGATTGCCAACAACCTCTTCGGCCTGGCCTTCTCCCTTAACGGGGTGGAGCTCCTACACCTGAACAATGTCAGCACCGGCTGCATCCTGCTGGGCGGACTCTTCATCTACGATGTCTTCTGGGTGAGTCGGGCAGGGACACAGAGGGCCCCTCGCTGCCTCCTCCCTGTCTCTCTGGCCCCGGTGGCAGTCATCTGGTGGAAGCAAGACCCCGGAGCGGGTCCTCTCTGGGTCCGCTTGCCCTCATCTGTGAAACGATTAGAGGACAGACTCCCCCTCGGCTACGAGCCCACGGTGTACCTGGTGCCTTCCAGCCACCCTCGCCTCTTCCCGCTGGTGGCCCTGGCAGGCACTTCCTTTCCCATGTCTTCCCAGCAGCGAACTGAGACTCAGAGTTCAGTCAGGCAGGGGCGGTTAATGATGATGAATGGGCCCAGTGAGGGCACTGATCCGAGGACAGAGGCTGCTGTTGGCAGCACGCCCTGGCACACACCAGCCCTGGGCCGAGGGACCTGCCACACACACTCCCGACAGGCATTGCCGAGGCATCAAGGTCATCCTGACTTAGGCCCCCTTTCCCTGGCCTCATGCAGCCTCTCTCCACCTTAAGTGGGTGGTACTGAAGGACTTTATCTCTTGGGAGGGGCAGAGCCCTGGGCAAGCAGGAGGCCTGGCTGTGGCCATCAGAGGCCCTCTTCCAGCTCCTTCGAATCGTCCGTTTGTTGCCCAGAACCAGGAGCCCCATGAGGTGTCCATGTGACCAGTATCGGTGGCCACCTAATCTCAGCTTCACATCTGCTCTGGAGCGCCTCCTCACATCCCTGCCCCTCCCTGCGGATCTCAGGCAGCATCGCATCCAGAACCCCTACGACAGCCATTCTTTCCCACCTGGCCCTCACCTCCCTCCAGACTCCTGTCTTCTCCTCCTAGGTATTTGGCACCAACGTGATGGTGACAGTGCCAAGTCCTTTGAGGCAACCAATAAAACGTAAGTGACCACATCCTTGTGGGGAGCCCCTCTGCTTCTGCCTCATGGCCCTTCCCCTCGTGGTCCTGTTTTGGTCAGTACCTCTCCTTTGGCTCTTCCCCATGCACCTCCTCCTCCCCCAGGCTTCCCTGTGTCTCAGGCTGGTTTCTTTCCCCTCTTAGACTCATCTGGCTATGTTCGTGCGCAGCCACCCTCTGCCCAGGTCCTGGCGTCCGGCCGCTCGGGCCCAGTGGAGTGTGACACGGGATGAGCTGGAGGGGAACCAGTACAGAGGGGGCATCTGACACAGCCTGTGGTGGGGCGTGCGAGGACTCTCCGGGAAAGGAGATTCCACGCTGAGACCTGAAGCCTCACTGGATGCCTAGCTATGGGCGCCGTCTGTCCCAGACCCCTCCCACTGCTCAGGTTTTGTTCTTTGGTGTAGCTACCCGTTGTATAAATATGAGAAAGTCTAGCTGTAGGCACCTAGGTGTCAGTGAGCAGTGTGGAAATTTTTTTTTAATTTTTTTTTTAATATTTATTTATTTTTGAGAGAGAGACAGAGCATGTGCAGGGGAGGGGCAGAGAGAGAGGGAGACACAGAATCCGAAGCAGCTCCAGCTCCGAGCTGTCAGCACAGAGCCTGACACGGGGCCCGAACTCGTCAGCCGTGAGATCATGACATGAGCCAAAGTCAGATGCTCGACCGACTGAGCCACCCAGGCGCCCCAAGCAGTGCGGAAATTTATCTCACGCTATAGCAGGGCCCATGGCAGAGCGTCTCAGGAGTGAGTTAATGACCCTCACAGGGTGGAGGCCCCAAGAGCTGGCTTGCTCCAGTGTCCACACCACCGTCTTCAACACGTTCCCCTGTCCCTTCAGCTCATCACTCCATGGTCCCAAGCTGGCTGCCGCAGTTCCTAGCACTAACTGCCCATGTCCAGGGGCAGAGAGGGAACTTTGTGTCTCTCTCATCAGAGAGAGATTTTTCCCCCACAGGCCCAAATCCAAACTGGTCATCAGCAAGGAGGTGGGAAAAGTATGATTAGCTTTACGTTTAAGGCTCAAACCAATCAGTCACCTCCTGGGATCACGAGACCCAAAGAAGAAGATGGGATGAGTCAGGCCGATCGCAAGGAAAGGGTAGCGTCCTGTTGGGAAGGCATCGTCATTGAGAAGTGAGCGCCACGGGCACTTGGCAGCCAGGGTGAAGCCAGCCTCGAGAAGCAAGAAATAACTGTCCTTCTCACAGTCATACCCACCACTGCTGGCAGACTGGCCTCCATGAGCTAGACAGGCTCCTGGCCAACGCTGCTCCAGATGCTATGGTCCCGGCTCAGAGACCCCGAGGAAAGGAGTTTCTGCCAGCTTGGGCTTGAATAAACTGATGGGGCCCAACCCAGCCCATGAGCCAGGCCCTCCCACTGGAGATGGGGTATCACAATGGACAGGCCTGGGTCACTGCCCTCCTCAGGTCTGGGAGCAGAGTATTTGAACTGGCCGTCCCCCAGAACTAAGGATGTAAAGCAATGCGGTTCTCCAGCGGGAGAACAGATGCTGGGCCAGCCGGAACAGCAGCTATTCCCCACGTGCTGTGATAGATGAAGCCAGCCAGGGTGCCAGGAAAGCTTTCATGAAGGATGAACACATGTTTGCGGAGCAGGCGGGAGCAGTATGCAAAGGGCAGAGGCACAGAAATGCATGGAGGGCCCCGGGAGCAGAGAATCGGGGAGGGATTCTCATGGCTGAGTTTAGGGGAGCAGCAGAAAAGAGGCCAGGTTGGGGAAGTCAAGAGTATCGTGCCAAGAAGCCTGGGCTGCCCAGTGGGCGGCGAGTGAATTACTGGAAGACTCTGAAGGGGGAAGTGACACTATCATACTTGGGTTCCAGCGTGGGGAGAAGCCCCATTGCCCTCCACTGCTAGGCGTAGAGCTCAGGAAGGATAGCACAGTGGTTAAGTCAGGCTGCCTGGTCTAGAATCCCAGATCTGACACTTGCTGGCTGTGTGGCCTTAGGCAAGAGACTTCGCCTCTCTGGGGCCTGGTTTCCACATCCGCCACTTCGAAGTGGATGGTAGCAGGATTGGAAAGATGAATGAGGAGATCTGTAAATCACTGTGACTATGCATTCAGTGTGGGAAGAAGTGGGAGGGGAAGGGCATCTGGGTGTTTCGCTAGGGAGGCACAAGCCTCCCCCAGTTTACCTCTGCTTACATATCATTGGCCAGAGCTAGACCCCACAGCAGGGTCTGTGCTAACAGCTCAGAGCCCGGGGCCTGCTCCAGATTCTGTGACTCCCTCTCTCTGCCCCTCCCCTGCTCGCTCGCTCTCTCTCAAAAATAAATAAAACATATCAAAATTAAATTTAAAAAAGAAGGCATGGTGGTGACGGTTAACAACGTGTGCAAATCATCTGATCCTCACACAGCCCTATGGGTCAGTTCTGTTATACCTGTTTCACAGATGAGAAAATTAAGGCACAGAGCAGTTAAGTAAACCTGTGCAAAATCACAAGCAGAGCCAGGATTCAGACCACTCAGTCTGACCCTGAAGCCCACACCTAATGCTCTCCTGCATAGCTTGCAAGATGCTGTAGGTGAAGTCCGGTGACAGCCACCTCTTGCCATAACTGGGACACACAGAAGGAGGCATTTATCTCAGTGTGTGTTTATATAAATAAGCAGGTGGGTCAGCGTGGTTTTCGAGTGGGGGGGGGCTTTAAGTACAGAGAGTGTAGGAATGTGGCCTTTTCCATTCAGCATATCCAGAAGGAGCCTATAGCCGGGGCGCTCCCTGCTGCGGACCAGGCCCACCACCTGTCTCTACCCCTGCTGTAGTGAGACGGAAAGCCTTTGAGATGTCAGCACTGCATGGGCTCTTTGGTCTCATTTGTACACGTGGCTTTAGGGTCAATCCCACTTAACCAAGGGTTCCATAGCTATCAGAGGTCACCGAAAGGGTATGGTGTGTGAGTCTTAGCTTCGATTCTCCTCTTCTAACCGGCCGTGATTCCAGGTGGAGGCTTTGCCGTTCAACCTGTCAGCATCCTCTTACTTCCCCTGCCCCCTTGACCGCAGGTGTGCAGTTTTGTGTCACAGAGGTGGGGGGGGGGGAGGCTGGGAGGTGGTCGGAGCTGGGCTTTCGCCGATTCCTTACATCCCCGCCTCCCCCCCCCACAGTGGTGTTTCCCCCAGGGACCTGCTGGAGAAGGGCCTCGAGGCAACAACTTTGCCATGCTGGACTTGGAGATATCGTCATTCCAGGTGACGGGGATGGGGGTGGTGCCGCAGTGCGAGTGGTGGAGGGACTGAAAGGTGGGGCAGGAGCACTGTGAACAGTCCTCGCCTGCCGGGAACCTGGAGTGGTGAGGCCGGGCGTATTCCGACACCGACCCCGTGGCTCAGCCCAGGGTCTCAGCACACAGTGTAGAGCGCCAGTCACATGCCTGGCCCTGAGCTGGGTACCGGAGGGACGCAGTGAGTGAGACTGTCCCCAACAGAGCTTCTGATCTGACGGACACACCTTACTTGAGCTGCAAAAGTGTCTGTGCCGACCGAACCATGTTCTGTGGAAAACACAGTTCATGACCCTTCTCACACCTACACACGTACGCTTCCCTTGCCAATGTTTATAGGTATTACCAATATGCTAGAACTGCCAAGGCCCCTGTGGTCCTCCTCCCCCAGCTCCCAGGAGAATGTGCCCGAGTGTGTGGACACAGGCGCCGTGAGCGTGGGCTCCTGTACCCTGGGCAGAGGGACGTGTGGCACGCGCCTGCTCGTCCACGTGAGCTGACCTTTGAACCGTCTGCATGTGGGCGCCAGTGCACCTGTGGCTGTGGGCATGCATCTCTGGGGGCCCACAGCCTTGCCTTGGGGTGCCGGCAGCCTGAACCACCAGTCAGAAGGCTCAGAGCTGCTGCTCTGCGCGTAGCTGCAGCGACTGTGCCCGGGATACACACATCCTGGTGACAGGGGTCAAAGGGGACGCTTGTTCGTGTAGTCCAGAGGCTCAGACTCAAAGGATCAGAAGCACCCCTGGTGCTTGCTTGAAAGAAAGAACAAGTGAAAAGCCAACCTATTCTTCACTCGAAGAAGTAACAGCAGTTCTAATAACCTGAGGTGGCACAGGCACTTCCGTCGTGACACTTGGGATTTTGTGTGCGGTAAGGCAGCGGTTTTCTCTTTTACCAGTGAGGGAACTGAGGCTCAGAAGTAAATGGACTTAACACACCCTCACACACTGGCTCAGGGCCAGGGCCAGGACTCAGGTCAAGTTGTCTGTCTGCAGAGGACAGAGGGCTTCACTGTCAGAACTGCCCTCTACGAGCGGTTACAGTGAGAAGAGGATGATGAGCACAGCTACCATTTGCCAGGCACCTGTCTCATGCCCACCACCATGCCGGATGCTTTTCATACAGTGTCTGTGCTGCTCCTAGCAGCCCAGGGAGCTAGAGGGTATTTCCATTTACAGATGAGTTAACTGAGATTCAGAGACTTGCTCCACGTTCCTGGGCACGTGGGGGTATGGTCTTGAACTCAGGAGTTTCCATATTTGCAGTGCTGGGAGGCAGGGAGACGCAGTTCCGTCAGACAGAAGAAATTGAATCCTGGAAAGCAGTCAACCCACTGTGCAGGGCACCGACTGCCCCAGGCACCCCCGCAGACTTCCCCGGTATCCTTGTTGGCTATAGTTTCTGGACTTGAGGCGTGCACGGGGCGTCACTGCACGTCCCTGTGTATCTAAGTCTCTGAGCAATTTCTGTAGGTGGAGGTTGATGGCACCCTCACAGCGCCCCAGTGATGCTCTTCAGAGGATAACGGGTTGCTGCAGACCGTTGTTTTGAGGACCAGATGCGTTACTAGGAGTGAAAGCTCTTAGCAGAACTCTGGCCCCTGGATTGGTAGGAGAGCAGATGTAGAATTCGGCCGTGGGGGGGGGGGGGGGGCACTGGGTTCCCAGCTTTGTTTTCCAGAAAGGCAGCATGTATCTCTCGTTGCACCCCGCCCACTATCCTTCTCACACACAGCCTCATGGTCTTCAGGGAGGATTAATTGATTTCCCGATTTAAAATAAGTCCTGTGTCAGGGCGCCTGGCGGGCTCAGTCAGCAGAGCACGTGACTCTTGATCTCGGAGTTGTAGGTTCGAGCCCCACATTGGGTGTAGAGATTGCTTAAGGATAGAATCTTTTAAAAATATAAGTAAAAAATAAGATAAAATAGGGGCGCCTGGGTGGCGCAGTCGGTTAAGCGTCCGACTTCAGCCAGGTCACGATCTCGCGGTCCGTGAGTTCGAGCCCCGCGTCGGGCTCTGGGCTGATGGCTCGGAGCCTGGAGCCTGTTTCCGGTTCTGTGTCTCCCTCTCTCTCTGCCCCTCCCCCGTTCATGCTCTGTCTCTCTCTGTCCCAAAATAAAATAAACGTTGGAAAAAAAAAAATAAGATAAATAAAAAGTCGTATGTTGCCATTCGGTGCTTCTGATCAGTACAGAATGTTTTGTTTCTTGAGAGCCTACTCTCAACTAAATGATGATTCAGCCCTTGCCCTGTCTGAGCCCAAAAACCAGTAGGGGGACAGACATTGGTATGTGAACAGCATACAGAGTCTGGGCTAGCCTGCTGTGTCTCTGGGACTCTGGCTTTTGGGGGTGTCTGGGCTGGGTTTTGAAGTGCGAATAGGAGTGCAGCGGGTAGACAGAGTTAATCCTCTCCTGCGCTCCCCCAGGGCCTCCGGGTGGTCTTCTTGCTCCTACTCCCTCCAAGCAAGCAATTGCCACATGATTTGTTTTCAGAATCTGTTTAGGTTTTTCCCCTGCTTCTAATTTAATTCTTCCACGTGTTCCCTTAGTCAGGATGGAGACCCAGTTCCTCCTTGTGCCCCATGGCCCTCCCTGCATGGCTGGTCCAGCCCCTGCATCTCCTGCTCTGGGCTGCGTGCAGTCTCAGCTGGCGCCTTGACCCCTGCCACAACTCCAGCCCCCTTTCCCCGGGACCTTTGCACGTGCCGTTCCCTCTCCCTGGCAAGTGTCACTTCCTCAAAGAAGCCTGCCTTCCTCTTTCCCTCCACTCCCCTAGCCTGGCATATCTCCTGATAGACCTTCCCATGACACAGAAAGCACCCTTTGACGGTATGATCTTACATGGCATTTTGTTACTGTTTGATCAGCTTGTCTACCTCCTGCCACCTCAGCTGAGCTCTGTGTGCGCAGTGGTCTTGCTTACTGTTGCCTACAGTGCCTGGTACTTAGGAGGCCTCAAGACACATATGGGTGGATGGGCCAGTGTGACACAGTGTGGTGCTCTGAGGTGCCGGGTCAGTGTGGTCCCAGACCAAAGCAAACCCCTGGGACCCTTCTCATTGTTCTAGGTGGCCTGATGGCAGAGAAGCGGGATTTCTGCTGGCAGTTGGCAGTGTTTGGCCACACCCTTGTTCCCCAGTGATTGCTGCATGACTGGGAACACGAGGTTGGGGACCGGTTTGCGTGTTAGTTTACTACCCCCCACTCCTCCCCATCCCAGGCAGGGGACTCCATCCCCGAGCCTTCCTGAGTGCCAGTTTCCCTGCCACCGTCTAACCCTGGCGTCTCTGCCCACAGGGATCTTCATTGCCTTTGCTGCTACGTTTTGACATCAGGTAAAGCTACCTGGAAATTCCAGCCCTCAAGCTCCATGAGTGGGGGGGCCTTCTCTGGGCAAGGTACTCCAGGGGCTTCCCAGAGGCTTTCAGACGCCCAGAAGAGTAACTTGGAGATCAGACCTCCACCTCCACGGCAGCCAGTGCAATTCTGATTTTGTCTGCACTTGACGTCTGAGTGTTCAGGGAGCCTACGGCCAGAAAGAAAAAAGGATCACGGTCCGAGAGATTTAAACGCGAAAGGTCCTAGTGGTACTCACAGTGCTTTCACTGTGGTCCTTGCCAAGTGAGCTGACCTTTCTGTGCTAAAGTTTCGCATTCTGAATGTAGTGTATTACCAAGAAAATTGGAGGGAGTAAGCACAGGGCCTCAGGGCAACCCAGCTGCAGCCCAGTCAGCCGTCACCATGTATTATCAAACCGAGGGTCTGGGTCACTGCATCCCAGCTGCTCTAGCTGCTCCCGCCCTCTCTTTACTCAGATTTTTTCAGTCCATTGTAGGAAGTGAGCACAGGGAGAGGGAAGGGGGCCAACTTGAGTCCCCACTTCCAACAGAAGAGGTTTGCACTGTTAACTAAGCACTTGGGCCCCTGGGCCTCCCCCAGCAGGTGGCGCTCGGTCTTCCCTGTGTAAGGCTGGCAGCATGTATGCTGAATTTCGAGGTGGTTCATGAACTTTTCTTAATCTCCTCGTGCCCAGTAGTTGCAAAGCAGTAATGGTGTTGACAGTGATAGCAAGAAACTCGTACCAGTGTCACTGAAATCGAATTGGCCTATGAAACTTGACCCTGCCGACGTACATCTGGGTTATTTGTGTGGTACCACTCGGAGCTCACGAACATGGGCTTACAGGCGGCCTTTGGAAGGGACCTGGCAGTTTGTAAGTAGAGTCACATCTGTGCCAACTGGCTGTAGTCCTGGCTGTTCAGAGGCAATACAGAGAGAACCCAGGAGAGTCCCTGGGCCACTGGCTAGGGACACAGATTCACATTCGGCTGCCAGCACCCTCGGAGGCGGGATCCTTCCTAGCCTGGATTTGCAGGATCAGCTAGCCTTCAGAGCTGGTTCCAGAATCCGGGCGGCATGCCCGAAGTGGTCAGCTTCACCCCAGGGTCCACGGCAGCATAGCTTCGAGAGCACTTGCAGCTCTGGGCTCAGCAGCAGCCAGGACAAGGAGAAAAAGGACTGGAAGGACTCATTCACTCCACAGATGGTGCTGGGAACACACGGAGGTCATAGAGCTGATGTGAAAGGGAAGTCCCGTCATGGCAATGTATCAGCCCTTCTGAGGCTGATCTTGGATGAATTGCCTCCAAGAAGCTACTGGCACTTTATCCAAGGTAGTCAGGGTCTATTTAGCGTACAGAACAGGTTGCTGAACTGTTACATCCACTGTACTGAAAAGTAATAACTCAGCTTTGCAGCTTCTGCATCAGTGTTTCTCAAAGCATGACTCCCCCATGTGAGATTCTCCTGGGTGGTTTTTCAAAGTGCACATCCTGGGCACCTGGGTGGGCTCAGCCGGTTAAGCATCTGACTCTTGATTTCAGCTCAGGTCATGATCTCATGGTTCGTGAGTTCAAGCCCTGCATCCGGGCTATGTGCTGACAGCACAGTACCTGCTTGGAATTCTCTCTCTCCTCTCTCTGCCCCTCCCCGACTCGTCGCATGTGCTTTCTCTTTCTCAAAATAAATATATATTTTTTAATGTAGGGGCGCCTGGGTGGTTCAGTTGGTTGAGTTGCCTGACTTCAGCTCAGGTCACCATCTTCATGGTTCATGGGCTTAAGCCCTACATGGGGCTCTGCTGTCAGTGTGGAGCCCACTTCGGATCGATGTCTCCCTCTCTCTCTGCCCCTCCCCCCCACTCGCATTCCTTCCCTCTCTCTCTCAAAAATAACTTTAAAAAATATATGAAAAATAATTTTTAAAATGCAGATTCCTGGGGGCCGCCTGGGGGCTCTGTTGTTAAGTGTCCACTTCGACTCAGGTCATGATCTCACTAACTGTGAGTTAGTCTCTCATGATCTCTCAAACTGTGGTTTGAGCCCTGCTTGGGCTCTGTGCTGACAGCTCAGAGCCTGGAGGCTGCTTTGGATTCTGTTTCCTCTTTCTCTTCTCTGCTGGTTCATGGTCTGTCTCTGTCTCAAAATAATAAAACATTAAAAAAAAAAATTTTTTAATAAATAAAAATGCAGATTCCTGGTCCCTTGCCCTAGACCTATTTAATCAGATTGCCCCTGGGATTTGGACCTGAAAGTCTGCTGTTTTTTGGTTTTGAGGGATTTTTTACAAGCTTTCTAGGGAACTTGTATGTTGGCTGAAGTCTTAAAGCCACTGTTGCAGGTCATGGCGCTTGATATTCGCAACCACTGAGCAGATGGGTCGTGGTTTTTCCCGTTTTGCAGATGAGTAAACTGAGGCCTAAAGAAGGAAAGTGACTTGTCCAAAGACATACCGGCTGGGGCAGCACTGAATACACAGCAGTGCCAAACTCTCATGCCGTCCAGCCAGCCTCCATGGAGGCCTCTCCCCGCAGAAAGGTGGCGCTGCTCCTTCCATGCTTAACTAACCCTCCTCCTCTTTCTCCCCACACCTTCTTGAAGCTTAAAGAAGAACACCCACACGTACTTCTACACCAGCTTCGCGGCTTACATCTTCGGCCTGGGCCTTACCATCGTCCATCATGCCATCTTCAAGCACGCTCAGGTGAGTAGGGACTGTGCTCGGTGCCTCGGAAATGTTCTCACTGCAGGTAGTAGGGACTTACATACCTGGGGCTTGTCTGTCCGCATACACAAGCAACCCAGAGGTAGGTGCTCCCAACGATGTCAGAGTGCGCACGTCTGTGACCTTGGCCTTTCCCCCATGGCAGGATTCTGCTGCTTCTCCAGGGAGCACAGGCACATGAGTGGCAAGGGAGAGGAGCACGGATACCAGCCACGCTGTGGCCTTCATCAGGAAGGCGAACCTCTCCCGGAACACTTGTCGATTTTTGCTCGAATCTCATGGGCCAGATCAGGGTCACATGGCCCCTACTGCAGGGAGCCTGGGAAAGAGAGGCTGCAGCTTATGAGCCTCAGGAGTGGGGCCAGTGGAACAGTGTCGGGTGGGTGTTGAGTGTTTCAGCCCGGTGCCCCCCTACCGGATGAGGGAGAAGCTGTCGGGCCCTCCCTGCTCCCCAAGCATCCAGCCTCTGCTTCCTCCTCTCACAAGATGGTACTGAGCCGCCGCAGAGTGAAGCGGGGTGGATGAGGGCTGAGAGTTTTTATTGAGACCTGAGGAGGGGCGACAAGGAGGAGACCGCCAGCAGATGGGCTTGCTGAGTACTGGAAAGCAGGGCCCTTCCCATACACCAGTCTCCATTCAGTTCTTCCGAGGGGTCCTTCACGAGCAGGTAAGGGAATTGGAAGTCAGGTGCCACGTGGCAAGCATGTGCTAGAGCAAGGATCCCAGATTGTGACATGTGGAAACCAAGCCCAGGCTCTGAACCCTGCAGTGGGAGAGGCTGGGTGAAATGAAGGCCAGGGGACTCGGGGGGAGGAAGTCCAGACTCCCCCATCTGTTCAGAGCAGGACTATGGGCAGGTTGCAGAAGTCCTGCTTGATTTCCTGTGGTAGTTAATTAAGAAAAAAAAAAAGTGAGATTAGTTAATCGTAGCTAGCTTGGAGTTTTTTGAGGACGAAATGAGTTAGCGTAAGGAAAGTGCTCACAGTTGTGCCTGGCCCAGGTAGTAGTAGCTGTCATTGTTGTCACTGTCCCCTCCATCCTCCACTGCTCTGCTCCCCCGCTTTCTCCCCTCCCCAGGGCACCAGCCACAGAGAAGCCACCTTTGAATTAATCACAAGAGCTGTTTGTTGAGCAGTTACTCTGTGCCAGGCGCTGTGTTAAACCCTTTTGCTCATTAACTCATTTAGTTCCTACAGTACCTATGATGTTTATGAACCAAATAGTAGTCTCTTTCTACAGGAATGTCCAAGGGCAGAGGCCCCTAGCCTATAGGTAGAGAAACCAAGAACCAGTGAGGAGCCATGTCTTATTCACTTCTACCCCAAATGGCCTGCAAGCCGAGAGTGACACACCACCTGACAAGAAGGGTCTCCGAGACTGACTGGGCCTGGCTTGGGGGACGAACTCAGAGTCGTCTGGGAGGTCTCTGCTCCACAGCCCAGTTTCCAGGCCCGGAGCCATTCCCCCAGAGGCCACCAGGTGGCAGCCTAGCCCGCTGCCTGGGCTAGACTCGAGGATCCGGTTGGGAGCTCCCATACTGGCTGGAGAGGTGGTCCTCTGTGCAGAGGACACTGTAGGCCAGAGAGAAAAGGAGACTTCCTGGGTCATACAGCAAGTTAAGCTGGGCCCTGGCCCCAGGCCTGTGCTGCCCCCTAAGCAGCAGCGCAGCCATTGCCCCGTCATCCACCTGGGCCTCCCCCCTGCAAATCTTGGGAAGGGGATCCAGGACACAAGGGCAGCCTGTTTCTGAAGACCCTCTTCCTCTCCATGACACAGGCAATCCCAGTGCCAGTAATTCCCTAGGTGGAAGTCCCAGTGGTGCTGCTTAAGTGTTTTTCAACCAAAACATGTAGCCTCTACCAAAACCCACCCAAGCCAGGGGTCTGGCAGCCTCCTAGAAAGCCCCCTACCAGATGATCAAGTGTCCTCAATTGTACAAGAGAGGAAGCGGTTTAGCTGTGGTCACACAGTAGAGCAGAGGCCAGATGGAAAGCCGAGGCCTGACTCCCAGTTTCACCATCCCAAGCTATACATCCTAGCCTCTCCTTAGCGCCAATTTTGGAGAGGTTCCTTGGTGCCTTGAGAGGAAGGAAAATAGTAGGCGTGTATTCCTGTGATGATAGCAAAGTCGCCACCTCTCAGAGGAGCCTCAGTGGCCCCCGGCCCTCAAGTGAGGCAGGCCTGGAGGGAGCCACACTTCTTCCACCCTCCCCCGGGAAGCCTGTACTTTGCCCAGCCTGGTGCTGGTGACTTAGAGACAGAGGCCCCTGGAGCCCAATCCTGGCCAGCTGTGTGATTAGGGCAGTCCTTTCCCTCCTCTGATCTTCAGTCTCTTCATCTGTAAAGTATAAGGAGATCTTTTCAGGAATTAATTCTATTAAGTTTGTATTTATTTCATTTTCTGTTTCACAAATTTCTGCTTTTTGCCTTCATTATTTGCTTTCTACTTTTTGGTGTTTTTATTCTTTTCTGGCTTCTTGACTTGAAAGTTAAAATTATTTCAAGTCTTTGGTGTTTCTAATAATGCACCTAGAGTTATAGATTTTCCTCTGAGTACTGCTGTGGCTGCCTTTCACAGGTTTTGGTGTGGACTTTAGTCATTGTCCATTTCTATCGCTCTCCAAAGGCCTAAAGCCTAACTCACCCAGTCCTGACTCAGCAAACACCTAATATAGTGAGAAAAGCTCAGCCATTTACACACCCTCGAGTGGCCTTGGGTGAGTCATTTCTCCTTATCTAAACCTCAGTAGCATCGTCTGTAGAACTCAGATTGTGTTACTAGCTCCAAAGTAATACATATGAAGCGGTTGTGGTTCATGACCCATGCGTGGCAGGTGCCAAGAAATGGTCTGAAGGTCAGGCTTGGGGGGGCTCTGGAGTCCTGTCCTCTGAGCAGGGGCTGGCTTCCCCTTCGGAATGAGGTCTCACCTTACATCTACAAGACACCCTCTTAACTTTGCGAGCACCCATGAAGAAGCCGCTTGCTTAGGATTTACCAGGCCTCCTCCTGAAATGCCAGGAATAGAGCAGTGACCAAGACGGCTGTGGACCCGCCCTCATGAAGTTCACAGCCTAGCAGCAGAGAGGCTGAAGTCTGCAATGATACAGCAGTGTTCCACTCCACATTGCCAGAGAATGCTGCAGGGCATGGCAGGGGGCCTTGAGAGTGGATAACAAGGGGGCCTGGCTCCGTGCCAGGGAAGGCTTCCCCGGAGAAATAAAACTGAGCAGAGGTCCAAGGAGGAGGAGTCTAGGCAAAGGTGGGAAGAGCATCGCAGGCAGCAGAAACTGCCGGTGCAGAGGTCCTGTGGCTGGAGGTGACAAGGAGGACCAAAATCAGGTCATTGTGGCCAGAGTAGGGCAGGTCAGGTGACATTGGAGAAGGAAGTGGGGTCACGTCTCACGGGGTCTTCAGGCCCTTGGGAGCATTGGTGGTCATGGAGGGCTGGGCAGTAATGTCCAACTTTCGGATGCTGTGGGGAAAAGAATAGGTTCAGTCCCCAGTTTACCATTTAATAGCTGAGGCCTGTGCTGTCCCCTGTCCTCCCGAAGCCTCAGCCTTCCTCCTGTGAACAAGAGGATGGTCATAGGGAATTGGAGATGGGCTGAAGTGTTCCTTGGGAGGCTGAGCTCGGCATAGTGTGTCCAGCACATGCTCCATCCTGCCCTCCAAACCCCAGCTTCAGCAGGAGTCTCCACACACAGGCTCTGGAGCCAGACTGCCTGGGTCATGTTATTGTAACAACAGCTCCTGAGTGTTTGTTAAGGACGCAGACTTCCACCTCAGACTCGGGAAGCAGGGGTGAGATCCGAAGCCTGAGCTCGGCACCTGCCCTCCCCTCTGGCTCATCTGTTCTCAGCCACCCCCCCTGTCTCTGGGACTAGGACCCACCCAGGAGGTTGTTTGTTTGAACCTGATGTCCCAGGTGATTAGGATACTGCCAGCCAGACTCCTGGGGACCCTTAAAGCCCTGCATGCTTGAGTTTCTTTGGGTTCCTTGCATTCCCTCCCAAGGAGGAGCAGCCTGGTCAGAGAGCCAGGAGCCCCAGGTAAGGGCCCAGCCACTGACTTGCTCTGGGAACCTGGGCAGTCACTGTCCCTCAGTCGCTCCCAGAAGAGGGTTGGAGTGATGGGCGTGGCCCTGAGCAGGTACCCTATACAGCATTTTGTCACCAGCCTCTGTTCTCTCATAGCCTGCCCTTCTATACCTGGTCCCCGCCTGCATCGGCTTTCCCGTCCTGTGGCACTGGCCAAGGGAGAAGTGACAGAGATGTTCAGGTAAGGCAGGGCAGGGGGCGGACGTCCGCATGGCCCAGGTGCACCTGCAGGCAGCTAGTGGGGCCTGCCGGGGCTGCTGTACACGTCTCCAGGGAACATTGTTCCTGCCACCAGCCCACCTCTTGTCCTTTCTGCCAGCATGTGGGTGCCTGGCCTGTGGCGCCAGCGGGCACCTTTCCTCGGGCTGAGAGCCAGGGGGAGGCAGCCCCCACATCCAGATGCCTGCTGGTCCTTGAGAAGGGACTGGCTGGGAGAGTTTCCCCCCAGGCTGCCCCACTGTCAGGAGCCCTGGGTTCCCAGCCTGACTCTGCCACATGACTTCAGGCATGTCCTTCCTTTCCCCGACCTCAGCTTTCCCATGTGAGTAATAGGGAGGATCCTAGGGTGGTGGGAGGTGCCCCAGGTTGGAAATCAAATGTCAGTCCCTGTTGAGCCGCCTCAATGGCTCTGACCCACAGCTCTGTCTCAGCCAATGTCTCACTCACACACATACCCCTTCCCCGTGGCCATACGCACACCTGCCACGCCCTGTGCACAGCCCACCCATACCCCAAGGCCTGCGTGACTCTGACAGGTGGTCTGTTCCCCAGCACACCACTGACCCCGCCTGCCAGGGACCCAGAAATAGCTGCCAGCTGCGACTGAAGCTGCCCACTCGGGGGCCTTCCACCCAGCTCCACCTGCCTGGCCTCCAAGTTGTCCCTCGAGTGCCTGCCAGGCCATCTGTGCACCTGGCTGCCTGCAGGGGAACCTGTGACTCACCCCCTCCCCCGTACCTCCTCTGCCCTCCCTGTCTTGCCTAGAAGCCCCAGGCTCCCAACCTGCCTGCCCGAATCTCCTGGCCGGGCAAAGCCCTGTGGACCTCACGCAAGGCTGGGGGATGAACTTGGAGGCAGATCTGGGGGCAGGGGTGGGATCTGATGTCTGAGCTTAGCACCTGCCCTCACCCTCTGGCCCATCCATTCTCCGCCACCCCCCCTGCCTTGGGGTAACCCCCTCCCGCCAGTCCCAGTCCTGTTGGGTCCACACTGGGCCAAGCTCTGAATATCCACAGCCAGGGCACCTGTTCGGTGCTGGGCTCCCCTGAATATTCTACCACTTAGGCACTCTACTACACCCTTCTGCCCCCACCCCCAGGATATCCTCTGGTTAAGGTGAAAAAGCAGGTGGTCTCTCTCTTTCTCCATCTCTCCCTAATTCTCCACCTTACCTTTTATTTTACTTTTCCCTTATGAGGCTCTCTCTTTTTTTATTCACTTGTTTATTTTAAATAGGTAACACAGTCACATGGCTCCAATTTCATAGCCATGGAAAGGAAAACCCCCTGACACCCCAGCCATCTCAGAGCTCTGTCGCATAGACGTTCCGAGAACACTTTGCTCCTAACAGCACGTGTGCGCGTGCACGCTCCTGCACAGCTGGTGGCCCTCTCCGAGCATTCTGCATCTGGGTTTTTCACACCACGGTAGATCTCAGAGACGTTTCTGCAGCAGCACGTGCACATCTAGAGCATCCTTGCTCTTTTGCACAGCTGCATAGTGTCCCCTTGTACGGGTGCATCATTTATTCTCCTGGTAATTCCGGCTTCTTTCCACGGAGTCCAAAAGTGCAGAGGAAGACAAAATTAGACACGGCTCTGCTCCCTGCTCATTGCAAGAGAAGTCTCTGTCCTCCCCCCGTCTTTTCCTCTCCATCTCTTTTTTCTGTCTTCTCTGTCTCTCACACAGCTACGAGTCCTCGGCGGAAATCCTGCCTCACACCCCGAGACTCACCCACCTTCCCCACAGTCTCGGGCTCCCCAGCCAGCCTGGCCGACTCCATGCAGCAGAAGCTAGCTGGCCCTCGCCGCCGGCGCCCGCAGAATCCCAGCGCCATGTAATGCCCGGCGGGTGTCCACCTGCCCGCTTCCCCCCACTGCCCCGGGGCCCAAGGTAGGGCAGACATCCCAGCTCCAGTGTACGGGGCAGGGAGCATTGCCAGGGGCAGGCAGCAAGTGGCACCTCCACAGCCATGAGGCAGTCACTACACCCAGCCTCAGGGCCGGGAGCAGGGCTCTAGAACCTCACTGTCCTCACCGGTAGCGTGGGGCTCATGCGAGAGAGCGGACAGTACAGCCCTTGTCGTCCAGGAGTAGATATTCTTACATGTAACCCTGGGCAGATCACTTTCCTCTCCCGGAGCCTCGCTCTGTTCATCTGTAGTGGGGCACATTCCTGCCTCATGGGGTTCACCTGGGGAAGAGATACAGGTACTATCCTTGGTGTGAACTCAGTTGTTCGATAAATGGGGCCCATAGCAAGAGCTAGAGCCAGGGTGGTGGCCTTCGAGAGTGGCACCTTGCTACTTGCCAGTGGAGCAATCCCCTACCTGCCTGCACCCCTGGGGCTGAGTTGTTTGACCCTTGCCATGTGCTCTGGGAAGCAGCCCATCTCCATAGCCTCGTCCTGGTTGCCCCATTTTTTCCCCACTCTCTCCAGTGGAAAGTTCAAGAAGCTTAAAGTTAGTCCACCCAAGCCCAACCAGCCCTTCTTCCATCTGCCACTGCCCTTGCCACCTCGTGGCACCACCAGGCACAGAGAAAGGAGAGAGCAGCCCTGTCTGAGGAGGGCATACAGTGGGGCCAGGGCCAAGTACTGTAAGATCTGGGCCATGGATGCCAGGCTGGTGTTCCTCGTGTGGCCAGGGATGTTCCTGGGATGTGGGGAGGCGGGGCCCAGAGATTCTGCCCTCCGCCTCCTCTAAAGGTGTTGTTTTTTTATTGTTTTGTTTTTTGGTCGTTATGAGAGTCAAATCTAAGGATGCCAGCAGCAGTGACAGAGGGATCCAAGAGGGAACAGAGGCCTCGGCATCGAGGGGGCTGGAGAAGAAGGAGAATGATGCTGCTGGTGCCTGACCCTCTGAGGGCCAGACCATGCAGGCGGGGACGGACCAGCATAGGCCTGCACGGGCAGAGGGCGCAGGAGGCCTGGCGCTCCGGGAGAGGGGCGGGGGCAGCAGGATCCCTCCAGCAGGGCTCCCATGGCCTGATTCCCTCTTCCCCCCTTCTCTGGCCGCCTTCTGCCCCTTTCACATCCCCTGCAGGCAAAGGAAGCCCCCAAACTCCCCACCCTCCCAGAGGCCAGGTGGGAAAAGTGGGTCTGATTTTTAGACTTTTGTATTGTGGACTGACTTTGCCTTACATTAAAATTCATCCCATTGCCCGGGCAGGCCACTGTGCCCCTGGAGGGGTTCTCTGCACCCAGCATCTTGCATTGACTTTACTAGCTCTCCACCCTCCCACCCAGAAACTTCCCTGCAAGCCCTTCCTGGGGACTGTGAACTCTCACAACCTGGGGGAGAGGCCCCGACCGCCAGGTCCCTTCCATACTCCTGATGCCCACCCAGTGCCTGGCTAGCTCAGCCTCCCATGGATACCCTCTAGCCAGCAGAGGGGGCCCAAGAGCCTGCCTTCATTTCCCCCCACCCCCCCACCCCCACCCTCAGTTTCTCCTTGCCACTTCCTCCAACATTTGGGGGCTATGAGGCTGTGGGACAGGTGCTCTATGTGTCACCCACCCATCCCAGCAAGTCCACAAGGAAGTACAAAAAAGCCGACCTGACCTCTGCAAGGGGACCAGAATCTGCAAAGCTAGTGAAATGTGCAGGGCCTCATGGACCCCAGGGATGAGTTTAAATTTTATTCCCAGGCTGGCAGGAGCCTGCTTCTCTGGGCCTGAATGTCCATATGGCTTCAGCTGGAGAGCACTTGGACTCTAGGTCACCCTGGAGATCAAGCCCCCATCATTCCTATTCTGCTCATTCCAGGGTTGTTCCCACAATGACTGTGCAAGGCCAGGAAGATGCTGTTGCTAGAAGCCACCCACCCCACCCCACCCCCACATTGACGCCACTCACAGCACAGGGGCCAGGGCCCCTGAGAGGCTGGAGTGGGAGGACAGGAGGCCCAGTGCTTTGGGAGGTGATCCAGGGCCCGAGAGCTGGAGATCTCAGAGCCAGCGTTTCTCCAAAGTTTGCTGAAGACAGCAAGCAGCCCAGACCTGTAGGAGAATCTCCAGTGACCAGCGAGGCATGGGCACCGCCCTTCTCCACCTGCCTGGTGCGGGGTCACTGGGTTGAGAAACAAGTGGGAGGGGGTGGACCACCAGTCTGAGACTCAGGCCTCCAACTCCCATTCCAGAGCTCTCCTGCCCAAGCTTCGGGTTCAAAGGCTGGAAATAACAGTGGCTTCCAGACAGTTTGGAGGTGCCAGGAGACAAGTATGAGCAGAGAATAGGAAGTATCTCTGTAATAATCACACCTCCATACGGGGTTTCACTTCATTTCCGTCTTAGGCTCCAGGTGCTAGTATTAGTCCCCTTGTGCAAATGAGACAATTGAGGTGGGTTGCCCACGGAGGTGGATATGACCTCAGCAATCCACGCTGAATTCCAAAGTTCCTAAGGACTGTGCAGCTCCCCTCTAGACCCTGGGCCTGCATCACTGACTGCTGTTCTGCACCTTTGAGACAGCCGCCCAATTTCTCTGGCTACAGAGAAGGAAAGGAAGGGTAGGAATCTCAAAGGTTTCTCTCCAGCCAGGGGGTCCCTTTCAGGGGCTTCTCGGATCTCTGCCGGCTCCTGCCGCCTCCAGAGGGGAGGCCGTGTGGTCCTGGAACAGGCCCCTCTGAGGGCAGCAGATGGGGCAGGCAGCCCAGGCACACAGCATGGTGTGCTGTGCGGCCCAGGGCCCACAAAGGGCTTCATTGATCACCGCCGGCCCCACGGCGAGGCTGAGGTGGCAGTGGCGCCGGGCGCCTGCCACCTAATGACCGTCCTGGCCCGGACAGATGTTCCACAGACCTCGGCAGCGGCCATCCCAGGGCCCGCCCGGCCAGCCGGCACCCGCAGAGGCCCACTCTAATTCAATTAAACCAGCATTCAGCTGAGGCAAACACCAGCCGGGCAGCGGGTGGCCCAGCCCTGGCGGTAGGGCCCGGCCCGCAGAGCCTCCGAGTCTGACTCCAGATGTGAACCGCCACCCAGCCAGATTCCCATGGAAAAATGGCACCAGGCCGGCAACGTGATTGGGCCTGCACGCGGGAGAGGTGGGGGTGGGCGGGTGGCTGGGCAGGGCTCTGGGTGGGCACTGGTGCCCAGCCTCACCCTGGGTAGGGGTGGGACTCTTGGGAAACAAACTGCTTCCAAAAACCCCAAGTTCTGTCCCTGATAGAGGAAGTGTTCCTCTCTGGCCTCCCATTTCCCCTGACTACAGTAGGCAGCAGGGGGCTCCAATGGGGAGGACCAGCCCTGCTGAGAGCCCTGAACGATTTCCTTTGTATTTAACATGTTTCTAGCAAGATGTTATGTATTTTAAAAACATTTGTGTGATCGTTAGTAACAACCCTGTAAGGTAGTAACCATCATTTTTACAGATAAAGGGGAACTGAAGCAAAGAAGACATTAAGTGCTCAGGGGGGGATCTGAACCCAGGATGGTCTGGCCTTCCAAGACCACGATGTTCACCACAGGTGCTGTTTGACATAAATCGTACTGGATTCCGGGTTCCCTTCCTTGGGAGCAGCGCGTGGAGAAGAGGGTCAGCATCTGGCGGAGCAGGGCTGGCTGCCACCCTGTGCCTGAGGGGCCTGCCCGCTCTGTCCTGTTTCCTCATCTGGGAAATGGGTAAGACCCCTCCCAGGCCGCTCCAATCTCTGGGGTTAAAGCCTTGAGATAACCCTGTCAGAGCTCAGCACCAGGAATGAGCTGGGCACCCGTCAAGTCAGTGGGCACAGCAGGGAGACACAGGTCAGGCCCCCCCCCTCCCGAGCTCAAACTGTGATGGGGAAATAGACCGTGAAACGGCTGAAAAGTGAATAATGTCAACACTTGCGGCAGGGAGTGGTGCCTCCGGTTCCACAATCTTGTCCGGGGTACCTTAGAGGCAAGGCGAGAGCTTTCGAGATCCAGAGGGTCAGAGTTCAGCTGTCCTTGCACACGTGGAAGACTGGCCCCACCCCGCCAAGGAAGGGCAAGCCTTACCCCGGGTCTCACAAGGAGTGGATACTGGGGAGGGGTGCTCCGACCCCAGCCGGCTTTCCCACCGCTGGGATTCCCTCCGCGATTCCAGGCCGGTCTTGGGAGGCGGACGCATCCTGCCCGCGGGTGCGTCAGGAAGGGCCGAGCGGGAAGGAAGGCACCACCCCCACCCCCCGCGGCCACACCTGGGCTCTCCGGGCGGGTGGGGGCGCGGGCCGGCGCCTGGCTCCAGCGAGTCTGGGCCGCCTCCCCGCCCGCCTCTTGGGGGCCGCCAGATGGGCCGGCCGCCCGCCCAGCGACGCAGGCAGGAAACGGCCGCCCGGGCTGCCAGGGACGCGGCCGCGAGCGCCGGGGGCGGGGCCCGATCTGGGGCCGCCCCCTGTGGGGAGGGGCCAAGCGGCCAAGCGTGGTGTCGGGTCAGCGGGTGTGGTCCCTGAACTCCCTTGGGCAAACCTCTCCCTTTCTCTGGCCCTCAGTTTCCCCACCAGTGGAACGGGTCTGCTTTTCCTAGCTCTTTTCTCAGCACCACATGACACGGGGCAGTTTCTTGCCCTTCTGTTCCTTGTCCTTACCCGGGAAATGGGGTGACGGTGATGGGCCATCTCCACTAGAATACCAACTCTGAGAGGACTGAGCCGCCCTCCGCCACCATTTGAAACCTGGCCCAATGGCCGAAAGATGAGGACACTCAGTACCCTAGGGGCCTGACACATAGTAGGCACTTCATAAACGAACACACGTTACCTTGAGTCCACCGCTTACCAGAGGTATAGCTTCAAGCAAGTGGGCTTCTTGTCTCCGAGCCTGTTTCCCCCATCTACCTCGTGCGTGGCTGTGAGGATTAAGTGAAATCATCACGGGAAGCACACGTAACAGGTCCTCCATAGATGATATTACCAAAGCATCTACCAGATGTGTAAAAAGAGATATTATTGGGGTAAATTTGAGGGCCAGAAAGATAAAAAGGAATTGGTCAGCTTGGGAGGAAATTCTGTTGTATTGGTATTCTTTTGTATATTTTGTATTTTTAAGATTTTGAGCCAGGTGAACATACTTTTCAAAAACAAATACAATTGAAATAATACAAATGAAATGGAGAATAAAAGAAATCCAACCTCAGCAGAAAGAAATATTAACTATTATCTGCCTCTGGCAAAGGAAGGCATCTAAAACTCAGGAAGGGTCTGAAACCTGCCCAGGGTCCTGAAGAGCTAGAAATGGCAAGGATTTGATTTGCACAATTTGTTGGACTCCAAGTCAAATACACAGAGGAGAGATCACAGCTTCCAGGAGAGATCCAGTCCTGAGCAGAGGGGCCAGATGAGCGAGAGTGAGAAAGAGGGAGAGAGCCAGCAGAGTGAGAAAGAGTAAGAAATGAGGAAAGGTAAGCAGGTCCCACAGGCCAGGCCAAGGAGTGTAGGTTTTATCTTGGAGACAGTGGGGATCCAAGGAAGGATTCTGAGCAAGGGAGTGACATGGTCCTTTCTAAGCATTAGAAATGGAGTCAGGAGCCAGTGTGGAGCTACAGGCCAGTGATAGTGATGTTAAGGGCAAGGGCCTGGACATGAATAGACGAGAGCAGGCCAGAGAGTGGACCAAGTTCATCCAGATGGTCCTCTGTAGCACAGCAGGGACACAACCCCAGATTGTCCCAGCTCTACTTACCTCTGTCCTTTTCCTTGGAAGTTTTGGGGGTTTTTCATGTTTATTTTTTGAGAGAAGAGTGCACATGCAGCAGGGGAGGGGCAGAGAGAGAATCCCAAGCATGCTCCATGCTGTCAGCGCAGAGCCGGATGTGGGACTCCAATGCTCACAAAACCCTGAGATCATGACTAACCTGAGCCGAAATCGAGAGTCTGATGCTTTAACCACTGACCACCACCCGGGCACCCCTGCTTGAGGTCATTTCACCTACACCACTCTCACCCTTACAAATGTCCTAAGACCCCTGAAGCAGCCCTGGACCTGGTGAGGTGCCAGGAAAAAGCCTCGATTTCCAGCGACTTTCAGCTGAAAGAATTTGGGGACAGAAGGGTGCGGAGGTGGAGAACTGAGAGGGTGTCAGCACCGCCCAACCGAGGGGCCCTGGCCAAGGGTCTGGCGCCTGTTTGCATGCACTTGTGCATGTACGTGATGTTCCACGTGGTGTGCAATGTGCACGTTTGGGTGTGCGCACATGGGCGGATCTGTATGCGTGTGAACCTGCACAGGGAAGTCAGCCTAGGGGACTCGCGCACACCCTTCCCCTGCGGGCAGTACAGATGACACTGTACCCTGGCAGTGTAAGCAGAAAACATTCACTGGAAAATAAGAAGAGCAGCTTGCCTTTATCGAGCACATTACTGTGTCCCGAGCACCAAGCGTTTACATGCAGTACACCCTTAAAGCTCACATTGCCATGTGGCGAGTCCCATTATACAGATGAGGAAAGTAAAGGCACAGAAGAAAGGCACCAGCCACCGCCCGCCTGCAATCAAGAGCCTGCCCAAGCGCTGGGCTCCCATGAGGCCACCACCTCCTTGTCATTTTTATGCCATTAAACAATCATTTACAAAACCTGTTACTATCCAGAAGCTGCATCCATGCCCTGTAGAAAATTAGAATATGTGTTTAAAATGGAGAAAACAGCATACTCCTGCCACCCAGAGATTATTGCCTGCCGTTGATACTTTAACATAGATTTCAGATTTGGTTTTTTTTTTTTTTTTTTAATGCTCATTATGTCTTTTTTGTAACGCAAATTATATCTAGGCTGCATCTATGTTGACATCCTTTTTTGTTTCCACAGTTAACAACCTTCCCCTTCCCATTTTGGTCAGTTGTCAACTCAGCTAATGCCCTGACTGCATCCAACCTTTTTTGTCATTTAAAGGCAGACCAGGTGAGACAAACAGGCTATCTGCATGTGAAGGCAGACCCCTGTGGTGGCGGATGAGACCCGCTGGGATCTGCGGTGAGCCCTTCCTCCCCTCTGGCCCTGCCCTCCTCAAAGCTAAAGAGTGGAGTGGCCCGGCCCCATGCCCGCCTGGAGCAGCCCTGCGGGGACAGCGGAAGGAAACCCAGAGAAGAATGAGCCCCTTGGCTCTGCATTCAAGGCCTCACGTGCCTGTCCCCGCAGGCAGGTGCCCACCCGTGCTGCTAAGAGCCGGATGCCCACCGCTTCTCGGGCTCCCCCAAGGGCCAGCTGGGGCACCCCAGCTGGAATGGGGAAGAGGGGGTGGAGGCACACTAGACACACGCGTCACAGATGGTGGGGGACAGTAGAGAAAACCCAGGGGCCAAAGGCTGGGGAGCCAGCTGCCCAAGTGTGGAGGTGGGGGAGGGGCCAAGGCCCTCTCTGCTGGACCCGGGTCCTCTCTTCTGGAGAGTTGCCCTGTGCACTTAGGAGTACGTGTGTGTGCCTGCGAGAGCGAGACCGAATGTGTTCTTTCGAGAATCCCTGTGTGCTTGGGTCTGTACAAGTATGTCGTAAGCACGAGGACATCTTATGTGGGACAGTGTTGTAGACGTGCCTCCACCTGGTTGCATCTGTGAACATGCACTTGTGCTGTGTTTAAGGGTGTGTGTTTGTGAGCAAATGCCTGCCCTGGTGGCGGTGTGAGAGACAGCAAGATCGATCGTGCATGACTGGGAGAGTGTCTAGCTTATGAAGGGTTTTTGGAAAAGCTTGACTTGGAGGAACTTCTGCAACCTTCTTCCTGCCTACGTGTGTGGGTCTGTGTTCCAGGTCTCCTTCTGTGGTCCGTGCTCCCCTCTGCGTGGGTCCCTCTGAAGCCTCAGTTCTCCCCACCCGTGAGATGCGGGTGCTTGGTGACTGGTCACTGTTGGGGTTGTTCTGATCACCCTTATCTTCCTCCACCGCCTGCCTCCTTTCCAAGCACTGGCCAGTCCTTTCTGCTCCAGTCAAATTGATGACATCTTTGTTTTTTAAGCCGAAAACCTGCTTCTCCCAATTTGCTCAGCAACTCTTTGCTAATCACCCTGGATTTACCTAGGACATATTTTACAGGAATGAAAGAGCCATTCAGGGAACAGCCTGGAAAATGCCCCACGGAGCTGCTGATCTGTGCGGCATGCTGTGAAAGGCTCTGACTTTAACTGTTCAGGCCCAAATGTGCAGCGCTATCAACGAGAGGGGAAAACAAGGGTTTTTTTGTCCTTTAAAAAAAAAAAAATCTTTTTGTTTTCAATCGATGTCTCTCTCAAGCCCCACAGGATGGAGATGTCCTAAAATAAGAAATTAGACAAGAGGGGAATTCCCATTATCTGAGTTTTTTTAATGGGTCCCTTAGGATTCCACAGGGACCCCCTTCCCAGCTGCTGTGTGGTCCAGGCCTTGTGAACGCCAAGCCCCCGCCCTGGGGCCCGCGCCCACCCACCACCCAGCCCCGGTGGCAGTTTCCCAGGATTCACATGGTAATGAAGGCATCCATCTTCTCCCAGACACACACTGGGCCCTCCGACCCTCCCCGCCCCCCGCACAATGGCCCCCAGCGCCTCGGCCTGCCACCTGTTGGACTTTCCCAGGGAAGGGGGGAGAGGGTGGAGGAGAAGAGCCCCTTCCTCCCAGCCCCCAGCCCCATTTGCCCCCGTGTTCCTGGGAAGTCAGACACGGGGAGAGCGCCCAGGTCCTCGACTTCCCCACGCCCCTCAGCCGTCTGCTCCCTCAGGTTCCTCATCTGCAAAATGAGGCGATGTACCTGGGGCACGGTGTTGGCTGAAAGGATTCCGTGGGGATGGCGCCAGGAAGCGTGGGCTATGGACACCGGAGAGTCAGATCAATGACAAAGTGTCAGGAGTCGCTGCATCCTTGTCAGGATGGTTCCCCACCACAACCTTCCGAGTGGCACTGCTAGAATCCCATTTGCAGAAGAGGACACTGAGGCCCAGGGAAGACGGACCGTGTGCCCAAAGCACCACGGTCCCCAAAGCATCAGAGCCCTGGTTGGAATCGAGGTGTGCCTCACCCCCAGAGCCTGAAGTCTCAACCCCTACCATTAGATCATTACCACCATTATTTATCCTCACAATTACTGAGTTAGATAATGATCCTGGAAAAGGCTTCATAAAAGTCCCCTAAGGAAGCTAGGAAGGGACGAAGGCCTAAATGTCACTCATGTAGGACTTGGCCAGAGCCTGGCACACAGCAGGTGCCTAATGACTGAATAGAGTCTGCTGCCTCATCTCCCTCTACTCTGTTGAGCAACCTGCTGATGCCAGGCCCTGTGCCCTGCCTGGTTTCAGACTGTCTCTGTACTGTTGCCTCTTTGAATGAGGCTGAATTGTTATCCCCATTTGGTTTGACACCCTGCAGAAACCCAAGGCTCCTGAATACATGAGTCCCCAAATAAATGCATACTTCTGCCTTGTGACAAGTAACAGGGACCTGGGGTGGGGGTGGGGTGCAGGGGGGAGAGCATTCCCAGCAGGTCTCTGAGAGCAGGGATAGTTACCAGTTACAGCAAGCAACAGAAAATCAAAATCATGACCTCTTTAAAAAATTTTTTACATTTATTTATCTTTGAGAGACAGAGGCGAGACAGAGCACAAGCGGGAGAGGGGCAGAGAGAGAAGGAGACACAGAATCCGAAGCAGGCTCCAGGCTCCAAGCAAGGGGTCCGCACAGAGCCCGACACGGGGCTCGAACCCACGAACCGTGAGATCATGACCTGGGCCGAAGTTGGTCACTTAACCAAGTGAGCCACCCAGATGCCCCAAAATCATTGCCTCTTTAAATGGAGTCTTGGGGGAGCCCAGCTGGCTCAGTCGGTAGAGCACACAAGTCTTGATCTCGGGGCCATGAGTTGAAGCCCCACATTGGGCAGAGAGTTTACTTAAAAAATAAATGTAGGGGCACCTGGGTGGCTCAGTTGGTTGAGTGTCCGACTTCAGCTCAGGTCACGATCTCGCGGTCCGTGAGTTCGAGCCCCGCGTCGGGCTCTGGGCTGACAGCTCAGAGCCTGGAGCTTGCTTCCGATTCTGTGTGTCCCTCTCTCTCTCCCCCTCCCCCGTTCATGCTTTGTGTCTCTCTGTCTCAAAAATAAATAATGTTAAAATAAATAAATAAAAATGTATTACCTATTTAAAGAAATAAGTCATAATAAACGGAGTCTTTGGAAATCACTGGATTCTGCCCCACCCCCCGGCTGCTCCCCAGTGCCTTCCTACAACTTGCCCAAATCCAGCACACACACCCCCCACACACACTTAAGTGTTCAGAGGTTTCTCTCTGCATTTATGGGTGCACGTATAGGATTAAGGAGGATTTTAATTTTGTTAGAGTTGACCTGCATGTCCAAATTCTTTATATGAGTATGTATTACCATTGTAACCAGCTTTTACACCAAGAATGAGTCCATTGTTATGAAAAAGCAGATCCTAGAGAAGTACATACAACAAAAAAGAGAAGGTCCACCTTCAGTCTGAGCCCCCTACTAATAGGAAGTATCCAGAACAGGTAAACCTGTCGAGACAGAAAAGAGGGAATAGATTAGTGGCTGCCAGGGGCTGAGAGGTAGGGCAAATGGAGAGTGACTGCTAATGACAACGGAATTTCTTTTTCTTTAGAACATTTTGATGAAAATATTCTATACTTAGCTGTCATGAAGGTTGTGCAACTCCAGGATGTACTAAAAACCGCTGAGTCGTACCCTTTAAATGGGTGCATTGTATGATATGTGAATTGTATCTCAAGAAAGCTGTTGGAGAGGGGCGCCTGGGTGGCTCAGTCGGTTGAGCATCCGACTTCGGCTCAGGTCATGATCTCACGGTCCGTGAGTTCGAGCCCCGTGTCGGGTTCTGTGCTAACAGCTCGGAGCCTGCAGCCTGTTTCAGATTCTGTGTCTCCCTCTCTCTCTGACCCTCCCCTGTTCATGCTCTGTCTCTCTCTGTCTCAAAAATAAATAAACATTAAAAAAAAGTTTTTTTTAATAAAAATAATAATAATAAATCCTTAAAATTTTTTAAACAAGTAAATAAACAAGTGTAAACATCTGGGTTTTCCTCCTCAGAGGCAGAGATTGATCAGTATCCCAGTGAGATACAAGCAAATGCAAAACAGGTATATGATCCTTTTTCTTTTCTTCTTTTCTTTTAAGTTTATTTACTTATTTTGAGAGAGAGAGAGAGAGAGAGAGAGAGAGCGGGGGGGGGGGGCAGAGAGAGGGAAGGAGAGAGAATCCCACATAGGCTCTACACTGTCAGCACAGAGCCTGACTTGGGACTTGAACTCACAAACCATGAGATCATGACCTGTGAGCCAAAATCAAGAGTCGGATGCTTAACTGACTGAGGTACCCCAGCACCCCTTTTCTTTTTCTTTTTTAATTTTTTTTTTAAATTTTTCTCCTGTTTAAAAATATAAGTAGATGGGGTACCTGGGTGGCTCAGTCCATTAAGTGTCAGACTTAAGCTCAGGTCACGATCTCCTGGTCTGTGAGTTCGGGCTGTGTCGGGCTTTCTGCTGTCAGCTCGGAGCCTGCTTTGGATCCTCTGTCTCCCTTTCCCTCTGCTTCTCCTCCTCCCCTGCTGTCACTCTCTCTTTCTCTCAAAAATAAATAAACATTTAAAAAAATTAAAAAATAAGATAAAATCTAAGTGGCGGCAGTCTATATGCATAATACTCGGCAACTCATTTTGTTTGGGGTTTATTTCCACTTAACAATGTACCGTGTCGATCTTAGATCCCTGTAACAGGCAGCTTCCTCCTTCTCTTTTACAGCTGCTTGGATTCCGTTATATGGAGAGAACATCCTTCATTCAACCAATCCCCTAGTGATGGGTTTTTTCCAGTTGCCTGTTCTTCCTGTACATACATCATTTCACACATTGGAGTGTGTCCTTAGTATAAATTCCTGAGAGTGGAAGTGCTGTCTCATGATTTCCCAGGGCCACATGGCATTTCGTAGTTTATTTAACCATTCTCCTTTTGTTGAACACTTAGGTTGCTTCCAATTGGTGGTGCTTCTGAACAAATTTGCTATGAACCGAATAAATCTGCTATGAACACTTTTACATCCCTCTCAGACCCTTGAGCAATGTGGTTAGGACCTGTGGATCCTCCCCACTTCTGACAGCCACCCCCAGGGAAAAAAAAAATGCATCAAATTCACCCAACTTGGAAACCTACCCAGAAGCATCAAAGTTAAGAAACTCTGATCTGGGGGCATCTGGGTGGCTCAGTCGGTTAAGCGTCCGACTTCGGCTCAGGTCATGATCTTGCGGTTCGTGGGTTCAAGCCCCATGTCGGGCTCTGCGCTGACAGCTCAGAGACTGGAGCCTGCTTCAGATTCTGTGTCTTCCTCTCTCTGTGCCCCTCCCCTGCGCTCTCTCTCTCAAAAGTAAATAAAACATTTAAAAATTTTTTTAGAAAAAAGAAAGAAAGAAACTCTGATCTAAACCAACTGCTGCCATCATTCAAATGGAGAAACATAAGACCCGAGGTGGTCAGGGCCATGCTTCACACAGTGGGGATAATGACTTTGCAGGGGTAGCAGCAGAGCTGTTGAGATTCGGCACAGAGTCAGGTCACACAGTCCTCTCTGCCGAAAACACTCCCTTGGCTCCTGCCTCACCGAGAGTAAAAACCAAAGTCTTCACTGTGGCCTATATGATCCCAGCTATGCCTTCTACCCACTCCCCCATATCTCCTTGACCTCACTTCCCAGCACCCTCCTCCTTGCTCATTCTGGCTAAAGTCACACTGGCCTCTTGAACACACCAGGCACACTTCTGCCTCAGGATCTTGGCACTGGTTGTGACTTCTGCCTGGAATATTTTCCCCTGATAGCTGAAGGAAGTGAGAGAACAAGTTTTGTGGGTTTTTTTTTTAATTAAATTTTTAAATATTTATTTATTTTTGAGAGAGAGAGAGCACGAGCAGAGGGACAGAGAGAGACAGAGACAGAGAATCTGAAGAAGGCTCCGCGCTGTTAGTGCAAAGCCCAATGTGGGGCTTGAACCCACCAACTGTGAGATCATGACCTGAACCAAAGTTGGACTCTCAACCATCAGAGCCACTCAGGCACCCGGAGAACAAGTTCTTTACTGAAATATCACCTTTGCAGAGAGGACTTTGTTGACACCCCCCCCCCAAACACCAGCCCTCCTTATTCCCTCCTTCCTGATTTAATTTTTTCCATAATATTTATCATTAGATAATATATATTGTATTGACCCTGTTCACTGTGTGCCCCCCCCCCAACACAAACTCCCACAGGACAAGGACTTCTGTCTGTTGTGTTCACTATGACATCCCAGCTGGCTCAGAGCCAGGCATACAATAGGTGCTCCCCAAATTCTTGTCCATCGAGGGTAAGAATCAAGTTTGCAAAGCACGTAGCACACAGGAAAAGAAGTGTGGTATCCAGGAACCCACAGGCTTCCAGAATCCTGAACTCCGACTCTAGCCCTGCCACAAAATTGCTGTGACCTCGGCCAAGTCACTTATCCTTCATGACCTCCATGTTCGTGCTCCCTCGATCCGGAGCGGAACTTAGCGCACGTTCGGCACAGTGTGGTTGTGACAATTAAGGTAATGATGTTAAGTCCGATAAATGCTTAATAAACGTCAGCCAGCACTGCTGCCTGGACGGTGGTGGTGCAGCCCCGGGTTGTGCGCGGACACCTCCACACGTCCACCTGCCAGGACGCCGCGTTAATACGGGTGGCTGGCGGGAGTAGGGCATAGGGGCAGAGCTTTCAGCCCAGATTCCTTTCTGGCACTTAACTGAGACAAGTGGGGCGGCTGGGGGCCAGGGCCAGAAGTAACATATTTGCCCTAGAGAAGCCCTTAGACCCCTGCCTCGGCCCCCTCCTCCCCAGTTGCCCCCGGCGGTGGACACCCCGGCCGCACCTTGCTCGCTGCTCGCCCTCAGCAGCCGCAGGGGGAGGCCGGCGGGAGAGCAAGCTGGGTTTTCCCAGGCTCCCCACCCCATCCCGCGAACATCTGGCCGCGAACATCTGCCCCCAGACTTTGTCGCCCGGCCCCAGGCCGGCCTCGCACCCATCTGCCGGCGCCCGCGGCCCCCGCCCATCTGCACGCGCCCCCTCCCCCCCGGGGCGGTTCCCGGCGCCCTCGCCCCCGCCCTCCAGGCTCGGTTCCCACGGGTCTAGCGCGGGAAGCCGGGCGGCCCATCTGCCCGGCGCGGCGGGTCCAGCCGCCAGGCGTCCCCAAGGGGCGGGGCACCGTGCCCAGGAATGCCTTTCAGGCGGGTGCGCGCCCCGAACAAAGCCCGGGGTGCGGGGCCTCTCCTGCACCGCTGGGCCCGCAGTCCCCGCCCCTGGGCTCCTCCCGGCCTCCTGCTCTTCCCTCCGGGGCCATTTGCCAACCTGCCCGCCCTCTGCCCCCCACCTCTGCCGCCTGCAGCGGACGGTCGGGGTGCCCCTGCGCACCCCTCCACTTCCAGCCCCTAGACCCGTAACTGTGCCGCTCCCGCTGCCTGGAGACGCCCGCGGTCTCTCTCTCATTGCTCGCCTAACTTGTGCTGTGAAATGTAAAAGTTACCGACTAGTAACAGCGATTTGTGCTCCTAACACCACATTCCCACCACCCAGAGCTACCAACTGTGGGCAGCGCGCTGTATTTGCCCCCCTTTCATCTCCTTTAAAATATAAAACTTTAGGGGCTCAGTTGGCTGAGCCTGGGACTCTTGATCTCGGCTGAGGTCACGATCTCATGGCCCTGGCATGGAGTTCCCTGCTGAGTGTGGCCTGCTTAAGATTCTCCCTCCTTCTCCCTCTGCCCTTCCCCCAACCCTCAAAAAAAAAAAAAAAACAAAAACAGAAAATAAACAAACAAAATTATGTCTTAAAAATAATTAACAATAAGACTTTACAGATCGGGCTGACCATTTTGTGTGTTTTTTTTTTAATTTTTTTTTTAATGTTTATTTATTTTTGAGACAGGGAGAGACAGAGCATGAACGGGGGAGGGTCAGAGAGAGGGAGACACAGAATCTGAAACAGGCTCCAAGCTCTGAGCTGTCAACACAGAGCCCGACGCGGGGCTTGAACTCACAGAGTGCAAGATCGTGACCTGAGCCGAAGTCCGCCGCTTAACCGACTGAGCCACCCAGGCGCCCCCGGGGCTGACATTTTGTAACCAGAGCCGCTGCCCTTTTCTCCAAGACTTTTTGTCACCCACTCCCCAACTAGCCATGACTTGGGCATATTTCCTTGTACTTTGACTACACATACATGTATCAGTGTTACTTGTTGTGTGTGTGGTTTTTTTAATGTTTTATTTATTTTTGGGAGAGAGCACAAGTGGGGGGCAAGAGGGGAGGGGCAGAGACAGAGGGGGACAGAGGATCCCAAGAGGGCTCTGCTCTGACAGCAGAGAGCCCAATGCCGGGCTTGAACTTAACAGATGGGTCAAATCATGACCTGAGCCAAAGTGCGACGCTCAACCCGACTGAGCCCCCCAGGTGCCCTGATATTAGTGTTACTTGTGTGTGTTGTTGTGTTTCTGCTTTTTAAAAAAATCATTCAGCATTTTCCCTAAGTAACATCAGATTTTGCGTGTCTCCAGCAGAATACACATAGGGTTAATTCCTTCCCGTTAACTCTTGCCGATTGTGCCACTGTCATTTTGTTTCCGCTTTCCGTGGTTGGACAAGGAGGTAGTTTTCCATCTGTTGCTGCTGTAGACAAAGCCGCCATGTCTCCCCCCCCTCCCCCCGCCGGTCTCCGGTGTCTGGTGTGCAGAACTTGCAGGGAGTGTCTGTGGGAGTGAAGTGCTGGGTCACAGGGTGTCCCAGGGTGCACTTTTACTGGATATTGCCAAATTGAGCCCCGAAGTGATCATACCAGTTTACACGCTCACCAGCAGGGGATGAGGGTGGTTTCCCCACATTCTCACCACATGTTATATTATGGGACTTCGAAGTTTTGCAGTTTGATGTGGCACTTGCGTCCTTGGCTTGCTCCACAGGTGAAATGCTGGGGCTCAGGAGCGTCTGTCTTGCTTTTCCTCATCTTTTTTCATCTCAGCCCAGATTTTGCCTCCTCTTAGGAGAAGGCCCTCCCTGACCTCCCTTAGCGGAGGGAGGTCTCTCCGGGCCATGCCTTCTCAGCCTCCTGTGTTTCCCCATCACAGCATCGGGTATAGGGACGTGACCGCCTCCCCCAGCAGACTGGGAACTCTCCAGGCGGGACCCAGGTTTGCAGACTCACTGGGCAGGCTGCGAGGAGCCCCGAGGGGCTACAAAGAGTGCCCTCGGAAGCCTTCATCTACCCAAAATAAAGGGCTCCTCTTTATTTCTTCTTTTTTTTTTAATTTTTTAAAAACGTTTATTTTTGGGGGCGCCTGGGTGGCTCGGTCAGTTAAGCGTCCGACTTCAGCTCAGGTCATGATCTCGCAGTCCGTGAGTTCGAGCCCCGCGTCAGGCTCTGTGCTGACAGCTCAGAGCCTGGAGCCTGCTTTGGATTCTGTGTCTCCCTCTCTCTCTCTGCCCCTCCCCCGTTCATGCTCTGTCTCTGTCTCAAAATAAATAAACCTTAAAAAAAAAAAAAGTTTATTTTTGAGAGATCGAGTACGAATGGGGGAGGGGCAGAGAGAGATGGAGACAGAATCTGAAGCAGGCTTCATTCAGGCTCTTAGCTGTCAGCACAGAGCCCGATGCCGGGCTGGAACTCGACCTGAACTGTGAGGTCATGACCTGAGCTGAAGTCGGGTACTTAACCCACCGAGCCACCCAGGCACCCCAAAGGGCTCATCTTGCTAATTCCTACAAAGTGCCCCCTTGGGATGGCAGCAGCCTACAGATCTGAGGCGTCCGCCTCCCAGCATGTGGCCACAGCAGCCAGGAACCGACCACCCGGCTCGTACTGTTCATTTCCACTTGGTTACTCCCAGCTGCACATGGCTCCCTGAAAAGCGTCAACCCGCACTCATCTTGTTCTTTCACGGCTGGGCCTAGCTCGAAGTAGACGTGCACTAATTGTTTATGGGATGAATGGTTGGCACGTAACGACTCTAAAGTTTTGTAATTCAGTGGTGGAGCATATACCCAATTACCTAACAGGGGTTACGTGGAGGAGAGGTAGAAAAGTCACAGTCCTAGGAACGACTCGAGTCGGGGCCCCGGGCTGGCCCAGTCGTTAGAGCAACTGGATCTCGAGGTGTGAGTGCAAGCCCCACGTTGGGCCTGGAGCCTACTTAGAAAAATAAAAAATAAAGTAAAATAAAAAGTACAATAATAACAACTAGAATCTATTGAACGTTGCCATTGCCAGACACCGTTCTAAGCTCTTTGTTGTGACTCAATTCATTTAAGCTTCATGGAGATGGGAACTCATACCTTCCTCACTTTCACAGATGGGGAAACTGAGGAAACTGATAAGAGGAAATGAGGTGACTTGCAGTCAGCTCATAAGCAGAGGGCAGGATGCAAACGGGGGCTCCTTGGCTCTCTGACAGACCTCGGTCTGCAGTGTTCTAGAATAAAGGTCTCTTCTTAAGTGTTTCTGAGATGTCGACTTCCTTTCAACCGGAACAGCTTTGCTTTTGCATCAGCAAAAAATAATAAGCCTTTTTCAAGACTTAAGAGATCGTCGTCGTGAGTCACAGTATCTGAAGAGTAGAGCCACTCCTGTGACCTGAGGCAAGGGCGCAGCGGAGGTGCCACCCCCTAGTGACAGGGTACTAGGGTTGGGGTGAGCAGAGAGGGTGGGGACTGCTCCAGGCTCTTCTGGGTGGGCAGGTCCTGGGCAGGTCTTGAGAGATGCACCCTCAGCTGGTTCCAGGTTCCGGGCCTCCAGGCAGGGGGAGGAGCCAGGTGTAGGGAAGGCAGGTGAGTCAAGGGAGGGCTTGGCCAGCTCCGGGTAGAGGTAGGAGAAGAGGTGCGGCTTCCGGGAGGGGAGACTTTGGGGCCTCCCGTCCATCCCCCCGCCCCCCAGAGGGCATATGAGGAAATACCACTGGAGACTCACTGGAAGCCTCTTGCCGGGTCTCCCTTATCCCACCTCTGGTCCTACACTGCGCTTGCCCAGGGTCAGTCGTCTCTGCCGGGGCTCTGCAGAGGGCCCCGAGTTGGGGTGCTCCTGGCTGGTGCCATCGGCCTCCGGCCGCCGAGCTCAGACCAGCTCCCGCAGGACGAGAGGCCCCAGGCCTGCATTCCCTGGCAGGAGTTCCTGGGGTCTGCGCGGGTGTGGTCGAATGGTGCGTGTCCCCGGGGTTTTCGCGGGATTCTGAACGGCGTGTGTGTTGCGGGGGTGATGTCCGCACCCGAAACGGCTGAGAGGAGAGGAGGCAGTGTGGTTGCTTGAACCAACCGGTGGCGGTGAGTGTGGCTCAGGGATGTGCACTGCCGTCGGGAGGAGGGGCACGGGGGCGGGGAGTTGCTCTGTCAATTTGCATGTCATTTTCTCTAAGGCTGCGGGCACCGTCGGTGGGCACCCGTGGGGCCAGCGCGGGTCGTGTCTGGTGGACGTGTGGCGCAGAGGAGGGCGTGTGCCTGTGTGTGCTGTGTTTGTTGGGGGCCTTACTGTGGCGTGTGGCTGTGGTGAGGTTCTGGGAGGTGTGAAGGTCAGGTGTGTTGATGCGTTGCCTCCTTGGTCTCCGAACTCTTGCTGGTGTGTTAGTTGTGCGGAGTTGGCTTCCGATGGTGTGGCTTGAGGTCAGCGTGGACAGAGGGTGCGTAGCTGTGTCGTGCGTGCTGACGGGCTGCTCTTGTGTGTCGTGAGATGCTGCTGTCCATCGGATGTGGCAGTTACACACAAGTGCTCTGTCTGGTGTGCAGATAGGCGTGTTTGTAGTCGCTCTGTGGGTGTGGGTAGCACCGTGTTTGTGCAGCCGTGTGGCTTTGGCCTGTGCTGAGTGTGGAGCTCCCTGGGCCTGACTGCCCTTCCTCTTGGCCCCTGAGACCCCAGGACAGCAGTGGTCCTTTGTCAGGCCACAGGAAGGCCCCACCCCCTCCATCTGCAGGGGACCCAGGGAGGGGCCCAGACTGGCGGGCTCCAGCCTCCCTGTCCATTGTTCTGGGGCCTCTTTGGAAAACAGGATGAGAGGCAAAAGGTGGACCTAAGCCTGGACCCCTGTACTCCCTGAAATGACCCAGGAGTCCAGCACAGAACCCCTAGGGCGGAGGGTCGGTAATAGTCCCCATTTTGCAGATGGGGAAACTGAGGTCCAGAATGAGAAAGGGACTGGGCAGAGGTTTCACGGCTGTTAAGGACAGAGAACTTGAAGCCTCCACACCCTCATCTGCCCATCCAGGGCCCCTGCTGGGTGTGGGGGATGGAACAGTGAAATCCCTAGAAGGACACACAGGTGTATTCTAGTTCCCATTTCTTTTCTTTTTCCTTTTTTTTTTTTTTTTAATGTTTTTAAATGTTTATTTTTGAGAGAGAGAGAGACAGAGACAGAGACAGAGACAGAGCTCAAGCAGGGGAGGGGCAGAGAGAGAGGGAGACACAGAAGCCGAAGCAGGACAGAGCCTGACTCGGGGGCTCAAACTCACAAACTGTGAGATCATGACCTGAGCCGAAGTCAGACGCTCAACCGACTGAGCCACCCAGGCACCTCTGGTTCCCATTTCTGAGAGCTTACCATAGGTGCTAAGTACTGCAGTGTCATATCTGTAGGTTAAGTTTATATTTTGTCCCCATTTTGCACATGAGGAAACTGAAGGCCATGAGGTAACAATTCATTGATTCAACAGATATTACTCTAAATATTACTCTCTTCTAAGTACCATGCTGTGCGACTTTGACCTCACTGATGGAGAGTGCAACTTCACAGCTGGTTTGTTTTTGTTTTTTTTTTTAAGTTTATTTATTGGGGCACCTGGGTGGCTCAGTTGATTGAGCGTCCGACTTTAGCTCAGGTCATTATCTCACAGTTCGTGGGTTCGAACCCCACATCGGGCTCACTGCTGTCAACCTATCAGCACAGAGCCCTCTCAGATCCTGTCTCCCTCTCTCTGCCCCTCCTCCACTTGTACTCTCCCCAAAATAAATAAATATTTAAAATAAATAAATAAATAATAAAGTTTATTTATTTATCTTGAGAGAGAGAGAGAAAGCTCAAGAGGGGGAGGGACAGAAAGAGAGAGAGGGAGAGAGAATCCCAAGCAGGGTCTACACTGTCAGCGCAGAGCCCGATGCAGGGCTTGAACCCATGAACCGTGAGATCATGACCTGAGCTGAAGTCAGATGCTTAACCGACTGAGCCACCCAGGAGTCCCAATTGTATGTTTTTTTTAAGTAATCTCTATGGGGTACCTGCGTGGCTCAGTCAGTTAAGCTTATGAGTCTCGATTTCGGCTCAGATCACAATCTTGCAGTTTCGTGAGTTTGAGCCCCATGTTGGGCTCTGTGCTGCCAGCACAGAGCCTGCTTGGGATTCTCTCTCTCTCTCTCTCTCTCTCTCTCAGTCCCTCCCCCACTCATGCTGTCTCTGTCTCTCTCAAAAATAAATAAATAAACAAAAAAATTTTTTTAAATAAAAGTAATCTCTATGTCCAACACGGGGCTCAAACTTGTGACCATGAGACCCTGAGATCAAGAATTGCATGTTCAGCCGACTGAGCCAGCCAGGCATCCCCTGTTCTGTGGGACTTCGAGCAACTCACTTACCCACTCTGGGCCAAGGCCTGTGCTTAGCTCTAGGCAAACAGCAGTGACCAAAGGAGCCATGCTTCCTACCCTCCCAGGGCCCTCCTAGGGCTCACAACTGTACCTCCTGGGGATAGAGTTGGGAGGGAGAGCATGGAGCGAGGAAGATGGGCAACACCCAAGAAAACAAAGATCATTTCAGATGGTAATAAATTCTATGCATAATTAAGACCAGAGGAATGTGAAAGAAAGTGAATACCCATAGGAGGTTCTAAGCGGGCCTCTGAGGAGGTGACATTTAACCTGAGACTTGAAGAAGGAGAAGTCTGGTGCTAGGCAGAGGGAACAGCAAGGGCAAAGGCCCTGAGGTAGGACCTGCTAGTGTAGCAGAAGAGGCCCTGTGGTCAGTGAGAGGAAGGGCGGGGAAGGCAGCGAGGTTTGAAGCGGTGAGCCGGGCCTGCAGGCTGGGGAGAGGTTTGGATTTTATCCTCAGTGTGATGGGCAGAGAAGCAATGTTGGCTGAGGCACGGTTCTGGGGGTAGAGTTGGGGGGGGGGGGGCTTGTCGTCTCCTGTTACAAGGGAGGGGGCGGGGACTGCCAGAGCCAAAGGTCTCTCCCCCGCAGCTCCGGCAGTCCCAGCCCAGAGGCGCCGGCCTGGCGGCTGGAAGACCATGCTGTGGGCACATCTGGGGAACAGCTGCCAGGCCAGGGCCAGAGCAGGTCACGTGGCACAGGCTGGCCCGCCCTGGAGCCTACAAGGCCAAGACTCTGAGAGGGGCAGCGGTGAACGTGCCGGGCACGAACCCGTGTCAAAAAGGATGCGCTCTGCAGTGTAGACACACATGCACACAAGTCTTTCGGCCCCACACGGCCAATGCCTCAGAAGCCAGTGCCCTGAGATTCAATGCCATGTCCCAGCTGATCTGAAGCAAATCACTCAACTTCTCTGCGCCTCGGTGGCCTCAGTTATAAAGGGAACACAATATTACTACTTCTGTCATGGGTTGTTTTTTCCTTCATTCGACAAATCAGATGGTGCCAGGTGCGTGTAAAGGGCTTCCAAAGAGACCACGAGCACGAACCCTGGGCTGGGACCACGGGAGTTCATTTAATGAGTCCTCCAAATTTCCTGGCTACCAAGAGGAGTCTGTCAATCTCAGCTGACCAGTAGGTAGGACTGGGAGGAAAATGCTCCCTCAATTAATAGCGCCAAGGAGAGGGTGAGAAAAATGCCCATTTGGCAACCAGATACGCAGGGAGTCTTTGTTTAAATTCCTTGTCAGGCCTTAAAACTGTAAGAGGGGCCCCTGAGTGGCTCTGTCGGTTGAGAGTCCGACTTCGGCTCAGGTCATGATCTCACGGTTCGTGAGCTCGAGCCCCACGTCGGGCTCTGGGCTGATAGCTCGGAGCTTGGAGCCTGCTTTGGATTCTGTGTCTCCCTCTGTCTGCTCTGCCCCTCCACTGCTTGCACTCTGTCTCTTGCATTGTCTCAAAAACACATAAACCTTAAAAAAAAAATTAAAAAAAAAACTGTAAGAGATGATAACCAATGCCTGGGAGTACCAAAGATTTTCTGGAATGAAATGAAGCCAACTTTTACGCCTGGGATCAGTGTGCGTATAGGAGGATGTCCTCATTGCAGTTGGAAAGTCTGAAGGGAGTGCCGTGAAGAGAATGTTTCAGGGGGTGTGGAAGCCCGTCTTACAGAGCCCACTAAAAACCCCCAGAAGCAGAACCGTAACCAAATGGGTCCTAAGGGCCTGGCCTGGAATTGACCAGTTGCTACTACCATCGGCTGTTTAGTTAGCATCTACTGTGTCCCAAGACCATGGCAGGCACTTTGCCAGCCTAATCTCAGTGACTCCTCTTAGTAACTTAGGGAGACTTGTACCTTCAAATCCCGGCTCTACCGTGACCAAGCCACAGGACCTCAGTTTCCTCGTCTGGGAACTTACCATTTTGCCAGTGGGGAAGCAGAAGGCTCTGAGAGGTGAAGGGTGTTCCTCCAGGTCACACAGTATAGCAAGGATTTGAAGCCTGAGCTGATGGAGCCTGAGCCCCGGCCCTTTCGACTAGTCCACAGCCAACAGACTCTCCTCAAATTGTCAAAGTTTTACATGTGTCCAGACACCAGTGCCCTCACAGGTCATTCAGCCCATTTCTCCTTGTGCCTTTCCTATACAGAATGCCCAGAGGATAAGTCACCTCCTCTAGGGAGCCTCCCTGAAATAAACTTAAAAAAAAAAGAAAAGAAAAAAGAAGTGGGCAAAAGATTGACAGGTAGCATGGGGGTCTCTGTGATGGAACTGTTCTGTCTTCACTGTGGTAGTGGTCGTGTGAGTCTGCACATGTAATAACATCGCATAGCACTAAAAACACGCCTACAAATGAATGTGTGTAAACCTGGTGAAATGTGGTTGTGATTTTGTATTGCCAGATGATACCCTTAGGAAACTGGGCGAAGGCTAGAAGAGATTTCTCTGTATTATTTCTTTTAATTTTATTTTATTATTTAAAAAAACCTTTTTTTTAACGTTTATTCATTTTTGAGAGAGAGAGGGAGACACAGAATCCGAAGCAGGCTCCAGGCTTTGAGCTGTCAGCACGATGCAGGGCTCGAACCCATGAACCGTGAGATCATAACCTGAGCCAAAGTCAGATGCTTAACCAACTGAGCCACCCAGGTGCCCCTCTCTGTATTATTTCTTATGACTACATGTGAGTCTACAATTATCTAAAATAATGGGTTTTTTAATGAGCAAAAGAAGTGAATGACCCTAAGAAGATATATGGATGGCATATAAACACATGAAAAGATGCTCAACATCCTTAGTCATTAGGAAAATGCAAATTAAAAACGCCGTGAGCTTCTACCACCCACCTATTAGAATGGCTGAGAAAGACTGAGCATACCACCTCTTTGAGAGGACGCAGAAGAACAGGACTCTCAGCACCCCTGATAGGAATGTAAGTGGTACACTCACTCCGGAACACAGTTTAGGAGCTTCTTGTAAAGTTACATACATTCCTGCTTTGTGACCCAGTCATTTCACGAAGTATTTGCCTAAGAGAAATGAAAGCAAAGATTCATAGACTCACTTGTACACAAACGTACAGCAGCTTTATGTGTCCTACCCCCAAACTCCAAACAACCCAAACGTCCGAGGGAGGTGAATGGACAAGCAAATTGGGGCATATCCACACACCGCTACTTCTGAGCAATAACGAAGAATGACCATGGATGAATCTCCAACTAATTATGTTGAGTTGAAGAAACGAGGCTGAAAAGCCTTTACTTATTATTTATTTATTTAAAAAAATTTTTTTTTGAGAAAAGAGTATATATACAGTATATCCTATACTCCATTTATATAGAATTCCAGAAAATGTAAACTAATCTATAGAGAAAGCTAGTGGTTGCCTGGGCACTAGGTGGAAGAGGGGGGAGGGAAGGATTACAAGGCGCAGTATTTGTGTCGAAAGTTATCAAAGTGTACACGTTAGGGGCGCCTGGGTGGTTTAGTCAGTTAAGTGTCCAACTTGGGCGCAGGTCCTGGTCTCACCGTCCATGAGTTCGAGCTCCACATTGGGCTCTTGGGCTCTGCGCTGATAGCTTGGAGCCTGCCTGGGATTCTCTCTCTCTCTTTCTCTCTCTGCCCCTCCCCGACTCGTTCTCTTGCACTCCCTCACTCTCTCAAAATAAATAAACTTTTAAAAAGAAATTTTTAAAAATGTACAAGTTAAATATTTGCAGTTTGCATGTGTCAATTACACTTCAATAACACTGTTTAAGGACAAATCTAAGAATGAAACACCTATGTGAAGGTAAAAGTGAAATTCCTACTTCATATTGTTCTCCTTCCCTTACTCCTCTTCACAGTGGTGAGTCATGTCAGGAATTTGATGTTTGTTTATCTTTTTTTTTTCTTTCTAACATTTTTTGTTGAGGTGCAATTTATTTATTAATTTAAAAAATTAAACTTTTTAGACATTTATTCATTTTTTGAGAGACAGACAGTGTGAGCGGGGGAAGGACAGAGAGAGAGAGACAGACAGACAGACAGAGACAGACTCCAAAGCAGGCTCCAGGCTCTGAGCTGTCAGCACAGAGCCCCACGCGGGGCTCAAACTCAAGAACCGTGAGTTCATGACCTGAGCAGAAGTCAGACGTTTAACCAACTGAGCCACCCAGGCACCCCCTAAAAAGAATTTTTTTTAAGTAATATCTACCCCCACACTGGGGCTGGATCCTGAGATCAAGAGTTCCATATTCCACTGACTGAGCCAGCCAGGCACCCCTGGTGAGGTGCAATTTAAATACAATGAAATGCACAAAGTATACAATTCAGCGTGTTTTGACTAATTCATGCACTGTGTACCCCACACCTCATCATCACATAGAACATTTCCATCACTCCAGAAAGTTCCCTCACACCTCTTCCTTGGCAACCTCCCATAAGCAGCCATCATTCTGATTCCTTTCACCATAGATTAGTTGTGCCTATTCTAGAACTTGATATAGGAGAAATCACACAGCACTGTGTTTGAAATTCTTCCTGGAGCTTGATTTCCTCTCTTTTTTATTTTTATTTTTATATTTTTTAAGGATTTTATTGTTAAGTGATCTCTACACCCAACATGGGGCTTGAATTTACAACCCCAAGATCAACAGTCACATGCTCCGCTGACTGGTGACCTGACTCAGCCAGGTAACCCCTATTTCCTCTCTTTTTAAACATTCATTTCCAGATACACTTGTACTTGGGAGCAATATGTTTGCTTTTTTACATGCAAGAGGTCCTACCTTGACCCCCAGTCTCACACTTGCTTTCCCAACAGCAGAATCTAGGTATCTCTCAGCCATACTTCCCGTCTGCTGCATGGCCATTCCACAGCACTGATGTTCCATTCATAGTGTATATGTTCCATTCATAGTTTACATAATGCCCCCGTTGGTGGACATTTAGGTTATTTCAAATTCCCCTCTTGCCAATAGCACCTCAGTGAACATCCTTGAGCAGATATCTTTGTGTCTGTGAGTGTAGGTTTCTCTGGAATTAATGCCAGCAGGTAGAATTGATCCGACAATTAATAAACACTAGGTAATGAAATAATACTGTAATTTCCTCTGGCCAGTCATTGTCCTTCCAATTCTTCAGGAATTGTTTCGCACACCAAAAAGTTCTCTGGTCATTAGAAGATTGCTAAACAAGGCTTAGGGACTTTGGAGAGTTGGGGGGAGGGGTGGTAAAGGGGATGAGGAATCCAGTTAATTAATTAATAATGTGCCTCTCCTTTGAAGCTGGTCTCACTGATCAACTTTCCTGGTTTCCCCATGTGGAGGCAGGAGCCGGGGTTTACTGGCCCCTCCCCTAGACTTCTGTGGGAAAAGCAAACCGGCGGATGCCCAGTGAATTAATTGCTGGTGGGGGGTGGGGAGGAACCATAATATCAATTCTGTCTTTGGTGGGCACAGTATTTTAGTCCTGCTAAAGCTGTGTGCCCTTGGGTGGCTATTGTAATCCACCGTGTCCCCGCCTCTGGCCAATCTAGGGCTCTGGAACAGACTGCCTACCCCGGCAGGAAGGGATTGCATTACAATAAAGTGCCCCTCTTATAATAATGCAACCATTACAATAGCCACGGCTCTTGGGAGGCTTTTTGAGCCTCAGTTTCCTCCTTTCCAAAAAAACAACAGAGCCCCACTCGAGAGCTGGGGCCAGGGTTACAGAAGATGATAAGGGCAAACGCCTCACACACGGTGAAGTACACAGTGCCCGACGCGAACTCAGAGTTCAATAAGCCGTCACCTTTGTCATTGTTATCAAAATACCAGGCAGATACTGTATTAGGAATCAGAGAGGGCCGAAGACCACTAACTTCACCCAGCTTCAGAGTTGGGATCAGAACTCTCCCCAGACGGGAGGGGAAGCTGGGGTGGATAAGGAGGTGAAGAAACGTCCCAGTGATCTGAGGTGTGGGCCTGGTGGGGCGATTCCCAGGTGTGGAGCCGGGAGGTAAGGTGACCCTTCCCAGCGACCGCGCCCGCGAGGAGCGCATTCCCAGCCTTCCCGCCCGCCCGAGGTCCGCAGGTGACTGGCCGAGCGGGGCTCAGTGGGGGAGCGCTCTAGCCGGGTTTGCAGTCTCCATGGCGACCGCCCGCGCGGCGCCAGCCTGACAGCCCGTCCCGGTTTTATGAATGGGTGACGTCACGGGCCTGGCGTCTAACGGTCTGAGCCGCTTGTTCAGACGCTGACACAGACCCGCCCGGGAGGTGGGGGGGAGACTCGAGCTCCGCAGCTGCCGCGCCGTGGGAGGGAGACCCTGATCGGAGGTCTTGGGGGTGGGGGGGGGGGAAGGAGGGGACAGGAAACAGCCAAAAAAGGGAGAAAAATTCAAAAATAACTAGTTGAGGCAGATATGGGGAATTTTTGCAGGGCGATGCAAACTTAGGGTAGAATCAGGGGATGCAGACCCCTCGGGGCTCCTTCTATCTAGTTCGTGTCCCGGAAGACCAGCCCCCAATGCCAGAGGAAGACTTTCTCGAATTAATTGCTCCCAGCCCGAGAAGCCTGGGTATAAAAAAAAAAAAAAAAAAAAAAAAAAAAAAAAAAAATGGTCCCAGAAACATTAACCAGCAACTTTCTCCGGGAATTGGGTAAGGGAGACCAGCTCTGGGAAGCAGTGTGTGAAGGGGGGCCCGCTTTAAGTTTTAGTCCAAAGAGCCGGGAGATCAGGCTCCCAGAAGCCCAGGCCCTAGTCAAGGGCTCTCTAGATAACCCAGAGCCAGCCCCTTCCCCACCCGGGCCTCAGTTTCTCCCATCTATAAAAGGGAGCTGAGAGGTGAGAAAATGAACCTGAGAAAACGGATTGTTAAAGTCATTTTCCTGTCGGCAAAGCCTCCTCCGCGAGGAGCCCAAGGTAGCCCTCGCCTCCACTAGCCACCCCGCCCCGTGCCCTCCCACTCTCTCTGCTGCTGAGACTCGGGTTCCCTTTCCAAGGCCGCGAGGGTGCGAAAGCAGAGCAGGAGGCGGAACCCAGAGGCGCTCGAGGCCACGCCTTGAGATCTCCCATTGGCTGCTTTTGAACCCCCTGAGCCCGCCTCTAGTGGGGTGTGTTGGGTTGGCGGGGGAGAGCCCGGCGTCTCTATAAAATGTGGGCTGCGGGGCTCAGACCTCGCATTCTACAACCGTCTCTTCCCTGCCCCGGGGTCTCTCTTTACCTTTGCCCGGCGTCCTCGGTGCGCTTCGTTTCCCTCTTACTCCGACGCCAGAATCATGAAGGTCGCCACTGGCAGCGCCGCGGCCGCCGCGGGCCCCAGCTGCGCGCTGAAGGCCGGCAAGACCGCAGGCGGCGCGGGCGAGGTGGTGCGCTGTCTGTCCGAGCAGAGCGTGGCCATCTCGCGCTGCGCGGGGGGTGCCGGGGCGCGCCTGCCTGCCCTGCTCGACGAGCAGCAGGTGAATGTGCTGCTCTACGACATGAACGGCTGCTACTCGCGCCTCAAGGAGCTGGTGCCCACCCTCCCCCAGAACCGTAAGGTGAGCCGGGTGGAGATCCTCCAGCACGTCATCGACTACATCTGGGACCTGGAGTTGGAGCTGAACTCGGAATCCCAAGTCGGGACCCCCGGGGGCCGGGGGCTCCCCGCCCGGGCTCCGCTGAGCACCCTCAACGGCGAGATCAGCGCTCTGGCGGCCGAGGTGAGGTCCGAACTGGAGCACGAGAGCATTGTCCTTCTGCAGATGGGGAAACTGAGGCCCGGGGTGGGGGGAAACTTGGCCCGAGGTCGTCGCCCTCCTTCCGGGCACTTACTTGCCTACGCGAGATCGGAGAGCGCGCTCCCTTAACGCTTCTCTTGGGGAAGGGCTTGCAGCCTCGTCCCTTCCAACCTGCCCGTCTCACCTCTTCTCTCTCGTTCCCACAGGCGGCTTGTGTTCCAGCGGACGATCGCATTTTGTGTCGCTGAAGCGCCTCCCTCAAGGACTGGCAGACCCCAGCCCTCCAGGGAGCGAGAGGAATTCGTGCTCTCTGATCCTACCGAGCGCCTCGCCGGAGGTGGGGAGGAACAAGATTGAGATCAGCGACCGTGGGGCGCTTGCTCAATGCAGCCCAGGGTTGGCGGACTGAGAGGGCAGGCCGACCCTCCCCTCTACACCAACCAGCCACCAGAGACTTGGGGGACGGCCCCCCGTGTGTTTCTATTTTTTGAAAAGCAAACATTTTAAAAAATGGTCACGTTTGGTGCTTCTCAGATTTCTGAGGAAATTAATTGCTTTGTATTGTATATTACAATGATCACCGAGAATATTGTTTTACAATAGTTCTGTGGGGTGTTTTTGTTTTTGTTGTTGTTGTTATTAAACAAATACTTTAGACTGCGGTACAGTTGCAGTGACTTCTTGGACTCAGGGGAGGGCCTTGAGGGAGGGGGTTGACCCCTGACCCCATTCCCAGCTGGTGCTGGGAGGGGGGAGGGGGACTAGAAGGCCACATCTGGACTGTCGCTTTTACCGACCTGAACTGAGTGTTTTCCGGTGTCTTTAAAGTCCGTTCTTTTCCCATCACTGGCCATTTCCCTGCTCCCCAGTGTCATAAAATTAAATCCTCTAGACTTCTAGAGTCTTGCCAAGTGGTCATTGGGCCACCTGGGTCACCTGGGGAGGTTAAAATGCAGATCAACCTGCTAAGTCCCCCTCCGGGTTGAGCATTCAAACAAACCATGTAAGTTGGAGAACCAGGTCACTGGGCCACCTCCCTCTTCACCCAAGGTAGAGGAAGGGGAGATCTAAAGGAAAGACTTTCCCAGAGCCTGTCTGAGGTAGGACTTCTGTCACCCCATTTCCCAGTAGGAGGTGCCTTCCCCGTCTCCCTGTTGGGCCGCCTAGCCCTGGACTGTAGCAGGCTGCCCTGGGGCTCCTGGCTTGTCCAAGTGGGTGAGCAAGTTGGCAGGGCCAGCCTGGGCACAGCTGCTGAGCCACCTGCTCTGGGTCCGGACTTGGCCCCCTCACCCTGGCCTGGGTATGCCAACAGCTCAGACAAACGTCTCTCCCTCCCCCAGGGTTCCCGTGTGGGCCAAGGAGTGGGCGAGTCCGTCCCTAGCTCCGGAGCAGGAAAAAGGTGTCACTTGCAAGGGACTATCTGCCTGGACATGTGTGAGTTTGTACACGGGGTGGCCCTGTGTGTGTGTGTGTGTGTGTGTGTGTGTGTGTGAGACAAGAGCCAACTAGTAATTCTCCCCCACGGGGCTGGGTCATCTGTTGGGGTACAGGCCTGGGAGTGTGGATGTGCACGGGGGTGCGTGCAGGAGGGCAAATGTGAGCACATGTGTTCTACAGATAAGTGTGTGCAGCCGCCAGCCATTTGGGCTTGTGTGTTCTGCCTAAATGCATCATGGGCATCTCTGCATGGGTCTGGCTTGATGGATGGGTTTGTGTGTCCCAGAGATGTGGAACCGCACTGTGGGTTTCTAAGTGTGTAATTGTTCCGTAGGCCGGCTGGCATTCCTAGGCCTCAGCTGGTCTGGGGTGGAGGTGTGGGCAGCTGTGTTCGGGCAAACCCTCCCTCAGGAGTTCAAGTACCCACCCTGGGAGCAATTATTAGGCCCTGGGGCACCACCCCTCAAGTATCCCTACCACGTGGGTTCCGGGGGAACAACCAAGCCCCCTGCCAGGGCAAAGAACTTGTCCCCCAGAGGGTAAGGCCTATTAATACATTTTCCAATAAATAGAATAAAGTAAACAGCACCTAGTACCACGAACCTGTTCCATGCTCCACTCTTTACATAGCGGATCCCATGGATCCCTGTGGGGCTAACGGCTGCATTCCGATTTGCAAGAAACAGGCTCAGAAGGGAGGAACACCATCAGCAGCCAATGAAAGATTATCACCCATTGAGCACTAACATTGAGCCAGGTACCTTCCCACCCGGAGCACGTTATGGACTTAATCAAAGAACACGGCATTTGGAGGTAAATCATGTCCTCTGCTACTCCCCGCTCAACACCCCACCCCGCTGCTGTTTTGTGGCATCGACTTCTCAGAATTGTTGTAGAGAATAAATGGAATGGAGCGCATCGCACGCAGTGTTTGGTAGTTATAAATTATCATTATTAACTGTCGCCTGCGTGTCCTTGGAGTGTCCTCAGAGGCACACGTGTGCACCCACTCCCTCCCGTGTGCGCCCCCCCCCCGCAAGCCCACCCACGGGCACGTGGGCGTGTCTCCCGCGTGTCCTCCCACACGGGAGGGCCTTCCTCCAGGGGAGGAAGGGGCTGTGGCGGGGGCCTCGGCCACCTCCCCCGCCATTCAGGCACACTCTGGCTTCCACGTTTCCCTCTTTTCCCCTTTGGCCGGGGCCCAGCCCATCTGGAGGCCGGCTCGGCGGCGGCCTGGGAGCGTTTCCATCAGCTGGGCCCGAGGAATGCGGAGCTATTTAACCTGAGCATCCCCAGGTGTACGGAGGCGCCTGGCTGTCTGGGGCCCGCCGCCCTTGGCACGGCCGCGCTAGACAAACAGCGCCGCCCCCGCCCTGCCCCTCCGCCCGCAGCTGCAGCCGGGCCTGGGAACGGGCGGGCGCCGGGCTTGCATCAGGCTCGCCTCGCAGGGCGGGGGCGGGGTGGGGGGACACGACCAGGGGCCGTCGTGACTGTGTGTGTGTGTGTGTGTGTGTGTGTGTGTGTGTGTGTAGCACGCAAAAAAACCTGCTCTGTGTATGCACAAAACCCTGCTCTGTGGGGTGTGTTGGGGGGGGGGGGTCAGATGCAAAACCCTGCTCCTTTCAGTGCTGCTTGGGAAACCATTAACTCCTTAACCCCCCTCCCGGACAGGGTGCAGGGAGGAGCAGGCACAGAAGCCACAGAGAAACACCAGGACGGTTTCTTGGGCGTTAGACCCTGCCTGTCCATGGCTGTGGGTCTGAGACTCGAAGTTTTTTTTTTGTTTTGTTTTGTTTTTAATTTAACAAACATCTATAGGGCACTCATTATGTGCCAGATATCATACCAAGGTCTTTTAAAATTTACTTCATCTAGCCCTCCTCACAGCTGTACCAGAGAAGTGCTATCATGCCCATTTCAATCAAAGTAACAGCAACAACAGTAATAATAGGCTAACATTTCAGTTGGGAGGCTGCTGGATCAGCCTGGGGATAAGCCTTGCCGCTCATCACTTCACCTGTTTCAGCCTCCATTTTCTCATCTGAAAAAGGGGATCCAGAACCTTGCCTCCAAGGATCAGGTGAACCAGAGTATATAAAAAGCTTAGCATCGTGACTGGCTCATAGCGGACACTTAGTGTATGTTGGTGCTTTACGGGCTTATTGCTATTTCTACTTTTCAGCTGAGTGAAGTGGAGGCATCAATCAGAGAGGTGACAGGACACTGACTTAGAGGGCTTTTCAGAAATCAGGTTGGTCCAAACAAGGCTAATGAGGGGTTTCAGGTTCCCATAGGACATCCGGTTGGGCCGTTTCGTCATAGTTCCGGTCGAAATCATACCTGGTCATTATATATTTTTGTTTGAAATGTGTAAGCTGGAAAAATGCAAGACACATAACGCAAATCACAATTTTTGCAACCCATGTTTTGGCATTTCTTAATTTTAAAAAATCGAATTATAGCCCCCAAAGATGGAAATGGCCCAGGCTTTCTTGACCTCTAAGAGGTGCTGTGGGTGCAGGTTCTTCTGTGGGAGCCGGTTGTGAGAGGCAGGTCACATAGCTAGACCCAGGTCTCGAAGCAGGTAGAGACCAACCAATCTGTGGAAATGTCTGCTCCTTCTGAGGCCGAGGGATCACCAGGCCCTTACCTCTGGATGCACGCTCTCCCCTCTGCAGAAGTAAGGGTGCTTCACACACAACCAACCAACCTTGCACCTGCCTGTTTGAGTTGCCCAGGGCTCAGAGTTGGCTTAATAAAGAGGTACCCTGGTACCCCCCACATTTTTGTCTCCTGAGACTAAAAAGCTCAGCCATATAACCTTTGTGCCAGCTACTTCAATTTGAGGTCCAGGAACTTCTGGCCAGATAGGGCTTTCCACCGCCAGAGGTCATACAGAGCAAGGCTTTCCTGGGACGGGCGGGCCTATGATCCCAGCACGGCTGCCTGCCCGAGAGAAAGGAGGTGAGTCATGGCCAGGCCAGGGTCCGGGAAAGGGAAGGGAAGGGAAGGGAAGAGGAAACCAGAAGGCCTGGAGGCGCACATGCTTGGAGGGGGAGCCCTTATCTTCCCAGACCCGCCCTGGCTGGTGCTTCCTGCCCCAGCTCTTGCAAAATCTCTTTCCCAGCGCTGCCCCCAAGGTGGGTGCCTTGGGCTAGTACAGGGTTGCATCAGGGGCTTGTGCAAGGGGCAGCTGGGGACAGGGGAATGGGGCAGTGCCTGCAGGCCAAGAGGGGCAAGAAAAGGCAGACTCAGCTTCTAGGCCCCATGCCACTTGTCACCGCACACTTGCTGCACCTTCCAGGCCCTCGACATCCTCAGCTTTAAAATGGGTGTTCCAGTCATTGTTCAGAGGTTTCAGTGACATCATCCTGATCCCATCCACTCCTCAAGCCCCAGGCTAGGCTATTGTCATCTCCACCTGGAAAACTGTGCCAGCCTCAACTGGTTTATTCAACAAATAGTTATAATGCTCCTACCATGTACTAGGAACTAACAGGGCTGCAGGAACTAACAATTTAGATAAAAATCTTTGCCCTCTTGAAACTTACGTTCTAGTGGAGGAAGACAGTAAATAAATATGCATAGGTATAAGTAGAGGCAGCTTCACCCTGAAATTACTGAAGCTTAAACTTCGAGTCTTCTTGCCTGGAAAGAGTCCTAGAAACATGTTCATGGTGTGTGTGTGTGTGTGTGTGTGTGTGTGTGTGTGTTTTGTAAAATTTGCAAACCATTGTGCCTAGGTTGCAAAAATCTAGGTTCCATGAAACCTAGATTCTCCCCTGGATATGCAAAGGGGGAGGGGCACCTGGGTGCTCAGTCCGTTAAGCCACGGATACTTGGTTTTGTCTCGGGTCATGATCTCGGGTTCACGATGAGTTCGAGCCCCGCGTGGGCTCCGCTCAGCCAGTGCAAAAGCCTGCTTGGGATTCTATCTCTGGCCCTCCTCCATTCGCACTCTCTCTCAAAATAAATAAACTTTAAAATAATCACAAAGCGGGTGGCGCCACAAGATCCAAGCTTGAAGGCAAGGGTGCAAGAGGCGCAGCAGAATCAATTCTACGGGTGTTAATTCGTTTCTTCAGCTACAGCCCCCAAGTTCTGCCAGTGGTAGGGAAAGTTGGGTAGATGAGAGCACTCCCGCACGCCGCTGAACAACTCCGCGCCGCAGCAAACGCGGGCGCCCTGCTGGCTCCGGCCTTCCTCGGTCCACTTGCGCCCCCTGGCGGGAAGATCCAGAAGTGCGCCAGCGCCGGTGAGAAACCAAGCAGGGCCGTCGGAGCCGTACGGCGGGCGGCGAAAGCTGATGCCTTGGCGGCCTCTGGCGGACTATCTGGAAACTGCAGGTGGCTAGAGCTGTGCGCACATTGGAAGAGCATTTCCGTGTCTGTGAATGTTTGTGTACAGGTACGCCGCAGGCTTGGAATCCAGAGATATCCGCCTTCAGCCCTTGTTCCTATCAGGGCATTAGCTACCCTTTCCCCAACTCTTTCATCCCCTTTTTTCTTCCTTGCTCTGTGACAACCCCCTCTGAGGCCTCATTACTTCATCTATAAAAGCAGATCTTGGACAAATCCTTGAAATGTTTCAAAAACTGTGAAATGTACTATATATACAAAAAAGCAGATATTGGCTAATGTATACAGTTTGAAGGTAATAATGAGCACTCAAGTACCAGCCACTCTGCTTAAGAAATGAAAGATTAGGATGGGGTGCCTGGGTGGCTCAGGTGGTTAAGCATCCCACTTAGGCTCTGACTTAGGCTCAGGACATGAACCCACCCACGGTGGGTTCAAGACCCGCGTTGGGCTCTGTTGCTGATAAGCTCAGAGCCTAGAGCCTGCTTCGGATTCTGTATCTCCCTCTCTCTCTGCCCCTACCCCTGGTCCCTCTCTAAATATTAAAAAAAAAAAAAACAACATTTTTTTTTTTTAAGAAATGAAAGATTGGGGCGCCTGGGTGGCGCAGTCGGTTAAGCGTCCGACTTCAGCCAGGTCACGATCTCGCGGTCCGGGAGTTCGAGCCCCGCGTCAGGCTCTGGGCTGATGGCTCAGAGCCTGGAGCCTGTTTCCAATTCTGTGTCTCCCTCTCTCTCTGCCCCTCCCCCGTTCATGCTCTGTCTCTCTCTGTCCCAAAAATAAATAAACGCTGAAAAAAAAAATTAAAAAAAAAAAGAAAAAAGAAAAAAAAAAGAAATGAAAGATTAGTTTCTTTTTTTAAATTTTTTTTTCAACGTTTTTTATTTATTTTGGGGACAGAGAGAGACAGAGCATGAACGGGGGAGGGGCAGAGAGAGAGGGAGACACAGAATCGGAAACAGGCTCCAGGCTCCCAGCCATGAGCCCAGAGCCCGACGCGGGGCTCGAACTCACGGACCGCGAGATCGTGACCTGGCTGAAGTCGGACGCTCAACCGACTGCGCCACCCAGGCGCCCCTAGTTTCTTTTTTTAATGTTCATTTATTTTTGAAGGAGAGAGCGCGAGCGTATGCACAAGCCAGGGAGGAGCAGAGAGAGGACAGAAGATCCAAAGCAGGCTCTGCGCTGAGAGTGGAGAGTCCGATGCAGGGCTTGAACTTACGATCCAGAAGATCATGACCTGAGCTGAAGTCAGACTATTAACCAACTGAGCCCCCCGGGCACCCTAACAGACTCGTTCTTTTGAGGCCCTTGTGTACCCCTCTAGATACAAACCCCAACCCTCCCTGCAACACATTGTCACGATTCAACTTGGTGTTAGTCATTTGTTCTTTTATTTTTTCCACACGTGCACCAATTTGCATCCTGAAATACGTTATTACTTAATCTTACCTGGTTTTTGCCTTTTATGTAAATAGAATCATACTACGTGCAATGTTTTGTCACGTGCTCATAAATTACACAAGAATCATCCATGTTGGTGGGTGTAGACTTAGCTGCAATAGTCCTCCACGATGTGATTTATTTACCTGATCTCTTGTGGATGAACCTTTGGGTTGTTTCGTGAGTTTTGCTATTGTCTAGTGGTGTTGCTCTGAACGTCTTTGCGTGCATCTCCCAGTGAACGTGTGAGGAGGGAGGGCACGCGCACAGTTTCGAAGTTACCAGGTTGGACTAGAGTCTATGTTAATTTAAAAAAAAAATTTTTTTTTTACATTTATTTATTTTTGAGAAACAGAGTGAGACAAAGCGCGAGCAGGGGAGGGGCAGAGAGAGAAGGAGATACAGAAGCAGGCTTCAGGCTCTGAGCAAGGGGTCAGCACAGAGCCTGATGGGGGCTCGAACCCACAAACCGTGAGATCATGACCTGAGTCGAAGTCAGACGCTCAACCGACTGAGCCACCCAGGCGCCCCAAGAGTCTATGTCAATTAAACAGAGGAGTCAGAACTGGGAGGTCCCCAAGGTATCACTGAACCCAACACACTTATTGTAGAAAGGGAGACCCAGAGAAGTGAAGAGTGATTTGCCCAGAGTCCCAGAGCCTTGGTCTCCTATCATGGCCCCGGAGTAATTTGGGGGACATTTCCTTCCCATTTTGAGGAGTAGCAAGCTTATTTATTTATTTATTTATTAAAAAGATTATTTATATAAATAATCTCTACACCCCACTGGGGGCCCAGACTGACGACCCAAGCTCAAGAGTCGCATGCTTTTCCAACTGAACCAGCCAGGCACTCCTATTTAACCTTCAAAATTGTCCTCGCGGCTGGTTTTAGAATTCTGGACAAAGTGGAAGCACCGACTGCTCCTTGGAGAGCGTCCCACGGACAAACAGACTTACATTCACCGGATCTCCAAGTCCTGCCAATTTAACCCCTGAATGTTCCCCAAATCCACGCACCTCTGCCCATCCCCACCCCCCCCCCGGTTGCCATCATGTCTCGTCTGCACATTGCAGTAGCCTCCCCACTGGTTCTCCCTGCTTCTCCCAGTGTCTGCCCCATGTTCTCCACACAGCCGTCGGAAGGACCATTCTAGAACATAGGTAGGGCCTGTTGCTTGCCTGCTTAAAACTTTCCTGCGGCTTCCAGTTGCACTTAGAATGGGATCCTAATTGTTTCCCTCTCAACTTTGCTGTAAACCTAAAACTGTTCCAAAAGTAAAATCTTTAAAAAGAATCCTCATTTCTTTCCCACGGCTTCCGAGGCACAGTAAGGTGTGGTTCCCACCCGAGTCCTCCTTCTCCTGCACTCCCCCTCATCTACCCTGCTGCCCTCTGGTCCCCTTCCAGCCATTCATTCCTGACCCCCGGGGGGCCTTTGCACATGCTGTGCCTGCTGCCTGAGATTCTGTGCCCCACAAATCCTTTTGTCTTTCAGGGCTAAGCCCGCTGTTCCTCCCCATTCACATCTGTCATTGTCCTTGGGGGAAGTTGCTTAACCTCTCATGCACTTAGAGGCTTCTGATCCTCATGGCGGGTTTTAAAAATAACCGCGCGCGTGCGCGCACACACACACACACACACACACACGCCTCACAAATTCTTTGACACTTCCTCCCATCAGAAGGTGGCTCTATGTGAACCTGGATGGGCTTTTGTGACTATTTTAACCAACCGATTACAGCAAAAGCGATGCTCTGTTTTCCAAGGCTAGATCATGAAAAGTCATGCAGCCTTCTGCCAGGTTTTCCCCGGGCGCTCAGTCTGGAGGAAGTAGCCGTCCTGTGAGCCTGCCATGAGACTGTCACGCTGGCAAGGCCCTGTGTAGTCAGTCCGGATGACACTTCCAGCTGAGCTCAGCCTTCCAGCCACTCATGTGGGGGTGAAGCTATACTGGATCCTTCAGACTAGCCTGTCAGCCAGCTGAGCCCTCCTGAGAGACCCCAGCTGATGCCACAGGGAACAGAAAAACGACCCAACCAACCCCTCCCAGAATTCCTGACCCATAGAATCTACGACATGTAATAAGATGGCTGTTGTTTAGCGACAATAGCCAAAGTATGGAAGGAGCCCAAATGTCCATCGACAGATGAATGGATAAGGAAGATGTGGTGTATATATATATATATAGACAATGGAGTATTACTCGGCGATCAAAAAGGATGAAGTCTTGCCGTTTGCAATAACGTGCATGGAACTGGAGGGTATTAGGCTAAGCGAAATTAGTCAGAGAAAGACGAGTATCATATGACTTATGCATATGTGGCATTTAAGGTACAAAACAGATGAACATAAGGGAAGGGAAGCAAAAATAATACCCAAACAAGGAAGGGGACAAAACAAAAGAGGCTCTTAAATACAGAGAACAAACCGAGGGGTGCTGGAGGGGCTGTGGGTGGGGGGATGGGCTAAATGGGCAAGGGGCATTAGGGAGGACACTTGCTGGGAGGAGCACTGGGTGTTATATGTAGGGGGTGAATCACCGGATTCCACTCCCGAAGTCATTATTGCACTATATAAGAACTTGGATGTAAATTTAAAGTAAGTAAATAAGTAAGTAAGTAAGTAAATAAATAAATAAAAGTTAGGATATCTATAATAAATAAAGAAATAATAAATAAAGAAATAAAATAAAATGGATGTTGTTTTAGCTAAGTTTTGGGGTAGTTGGTTGCAGAACAATTTATCCCCGGAACAATCTTGGTTGTTTCCTTGTCCGTCGTGTCTCCTTTCTCTAGAAGAGGTGCTCCATGGGCTGCTTTGTTCTGGGCTGTGTGCACCCTGTGGAGCACAGAGCCTGGCACACCGTTGGTGCTCAGTAACAACCTGTTGAATAAATGAGACGATGGGTGAATAGAAGTATGCACACCATACTCGGGCCCAGCTGAGGAGCGTTTCTGGGATAATCTTGCAGATATCTCGGTATTGGGAAGATTTCTGGCTTCTGCCATCCCCTGGCGGCCCAGTCCCTAGCCCTGGAAGGGGGTACAGAGAGTGGCTCTGGTCACAAGCTCACCGGGGTCTCGGTGCCCTTCGGTAAGTGCTACCTGCCATGGCCTCTCCATGACGTTCTATCCTCCAGACTTCGGCTAAGAAGGCCTCCTTTATCTCAGGGCACCGCCTCCAGAAAGCTGGCCCAGTTGGGCACTGTCCCAGGCTGGTCCTGGCCTCCATAAACCCCACTCTGTCCCCAGCTTCTTGATCACAGACAATTGCAGGGATTCATCTGCGATCAGCCCCACCCAGTGCCTTCGGAGCACCTCTTTTTCCCACATTGTCACCTCCCAACCTGCACTTAGAGCCCTCTCTCCCACAGTTCAGTCCTCAAACCATGATAGTCCCATCCCAAGATACCTACTATGCGTCATGCCCTGTGCTGGCTCTTTTGCTGTGGTACCTCATTTCAATATCTCCACAGCCCAGTGGGATCAGGTTCATAAGTACCCCATTTTATTTATTTATTGTTTTAAGATTTTTTTTTTAAGTAATCCCTACACCCAAATGCGGGGCTTCAACTCACAACTCCGAGACCAAGAGTCACATGCTTTTCAGGCGGAGTCAACCAGGTGCCCCATTACTATAAAGAGAAGGATCCCCTAGGGGGCGCCCGGGTGGCTCAGTCAGTTAAGCATCTGACTTCAGCTCAGGTCATGATCTCACAGCTAGTGGGTTCCAGCCCGGTGTGGGGCTCTGTGCTAATAGCTCAAAGCCTGGAGCCTGCTTCGAATTCAGTGTCTGAATCTCTCTGCCCCTCTCCCACTCGCGCGCGCGCCCTCTCTCTCTCTCTCTCTCTCAAAAGTAAATAAACATTAAAAAAAAAGAGAATGACCGACTAAAGGATGCTAAATTCAATGCATTAAACTTTAAGCAGACACAGGCTATTTTCATAATTTCAAAGTATCTCCCTTAACACATTTAATCATCATGCAGAGTAAAACAGTAGTTTTATAGCAGAGAAACCCAGCAGATAACACTTCAGACAAGTGATCAAGGTGAGGGTCACCAGCCTCAGGTCCCCCCCCCCCCCAGTAGGACGCACTGAGAAAGGCGTGACGTCGCTTCTGTGGTATTTTTCCCAATAGTGCATAACTTCAACTTGATCATGAGAAAACTTCAGACAACCCCCAACCGACAGATATTCTACAAAATAGCTGCCTGGGCCTCTTCAAAAGTGTCAAGGTCATGAAAGAGAAGGAAAGACTGAGGACCTGTCATAGACTGAAGGAGTGTAAGGAGACATGAGGACTGGACTGGGTCCCAGAACAGAAAAGGAGTGCAAACTGGTGAAATCCAAATAATCTCTGTCCTTTAGTCAGTAGTAATGGGCCAAGGTTAATTTCTTCGTTTTGATAAGGGCTCTATCATGCAAGATATTGACAAGCGGGAAAGCTGGGTGAACGGTATACGGGAACTCTCTGTAACTTGTTTTATTTTTGTTACTTCTGTAAGTTTAAAAGGGGCGCCTGGCTGGCTCAGTCCGTGGAGCATGTGACGCTTGATCTCCGGGTTGGGAGTTCAAGCCCCACATTGAGGGCAGAGATTACTTAAAAATAAAATCTTTAAAAAAAATATTTTTTAAATGTTTATTTATTTTTGAGAGGGAGAGGGAGAGAGACAGAGCGCGAGTGGGGCAGGGGCAGAGAGAGAGGGAGACAGGATCCCAAGCAGGATCCAGGCTCTGAGCTGTCAGCACAGCCGCGGGGCTCGAACCCACAAGCAACAGCGAGATCGTGACTTGAGCGGAAGTTGGACGCTCAACCGACTGAGTCCCCCAGGTGCCCCAAAAAATAACATCTTCAAAAATAAATAAAGTATCTCAAAGGGAAAAAACTGACATTAAAATTAAGAAAGAGAAGGAGATAATGAAGGCTAAGCTGGAGCAGGCCCACCACTATAGCCCCTGCCTCCCACGGATTACAACTGAAAACTCTGGGCAAACACAAAAAGCAGCCACTTACGGAAGGAGTCTGTAAATAATAGAGAGCAGATTGGGGTGAAAAGTCCAAATGTGAAGACCAACTAGTATGGCATCGGTGCGTTTCCTGGTAAATGTTCTTCTTGTATCTTCTTGCTTTGACCCAGAGTGCTCTGAATCAGAAACTGTACAGTTGACCAGTGCAGCAAAAACGCCAATGGAAAAGCCTGACGTTCTGGGGGCACCTGGGTGACTCAGTCGGTTGAGCGTCCGACTTGACTCTGTTTTGGATCCGGTCATGATCCCAGGGTCGTGGGATCAAAACCCACGTTGAAGGGTGGGTGATGGGTATTGAGGAGGGCACCTTTTGGGATGAGCACTGGGTGTTGTATGGAAACCAATTTGTCAATAAAGTTCATATAAAAAAAAAAAAACCCACGTTGGAGGGGCGCCTGGGTGGCTCAGTTGGTTGGGTGACCGACTTTGGCTCAGGTCACGATCTCTCAGTTTGTGAGTTCGAGCCCCGCCTCGGGCTCTGTGCTGATTGCTCCGAGCCTGGAACCTGCTTCAGATTCTACCTCTCTCTACCCCTCCCCTGCGCATGCTCTGTATCTCTCTGTCTCTCAATAAATAAACGTTTGTTTATTTTATTTTTTTTAACGTTTATTTATTTTTGAGACAGAGAGAGACAGAACATGAATGGGGGAGGGTCAGAGAGAGAGAGAGAGAGGGAGACACAGAATCTGAAACGGGCTCCAGGCTCTGAGCTGTCAGCACAGAGCCCGACGCGGGGCTCGAACTCAGGAACCACGAGATCACGACCTGAGCCGAAGTCGGAAGCCCAACCGACTGAGCCACCCAGGCGCCCCAATAAACGTTTAAAAAACATTAAAAAACAAAACCCACGTTGGAAAATAAACAAATAAATACCCAGGTTGGGTTCTGCACCAGGCATGTAGCCTGCTTGAAATCCTGTCTCTTCCTCTGCCTCTCTCCCCTGCTCCTGCGCTGTTTCTCAAAATGAAATGAAATAAAATAAGAATATAATAAGAAGGAAAGCCTAACATTCTGGCCAGAGAAGCTGGAAAACGCCCCCCATTGTGAGCTGGAGGGTGAGGAGAGTCCTCCTCCTCATTGTTTGTGTTTAATCAGGTTTGCACCCGGTTCTGCCCCAGGGCAGCCCCAGTCTGTTCTGCTGTCCCCAATCCCGTTGACCCTCTAAAGGAAAAGAACATGGAAAATGGGGTCCCTGTGGCGCAAATAGTGTGGGAAATCCTCCAAATCTCCTTTCTTCTCTATTTTCTCTTGCTGCTTTGCCTTGAGGGCAGGCCCAGTGGCAAGGAATTGGGAGAGGGAACCAGCAGTTAGAACGCTAAGAGTACTTCATTTTTTTAAGTTTTTATTTTTATTTTATTCTATTTTTAACCAAACTCATCAAGTTGTATACATTAAATATTTACAGCTTTCCATATGCCAATTACAACTTAATAAAATTATTTAAAATTTTTTTTTTAATTTTAAAGAGAGAGAGAGAGAGAGAGTGTGTGTGTGTGTGCAAGCAGGGGAACAGGGAAGAGGGAGAGAGAGAGGAAGAGAGGGAGAAAGAGAGAGAGAGAGAAAGAGAGACAGAGAGGGAGAGACTCCCAAGCAGGCCCCACGCCCAGTGCAGAGCCCAACTCCAGGTGGGATCCCACAACCTCGGGATCACAACCAGAGTCGAAATCAAGAGTTGGATGCTCAACTGCCTAAGCCACCCACGCGTTCCTACATCTTAATGAAATGATTTTTAAAAAATCACTGTTCGGACACCTGAGTGGCACAGTTGATTGAACATCAGACTTCGGCTCATGATCTAGTGGTTCGTGAGTTCAAGCCCCACATCAGGCTCACTGCTGTCGGTACAGAGCCCACTTCAGATCTTCTGTCCCCCCTCTCCACCCCTCCTCCGCTTTACTCTCTCTCAAAAACAAACAAACAAACAAACAAAATAAATAAATAAATAAATCACTGTTATACTAGAAAGAAAGAAAGAAAGAAAGAAAGAAAGAAAATAAATCACTGTTATACTAAAAAGAAAGAGAGAATGAAAGAAAAAAAAACTAAATCACCAAATGAAGATTTTAGGAGAAATATAATATCTCAGAGCTTAAAAATTCACTAGATGGTCTTAATAGTAGAGGGGAGGTGACAAAGGAAAGACTTAGTGAACCTGAAGTGAGATCAGTAGAAGTTATCCAATCTAAAGGACAGAGAGAAAAACATTTTTTTAAAATTTATTTTTAAGTAATCTTTACACCCACCGTGGAGCTCAAACTCACAACCCCGAGATCCAGAGGCACATTCTCCACCCACTGAGCCAGCCAGGCACCCCAAGAAAAATATTTTTTAAACCAAACAGAGACTTAGGGACGTGTAGGACAATATCAAAAGCTCTAATATTGGGGCGCCTGGGTGGCTCAGTCGGTTGGGCGTCCAACTTCGGCTCAGGTCATGATCTCACAGTCTGTGGGTTCTAGCCCCATGTCGGGCTCTGTGCTGACAGCTCAGAGCCTGGAGCCTGCTTTGGATTCTGTGTTTCCTTCTATATCTGCCCTTTCCCAGCTTGCACACACTCTCTCTCTGTCTCTCTCTCCCTCAAAAATAAATAAACATTAAAAAAGTTTTAAAAAATCTGATATTTATGCCACTTGGGTCCCTTATTGGTGCAGAAAAAAAATTTTTTTTAAATTTTTTTTTAACGTTTATTTATTTTTTGAGACAGAGAGAGAGCATGAACGGGGGAGGGTCAGAGAGAGGGAGACACAGAATCTGAAACAGGCTCCAGGCTCTGAGCTGTCAGCACAGAGCCCGACGCGGGGCTCGAACTCACGGACCGTGAGATCATGACCTGAGCCGAAGTCGGCCGCTTAACCGACTGAGCCACCCAGGCACCCCAGAAAAAAAATTTTTAAATGATGACTTAAATTGTCCCCAATTTGGTGAAAAATATAAATGTACAGATTCAAGAAGTTTAGTGAGTTCCAAACAGGGTAAACTTGAAGACAACTTTGAGTCCGGATGCCGATAACCAAATTGCTGAAAACCAACAGAAAGGAAAAACAACCTTGAAAGCAGCCACAAAAAAGAGAATACTTTAGGGGCACCTGGCTGGCACAGTTGGTTAGGCGTCGGACTCTTGATTTTGGTTCAGGTCACAATCTCACGGTTTGTGAGATCAAGACCCGTCCCATTGGGCTCTTTGCTGAGAATGGAGCCTGCTTGGGATTCTCTCTCTCCCTCTCTTTGCCCCTCTTCCTCTCTCTCTCTCTCTCTCTCAAAAATAAATAAATAAACATTTTAAAAGAATCACAATTTAGCAGGCCTAAATTTGCATTTCAATAATTATATAAATATACTAATTATTACATAAATACACCAATTAAAAGAGAGCAACTGTTGGATTAAAGTTGAAAAAAGAAGCAAGACCCAACTATTTTCTGTTCACAAGGGGCCCACTTTAAATATAATTATGTAGGCAGATTAAAAGAAGGATATAAAAAATATACCATGGAACCACAAATTTAAAAAAAAAGTTGGGGGGCACCTGGGTGGCTCAGTCGGTTAGACATCCGACACTTGATTTCAGCTCAGATCATGATCTCATGGTTTGTGAGATTGAGCCCCAAGTCAGGATCTGTGCTGACAGCATGGAGACTGATAGGGGTTCTCTCTCTCTTCTCTCTCTCTCTCTCTCTCTGCCCTCCCCCATACTCTCTCTCTCAAAATAAATAAATAAACATTAAAAAAATTAAAATTAGGGGCACCTGGGTGGCTCAGTTGAGTAAATGTCTGACTTGGTTTCAGGTCAGGTCATGATCTCACGGTTCGTGGGTTCAAGCCCCACATCGGGCTCTGCACTGGCAGTGTGGGGTCTGCTCGGGGTTCTCTCTCCCTCTCTCTCTGCCCCTTCCCTACTTGTGCTCTCTCTCTCAAAATAAATAAACATTACAAAAATAAACGTAAATAAAAATTCAAAAGTTGGCATGGCTATATTAATAATAGACAAAGTAGAATTCAAAACAAGAAAAATCACAAGGGATAAAGAAGGACATTGTGTAATGAACAAAGAGTTAGTTCATCAAGCCATGGCAATCCTGAGTGGGCTTATCAACAAAGCTTCTAAATATATAAGGCAAAAACTGATAGATCTGAAAAAAAGAAAAAGGAAATAAAGTCACAGTTATACTTGTGGATGCCACCACTCCTCATTCAGTAACTGATAAAATAGCAATTTAGCAAAAATATGAAAGACCTGAACAACACTATCAATGAACTTGACCTAACTGACATTTCTAGAGAACGCAACCTAACAGTAGCACAGAACACGTTCTTTTCAAGTACTCATGGAACATTCACCACGATAGACCCCCTTTGGGGCCTCTTATGTTGAACACATGTTTGAAAATGTAAATGATACAAAGTATGTTCTCTGGTCATAGTGCAATTAAATCAGAAATCAGGAACTGGGAAGGGCACCCGGGTGGCTCAGTCGGTTGGGCGTCCGACTTCGGTTCAGGTCACGATCTTGCGGTTCATGAGATCAGCCCCACGTCAGGCTCTGGGCTGACAGCTCGGAGCCTGGAGCCTGTTTCAGATTCTGTGTCTCCCTCTCTCTCTGCCCCTCCCCACTCACGCTCTGTCTCTCTCTCACCAAAATAAATCAACATTAAAAAAACATTTAAAGGGGCGCCTGGGTGGCTCAGTCGGTTGAGCAGCCAACTTCGGCTCAGGTCATGATCTCTTGGTCCGCGAGTTCGAGCCCCACGTCGGGCTCTGTGCTGACAGCTCAGAGCCTGGAGCCTGTTTCAGATTGTGTCTCCCTCTCTCTGACCCTCCCCTGTTCATGCTCTGTCTCTCCCTGTCTCAAAAATAAATAAAACGTTAAAAAAAATTAACAAAAAACACAAACATTTAAAGAAGTCAGGAACTGAAAGATACCTGGAGAGAAAAATCCGAATATTTGGAAACTGAACAACACACTTTTTTTTTTTTTTGTCGTTAATGTTTACTTATTTTTGAGAGAGAGAGAGCCCATGATCAAAGGAGGGGCAGAGAGAGAGGGAGACAGAGGATCTGTAGTGGGCTCCGTGCTGACAACAGAGAACATGATGCGGGTCTAGAACCCACGCATGATGAGATCATGACCTGAGCCAAAGTCGGACGCTCAACTGACTGAGACACCCAAGTACCCCTGAACCATGCACTTCTAAATAAACGGTCGGTTAGAGAAGAGGTTTGGAGAGAAGTTAGAAAATGTTTTGAGCCGAATTAAAAAGAAAATACAACGTATCAAATTTGCACGAGGCAGCTAAAACAGGGTTAAGAGTGCATTCTTCTATGAGAAAAGAAGAAAAGTCTCAAATCAATGATACAAGCTTCCACCTTCAGAAACTAGAAGAAGGAAAAGCAACTTAAGCCCAAACCAAGTAGAAAGAAATAAAGAACAGAAATCGATGATACAGGACACAGGAAAACAATGAAACCAAAAGCTTGTTCTTGGAAAGATCAGTATGACTGGTCTCCTTATGAAAAGGGGAAGTTTGGGCACAGAGACGCCATGGACGATAGTAAGAGGCACAGGAAGAAGACCGCCAGCTGTAAGCCAAGGAGGCCTTTCCTCACCGATGTCAGAAGGAAGCCCTGATTTGGATTTCTAGCTTCCAGAACTGTGAGACAATATATTTCTTTTGTCGAAGCCACCCAGTCTGTGGCACTTCGTTACGGCAGCCCCAGCCAACTAACACAGCCAATAGATGAATTTACCAGGATCACAGGATACGAGGCCAATGTGCAAAAATCAATCGCATTTCTACATAATAGCAGTGACTGTCAATTGGAAACGTTTTAAAGTTGCATCGACAATAGCACCAACAAAAAGGAGTGACGCATCAATCTTTTTTTTTTTCAGTTTATTTATTTATTTTGAGACAGAGAGCACAAGCAGGGGAGGGGCAGAGAGCGGAGAGAGAGAGAATCCCAAGCAGACTCCACGCTGTCATATCGGAGCCCAGTGTGGGGCTCAAGCTCACAAACCACGAGATCATGCCCTGTACCAAAATCAAGAGCCTGACACTTAACTGACTGAGCCACCCAGGCGCCCCGAGGCACCATTCTAACACCCGGTCTGAGCCCATCTGGGCTGTTATCACAAAATACCACAGGCTGAATGGCTTACACACAACAGAAATTTATTTCTCAGAGTGCGGGAAGTTGGAAGTCCAAGATCAAGGTGCTTGCAGATACCATGTTTGGTGAGAGCTGGCTTCCCTGTTCATGGACAGCCAGCCTCTCATTGCAACCTCACGGCAGAGGGGATGAGGAAGCTCTCTGGGGTCTCTTTGATAAGGGCCCTACTTCCTTTCATGAGAGTTCCACCCTCATGACCTGATCACTTCCCAAAGGCTTCACCTCCAAATGCCATCACATTGGGGATTAGATTTAACATATGAATTTTAAGAGGATACAAGCATTCAGTCCGTTGCCCCACCAGATCCCACTGTATCCCGGTCCTGGAAGCGGGGGGACGTGAGGGAACAGGCCCGGTGTGGAGCGCACGCAGGCCACCAAGGCTGGGGGTTTCTGTGTGTCCTTTTTGGAAAATAAAAATTGCTGGGAAGAAAATAGATGTAGACGGATGAGGAAGGGCACCTTCCACAATGTCCATATGGCCTCTCCACATGGGCTAAGGTGGCTTTGGCACAGCGTGGCTGCGTTCTAAAATAGTGTCCCAATTCAGTACGTGGCATTTTTATGATCTAGCTTTGCAGGTCACACAGCGTCATTTTCACCATGTTCTATGTTTAAGGATGTTGCAAAGGTACACCCAGGTTCAAGGAATGGGGACATCGATCCCACCACCTGATGGGAAGAGTGTCAAGGTCACATTGGGGGAAAAAAAGCATGTGGAATTGGAGCTTTTGTTGAGGCCACAAATAGTGACAAATTTGTTTGTAGACCAAGGCCTAGGTCTGCGGGTGTTGGGCCAGTAAAGCTTTCTCACACGGAAACATGCGAGTGGGAATAAATGAGTCTTGCTCTAGAGAGAAGAGCATTTCAGCAGAGGGGAGAGCAGTGACAGGCCCAGCCACAGGCAAGGGCAGAGTATGTTCCAAGAGTTAAAGGGCAGCATGGGGGGGGGGGGGGGGGGCTCGGGAGGGGAGGAGAGGAGAGGTGATGAAGGAGTTGTGTTGGAGAGCTTGGCAGGGGGACCCGGAATATCAGGCTAAGTAGCTTATCGGGAGGCCAGCGGGTGCTAATGAAGGTTCAAGGAAGCCATGAGGTCCCCACAAATGCCTGCGCCGCCACATCAGGGGGCCATATGGCCATGTCCATGAGCCAGTTGTGTCCCAGGTCTTGGGGTCTGGCCAGGTCCCTCCCCCTGCTCTGTGCACCCCCTTTGGCCTGTGGAGCAGAAAGCCCTGGAAGATTTGCAGCGGTAGCTGTAAACAGTTCCGGGTTAGTGTGGAGCCCCAGAGCAGTATCTGGAGGGATCTGGGCCTACCCCAGGGCCGACTTGACCCGCTGCACCTCCAGGATCCCACCGCCTTACCCCTTTACCAAGTTGGACTGTCTCCTGGTGGTGACGCTGCTGCTCTCCTCTGAGGTGGCGCCCACCCCACCCATAGCCCTATCCATAGCTTGGCCGATACGTCACCGGTGCGGGCGCCTCTGGGAGAATCTCTGCTCAGACCATGGCATTCACCCCCACACCCATAAACAGAGCTTGAGTCTGACCGATACTGTAAAGATGTGGAAACCGAAGCCATGGGGGGAGGTGGGGGTAGGGCGGGCGGGAGGGGAGGCAGGGAAGAGGGAAGGAAACCAGCAGGGGGTGGAGCTGGGACTAGAATCCTAGACGTGGGCTTCCCGGGTGGCGGGGGGCAGGAGGGTAGCTTCACCGCCCCTGATACTAGCTAGGTTGTCGTTTGTATACATCTGCCCAGGCGAGGGGGTGGTGACGAGGACCTGGGCCCCGGGGTTTCACTGCAGCGAGTTCTGACGAACTGCCACGCCCCTTCTCTAGCTGGTGGCGAGTGGCCGCCCTTCCCGCGGTCGGAGCTCGCCGCGTCGGGGGACCGCCTCCGGCTCCCCTGCCACCGCGGCAGCAGCTGTCAGCGTGCGACTCCGCCCAGCACCCCTACCGACTGCGTGGCGTGGGCGGGACCTGAGCCGGGGCGTGGTGGCGGGGACGGGGGGCGGGCCGGGAGAGGCTGGAGCTGGCAGGGGGCGGGAGGGGAGTGACAGAGTGGGCGGGACCTCGGGAACAGGCCTACGGAGAAGGCGGGGAGGGGCGGGGCCTTGTGGGCGGGGCTTAAGTGACTGACAGGGAGGGGCGGGGCTGGGCGCGTGAAGCGGCCAGCAGGACGACAGCGCGGGCAGGGTCAGGGAGTGGAGGCGGTCGCCGTGCAGGGGGCCAGAGAGAACTGAAAGAGCAAGCCTGGGGCCAGGGCAAGGGTCTAGTGTGGCTTGTGAAGGCAGGGCCGGAGAGACGGACAGGGCCCGGGCGGCCAGGGGCTGAGTGATAGAGGAGGAGCCTCTCAGGGTAGGGGCGAGGCCAGCGGCCGGGTAAGCCCCGAAGGCCAGCGGGGCTGGGCGGGGCCAGGGATGACTGACAGGACGGGGTCGGGCTGCAGACGGCGCGGGGGACAGCCAGGTGGAGCCCAGCAGGAGGGGGACACAAAGACTGTCCGAGGGGCCGGGGAGGGATGACCGGCAGCCCGAGGCCGGGGAAGGAGGGAGGAGACGCGGGACGTAGGTGGTGTAGTATGAGTGACAGGGCACGTGGCGGGACGGGGAATGAGGACTGCTTGTAGGCGGGGCGAGAGGATTGACGCCTCTGGGGCGGGGCTAAGGGGCCATGAGTGACAGCCAGAGGGGTCGGTCTCAAACATCGCCTCTGCAGCTCTGCAAAAAATTCCCCTTCCGCCGAACACCGCTAGCTTCGCTCATTTCGTGTGCAAAGTGGGGGGACCGGTCGCCGTTGCTGCCACCAGCCGGACCCCACCTTCAGCACCGCCCCCTCCTCCGGGAACTTCTGCCCTGGGACGGGAGCTGTGCAGAGTGGTCAGACCCGCCCAAAGGAGGTTTCCTCCACCTTCCAGGCCAACAGTCCCTTCCCGTCCCAGCGAAATCCAGGCAAGGCGTCGTCCCCAGGACCGGAAAAACTGTCATTAGCGGTCTTCTCTGTGGCAGCTCTGTTTCGGCGTTTGTTCTGACCTGGCCCTTCGGCCCACAGTTGCCGAAGCGTTTTCTGGATTGGCCCCTGGAGCTGTGGGTCGGCAGATTCCGAAATCACAGGCCCTTGCCATTAATTAGCCCGCCTTTCTGCGGCAGAGCGGGATAGGCCTCGCCCCCGATCCTGGCCACGCCTCCTCTGCTCACCAGGCCCGCCCAACTGGCCCCCCTTGCTTAGGGCCCCTAGGTTTTCCGTTTCCAGTCCCACTTCTAACACTACAGTCCCCGCCCCTAAGAATAAGCCCCACCCACCCTTGCATTGCCCCGCCCCTCTCTCCCTGACACCCACCTCCCTATCTCCCCCGTCCCGCTCCTCCAGTCCCAGATCTCCGCTGGTTCAACAGGCTCCCGGGGCTCCCGAGGGGCTGGGGGCAGGGGGCCCCGACGCTTTGTCCAACGCCTTTTCCTACTTTCGTCTTCGGGTCCTTCGCGAAGCCTAGGTCCTCCTCAGTATTCCCTCTGGGAATGGTCCTGTCCGAAGCCTGAATAGCCTGTAGGGGAAGAGGGGTTGGGGGTCCTACCAGCAGGATGCTGGGGACGTGGCTCAGGTCTTTGTATCTTGGCAGAATCTCGGGAGCTCCCTGGATCTGATAAAACGAGTAAGGGCTGCCCCTTTCTGTAGGCTCCCACTGAAGGGTCGGAGCGGCGGGGCCAGGGGGAAAGGGGCAGATTCTGCTCATCTCCCTTTCCTGCAGTTTCTGCAACCCCACCGTGCATTCCCGTGTAGGGTCCATCGCAGTAACTAGCCTGTAAAGCCCCATCCGAGCCCCTCCCCTCCAGTGCCCTCCAAGGTTCCCAGGGAAGACTCCTGCTCGTTGGCCCCGGGGGCCCCTGGGTGACCTACCTTATGGGGGAGCCCGACTATTTCCAGGTTCGGGGCCATCACCCCGCAGGCGGTTGTGATGCCTTATACCGGTCTTGGGCCACCGGAAGCCTGCCTCCATTTACTCATCCCAAGCCGGTTTCTCCTACAGATGTTCCTCATCACGGCATCGCCCCACATCTGGTGCCTAGAGTTCGGACAGAAGCTGGGGTGGGGGAGAGGGCAGGGCAGAACATTCCCCAAAGGCCTTTCCTTGTAAAGTCCTGTGAGGGATGGGGAAACTGAGGCCCAGAAATGGCACAGCTTGGCTACCAGCACGGCAGCAGCAAAGCCTACACACCAGCCATTCTCTCCAGCGCAGCAGGCATCTGCCTGCCCCTGGAAAGTTCTGACAGGACTTAAGGCATGCTCTCCCCAGGTTGCCTGAAGGAGGGTGTTCCCTGATCCTTTGTCCGTAGGGCTACTCTTCAGGACACCCTGGTCAGCATCAAAGAGGTAAGGTGGTTCTCTTAGGGGTCGCTCAAACCTGGAATTCCCTTGGTCATGGGGAAGAGGGTGGGACAGCTCCCAGGAGTAACCAGGGCTAATCCTGGGAGCTGAGGGTTTCCTCTCATGGAGATCCAGGAGAGTCCCACACTGCCTTCTCACAGCTTTGTGTCTGTTGCTGCCGAAGTTCAGAATGGAAATGTGCATCCTGCCCACCCGAGGGTCTCTCTAGCACCTTCCCTGAGTCTCTGCCCTTCTAGGTTCATCTACCCCCTGGGGATTAAGCCCCTCCCTCCAGACACTGGCTAGAGCAGGTCCCTGTGGCCTCACTGGCTAGAGGAACCCTGATGGATGGATGGACACTGGACACATTTCATAGGTCCAGAGCCGAGAGACATAGAAAGCTCTGATCCCAGGCCACAGAAGGGATCCCCAGCTTTCATTCGTCAGTCCACCATTAGTATTCTAACAATCCCACGCCACATTTCCTAAACTCATGCTCCACTCCATTTAACAATATCACTCCCCTACTTACCTCTGGTGGCTTCCCATCTTTAAAATAAAATCTAAGATCCATAGCATGGCCTCTGAGGTCCTACTTGGGAGTCTAGCCCCTCTCCAACTCTCCCCTCTACCTGTCACACTCTGGCCAAGATGTCCTCTCTCTGTTCTTTGAATACACCTGTGTTTTTCTGCCTCTGGGCCTTTGCACAGGACTTTCTGCTTGGAACTGGATTGTGAGCCCTAAAAGGCCAGGCACTGTTTTTGGATTTGTTTGGCTCTATATCCCCAAGCATTTACCTTGGGGACACTCAATAAATGCCAGCTGTAATAGATCTTCATAAATAATTCTTTTTTCCCCTAACTGCGTATTTATTTATTTTTGAGAGAGAGAGAGAGAGAGAGAGAGAGAGAGACAGCGTGAGCAGGGGAGGGGCAGAGAGAGAGAGGGAGACACAGAATCCGAAGCAGGCCCAGAGCTGTCAGGGCAGAGCCCAACCTGGAACTAGAACTCAACAACCCGTGAGATCATGACCTGAGCCAAAGTTGGACGCTTGATCAACTGAGCCACCCAGGCTCCCCCTTAATAAATAATTCTTGAGTAAATGTGCCTGATGCTTTTCTGTTGACTTATCTAACCTTTACAACAGCCATGTCAGGTAGGTACTATCATTAGCTCCCTTTTCTAGAACATAAGACAGGAACTCAGAGGTTCGTCCTAGGAGGCCTAAGAGGTTAGGCCACTTGTTAAGGGCCACACAGCTAAGATTTGAACACCAGAGGGAGGCTTTTATTCACCCCCACAGGGTATCTGGCGGCATGGGAGCAGGGTGGTAGGTACACCACAGACCAGCTCCCAGATTCTAGATGTTTGTGGGCTTGCTGGAGCAGGAAGCATTGAGCCTGGGCTGGAAAGTTGGCAAGACTGGGTCTGGGCAAAGTCACTAAGAGAGCATTCCAAGTGCAAAGAAGGCAATGAGCAAAGGTGCGGAGGGAGGGTGATTCAGCTCCTGGGACTACCAGAGTCAGAGGGCTGGGCCGGCCCAGGACACCCCGCCAGCTGGGTCCTGGGCGCTGTCAGCTGTCTCCAGAGGCAGGACCCCCGGGGGCGGGGAAATCGAGGCGGGGACTCACTCTGCGGCCCCCCTCCCCGGGCTGGGGGGCCCGGGTGTCTCCAGGGACGCGGGCTGGGCGCTCCCACGCCCCGCTGAGGCAGGACGTTCCCACGCAGGGGTTGGCCTTGGGAAAGGCTGTAGGGCGGGCCTGGGGGCGGGCGCCCGCGCTCCGGTCCCTCTGCCGTCCCTCTGCCGCCCATTCTCCGTTACTTGTTGGGCTGACCTAGCTCGCTGCGCTGAGCAGGGAGGTGAGTGAGTGGGTGGGAGAGCCTGGCTGCCCAAGGCTGGCGGGTGAGGGATGCGGCGGCTTGGACCCCTGCTTTCGCCACCGGTGAGGATCCGTGTGGTCCCTGCCATCGAGTAGGGTCAGGAGCGGGGGATGGTTGGGGGGGGGGCGGGTCCTGGCAGCTGAGAGTTGAGGACTCCTTGGGAATGACCCTCTCTCCGAATGTGGGGCGCCATCTCTTTCCCCAAATGTAGATGACTCCTTCCCTCTCTTCAAATGTGGGGCTCCCCACTTACAGACAGGAGCCCTTTCTTCCCAGATGTGGGGGCCCCCCTCACCACACATGGTACACCCCCTCCTTCTCTCTATTGGGTGCCCCTCTCTCTCCCCAGATGCGGGAAGCGGCGGGGGGGGGGGGGGGGGGGGGGGTGCTTTTTCTTTCCAGAAGTGAGATACCCCCTTCCTCTCCCCAAAACGTGTGCTCCTCTTCCTCCCTCTGACCCACTTTGGTCCTTGTCCTCCTCTAAAGCCCCTCCCCACCCCCATGGGAGCCAGACTCTGAGACTTCCCTGGGGGGTGGGGGCTTGGGCTCAGCCTGTCCCCTTCCCCACCAGATCCAGCGCAGAGCAGGCTTTGTGAGCACGTAGGCAGCCAATTAGGGAGGAAGGGGTGGGGGCCAGACCGTCTGTGCAGAGACCTTGGCAGATGGCCCTGTGAGGAAGAGAGGTAGCCCCAGGCCCTGCTCCCTCCCTACCTGGACTCCCACCCAGTTTCCTCAGGGAGGGAGAGCAAACAGCCCAGGGAGGTTTCCCAACTTGGCCTGGCCGAGCTGGAGCTGGGACCAGAACCCTGGCCCACAGCGCCAAACCGCTGGGACCCTGCCTCCGGGAGTTAGGCTTCCTCCCACTTCTCAGATGGTTCACTGAGGTCTCCCGAGGGGGGCTCCAAGTGTCTAGGACCCCCATCTCCCCCCACCAGGATCGCAGACAAAAGTAGAAGGGTCAGGGGCATGAGGGTGACCTTGAAATCCACAGGCGGACCCACCACCACCTGTGAAAAAGGGTTTCTGTATCTGGGCCCTGAGGGTGGGGGCAGAGGGCAATGTGGGGCAGGACTCACACACACACACACACACACACACACACACAGATGTTCTTCAGAGCTGTCTGGAGCTTGGTGCTGAGGAAAGGAGGACCCAGGATGCGGCAGATGCACAGCCCGGGAAGCGCTGGTAAGACCCGCACACCCCACCCCTGTCCAACTCCAAGGCTAGGGGTGGGCTCCTGCTTGCCAGCTGCCCTGGGTCTGCCCTAGACTGTTTTCCACAATCCCACCCCTTGGGCCTGGATGCTCCAGGATCTGGAGCTCACATTTGACAGGGTCCCCTTCCACCCCAAGCTTCCTCGGGGCCTGACCCCCCCACACCTTGGGCTCCTAGGGCCTTTGTGTCCTGAGGTGGAATGTGCTGATGGGACCTTGGACCTCCTTTCCAGACCCTATTCAGAAAAAAGAGGCCTAAAGCAGGAGAGACTTCAGCCACATAGCAGAAGGGCCTTCTTGACCCTCCGGAGAATAACAGATAACGCTCACTGAACCCTTACTATGTGCCCCAAGCTGTGATCAACATTTCACACAGACTAAAACACTCAGTCTTCATAACAACCGTGTGAGGTGGATGCTGGGCTGTTATCTCCATTTTTCAGATGAACAAACTGAGGCCCGGAGGCCTAGGTATTAAAAGAGCCCAAAGCAGTTCCAGAACTGTCCTGGCAAGGTGGTACCAATGCCCTCCATGTGGGCACCTCTGGTGACAATAAACAGAAGCTTGATCGAGACCCTCCTGGTGCCCAGCCTTGCTCTGGACACCCTGGACACCCACACGGAGCCCTTGACGCTCAGCCACCAGGGAAAGCTTCTAGGAAGGAAGCCAGTCGTAAAACGGCCCTCTAGCCGTGGAATTGACCGAGCGTCTGCTGCTAGGCACGCGCTAACCCTTTCAAGTATATTATCTTGAGGCTGCCCACGACAGCATGCGGCGGGAGCTTACTGTCCCCGCTTTCCAGATGAGGACACTGAAGCACAGTGAGGTCAAGGGGCTCGCTGGAGCTGGGGTGGGTGGAACTGGAGTTCAAACGCAGCTGACTGCAAAGCCGTGCCCTTGACCGGTGGTCAAAGGCACGCGGCTGGCGCTTTACAGTTTGCAGAGCAGGTGTACCTCCGCCACGTCAGGCTCATCTCACTCAGCCTTCGTCCCACCGTTGCCTTTGCCTGCCATGCCCTCCTCACCTCACCTCTTCCCAGAGAGCACAAAGTTTGAACCCAGAGGGGCTGCCTTGCTCCTTTTCGCTCTGTGAGTTACAGCAAGTCACTTAGCTGTTCAGTTTCTCTGTCTGTAAAGTAGACAGATAACAGTCTCGCCTGGCTCAGAGTGACGCGGAGTAAATGAGTCAATTCACCTGAAGGCCTTAGAGTGGCTCCTAGCACACAGTAAGTGCTCAATAAATGCAGCCCTCTTTTTTTTTTTTTTAATGTTTATTTATTTTTGAGAGAGAGGGAGAGCAAGCAGGGGAGGGGCAGAGAGGGGGCAGGGGTGGAAACAGAGGAGCCGAAGCGGGCTCCGTGGCGACCACGGAAAGCCCGATGTGGGGCTCGAACTGGCGAGCCATGAGATCATGACCTGAGCCGAAGTGGGATGCTTAACCAACTGAGCCACCCAGACGCCCCGGTGCAGCCCTCTTTTTTAATATTATGGTTAGAGCTGGGATGTCCCAGGTGCAGCCTGAATGTAGCTCTTCTGTCGTACCTGCAGCCCACAGCAAGGAGAAGATGCCCCCCTACACTAACTACCATGCCCAGCGCTCCTACCCCATGCCCGATGAGCCCTTCTGCACAGAGCTCAACGCTGAGCAGCGGGCCCTGAAGGAGAAAGAGAAGGGCAGCTGGACCCAGCTGACCCATGACGAGAAGGTGGCCTGTAGGTATCGGGGGGAGGGGGGGGCTGGCTGGAGAGAGCGGGCTGGGGGGGGTGACTTTGAAAAGAAGGGCCCCCACTCAAGACAGCCAGAAACCCCTGAACGCCTGAACTCATACCTGAGGGGTGAAGTTTATCCCTTTGTTCATCTATTCTCTTATTCATTCAACTATTTGTGCACAGTCAGATGCGAGGTGATGCTGGGGATACAGGAGTGAATCACCCAGATGGTTCCTGCCCTCAGGGTGCTCTCAGGCCAGTGGGGGAACTGACACAAACCCAGATAACTGTAATATGAATTTTGCGGCTAGGGCGAGGTGTGTCCAAGGGGTTGTGAGGACCGGAAGGAGAGAGACATGGAATCCTGGCGGGCCTTTCAGAGGAGGGCACATTCTGGCTGGCCTTGAATGATAAGGACGAGGGTGCTGCCTGGTAGTGGGAATAGCATGGGGAGGGATGTAGGAGCAGGAAAGTGTGGGCATCGCTGAGTGGTGTGGGGGGAAGGAGCAGAGAGGCAGGTGGGTGGGAGAGCAGGGGCCTGACCCCGGGAAACCGGAGGGATGTGCAATCCCAAGTCCTGCCCACCAGAGGGGCCCCCCAAGGACTCACATTTGGATCCTGCTTCTGGCCATGCTTTGCATACGGTCGATGTTCAATAAGAATTTGCTGAATGGACAACACCTGCTTCAGGGAGGGGGCGGCTGGGAATCCCTGAGGCCAAGACTTGGTCCAGGGTCCTCGGAATCCATGAGCCCGAGACCCCTACCTCCTCACCCCTCATCTGCCTCCAGTGTACCGGCTCCAGTTCCATGAGACCTTCGCGGAGATGAACCGTCGCTCCAATGAGTGGAAGACAGTGATGGGCTGTGTCTTCTTCTTTTTTGGATTCACAGCTCTGATGATTTGGTGGCAGCGGATCTATGGTGAGTGGCAACAACCCCCCCCTCGCTACCGCCCGGGGCCACGCCCTTGTGGTCAGAGCCACCAGCCAAGCCCTTATAAGGCAACTCGTCTGAAGAGTTTTGAAAAGTCCCCCAAAGAGGTGTAGGGTGAAGGGCAGAGCACGGCTGCCTCGGTTGGGATGTAGGGGCTCTGCCTCTCTGGACCTCAATTCCCTTGTCTGTAAAATGAAAATAACAGTGCCCACATCACAGGGTTTGTGAGGATTTAATGAGAGAGCCAAAGCCAGCGTCTGGCACCTAATCATGAATGGTAATGTTACTGATTGCTGTTATTAGCCATGGATTTTTCCATAACAAAGAGTCACCAACATACAAGAGCTTAAAGAAGATACAGGTTTTGTTCCTCTCTCACAAAAAAGGCCTGGGGGAGTATCGAGACTGCAGTGTCAGGCTCCTTCTGTCATACTGCTCTGCCATCCTTAACGTGAAGCTTTCTTCTTGATAAGGTGGCTGCCCCAGCTCCAGCCATTAAAGCCTACATTCCACCCAAGAAGAGAGAAGAGAGACCTCTTTAAGGTCCAGAAGTTGCGCAGGCCACTTCTGCTCACCACCCGTTGGCTAGAAGCGATCACATGACTGGGTCTAGCCACAAGGGATGCTGGGAAATGTAGTTTTCAGCGAGGCCGTCACATGCCCAGCTGTCTATTACTACTGAAGAGTGATTCTCAGAGTGTGAGACCCTGGACCAACACCATCACTTGGGAACTTTTAGAAATGCACATTCTCAGCCCCAGTCTGGATCTACCAAGTCAGACACTTTGAGGGTGGAGCCCAGCAATCTGTGTTTTAACAAGCTCTCCAGAGTGATTCTGCTGCCCACTCGGGTTGGAGAGGCACTACTCTGGAAGAAGGGAGGGGATGTTGGGGAAGAGCTGGCAGTCTCTGTGCCAGCTGACCTCACCTCTGATGGCCTCACCTTCTTTCTTCTTCTGCGAGAGTGTGATGTGAATTCCCGCTTTGCTTGAGGATGAAATGAGAGAGCCTTTGGGAAAAAATTTATCCTAGCCCAGTGTTTGGGGCTAATAGGTGCCCATAAAGATATTTTCCTTCTTTACCACACACTGGGGTAGAAAGTACCAGTGACTCAGGCAGGCCGGGTCAGCCTCAGGGACAAATGGACCAGGAAGTAAGGTATGAGCTGTGTAGGGAGCTCTGCCCCCAGACCTTCCCTGATGCACACCTCGAGGCATCTAAAATGCCTTTGTCCCCACCCGTGCCTTCCCCGCAGTGTTCCCTAAGAAGCCCGTCACCCTGACGGATGAGTGGAAGGCCCAGCAGCTCCAGCGCATTCTGGACATGAAGGGCAACCCCGTGCAAGGGCTGGCCTCCCGGTGGGACTATGAGAAGAAGGAGTGGAAGAAGTGACATGGCATCCTGGCTGCTGTCCCTGCAGCTCCACCCTGGCCCAGGGCCTGTGGACGGCCCTTTCCTCCTCTTAATCCCAATAAAGCTGGCCTGTTCTCTTCTGCCTTCAATCTCCACCTCTTTACTTGCCACAAACCCTTCATTACATCTAAAATCAAGCAGTGTAGTGAGGGAAGGACAGGAATAAGCCACCTTCCGGGGGCCCAGAGCCCAGGTAGTCAGGGAGGGCTTCATGGAAGAGTAGGGACTACGGCTTAGTCTTAACAGGTATGTGGCATTAGGAAAGGGAGGAAGGGGAAGGGAAGGTTTTCCAGGTGGAGGGAGTGGCTTGAGCAAAGGCAAATACACTCCTTTATTCAGTCAATTAACAAATATTTATTGAGCACCTACTGTGTGCCAGGTATTAACCCAGGCCATGGGGGCCCAACAGCGCATAAGACGAAGTCTCTGGCCGCATAGTGGCAGCATTGGGAGACACAAAAATGAATGTGTAAGTATAACATACAGTATGTTACGCAGAAATGAAGAAACAAAACAGAGTAGGGTAAAGGGACAGAGTTAAAAGGAGACTGGAGGTGGTAGGTGGAGGCCTTTTAGAGGAGATGGCATCTGAGAAGAGGTCTGAATGACATGAGGGAACAAACCTTGTATCAAAGGCAGAAAAGCGGAGCGCTTGACTGGCTCAGTCAGTGGAGCGTGCGACTCTTGATCTCGGGGTTGTGAGTTCGAGCCCCACATTGGGTGTAGAGATCACTTAAAATCTTGAAAAAAATTTTTTTAATGTTTGTTTATTTCTGAGAGAGAGAGAGAGAGAGAGAGAAAGAGAGAGAGTGGGGGAGGGGCAGAGAGAGAGGGAGACGCAGAATCCCAAGCAGGCTCCAGGCTGTGAGCTGTCAGCACAGAGCCCGACACAGGGCTCGAACCCACGAACTGTGAGATCGTGACCTGAGCCGAAGCTGGACGCTTAACCAACTGAGCCGCCCAAACGCCCCCAAAATAAAATCTTAAAAAAAATAAAATAAAAAGACATAAGAGCAAGGGCAAAGACTCCAAGGTGGGATTCTGGTCCGTGTGGGGGACCTCACAGAGGCCACAGGGGCTATAGCAGAATGACTTAGAGAATAGCAGGAAGGTGTGTGCTGGGGAACAGGGTTGGGCTTGGGGCAGAGAGCAGATTATACGGGGACTCACGGGGTTTTAGTCTTTCTTATTTATTTATTTATTTATTTATTTCTCCGTGCCCACCATGGGGCTTGAACTCACGACCCTGAGATCAAGTCATGTGCTCTACTGACTTGCCTGGGGGAAGCCAGCCAGGCGCCCCCATGGGGTTTTATTCTAAGTGTGAAGACCTCCGAGAAGCAAATGCCAAGAAGGAATTAAACGTGGAGAGTTAAGGGGCTGATGTCTGTGAAGGAGAGAGAAGAGAGGGAGCGGGAGCAGGTGTCGAGAACCCTCAGACAGCGGCGCAGTGGTGCAGGTCTGAGCTCTGTGGGAGGAGGGGAGGGAGGAAGGAGGGCAGGGGAGGGAGAGCCTCAGACTCTACTGTGCTGTTGTAAATGGCGCTGTTTAATAGGAAGTCATCAGCATAAGCAAGCAAGCGACTCTACAAAGATGTAAAGAGAGCAGTGACAGCTATCCTACGGAGAGCACCCAGGGAGGGTTGAACTTGGAAGTGGAGTGCCTTCCCCAAGCTGGGGTTTAGACCTCATTGGAGCAGGTGTGGTTGAAGCCCACGGCAGCGCAAGGAACTTTGCTGGGTCACCCGGACCAGAGCTGGTCCATAGTCAGGGGGTGGGCAAGAAGCAACCCTCAGAGGCCCGAGGGAGCCGAGGCTGGTGGGCAGGTGGGATTGGGGTACCTTTGCAGATGTGAGGCTTGGAGCGTGTGGTATCTGCATTAGGAGCGTTGCAAGAAGATGGTCCTTAGGCCCGAGGGCTGCAAGGTGCTGAGAGACTGTGAACACTGAGCTCATGGCTGTGGCAGATCATCACCGGGCATCCTCACACACTGCTGACTAATCACACGGCCGTGCACGTGCACACACACACACACACACACATCCCAGAACCAGAAAGAGAAGCCTTTCCTCCTGAAATGTCCCCTCCAGCACCCTCTCCTGGCAAAAAGCTTAGCGTCTCACTGTAAAGGAGGAAATGCCGAGTCCAGATCATTATGGCAGAGCAGGTACTGAAGGGTGAATTTGGAGCCGAGAAGCGAGAGGTCGATAGCCGCGCAGCATCTTTGTGACAGTCTCGGCCAGGCCAGTGGGGAGCCCCAGAGCAAAAAATATCCATTAGGGGAGTCCTGTGTTGGCCGAAAGGGACTCCTCCCTAATAACACCCCTGTGCTCCGTCCTCAGCAGGGAGCAGCCCTGGGGGACAGTAGCCTCAGCGTGCGAGCACTGCAGCACTTCTGAAAGAGCAGTGGCAGGAAGTGGTCATACCACCCACCTTACAGCAGGTTCTCTCCAAGAGAGACCCGAACAGCACATCTCCATGGACACCCTCGATGCCATTGGAGGCATTTAACAGGGCAGTCAGGACAACAATATTTATTCAATCACCAAATAGTTATTTGCGTCCACTGTGTGCCAGGGGGGTACAGAGCGAATGAGACCTCGTTCAAGTGTCATGAATTCCGGGTCCTTATGAATCTGACATGCTGCAATGGGGAGACAGACATTAGCCAGATGGCCACTTTAATAAGTTATAGTGCAAATGAATGCTAAGAAGAGGCGGTACCTGGTTGAACTGACCAACAGAGGGAAACTGCACTCAACTAGAGAAGTAGGAGGCGGCTTCCCTGAGGAAGTGTCCTCAGACTTGAGATATGGAAGGTGACTCATAACTAGGTAACAGGGGTGGTAGAACAGCATTCTAGGCAGAGAAAAGCATGTGCAAAGGCCCTGTGGTAGTGAGGACCACGGCATGATAGAGGAAATAAAGGAAGCCCGTTGGGCTATCACACAGAAGAGAAGGAAGATCTGGACTAGGACGGGTGGGGGAGTAGGAAACTCACACAGGGCTTTGTGGGCCCTGCTGCCCCTACCGAAGAGACACATGTGGGGGAAAGCAGGGAAAGATGGAGCTGGGGGAGTGTGTTGGGGCCAGAGTATGGGGAGTCTTGCACATCGATTTGGTTTTTATCTGAAAGGCAACTGCCTGGTCCTGGGCTCTGTGTGGTATGAGAGACCCATTGTATTAGCCACTGCCTTAGCATGAGCGATGCTAGGGATCCAGAGACGGAGCCGACAGGAGCCCTGCCCTCCAGATCCCCCAGCCAGCTGGGCAGGACTGATATGGACACAGCCAGGTGGAGGCTCATGGGGTGTTAGCTACAGAAATGGTCAGCAGTACATTTTGACCTCATTGTTCTGACCCAGCCCCTCGGCCAAGGCAAACAAATCAGATGTTAAACTCGTCAGTTTTTTCGCCTGCAGTAATGCTGTGTAACAACCCCCAAAACTTGGTGACTCACAACGTTGAGCATTTATTTCTACTTTCATGGGCTTGTGGGTTGGCTGAGGCTCTGCCAGGATCAGCCAGGTTTAGTTCCGGACTGTGGGTTAGTACTTTGGTTTTCTGGGGCGTCTTTTAGGTTCCTGGACCCACTAAACAATTCCCTGGACACCAGGTGGGTGTATGAAAATTCAACTCAATTCGGACACTGTGTATTTGGAAATAGCGTCAGCTTCCACAGGTTAAGGGTTCGGTTCTGCGAGACTGCCCCGCCCCCTACTTTAAGACCCCCCCCCCCGCCCCCCCCCGCCAAGGCCAAGCCCAGGTTGTTACCTGCACTTTTGACGGACTGGCTGTAAGTCGGAGGATCCCACGACCCCCCCCTTGAGTTTGATTAATTTACCAGCACATCTCACGGAACTCGGGAAACCCACTTACTCACTGGATTACCAGTTTCTTATAAAAGGACATAACTCAGGAAGAGCCAGATGGAAGAGAGCATGGGGAAAGGCATAGAGCTGCCATGTCCTGTCCGGGCATTGCTGTCATCACATCTCCACGTGCTCACCAGTCCAGCAGCTCTCCGAACCCTGTCCTTCTGGGGGTTTATGGAGGCTTCATTACATAGCCATGATCGATGAAATCATTGGCCATTGGGGATTGATTCAACCTCCGGGGGGGCCCCCTCTCCCTCCCCAGGAGTGGGATGGGGTTGGGGGTGGGGTGTGTGGGAACTGAAAGTCCAACCCTCTAATCCTGTGGTTTGTTCTCTGGGCAACCCATCCCAAGATGGGGTCCAAAAAAAAAAAAAAAAAAATCACATCATTGACATAACAAGAGACACCTTTGTGGCTCTCACCACTTCAGGAAATTCCAAGGGTTTCAGAAGCTCTGTGCCAGGAGCCAAATAGGTAGATTTCTTAGTATAGATCACAACATCACAGGCTGCCGTGACAAAATACTACAGACTGAGTGGCTTAAACAACAGAAAACTGGGTTTTCTCACAGTTCCGGAGGCTCCAAGTCCAAGATGTTGGCAGGATTGGTCTCTCCTGTTGCGTCTCTCTTTGGCTTGCAAAGCCACCTTCCTGCTACGTCCTCACATGTTCTTTCCTTTCTGCATGCACGTCCCTGGTGTCTCTTTGCATGTCCAGATTTCCTCTGCTTACAGACACGCCCGTCAGCTTGAGTTAAGGCCTTTCCTAATGACCTCATTTTAACTTCATTACCTCTTTAAAATTCCTATCTCCAAATACCCTCACATTCTGAAGTTAGGGCTTCAACATAACGAATTCAGAGGAGACGTGACTCAACCCACAAGAGTTGGGTTCAAAGTGATTCCATGTGTCTCCTTGTTCTGGGAGCTGCGGGCACTGAGGGCATTTTTGTCTCTTGGCAGAAGTCAGAGACTGCCGAGGGGGCAGGGGGATGGGTTGGGACACGTGATGCTCTTAAAGCCCGGGCTCCACAGAATCAGCACCACCTTCCACTGGTCCAAGCAAGTCCTCTGGTGTTCCGGTTACCGTTGCTACCTTCCAAACCACCCCAAAACGTAGTGGCACAAAGCAGCCATTTTATTCTGCTCGCCAATTCTCTGGGTCAGGAATTCAGGCAGGGCACAGTGGTTACTGTTTGCCTGTGTTCTAGAATGTTTGAGGTCTCGGCTGGGAACACTCCAGAGGCAGTGGCCAGAATGTTCTGGAGGTGTGTTCACTCTGGTGGTTGACGCTGGCTGTCAGCTGGCTGAGCCGGCCTGCTCTGTCAACCGGACATCCTTCTTTTGTGGCATGCCCGGGTGGTCTCTCTGTGTGGGCTAGTTTGGGCTCCCTCAGAGCCTGGTGGGCGGGTCCCAAGAGAGCACTCCAAGAGAACAAGAAGAAAGGGTATTGCACTCTCACAGTCTAGCCTCGGAAGACACATAGCATCACTTCTGCCGAACCCTGTTGGTCAAGGCACTCACAAAGCTCCACCCGCGTTCAAGAGGGAGCGGACGTAGACTTCCCTACCCGATGGTCACAGTGTAAGATGCAAGATGCACGTGAGATGGGAAATATGGTTGTGGCCACCTTTGGACAATATAGTCTGCCACCCGCAGCCAAGCCCAACATCAACGGGCAGAGAAATAGCTTCCGTCGGAGTACACGTGGCAAGCGTGGGGTGGAGGGAAACTGTGAGCAAATACCACCCCCTCTCACAGATGGGGAGAAGTAACCAACACACAGTCATGTTGATAAAAGCTAAAACTGGGGCACCTGGGTGGCTCAGTCGGTTAAGTGGCCGACTTCGGCCCAGGTCATGATCTCGCGGTCCGTGAGTTCGAGCCCCGCGTCGGGCTCTGTGCTGACAGCTCAGAGCCTGGAGCCTGTTTCAGATTCTGTGTCTCCCTCTCTCTGGCCCTCCCCTGTTCATGCTTTGTCTCTCTCTGTCTCAAAAATAAATAAACGTTAAAAAAAAATTAAAAAAAAAAAGCTAAAACTGACCCACAGTAACTTGGATGTCGACAAAACTTCAAACAATAACATTTTGACATTTAGATTGTCAAATTTAGACCTGAGAATTCGGGCGAGGGGCGCCTGGGTGGCTCAGTGGGCTGAGCGTCCAACTTCGGATCAGGTCATGATCTCACGGTTCGTGAGTTCAAGCCCTGCATTGGGCTCTGTGCTGACGGCTCAGAGCCTGGAGCCTGCTTCGGATTCTGTGTCTCCCTCTCTCTCTGCCCCTCTCCTGCGCATGCTCTGTCTTTCTCTGTCTCTCAAATAATAAAATAAAACATTAAAAAAAAATTTTTTTTTAATCGGACCAAATAGAAATAATGGATACTAGCAGACAATGCATAATGGCAGAAAACCCTTGAAATCAGATGTGGATGGGGCGCCTGAGTGGCTCAGTTGGTTAAGATTCTGACTTCAGCTCAGGTCATGATCTCATGGTGCATGAGTTTGAGCCCCACATCAGGCTCTGTTCTGATAGCTCAGAGCTTGGAGCCTGCTTTGGATTCTGTGTGTGTCTCTCTCTCTGCCCCAGCCCCACTTGTGCTCTCTCTTTGTCTCTCAAAAATGAACAAATGTTAAAAAAATTAAAAAAAAAAAAAAGGAATGAAATGTGGGTAAAAATGACTGAGGAGAGAATCACATCTTGTTGGCAGCATTTACTCCACAAGGTCAAGTTGATTGCAATGAAAAAATAATTTTGTAAAATTAAATTTAAAATGGCAAACATTGGAAAGAATTTGACTTTGGTCATAAAATAACTGATTGAGGAATAAAATTGACTTCAGGCAGCTTGCTCAAGAAAGCTCTCTCTTAAAAAAAAAAAAGCCCTTTCTTGATGTATTAGAATTAGTGTAATTCTGATAAAAATATTTGGAGTCAAAACTCATAGTCAAAATAGTCTTGGGATAAACACAACCATGAGGTCAAAATGTCCTGTAATAGTAAAATTATCAGTAAAAACAAAGAAAGAGAGAGACTGCAAAGACAGATAAGGAACTAACAAGTATTTATCTGTATGAGAGACAGAGGGCTGATTTCCTTAATATGTTAAAAAAAAAAAAACACCTGGGGTGTGCCTGGGGGGCTAGTCAGTTAAATGTCATACTCTTGACTTCGGCTCCGGGACATCATCTCACGGTTTGTGAGTTCAAGCCCCGAGTCGGACTCCACACTGTCAGTGCAGATTCTCTGTCTGTCTCTCTCAAAATAAATAAGTAAATGTAAAAAAAAAAAAAAAAAAAACCAAACCTGGGGTGCTGGGGTGGCTAAGTTCGTTGATCTCAGCTCAGGTCTTGATCTCAGGATTGTGAGTTCAAGACCCTTATTGGGTGTGGAGCCTACTTAAAAAAAAAAAGTACCTGACCTGGATGGCTCAGTCAGTTGAGCATCCGACTCTTGATTTTGGCTCAGGTCAAGATCCCAAGGGCATGGGATTGAGCCCTGCTCTGGGCTTTGCAGTGAGTGTGGATTCTGCTTAAGATTCACTCTCTCTCTCAAATTAAAAAATATTGGGGCACCTCAGTTGAGCATCCGACTTCAGCTCAGATCATGATCTTGCCATTCCCGAGTTTGGGCCCCACATCAGGCTCTGTGCTGACAGGTCAGAGCCTGGAGCCTGTTTTGGATTCTGTGTCTCCCTCTGTCTCTCTCTCTCTGTCCCTCCCCCGCTCATGCTCTCTCTCTCAAAAATAAACATTGGGGCGCCTGGGTGGCGCAGTTGGTTGAGCGTCCAACTTCGGCTCAGGTCATGATCTCACGGTTTGTGAGTTCAAGCCCCGCATCAGGCTCTGTGCTGACGGCTTGGAGCCTGGAGCCTGGAGCCTGCTTCAGATTCTGTGTCTCCCTCTCTTCTGCCCCTCCCCCACTTGCACTCTGTCTCTCTGTCTCAAAAATAAAATAAACATTCAAATAAATAAATAAAATAAACATAAAAAAATAAAATAAGTTTATTGATACTTGTTTTGTGCTTGAACACACAGCCTACCCTGAAGCACATTTTCATGTGTATGGAAGAATATGTATTCTGCTGTTGTTGGGTGGGGTGTTCTATAGATGTCTGGTAGGGCTGGTTGGTTTCTAGTGATGCTTACATTGTCGATTTCTTCTCATTTCCTTTTGTGTATATTTTTAAAATATTCTCTTCACCGTCACCATGGGGATTTCAATTAACATAGGAAATTCAGAACAATCTCGCATTGATACCCATTTAATTTGAGTAACATATAAAAACCACTTCATGCTCCCCCTTTCCGTTATTCTAATTATTCTATCATTCTAATATTTTCTATTATTTTGTCACAAATTGTGTCTTTATACATTGTGTGCCCATTAACATAGAGTTCTAAGTTTTTAGGCATTTGTATGTTATTTTTAAAATATTTATTTATTTAAGCAATCTCTATACCCAGCATGGGGTTTGAACTCACAGCCCTGAGATCAAGAGTTATCTGCTCCTCCTACTGAGCCAGCCAGATGCCCCCCCTTTTTTTTATCCATTTGTGTTTCTTGTTTTTAAAATACACACTTTTTATTTTTTTTATTTTTATTTTTATTTATTTATTTATTTAAAAAAATTTTTTTAACGTTTATTTATTTTTGAGACAGAGACAGAGCATGAACGGGGGAGGGTCAGAGAGAGGGAGACACAGAATCTGAAACAGGCTCCGGGCTCCGAGCAGTCAGCACAGAGCCCGACGCGGGGCTCGGACTCACGGACCGCGAGATCATGACCTGAGCCGAAGTCGGACGCTTAACCGACCGAGCCACCCAGGCGCCCCAAATACACACTTTTTAAAATAATTTTTTAAAAGTTTATTTATTTAGAGAGACAGAGAGAGGGGAGGGGAGGGGCAGAGAGAGACAATCCCAAGCAGGCTCCGAACTGCCAGCACAAAGCCTGACGTGGGGTTTGAACTTGCGAACCATGAGATCATGACCTGAGCTGAAATCAAGACTTGGACGCTTTCCTGACTGAGGCACCCAGGCACCCCTATCCCTTTGCATTTTAAATCATGTAGGAGACAAAGAAAGTTATAACCCCAAAATATAATAATGCTTCTTTTATATCTATGTAGTTACCTTTATCAGAGTTCTTTATTTCTTTATATGTCTTCAAATTTCACTGATTTGTACCCTTTATCATTTCCTTCCTCCTTCTTGCTTTGAGTTTACTTTGCTCTTTTTCTAGTTTCTTGAGGTGGGAGCTTAGATTGTTGAACTGAGACTTTTTCTCTGTTCTTTAAAAAAATTTTTTTTAATGTTTATTTATTTTTGACAGAGAGAGCATGAGCGGGCGGCGGCGGGGGGGGGGGGGGTGTGGCACAGAGAGAGAGGGGACACAGAATGTGAAGCAGGCTCCAGGCTCTGAGCTGTCAGCACAGAGCCCGACGTGGGGCTCGAACTCATGAACCGTGAGATCATGACCCGAGCCGAAGTCGGACGCTCAACCTACTGAGCCACCCAGGCGCCCCGACTTTTTCTCTGTTCTGATGTGTGCATTTCTGGTACACACTTCCCTCTCAGCACTGCCCTTGCCGTGTCCTGCAAGTTTTGATATGTCATGCGCTCATCTCATTCAATTCAATGTATTTTTTAAATTTCCCTAGAGTCTTCTTCTTTGACTCGTGCATGATTTAGAAATGCGTTGTTTAGCTTTCTGAGTGTTTGGAGATTTCGTCTCATCTTCCTGTTGTTAATTTCCAGTTTGAGTCTCCTGAGGTCAGAGAACACATCGTGTGATTCCCATTCTTTTAAATTTGTTGGGGTTTGTTTTTTGTTTTATGTCCAGAATATGGTCTATACTGAGATATATTCAGCGGGCACTTGGAAAGAGTGAGTATTCTGCTGTTGAATGCCACGTTCTCTGAATGTCAACTGGATTCCATTGTTGATGGTGCTGTAGAGAGTTCTTCTATACTGTTGGTGACTTTCTGTCTAGTCGTTCTGTCAGTTGTTGAGAGAAGTGTATTGTTAATTGTGGATTTGTCTGTTTCTCTTTTCCATCAGTTTTTGCTGCTTGCGTGATCTTTTTTATCCTTTTTTCCTCCATCTGCCTATACATTTGAAGTGAGGTTTTTTGTTTTGTTTTGTTTTGTTTTAAGTTTATTTACTTACTTTGGAGACAGTGTGAGCAGGGGAAGAGCAGAGAGAGAGAGAGAGGGAGAGCGGAGCCTGCCAGACGCAGGGCTCGAACCCACAAACCGTGATGGTGGTTGCCGTAGGTATAACATCACGTGCACATAACACAGTCTACCGGCGCCCTCATTTTGCAATTTGAGTGAAGTGTAGAAACTTTACCCTCTTCACATCCCTTTACCCACTTTCGTTGTTGCCAGGTGGGGGTGGAATCGTGGGCTCCCAGTGTGTCTGCATCGATGTGTGGGAAGGAGGAGGCAGGCGAGGAGGGCTCGTTACTGGCCAGCAGACATGAAAGTCCTGGCTCCCTTGGCCTTACGACATCCCACACTGGTGGGAGTGTCTGGGCACCTTGACTCATGAGGTTGGACGGAGTCACCAAATCCCCACTTGGCCTTCGCTGATGTGGATAAGGCCACTGTTTTTCCCATGGTGTTTGGCTGGAGTGGAGCTCTTACTGTCTAGAAATGTTCTACCCTGCTGGCTTGTTCCTTTCCTAATCCCTTGACTAGACAAAGTAGGCTTTTGTTGGGGCTGTGTTGTCTTTTCTGTGCCCATTGGCTTTTTTTGGGTAGCCAAAAAAGCCAGCTCCAGCTTCTTTGGCTCCAAGTCTGGGATCTCTGAGGCAAAAAGAAAACCCATAGGACTTGCCACTGGGTCATTCCTGGGGTCCTGAGGTCCCTGGCCTGTCTGCCTTCTCTTCACTTTTCAGTTTTCTTATGCTTGTTTTATATGCAATGTCCAGGGTTTTTAGCTTAATTAGGTGAAAAAGGAAAAAGCGGATCTGCTTCATTTTCCTAAAAGTGCGAGTATAGATAGAAGCAGGGTCACTTGTCCGGAGGAGTTTCTGCCAGGCGGCATTTTACCGATTGCGTTCCGTGTAGCACTTCTTGTGCCCCTGTATTTTCCATCCATGGTGGTTACATTTAGAAGCTTTGGTCACACGCAGAGCCGACTTTCGACAAGAACATCTCAGGGGCGTGCTGTGTTCTCTGACCAGGAGGCGCACGATGGCAGCGTCCTCGGGTGCCATTTGCAGCCCCTGCCGGTCATTGTGTGGATTCATTAACTTATCAGGGACACAGATGGCTTTCAAATTATTAAAAGACGCCAACCTCAATTAGAGTTTTGAAAATGAAATTTTAAAGTATAGGGTACTATTTTTTTTTCCTCAGCCAGATTGACAAAAGATCAAAGAGTGTTCACGCGGATGTTGGCAAGGGTGCAGGGGACACGCAGTTCCACGGGATGACAGCTTTGGCTGTCTCCATCAAAATAACACATGCATATATCCTTTGGCCCAGTGATTCTACTTCTATGAATATCCCGTGGGTGTACATGTGTATGTGCAAAATGACGGATACACCAGGCTGTTGATTGCAGTACTGTTTGGATTAGCAAGAGTTGAGAACTACCAAATTGTTCCTCCCTCCAGGAGAGTTTCCCAGCTGGTGTGCTACATAGTTTCGTGAGCTGTGGCAGACATGTTTTTGCCCCGGCCACGTGCCCTTAAGCCCGTCCTCAGAAGTCATGTGTAAATTTGGTGGACAGTTCTCATTCAAGGAACAGGCGCCTTGCCTTGTCCTTTTGACCATAGGTTGATGCCGGGCCCAAGCCTGGGGCAGGCAGGAAGTGCCAAATGCTGGGGAGAAATACACGGGAGCAGCCCTCAGCCAATGAGGATGGGAGTCGTTCAATGAATACATTGAGGTTCTTGTCCCTAGAACGTTCTACAAGTTTTTCAAAGGATGCCCTGGAAAAGAGCCCCATTGTCTCAAGTGGCAATTTACGTGCCATTGTACCCTGTGTTGGCCTGCCCTGCCTCGCTGTCCCTGCTGTCCTAGGATCACCACTTAAACTGCTTTTACACCTGAATCCTTACTTTAGACTTCGCGTTTAGTGGATATCCATAAGACACAGAGCTTGGGCAGTTGGAGTCCCAAGACTAGTCCCCTCAGGGGTCCTTAGAGCAGTGGTAGGGGATGATGGAAGGGGGTGGTCTGACAGCTTAGCCTAAAAGCACGTACATTTATGGTGCCAGATGCCATTCTTAAGCACTTCACAAGCATAAAACCTGCACTAAATCTGCATAACCACCCATTATTATCATCTCCATTTTACAGGTGAAGAAACTGAGGCACAGGGAGGTTAAGGACACCGGGCTATCCTAGGAAGTATGGTTTCAGAGCCCTGCTCCTAACTGCTACACAGCCTGTGTCTCCTCTGGCCCTCACTGCTCCACCAGGATGCGTTGAGCATGGCAAAGGTTGGGCTCTTTCTTCCTGGATGTCTACTGCAGGGATCAGCCACGGGGCACGTGGCCACCCGTCCTCCACAAGGACCTTCACACAAAGTCTGTGGAGCCACCGGAGAAATTTGTTTTCCAGGTGCCCCAGCAGCTTGGCATGAAGTCCAGGTGAGACTGATGTGTCGAGAAGGGATGGTCAACCAGCTGCAGAGAGATGTCCTGCCACATAAATGGTTTGTAAATAAGGGCTTTATCATTATTTTTATTTATTGCTATTATTTTTACAAGGCAATTAGGACAGTGAACAGGTGTTTTGTTTTGTTTTGTTTTGCAGGGGGCGGGGTGGGGGGCACTGAACAGTTGTTCTGCTTTGCAGGGGTGGGGTAGGGGGCACTGTTTTTTACATCAGTGCAATTTGAGCCGAGCCTTCCTGACAAGGCACTGGTCATTTCCCCACTCAGCAGCAAATTTACAAACTATCTTGTTGGCTAGCCACTGCATTGTTTATATTCCTTTTTATTTTATTTTCAGAACTTTTTCTTTCTTATGCTTATATTCTTGGTACCTCAGTGTTTTTTGTTTTTTGTTTTTTTTTTTGGGAGTAGCTGCAACATTTATTTATTTTTGGGACAGAGAGAGACAGAGCATGAACGGGGGAGGGGCAGAGAGAGAGGGAGACACAGAATCCAAAGCAGGCTCCAGGCTCCGAGCCATCAGCCCAGAGCCTGACGCGGGGCTCGAACTCACGGACCGCGAGATCGTGACCTGGCTGAAGTCGGACGCTTAACCGACTGCGCCACCCAGGCGCCCCTCAGTGTTTTGTTTTTTAATATTTTATCTTTAATTTCTACACCCAATGTGGGGCTTGAACTCACAACCCCGAGATCAAGATCAAGAGCCAGCCAGACACCTTGATACTTTTAAGTATCGATGTTTTAAGAATGACTTCCTCAAATTTTAAGATTGGCAAATATTATCCCGATAGATTTGTCTTATTTGATTTTTTCAAATGTTTATTTTGAGAGACAGAAAGAGCAAGTGGGGGAGGGGCAGAGAAAGGAACAGAGAGAATCCCAAGCAGGCTCTGCACTGTCAACACTGAGCCCAACACAGGGCTCAATCCCACGAACTGGACCATGAGATCGTGACCTGAGCTAAAATCAAGACTCAGACGTTTAACCAACTAAGTCACCCAGGTGTCCCTGTCTTATTTGTTTTAATAAATATCCATGCTCTAATGTTAGAATTCTGGTCATATGAAGTATTAATTCCCTCCTAAATTATTGAAACTGCCCCATTCCTGAGGGCTCATATATGAACACTTAGCTTGAACAATTCCGTGCAAACAGCCCATGAGTTCTTATGAAATTTAAATGGTTTTACCACAAAGTCTGTCCCTGCCTTCTTTCCTTCCTTTCTCCCTCTTTCCCTGCCTCCTTTCCTCTCTTCCTGTGTGCTGTGCAGCCTTGCCTAGTGTTAATAAGTCACAATCTTCTCAAAAAAAAAAAAAAAAAAAAAAAAAAAAAGACTGGAAAGCTTTATGTCATTTCCTGTGTTCTGGAACTCATCATTACTTTAAAATACCTGAGTGAGGAGCACCTGGGTGGCTCAGTCGGTTAAGCGGCCGGCTTCGGCTCAGGTCATGATCTCACAGTCCATGAGTTCGAGCCCCGCGTCGGGTTCTGTGCTGACAGCTCAGGGCCTGGAGTCTGTTTCAGATTCTGTGTCTCCCTCTCTCTCAGACCTTCCCCTGTTCATGCTCTGTCTCTCCCTGTCTCAAAAATAAATAAAACGTTAAAAAATATATATTTTTAAATACCTGAAATGAAAAAGTTCATTTGGATTTGAAATCCACTTGAATATATTTGTCAATTAAATAAAGGGAAGAGCTGTTGGAATGTTTAAATATAATTTCAATTGTAAGCTTTGGGATGGTTAAATTTTTTCTTTTAGCACCTACTTGCAGCTATGAAGTCTCTTGTTGATGTCAACTACCAAGAATTTGAAGGGATCATCATTAATAAGCCTTGATTGGAAATTGTGTGAACCATTTTGATTATAAAAGCTCATATAAAATATTTGTGTCTCTTTTTTTTTTTTTTTTTTTTTTTTTTTAAATTTTTTTGTTTCGACGTTTATTTATTTTTGGGACAGAGAGAGACAGAGCATGAACGGGGGAGGGGCAGAGAGAGAGGGAGACACAGAATCGGAAACAGGCTCCAGGCTCCGAGCCATCAGCCCAGAGCCTGACGCGGGGCTCGAACTCCCGGACCGCGAGATCGTGACCTGGCTGAAGTCGGACGCTTAACCGACTGCGCCACCCAGGCGCCCCAAAATATTTGTGTCTCTTAAGAAATAAGTTTTAAAATAGGTATATTGCTGTTTCAAAGTTCATTATGAAATATATTTCATTTTTCTCATTATAAATATAGTATATAGAAATGAATTCCGTCCCCTTCCCCGGACCCACATGGACAGTCTGAAACTCCTTCCAACTTTTCCTCAGTGTGCAATTTCAGTATTTTATGCACATGCCATAGCATGTATAAAGTTGGAAATCACTGAGTTAGATAGAGGTCTGGTTAAAATACTACACAGCTAGAATAAATCATGAAGCTGTCATGAGTATTGATAACTGTTGAACCTGTATGATGAGTACACGGAGATTCCTGTATGAGTATGTAAACGTGTATAAGACATTACTTAGGGAGAAAATGCAAGGCAGTGTAGGTCTGTTACCATTTGTGTAAAAAAAGGCAGGGAGGATAAAAGTATATTTATATCCATGTATTTGTATGTGAAAAGATGTTTCCAGAAGGATCAAAAATCTGAAGAGGGGCCTGAGTGGCTAAGGTTTGGGCAAGGGACACATTGTGGGGATAGGGGTGGGGGAAATGCTGGAGACTTTGGTGTTGAACTAAAGAGAATGATGACCCTGAGCACAGGGACAGCAGTTGCAAGCTCTGAATCTAACACCCAACGATTGGAAGTGTAGAGGTCCTTCTGGTGAGCCGGATGGAGGACGGAGGACACCGGGGAAAGCTGGCCAGGTGGGAGACAGAGGTCATGGGCGCTACGGAAGGGCAGAGGCAGTGGGCGTGGCTTCAGGTCTCACCAGCCTCGACCACCAGGGGGCAGCCAAGCCTGCTCCTGAAGGCGTGAGGGGCGGAGCGTCCGAGGCAGGTTCCCGCCTCCAGCTCCGTCCCCGGCTGGAGCGCCCGCCCATAGAGTCCTCGTTTTCCCAGACCCTTTCGGGACCTCGGCTGCTACAGGTGGAACTGTATAGGAAGCCCGCCCCATGGTGGGGTCATCGCTGCCGCACCCTCCCCACTCCCTCAACCAGCCTCCCCCAAGCTCTTTTGGGTTATTTCATTCAATCTGGACCACAGTCGTGTGAGATGGGTACTGCCATCAATCCCATTTACGGAGGTGCAAGTTGGAGCACAGAGAAGGTAGGTAGCTTGCCCAAAGTCACAAGCCCAGGAAGGGTGATACAGGAAACACACCTGACTTGCCCACCCTGAGAACCAGAACCTTAATCAAACCATGGCTCCTTCACTGGTCTCCAGGTTTCTACTCTGCTCCCCTCCAGAACCTTCTCCACACAGCTGCCAGAGGGTGTTTTGGGGCCCTACGGGGGCATATCATTCCCTGACAACTTCCCTCTGGCTCTCACTGCCCTCAGGATCAAGTGCAGCCCCCACATCCCACCGCTCTGGCATCACCTTGACCCAGGAGGCCTTCTCAACTCGACACACCCATTTTCCTTCAGCCTGAAGAAAACTTATTCACCCTGTGCACTTGCTTCTTCTTCACCAGGACCACTCTTCTTGCTTCCCCCATTCTTTTAGTTAACTCCTACATTCTTCCAGCCCTAGATCTCATTACCTCGTCTTCTAGGGAGCCTTCCCTGACTCCTGACTCCCAGACAAGCTCAGGCTCCACATTAAATACTATTGGGGCACTCACTATGAGCCTCTTAAGTTGCACTGGCCTCAGAAATGTGCTTCACTGTTGTAATTATAATGGTGTCACCATTCCAAAAACTCCCCAATCACCCTTGATTCCTCTTTCTTGACCGATTTCTAATCCATCAGTAAATCCTGTGGGATCTACCATTAAAATGTTACCTCAAGTCTGACTCCTTCCTACCTCCTTCCCCACTAGGTCCTTCATTAGTCTTGCCATTCTTCCTCATGGTCACCCAGATTCCACCTTTGCCCTCCAGCAGCCAGACCCATCCTTGTATTTGTCTGTTTTCCCAAGAATGGGAGTTCCATAAAGGAAGGGCCTTGTTCACTGCAGAATCCCCAGGGCTCTAGGACTGTGCCTGTGCCAGGCAGGCCTCAGTAAATACTTGCCAAGTGGCTGTTTCTTCCCCTAGAATGTCAGTTCCTGGGGGCAGGGACTGTGTCCATCCTGTTCACACACAGCCCCAGTGGCTCGGCACACAGCAGGCACTCAATAAAAACTCCATCAATGGCAGGTGGAGAGATTCAAGCCCAGAGGGAGCTCCCCTGCAGCACCCCTGCCCAGCAGCCAGCCGCACAGCCCCTCCTTCCCCAGCCCAGGGCACACAAGAGCCCAGGTCCTTTGCTCACTGAGTCAACACAGTTTATTACTGAACTGCACTTTCACCTTCACACAGACTATTTCAAAGAGCTGGAACAAGTGTGGGGTGGGGGCTGAGTTGGGGGGGGGGGAAACAGTTGCCCCTAAGGAGCCAGGACCCCCAGCTGGCTTCCCCAGACCAGGGGAGGGGAGGGAGCATCAGGCCGTTCAGTCTCCGGGCACCAGCTCTCCACGTGCACACGCACAGCAAGCCAGCAGCTCCTCACACATAAATACAGACACGCTTAACAAAAATAGTATATCATCTTCACAAGGAATAAAAACTAGTCTTGAATATGTACAGCAGAGAGCCTGGGATGGCTAGGGGTAGGCCGGGACCCCCGGGGATGAGACAGGCCATGGGTGGAGTAGAGGGAGGCCTGAAGGACTCCTGGCCAGGCCACTCTGACCTTGGCAGCCTGGTGACCCAGGCTGAATGGGGGTGGGGCACACACCTGTTTGACCAGGTAGGACTGGCCCTTCCAGCCACCCCCACCTACACCTCGTGCATCAGGGTCTCCTTCCTGCCCTTCCTGCCTGAGGTAGGGAAGACTCTAGGGCTCCCACAGCTGCTCCCTGTAGCTCCCCTTCACGTCTGGGCCGAGGCCCCCGAACCCCTGAACTCTGTGGGCAGCAGCCCAAGGCAAAGATGCCACAGGCTGATCTCGCAGGAAGTGAGGCAGCTGAGGCCATAAACAGCTCTGGGGCACCTGCCTCGGGCCCAGTTGGTCCCTTAGTAATGGTCATGGGAGCCAAGGGAAAGGAAGGGGAAAGGAACTAGGGTGGTGCTAAACTGCAAGGGCCACCCTAGCTTTGGCATGGGGTGCTTCCTGCAGCTACAGCCCCCCACCCTGGGTGGGGCTGGCCTCTAGCCAGAGGCCTCTGGAGGACACTGGGATTGGGGTCAGGGACTTTGGCCAGGCCAGAGGTGGAGAGGGGGTCCTGGTCCTTGTTTCTTTATCCCAAGCAGCTTGAATCCCTAATTAGTCAAAAGTGGCCCCTAAGTGGCTCTTGGGAAGGTGGGGATGATAGGAAGGGGACCTAGATCCTGGAAGGGATAGGGAATGATCAATTCTGAGGCCACAAACATCAAAACGAAGGCAATCTAGTCTCTCCTGGGGAAAAGGGTCAGAAAACTTTCCAGCTCCCTGGCAAGAAAGCATTCTCAGGGAGGCTAAGGGGTTGGGGGGTTCCACCAAACAGGCAGGGCCCTCCAGCCCCCAACCACATACACCCCCACACCTGCCAGCTTCCATGGGGCAGATTTTGGGGAAACTCTGTGGGTTCTGAGGCCAGGAGAACAGAGGTGTGGGGAAGGCGGCTTTCACAGAAGCATGGTAGATTTCTAGAAAACTAATTGCAGGGGACCAGGTCTAGGCCCAACCCTGTGATGGGTAGGTGGCCACAGGCTGCATGTAGTGGTTCTCCTGGTGGCAATGGTTGCTGGATAAAGGGATGTGGTGGGGGCAGGGTAGGGCAGGGAGGGTAAGTGGGTGGTCAGTGTCTGGTCATTTCCGACTGAAGAGTGAGCCCAGCAGAACCACGCCAGCCACAGTCATGCCTGTCAGGAACCAGCGGTTGAAGCGCTCCTGGCCCTTCCGGCTCTCGGCCGCTGCATTGTTCCCGTAGAGTTCCACAAAAGTGTCCTGCAGGGAGAAGAAGAGAAGGTGCTATTTGAGTCCTTTGACAGTAACATGGAGGGTAGGAGAAGGGGGCCATCTGCTGCAATGATGATTTGAAAAACTATAGCCATCCGTGCCTCCTCTGGGCCAGATACAGGGTTAAAGGCAGCCCTTCTGGGGCGCGTCCGACTTCAGCCAGGTCACGATCTTGCGGTGCGTGAGTTCGAGCCCCGCGTCAGGCTCTGGGCTGATGGCTCAGAGCCTGGAGCCTGTTTCCGATTCTGTGTCTCCCTCTCTCTCTGCCCCTCCCCCGTTCATGCTCTGTCTCTCTCTGTCCCAAAAATAAATAAACGTTGAAAAAAAAAATTAAAAAAAAAAAAATAAAGGCAGCCCTTCTTCCTGATGCCCAGCTGGGGATGACCAACACACATTATTGTTGAGATAACAGGTGCAAAGCTGGGAAGGAGCTTTGTCCAAGGTGAGCTGGCTAAAAAGTGGTACTGGAGAAGCTGCGGGAAAGAGATAGGCAGGGGCAGGGAGGTGACAGGAGGCTAGGTGGCTGGAGCAGAGGGCAGGAAAGAAGGGGACAGGGGAGAAGAGGGTAAAGTGGTGATCGAGAGCTGGCCCATGTGTGGTCTGGAAGCAGAGGGGGAGCATGGAGTTGAGTCTGTGAGTAGCCTTCCCACTGCTGTGACACAGGGAGGGGACAGGGAGGGAGAGGAGATGGGGCTAAATTCCCAGTGATTCAGGGGCAGGTCAAGTCTGGGGATTATGAGCCAAAGGCTCCTTCTCCCTCTGGAGGGAGCCTCTGGCCAGGATGAGTGATGGGTAGACAGAGCGGGGCAGAGTAGAGGGGCAGCAATGATGATGCAGGACTGGGACAGGATCTAGGAGGCCCTGTCCATGTCTTTCGGCCTGCCTCCAGGGGGCGTGACTCTGGGCCCAGGAGGAGGTGAGCAACAGCCTTCAGCCCTGAGGCCAGTCAGGAGGGAAGCACATGATATGGGGAAGGTAGGGCTGTGGGTTAAATTACCCAGCCCAGGGCGGAGCCAGCCTGTGGGGCAGGGAGAGGGGGTTTGCAGTACCCTTTAGTGAGTCAGCTTTGCTCCCTATTTGTCCTCTAATCCTCCCAACAATGCTGCAGTACAGACCCTCTCTTCCCATTTACAGACCAGGAGCCTCTGGGCCTAGGGAGGTGTGTATCTAGAGTGTGAATGGATCACCTGCTGGTCCCAGGGCCCATGTTCCTCCTCTCCACCAAGAAGGTGGGCCCTCATTTCCACCTGGTCCCAACTGGCTGAGTGGTGGCTGCTCCCTCAGACCAGTTGGTTCCAAGTTCCACCAGGCCAGTTTGCTCACTGTGATGTGTGCCTGGCCTTCCTTCTGGTCTTGACAAGCCCCCTCAGTCCATGCTCCACACAGAGGATTTTTAAAAACATAGATCAGATCACGGCACGCCTGGGTTTAAAGTCCTCCAACAGCTTTCCCTTGCACTTAGAAAGCCAGTGTCATTTTTGCTCACATCCTGGTACCTAGCAGAGTGCCCTGTGCACCAAACTGCCAAGATGACTCAAAGACTCCTGAGTGTTTATTAAGCCATCAGGGAAACAGCAGAGACACCGAAGCTGCAGCCCCTACCAGATAGTTTACGATGTATGGGGGGAAAACCACTAGAAAAAGTCCCTCCATTCAGGCCATGTCACTCCTTCCCATCTCATCCCAAGCTCTCAGCCTTCACAAGGCTTCCTATCACACCTGGAATAAAGCCCTCACTCCTCACCACGGCCAGCGAGGTCTCGCGGAACCTGCTCCTCCCTCCCGGCTGCACACTCACCACACGGGTCTCCTTGCTTTTCCTCCAACATCTGCTTGGGAGCTTGCTGTTCTCACTGCCTGGAGCACTTGACCCCAGATCACCACCCACCTCACTCCCTCATTTCACTGCCGACTCTGCTCAAATGTCATCTCCTCAGAGAGGCCTGCCTTGGCCACCTCGTCTAAAATGGTACCCATCCTCCTCTCTACCTGTCCTCTTACCCTGTTTTATTTTTCTCCCCAGCACTTCTCATAACGGTGCATAATGAACAGATTCAACACTTTGTTTCGTCTCTTGCACTAGGTGTGGCTTGACGAGGGCAGAGCTCCTGTCTTGTCTCTATATACCCAGTGCCTGGAACAGTGTCTGGCACGTGTTGGTGCTCAATAAACACATGAGTAGAATGAAGGTACTACAAGTCTACTAAGTGCCACGTAGTTACCCATTTCACCTTCATCAGCTAGATTTGAGCCCCATTTCACACTGGAGAGGGAAGACCTTGCCTGGGGTCAGCCGGCTAACAGGTGGCAGAGCCAGGATCAGGACGCAGGGACACTCAGCTCCAAAGGAAGCATGGCTATAGCAGGACACTTCCCTATGTGGGGGGCTGGGATGACGTGTCCTGTCAGTAGCGCTAAAATGGGATTCTAGAAAGAGGGGGTGGAGTTGAGGAGGAGCCCTGGGTCTGGAGAGAGAAGGGCAGTGGTGTGGCAGCAGCCAGCCTCCTAATTCTCTGGCCTTGTCGCTGCCCAGGCATCGCCGTGTGGATATGCTTCCGTCTCTCCCCCCTCATCCCGGCTAGCCTCATGGGTTGTTGGCGGACAAAGAAATTCTTACAGGAGTTGTAATTTTTCTGGTCCTAAGTGTCCTAAGTGAAGTAGGCCCAAGTGGAGTCACAAAAAAAGATGGATCTGTGATGGGGGAAGACTACTGGGCTATCGGGGGCATGGGAGAAGTGAGGCCAAGGCCAGAAGGAACTGGCTCTCCCAAGGGGCCCAATGTCTCTTAAGAAACCAGGGACACTGGGGTTGCAGCCAAAGTGGGAGAGGCCTGGCTCTCTCGATGGGAACTTTCCTAAAGTAGAGGGCTGGCAGCCACGGGAAACTTTCCTCTCTGGGGCTGGGTTGGAGTAAACAGGCCCTGTCCCTGCAAGGGCACAAAGCACTCACTGTCCAGGAACAGTCATTCCAGGGTGGAGGGAACATTCTCGTTTCGGTGCCATAGAGAACAAGACTCTGACCTGCCCAACCCCCCAACTCATGCATTCCTGGCCAGGACAACCTTCATTAGGAGCTCCTTCTCCTGGGGAGGGGGAGTAGGATTTCCAGGGGCCACGGATTCTGGGGACTGCTTTTGCAGACAGAGCATGAGCAAAATGGGGTGTGCCATTGCAGGGCGGGTGCTGGGGAGACAGTGGTGTGGGTATATTTAGCTCAAGGTTCACACGACACACTTGGAAACAAACACAGCCATTTTCTCAGTGGGCGGTTGCCCTGGATAAACAAGCAGCATTGCAGAGCAGCCTGGTTCTGGAAAAGCAGAGATAAGCCCTGGTGCTCCTCAATGGCTCCCACTAGTTTCAGCCAGAGCTGGCATGGTGGGCAGGAGGGTGAGATGCAAGGGTGAGTGGCAGGGAAGTCTCTGATGTCACACAGGCTTTCAAGAGACCCGGGCATGAGGCTGTCTGCATTCTCAGCTGAGGTGACAGCAACGTGGGGGGAAGTTTTCTCTTTGTAGCTGTGACCGCTGCCATGGGATTCGTAAAGGAGTTTTCAGGGCCACCGGGGATAGGCAATGGCTAATGACTTCCATGGGAGGATCATGGACTCCCCCGCCAGCCAGATCCCCCACAAGTTAGTAAGACCAATGCACCTGCCCATTCTATAGTTTCACACGGCTAGTTTGTGGTAGAGCCTGGACTAGGAACTGGTGTCTCCCGACTTGGCATCAGGGCCCTTTAGAGCAGTGAGCCAAGAACCAGGGTCCCCAGGAGAAGCCAAAGCTGGGACCACTTTCAAGATCCTGCCTCCAACAGTCCTGGCCACATACATGGAAGGGCTCCACCCAACATACTCCAGGGTGCTTTTCACCCCTGTGTGTCCTCTTAACTGGTCACCCTCCCCGTATCATCTTCCTCAGTTAGCCAACCGCTACTCAGCTTACGAGACTCCATGACAAAGGTCTCCTTTGTGCTTCCAGGGTTTTTGGACTTTCATTTACACCATAAATATGTCTTTCTTTTTTTTTTTTAATTTTTTTTTAACGTTTATTTATTTTTGAGACAGAGAGAGACAGAGCATGAGTGGGGGAGGGTCAGAGAGAGAGGGAGACACAGAATCCGAAGCAGGCTCCAGGCCCCGAGCTGTCAGCACAGAGCCCGACGCGGGGCTCAAACTCACGGACCGCAAGATCATGACCTGAGCCGAAGTCGGACGCTTAACCGACTGAGCCACCCAGGCGCCCCTTTCTTTTCTTTTTTTTTTTTTAAAGTAAGCTCTACACTCAATGTGGGTCTTGAACTCCCGATCCTGAGATCAAGAGTGCATGCTCTCTCTACCCACTGAGCCAGCCAGGCGCCCCACACCGTAACTATTTCTTGTGTGCTAACCATGCTCCAAGCCCAGTACTGGAGACACAGCAGTGAACAAGACAAAGAAGATCTCTGCTTTTATGGAGCTTCTGTTCTAGTCTGTGTGTTCTCAACGGGAGGGCTATCACTCCCAGTGGAGCAAAGCAAAAAATTCTTGGATATTACAGTGGTTTGTGGCTTTCCACGGGGCCACAGCACATAAAGAGATACGGAGTACAGCTGTGGTATTCAAATGTCACGGGAAGGCAACAAGGACAAGAATGTCGAAAAAGATGCCTGAGGTGGATGGCAATAGGAAAAAAGGTTGAGAAACACTGTCCTGGTGGAAAGCAGACAGGGTAAGAAGCAAGACAATTTCAGAGACAATGGGGTTTTGAAGATAGTAAGTCATGGGGTGGTGACAGAGAATAGCTGGGGGACTGATGTAGGTGGAGTGGTCAGAGAAGGTCTCCCTGGGGAAGTGAGGTTTGAGCTGAGAGCCGAATGGCAAGGTGGAAGTAGCCAAGAGAGGATAGAAAACCTGGGGTAAAAAAAGAGCCTGTTTCAGCAGAAGCAACAAGTGCAAAGGCCCTGAGGCAAGAATGAGAGGCAAGGTGTCCCTAGGCTGAGCCCCATTTGTGTGTCAGTTCCCCCCTCAGTCAGTGGGCTCAAGTCTGACATATGTCTGAAGCCAGGCCTATCCAGACAGGCACAGACGGACTAAAGCTAGATCTCTGCCCAGAGGCCAACTGAACAATGCAGGTTACCCTGCAGCCATCTGCAACCCTGGTGAAGTGAGGAAAAAGGCTGGCACAATGCCCCTCAGGCAGTGGCCCATCCACCCTGCCAGGGGCTGAAGTGCAGCACCCACCTGAGACTGATCAATCCTCTGATGCCCACCCTTCTCTCTCACCTCCCACGTTTCCATCCTTCTTCACAGCGGTGTGACTTTGAGCAGCCCAGTCCTCACTTGTTAAATAACAATAAAATAATAACAACTGCTAATATGGCAGCTGACCTTTATTACACATTTGAATGTTAGCTGTACCAGGCACTGAGCTAAAGCACTTCACCCAGACTGGGGCATACTCCCTGATTACACGCACAATCACATACAGTTGAGTGACTATGTTTTGTCCTGTCTCTTCCACTAGATTGTGTGTGGTTTTATCCCTTGTACCTCTAGAACCTGATGCTGTACCTGGAACACAGCAGGTGCCATTCTAAATGAATCTATTATATATATACACATAGATTATGTATATATACACACATACATATACACATGATGTACACATCATTAGATGAACAAATGATTACTTTTGTTTAATCCTCATACTATTTATCAATAGCCACATCTACGGATGTGAAAATGAAGGCTTCAGAGTTCACCTGGGACTTGTCAGAGTTCTGGCCTCTTGCTCATTCTGATATCTGATTCTGCCTTCTTCAGTCCCTGCTGCCCCTGCCCACAGAGAACCTGACCTACACAGTGGCAGTGGTGGGAGATGATTCCTGAGCACTTACCCTGCAAGAAGGCACTCCTCCTGGTCCTTTTTGTGGATCAGTTCACTGAATTGTCCCCACACTGTCAGGCAGTGGGTACTGTTGTTAATTCATCATACAGCTGATGGCCCTGTGGCCCTCACATGATCTGTGACTTGCCCAAGGTCACACAGTGGCTGGGTTGCCTGCACTAGCAGTCTGGCTCCAGTATCTTTGCTCCCAACCTCCATACAAGACTATGCTTACTTTCAAAAGGACAATACTTTTCAAGCCCCATCATGGTCCAGGTGCATGCACTTGTATTACTGAAGGAGGACCTCAATCTACAGCCAGGTAAACCGAGGCTCAGAGACACCGAGAGACCTGCCCAAAGTGGGTATGTGGGGAAGTTGGTTGCAAGTTCCAGCATGTGCAGCAGCAACCCCATTTCTGGGCCAGGGCTATAGTCCTGAGTCCCTCTCGGAGGGGGAAGGTTGCCCGAGGCCACCAGCTGAATGAATGAGCTCTGGCCCCCAGCCAGCTGAGGGGAACTGGGTGCCACAGGAAAAGGATGTGACGAAGACCAGGAGGGAAAGTGAAACCCTTCCGTCCTGGCTTCAGTGGGGAACAAGTGCTTGTGCCAGACGGGCCCTTCCTTCCTCTAGGGTGACTCTGGAAGGCCCAGGCCCACCACTTCCTTCCTGCTTGGTTATTTTGGGAAAGAGGTAGGTGGAGAAGAGGAAGGGGCTCCTAGCAGCCCAGAGAAAGTGCCAGAGACATCAGCACTGTACCTTCCCTTGGCCTCATCACGGCCCAGCATGGGCAGGCCAGGGATCCCTTGCAGAGTCACTTTCTGCTGCTAGCCTCAGTTTCCCTGAAGGAGAGGCTGATACATGCCTGAATAGATAAATAAGGCCTTGTTAGGAGATCCCAGGGAGATGGCAGGAAGGGGGGATGGGGCAAAAGGAGAGGCCTTATCACTCTCTTGGCAGGGAGTTGCAGGCGGAGACTCGGAAGAAGTGAGGTTTGTGGTTGGAATCCACTTCCCTTGGCTTTCCCGGGGGAGCCGTTGGGGTCAGCAATGTGAAAGAAACACGGCCTTTCTCCTCCTCTGGGAGTGGGCAATTCAGAGAGGCAGCTCAGGGCAGAGGCAGAGACGGGTGACCAGATTATGCTAGGGTGACCCCAGTCTAGCCAGCCCAGTTGTGGGCACCATAGCAAACCTCTGTACTTCAGAGCCTCAGTTTCTCCTATTTTGACCTCCCAAGACAGTGGTGGTGAGATAAGGGGATGAAAGCACTTAGCACTTACTAAAAAGCAAGGTGACCTCGGTGTTACTGGCACAACAGTGTGTCATGGGGTGGGGGGGGAGAGGGGGCTCAAGCCATCTGGGCTTCAGGGAATATCTGGAGGCATCCTTGCAGCAAACTTCACGTTAATCTTTCTCCAGTTCTGCCCCTGTCAGCTGCCAGCCTCTCCTCCCCCGCCTCCTCCCTCACCATTAGTTCTCAGAAGCTAAGCCTGACAGATGTGCTCATTTCTCAGAAAAGGAAGTGGTTGTGCCGGGAGGAGATAACACCTCCGCTGGGGAATTGAGAAAGCTATCGGGCCTAGCAGTGCAAGCGTGGGCTCTCTACCTCCTCAGCTCAGAACCAGGATGCTAGTCTTAGAGGCAGAGACGTTTACTGGGGGCACAGATGCTCATTTAGAGGCTTACAACCTCCTTCCCTGGGATGACTGATATTTAACTGAGAACTTACTGTGTACCAGGCATGGTGCTAAGAGCTTCATCATGTATATGAATTCACTTAATCCTAGCAATAACCCCATGAAGTGCTATTGTTACTTTCCATGTTACAGATGAGGAAATGGGCTCAGAGGTCAAGGGACCCTGCCAAGGACGTACGGCTCATATGGCAGAGTTAGGGCTTGTATGCGGCAGTCTGGCTCTAGAGCCCAAGCACTGAATGGCTCCTGGGAGGCTGCTGCATGTTCATATGCATTCGTTCCCTGGAAATCCAAGACCTCCCTCACTTTGCTGTCTCTCATCCCACCCCTGCTAACCCCCTACTGTCTCATGAGTGGATGGCTATAGCTTTTCATTCTTCTTCCAGTGTTCTGGGAGATAAGGTTCACCCTTGAAAAAGAGTTGGAGACTCAAAAGTGACCTCATAACATACCTATCCAACCTCTCATGTGATGCTGAAGCTCATCCCTAACATCCTGATTTCCCAGACAGGTTCAGAAAGGTGGAACATCAAGGTCATGTGGTAGGTGTGTTTCACTCCCGATGGCCCATCCTCGTGGGAGTTCGCAGTCATCTCTAGGGCATCTCTGCTTATATACTCATGGAGCACTTCACTTTTGGAAAGCTCTCTTTGCCTCTTTTCCTCTATCTCCCCCCACTGGCTGGCATCAGATATGGTCCTCTCTCCTCTAGCTCTGTCCCGAGGGCTGCCCAAGAAACCACCAGGGGCTGGCAGAGGAAGCTTTGCTGGCCTTGTTCTGGGTCCTGGACCAGGTTGTGCTCCTCTCTGAGTAGAATTTCCTCATTGCTAAAGTGGCAGTGCTATCTGGATGAGGCCAAGGCTCTATTTCTATTTCTTCTATTTTTCCACCAAGTTGGGCTGCCAGCACCTTACCCACTAAGTCTTGCAATTAGACTTGAGAGGTGTTAGCTTTGGACATTGTCTATAAAATGGAGATTAAAGATGTGCTTATTTCACAAGAACACTGTGAAGATTTAACAGTAATACACATATGGCTCTTAGAATTCTGCATGGTGCAGAGCAAACTTTGAGTACATGTTGGCTATTACTACTGGTCTTATTATTAGACCAGGGCTCAGCTTGAGTGTTAGAGCCTTCTCTGTGGTCTGCAAGACCCTGCAGGATTTCCTCAGCTTTGTCCAGGGCTAGGCTGCTTCATTCTTCACATACCATGTTCTCTTCAGCCTCAGGACCTGTGCCTATGCTGGTCTCTCTGCCAAGGTCTCTCCTACCTATCTCTTAAGTCTTCACCTACAGGTTCCTTATTCAAGGAGGCCTCCTGCTTTCTGACTCTAAGTCTCCTTCAGCTCTCTTACCAATTTGTTGTGCTGTTCATTTTTTAATTTAAATTCCAGTTAGTTTACAGTGCAATATTAGTTTCAGCTATACAATTTAGTGATTCAATGCCTATATACAATACCCAGCGCTCATTACAAGTGCACTCCTTAACCCCCATCACCCAGTTCCCCCCCCCCCAACCATCAGTGTATTCTCTATAGTTAAGAGTCTGATTCTTGATTTGCTTCTTTTTCCCCTCTGATTGCTTGTGTCTTAAATTCCACATATGAGTGAAATCATACGGTATTTGTCTCTGACTGACTTATTTTGCTTTGAGCTGTTCATTTTTTACCATGAGCTCTTTCAGGCCTAGCCCAGCCTGGTCCCAGAGAAGGTGCTGATGAGTATGGCTGACTGGTGGACACTGAAGAGGGTAGGGAAGAAAAGGCCAGCTCCCTCTCTCTCTATCCCCATCCTCACTGCCTGGTGAAACTAGAAGGAAGCCCCGAGACACCAGGTGATTGGGCAGGGTGACCAGAACTCCCTAGATAACCAAGTTCTTCCAGGCTCAGGAAGGATGATGGAAGTTTATGGGAAGGTTCTGGAAAAGACATCATCTGAATTGTGTTGAGGCAACAGGCAGGAGGGACCGGGGTTAGCAACCTACAAAGAATAGGGGCTTGGTCTCTGGGGCCAACCCTTTCCCTAAAACTCCTTCTTCTGGGATCTATGCCTCAAAGTACTCCACGGTCCAAAGCAGCCACCCCCCTCTTATTTCCACCCAAAGCTATCCCCACTACCTTGTCTGGTGCTGATCAACGCTGTGTGCTGTGAAGAGACACCAGGCCAAGAGTCAGTAGGTGTGGGTTTTGTGTTCCAGCTCTATCTATGGTTCGCTTGGGTTGAGTCTCTTCCCCTGTCTGGGATACTGGGAAAGTCTGGGACTTTCCCCATCTGTAAAATGAAGGGGGGGTCATCCTCAAGGGCTCCTACTGGTGCTACAGCATGAAGAGGATGAAAGTAGCTCACACACGGATGGATTAGTAACTATCTGAGTTCTCTCTGACGGGTATTCAGACGACCCAATAATTAGTGTGGAAGGTGAGAGGCAACATTCTGGAGTAGAAGGACTTGTTGCCATAAATGAGTCTGATCTTCCTCCACCTCAGAGCCTGCTGAGTCTTGCCCTCTAACCTGTAGGATTCTAGGGGAAAAGGGCAATGGGCACATGTGTGACCCAGGGCAAGCTCCTCAGAGAGGCCAGATCTTGCCGGGCTTTGTCCCTGTGGCCTCAACCTCTTTCTTCACCCTAGCACTACCTCTGACTAGTCCAAACAAGTCAGGGTATTTTCAGCCACCTTTATCTGATCGGAAATGTTTGGAATTCCACAGCAGAAGGCCAACAGCTCCGGAGGATTTGAGGATGGGAGAAATCCCAGCAACACCCTTCCCTACCCCCTATACATATGAATGCTCACATATACACTGCTTGAAACCAAAAACTCAGAGCTGAAGGCTCCCGCTGAGTTGCATTTCCTACATTCTGGTTCCTTCTGGTCTTCTCCTCAGTTCATTCTCACCCCAGTCCATGGGTTGCCTCAAGGTACAGAATAGCAAGATGCCTGAAATAGTGCCAGGAGAGCCGGACTACTGCCTCTGCAGCGGGGTGACACGGGGTGGGGGCTACCAGGTCAACACCCAGAGCACCCATAAACTGCAGAAGAGCACCACCACCAGGAGGCCCCAAAGCAACTTGCTGTCCCACCTGATGTGACATGTGGATCACTCAAGAATTCATGTGTCATGATCTGTGGCTTACAGAGCGTATACTTCAACTCCCTCCCTAAACAGATGGACGACCGAGACCCAGAGGAGGTAAAGGGACTCCCCTGCAAGGCCTCCTGACCCTTGGAGTTGGACAGTGTGGGCTTTGGCTTCAGCTCTCTGACTGCCTACCTGCGGGACCTAAGGCAAGACCCATTACCTTCCCAAACCAGGGTTCCTCCCTGAGAGCACTGTACTTAACATCACAGGCTTGGCAGCAAGAAGTAAATGGTCCATAGAACTCAATGAAAGTTAGCTGTTTCAAAAGAGGGGCCTCATTTGTGTTTCTCATGGTCCATCTCATTATTTACGGCTACAAACAAATACACAAAAACAGCAAATATTTACCGAGTTCCTGCCTGAATTCTCAAAATCTTGCAAAGTAGGTGTTGTCCTTATTTTACTAACGAAGCAGCTAAGACTCGGAGAGGTGACAAGGCTTTGTCTGAGATCACCAGCTGCTGAACGAGGGGTTCTGACTCCAGGGCATATTAAATTTGCAAGTGCAATGGGGCAGATGCACAGGGATGTTACTAAGCTCTTCCTTCCTTCCCCCTTTAACCCCACATAGCTGCCTGCTATTTAGTGAAGATCTGCTACTCTTAGGCCATATGAATCAGAAATTATTTTGAGGACACGGAAGAGAAGTGGCATGCTCCCTGGTGCCTCGTGGATGGGAAAGGGAGAGGCGTGCTGTGGCTGCTTAGAGCCCCCGCCCCCCCCCCCAACCATCAACCCATCCCCTGCAAGGCCAGTCCCTCCCTTTATCTGGCCACTATCTTGGAAACAAAAGTGATGCCAAGTAGCTCTGGCAGCACTCTTATATGAGTTTTCTTTTCTTTTTTAACGTTTATTTATTTTTTTTGAGAGAAAGAGAGAGAGAGAGAGAGGGAGGGAGAGTGCGCGAGCACGACCATGAACAGGGGAGGGGTAGAGAGCGGGAGACAGAGGATCTGAAGCAGACTCCACACTCTGAGTGCAGAGCCCACAGAGCCCGATGCAGGGCTTGAGATCCTAACCTGAGTCGAAATCAAGAATCGGCCCCTTATCTGAGTTTTCTAAGATCATGACCCCTTTGTGGGTTGAGCTGTGAGGTTGCAGGAAGGACCAGACAAGCTGTCCTGCTGGCTCTGGACATTCATTCACTCCATAAATCTTTATTAAGTGCCCACTAAATGCCAGGCACTATGCTAAGTACTGGGGATAAAGCAGTGACTAAATCAGATGAAAATTCCTACCTGCGTGAGTTTACAATTTAATGGGAAGAGACAGGCAATAAATAAATGTGTCAGATGGTAGCAAGTGCTAAGAAGAAAAATAAATGAGAAAAAAGGGTTAGACAGAAACATGGAAGACAGGAGAATTAGAACCCATAGTCAGGGAAAGCTTCTTGAGGAGGTTAACAGTTGATCAGAGCCCTGAATGAAGTGAGGGTACAGGCATCACAAGGATGTGAGGAAAGCAATGGGAACAGCAAACGCAAAGGCCCTGAGGCAGGAACATACCTGGGCACTCTTGAAACAGGAGACACCAGTATGGCTAAAGGAAAATGAATGAGGGAGAATGCTAACAATGGTGTCTGGCAGTAGGCAAGGGTCAGACTGTGCAGGGCCTTGAATGCAATTCAAGAACGTGGTCTTGTCCTTTGAGTGACAAGGGAACACTGCAGGGACACAACCTAACTTTGGTTTTAATGGAGTCCCTCTGGCTGCTGGGTAAAGACCTCCAGGGGCAAGGGTGGAAGCAAGAGGTCTGGTGAGAAGGTGATGTAGTCATCCAAGAGAAATATGATAGTGGTTTGGCCAGCATGGTGCCAGGGAAGCCGGTGAGAAGCAGTCAGATTCAGAGTTTATTTTTAAAAGTAGATAGAACTGATGGGCACTTGGCTGGCTTAGTTGGTAGAGCATGCGACTCTTGATCTCAAGGTCATGAGTTCAAGCCCCAACTGGATGTAGAGCTTACTTAAAAAACAACAACAACAAACTAACTAAAAAAACAAAACAAAAAAAAAAAAAAAACAAAGCAGAGCTGAAAGGATTTGCTGATGGATTTTGTGGGCTAGGGGAGTTGCTAGTCTCTCTGGCCTTGTTTCTCACCTACAACAGGCAGGGAAAGAGGCCTTTGAGGATGTTTTTCCAGTTTGATAACTCTGGGAACCCTACGGGATGAAGAAAGAGACAAAATCATTTCTGCTCTCATGGAGGCAAAGCAGTTTGCTCTCCAGGCCCTGAGGGCTGGATGGCAATGACAGGAGGAAGGCAGGGGCTGGACAGAGACAAAGGAAGGACAGGGTCTGCCTACACTGTGGCCGCCCACTTTCAGCAGACACATCAATCACCCAGCTACTAGGGACCTGCAGGGCCATGGAGTAGCCAGGCCCAGGCTGGGGTGGAGGTAAAGGGAGCTCGCTTTACATTAGGAGAGCAGGGGCAGCAGACCTGTGCTGGGTCCAGGGCGTACTAGACAGAAGGTGCTCAGTAGGTGAGTGAGTGAATGGGCAGTGCCTCGGGCCAGGATGTGTGTGAGAACTTCCCAAGTCGTTCCAAGGGGTGAGCCTGACCCAAGGGATTCATCTCCTGTCATTCCTTCTGCATTGATGACATTCTAGACGGAGTCTCAAGTTCCCATTCTTCATGAATGGCAGACTGTGAGGTCTGAAATCACCAAAGCAGCATTTTAGAGCTGAAAGGGCAGACACATCTGGTCCAGTCTACCCACAATTTCGCCATCACTGTTTTGGCCTTCTCCGTGTATCATTGTTATTATTGACATTCCTATCAATTGACTCACTTTTAAAAACTTTAAATAAATGTATTGAAAACTCTCAATCCCTACTCTTCCCCCTCAAAAAGCCGTCCTTTCTGTAATCTTTTCCCTTTTTATTTATTTACTTATTACTTATTTTTTAAAAAGATTTTTTTTAAGTCATCTCTACACCCAACGTCCCCCCCAAACTCACAGTCCTGAGATCAAGAGCTGCATGCTCCACCGACTGAGCCAGCCAGGCGCCCCTGCAATCTTTCTCCTTTTTAGTAAACGGTAGCTGTTTCACTCTTCCAGGTGCTGAAGCGTGGGACACCTTGGAGTCATTCCTAAATATCCTCCCTAGTACTGATCTGTCAGCAAATTCCTTTGAAACTATATTCAGAATTTATCCAGAATCCTACCATTTCTCATTAACTCCACCACTGTCATTTGGTCCAGACCAACACCATTTTCTGCCTATACTGTTGTAACAACCTCCTTACTGGTCTCCCAGCTTCTTACCCCCTGGCTATGGTCCTTTACCAGAGCGTCCACAGTCTGTCTGGTCAAAACACTCCACTGCCTTCCCATGTCACCTACAGGAAGAGCCAGAGTGTCCCGTGGTGGCTCGCACAAACCGTTACCTTCTACCTCTGCTCACTCCGTTCTAGCCACACTTACCTCCTCTGCTCTTCCTCAAACACGCCAAGCACACCCTTCTCAACTTGGGGCCTCTGTACTTGTTCCCTCTGTCTGGAATGTTCTTACCACAGACTGAAAGCAATTCAGTGTATCACAGATTGATACATGGTTTATTCCCTCAAATCATGTAGATCTCTGTCCATGTGTCTCCTCCTCAGAAAAGTCCTTCCCAATCACTCTTTATTTAAAAGAAACAGAAACCAAAAGAAAAAAAACCAAACCAAACAACCCCCCAAACTCCAAATGCTGCCTTGCCACCCTCCATTCCCTACCACCACTCTATCTTTTTAGAATATAAACTCCATGAAGGCAGATATTCCCAGTAGCTAGAATGCTGCTTGGCACAGAATAGACACTCAGTAAATATTTGCTAAGTGAATAAATGAAAAGGCAACTTAAGTTATTACTACTATAACTAGAACACCAATATCATTTGCCGCACTGGAAATCAACATAAAATAAAAACATTGAAAGAATGTCCATCTGCTTATCACCTATAAGTTACCTTGAAGGTCAATGATACATGTATCTATTCATCTTGGGCTCACACCTTTACAAAAGAGACACAGGAGGTCCAGAGCAGGAGAAAGCTCAGGACAGAAGCAGCCAGCCAGTTGGAGATCAGTCCAGAAGAACCACACAGGTAAACCCCTTAGTGCCTTAAAACCACAGCCCCACCCCCCCCAGAATGTACACAAAGCAACTGAGTCTTGGGAAAGGTACAGCTAGGTTGAAGCAACAGAGCCTGTGTGAGGGGCCGGAAAAGTTCTCCTCTGGACCAGGCACAGAACTGGAGGCTCTGCTGGAGAGAACAAAGACCAAGGAGAAGTGTGCCAGGCTACAGCAATCTCATGGGGCTGCATTGTGGGGGACGGGCACGCACAAACCTGTAGGTGAGGTCCATGGAGACCAGACAGCTGAGAGCAAGAAATGAAAACAGGCTGGGTCCCAAAGGGTGGCAGCTTCAATCCTGTAAACACCAGACAGGCGTGGGGGTTCAGGTGCAGGCCTGGGGCCCAGCTGAGCTCAGGGAGTTGGATGGGACCTTCCCAGCCTCCTCTATCCCTGATGATAAGCTGAGCGGAGAAGAGGCACTGCCAATCCTGCCACTAGGCACACACAGCAGACGTTCAGGGGGAAAGAGGCAGAGAGCTACCCTCCTAGTCCCCACATTCCAGATGGTCTTCTCCAGCACCCTCCTAAGTCCCAGCCGGCTCCACCCACACAGGCCCTTGAGGATTCACTATCTGTGTGGAGGGGAATATCCTTTTCCCATCCTCATGGGGCTTAGCAAACATGGCTGCAGCTGCAGGGAGCAAAGCTATTGCTGTTGTAACTGCCAGGCCAGCAATGCTTGACCTACATCTCCATGGTTGGTTGCATGCAAAGAAAAATACCAGGGATTTCCGTTGGTGTTCACCAGATGCAGCTGCCAAGGGAAGGCTGGGCCTTCTGAAGGCCTGTTGTGAGGAGGGCAGGGCAAGTGGTAAGCTGGCTGGGGAAGATGATGGGGCTGGCCTCTAAATTATTTCCTGGCTTTGAGGACCTCCCTAGATTTCGGAGACTCTATCAAATGTTCATCTTTTTTCTACCAAATCTTCCACTGAAGCTTTTTTCCCCTCCTATTCTAGTATATTACCCTAAGAATTGAGAGAAAGAGAGACACAGATAGAGAGAGGGAATGAGATTCTATTTGGAAAAGAACTCCCCAAACTAAACAGTTGTTCCAACTGTCAATTATTGGCATTGGAGGGAGGCTTTTCGATCTGCACAGAAAAGAAGCAATTTGGAAGTTTTGCATGGTAATGTAAAACGGGCCTGGGACTTTAAAGTCAGGACACATGGGTTTACTCCTGCTCTGCAGTGGTTCCATCTGGCTGCAGATATGTCAACTGAGCACCCTGGGCCTCACTTCTGTCATCTATCAAGTGTAGACAATGGACCAGATGATCTCTCTGGCTCTAGTAGTTTCAAGGCCGTGATTCTATTCCTAGGCCTTCCCCGTGGGCCCCCTCAGAGGTTGGGTGGCACATAAGGGAAAAGCTCTCTTAGGAGACAAGAGACCTGAGTTCTAATCCCCAGGTTGCCTTTCATTAACTCACTGTGATCTTGGGCAAGTCACTTCACTTTCTTCATATGTAAACCAAATACTTGCAAGTGCACTGAGAAAAAGCACTACAAGAACTTTAGCATTATTGTGTCTCCCTTGTGTCATTCATCCCTTAGCCATCTGCCTGCCTCCCTCGGGGCTTGTTCTTTACTTGGAATTGCCCCAATTTGCAAACCTTAGGATCCTAGAGACAGAATGGAGGAGGTAGGGATTCAAACCCAGGTGTGTCTGATTGCTGAGGCTATGTTCTCTCACTATAGAAATATGGAGGTGGCATGGATGGTGGAAAGGACTTGGGATTTAAAGTCAGAAGACCCCAGTTCTCTCCATGGTAAGACCTTCTCTGCTTCCTAGCATAGTCAGAGAGAGGCTCAATGAGATAACGTATGGACACAAAGAAACACTAGACAAACCTTAGTTAATGATCCTGCTCCGTTACTTTACGACCCAAGCCTGGGTTTCCCCACATTCAAAAGGAGAGCTTAAAGTGCAAGCCATAATATCTTAGGAATATAACAGACCTATTTCTCAGCCTTCATCCTCCATCTTGACCTCCCTTCTCATCCACATCAGGCCCATCCTTCCAGACTTCCATTACCTGGCCACCCAGCACAGAGCCCACAATGCCCTCCCCTCAGAGGCCGTGGAGGGTTCAGAGTCCTAGCTCTGACACTTATTTGCTGTGCGACTCTGGGCTTATCACTCAAACTCTGAGTGTTTATAAAATGGGCAGAAGCCCTACCCCCGATAGTCTTCCATGACTGTTTGCTATTATTATAATTATGTTATGCTTCCTCTTTCCTGTGAACCCTTCTGATCCTTTTAGTCTGTTCCATTTACTTTGGTATTTGCAGTCTTATGATTTAAGTTATTGAGAACTAGGCCTGTACTTTATACTTCTCTCCCACTGGAGCAGTACATGACAGGTGTTCAAAGAACACCTGCTACACAATTGGGAGATGGGTCCTTTCTAAGCAAGTATCGGGGCGGGGGGGGGGGGGGTCATCAAACCTCAGGCATCACGTGGCAGCCTGCTCTTTGGCTACCCTATGCTAAGTACCCTATACTGGGGTAGGAGTTGGGTGGGGGGGAGAGGGTGAATGGAAGCTAAAGGGCCCTCTTCTCTAAAGCATTCAGTGTGAGCCAGACTCACCCTCCCGAGAGAGCACCAAATGATATGGACAAGTGGAAGAGGAAGAGAGAGCCAAGGGAAGACCATGGACATGAGTGATTGTGAGTCTAACGGATTGGATCTGCATTCTGTTCTTATTAGCATTTGACCTTGGGATTATTACTTAACTTGTCTTATTCTCAGTTTTCCAATCTGGACAATGGGGACAATAATGTTTCCCAAGCAAGATTATTGTGAGAGTTAAAAATACAACACAGGGTACCTTATATATAGCATATTACACACAATAGGTACTCAATAAACAGCAGCAACTATATTGTCATTAGTATATTAATCATAGATGGGTTTTGTCTATAGGTACCTCTAATGGTCAACACATGCACATAGAGAACTGGTGATTTATGGCTCTCTATAGCAACTGGATGGAGAACGTTCTCTTCATGGAATCCTAATGAGACTGGACATTCTTTCCATGGAAGGAAGGGAGGCAGCTCAGTACAGACAGACCATAGGCCTCAAATGGACATATGGGGGTTCCCCCTTGGGGACTCTATAGTTTCCTGGCTGTGTGTTCTTTTGGCCAGTTATTCTCTCTGAGCCCAATTTCTCACCTGTGTTAGACTCTAAGACCGTATGTTATTCCTCCTGAGAGGCAGTCAAGGGTGTTCTTTAAGAGCATAGGTGTTAGAGGATTTAAACCTGGGGTTAAACTCTGCTCTGCTACTTACTAGCTTGGGCCAGTGACCATGGCACATTATTTAACCTTTCTGAGCTTTATTTAGTTTTCTCATTTAAAAACCTTCCTTGTTGGCTTCCTTGTGGCTGTATTTGCCTGTGCTTGACACATAGTAACCATTTTACTTGATACATGAAAGTGTTATCTTTGTATCCAGGACCCAGCACTGTAAGGCACTCAATAAACGTGCTGAATCAAACCCAGCCTCAGTGGAAGGGGTGCATAGAGAAAAGATGCTCCTGTAAACTGGCACCACTGCCATATTCCCACGTTGGCAATATCTATCAAATCATAGGTGCACCTATCCTTTGACCTTGCAATTCCACTTCTTAGGAATTTATCCCCCACAGATAACCCCATATTCATACATGGATGGGCCAAATGACAAATATGACAGGACTATTCACTGAGTATCGCTATTATAACTGCAAGAGACTGCAAAAAAGTGCCCACTAATGGGAACTAGTTAAATAGAGTAAGAGGGGCACCTGTGTGGCTCAGTCAGTTGAGCCACTGATTTTGGCTCAGGTCATCATCTCTAAGGTTCGTGAGTTCGACCCCCTCATTGTGCTTGCTGCTGTCAGTGAGGATCTGCTGCCCACCCCCCTCCGAACCTCCCGTGCTCAAGTGCATGGATTTGCTGTCTCAAAAATAAATAAACATTAAATAAATAAAGTTGAAGATAGTATCATGTACAGAATACTATGCAGCTATTAAAAAGAATGAGAAAGCTCTCGATAGACTGATATGGAATGACCTCTGAGACACTGCTAAGTGAGAAAATCAAGGCACTGTGTGCATAGCACACGACTATCTGTGTAAAAACTGGGTGAAACATATGGGCATTTGCTTGTGTCTACTGAGTCTATCCTCCTAGCAAGGGAACTGGGCAGCTAGGAGACAGGGGTGGGAGGGAGGCATTTGTTCCTTTTGAATTTTGAGACACTTGAATATATTACCCATTCCAAGAAAATACATCAAAATTAAAGAGTGGGAGAGAAAAAATTTGATTCTCCCACGACATGCATTTGGGGCTCCCCAGAGAATGACGCTTTGGCCAGTTATTACACTATGAGAAGAAAAATGACAACTCAGGTATTTGCATCCTAGGATGCCAAAACAGCATTGCTACTATGTGATTAGCTGCACTAGGGTTGCCACCATCTCTGACCCTTTGTCTCAGGGTCCTGTTAAGATGGGGGAGGACCAGCATCTGTGAGGATGCTCCTTTATCCCCCAGGGTTAAGGCTATCCAGGTAGAATAACAGGGAAAGAAGGCTCTGGTTAAAATAAAAATTATCCCTAATAGCTCTGGAAGAAAAAAAGGAAGGGAGGGAAACTAGTCCTGGAGGGAGTGGGGGTGGTCAGGCTCTTGGTGCATCCCACCTTTATTCCCAGTCCCTCCTGTTTTTCTTAACAACTAATCTCCTGCTTTCCTGCTGAGAACACTACTGGGGACTCCTGGTAGTATATGGGAGACCCAACTGGCTCTGGAAGAAATACAAATGGCTGATAAAGTATAAGAAAAGATGCTTTACTCCATAAGTAACTCTGAAAATAGTCCTTGGATATTTCATTATGAGAATATTCATACACGTACAAAAGTAGACAGAATGATAAAACGAACCACCATGTACCCAACATGCTTCAACAATGATCAACTCAGCTTCAACACTCAATACCAATGTGATTTCATCTGCTCCCAAACACTCTCTTTCACCCTGGTATTATTTTGTAGCAAAGTCCAGACATAGGTCAGTATGTATTTCTAAAAAAGAAGGAATATTAAAAAGAAAAAAAAAAACCGCAATACCATTATATCTAAGATCTGAAAAATCAAAAAAATCTTGGAAGGGCTTTAAATGTGATCAAAACTCTTTTCCAAAGAGGGCACCTTTGTTCAATATGAAATTTTAATGCAGTGTACATAATAAGCTCCAGGTACAACTCAAGTTATAAATAATTCAGACCTGTAGACGTTTAAAACTCACAGAAATAAAGGTATCCCGCCAGCAAAAACTTTAAGGTGACAAAAGAGTCAATTCTAGATCTATTAAGGACTTAAATGTGAAAAGCAAAACTTTACAACTTTTAGAAGAAAATATAAGCACATGTCTTTAGGACCACAGGTTAAGGGAAGATTTCTTCAACCAAACATAAAAGTATAAATCATAGAAGACTAAGCTGCATTAAATTAAGAAAGTCTAATAATCAAAAGACACATATAGAAACTGAAAAGACAAACTAAAACTGAGAGCCTACACATGTAGGCAAAAGATTAGTATTTAGAATATATAGAGAGTTCCTACAAATCCCTAAAAAAGCCAATCAAAAGAAACAGAGCAAAGACTTAAGCAGGTATTATACAAAAAAAGGAAACATGAATGGTCAGTAGAAGTAAGGAAAGCTTCTCCACCCCACTTGTAATCTGAGAAATGCAAATTAAAACCACAAGATACCATCTCATACCCACCAGCTCTACAAAAATTTTAAAGTCTGACCATATCAAGTATTAACAAAGATGTAAAGCAATGGAAACTCACATGCTGCTGGTGGCACCGTAAACTCTCACCAACACAGAGCTAGGAAAGCAATCCAGGCATGACCTTCCATCAAGCAATTCCACTGCTGGGTGCATTCCCTACAGCAATGATTCTCAAAGTGTGGTCCAGGATCCCAACCCAGACACACGGAACCAAACACTGGGGCGGGGGAGGGGGGTGGGGCCCAGCAACTTGTGTTTTAACAAGGCCTCCAGGTGATTCTGATGGGCAGTCTAGTCTCTGAACCACCGCACTGGAGAACACGTGCATGTGGAGGAGACATACACAGGGCATTCAAAACCGCATTTGAAATAGCGAAAACAAGGGAACAGCCCAAATAACCACTGACGGTAGAATGGATACACAGACACATAATCATACAAGGGGATATGAAAGCGAACCAACTGCAGCTGTACACTTAACACTGATGGATCTCACAACGTTGAATAAAAAAAAGCGAACTACAGATGAATACACACATAGTATGTTTAAATGAAACTTAATAGCATGCAAAATACTCTCTATATAGTAAAACTTTTTTTTTTTTTTTTAAACGCAAGGGAATGGTAAATACAACTCTCAGGAGAATGGGAGGAGATGGCTGTGACTAGAGACAGCAACACAAGGGAGCTCCAAGGTGTTCATGAATGTTTGAGTTCTTTTTTTCCATTATTTAAAAATATTTAAAAATTTTTTAAGTTTATTTTTTGAGAGAGAGACAGCACGTGCATGTGACGGGGGGAGGGGCAGAGAGAGAGAGAATCCCAAGCAGACTCTGCACTGTGAGTGCAGAGTCCGACACAGGGCTCGAACTCAAGAACCATGAGATCATGACCTGAGCCACAATCAGGAGATGCTTAACCGACAGAGCCACACAGGTGCCCCAACGTTTGAGTTCTTAAACTGGGTGATGAGTTTACAGGTGATCATTTTTCCTATTCTTGAAACCTTATATACACATTACATACACTGTTGTGTTTACAATAACTTTCTTAAACAAACAAAGATGGTGTGCTGGAAAATAATGCAATTCTCAATCAGAACTGCAACCACTAATTCTCACTACATGTGTGGTGTCCAAAGGGTTAAGCTTATTTCTTGGCCTGTTGGTAGGAGGGCAGGCAGCAGCTGGGGCACAATGGGAGTCCCCGGCTCCAGCTGGCTCCAGGCTGAATCCGTCTGGATCAAGCACCACGCCCAGGAACTGGCACCTGGGGAGGGAGGCGGATGGGGCTCTGGACAGGTGGCACCTGAAGCCCTTGGTGACCTGATACATGTCAGGGACTCGGTTCAGTCAGATAGATGGCAGTTTCCTCCTACTGGAGCCTCTCCATCTGGTAAGGAAGTGTGTTGGTGGCAGTTGGGGCTGGTGAGAAGGGGAAGAGGGTCTGGGACTCACGGTGGGGGTGGAAAAGGAACTGGGTGGGCTGGGCTCAGATACCAAGGGAGGCTGCTGGGATTAGCACCTGCTGAGAATGAGATTAAGTTTCTTGGGAAGGGCTCATCTATCTAATGCCCCCTGAAAAGCTGTCTCCCTGTGGCTTTTCTCTGCCGGACAGATGGTGTCTGAGCTGCCTCTTGGAGGGTGGGCTCCTTGAGGGGGTGGCAGAGGTGGGGTGGGACCTGCTTCCTGCTCGGTCACGGGATTCCCTGCCCTGCACAATAATAATAATCAGAGCTAAATCTTACTGAGGACTTAGTGTATGCCAGCACTGTCCTAAACCCTTTAGAAACATGAAGTTTTCGCAGCATCCAACTGCCTAAAGCCGAAACAGGTTTACATTTGAGGAAACTGAGGCTTGGTGAAGTCAAACACTTGCCAAAAGTCAAACAGCAAGCAACCTAGGACTTGAATGCAGGCAGTCTAACTCCACTGGCCATGACATCTTCCCCTTCTCATTAAATGGCAGCAAGCTCCTTCCAGTTGCTCAGGCCAAAAACGTGGGACTCCTCTCTCACACCTCTTATCCAATCATCAACAAACCCAGTTGGCCCGACCTTCAAATTATACTGAAGCTCTGACTTCCCTACTCACTACTTTTGCCACACCTCCATCCTGATACAAACTCCCACTGTCACCCAGCCAGCTTCTTACTGGTCTCTTGCTGCTGTCCATGCTCACCTGCCCAATTTCTTATTAGTCTCTTGCTTCTGCCGTTGCTTGTACAGTGAAAACAGAGGCTTTGGTTTGTTCACTCTGTGTACTGAACCTATAGCTCAGTGCCTAATGCATGGCAGGCATTCCCTAAATACTTGTTAATGAACAAATGAATGAACGACCAACATCTCTCAGGAAATGACTCAGATTCAGAGGGGAGGAGTGCCCTTAGCTTTCTCAGCCCTGATGACCTTCAAGAGCCCCAAGGCAGTGGTCAATGTCCTGCCCCATTATGAAATGTCCTGGGTGCATAGCATCATCACTGTGTCATTCACTTGTGCCTGCACACACGCACACACACAGGGACACAGGAGCAGGGCTGCTTCAGAGAAGGAATAAGCCTAGGCTACTTATTTCTGGGGGACTGTCCTCCATCTGTCCCTGCACTGTATACACTTCAGTTTTTACTCTCACGAATGATGAGTCATTGGAGGGTCTTGAAGTGAAGAACGACAGGACCTGATTTCTATTTTACAAAGATCACTGGTTGTGGGGAGCTTGGGTGGCTCAGTCGGTTGAGCGTCTGACTTCGGCTCAGGTCACGATCTTATGGTTCGTGAGTTCAAGCCCCACATCTGGCTCTGTGCTGACAGCTCAGAGCCTAAATAAAGCTTGCTTTGGATTCTGCGTCTCCCTCTCTCTCTGCCCCTTCCCCACTTGCGTGTGTGCATTCTCTCTCTCTCTCTGAAATAAACATTAAAAAAAAAAAAGATCACTGGTTGCTATATAGATATCAGATTGGGGGGGGGGGCAGGCAAGGGCAGAAGCAGAGAGACAGCTGATCCAGTTACCCAGGTGAGAGAGGGAATGAGCAATAATAGCTGGGCCTTCCCACATCCCATTTCTAGTCTTTACCCAGGCTAGTTCCCCTGCCAAATTAAGAAACAGCAATAGCACATACTGGAGAGGGACTCTAGTCAGTGGTTTCCACTATTAATATAGCACTTAAAAAAAATTTTTTTTTACATTTATTTATTTTTGAGAGACAGAGAGAGACAGAGCACAAGCGGGGGATGGGCAGAGAGAGAAGGAGATACAGAATTCGAAGCAGGCTCCAGGCTCTGAGCTGTCAGCACAGAGCCTAACGCGGGGATGGAACTCACAAACTGCAAGATCATGATCTGAGCCGAAGTCAGACGCTCAACCGACTGAGCCACCCAGGTGCCCCATTAATATAGCACTTTAATAACCCCTTCAATAGCCCTGTGAAGTGAGTTCTAACAGGACCCATGTTTTACAGAGAAAACAGAGGCTCCGAGAGGTAAAAAGTCAACTGTCAAAGACTACACAGCAGATGATCATCATCCATCCACATGTGTATCCAAAGTCCAGTTCTAAGCCCACCTTTTCCCTGACCTTAACCCAATGGGCTGGCTCTCTTTTGAGAACCTATCTAAAGGGCTACCATTTAATGAATACTCCCTGGGTGCCGGGTGCACTGCTGAATGCTTTCCATGTGTTACGTAATATTCTAATGACCCAAGGAGCCAAAACCCTGGTGAAATCCATTTTACATGTGAACACAGTGAGGCTGAGAGAGGCAAAGTCACAGCACAAAGAAGCCATCTGTTGTCCTACTTACCTGGCACTGAGCCATCTTTTTATTACTTTCTTTTGATTGTTTTCCTTTCTTAAATGTATTTCACTTATTTTTCTCCTTTATGACCACTGGGTCAAGAGGCGAAGGCAGGTATTTCAACAGATCTTAGTGTGGCGGCTGCCTTGCTCTGAAATCTAAGGTTTTTGTCCCCTTGACCAGACTCTAAATGCCAGAAGGCTGAAGTCCACAAATAACATTTTGTTTGCCCATCCTACAGTGCTGGGCCTGGACCTTGGACTTAGGTGAAAGAGATCAGAAGGGTCCGGAGTTCTTGCCGAGGTCACAGGGCTCAGGGAAGGTGGAAGAGGGGCACCTGGGTGGCTCAGTGGTTAAGCATCTTTTTTTTTTTCCAACGTTTATTTATTATTGAGAGACAGACAATGAGCATGGGAGAGGCAGAGAGAGAGGGAGACATAGAATCTGTAGCAGGCTCCAGGCTCTGAGCTGTCAGCCCAGAGCCCGACGCAGGGCTCGAACTCACGAACTGTGAGATCATGACCTGAGCTGAAGTCAGACGCTTAACCAACTGAGCCACCCAGGCACCCCAGCATCCGACTCTTAATTCTGGCTCAGGTCATGATCTCAGAGTTGCGAGACTGAGCCCTGTTTGGGCTCCACACTGGGTGTGGAGTCTGCTTAAGATTCTCACTCTCTCCCTCTGCCCCTCCCGTTCCCACACATGCTTTCTCTTGCTCTCAAAAAAAAAAAAAAAAAAAAAAAAATTAAAATTAGAAAAAAATTCCACACTGACACAGAAATAAATAAATAAATAAATAAATAAATAAATAAATAAATAATAGAGGTACTACAAACATTCACCCTCCTGTGAATCCTATTTCCCAAGAACACTGATCCTTTAGCTTGGGAAGCCTTGAGGACAGCTTTCTCCAAGAAAATGAACCTTCCAGCTCTCTAAAAGTGGGAGCACTGTTCCACCCAACCCCCTGCAGACAGGTGGAATACCTGTACCCCAGCCTCATTCTGAAGAGACTTGCAGAGCAGAAAGGAAGGAGCAATGACTTTCAGTTCCTGTTAAAGTGTCTAGAAGCAGCAGCTGATTCAGCTAGATGATGTCACCTTCCCAAACCTCCTGACCAGCAGCTGAGATGGTAAAAGCAGGAAACTGGGGGATACTCAGCTGGTTAAGTCCGAACATGCCTCTGGCAAAGGCCAACAGTAACCCCAGGCTCCAGAGGCATCCTCCTCAAGATGAGCAAAAAGAGTCCTCTCAGTTGGCAAGGATAGTAGGTATCATTCAAGACCCTTATCCCAAGCTTCTTCCTCTACCCTGTTTTTGCTAAGTGGCTTTCTGCACATCCGGAACTAACAATGCTTCATTCATTCCAAAGGTGGGGCAACGGAAAGAATTCTGGTTTTAGAGCCACACCAATCTGGATCTGAATCCAGGTTCTACTGTGTACAAGCTGCAGGATCCTAGGCGTGGAACGTTACCATTCCAGACCTCAGTTTCCTCACTGGAAGAGAAACTGGGGCCAACAGACCATGTACCACACAGGCTGAGTGGCAGAATTAAATGAGAAAATGCACAGAGTACCCGACACGGCTATCAACAGGTGCTCGATAAATGGCAGTCACCCTTATTCCCCTTGGATGTCTGTGAGGGAGGTGTGAAGAACATCTTCATCTACAACATTTCAAAAGGAAACAAAGGCCCAGAATGGGCACACCGCTGTCAGAGCTGAGTATCTGCACTGGCCCAAAGCTTGGATGAGCCAAGTGCACCCCTGCCTTGCTTTTCTGTTTGCAAAATCTTTGCTTCAAATCTTCCCAGGCTGGCTCTTTCCCCTTACTTAGGTTAACTCAGGTCAACTGTCACCTCCTTAAAGAGGCTTTCCTTTGGGCGCCTGGGTGGCGCAGTCGGTTAAGCGTCCGACTTCAGCCAGGTCACGATCTTGCGGTCCGTGAGTTCGAGCCCCGCGTCGGGCTCTGGGCTGATGGCTCAGAGCCTGGAGCCTGTTTCCGATTCTGTGTCTCCCTCTCTCTCTGCCCCTCCCCCGTTCATGCTCTGTCTCTCTCTGTCCCAAAAATAAATAAACGTTGAAAAAAAAATTAAAAAAAAAAATTAAAAAAAAAAATTAAAAAAAAAAAAAAGAGGCTTTCCTTGATCTCCCTGCATAAAGTTGCTTCCCTAGATACTCCATTACTCAGTTTCATTTTCTTTACATTGTTTAACCTTCTATTTGAAATCATTTTATTTGTTTTACAGGCTAGCTGTCTTCCCCACTAATATAAGAGTTCTGTGACAGCAGCGTCCTTGACTGTCTTGGTCATCACAGCACCCCCAGCACTTAGCACAAAGCTTGGCATGTAAATGGTGCCCAATGAACATTTGCTGAATCACCAAAATGAAGGAATGCACTCAGGACGGTCAGAGTCTCACCTGACAAATGCCCCACACTTACTCTTCTGTTCACTGTCTGTTCAAGGTCCTGGCTCCCATTTCAGATGCTGGCACTGCTACCTGGGCATCAGTGGACTGACAGGCAGCCAGGATGGGCATCTATGCCTGGCAATGACTCATCTATTGGGATACCAGGGCTGCTGAGGAGGGCCTCAGAATCTTTTCTTGGCACTTGAGGCTTCCACAAATTTGGCTCCAACTGACCTTTCTGGCTTTATCAACTAGTAAGAGAGGGGCCAGTCCACACATACTCCCAACTGGACTACTGCTGCTCATGGGTCTCTTCTCAAGAGTCCATCCCAGTTGGCACATCTTAGCTCACATGACCCCCTGCTGGGAGCACCAGTTCTTCTCCCTCTCTATGGTAAGCTCCAGCTTTAATGGCCCCTCTGCTGTGATGTGCTTCTTTTACTTGGCATTTAGCATTTACTGGTGGCTTTCACAACGTCTCTTTTCATGTGATGTCTTCCCTCTTTAATTTGGTTCAAAGTGTCTTAAGAACTGGGTCTTCAATTGGGTGATATCTCAATTAATCTTTTAGGGAAAAGGCTCTCTTTGAGACAAAGTTGGGGTTGAGGCAAGGGCCAGGCTCCTCCCTGCTGGACTGGCTCTTTTGGTAAATGAGAAGGAAGAGATCATGCTGCCTTAGTCCAGGAGTCCAGCTGATGAGGTGGTGAGGAAGCCAACAAATCCTGGACTATTGTATGCAGTCGGGACAATCTCAAGGTCAAGTGTGTGAGAGGATTTTATTTTATTTATAATTTTTTTTTAAATGTTTATTTATTTCTGAGTCAGAGACAGATCATGAGTGTGGGAGGGGCAAAGAGACAGGGACACAGAATCTGAAGCAGGCTCCAGGCTCTGAGCTGTCAGCACAGAGCCTGACGTGGGGCTTGAACTCACAGACTGCGAGATCATGACCTCAGCCAAAGCCGGACTCTCAACCGACTGAGCCACCCAGGCGCCCCTGGGATTTTATTTTTAAAGTAGGCTCCATGCCCAATGTGGGGATCAGACTCGTAACCCCAAGATCAAGAGTTGCATGCTCCACCGACTGAGCCAGCTAAGTGCCTGGTGATTGGATTAAAAAATAAAAAACCATTTTCAAGAATCTGGGCATAATTTAGTAATCAATCATAACAACAGTAGAAAGAGACTCAAGTATCCATTTCTGTGGACCCTATTTTAGTTCTGGCTCTTGTTTTCTTACCCATACTTTTCTTTCACCTGACATCTCTAGCTAAATCCTTCTAGTTACATGAATTTTCCTAAGTTGCCTCCAGCTCTTTGTAAAACAGAATGGGGTTCCAATAAAAAAAATAAGAGTCTAGGGTTTTTTTCCCTTTTTTTTTTTGAGAGAGAGAGAGAGAAAGAAAGAAAAAGAGCAGTAGTGGGAGAGAGGGGCAGGAGAGAGAGAGAGAAAGAGAACCTTTTTTATTAAAAAAAATTTTTTTTAATGTTTACTTTTGAAAGAGAGAGACACAGAGCATTAGCAGGGGAAGAGCAGGGAGAGAGAGGGAGACACAGAATCCAAAGGAGACTCCAGGCTCTGAGCTATCAGCACAGAGCTCAACACGGGGCTCAAACTCACAAACTGAGATGATGACCTGAGCCGAAGTTGGAAGCTTAACCGACTGAACCACCCAGATGCCCTGAGAGAGACTCTTAAGCAGGCTCCACACTCAGTGAGGAGCCCAACATGGAGCTTGATCCCACAACCCTGGGATCATGACCTGAGCTGAAATCAAGAGTCAAATGCTCAATCGACCAAGCCACTCCTCTAGTTTTCTTGTAAATGCTATAATGGTGTACAAAAAATGATGTTCCAAACAACTCATTATAACAATTAAAGAGAAGCAACAAAGATAATGCAAGTAAATCACTAAACACAGTGCTTGGCACTTAGCATTCAAAAGATGAGCTGAAACAACACTCTCAATTCTTATTGGCTTCACTTCTCTGGGCCTCAGTTTTCTCATGTGTAAAATGAAAACAACATCTCAAATTTGTTCATTTGCTCAGTCATTAGTCATTTGTTCCAAAATCATTCACTGAATGTTTACTACCTGCAAGGAACAGTTTTAGAGTTTTAGGAACTACAGATAAAATAATGAACAAACCAAAGTCCTTATAATCATGACACTTGTATTCCAGTGGAAGAAACAAAAACCAAGTAAACACACAAAAGGAAAATGTCAGAGATCAGTGCTATGACAAAAAATACAAGCAGGTAAAAGACTAGATAATGTAGCAGGTAAAAGACTAAACAAAGTAGCTCAGCTACTTTAGACAAAAGGTCAAAGAGAACCTCTTGGAGGAGGTGACCTGGGAGCTGAGTCAATGGAAAGAACCAGCAAGGCACACACCAGGGCAGAGCACTCTAGGTAGCGGAAACAGCAACTACAAAGGCCCGAAGGCAGGGACAAGTGTGACGGGAACAAGGAACAGAAGAAGCCTCTGTGGTCAGGGTACAGAGAGGGAGTGGAGGAATGGATGGAGGATAGGAGAGGCAGCCAGGACCAGATCATGCAAGTCTTAGCAGACTTGGTAAGGACTCTGGGTTTTATTCTAAGTGGGTAGAGGTTGACAAGCAAGAATGTGGTAAGATCTGGACCTGGTTTTTAAAATTTTTTTTCAGTTTATTTATTTTGAAAGGGAAAGAGTGTGGACACGCATGTGCACACACACGCACACACACACACACACACACACACACACACACACACACACCAGTGGGGGAGGAGCAGAGAAAGAGAGAGAATCCCAAGCAGGCTCCTCGCGGTCAGTGCAGAGGCAGATTCCACTCGAACTCACAAACTGTGAGATCAGACCTGAGCTGAAACCAAGAGTCAGACACTTAATCAACTGAGCCACCCTGCCCTCCTCCCTCCCTGCCCCCCCCCCCCACCTGGTTTGGCAGTAGTGTTTTTTTTAAGGTCCCTTCCCAGCTCCAAACTTCTGATTCTTTCCCTGTCATTCTAGGCTCCCATGAACTAGCTGCATGAGCAAGAAAGATGCACCCTCCTCACTGGAGAGGGTGCAAAGAGAAGGAGCGGTTTCTGCCTAGGGCAGTAGTAGGGAATCTGTGCCACCTTGTTCTGCAGAAGATGGAGGGAGTGGCCCAGTCAGGGAGGGGTGGGAATCCCAGCTTGCAAAACATCCCCAAGCCACCTGTATTGTTTTTGCCTCCTGTGTGGAAGTTTCTGCCAATGACACAGTGCTCTGGAATGCTTCCCCCTCTCCCCCCTCAACCATACACACACCCAATCTTCCGTTTACAGAGACACAGTTGTACTTTGCATTCCTCCCAGGATTTAGTTCAAATCTAGCCTACAGGAAATGGTCGATAAAGAGCTACTGATTGATTAATGAAGATGGGGAATATTCTCAGCCATTAAGCACATATTAATGAGTACTATGAGTACTATGTTGGTCTTTGGGGATGGAAGGTGATTAAGATGGGTTTCTTGCCTTCACTGAGCTCAGAATTCAGCAGATAGGCCAAAACCACAGACAGCTACAATGTAGGATACAAGAGTAACAGCAGCAACATTTACTGGGCCCTCCTTATCCAGAGGTAGAACACGTGGGCTTTGGAGCCAGCAGGCTTGGGTTCAACTCATGACTCCACCACTTAGTAGCTGTGTCTTTGGGCAAATTCCTTAAACTTCCCTATGCCTCACTTTTCTGCTCTGTAAAATGAGAATAGTAAGAGTACCTACCTCAGTGCTACTGTTTTGAGAATTCAGAGAATTAATACATATGAACACTTAAGTGGAACTGCACAAAAAATACTGTTGTTAAAATTACTCTAACATCTGTGTTGAGCTTGACATGTATGATCTCATTTCATCCTTATGGAAAACTGAGACAGGTATTATTTTATTTCCACTTTTCAGAGGCTCAGAGAAGGGGAGGAATGTGCCCAAGGACAAGCAGCTGGTACGTGATGGAGCCTGGATTCAAATTCAGCTGTGTCGGACTCTATAGCCCAGACTGGGTGCCAACTGCAGGCTTTGCCCTGGAGCTCCACGGGCTTCCCTCACTGAGGTTTGGAGTACTGATTTCGAAAGCCAACTTCCACCACTAACTCAAACCAGAAACTGCCCCCAGGTGCCCACACACCTGCATGGACAGGCAGGCAGTTTCCTCTAGGTTGGCTTCTTGTCTGGCCCTATACATCTCTCAGTTTCGTCACTCAGCCACCAGCCTGGGGCCTCATGCCTGCACCTGCTGCTTGACCCAGTCCCAGGAGACCCTGAACTTAGACTTGGGCTCCCTCACTAGACCCTTCCCCAAAGGGCTGTTTCTGAGGACTCCCTGAAGATTTCCTTGATACGGTAACCCCTAGGGTTTCATATGAATGTGGGTGCTGTGAACAAAGGGAAATTTTTCTGGCTGAGTAGCAGACGGAGAAGTGGGTAGAACAAGGGGTGGGATGTTCTTGTTCTGAATCAGAGGTGAGCGTGGGGTGAGGCCCACTGTGCCTCATGGTTTTATGTTTAAGCAGTACTGATCCTGGCTGGGTCAGATCTCCCACTCAGCAGTCCAGCCTAGGCAGGCGAGGACATCCTGGGGTTAGGAGGGAACACTCATTTCTACTTCCCATTTGAGTCACACTCAAGAGTTCTGGCCTTGTCTGGTAATTTGACTACAGAAGGCAGTAATGGCTTAATGTCACTAAACCCTCAGCCACCAAGTGCTAGGCCTCATCATAGTTGATGACAGCGAGAGAGACACTTTTCAGCCTCGATAAGTTCAGGGTGCCTTGCTTTGGGCTTCCTCCCAACAATCCTGTGAAAAGAGTATTGTTTCCATTTTATGGACGTTCAGACTTAAAGAAGTAAAGTAACTTGTCCAAATTCGTGAAGCCAGATAAGTGAGCCAGCTATTGCTTCTACTCAAAACATGCTTGTTGGTTGGTTGAATGAACGAATGAATGAATGAATGACACAGCTATGGCTGTGACCTCGTCAAGGAACAGCAACAAGACCAAATATTTATAGTTCTCAAAGTGCTTTTTCATCTATCATCTCCCTGGGCCTCACAGCTAGCCCATGAGGGAGGCAAGGCGGGTGTTATCTTTCTGCAACAGATGAGGCAACAGGCAGAGCTTGGGCAAGAGGCTTATGGCCACACAGCAAACGAGGAGTGGAGCCATCCTGGAAAAACTCAGAGGCCTCACAACACTTTGTTTAATCGTTCAAACACATGCCACACACCTACTATGCGCTAGGTGTGCTTCTCTGTACTTCTATTATTTTATTTTATTTAAAATATTTTATTTTTAAGTACCATCTACACCCAACGTGGGGCTCAAACTTATAACCTCAAGATCAAGAGTCACACGCTCCAGATGGAGCCAGCCAGGCGCCCCAACTTCTATATACTTTAAATATTCAACTCACTAAGCCTTCCACTCAGTCAACAAATAATGATTGAGTGCTTTCTATGTTCCAGGTTCTGTGGCAGGTTCCAGGGACACAGCGGTAAATAAAGCAGAGGAGGAGGGCCCTGCCTTCCTGGAGGTACTCAGCAAAGATCAAATACGCCCTATTGCCAAATGCCAGGTCAGCCACGATTACTGTGAACAGAGCATGACTTGGGGCACTTGTGGAGGAGGTGGAGGACAAGGTTATAGACCACTGTCCTCAGCTTCAGGATCTTAAAATCTCCAAGCTCTTGGTTCAAAGGATATCCACATACTCTCTCAACCTAAAAGTTTTCTCTTGGAGAGTAGCGCCAATAGTGACCACAGCAACTTGACCACCTGTGAAGACACTCTGATAATAATAGCAGTAATAGTAGCTGTCATACTTAGTATATTTACTATATGCCAGCCCCCATGCTAAGTGTTCCATGTATCTTACCAGTTATTTTCATGCTCCCAAGAGTCTTTCAAGAAAAGCACTATATATTATTACCTCCTTCTTATAAATGAGGAAACTAAGGCTAGGGGAAATAAGTAATTTGTCCAAGGATAACTATAGGGCAAGTAGGCTCCAGTACTGGTTTGCCAAATTTTGTGCCTCTTAACAGTGATGAAATTTGTCTGAAGGAGGCCATGGAGAGGCAGACACCAGGAACACCAGGAGCAGCTACTGCCTGGCAGGGCTGGAGCCTCCAGAGCCCCCAAAAGATTCTTCTTCACCCCCTTCCATCCAGCCTTAACATCACACAGATGAGAAGGTAAGGAGGAAATGGTTAGGTGTGCTCAAGCTATCTCTAGGGGAATAGGAGTCTCCCTCTCTACAGAACCTCCAGGTAAGAAGTTTGTGTCCTTTGTTTGCCACCCATCAACCCCCCAGAGAGAGAAAGAAGTGGGCATGGGTGGGGGCAGGGGAGTCTTTTCTCCCTTGGGTGGGTGGAGGGCACATCAAGGAAGAAGGGAGAAACCTGACTGGTTCTTTCCTTTCTTGGACAAGAAGCCCGTACATGTGATACAATGCATATCCTTCACATGGAACCCCCTTGGGGGAATGCCAGGGCACCTTTTGGACCTAAGAAGCCTCAGAAAGGAGAGACTGGTACAGCCCTAAATTGCAAGCTAAGCTAACAATTTCTAAGCATTGTAACTAGGTCATCAGGTTCCTAGAGAAGCCAGCTGTGGCTGGGGGATGGGGAGGGCAATTTTGTAGTCTACCAAGATCCCTACTTCCCTTCAGGCCCCGCCCTCCCTGAAATCTGCACCTGCTCCCAAACTGATCCCTTCCCCCAGCTGGGCCCAGCTGTCAACGGCTCCCAAAGCCCTGCCCCTGCCTTCCATGGGCCAGAACCATGGAGGCCTCTTGGGCAGGAGGTATCTTATTGCCACCTGAGACCTTCAGAAAGGGGGTTGTACGACAGGGAAGGAGTGGCCTGTCATGGTGGGTATTTCTTGCTCCATGAGGGCAGCAAAAAAGTTGGGCCCTTTGGGCCTTCCTAGGGTACCTTCCTGGCATTGTTGTCACAGGTGGCAGGAGACAGGTGATGTTTACCCTACTGAGACAAGAGTTGCCAAAAGGCTTCAATCAAGCCTTTGAATCTGCACCTGCCCCAGAGCCCCAAAATAACAACCCGGGCAGCCTACCTGATCCACAGGTCACAGGTGCCTCTGGCTTTTATCTCCCTGCAGTTTTCCCTGCTGTGTCCCAGCTGGCAAGAGATTCTCTTTCCCAGGCGTCACTGGAGACCTGGCTGCATCCCTCTGGTATTGGGCCTCTCCCCACTGGGCCCACCTGTACTGTCAACCATCCCTATCCCTCTGCCCAGAGACTTCTGCCATCAGTCACTGCTCCCTTTTCCCTGACCAGCTTTACTCACAACCCAGACCCTCTTCAGCCAGTCTGCCCTCTCGCTACCTCCCAAACGCATCACTTTCTACCCTCCAGATCTGCCCGAGTGGTTCTTACCTACCAAGGCTGCCCTTGCACATTCCTTCCAACTACTGAAAGCCTTCATGGTCCACATCTTCCTAATAGGTAATAATGATGCCTAACATTGACTGAGTATACTGCGTCAGGCACTGTGCTAGGTGGGCTACAGGGTCACTCACTCATTTAACAAATATTTGCTGAGTGTCTCCTACATGCCAAGCACTCTGCTAGACGCTGGGGATGAAGGAAAAAATGAGACAAAACTCCTACACTCTAGGGGACTTAGATTTTACTGGAGGAGACAGACAGTAAACATGTAAACATGGGTGGCTTCTCCAGAGGTGATAATTTCAGTCGAGACTTAAATGGTAAGATGACAGCCCTGATCAGATCTAGAAGAGTGATCCAGGCTGAAGAAAAAGCAATTCCATGAGAAAGACATTACTACTATTATCTTCATTAAGGGATGACTCTTATCTTCACTTTACAGATGGGGAAACTGAGGATTCAGTGTGCATTGCATTGCACAAAGCCACACTGCTGAGAAGGCTATTATTCAAGCCTTTGGTGATCTTTCCCCTCCTGACACTTTCCACTATTGGCGCAGGAGAGGGTCTGGGTTGGCAGTGCAGTTGGCAAGGGAGAAGGCGCATATTGATGATGCAGCCTGGGAGTGGAGGCCTCTGGACCGAGTCATCAATTGAATAGCTGATGGTGGAAGTGGCCTGGTTTGGCAGAGTTCCAGGGCATCTGTGGGATGCAGCCAGTGGGTCTGTCCTCTTCTGCTTCTGGAAACGACACCACAGATTTGGCACAGTTTGCCTGGAGCCATTCACCAAGTGTTTCGGGTCTATTCCTCCTGCTGCAAATGAGTTTGCTTCCTTAGGGACACAGACATTTTTGTCACCTAACCTGCATCTAATAATAACCTCATGTTCATTGAGCAGATGCTGGCCAAGCCCTTACCCAACCTCAGGCCCTGTGCCAGGAACTCAGGGTAAAATAAGCCAGTCCAGACCTGCAAAGAAGCAATGACGCAGTGGCTTGAGGGTAGGCTTTGGCACCAGATACATCTGAATGCGAGACCCAGATCTGCCTCCTGTAAGGTATGTTAGTGTGGACATATATAGAGCCTCTTTTTTTTTTTTTAATTATTATTATTTTTCAACATTTTTATTTTCTTTTTTGAGAGACAGAGACAGAGTGCTAGCTGGGGAGGGGCAGAGAGAGGGGGAGACACAGAATCTGAAGCGGGCTCTAGGCTCTGAGCTGTCAGCAGAGCCCGACGCGGGGCTCGAACCCAAGAACTGTGAGATCGTGACCTAAGCTGAAGTCAGACACTTAACTGACTGAGCCACCCAGGCGCCCCTATAGAGCCTCTTGAAGCTCTGGATTCTCTGTCTTGACACAGTTGTGAGGACCAAACAAGATGATTAACATCAAGGGCATAAATGTAGCACTTGGCACAGAGCAAACACTCAACACACAGTATCTGTTATTATTATTAAAAAGCACTTTTGGGGCGCCTGGGTGGCGCAGTCGGTTAAGCGTCCGACTTCAGCCAGGTCACGATCTCGCGGTCCGTGAGTTCGAGCCCCGCGTCAGGCTCTGGGCGGATGGCTCGGAGCCTGGAGCCTGTTTCCGATTCTGTGTCTCCCTCTCTCTCTGCCCCTCCCCCGTTCATGCTCTGTCTCTCTCTGTCCCAAAAATAAATAAAAAAAAACGTTGAAAAAAAAAAAAGCACTTTTAAATTTCACTTTCTTGCTTAAGCCTCCCTTACTCTGATGAGTTGGTATTCTCTCAGATTTAAGGGTGAGAACTTGAAACTGATATGCCTAGTACTTATGTAGTAGAGCAAGAAATCAAGCTAAGCTTCAAGTCTGAGTCCAGAGTTTTATCTATGGGTGTGTGGAAGGTGATCAGTACACACTAACTATAATGAACCTTGCCTGGTGTGTTTGGCAATAGAGGGGGTAGACGGGTGATACATATAGCCTGACTCAGATGGCAGAAGGATACTAGCAAGGCCCCAGGTGTGGGGCACGGAAACAGACCACTGAGGGACAGGACCCAGGTCTACTCACCCCAGTACCCACAGTATCCCCAGCACTTAGCACATGTAAAACATTCATCAATACTTGCTGCTTTAATAAATGAAATAAAACTCTAAGGACAGCTCCAAGCAATGAACAGCCTTAGGGAAGGCAGACATTATATATAACATTCAGGCCTTAAAAGCCAGAAAAAGACTTGTAAGACTGACTCTGCCATTTATTGTGGGACAAGAGTCCTTGCCTTAGTTTCCTTCCTGAAATGGGTCTAAACATACCCACCTCACCTACCTCGCTGTGAAATGACGTATACAAAGGAGGCTGGTAAATTACACAGCGTTCACACGCACATAAAAGCTACTATCATCACGCTACAGACTACTAAGGCAGTAAAGTGTTAAAAGTGTCACCTCGAGTTTGAAGCCCAGGTCGCCCTGGTATTAGCTTATGAGGCCCAGAGCATGTCACTTTTCTCCAAGCCTCAGTTTTTCTCAACCATAGAATGAAGATAACCTTGTAGGGCTTTTAAGAAGGGTAGAGAAAAAGAACACAGGGTTTGGAGTAAGATGGTCTTGGTTTCAAATCCTGACTCTGCCTCCTGCTAAGTAAACCCTCCAAATCTCAGTGTCCTATAATGGTAAAGTTGTCGGGACAGTAACAAAGAGATGATGTTGGTAAAAGGCCTGTCATGTAAGTGGCACTGGATAAATACCCACCATCATCTAAACACTGGTACAATGCGGGGCAGGGGCCGAGTACTTAAAAGTGGGAGCTTGGAAACTACTCTCCCAGGCTTTGCCACTTACTACCTCCCTATGCTACCTTGCGTAAGTTGCTTAACTTCTCTGTACCTCAGTTTCCTCACTTGTAAAATGGGGTTAATAACAGTACCAACTTCAAAGTGCAGCTAGACGAATGGAATAAATAAATACATATAAAGCACTCTGAACAATGCCTGGCATAGAGTAAGCACTTGATAAATGTTAGGTGCTATTAATAGTAATGTTAACAATAATATTAATCACCAAGTGGAATAAGAGGGAGGGACTGTTTAATCCTGGGATGTGGGCATCCCATGGAATAATTCCAGGGAAGTCCCTGGACAGCTCTGTAGTCAAGTTTTCAGCTGCTGAGAGAAAGACTCTTCCATGGAAAGGACAGGAGGCTGGGGGGGGGGGGGGGGTCCCTGAGCAAAAATCTCAATCCTGCTGACCAGGAAGCCAGCCTCTGGGGAGACAAGTCAGGCTCCTTGGAAGGGACACTGTGTTCCTGGCTCCGCCTGGCCTGACCGGGGGGAACAAAGGCACGTGTGTGTGGCCAGGGAGGAGGGAGGGGAATGTTTCCCTTTCAAGAGCGGAACAAAGGATCTGAGGCATAGTTGAGTGCGTTCCAATCCCCTCCCAAGCTAGCTCCCATTCCTCAGATGATTGTCCAACAAGGTTTTCAACCTTCTAGCTTCCTCTTGAAAGGTGAAGGGGGGAGGGGCTGACTCCACTTCACTCCATCCTCCGTCATCAGTCTCCAAGAGGCAGGATTTATATGTGCCAAACCTCTAAGATCTCTCTTAGGAGTCTCCATCCTGTGCAGCAGGGGAGTCTCCATCCTGTGCAGGGGGATGGAGTGGGTGGGGGGGGGGGGGGTAGGGACCTCAGGGGAAACTCAGGGTTAATGGATGACACAAGGCACTGCAAGTGACAGGCTTAATGTCCCTCTAGGGGGAGTCCCAGACTGAAACTGCTACTGAGTGATGGAGCCTGGGAGAGAGATGGAGTTCTGGCCGGCCCCCAGAACAGAACTGTTCTGACAGAACTAACTGGAAATGCATTTTCGAATCTTAAAGGGTTGACCAAGGACTGGGGAGAGAAGCTAGGTGAAGGGTGAAGGGGGAGGGAGCAAAGAAAGTAACTGACAAGAGGAAAGGGAGGGACACGTCCAAAAAAAGTAGTTTGTGGGGAGGGGGGAGTCTTTAGGGACATTACTTTCCAGTTTCTACACTCTCACCAGCAGGAATCGGCTGCAGGGCTGGGACAGGAAGCAGTCCATGGAAGTCATTGCAATGGCATTTCCTGAAGAGCGAGAGAAAAACCTCTAGTTCCGAGGGGAGCTCTGGAGTCTGCCCAAAAAGCCTTGTAGCTTGGAGCTAGCTGTAAGGCTCCAGCTTGGCCTGAGAGTCTCACCAGGGATGAAACCAAGTACCAGAAGGTCCCAGAGGCAGTTTCTTTCTGCAAAAACACTATTTGCAAAAATCAATATGTAATAAACGGGAAGCCAGAAGGAGCCCTAGGATGTGGCTGCTGTTTGCTGCTGATACTGATAGTCACTACTCTGAGAACATTAAGAAGTAGGTTAACTCACTGAGTCTTCAGAACAAGGCACTATTACTGCGGCTATTTACAAGTTAAAAGACTTGTCCATGGTCACACAGCAAGTAAGTGGTCAAGTGATCCACAAATCCAAACCCTGCCTCTTCCTCCCGATGTGTAACCTTGGGCAAGCCATTTCACCTCTCTCAGCCTGATTTCCCTCCAGCTCACCCCGCTGCGTGGCTATATGCATCAAAAAGGCAAGGTGGATATGAAAGCACTTTGGAAGTTGCAAAGTGCTACATAAATGTAGAATATTATTACTGTGGGGTCAGTGAGAAAGTACCCTGTATTGACACTGGAATTACTTAATTTTTATAGCTCAAGTGCTGTAGCTGTTGATAGGAAAGAGCCATCCTCAAATGTAATTAATATGCCTTAATGGTGGAATTGGCCACAAGGCTTAAGGCCAGTGACAACCAGATTCCTACCTAGACTGTCCACTTCAACCCTCTGTCCTACAGATTTGGGGGAAACTGGAGCCTGGAGGTGAAGTGAGTTGGCCAAGGTAAGACAGTGAGTCAGAGCAGAATGACAGAACAAGGATCCTGACTCTATGACCAGTGCTTGTACCACCACAGCACAGAAACACCATGAACTCCTGCCATGACAAAAACACTGCTAGGACCCTGCCCTGAGGATGTGCTGGAGGGGCATGGAGCCCAAAAAAGGAGAATGCATGCTGAATGGGTTTCTGACTTGAGTTCTGGGGTAAAAATGATAGGAATTATGCTAACAACATGTGCCAGGCTCTACACATCTTGGGCACGCCTCATAAGGTCTTTGTCATGACCTGATGAAGCAGATATCACCTGCCCCAAGGTTCAGAGAATTCAAGAAGCTTGCCCAAGGTCACACAGCTAGATGTGGGTGAGCTAGGACCTAGGCCCAGACAACGAAATTTCAAACAGAAATATTGCTAGAATGGAGGACAACCATTCAGGATACCACATTTGGACAGAACTATCGCTGAAGAACATCTAGCTTATTTAGCCTCGATTTCATGACCTCGTAGTGGTTAAAAAATGTGGCCTCCATCAACATGCCATGTGCAAGCTTGGCCATATGCTCTTAGTCCCTTCTTACAACTCCCACTTCCGTCTCCTGATCCAAACCACTATTCTTTCTAACCTGGCAGTTGCACCAACCTCATCACAGGGTTCCTGGCTGCAGCCCTTGCAGAATTCAGATCACTTTGCCCATGCTCCAAACTTTTTTCTGGTCTCTCACTCATTCAACCACAGCCAAGTCCTCATCGTGGCCTGTAATGCCCTGTGCAATCTGGCTTTTGGCCACCTCTCCCCCTTCAATCCCAACCACTCTCCCTCTTGCTAGTTCTTCTCCTGCCACATTCTTCAGGTTTGGGCTCAAATATTACTTTTTGGTGAGGCCTTCCCTAACCACTCTTAAAACTGCAGCCCCACCTCCCTTGCTAGGCATGCCCTATACTTCAACCTGCTTTATTTTCTTCACAGCGCTTACTCTCACTTGATATGTTATATACGCATAACTGTATGTTTGTTGTCCGTCTCTCCCCACTAGAATGTGAGCATCACAAGGGCAAAACTTCATTTTACTTAAGGCAGTACCCCTAGTACCTAGGACAGCCTGTGCATAGAAGCTCAATAAACACTGTTTGAATCAATGACTGAACCATCAGGTAAAGGAGTTTCCATTACTATTATTCTGGTTTCTGGCTTGATAGCTGTGTTTCTTCAGAAATTTAGTGGGCATCTCTTTCATTACGTGCCTGCTATGCCCAAGACCTCTGGGCAAGATGCAGACTTGACCTTCAGGAAAACCCCTAAATCTGGCAGAGATATGATCGTGTTAGAAATGTCTTCTTTACACTCATTTAATACTACCACTGTTTTTTTCTCTCATTTATTCGAGTTCTGCTGGGTATTTTACCAATAAAAAAAGGCTTAGGCCCTCTTCCCAGATATTTGAAACTGGTGATCATATTCTCCTGAGTCTTCTCTTCCCCAGGCTAAACAAAAAGACCCAGTGGGATTGTCTGACTCAGGTCTGCCAACTGGGAACGGGGAAGACAGACTGTCGGCTATAGGGACAGAAGAGAAGTGGCTCCAGGAGCAGAGTGACTCCTTCAAAGAAAAAAGAGGGAGTCCCGAGGGAGGACTCTGTGGAATTAGGTTGGAAGTTGGGGGTGGGGACAGGGCCCTGCTAATTAAGGTAGTAGGAGATTATGCTTCTGTCGAAGAGCAGCTCACTGGGAATTACCCCTAAATCTATCCAGGCTAAACCCAGACAAGACCATGGTTGCTGAAAGAAAGCCCCATGATGGAAGGCTGTGGGTACTCAAAATTGCTGAAGTCCATCGGTCTCAGGACAGATACCTGCTGGGGAAAGGACAGCTGACAACCGCTGCTTCCTGCAGCCCAAACAAATGTGGTGATTGTCCACACAAAAGAAAAGAAAATCTTCTGGGTTCTGTCAAGACCCCCTGAAAAAACACCTGGGTAATTTTCTAGCAGAGGCTGAAGGGCTCCATGGGGCTACTGGGGAAATTAGTCCCAGGAAGTCTGGAAAATTCTGTGATGGTGACAGAATTTTAAAAGCAATGTCAAATGTACATCCAGGAGAACTGGGTGTTTTGAGGTGGAGTCCCTGAGACATTTCTACCTCACTTTGGGACCTGAATGAGATTACTAAAAATTTCCACGTTTGGGGTTTCTAATGGGGTTTCCCCAAGAAAACCGCAGAACTGCCAACAGCTGCTGAGATCTGCAAAGGTCACTGAGGTGCTTCAGCTAAGCATATACCCATGCCAAAGAAGCCAGAATAGGCAAGAAGAAACCTATAGAAACTAGAAGACCACAGAGCCATGCAACCTGGGAAAGGCCAAATTACGCTTCCTCTCCCCACACACTGTTCATTGCTCTCAGCAATGGTATTTCCATCAGGCTTAGGGGTTTCCCAGGCACAGCGATCCCAAAATGGCCAAGTCTACCTGGGTCCTCACCCTAAAGCTGTCCACATTCCCATTGAAAGCCCCAGAAACACTCTGTCCTACAGAGAAGGTCACATTATATTCCAATCTAGATGATTATCTCAGGAGCTGGCTTTGTTTCTTGAGAAACTCTGAGGCCAAAGTTCAGTTTTCTGAGGAAGAGAGCCCACTCATTAAAGAGGTGCTTCTTCCACCCTACAATTAAAGCCCAGGAAGGGCTTTTGTTCTAGATCCTTTACTAGAGTCAAGCTATGGCAGGTGGCTATCATTATTCTATTCTACAGGTGAGAGAGATGGATGGACAACAGAGACAAACAGGTTCAGCATCTTGCCATGTGACTCCAGTAAGGCCGTGGTGTGGCTGTGACCGAAATTCCAGTCCTTGGAACCCACCCACAATTAAGTAGACAGATCTGAAGCAGGCCACCTTCTCCCCACATGCACATGATTCTTATCTAAGCCTGAGAGGGTTTAACAATGAAAAAACTAACAAGAAGGTCACTCTGGCTAGGCAAAACCTTTAATGCCCACTTGAGTTTTACCAGTGCCAGAATCAGACTACCTGGGACCTGCTATGGCCAACAAAGGCACTGTTCTACCTGCACAATGCCAGCATCACAGACCAGAGTGAGTACCTCCACACGCATGTTTTGTTTGGCCTTACTGCATCTCTGGCTTTCTGTGCCAGCATGTCTGGGTCACTTTGTTACTCCCAGGACAACCTGATATGGGATGGAAAAGACTTCAAGCTTTGGAGTCAAGCTGACCTAGGTATAAACTCTCACTCAGTCACTTAACTGGTTGAGGGATACCTGGAGCCAGTCATTTAGCTATCAGGAGTTTCACATGTCAACTGGGAATAAACCCCCCTACCTTGGAAAGTTATTGTGTGGGTTCTATGAAACAGCATGTCATTTCCACGAGGGAAGATACCACGTGCAGCTTATGGCCAGCACAGTGCCTGCCTCATGGTAGATGCTCAATAAATTTTGGTTGCGTAAATAAAAGACCCAACACAATGCCTCACACATAAGATGTACTCCATAAAGGTTCATTTCCTTCCCCTTTCCGGTAGGGATGCTAAATTTAGAGCATACCCCAAGGTGGTAATGGCCCAGAAGTCCTACACTCGTGGATCCACCACAGCCTCCAGGAAGGTTTTGAGATGCCACTGCAGCAGCCAGTCTGTGCAGCTCAAACAGGATGGGTGGGTAGCTTCTATCCAAAGGATCCCCAGCCAAATGTTCTTTATGTCCTGGCCTCAGGGAGCATGTGTGCTGAGAAATGGTGCTGACATAACTTGCTCTTCTGCACACAACCCCTCTGTTCACCAAGAGGAAGTAACATATGGTATGTTGTCTAACGGGCTCTGAAAATCCTTGAGCAAAGAGACAGAAGATGGAATTTCAATCCAGGGGCGGCGATCTGATGAACTCACCCTATGCTGTGTCTAAAACCTCTTTCTACGTACAATACTGGGCAACTGGCAATTCTCTGATCCACGTAGCCCTCTGCAGAGGCTGGCCGACGGAACAGGCTCCTCTCCCAGACTGTCTTTTGTTAATAGCTGGCAACAACCCACCTGGTATTAGCACCACTGGCCAAAGACAATAGTTGGGCAAGGTGGGCATAAGGCCCAAGTCTACTAGGAGATGCCTCAGAGGGTGTGTCTAAAGCGCTGGAATCCCATCCCTCCTGGAATCAGCTGAACAAATATTTGCCCCCAAAGAGAATCAAAGCAGGAGGGAACGGCGAGGTCATCACACAAACCAACAGGAACTATTTAATCATTTATCCCCCCAGGGAGTTCATTTACAGAATGGCTTTCAAGTCTGGTCGGCCTTAGCTGGAGAGCTTTCCACCTTTACCTCCCCAACCCCACCCCAGTCATCTGACCTCTACTGACTTGACCCCTTTGTATTTTACAAGAACTAGCAGCAGGAAGAGTTAATGAAGTTGCAAAGAAATGGGAAATAAGACGGGGGAAGGGTTCCAGGGCAAACTAGGAGGTCTCTTGCTCAGAGGTAAACTGAAGTGCCACGCCCTAGGCCCAGCCTATGGATAATTTGCATTCTTGACATTCCAGAGTCCCCGGGTGCAAGGCCCCTTCCACCTCAGCTCCTTCAATAGATGACTTATTTCCCAAAGCCTGCTCAATTTTCTGGGTATTCTGAGGGGACCAAATACCTCTCATAAGCCCTGCACCTCCCCTACGCAGGGACAGAAGCAAGGAAATTAGGACCCATCTCACTGTGGAAGAGCAAAAACTGCCTATAATGACCATTGGTAAAGAACCTCTCACCACTGTCTCCTCCTAATTTGGTGATGGGCAAGAGAATTCTTCCTCCCTAAGAAAGGAATGAGGCATGACTCCTGGGCCTAGAAAGTGCGTCTGGAACCAGTAACAACTACTACTATGGAAACTTGCTGGTGCCAGTCACTGCGCACATTAGCTCCGAGATTTACAATATCCTACAAGGCGAAGAGGGCTTGCCACGTTTTTTTAGTGGAAGAAACCGAGGCTCAAGGTAAACTGGCCTGTCCAAGGTCACACAGCTGGTTAAGTGACCGGGCTGGCACTGAAGCCTAGGTCAGTCTGTTCCCGAAGTCTGTCACTGAATCTCAATGTCCCAAAGACCGGGTTCTCGCTTTGCCAGCACACAGTGATCCATGAAGAGGCCCCAGGGCCCTGGCCGGAAAGCAACAGGCATAACAGCTGGAGCTCCCCAACCGACCCCAGGCAGCGAGGTGCAAAGTCCCCGGGCTTAATGCGTGATACAGCAAGAGCTCGGCAAACAGGCCAGCTATGCAGAAAGTTACACACTTGGGAGCAAAGGAACATAGGGGAGCAGCGCAAACAGGGCCAGCCCACTGGCACAGCTTACATTGCCCTAGAATCTGACCATCCTCAGCCATCCAAGCCAGTGGGAACTTCTGCCTGGCCGTGCCCTGTTCTGAGAGGAGAGGAACATGTATGCAAACTCTGAAATAAAGGGGAACTTGAGTTGTGGGAGGGAAGCCCAGGACAGGACTGACATCCCGGGGGGGAGTAAGAATGGAGGGGCTCACAGGCATTACACTCAGCAGCCCTTTCTGTGGTGAGGGGAGCACTGACTGGACTCACTTCCCACTCGCAAAGATTTGGGGCCAAATAAACACACAGGCTGTTTTCTTCCGCTGGGAAACTGGAACACAAGTATGAAAGAGCGGGGCCGTGAGGGTGACCGGAATGAAAGCTGCCTGGTCCTTCAAGATCTAGGTCATCTGTATTTGAGAACAGCTAACCTCTTGTGGTGCAAGGAGGCCGGTCACATCTCCTTAACAAACAATACCTCCAATAATCACCCGGCACAACAGCATGGAGAAGCAGGGGAGAAGCTGTTAGGGATCTCTCTGACCAGAAGCCAAGAGAAAGGGACACACAAGGGGCGTGGTCCTTACCCAGCCGCCGTTCTCCTGGATCCAAGGCTCTAGGTGGTCGTTCAGGTAAGTGGCCATCCAAGTTGCGATCCGACTCACCAATACCTGCATCTCCTTGTCTACGCTTTCCACGCACAGTGCCCCACCGAAGGAGAAAAAGGCCACAATGCGACCCCAGTTCACCCCATCCCGGAAGAGTTCATTCACTACCTGCTCAAAGCTCTGATATGCTGTCCCTGGGGTGATGTGAAGCTGGGATGTCAGGTCGCTGAATGCCCGCCGGTACCTCAGTTCAAACTCATCCCCGGCCTCCCTCAGCGCCTGCTTCACCGCTGCCATGGGGATCACCTCCCGGGCATCCAAGCTGCTGCTGTGGCCAGTGGCTCCATTCACCGCAGGGCTGTCCGCCAAGTGCCAGGATGGGTTGCCATTGATGGCACTGGGGGTCTCCATCTCTGATTCAGTCCCTTCTGGGGCCTCAGTTCTGTTCTCTTCCACATCACTAAACTGACTCCAGCTGTATCCTTTCTGGGAAAGCTTGTAGGAGAGAAAGTCAACCACCAGCTCCCGGTTGCTCTGAGACATTTTTATAATAGGGATGGGCTCGACCAGTCCATTGTCCAAAACACCTGCTCACTCACTGAGTCTGGTCTCTGCTTGGTGGTTCTCTTCTGAGATCCAAAGCCAAGATAAGGTTCTGATGGAAGAAAAAGAGCTTCAGGAAAAAAAAAAAAAAAATTAATATGCATGCCATTTACCCTACAATATCCCATTCCCCCTGGAGGTACCAGAACTGGTTTCTTTGTGGCTCTTAGGAAGGTCTGGGTCTAGCTTCCAGGAGACTTCAATGAAGTCAAATTGAAAGCACCAGTGGGCTCTTTCTGAATCATCACACAGGCTTGTTTTTTTTTTTTTTTTTTACTCCAGCCACCCCTTTTTCTCCGAAATGCCTTCCTCAGAAAGTCACCCGCACGGGCAGTCTGCCCCCCATCCCCACCCCCGCACCACCTACATTCAAATCCGTCTCAGGCGACCGCAGGCAGGTGCAACCCCCGGAAGATCTTTTGTAACATAGGTCGGGAGAAGAGGTGGCAGCCGGGATGCCGGCAACTCAGCCGGCCTCACGGCGGCTGGCAAAAAAAGGAGCTCTGGCCGGAGGGATCATGCGACCCGGCAGGCTGGGAGCCCAGAAGGCGATACAGGAATTACGAAGCTCAGGAACCGGCCCCCTCGCTTGCTTCCTCCTCCATCGCCCGGATCGAGGGCGGCCACTCGGCAGCGGCCTCCTGCCACCCGAGAGCCCAGCCCCCTCGCTCTTGCACGCCCCTTGGCTCTCCGCCTCCTACTGGGAGCCAGGAGAACTCTCCCGGAGGTGGCTGGTGTGGGGTTTAGGTTTTTTGTTGTTGTTGTCGTTTCTATTTAAGTACCAGCCCGGGGTAAGGCTTCCGAAACCCTGAAGGTACTTCTCAATGGGGTTCAAGGTTTCGAGAAGGGACAGAAGGAGGGGGAAACTGCCTCGGATCTGCGGTCTGACTTCGGAAAGGCCATCCCCGGGCCTTTCCGGGAGGCTGACGGCCGGGGACCCCCCAGAAACACCGCCGATTTTCTTTGAATTCCCCAAAGGCCCTGGACGTAGCGGCGGTGGTGGGGGATTGCCGGGTCCTCCATTCCCCGCACGGACACAATGGCCGCCGGCGCCCTGCACAAAGAGGGGGTGAGGGTGAGGCTCCGGGCCTCTCCTCAGGTCAGGGAGAGGGCCTGAGGCCTGCTCGAACGTCTCCCCCCCACCCCCCGCCCAGCTGAGACCACGTTTTCCTGAGGACAGGCCCAAGGTGGCTTCCTGGCGCCCCCGGGAGGCCTTGGGGGCCGGGGGCTGCACGTCTCCGGAGCCCGGGGCGGGTGGGCTGCGGCCTGGTGGCTTCTCCCGCGCGCTAGGCCGGGTACCCGCCGGGCCACCGCCCCGTTGCCAGGCAACCGCTCTCCCTCAGGGGCGCCCCCTAGCCCTTTCAAGAAGGAGGGGTCTCGCCCCCGGCGGTCCGCCCCGGCGTAGCCAATCAGTAAGTCCAGTCGGCACGGAAGCGGGACGGCGAGGGCTCCCATTGGGCGCAGCGCCTGCCACGCACAGGGGAGGCGGTGCTCTCACCTGCGAGCCCCGCGAGCCGTGGGGGGCCACGTCCCCCCTTCATCGGCCAGGTAGTTTCCAGACGCGAGGGCTCTTCGTAGCCAAGTTCCGCGCTGCGGACCCGGGCCGGCCTACCTGGCTGACGGCTCGTGCTGTCTCTTCCGAACGAGCCGGCCTCAGTTTCCCCTGAAGAGACCGGGGGAACTTGCAAGCTCAGTCACTTCCGGTGCCGCGGCAGCGCGCGCGAGCCCGAGACGCAAAGGGAGTGCGCGCCTTGAGGACTGGCGTCAAGACCTGGGAGGGAGCGCCCCCTTGCGGCAGATCTGGGGAATATGGAGACGCAAAAAAAAAAAACACAAAAAAGTCAACGTTTCGGTGCGTTCATTTAGTCAGTGTCCTCTATCTGTGTTTACATATCTAAAAAGCGTCGCGTTATAACTAAGAACGTTGTGTCTGGGATTCCAACTCTGTCAGCTGGGGAAGTTATTCAACTGCTCTGTGCCTCAATTTCCTTAACTGTAAAATAGGTGAAAACACAACCTCCCTCACTGAGTTATTGTGAGGATTGAAAGAGTTGTTGTTTGTAAAATCTGTAGCACAGTGTGTGGTCCATAGTATATGCTGCATAAATGTATTCAACAAATGTTTATCATTTGGGTTGCTGAAGATAGAAACAAGACAAGACATGATCCCCGCTTTCATGAAGACTTAAACCCTTGAGCTGGAGACAGTAAACAACTAAGAAAATACACAAACAAGGAAATTTCAAATAGTGACTAGTGCTATGAAAGAAGTAAATCAGGTTATTGTCATAGAGTGAAGGGAGTGTGCTGCTTTAGACTGGGTACCCAGGGATGTAAACCCTGCCGTGCCAGACCAGTGAGAGAGGCATTTGTTCAACAATTGCTTATGTGGGATGGCCAGGGGTGGCCTCTTGGAAAAGAGACCTAGAACCCAAGACTTAAAATATAAGAAAATGCTGACCCATGGTGAGAAACTAGAGAACAGCAACCTCGGTAGAGGGAACAGCTTAATGCAGAATGTTCTTCAGAACCGGAAGATGTTGACATGTTTCAGAAACTGGAGAAGCAAGTTGAGGGAGGGGAAATGTGGCATGGCAGGAGGTTGGAAAGTTGACCATAGAAGTGAGTTAGACTTGAGTCTAAACATTGAGAGGTGTTTTATGTTAAATTAATTAATTAAAAATAGGTATACGGGAACACTGAAGATTAGAAATATACAAAGGGCTCCTGGGTGGCTGAGTTGGTTAAGCAACCAACTCTTCATTTCGGCTCAGGTCATGACCTCAGGGTTTGTGGGATCAAGCCCCACATCAGGCTCGGCGCTGACAGCGCAGAGCCTGCTTGGGATTCTCTCTCTCTCCCTCTGTCTCTCTCTCTCTCTCTCACTGCCCCTCCCTCTCTCTCTCTCTCAAAATAAATAAATAAACTAAAAAAACTCCTTTTAAAAAATAAAAATATCCAGAGAGCATAGAATGAGAAAAGTAAGTCCTCTTCCCACGTCTGCTTTCCAATCCACAGTTCCCCCCACATCAATCACTTTCTTCTGTAGTCTTTCAGAGATGGTCACTGTATTCACAAGCAAATTATGTGTACAGATTTTTTACACAAATGCTAGCTTGCTATAGACACTTCTACATCTTGCTCTTCTGGCTGAGCTCTACATTTTTGGTCTGCCTTGATTTTTTTTTTTTTTAATTTTTTTTTTCAACGTTTATTCATTTTTTGGGACAGAGAGAGACAGAGCATGAACGGGGGAGGGGCAGAGAGAGAGGGAGACACAGAATCGGAAACAGGCTCCAGGCTCTGAGCCATCAGCCCAGAGCCCCACACGGGGCTCGAACTCGCGGACCGCGAGATCGTGACCTGGCTGAAGTCAGACGCCTAACCGACTGCGCCACCCAGGCGCCCTTGGTCTGCCTTGATTTTTAAAAAAAATTTTTTTTAACATTTTATTTATTTTTGAGGCAGGGAGAGACAGAGCATGAACAGGGAAGGGTCAGAGAGAGGGAGACACAGAATCTGAAACAGGCTCCAGGCTCTGAGCTGTCAGCACAGAGCCCGACGTGGGGCTCGAACTCACAGACGGCGAGATCATGACCTGAGCCGAAGTCAGCCGCTTAACCGACTGAGCCACCCAGGCGCCCCTGCCTCAATTTTTAAAATTAACACACAACTTTATATAATTTTTTTTTTTCAATGTTTATTTATTTTTGGGACAGAGAGAGACAGAGCATGAACGGGGGAGGGGCAGAGAGAGAGGGAGACACAGAATCGGAAACAGGCTCCAGGCTCCGAGCCATCAGCCCGGAGCCTGACGCGGGGCTCGAACTCACGGACCGCGAGATCGTGACCTGGCTGAAATCGGACGCTTAACCGACTGCGCCACCCAGGCGCCCCGCACACAACTTTATATAAATACCTGCCTTAATTTACTTGCCTAATATTCTCTTTGGGTACATTTGGGTAGTTTCCATTCCCTTCTTATTACAAACAATACTATAACTCATCCATTCGTTATTTTGCGTATGTGGGAGTTTATGTTAGGTACATTCCTGGAAGTAGAATGCCAGTAAGTGAGTACACAAACTTGTTTTTGTTTTGTTATAATGGATATTGGCAAAGTCCTCTCCCATCAGTTGTACCAGTTTGTCCTCTCCTGTCAGTGAAATATGAGAGTGCCTTGTCCTCACATCCTGAACTGCAGTGTGTGGCCACTGAGATAGATAAAAACGAAGAGGCACTTTTATTTTTCTTTCTTCTTTTTATTTTTTCACCAAGAGTGAAGTCGAGCAGTTTTTCGTATTGATGAGTCTTCTTCTGGGGGGAGTTTGTTGTGGTGAATTCTCTATTCATTTCATTTGCCCTTTTTTTCAGTTGGTCTTTCCATTGAGCTTTGTCTCATTGATTTATAGGAAGTTTTATCCTTTTTTTTCTACGTCTAAGCTGTAAATATTTTTCCAGTTTATTTATTACCATGGACAAACTTTTACTTCGTATGTATTTTAATATATCAGTCTTTTCCTTTGTGGCTTCCAGGTTCTATGTCATTCTTAGGAAGACTTTCTTCAATTCAATATTAGAAAAAAAATTATCTGTACTCATCTAGCTTTTACTTGGCTTCATATTTTATATTTCAATCCTGTGCCATCATAAAGTCACTTTGCTATATAGGCTGTGAGGCAGGAATCCACAATTTTTTTTTCCAAATAACTACCCAGTTACCCCATGACTATCATCTTTTCCCAACTCATTTGATATGTCTGTATTATCATAATCTACATTCCCAAGTGTATGGGGCCAATTTCTGAACTTTCTATTGTGTTCAATGGGAGAGTTTTAAACTGGGGCAGGATGTGATCTGCTTTCCTTTTTGAAACCTTCAGTGTCCATATGAAAATTATCATCATGGAAGTCTATGATGTGCTTTGGGGGTCCAGCAGAGGGCAGATCAACCCAGCCCAGAGACATGGGCTTTATTGAACTGGTCCTTAAAAGGAGAAAAGGATTTTGCCTGGAAGAGAAGGGAGGTAAGGGGCATTTTAGGCAGCAGGCACTGCCTGAGCAAAGGCATGGAGGTCAAACCTGAGAATCAATGATGTGTTCTAGAAATAAATTGGGATGGCTGAGAAGGGAGTGGTGGTAGCAGAGACTGAATGTAAATGTGTAAATGCGTGTTCACTGCATAGACACTGGAGGAGCCAGCCAGGAAAGGACGTGAAGAGATTTATATTTTGGAAAGATGGATAGAGCCTTTTGGGAAGGGAATTTTGCAATATTTACCAAAAGCCTTAAACACCAGTCTGGGAAGATCATTGAGAAATGATCTTTGATTGGAATTGAATTTAAGAAATGAAATGCATCCAAAGATTTATCCACAGAGATGTTTGTGCAAGGTTATTTATAACACCAGAGAGAAACATTAAAACTAAGAAGGGCAATAAATAGGGTGACGGTTTGCATGGGTTAAATTCCCACATTAAGATTGTTAACTGAGGTATATTTAATATTAGTGGGAAAAGGCTCCAAACATAACACTTAAAAATTACAAAAATTGTGATTTATAAAAATATATGTTACATGCAAGATGTAGTAGAAGGAATTATACCAGAGTTCGAAAGGTAGTTATTGTTGAGTAGTCAAATTATGGGTGATTCTCTTTTTTTTTTTAAATACTTTTCTGTGTTATCTAACATGACTACATTGTTTTAATTGGAAAACTGTTTTTTTAATTAATTTTTTAATTTTTTAAATGTTTATTTATTTTTGAGAGAGAGAGAAAAACAGAGTGCGAACAGGGGAGGGGCAGAGAGAGAGGGAGACACAGAACCCTTAGCAGGCTTCAGGCTCAGAGCTGTCGGCACACAGCTGCACGCAGGGCTTGAACCCACAAACTATGAGATCATAACCTGAGCCAAAGTCAGACACTTAAGCCACTAAGCCATCAAAGCTCCCTGGAAAACATGTTTTTAAAAACATGTTGGGGCGCCTGGGTGGTGCAGTCGGTTAAGCGTCCGACTTCAGCCAGGTCACGATCTCGCGGTCCGTGAGTTCGAGCCCCGCGTCGGGCTCTGGGCTGATGGCTCAGAGCCTGGAGCCTGTTTCCGATTCTGTGTCTCCCTCTCTCTCTGCCCCTCCCCCGTTCATGCTCTGTCTCTCTCTGTCCCAAAAAAATAAATAAATGTTGAAAAAAAAATTTAAAAAAAAAAATAAAAATAAAATAAAATAAAATAAAAACATGTTTGCTGAGATTTAGATGATGAAGTAATGCTTGTGGTGTAATGTTAAGTGAAAAGTATACAAAATTAGGGGCTCTTGGATGGCTCAGTCAGTTGAACATCCAACTTCAGCTCAGGTCATGATCTTGCAGTTTGTGAGTTTGAGCCCCGCATGGGGCTTGCTGCTCTCAGCACAGAGTCTGCTTCAGATCTTCTGTCCCCTTCTCTCTCTGTCCCCCCCTTGGTTGTGCCCTCTCTATCTCAAAAATAAATAAAACATTAAAAAAAAATTTTTTTTAAGTACACAAAATTAGATATGTGATACAATCTCATCTCTAAATACCATGCATAGGAGAAAGGCTAGAAAATCAATGTGATAAAGACAAAATCCTTACACAGATGCGAAAGAGAAATGGAACAGAGTGGTCAGTAAATCTGAAAAGATGCTCAACCTCACTAGTTATCAAGGAAAATGAAAATTAAGACCTCAGTGAGACACCATTTCACACCCACCAGACTGGCAAAAAGGAGAAAATCCAATAAAATCAAGTGTGGTTCCAAGAATATGGAACAATTTGGGGGAAAAAAATGGATTACTACCTAGTAGAATTGATGATGCCCAGCAATTCTATTCTTTGATATGTGCTCTAAAATAACCCTTGCACATGTACTGATTCAAGTATAAGAATATTCATAGCATCTGGAATACCTGGCTGGCTCAGTTAGAGGAGCATGTGACTCGATCACAGGGTCGTGAGTTTGAGCCCCACGTTGGGTGTAGAGATAATTTTAAAAAAAAATTTAAAAGAATATTTATAGCAGTACTACTTATAATGGCAAAAATTTGGAACTACTCAAGTGTCCATTATAGCAAAATGTTTAACAAATAGTAGTATATTTATACATAGTAATATGATACAATCAGAAAATAAGTGGATTTAGTTACATACAGCATGAAAGAATCTTAGAAACATGTTGCATGAAAAAAATTGTAAGAGAATAATGAAGTATGATTCCATTTATACATAGTTTGAAAACAGGAAAAACTAATCTACATACTACGGAGGATTTGTGGTAGCCAGCCTCATCCAAGATGACCCCCAAAGATCCCTCCCTCCTGGTATTCACGTCCTTGTGTAGTCCCCTCCCACAATATATCAGAGCTGTTCTATGTTACTGATGGCAAATGGCTGAGGTGATGGTATGTCACTTCCAAGACTAGGTTATCTCTTTCTCTCATCACGCACTCTGGGGGTAACCAGCTGCCATGTTGTGAGCAGCCGTACAGAGAGGCCCATGTGTGTGGTGAGGAACTGAAACCTTCTGACAACAGTCATGTGAAACTCCTCCTGCCCCAGCCTCCAGGTGATTATAGCCAACAGCTTGACTACAACCTCATCTGAGACCCTGAGCCAGAACCACTCTGTTAAGCTGAATTTCTGACCCTAAGAAACTGTATAAAGATAGTATTTGTAATTTTAAGCTGCACTGTAGCTATAGATAACTAATACAGGGATATATACCTATGTGGTAAAATTATTTAAAAATGTAAAGGAATAATCACAAAATTCAAGATAGCCATTGCACATTAACAGGGGTGGGCTCAGGATGAACTGGGGAATCAGATACAATTCAAAGTTTGAAAGATAATGGAAATGTTCTTATTCAATTGAATTGTACATATATATTCAGAATTTTTTGCCTCATTTTTTATACATACATGTATTTGTACCTACTCAATATCTCATACAATCCATTTTAAAAATACTGGAAGGATGGGGCATCTGGGTGGCTCAGTCAGTTAAGTGTTTGACTCTTGATTTCTGCTCAGGTCATGATCTCATGGTTTGTGAGATAGAACCCTGCTTCAAGCTGTGTGCTGGGATTCTCTCTCCCTCTCTCTCTGCCCCTCCCCTGCTTGCATACTCTGTTTCTCCCTCAGAATAACTAATTTTTTTAACAAAATCTTAAAAAACTAGACTAAAAAAAAGACTGGAAGGAAATATATTACAAGTAAGAAAGCATTACTTTTAAAATGAGAAATTAAAATAAACATATAAAAATATAAAAATACATAAATATAAGTATGTAAGGATATAGATATGAGGATTTGCTATATTTATGAAAAGATCTCTGAAAGATACATAGTCATCTTTTAACACTAATTTTTTAACTGAGGGAGAGGGATTGGTGATGGGGTGTGGTAAAGAGGAATAGGGCTTTTTCACTTTTACTTCATGTATGTTTATGAACCCAGATGGATCTTGCTGCAAATCTTAACTCTGGTATGTGGCCTTGGGCCGTTCATGTCACCTCTCTTGAGCCTCCGTTTTTTCCATCTGGAAATTGGATATAATTGCACCTACCTGGCAAGGTTGTTGCAAAGATTAAGTGAAGTCATGGATGTACAGCACCTTATATATACCTTCCACTCTGTCATAAGCTTTTTTTTTTTTTTTTTTTTTTGTAATTTAAAAACCTATTTAAACAGAAAAGATCTCACATATTGAAGTATCTGGCCTACGGACCAAGCCAATGGCCACTACAAATGAAGAGGATGGAATTTCAAGGGGTTCTCTCTCTTTCCTCTTCCCAAAAGACAAAGGCCCCACTTGAGCCTGGCTACCACTGATTTTACATGAGCTTATTGAAAAGAAACCCTTGCATCAGCGGTCACTCCCTCCCCCCCACCCCCAGCACTAGCAACCATCAATCTACCTTCTGTCTTTATGAATTTGCTTCTTCAGGAAATTTCTTATAAATGGAGTCATACCGATTTGTCCTTTTGAGTCTGGCTCCTTTTACTTGTATGTTTCAAGTTCATCTGTGTTGTAGTATGTATCAGTACAATTGATTTTGTTAAAAAATACTACTCCTTTGCATGGATTTACCACCCCTTATGGATCCATTCATCAGTTGGTGGACATTTGGGTTGTTTCCTATAGTCTGTTGTTTTTAATCACAGATTCCTAAGATCTCTATAATCCTTCCCCAAGAGGAATTCCACATCAGCCATGAAGAAAAAGACGAGGAAACACCTGTAGAGCTCCCTTTGCTTGGGTGGATGGGAACTATGGAAGACAGAGTGGTGCCCCCTTCTCAGGGATCCTTTGGATGGCTGTCACCAATGGCTCACACTTGCAACTTTCTCCAGGCAAGTGTTCTTGGGTGACTGTAGCCACTCTGCCTGGAGGTCTTTGAGAGTTAGTCACCACCCATAGCCAATGACTGGCTGGTGTCTATTCTCCACGAAGTAGGAGGACTCCATCAAGCTGGAAGGCAAGTACAGATTTTTGGTTTGGTGACCACTGGTCAGATGTCGGAGGGACTGACATCTAATGGCACAGAATGAAGGAGCAGATTTGGGAGGGGCAAGGGTAGAAGTTGGTTCTTTTCTTCTCTCTCACTTTCAAAAAATAAGAGTTTGAAGAGTCTGAGTAACTTTCCACCCCACTGGCTCCTCCTCCTCCTCTCTCCTTCGCAGACTTCTCTCCCCTACCATACTTCCATTATAAAAAACAATAAATTCAAATCACACAAATAATACATGGCCACATTCTTTTCTAAAGCAAAGATAAAACCCACATTATCTATCCTTTCTGTCCACAATCCAGTTTAATTCCTTCCCTCTGAAGTTCCCACATTTGTCAGTTGGTTGTGAATTCTTTCATACCTTTCTGTCATATATACATCTGTGTTTAATTTTTTAAATTTTTATTTATTTTTGACGGGGGCAAGCAGGGGAGGGGCAGAGAGAGAGGTGGGGACAGAGGACCCGAAGCAGGCTCTGTGCTAACAGCAGAGAGTCCTAAGTGGGGCTCAAACTCACAAACTGCAAGATTATGACCTGAGCTATAGCTAGATGCCCAACCAACTGAGCCACCCAGGCGGCTCATACATCTGTGTTTAGAAGAGGCAATGTAGGGCAACGGTTAAGTGTTTGGCCTCTGGAGTTGGACTTCTTATGTTCAAATTCTGGCCTGTCACATTCAAATCGTGTGACCTTAGAGAAGCTGTCTACCCTCTCTGAGCCTCAATTTCCTCAATCTATAAGGCGAAAATGAGGACATTACCTACCTCATAGAGTTATTATTAGGATGAAATAAGTTAATAAGTATAAAGTACTTCAAACAGTGCCTGGTATATGGTAAGTGCCAGGTAAGTGCTAGAGGTCATTATTTATACACACCCACAGAAAAAGTACAGCATTGTTTTGCATATTTTTTTTAATTCAAATTCAAGTCAGTTAACATACAGTGTAGTATTGGTTTCAGGAGTAAAACCCAGTGATTCATCACTTATATAGAATACCCAGTGCTCCTCCCAACAAGTGCCCTCCTTAATGCCCATCACCCACTTAGCCCATCCCCCCCACCTACCTCCCCTCTAACAACCCCTAGTATGTTCTCTGTATTGGCATATTTTTTTTTAATTTTTTTAATTTTTATTTTTTTTTAATTTTTTTTAACATTTATTTATTTTTGAGACAGAGAGAGACAGAGCATGAACGGGGGAGGGGCAGAAAGAGAGGGAGACACAGAATCGGAAGCAGGCTCCAGGCTCTGAGCCATCAGCCCAGAGCCCGACGCGGGGCTCGAACTCACGGACCGCGAGATCGTGACCTGAGCTGAAGTCGGACGCTCAACCGACTGAGTCACCCAGGCACCCCTGTATTTGCATATTTTTAAAAAACATAATGGTTTCAGGGGGGCCTGGCCGGCTCAGTCTGTGGAGGATGCGACTCTTGATCTTGGGTAATGAATTGAAGCTCCACGTTGGGGATAGAGTTTACTTAAAAAAATAAATGTAACGAAACCATAATGGCTTCAGAATGAATTCCTATCAATCAGCAATTTGTTTTTTAACCAAAAATGTGTCTCAAAAATACTTCCCTGTCAGTCCGGATCAATCGAACTCTTTTTGAACTGATGCTTAGTATCCCATGTTATACCCAGTTCATTAAAATGCCTTCCTACTTATGGACATTTAGGTGGTTTCCAATTTCTCACAACTACAATGCAGTAGCCTACTAATTGATTTCCCTTTTTCCATTCCTGTTCTCCTTCCCTCTGTTTTCAGCACAGTAGCCAGAATTATCCCATTAAAAGCAGAGGGCTAACCAATGCTCAAAACCCTCCCAGGCCTCCCACCTCATTCAGAGTAAAGATCAAAGTCTTCACAATAGCCCAGTTGGTCTGCCAGAATATCTCCTGACATTCTCCTCCTTGTCCAGTTGATTCAGCCACCCTGACTTCCTAGCTATTTCTAAAACACACCTGCTATGCTCTTCCTTCAGCTATCTGGATGGCTCACTCTTCACCTTCTGCAAGTCTTTGTCCAAATGTCCCTGAACTACCCTACTTAAAATTACAACACTCCTTCACATGGAGGCCAAAACAGTGATGGTGAAATTGTGGGTAGACTGGACCAGATGTGTCTGCCCTTTCAGCTCTAAAATGCTGCTTTGGTGATTTCAGACCTCACGGTCTGCCATTCATGAAGAATGGGAACTTGAGACTCCGTCTAGAATGTCATCAATGCAGAAGGAATGACAGGAGATGAATCCCTTGGGTCAGGCTCACCCCTTGGAACGACTTGGGAAGTTCTCACACACATCCTGGCCCGAGGCACTGCCCATTCACTCACTCACCTACTGAGCACCTTCTGTCTAGTACGCCCTGGACCCAGCACAGGTCTGCTGCCCCTGCTCTCCTAATGTAAAGCGAGCTCCCTTTACCTCCACCCCAGCCTGGGCCTGGCTACTCCATGGCCCTGCAGGTCCCTAGTAGCTGGGTGATTGATGTGTCTGCTGAAAGTGGGCGGCCACAGTGTAGGCAGACCCTGTCCTTCCTTTGTCTCTGTCCAGCCCCTGCCTTCCTCCTGTCATTGTTATCTGCCCCTTGGGGCCTGGAGAGCAAATGATTTTGCATTTACCACCTCCTAATATACTACATCATTTATTTACCTTGTTTAGAGTCTATCTTCTCTAGTGGAATGTCAGGTTCCCAAGGACAGAGATTTTGTCTGTCTTTTCACTACTCTATCCTCACATTTAGTACAGTGACTGACACATGGTAGGTGCTCAATTCATGCTGTAGTAACCGTGCCTCTGTACCTCCATGTGAAAGTAGATGAATATCTCTTGGAACTAAACCTAGAAATAGAAGTCCTAGGTCACAGGGCATACATGTTTGATATGGGTGAAAAATGGTACCTTCTTGCTTAAATTAAATTTACATTTATTTTAAATTTCAGTATTACTAGTTGAGGCCAACCACCTTTGCATGTCTTTTCTTTTTTAATTTGAAGGTCCAACTGGCTTTATTAAGGGGTTCATGAATCTGGCAGCATCCCATCTACCAAACAGACGGAGTGTCCCTTTGCATTATCTTTAATGGCCAATTTTGTTTCTTCTTCTAAGAACTGCCCATCTTCCTTATTTTTTTTTTTTTTCCTGTTGAGTTTTGGTCCTTTTCTCACTGATTCATAGGAGATTTTTTTTATTTATATATTGGGTTCTAATTCTTTGTACTATGTGTTGGAAATATTTCACTGAGTCTTTCTTGTTTGTTTTCCTTTTGTCAAACAGAATTAAAAATTTTTTTAATGTTTATTTATTATTGAGAGACAGAGGGAGATAAAGCAAGAGCAGGGGAGGAACAGAGAGAGAGGGAGACACAGAATCCAAAGCAGGCTCCAGGCTCTGAGCTGTCAGCACAGAGCCAGACGCGGGGCTCAAACTCACAAACTGTGAGATCATGACCTGAGCCGAAGTCAGATGCTTAACCGACTGGGCCACCCTGGTGCCCCTATTCAATATGAATTTTAGAATCAGCTTGGCAAGTTCCATGACAAAACGTTTTATATTGGAAATTTCATCGGAATTGCCTTGAACCCTTCATATGGAAAATTAAAAGCTTTACAATATTGGACCTCCCCACCCACTAACAAAGTATAAAATTTTTTACTTATTTTTATAGTTATTCAACCAAGCTTTACAGGTTTTAATTTTCAGATAAAGGTCTTAGGTATCTTTTCTTAAATGTTGTAGTTTTTATTACAGCGATCTTCTCCCCTTTTCGCTGCTATTATTTTCTAACTGATTATTGATGATCTTTAGGACCAGATGTCCTTAATTCAAATTCCACCTTCTCCATTTATTGATTTTAGACACATTCACTCAACTTCCCTGAGCCTTTGTTTTCTCTTTTATAATACCAGGATGACAAAGCAAGGGACGTAAATGGAATTAAAAGGGAAGGACCAAGCAATCATAAACGGCGAGTTTAAGCCAGTAATGTCAGGGCCTGGACTTAATGAAGACTTTGAGAGACTCCTCTCCTTGGCAGAGAAGCTGAGGGCGAGTCTATGTTGTACACAGGGGACTCTATGTTAGAACGAAGAGAATTTCTATGAACATGCAAGGCACCATACACCACTATAGGGAGAATAATAAATATTTTTCTTGGGTTAAAGTTTTGGGGAGGTCCAGGTGCGCGCCGTTCTGTTACCTGAAGCGACTCCTCATCTCCTCAGTTGGTACCACCTCTCCCGAATAATTTGTAGTCGAGCATTCTGGGCTTTGTAGTAATTTCCTTCTTAGAGTTGTTCCACGGGGCTCTCACAGTTGCTTGAGACTACATTTCCCAGGAGGCTCCCGGGCCGGTTGTTTGCTTGTCCCTCATCATGACTTCCGGCGTCCCGGCGCACTGCTGGGCCAATCGGGAGGCTAAGACTGCCCATTCCTGGCACTCTGATTGGTGCATTCGACTAGAGAGCCTGGGTTCAAATTTTCAACGGTACTGAATGAGGCCCGCGGCGGGTGTTCCGGACGCTCGGTTGTCAGAGCTGAGGTGAGGGGAGCCTTGGGGAGAAACGGGGAGCAGCTGGGGGTGCGGGGCTGCCTTGTCTGCTGCTGTCTGCTGCTCTGCCTGGTTCTCGAACGGCTGGAGGTCGCTCGCCTCTAAGCCCGTAGTGCGGCCCGAGCGTCTTGGCCCGGGCTTCACAGGCGGCGGCGGTGGTGTGTGTGTGTGGGCTCCGTCTTGGCCGGGCCGAGAGGGAGCTAGACTTCGGACCACCGCTTTCTTGGTGACAGGATTTTCCCGTGAAGTGTGGCCGGACCGAGGCTGGCGGGCTGCGTCTCGAGGTAGAGACGGAGGCCGGCCGTGGGAAATAGGGGGAAGGAGGGCTGGTGGGAGGTTGTAGGCTAGTAACGGTAACGACCATTGTTACCACGAAGGGATGAAATAAGCATTCGCTGGAGTGAGCACTCTGCGTGCGTTTTCTCGTTCAATTTTCGCACCAAGCCGATGAAGCAGGCGCTCTTCGTAACCCGCACTTTATAGAGGAGGAAACAGGCCCAGATTTCAAGAAATGGGTGCAACAGTAGCCCCGCCCTCAAGGAGTGTGGCTTCGGTGGAGGAAAACTGATGTCGGCACAGGCAACTGCATTTAAAAACTATTGTGTAAGAAAGAAAGGTAATAGATACGGTGTGAGAATTGCGGGACAGTTTAATTGTAGTTGGAGTTGTCTTTCTGTTTGGGGTTTAAAATTCATCCTGTTTTATCTGTATCTGCTTAGCCCTCCCCCTTTGTAACGAATAACTAGGTATTCTTTCCTTTCTAATTTTCTATCCTAGAACGTTTATAGGTTGGAGAGGAAAGGAAAAGTGTGAGCCAGAGTATAAAAAGCACCCCCCCCCCCTTTTTTTGATGTATGGTTTCTTTGTCTCACAGACAGTTTTCTAGTAGTTAAGTACCCAGGACTTTCCCCAATCAGTCTTGCTTAGGACCAGACAGCGTCCATCGCTCTCCTGATCTTGCTCTGAGGTCATTGCTTTATGTACTCCCAGGTTCATTCCGTTTTACCTTGTCTTGACATCCTATGACCTTTCTTTGTATTTGTCTCACTCATCGGATGTCAGAATTTGAATTATTTACTACTATGATAAGGATATTCTTCTGTTGTGTCGTCAGCGTATCATATCATAACCCCTGTCCAGCCACCCCTAGATCAGCCTTGGTTGTTTTGGAGTAACACTGTTGGTGTGGTGTGTTAGCTCAGCATTAAGTTGCCACTCTCGGGATAAAAGTTATTGTTGCTCCCAGCTCACTTAGCTAATTAATTGACTTTTTGAGGGTGTACTGTGTGCTCAGATTGGTATTAGATACTATGGGTATTCAGATGTATAATGTTCTCGTGGGTTTTCTGGTATGTTTGAGGACAAAGGACTGATTCAGATTGACAAGTGACAATCTGAACAAGACACGACCGAATTGGAGTCCTCTAGTGTTATGTATTGTAGGCGCCCTGGCAATGTAGAGGTGAGGGAGATCAGTGAGGCTTAAGACAAGCAAGGCGTGTCTTTGTGAAGCAGAGGGGACACATACTGGCTCTTGGTAAGCAGAGTGTGGTTAGACAAGAACTAGAACAGTCTTGGTGCACAGAAGTTGCCCACTTAATATCTGCTGTATTGGATAGGCAAGAGGGCATTATCTAAATTGACTACACAATTGCAGATATGAAAAACTGGATGACTTCAGCTAGGTCGGTCAATTTGTTTAAATTTTAAAATTATTTAAATGATGCTTAAGTCTGTGTGTTCCAAGGTTAATAAAGTTGACTTACCCTGCATTTGCAATTAAGCTTCTCCGGGAGACCGGATTAGGTGAGAAAGTCCTTCATTTTTTGTTTAGGTGCCAGGAGATGATGAGTTCTTCTGTGTCCCCTATATATTTTTTCCTTTCAGCCTCTCCTGGGTCTTTTCCCTAATCCTTTTTGAATTGCTGGTGAAGGAAGGAAGAGGAGAGACCTGGATGCCCTTTGGCAAACTGAATTGTCTTTGCAATGAGTAAAGTTAGGAAACAGAATTAATTGACTACAGGGAGACTGAACAGCCCATTCAGTTCTGTAAATAGATCTGTATTTGAGACAGACATAGAGCTCAGAGGTTTTAAGGTACTTGGTGCAAAAAGTATAGATAACTGGGAGGGGTTCTGGGTTTGTTTGCACAGAGAAACTTGATTGGGGAGCAATTAAAGATTAGTGAGAAAGGAGCTTACTTTGGAAATATATAAAAAATACTATATCTACTCATTTAAATAGAAAAAGGTAGTAAAAAATTTTTTTATAAGTGTGCCTACTTATAAGTGCCTACTTTATAAGTGTGCTTACTTATTATAAGTGTGCCTACTATTTGTCCTGAGGTTTGAATAGAAATGCACTCTATTACTTGTTGGTGTCAGTGTTCCTAAATTGCAAGATTTGGAAAGGTAGTTTTAAAGTGGGAATATATAATGTCAAAGACACCAGAAGACGGCAAATGTATACTAAAATTTAAGCTGAAATGACAAGAAGTTTGGCATTTGGGGTAGATTTATGCTATTTAGAACTTAGCTCTCAGAAGCACTCTTTGGTTTGGAGAGTGGCTGGCTATCTCTGGTGTTATGCAGCCCCTTCCTATTCTCTGTTAACCATCTTTACTATAGAGATCATGAACCTGTTATATCACCTTTCTGTTTCTTCCAGGTTCTTGATAACAAGTACTTGCTAGACTTCAGGACTTCAGAAGAGAGGTGAAAGAGTACGTTGCAACTCTGAGTCAAGTCTATAGGCAGGTGGACTGACTGATGGATTAAACCACAAGTAAAGCTGAGTCTACAGTGAGTTACATTAAAAAGGAATAAGAGGAACATTAATATATTAGCATCCAAAGTGTTTAACTTTAGGGGCGCCTGGGTGGCTCAGTCAGCTAAGCATTCAACTTCGGCTCAGGTCATGATCTCACAGCTCGTGGGTTCAAGCCCCACATTGGGCTCTGAGCTGACAGCTCAGAGCCTGGAGCCTGCTTCGGATTCTATGTCTCCATCTCTCTCTGCCCCTCCCCCCTTATGTTCTCTCTCTCTCTCTTTCTCTCTCTCTCAGAAAATAAATCAGTATTAAAAAAAAATTGTTTTAAAGTGTTTAACTTTAGGGGTGCCTGGTTGGCTCAGTCGGTTAAGCGTCCGATTTTGGCTTAAGTCATGATCTCATGGTTTGTGGGTTCCAGCCCTGTTTGGGCTCTGTGTTGACAGCTCAGAGCCTGGAACCTGCTTTGGTTCTGTCTCCCTCTCTCTGCTCCTCCCCTGCTTGGTCTCTCTCTCTCTCTCTCTCTCTCTCTCTCAAAAATGAGTAAACGTTAAAAAAATATTTTAAAGGTATTTAATGTATCTTAAAAAGTAACATATTTGGGGAAAAAATTATTTTTTCTAAGTTTATTTACTTAGAGCGAGTGCAAGTTGGGGAGGGGTAGAGAGAGAGAGGGAGAGACTCCCAAGCAAGCTCCACACTGTTGGCACAGAGCCTGACCCAGGGCTTGAGCCCACAAACCATGAGATCACAACCTGAGCTGAAATCAAGAGTCGAATGCTTAACTGACTGAGCTACCCAGGCACCCCAGAAAATTTATTTAATATGGGAAAGCAAAAGAAATAAATATGATTCACTATTTTACCTCTTAGATAAACTATTGCTAACATTTGATAGATTTCTTTCCAATTTTTTTTCTGTGCCTGTATTTGGTTTTAAAAAGTCATACACTAAAAAATTTCATTATTTTTTTTTCAACCTGATTAGGTTATGAACATTTTTTTATGTCAATAAAATTTGCTACAACATAATTAAAAAAAATTTTTTTTTCCAACGTTTATTTATTTTTGGGACAGAGAGAGACAGAGCATGAACAGGGGAGGGGCAGAGAGAGAGGAGACACAGAATCGGAAACAGGCTCCAGGCTCTGAGCCATCAGCCCAGAGCCTGATGCGGGGCTCGAACCCACGGACCGCGAGATCGTGACCTGGCTGAAGTTGGACACTTAACCAACTGCGCCACCCAGGCGCCCCGCTACAACATAATTTTAATGGCTACATGGTAGTCCATTAGATGGTTCTACCATAGTATTTTATGCAGTGAAATCCTTGGTGAAAAGAATGCATATTTTCAAGACTTTGGTACATAATGCCAATTGCCTCATGGGAGAATTGTGCTGATAAACATACCCACTTAGTAGCGTATATTCACACAGGCACAAATTTATATTTTTAAACTATGTAATACATTCACGTGGCACAAAAATAAAAATAATATAAAAATATTTATAGTTAAAAATCTTCTGTCGCTGTCTGTCTCACTTCCTGGCATCTAATAGGTAATCAGTTTTTGAGGTTCTTAGGTACATGTGTATCTACATCCCAAGAAAGATACCCTTTGAAGGATGTAAATCTTTACAAGACTGAGTGATGGAGGTTTGACTAGGATTGTAACCTCCTGTAGCCCCACTGTCAACCCTTACAAAACTCTTTCAGCTTCTTGTGTTGGAACAGCAGAATACTTGGATATTCTACAAAGATTTCCTTTTAGTATTCTACAGAGATCTGTGTTATTATTTGGTAATAATATTGCCATTATTTGGTAAATGGCATCATTGATTTTTATCAAGGTCCTATTAGTTGTATAAGAGTAGATTAGGGTTTATAAAGTTCTGTGGATAAATTAAATCAGAACTGAGTTTGTAATCCATAACTCACAAGTTTGGGAGAGAGTCGATAAAAAAAACTACATTTGCTGGAGGTTTCTGGACAGTGATGAATTACAGCAAGTGTCCATGTGTCCTGTGCTGACTTCTGAGTGCTTAGACAGTGAGGGATTGTCATTGGATTTTAAATTGACCCAATTTTGGAAGCTTCATGGATCTGTTTCGGTAAACAGATCCAATTTCAACGTAGAAGTTAGCAAACATAAATGTGGAAACACAAAGTCCATTTACTTCCTTCAGACTTAGTTTGTGACTTTGATTAACAGTTAAAATGACATGCTGGATTATGTTGCCATTTACTGACTCCTGCTAATCCCTTATGTACAAAAAAAAAAAAAAAATGTAGGTAAGATGAAAATAACTCAACTCTATTTAACTTGTGGTTGGGTAACAGGATCTCTTTTCCCTTGTGAAAGTAGGAGAGGGTGTCCCTGGGGGAATGGCACCATTTGGGATGGGACCATTTACTAACTACACTTCTAATGAAGTCTTGACTTACTTTGTTTACTATGTTACCAGTTGTTTAAGTCATGATTTTTCTTCCAATAGGAATAGGTTAAGATGCAGCTCCCAAACTGGATAGTGAAGTGCTTGAGAGCATCTGTCACACCAAAGTCTTTGTTTTGTTTAGGAGCTGCCAGTCCACTGTTCCCAGCTTTCCTTAGAACTTACCCTTTTGCAGTTTTCCCCCACCTCCCCTGAACCTGTGCTTTTTGATTTATAGAGCTTGTCAAGGCTAGTTATTTTTGGTTTGAGAGTGAAGAGGGACAGGACATGATCGAGGTTAATTTCAGGCGAATGTGGAAACAAATTACATTGCTGCTTTTGCAATCTTCCTCAGTTGTGTGCTTTTCCCTCATTGGTTTCCCTTTTCCATTTATCTCTTCCCTTAGAAAAAGTCAGTATTCATCCTTGTAGAACTCTGTAGGTCTGTAGGTCTGTCTGTATCTCGTTATCTTGTTGTTGCTGTGTTCTTTGTGCATTTCTTTTTCTTTCTTTCTTTCTTTCTTTCTTTCTTTCTTTCTTTCTTTCTTTCTTTCTTTTTTAAAATTTTGATTTAAGTATAGTTGACACACAATGCTACATGAGTTTCAGGTGTACAACATAGTGATTCAACATCTCCGTAGGTTATGCTATGCTCACCACTGTTTGTATCTTTTATGCATCACTTCCACCAGGTACCCTTCTCTGACCCTCCTGTTCCCCTTCTCTGCACTTCCATAGTGCCTTTGGTTTTCTTCTATTATATCACGGATCACCCTGTATCACAATTGTCTGTATTTTCCACTCAAATGTGAGTTTCTTAAGGGAAGAGATTCTATATATGCTTTTAGTCTTTGTTTTTTGGAAACAAAAATGAGCTATGTGATATGATGATGGCACTTAATAGGCAGTTCTAAAAGGAAGCTAAGTGGTTCATAATATGGGAGAGGCTTTTTCCTCAGTTCTGTTGTAGGATTATTGGTCTGAAAGAGCTATTCACTCAGATGGTTTCTAGTTTTGCAGGAATCTAGAGCTGTGGTAGATTCAGATAATTTTGAAATGTGAAGCTGATTCTCTTCCTTGGCAGTCTGATTTGTTTGGGAGAATGTGGTTGACGCATGTGCCTTTTTTCTTTCTTTCTTTTTTTTTTTTTCTTCAGTGAGACCTGTTGACAGAAATTCAATCTTGATAAAGGGGTGCAGGAAGGCATCCAGTTCCCATCATGCCTAGGTCTCTTTCATTTAAACAGTTGGCCCAGACTCTGGCCTGTTCCATTTCCCACTAGCCTTGTGCTTTTTAATTTTTGAAGGTTTTACATCTTAATTTTATTATTTATGGGAGAAGCAATGTGGTAAAACCGGCATAGCTGAGTAGTTACTTTTGGTTTTGTTCATGTACTTGTGCTATCACCTTTTATTGAAGAGAGTCAGACTTCTCAATGGATTTGTATTTTGTTTACTTTTTCCCCTTTTTCGGGGAGTTGGGGAGGTGGGAATGGTCTCCTGAGTTGGCCATACTGGACCAAAAATAGCTTTTAAAAGAAGCCTCTTTTTTTTTTTTTTTTTTTAATTTATTTATTTTGACACACAGAGAGAGAGTGCACAAGCAGGGGAGGGGCAGAGAGGAAGAGAGGAAATCCCAAGCAGGCTTCACCTATTGTGGGGCTCATGCTCATGATCTGCAAGATCATGACCTGAACTGAGATCAAGAGTTGGATGCTTAACTGATTGAGCCACCCAAGCATCCCAAAAAGCTTTTTTTTAAAATGGTCATGTTAGAAAAATAATATTTCAGTTTTAAAATTTCACCTAAATAAAGATTAAGCATATTTAGGTTTGAGCCCCTTGCCTTTTGACCCCCATCAATCAAATGCACTCCTAGACCTCAGAAGACATTTCTTCTTCTGATGCTTAAATACTGTACTCATGGTCTCTTTTACTCTATAATATCCACTGAGAGGTTCAGACTAACTTCCGTCTTATAAATAGCAAAAACTTTATATGCAAGAGTACAAACTAATAAAAGAGAAATTAAGAGATGGTGATTTACTTTATGGGATGATTTAGCTCAGAGTTTTCCCGGTGTATGTATGTATTTACTTATTTATAATTTTTTTAATGTTTATTTTTGAGAGCGTGAGCAAGCACACAAGCAGGGGAGGGGCAGAGAGTGAGGGAGATACAGGATCCGAAGCAGGCTCCAGGCTCTGAGCTGTCAGCCCAGAGCCCGACGCCGGCCTTGAACCCATGAACCATGAGATCATGACCTGAGCGAAAGTCGGACAATTAACCAACTGAGCCACCCAGACCCCCTATCCAGTGTATTTAGAATAGGGTTTTTAATTTAGCAGTGTTCTTTTATCAACAGCTTCTCAGGATGCTTAGTTTTGTGTAAAGCAGAGTTAATTTTTGCATTTGACTGACAGTATGATTTGGTTATCTACCTCATCTTTGAAGGAATATTTATAGGAAACACCTGTACATTATAGCGACCTGAGATTTTGGAATCCCACAGACCTGGTCTTAAAACTTAACACTGCTACATACTAGTTGGTGATCGTGGAGTGGCTTAATTACTCTGGGCCTGTTTCCTTATTTGTAAAAAGGTGATGATGATATCTACCTTGTATATTTTTAATGCACTTTAAATGTGATGGTTTCTTAATTTTAAAAATGTATTTATTTTAAAATTTTTATTTATTTAAGTAATCTGCACACCCCCTGTAGGGCTCAAACTCATGACCCTGAGATCAAAAGTCCTGTGTTCCTCCCACTGAGCCAGCCAGGTGCCCCAAATGAGATGATTTATGTAAAGTGCCTAATAAAGTGGTTGGCCTGTAGTAAATAGTATTTGGAAGTTATTGTCTATAAATGGTTTTATCCTTTGTGCCTTGACATTTCACATTGATCTACATAAATCTCTATTTTTTAAAATAAATATGAGAGGAAATAAATAAATAAATAAATAAATAAAAATATATACTCACACGCACACAAAGAGGCACCTGTCTGGCTGAGTCGGTAGAGCACACAACTCTTGATCTTGGGGTCATGCCCTACATTGGGCATAGAGATTACTGAAAAAAAAAATTAAGTAAATAAGAGAGGTTAGTGGATAAGGACACATCCTTTAGGGCCTACTTGAATGCAGATGCTGGCTCTGTTATTTCTTAACTGTGTGATCATGAGTAAGTAGTAAATCTCTCCTTGCCTCAGTTTCCTTGTCTATAAAATGAAGACAATAATAGTACCTACTTCATAGGATTTTTGTGAGGATTTAGTGAGTTAATTAATACATGTAAAACATCTCCAGGAGTGTCTGGCATGTCATAAGTACTCAGTAATTAATAGCTATTATTATTTTTTTTTTATAATTTTTTTTTTAACGTTTTGCTTATTTTTGAGACAGGGAGAGACAGAGCACGAACAGGGGAGGGTCAGAGAGAGGGAGACACAGAATCTGAAACAGGCTCCAGGCTCTGCACTGTCAGCACAGAGCCCAACGCGGGGCTCGAACTCACGGACCACGAGATCATGACCTGAGCCGAAGTCGGCCGCTTAACCGACTGAGCCACCCAGGCGCCCCAATAGCTATTATTATTTTTAAGTTTATTTTGACAGAGAGAGAGAGAGAGAGAGAGAGAGCATGAGCAGTAGAGGGAGAGAGAAGAGAGAGAGAGACAGAATCAATCTTACTTAAGTAGGCTCCGTGCTCGGTCCAGGACCCAGACACAGGACTTGATCCCACAACTGTGATCATGACCTGATCTGAAATCAAGAGTCGGATAGATGCTCAACTGACTGAGTTACTCAGGTGCCCCATTAGCTATTATTTTTAACTTTTTTTTTCAAGTTTGTATACTTAAAAAAAAATTTTTTTTTTAATGTTTATTTTTGAGAGAGAGAGAGACAGAGCGTGAGCAGGGAGGGGCAGAGAGAGAGGGAGACAGAATCTGAAGCAAGCTCCAGGCTCTGAGGTGTAAGCACAGTGCCACCTGATGCTGGGCTTGAACTCGTGAACCTCAAGATCATGAGTCAAAGTTGGAAGCTTAACTGACTGAGCCACCCAAGTGCCCCACAAGTTTGTGTACTTTTTATTAAGTCAATACTCAGGAGCATTTTGCTTTTATAAAGAAACATTAAAAAAAGAAATAATGTGTAACATTTGAATAAGTGAAGTTAGTAGCCAATTTCAGACCCTGTAAATGGGAAACTTTATTTCCAAAAATCAATAGATTTAACAATTATTGCTGGATTACCAAGTGTACTTAATAAAAATCCCAGAAAGTGCAGTGACTTATGGACTGTAAATGCCACTTTAGGGGGAAATAAGTACTGCTTAACCAGTTCTTTAAACTGAAAAGATATTCATTTATATAATAAGATGTATTCAAAGAGTTCGTATAGTGAAAAGTCTTCCCCTGACTCAGAACTCCTAGCTTTCTTCCCAGACCCAAATACTGTTAACACTTCTGTGTCTCCTTCCACAATAATCTATGTATGTACAAAAGTATACATGAGTATATATTACCCCTTTCCTTCTTTTTAACATGAATGAGAGTATGCACTTCTACATTTGACTTTTCTCACCTAATAGCCCTTGGAGCTCATTGTGTACATATTACCACATATGCAAAGTTATCTAATATTAAATTCTCTAATATTTTATTATACGATTGTACCCTAATTTATTCAAACAGTCTTCTATTGGTGGAATTTTTGTTTTTAGTTTTTTGGCTTTTATGAACAATGCTATCGTGCACTTTCTTATACTTACGTATGCATAAGTACATATCTGTAAGATAAAGTTTTACACTTGGCAAGACCTATCAAAAACATGCACTTGCTCTCCAAAGAGGGTAGCCATGTAGCTCCATAATTTAAGAAAGAAAAAAGAATGTGAGGGGTTATATCTGAGTACTTTCCAGGTGGTTTTTTCAGTGGCATGCTTTGGTGGAATCATGGTTTTTAGGAAGCTAAGTGGGGTGGTTGCATATTACATTCCTGCCTCTTCCCTCCCCCAGCTTTAGTTGTCTTCATTGCATTCCTGCCTGGGAAGTGTTCCCAGTGACCTGGGTTAGGCATTAAGATCATGGGAATCCAAGATTTTCCCATGTCTTCCAGTATGTTTGTTCACAAGAACAGGAAAACTTCCTTGCAACAGGGGAATTTTAACCACTGTCAGTCACTGGGGAATCTTTCAGTGAGGGTCCTTTGAATATAGATATGGTCAAGGGGAGGAGAGGCAGTGATATAGTAGTGCATTGTATAGTACTTGAAGTGCCTTCTCATGTTTATGGGAAGTAAGTAGGCAGAAAGATACAGTGCCTCTCCTGTTGTTCTACACATGTAGTAAATGCCAGAGACAGGTCTAGAATTCTGGACTTCTTTGTTGGGATTGTTTTGGGCTATAAGTGACAGAAAATGTGACTATAATGGCTTATTCAAAAAGAGTATTGTCTGGAGGTAGATGGTTGCTGATTTGATCAATGGTCAGTAGCTCAGCAATATCAGGGCCAGTGTTACTTTTTTGGCCATCCACTTGTATACGCGATAGCTGCTCTATCTCTAGCTATTACATTTGCCTTTAAGGCAAGAAGAAGGGTTGAAGGGAAAGGGCAAGAACAAGGGCTGTGGCTATGTCAGGAAAGTAAGTTTTCCTGTAAATCCCTCAGCAGATTCCTACTTCATTCTCATTGGCCAGAACTGTTCTGGCTACACTAAGCTTAAAAGGTGACTTTTGTTATGGTGTGCTTCCTACTATTTTGATGATGTTCAATGAAACATATTTAATCAGTTTGACTTAAGTGATATTAATTTCTAATTCTCTTTTTTTTTTAATTTTTTTTAATGTTTATTTATTTTTGAGACAGAGAGAGACAGAGCATGAGTGGGGGAGGGTCAGAGAGAGGGAGACACAGAATCTGAAACAGGCTCCAGGCTCTGAGCTGTCAGCACAGAGCCCGACGCGGGGCTTGAACTCACAGACCACGAGATCATGACCTGAGCGAAGTCGGCCGCTTAACCGACTGAGCCACCCAGGCGCCCCAATTTCTAATTCTCTTTATATTTAGAGTTTATAATTTAAATATTGTATACTATCTTATTTTTTGAGTGCACCAGAACCTTAGCTCCTATCTAGATTTTAAATTCCTTTGTGTCTGAGACTAGATCTTCTACTTTTTGTGTAAGACATAGATAGTCTCAACTTGAGTATTAATGAGAAAGGAGCTCCGATATCATTAAGCCCATATTTAAGGCCCCTAGTGAGTGTATAAGAGTGGACTGCTAACAAATAACTTAGTGAGTTAAATTGATTAATGAAGGTAGACATAGAGAGTGAAAACTTTAAAATGAGAATAATAAAGACTCCTCTATTCAGGGCAAAAGACTATGGAGAATGGATTTACTTGGATATGCAGTACTCTTTTCTATGCAAATAGAGGCCATAACTATGTTAATATGCCTCTTTAATTCATAGGGTGAGAGGGCAGAACAATGTGGAAAGAACATTGTGTTGATGTTAGGAGCCTCAGTTTTGGATCTAGTTCTGCCTTTACATAATTGTATGATACTGGGCACATCATTCTCTCTTCAGCTTCCTCTTCTAGAATGGGAATAATAATTGCTGCTTTACGGGATTGTTGGAGAGTATTTGAAATACTATGTATTTACTACTTCATGGCACCTGGCATGTATAAGTACTTTTGGTAACTGTTTTTACCATGATCATTAGTATTATTGTTGTGTTGATCTTGGAAGAGCCTTTTTTGCTGTAATTAATCCTTATCTATAAACTGCAAAAGTTAGTTATTAAGATTCCTTCTGATTCCAAAATAATCATGTTTCTACACTAAGTACCTCAACTGGGGCATTGTTATAAAGGTATCTGTGGAGTTCTGGCTGCATTGAGTTCATAGGAGAGACCATGGAAAGATGAAGTTCTCTGGTGTATGGATTGATGTCACTATGTAAACCAAATAATTATTAGAATAAATGTTTCTCAGGCACTCAAGTACCTTCTGAATTACCCCAATCCACTGAGAGAAGCTAACGAAATACTGGCCAAACCACTGAGCAGTGAAGTTGGGTGTAACTACTCTTATGATTTATCTCAGAGCATAGGTATAGTTGTATACTATAAAGACAATGAGTGCTGAGGGTTATTAGTGCCCAGAATTGGTGACATTGTGGGGAACTGGCATACCTCTGGTGATATAAGTTCCTTTTTAGGAACGGTTTTACAGTTTGTATCGAGAGTCAGCAAGTCCACTTCTAAGAATTTCTCTTAAGGGTAGGGGCTCCTGGGTGGCTCAGTTGGTTGAGCGTCCGACTTCAGCTCAGGTCATGATCGCATGGTTCATGGGCTCGAGCTCCGCATTGGGCTCTGTGCTGACAGCTTGAAGCCTGGAGCCTGCTTGGGATTCTGTGTCTCCCTCTCCCTCTGCCCCTCCCCCAGTCATGTTCTGTCTCTCTCAAAAATGAATAAACATTAAAAAAAAAGGAATTTATCTTAAGGGCATACTTAAGGATGTGTACAGAAATTGAACTACAAGGATATTCTTCTAGTAGTATCTATAAAGTGAAAATATTGGAAAATGCCTAAAAATAGGGTATACGTAAATTATAGTATAGCTGTCAGTTGATGAAATATCTATATATATATTGACATGGAAAATGCTCACAATATGTGAAGCAGATTTCAAATATATGTGTGTATATAGAGAAAAAATGAGAGAAAGAGAGAGGGAGACAGACTGGAATAGTGTGGTATTGTAGATTATTATTTTTTATAGGAGCTTTTTTTATGATTTCTTTAATGAGCATGAATTTTTATAATAAAATAAAGGCTTAAAGGTACTTAATTTAATAAATGTGTATGCAAGTAATTAGTGGTATCTACTTCTCTTCCAAGATACAGAATACTTTAAAGTACATGTTGTTCCCTGGATGAAGACAAATGGCTCATTGGATTTCATAGGGAAATTATTTGCCAGTGAGTGTGTCCTTCAGACTGTTTTTGAAACTACTTCCAGATATTTTCTTAACCGTAAATGGCTAGAGTGGGGGCTGACTTTAAACCTACACAGGTTTCTACGGGAGAGTGTAAAACTTTGTACACCGGAGCAGGGATGGGCCCATACCTTTGACTTGTTTCTTTGACCTAATTTACATGTCGTGCCTTTTATGTGTGGTTTTTTTTTTTTTTTTTTAAGATTTTATTTTTAGCAGTCTCTCTACCCAGTGTAGGGCTCAAACCTACAATCCCGAGGTCAAGAGTGGCATGCTGTACTGACTGAGCCAGCTAGGTGCCTCCTTTTATGTATTTATTTTTTTTTCAATTTTTTTAATGTTTGTTTATTTTTGAGACAGAGACAGAGTGTGAGCAGGGGAGGGGCAGAGAGAGAGGGAGACATAATCTGAAGCGGGCTCCAGGCTCTGAGCTCTCAGCACAGAGCCCGACGTGGGGTTTGAACTCACAAACCGAGGGACCGTGACCTGAGCCGAAGTCAGACACTTAACTGACTGAGCCATGAAAATATTTCCAAGGAAAGAAAACCTGTAGTTGGCAAAACGTACTAAGTTTTTACTAGGTATAAGATACCGTTCTGAGAACCTTGATGGTTGAGGTATACACAAGTGAATAAAATCCGTCCTTGTCTTCAGGAATTTACGGTCTACTAGGAGAGGCATTTGCATAGTTAACTAATATAAAATTGAATGGTAAACAGCATCATGGCCTTGGAGAGGTAGCAATTAGTATGATAGGTAGAAATTGGGAAAGTTTGTAGAGAATTGAATTGGACTTTGAATAATGAGTAAGATTTTAGTAGGTGTAAAATTTAATGGTGTGTTTCAGAAATTGGGTTATTCAGGGCAGAGAAAGAGTAGTGGGATGTGGGAGAGGCTAGAAGTGAAAAAATGGTAGGTTGAGGGAAAATAAAATAATGAATGTCAAACACCTAGTATGGTACTTTGCCTGGCATGTTGTAGGCACTCATCAAACTTTGCCTCCCTCTAATTCCAACACATTTATCTTCAGGAATATCTTCAAGTTACCAAAAAAGAAAAGTTAACTTTGGGGCACCTGGCTGGCTTAGCCAGTAGAGCATGAAACTCTTGATCTTGGGGTTGTGAGTTTGAGCCTCATGTTGGGTGTAGAGATTGCTTAAAAAAAAAAAAAAGTCTTGGGGCGCCTGGGTGGCGCAGTCGGTTAAGCGTCCGACTTCAGCCAGGTCACGATCTCACGGTCCGTGAGTTCGAGCCCCGCGTCAGGCTCTGGGCTGATGGCTCGGAGCCTGGAGCCTGTTTCCGATTCTGTGTCTCCCTCTCTCTCTGACCCTCCCCCGTTCATGCTCTGTCTCTCTCTGTCCCAAAAATAAATAAAAAACGTTGGGAAAAAAAAAAAAAGTCTTTGAAAAAGAAAAGTTAACTTTTAGTTTGGTTTGAAAAATAAGGTGTCTTGTCCAGGTTATTTTCAGAATTGCAGATGTGGTAGTAAAATCAAAGTAATTGCTGGGGAATCAGTACCTTAGATTAATGCACAACCAAGTTTCTGAACCATTTCTTTTCATTAGAAGGTGATCTGTTGAGAAGAGTGAGTACTGGGAAAAACCTGCTCTTCTGTGCCAAGGCAGGGGACAATGTCACAAGTTAAAACTTCTTATTCCTATGATGCTCCCACGGACTTCATCAATTTTACCTCTTTGGATGATGAGGAAGATACCCAAAACATAGATTCTTGGTTTGGTAAGTGTCTGCTTTTTCAGGCCATTTTAAGGGTTAGTAGCTCGCTTTGTTCTGAGTACCTTTCAAAAAAATAGTAGGAATTTCAAGAAAATAACTAAAATATAAATTATTTTCTACACCAAGATATTTTATCATTTATGATATGATAGAAATAATTGAAATGCCCAATGTCTTAGGAGTGGGCTATCAGTGTTATTTTGCAGTTAGGAATAGTAAATATTTAAGCATTAGGGATATATGGAAAAATCCAGATGAAACAAAGTTGAGTGAAACTCTAAGATTCAAAACATGTCTGTAGTGATAGCAGCCACATAAAAACTTGCTCTACTGTCATTGGGCATAGAATCTAGTATTACAGTTAGGATACTGACATTGATACAGTCTACCCATCTTACTCAGATTTCCCCAGTTTCACTTGTACTCATACTCATTTCTGTAGTAAGTTCTATGCAATTTTATCACTTGTGTAGGTTTGTGTATCTACTCCCACTGTCAAGATACTGAACAGTTCTAACATCACAGGCATTCTTGTGTTGCTTTTTTATAACTACAGTTACTGCCCTATTGCTTCCCCTCACTGATTCATTTTTAGCTGGAGGGATTATGCTACTCAGAACCCAATCCCCAAACAGAAATGGGATTGCCTGGTGTTGAGTCATATGATTTGATGCAAACCCTGACACCAGGCCAATAATAAATAAGGATGTGGTTATGTTTTTATAGTATTTTGGAATAATACGGTGAGACCAGTGATATGTCAGGCTAGTAGTTGCTAGGGTCCCTTCATTTTATTCTTTCTCATATACTTATCTTCTGTATTTAAAAAAAAAAAAAATGTGATGGGAGAAAAAAAATGAGTCCATTACAGCTGCACTTATCACTTACAATGCAGTGTCCACGTGTGGTGGCACATGCCCTTCTCTTGCAAAAGGCCTTTAATGGTATCCGTTGGAGAAGGGGTCTCTTGGAAGTGGTGTGGAGGAAAGGTGAAGAGGACCAGCTGCCCTATAAGGATCTTCCCACGTCCTTGCATTACTGAAACCTTGAGGAAGACAACCCTGGGTTGTCTATCTTTTTTTCTAAGTTTCTTTAAAAACAAGATAGAAAATATTTGTACAGCGAAACTGGTAAATACAATGTCGAAGAAAAAAATTAATCCTACCATTCTTTCAAAACCACCTTAGTTCTAATACATTATTTTCTAATTCTCTTCCAAATAATCATATCTTTTTATACAGTTGCACTCTGATTGTACATGCACAGTGTTATTGCTGGAGCTTACCACATTCCTGAAGCTTCTGTTTGTTGGTAGGCAGTTGGTAGAACAGATGTTTCACTGCTTTGCCCTCACTTTTGGGCACAGGAGAACCTAAGGTAAAATCCCTTGGGAGAGCCTAGCTCTGTTCCATCCTCACACACCCACTTCTTACCAACCAGTTGAAAGAGAACCTCAACTCAAACAGACCATAAGATGTCTCTTGTAAGCCCTGCAGATCTTAATAGCTACAGTTTTCTTTAAGAGGAACATGATGTATTTAGGTGGTAGATTAGGCCAGTTCATGCTTATATGGTCCTAAATGTGTATCAAACAAAGATAAGTAGCTATTCACAATGCAGAGTCTGCACTTCTCCTTTTCTGTAATACATTGTTCAGTGTTGCCAGTGTTACAGTGATAGTTTTTATAGTCTCTATCTCTGACGTATAATGTGTACTCATTTCATTTTGATCACAAAAACTTTGTACTTGCCAAATGTGCTGGAAGCTTACTAGTAGGGGCTTTAGGCCCCATTTACAAGTGCATAGGACTGATTTATTTTGCTTCCTTGCTGGTTGTTTAAATGATGCTCTTTTTTTTTCACAGAAGAGAAAGCCAATTTGGAGAACAAGTTTCCTGGGAAGAATGGCATAGGAGGGCTTTTTCAGGGCAAAACCCCTCTGAGGAAGCCTAATCCTCAGCAAGCTATTGTCACACCTTTAAGACCAGGTAAGAAAGAACATCTTAGGAAAAAGCTCTTTGGTAGAATGGTGGAACAGTGTGTTATGGGCCTGAGGGATCTGGGGGAATTACGTAAATGTTGTATCCTTTGGTTTATTATTGGTGAAATGGGCCAGTTTCACTTTATGGTGAATGTGACACTAATGATGTACTACACTTTTTTTTTTTTTTAATTTCTTGGAACTTAAGCTAACATAGACTTTTACTGCCAGATACAAAACTCTTTTCTTTTTATGACAAGATTTAACATAACATAACCTGACTCTGGCTGGGAAACAAAGCAGTAGGAGAGAAGAATGTACTGCTTGTCATTGCACAAGAATTCTTTGAGTCATGTATCTGATTCTAAAAGATAATTGGCATTTAAACTGGTGGTTACTAAGTCTGCAGAATATTTTCTATTTGATCAGAACAAAAGAAGCATTTTTAAGAGATCATAAATCCTTAAAAATTACTTTTTTGAAGTAACAGCCATATTTAGATATGATTCACATGAACAAATCACCCAAAGTGTACATTTCGGTCTTAAAAAAAAAAATTTTTTTTAATGTTTTATTTTTTGAGAACAGAGAGAGACAGAGCGCAAGCAGGGGAGGAGCAGAGAGAGAGGGAGACACAGAATCCAAAGCGGGCTCCGGGCTCTGAGCACAGAGCCTGATGCAGGGCTCAAACCCACGAAAGAGAGATCATGACCTGAGCCAAAGTCAGACACCTAACCAACTGAGCCACTCAGGCTCTCCATCAGTGTTTTTCACAGTACAGTCATAGAGTAGTTGTACAACCAATACCACAATCAATTTAGAACATTTGAAAATTACTCTTAATGGATGAATCCGAAACTGGCTCCAATTAGACCGTTAAGTAGAGGAGTCATACCAGGAAATAACTGTATTTCTAGCAAACTTTTGTAGTTTACAAAGTCTAAGCTGCTAGGATGACTTTCAAATAATTAACTCATGAGTACAGATGATATCTATTGAATTTGGGATTAGGGCAGGGACCCTGAACTTTTGCATCCATCGTCTTAATTGCAGAAGGGGTTAGAACTGTATGGCATGTTTCACTTGCCATGCTTGGAATGCCTGTGGCCTCAGTGCTGCATCCTCAGGTAAATTACATTAGTTCATTAGGCATGGCAGATTTTCTGTTGCCTTGGTGGTCTTTGTGCTCTTCTTGAATTGAAAGAGTATGTACTGTTACCTAATTTGTCTGGACCACTTTCAGTTGAAGACTGTTTTGTCAACAGTGTGCCCCAAAGCAAGAAACTTCTGTTGGGTCTGTCATGTGGCAAAAACCATGCACATTGCTTACGTGCATGCCCCTTAGGCCCCTCAGAGTCTGTGTTCTTTCATATTACATATTTTCACCTGTCTTACGAGTGTTGTTCCCTCTGCATTCAATTCCTAATGTAATTGAAAAGTTCCTATTCATCATTCAAGGTCCAGCTCAAATACCCTTTTTTCTCTGATTCCTCTTATTGTGTTCTCAAAGCACTTTTCATACCTCTATTTTAATTTCAATTTTCTTTTGTGTTGCTAATACAAAAAAATAATTGATTTTTACATATTAATCTTTTATCCTGCGACCTTCTAAACTCACTAGTTTTAGTAGTTTTTTTTTAATAGATTCCATCAGATTTTTACATAGATGATCATATCATCTGCAAATATGCCTTTTATTTTTTTCTTGCATACTGTACTGGCTAGAACCTTTAGTAGGATGTTGGATAGGAGTGGAAAAGGTAGACATGCTTGTCTTATTCCTGTGCGTTCAGGCTTTTACCATTAAATATGATGTTAACTGTAGTTTTTTCATAAATATCCTTGATCAGGCTGAGGAAATTCCCATCTATTCCTATTTGCTGATAATTTTTTATTTGGAATGGATGTGAGATTTTGTCAAATGCCTTTTCTGCTTATATTGAGATGATTATATGATCATTTTTCTTTTTTTGGTCTGTTACTGTGTTGAATTACACTGATTTTCCAACGTTAAGCCAACCTTGCATTTCTGGGATGAACCCCAATTGGTCATGATGGTATTTTTTCTTTGTATGCATTTTTAGGTTGTTTGCTACATTTTTGTTGAGAATTTCTGTATATATTTTTCATGAGGTATATTGGTCTGTAGTTTTCTTTGTGATACCTTTGCTTGTTTTGATAAATACCTTACTCTAAATATTCCCTTCTCTTCTTTTTTTTTTTTTTTTTTTTTTTGGGGAATTTGTGTAGAATTAATATTAGGTCTTACTTAAATGTTTGGTAGAAGTCACCATTAAAGCCATCTGGGTCTGGACTTTTCTTTGTACAATGGTTTTTTTGTGTGTTTTTTTAAAAATTTTTTTTAACATTTATTTATTTATTTTATTTATTTTTTATTTTTATATATTTTTTAATGTTTATTTATTTTTGAGACAGCGAGACACAGAGCATGAACAGGGGAGGGTCAGAGAAAGAGGGAGACACAGAATCTGAAACAGGCTCCAGGCTCTGAGCTGTCAGCACAGAGCCCGACGCAGGGCTCGAACTCACAGACCGTGAGATCATGACCTGAGCCGAAGTCGGATGCTTAACCGACCAAGCCACCCAGGTGCCCCAACATTTATTTATTTTTGAGACAGACAGAGAGAGAGAGAGAGAGAGAGAGAGAGAGAGCGCATGAACAGGGGAGGGTCAGAGAAAGAGGGAGACACAGAATCTGAATGAAACAAGCTCCAGGCTCTGAGCTGTCAGCACAGAGCCCAACGCGGGGCTCGAACCCACAGACCACAAGATCATGACCTGAGCTGAAGTCGGACGCTTAACTGACTGAGCCACCCAGGCGCCCCTGTAGAAAGGTTTTTAACTACAAATTCAAATTTTTAACACTCTCATCTTGAGTGAGTGTTGGTAGTTTGTATTTAAAATAATTTGTCCATTTCATCTAAGTTGTTGAATGTTCATAATGTTCCCTTATTATCCTTTTAATATTTACAGATTCTGTGTGGTATCACCTCTTTCATTCCTGATCTTGGTAATTTGTCTCTGTTTTCCTAATCAGCCTGGCTAGAGATTTATTAGTGTTACTGATTTTCTGAAAGAACCGACTTTTGGTTTCGTGTTGTTGTTGTTGTTGTTGTTGTTGTTGTTGTTTTTCTATTGCTTTTTCTATTTCATTGATTTTCATTCTGATCTATTAGTTCCCTTCTACTTACTTTGAGTTCAATATGCTCTTTTTTTTTTGTTTTTTCTTAGATGGCAGCTGAAGTCATTGATTGGAAATCTTTCTTCTATAAATTTCCCACTAAGTACTGCTTTAGTGGCATCCCACAATTTTGGTGTGCTCTGTATTCATTTTCATTCCATTCAAAATACTTTTAATTTCTTTATTGCTATCTTCTTGATCCATGTGTTTTTTTTTTTTGAGATATAATTGACATACAACATTGTATATGTTTAAGGTGTTGATTTGATATGTTTATATATTACAACTTGACTGACACCTCTATCATATCACATAATTATTTCTTTTCTCTCATTGTGAGAGCAATGAGGATCTTGTCTCTTAGCAACTTTGAAGTTTATAATACAGTATTGACTATAATCTCTATGACTGTTATTGTTGACTGTAATCTCCAGGATTTATCTACTAGTTCCAAGTTACCTAAGTGTTATTTAGAAGTGTGTATTTAATTTCCAAATACATGTGGCAGGGGGTGGCAGTTCCAGAAATCTGTTATTGATTTCTCGAGGGATTTAATTCCATTTGGTTAAAGAATATATTTGTGTGACTTGATCTTTTTGTATTGAGACTTGTTTCATGGCCCAGAATATGGTGTATCTTGGTAAATGTTCTGTGTGCACTTCAAAAGAATGTATATTCTGCTGTCATTGGGTGGAGAGTTACATAAATGTCAATTGGGTTAAGTTGGTTGATGTTGCTCAAGTCTTGTATTTCCTATTGATCTTCTAAGTGTACTATCCATTATTGAAAATGGGTATTGATATCTTCAACTATTATTGTTGAACTGTTTTTCCCTTTAATTTTGTCAGTTTTTCCTTCATGTATTTGGGGCTTTGTCATCATGTATGTATGTGTGCGTGTATATCTATATATACACATACCACATATGTATGTATGTTTGTAACTGTTACATTTTCTTGATGAGTGGACTGCAACATATTTTTGTTAATGAAGTTTTATTGGAATACAGCCATGCACATTTGCTCATATATTAAGACTACTATATTCTTATCGATTTTTCTGTCAACTTGTTCCATAAATTAGAAGAGAGAGATTGAAATTTCAGACTATATTTATGGATTTGTCTATTTTTCCTTGTACTTTTTGCTTTTTGTATTTTAAAACTCTGTTATTAGGTACGTAAATATTTCAGTTGTTACCGCATCTTGAAGAATTGACCATTTTATCATTTTGAAATGATTGTCTTTATCTCTGGTATTCTTTGCTCTGAAATCTGCTTTGTCTGATACTAATATAGCCATCCCAGCTTTCTTTTGATTAGTGTTAGCATGGTGTGTTGATATTTTAAGAACATTTTTTGTAGGGAGAATATAAATTTTTTTATTCTATTTTAAGATTTTATTTTTAAGTAATGTCTACACTCAACATGGGACTCAAACCTACAACCTTGAGATGAAGAATCACATGCTGTACCTACTGAAACAGCCAGGCACCCCTATAAAATTTTTTATGTTAAATTTTTTATATTAAATTTTTAAAATTTAATCCTCTCTGATTTTAAATGGGGTAAGTGCCTCTGTTATAGCCTTGACACAATATATTATCATTTTTTTGTTTCTTTTTCTCCCCTCTAGGAAAAAATTTCTTTAGGCGATGAGCCAAATGATTGTTCTCTGGAATAAATAATGCATGAAATGTGTTTTCATAGCCTGACTTTTCTTCCCTGTTATCTGGTTGAATTTTTTGTCTTTTGTCAAGGCTCTCAGTTCATAAGTTCATAAGCTATACCAGAAAATGCTGTTTCTTCCATGAAGACTTTTTTTGATTATTCTTGTCTCCTTATTCTTATAGTACTTTTTTGTTTCTGTTTCATGATGGCCATGGTAACATCAGAATACGTTATGATAAAATATCTCCTTCCCCTTTCCACCCTTAGATTCCCTTTTCCCAAATGCTGTATTTTTAAACTCTTAACTGTTTTTAATTTGTGGAGGAGAGAAAAACCAATGGTTATACCCATAATGCCTAATAATATGATTATATCAGCATTAAAAGGCAGAGATACTTTTTTCTGAGGTGATGACTTAGGCTGGCAGATAGGCCCTGGATACTTTGTTTCTGCTTCAAGCAAAGTAGATTTTATAAATTCATCTTCTGTGTAAGATTTCACTGGAACTAAAGGTTCCACTGCTTAGAGGGGCTTTATACACACACACACACACACACACACACACACACACACACATGCACATACATATAGATGTGTCTCTCATATCTAGCTTACTTCCTTGGAATTTGAGTGCTGACTAGTTTTTGCTCTTCCACAGTTGACAACACTTACTACAAAGAGGCAGAAAAAGAAAATTTGGTGGAACAGTCCATTCCATCAAATGCTGCTTCTTCCCTGGAAGTCAAGGGAAACACCTCAAGAAATACTCCAGCACAGCCACAGAGGTAAGACTGTTTTAGGGCTCCAAAGTGGTTTTTATGTTAATGATGTTCACAGAATAGTTACTGTCAGGATACCTACTATGTGTCTCATACTATATTAGGCTCTTTATTTTACCTCATTTAATCTTCATAACATTTATGAATTGTAGGTAATATGCTTAACTTATTGATAAGGACTTAGAGGTACTAAGTTGCTTAAAGTTTATTGGTTCCAGAACCCTTGCTATTTGCACTATCAATATGGATTGCACTTTATTTGTGTGGATATATGATAGACTTTTTTTTTTCCTATTTATATATTATAAGTAAACTTCATAAGGGCAAGCATTATGTATCCTTACTGTGCCTAACAGTGTCTGGCAGGAGCAGAAACTGAATATTTAAATGCTTGATGAATGAATAGATGGGTGGGTTAAGCTGCAATCTTGGCACTGGTGAACTTAAAACAGTTAATGTCTTTGAATGTTGTATTTGCGTCAGTATCTTTTTTTTTTTGATAACAAAAATACCATGTTTGGGAGCTGTCAGTATTAGTTGCCTTCAGATGGCACTAATCAGAAGAATATTCAGGTTAGGTTTTTTTTTGTTTTAAACTTTCAACATCTAATAATTACCATCCACTCATAAAGTTTAAATTGTAAGACCGTTTATTGCTTTATACTTTTTTTTTTTTTTTTTTTTTAATTTTTTTTTTCAACGTTTATTTATTTTTGGGACAGAGAGAGACAGAGCATGAATGGGGGAGGGGCAGAGAGAGAGGGAGACACAGAATCGGAAACAGGCTCCAGGCTCTGAGCAGTCAGCACAGAGCCCGACGCGGGGCTCGAACTCACGGACCGCGAGATCGTGACCTGGCTGAAGTCGGACGCTTAACCGACTGCGCCACCCAGGCGCCCCAGTTTATTGCTTTATACTTTGATGTTACCTAGAATATCCTCAAGGAAGAGGGATGACAGATAATATTATTTTATATTCAGAAGTGATAAAACTACCATTTGCAAAGCCTCATGCTGGTATAAAGGTATTACCTTTTGAGATTGGTATCATACAAACTTATCCTAAACTTTTTTGGTAAAGAAGCCCATTTTAATAAAAAGAATTCTATGAAATTTCAATGAGCTAGGCATATATCACAAGAGTCTTAAGAGATTGCTACTGGTTGATTCTATGGTTTCTGTTCCATGTTTAGATTGTAAATTGAGGCCTACAGATTCCTATAGATTGCTTCAGAATCCCGGAAACTGTTAGTGTCTTCACTTCTCTATTCTGTATATGTATATGATTGCTAAAATTGTCTTTCATCCTGATTGAATGCTGAATGCCTTTTGGAAATGACGGTGTGAGAGGAAGCCAGCTACAATTAGAGACCTGAATGATTTTTTGTTTTATTTTTAAGGCAGGTACTTCTACCACTCAAAACTTCAGTTTACTGAGAATAATCATATCCTCCAGGCTCCTTGTAAGAAAGGGCCAAATAAGATGGCATGTGACAGTACTTTGTAAATGATATTGCATTATGAAAATGCATAGTAAGTAAAACATTAGTGCCATTAATCTCAGATCTCAGATTTATCTGAGTCCAGAGTTACCTAATCGAGAAAGGAATGGCAGATGGAATAGGAAGGTGTAGATAGTCATACAAATTCCATTTTATTTTATTTTCACATGGTCTCAATGGATAGGCTAAAACATGTCCAAAACTTCTTTGACACAGAATAGTTAAGAGTCAATAAGGCCTTAGTGTGTAATAATAATTTTTCCATGGAGGTGTTGCTTTACCATAAATACATGTTTTAATTTTTGGCATCTCATCCCTTAGTCATTTCTCCCTAAAGACACCCAGCAGTTCTTCTCTTGACTTCATAACATCATTGCTGAATTTAAATAATGTCCAAAATGGTCGTGTGTTCATGTGTTTTGCCTTCTTCCTTTCTAATTTGTATGATTCCCAGTCCCGTTTGTAAAAATTAACTAGTTTTGGGGTGCCTGGGTGGCTCAGTCTGTTGAACTTCTGACTTCAGCTCAGGTCATGATCTCACGGTTAATGAGTTTGAGCCCCATGTCAGGCTGTGTGCTGACAGCTCAGAGCCTGGAGCCTGTTTCGGATTCTGTGTCTCCCTCTCTCACTGTCCCTCCCCCACTCGTGCTCGCTCTCTCTCTCTCTCTCTCTCTCTCTCTCTCTCAAATAGATAAACATTAAAAAAATTTTTTTTCTTAAATATTTATTTGTTTTTGAGACAGGGAGAGACAGCATGAACGGGGGAGGGTCAGAGAGAGAGGGAGACACAGAATCTGAAGCAGGCTCCAGGCTCTGAGCTGTCAGCACAGAGCCTGACGCGGGGCTCAAACTCACAGACTGTGAGATCATGACCTGAGCCGAAGTCGGATGATTAACCGACTGAGCCACCCAGGCGCCCCTAAAAATTTTTTTAAAAAAGGTAAAAATTAACTAACTTTACTGGGTAATAATTTGCATATAGTAAAATGTACAGATCTTGGCCGTACGATCTGATTAGTTTTGATAAATACATACCACCATGCAACCATAACACCACAATCAACATATATAGTACATTTTCATCACCTCAAAAGTTCTCTCATCCTAACCCTTTATAGTTAATTCTTACTGCTTTTTCTACCTTCTCACTCTCTCACCTCCTACCCAGAGGCAAAACTGTTCTAATTCCTGTCACTGTAGATTAATTTTTTCCGTTCTAGATGTTTTTATAAATGAAATTTATGGTACTCTTTTATATCTGACTTCTTTTCACTTAGCGTGTGCTTTTGAGATTCATCCATGTCCTTTCATGTTAGTAGTTTGTTCCTTTTTTTTTTTTTATTTAATTTTTAAATTTACTTTTGAGAGAGACAGAGAGACAGACAGTGAGCGGGAGAAGGGCAGAGAGAAAGGGAGACACAGAACCCGAAGCAGGCTCTAGGCTCCGAGCTGTTAGCACAGAGCCTGATGTGTGGCTCGAATCCATGAAGCGTGAGATCATGACCTGAGCCAAAGTCAGATGCTTAACTGACTGAGCCACCCAGGCACCCCAGTAATTTGTTCCTTCTTATTGCTGATAGTAAGTTCTGTTGAGTGGATATGCCACAATTTATTTATCCATCCACCAGATGATGGGCATTTGGGCTGTTTCCATTTGGGGGCTATATAGAGCTGCTCTGAGTAATTTTGAGGACATATGTTTCTCTTGAGTAAATACTTAGGACTGCAATAGCTGGGTCATAGTGTTAAATGTATGTTTATAAGAAACGCCAGAAAGTTTTCCAAAGTGACTATACCATTTACATTCCCACTGGCAGTATATGAGAGTTTCAGTTGCTCCGTATCCTAGCCAACATTTGGTATTGTCCGTCTTTTTAATGATATTTCATTGGTTTTAATTTGCATTTTTCTGATGACTAATAACGTTGATCCATATTTTCATGTGATTATTGGCCATTCATATATTTGCATACATAGCTGGCCGCTTTTTTAGTCTGGTTCCCTGCGGTCTCCCCCAGACCTGTGAAAGTTAGAAGTCAGCCAAGACTTTGAGTAGTGTTTAAGTGTTCAACCTCTCTGTGGTTCTCTTGTTTCTGAGGTTTTGTCTCTAAATTTCTGCCAGCTCCAATGTTTGTCTATTGACACCTCAAGCAAGTAAGATGTTAGTTTTGTGCCATCTTACTATATGCACAGTAGGGGTTACATTTATAAAAAAAAAAAAACAGCGAACTCACCAGTCTTACGTGGTGTGGTTTTATTTTTTAAGGATGGACACCTCACCAGTTTCTGCTTGCCTTTTTGCTGGGCTCCATGGGTGTCCTCTAAACATACATGGTTTAGCAGTCAGGCAGGAATTTGTGCAGAGGTTTTGCTCAGATTTTGAGTGACATTTTTTCTGTGGCTCTTTCACTTTCAGGATTTTCTTCTAAATTTCTAGGTGTTATACTGACCTTGAATTTTTATCTTCTATTATCTCTAGCCAGTGAGACTGGAATTTTCTGCTGTTAGAGCTGCTACATTTGGGGAGTACCTCAGGCAAAAAAGCTACCAACTCATAATTTTTACCCTTTGCAGTTGCTTTTCATGGATAAATGTGCCTCTGTTTTCTGCCTGCTTTTGGTCACTTTCCAGTGCCTTCAAATGGTTGTATTATTGTATCTCGTCTACATTTTGTAATATGCACTCTTCATTACTCATTCAATACATTCATTTCTTCATTCCTTAATTCAGTAAATTTGCTCTTCATTACTCCATGTAATTTTTTATGAGTACTTTCTTTTAGAGATTAATATGAAATATTTGTAGATGAAAGGTAGACATTTAGTTAGGATTCGTTTTGAAATCCAATAGAATGGATGGAAGGAAAATTGATACATGATTGGGATTGGCTGTGAGTTGATAATTTCTGAAACTGAATGATGAGTACTCACTAGTCCATTTTATTCTCACTTTTAGTTTTTTAGTATTTAGAGAGAGAGAGAGAAAGAAAGCACATGTGCATGGGAGAGAGGCAGAGAAAGAGGGAGAGAGAGGATCCCAAGCAGGCTCCACACTTTCAGTGCACATCCCGACATGGGGCTCAATCCCACAAACTGTGAGATCATGACCTGAGCTTGAAATCAGGAGTTGGACATTTAACCAACTAAGCCACCCAGGCACCCCTCTCCTTATTTTAAAAATATGCTTGAAATTCTCTGTAATAAAGACTTAAAAATTGGTACACTGTGCAGTGGCATGAAAGCCTGAAAATGTAATAAGTCTTTACAGTGTTTAGGACTTTTATAAAAAAAAGTGTTGAGAGAAATTAAACAAGACCTAAATAAATTGTAGGACATACCATATTTATGGATTGGGGGATCAGTATTAAAAAGATATTAGTTCTCCCTAACTGATCTATAGATTCAATGTAATATTCATTAAAATCCTAGTGGTTTTCACTGTGGACATTGATAAACTGATGCTAAAATTTATTCAGAAATGCAAAGGTCTGAGAATAGCCAGATACTTTCAAAGTGCTAGTTGATAGCAAGACATATTATTATGAAGCTGCAGTAATTCAAGCTTTATGGTATTATCCAAGGATTAATGAGATCAGTGAAATCAAATAGAAATTCATGCACCCATCTATGGGCATGATATATGACAATGGTGTTACTGTAGACCTGTGGGGAAACAGTGCTCCCCCCCACCCCACCCTTTAAAAAACAATGCTTTGCTAGTGGATATCCAGATAGAACAGAATGAAACTTGGTCCCCCTTTGCATATAAAACAGTCAATTCTTTTTTTCTTTACATCCAGTGTTGGGGCTCAAACCCACAACCCCAAGATCAAGAGTCGTGTGCTCCTCTGACTGAACCAGCAGGGGCCCCTAAAATAGTCAATTCTGGGTGGAATTGTAGATCTAAATGTGAATGCTAAAGCTCATATAATGAAATATTGGAGAATATCTTCATGACCTTGGAACAGGGAAGGATTTTTTTTTAAAGAGTATACACACAGAAAAGCACTGACCATAATGGGGAGGGGTATTGATGTATTTGAGACATTTATCTAGTCAAATGGTACCATAAAGAGAGTAAAAAGCCAACCCCCAAAGTGGGAAAAGATATTTGTGACACATAAAACCTACAGAGGGCTTATGTTCATAGTATATAAGGAATTCTTATTAATCACTCAGGAAAGGATTGACAACCCAATGGAAAACAAACAAGAGACTTGAACTAGTACTTTATCAAATAGGATAACCAAATGGCCAGTGAACATGTGAAAAGTTGCTCTATCTCACTGGGAATCAGAAAAGCAAATTAAAACCACAGCAAGGTTTTACTGCATACCGGCTAAATTAAAACATCTGACAGTACCAAGTGTTCAGGAGGGTGTAGAGCAATGCAGACTATAATATCAACTCGCCAGTGTAAGTAAGCATAGATTGGTACAAGCACTTTGGAAACAACTTTTTTTTTTTTTTTAATTTTTTTTTTTAACGTTTTATTTATTTTTGAGACAGAGAGAGACAGAGCATGAACGGGGGAGGGGCAGAGAGAGAGAGGGAGACACAGAATCGGAAGCAGGCTCCAGGCTCTGAGCCATCAGCCCAGAGCCTGACGCGGGGCTCGAACTCCCGGACCGCGAGATCGTGACCTGAGCTGAAGTCGGCCGCTTAACCAACTGAGCCACCCAGGCGCCCCTGGAAACAACTTTTAATTGATATAACCAGCGTCCTATGACCTAACAAATGGTCTTAAAGCCTACACCCGCCAGCAACATGTGCACCTGTGCAGTGGACTGGATAGATAGTGGTACATTCCTACAGTGACTGTTATACAGCATTAAAAATCAGTGAATTAAAGCTACATGACTCAATGTGGCTGAATCTCACAAATATAATGTTGAGTGAAATAAACAAGACAGAAAAACAATACTTGCAGTAGTCTGATTATATTACCTGAAGGTTTTTTTTTTTTTTAATTTTTTTTTTAATGTTTATTGCTTTTGAGAGACAGCACAAGTCAGGGAGGGGTAGAGAGAGAGAGACACAGAATCTGAAGCGGACTCCAGGCTCTGAGCTGTCAGCACAGAGCCCGACATGGGGCTCAAAATCACGAACTGTGAGATCATGACCTGACCCAAAGCTGGACGTTTGACCAACTGAGCCACCCAGGCACCCCTGCCAGTGTTCTACTTCTTAGCCTGGGTGGTGATTTCATGAGTCTTTACTTTGTAATCATTTTTTTTTTTTTTTTTTTTTTTTAACGTTTATTTATTTTTGGGACAGAGAGAGACAGAGCATGAACGGGGGAGGGGCAGAGAGAGAGGGAGACACAGAATCGGAAACAGGCTCCAGGCTCTGAGCCATCAGCCCAGAGCCCGACGCGGGGCTCGAACTCCCGGACCGCGAGATCGTGACCTGGCTGAAGTCGGACGCTTAACCGACTGCGCCACCCAGGCGCCCCTACTTTGTAATCATTTAACTTAATTTTTGTTTTGTGCACATTTTGGTATGTGTTAAATATTTTACCAAAAACGGGGGAGTGACTAAAATGAGAAAATAAACACCTTAGTTACCAGGAGATCTGATCTCAAATTTCAAGTCTGATAGCAATTTGCTATGTAACAGGGTCAAGTCACCTCATCTTTATTGACTTTTACATTAAAAAAAATTTTTTTTCAACGTTTTTTATTTATTTTTGGGACAGAGAGAGACAGAGCATGAACGGGGGAGGGGCAGAGAGAGAGAGAGACACAGAATCGGAAACAGGCTCCAGGCTCTGAGCCATCAGCCCAGAGCCCGACGCGGGGCTCAAACCCATGGACCGCGAGATCGTGACCTGGCTGAAGTCGGACGCTTAACCGACTGCGCCACCCAGGCGCCCCTTGACTTACATTTAAAAGGAGGGAGTTGTATTAGGTGATTGCCTGTGTCTTAAAAGAAAAAAAATCCGTTGCATTTAAGTACCAACGTTTTATGATGAGGTTCAAAAGCTATCAGTAAGGTAAAAAGTTTTTAGAGTGGAAATAATACCACAAAACTCTTTGTAGCCATTGGCAGTTTGACATACTTTCACATTTCTGGGGCACAATTGCATATCTGTAGTAGATACATTCATTTTGGATAAATTTTGTCAATTCCTGTACCATAGGCGATCTACTAGACTCTCTGCTCAGAAGGATTTGGAACAGAAAGAAAAACATCATGTAAAAATGAAAGCTAAGAGATGTGCTACTCCTCTAATCATCAATGAAATTCCACCCTCCAAAAAAATGAAAGTGTAAGTAGCCACAGCTTCTGTCGATTGGCATAGGTTTTACTCCAGTTTGCTCTTGTGGTTAACAGCAAACAGAATATATGGTGCTTGTTCTTATTTTTATCAGTTAGGAATGTATTTTGCTATAAGAAATAGCCTATTCACCTCAAGTGGTTTAAAGAATAGTGATTTATTTGCTTCACAGAAGTTTGCTGTTGGCTTTGGTTCAGTGACTGAACAGTGCCAGGGCATTGTTAGCTTTTTTTTCATACTTGTTACTCAAGATGGCAGCTCTGTGTTTCTGAGCTTCTTCCTTGTGCTTGTTGCCTCATTGTCACAAGATAGCTGCTATATATCTAGGTATCACATCCATGTTTAAGAGAAGAAGGAGAGTATGATGAAGAGGGGCAGCATCCATATCACAAAAGTGAAAATTTTTCAGAAACCTTGGTTATACCTCAGTTGCCCTACTGTGTCGCTTGAATTCTTCCTAGTGCAAGAGAAGCTCTCAAAACAAGTACAGCCTTTGTACATTGCCACCCCAAACAAAATTAGAATTCTATTGATAAGAAAGAAAGTGGAATAGATATTGGGAAGGCAGCTAGCTATCTGCCGTTTGTGCATTTTATGATAAGCAGTTGGAATCTCTCCCCACCCTCCTGAACCATCATCAGACAACTCTTACCTTGACTTCTGTTGGTGTTCTCAGAGTTTACCCATTTTATCCATTGGTACATACTATTGAAAGAATCTTGCGATTGAGACGTGCTTGTTGTCCGAATGAAAGAGAAAATTTAAGCCTTATGTGATAGATTTGGGGAGGAGAGTACAGCAGTGTATGCTTTAGGGAATTGAGAATATTTATTTTTTGTTCTTTTGAACTCAAGTTCTAACAAAAAAAAGAAGCCAGAGGAAGAGGAAGAAAGCAGTGCCCATCAAGATACCTCTGAAAAACATGAGTCTTCCCCAGAGAAAGCCAAGGGCCGACATACTGTGTCTTGTATACCACCTGTGAGGTATGTTTCTTTCCTGAATTTAAACTTTAGAGTCAATAGAGTAAAATTATAAGCAGGTACATCTGTAGTGTGGAGCACATGGAGCTTGGGAAACTAATAAAGCTGTAACTATGGTGAGGTGAATTGTTTTATGTCTTGGGGGATGCTCAAGTCTTAAACATTGAGGAAAATATACTATTAAAGCAAATTAAAAGGAATATAAAAGGAAAAAGTTAGTAAAAAGGTCCTTACTACCTGAATTGAACAGTTTCTATTTTACCAAGCTCCCTTCAGGTCTTTACACAAGTAAAAAACGTATTTTTACAATCTGTGTGTAAGTAACCTTTGGGATTTGTTTTCTTTGCTTGCCACAAGACTATTTCTTTTTTCTTTTTCTATACTATACTATAAAATCTTCCCATTTATCCTTTTTAAATAGCAAATACTCTATCAAATTATATTTACCACTTCCTGTTGAAAATGTAGTTACCAATTTTTCACTATTAGAAATAATCGCCAACATCTTTATTGGTAGGGACTTTTCTTTGAGTAGTTTCTTCAGGCTGAGGAAAGAGAAATTCCTTGATCAAGCCTAGTTTTATGGCTACTGATATTGCCAATTTTATTTCTGAAATAAATGTATGAATTTACAATACCATCAGCTTTGAATGAATATTTTTATTTCCGTGTACCCTGTCCACATTGAATTTGTTTTTTGCGTTTAAAATTGTTTAGGGGCGCCTGGGTGGCTCGGTCGGTTAAGCATCTGACTTCGGCTCAGGTCATGATCTCACGGTCCATGAGTTCGAGCCCCGCGTCGGGCTCTGTGCTGACCGCTCAGAGCCTGGAGCCTGTTTCAGATTCTGTGTCTCCCTCTCTCTGCCCCTCCCCCGTTCATGCTCTGTCTCTCTCTGTCTCAAACATAAATAAACGTTAAAATTAAAAAAAAAAAAAAAATTGTTTAAATTTACTTGATAAAATGTTGATGGCATCAACTTATTTTAATTTTTATTTGATTGCTGATAGGATTATATTACTGTTATTGTGAACATCTTTTCCATATTTCCTCTTGGGTGGATTGTCTATTTCCTTTTCTGTTTATCTGTATGTGGTATTAGTGATAGTCTCATTGTTAAGAATGATTACTCTAAATTGAACTTTTGCTATGTGTCAGGTACTTGGGAAACACCCGATTTAATAGTCACCAAATATTCTGTGGGGATGAATATATTCCTCATTTTACAGTGGAGAAAACTGAGTCTCAGAGGGATTAAATATTTTTCTCAAGAGCACATAGGTAGAAAATGAAATGATGGTTGGGATTTGAACTCTAGCTGGTTTCACTCCTAAGTCTCTCTTCTCCATCACAGTGTATATTTTACATATGTTAGTCTTTTGTCATATTTCTTGCAAATATTTTCCCCATTCTACTGGTATTTTAATCCTACTTTTTCTTGTGGCCTAAAAGCTGATCATTGTATAGTCAAATTTATGTCTTTTGTAATATCTTCTATAGTCAATTTTAGCTTTCTTTTTGAAAAATTTTCAATATCGTTATAACTTGTGCATCTTGGTTTTTTTGTTTTTTTTTTTTTTTTGTTTTTTTTCATACTGTTACATAATTAAGTCAGTATCGATTTATCAGATAATCCTTTTTGGCTTTGATGATTATTTTATCACAGGTTAAAAATCTTGTCTGTAATACCCTTAGACTGTTTTGAATCAGGAGCCTCTTTCTTCTCTCCTCTCTTACCTCCTTTACTGATTTTCCCTTTAGGCAAAAGATTCTAAAAAGTACTGAGGAGCAAGAGTTGGAGAAGAGAATGAAAATGCAACAGGAGGTGATGGAGATGCGGAAAAAGAATGAAGAATTCAAGAAACTTGCTCTTGCAGGAATAGGTCAGCTTGGCTCTGGTTGATTCTGATTTATGAGGGGTCCTTCCCATAATCTTGGTAGGGTTTTTGAAGTCTCTAAAGGATAAAAGTCTTTATTGGTTAGTAGCCAGTAGAAAAAGGTATGTTTGTTAGAAAGCTGGACATGGATATTCTTTATATCCCAATGATTGTTCCCTAGAACGTTTTATATACACCAGACTAGGGCGCCTGGCTGGTTCAGTTGACAGAGCATGTGACTCTTGGTCTCAGGATCGTGAGTTCAAGCCCCCATATTGGGCATAGAGGTTACTTAAAAAAAATGGGGGGGGGTATTATATATATACACCAGACCTTTCTTAGAGCGCACTGTGGCTCTCTGTCTCTAACTGTAGAACTCACACCCATTTTTTGAGGCCCCTTTCCATGAAAACTTCCCTCATTTCTTCAAGGATAACTGATTCCTCTCTCCTTTTCCTTTCTAATTCTTTTTCTTTGTATTAGAAAAAGAAGGAATTATGATTGAGACAGAAGATAAAGCCATTGGGCATGCCAGTTTTTTATTGTTGTTTTCCCATTTTAATTTTAGACAGAGGAAAAGACAGCTGAGCGAATCCACTTGTAGCTACAGAGGACAAGTAGGACTGAGGGAGCGAAAGGGTCAGAGTTCTGCTTTGCTCTGGCATACATAGAGTTATTATTGGTGGAGTCAAAGCTATAAAGCCCTGAATACTGAGTTGAAAAAGCACCCCTGGAGTTTATAGGATTTCCTTCATAGACATGTTAAGTGTGCTTTTTAAGACAATTCATAGCCTTTCTTGTCAAAAGTATTCCAGTTACCGTGTGTCCAGAGCTATAACTACACCTAGGAGATGGGATTCTTCTCCCCTGTTCTACCTCTTTGCAGTTTGCCTCTGACCAGAGGTCCTCACACCAGTAGTGCTCAATGAATAAGGTACATATAGTAAGTAGTGTCCTTGAGCACTGATTCAAATTTGGGGCTATGTGTAGAGAGTGAACAATATTAAGATCCATGATGATAGAAATATCAAAAGGACTGGATAAAGGGGATTTACTGATATTCTCTATTCTTAGTGTTACCTGTGTGTTTTACTCTGCTTCTTACTCAGGGCAACCTGTGAAGAAATCAGTGAGCCAGGTAACCAAATCAGTTGACTTTCACTTCCGCACAGACGAGCGAATCAAACAACATCCTAAGAACCAGGAGGAATATAAGGAAGTGAATTTTACATCTGAACTGCGAAAGCATCCTCCGTCTCCTGTAAGTTGATGGGCTAAATGGATATTCTTGTTACTAATTCAGGGAGGATTTCGGGTGCACTACTTGTGGTCACTATAATTGAGAGAAGCGTGTTTTTGAGTTAAGGTAGCTCTAAACCCTCACTTTGCCCCATTAGCTATGTGATCTTGGAGAAGTCATGCGGCCTCTCTGGGAAGCATCTTAAGTTGCTGTGAAAACTGAATTAAGGATGTACATATGGAGCTCCTGGTAACTCAGTCATTTAAGCATCTGACTCTTGATCTTGGAACAGGTCATGATCTCACATTTGTGAGATTGAACCCCTCACCAAGCTCTGCCTGACAGTGCGGAAACTGCTTGAGATACTCTTTCTCCCTCTCTCTCTCTGCCCCTTCCCCACTTGTGCACACATGCACTTTCTCTCTCTGTCTCTCAAAATAGTTAATAAACTTTAAAAAAAAAAAAAAGAAAGAAAGAAAGCGGAGTGCATGGGTGGTTAAGCATCTGACTTCAGCTCAGGTCATGATCTCACGGTTTGTGAGTTTGAGACTGCATCAGGCTCTGTGCTGACAGCTCAGAGCTGTAGCCTGTTTCAAATTCTGTGTCTCCCTCTCTCTGCCCCTCCCCTGCTCATACTCTGTGCCTCTCTCAAAAATAAACATAAAAAAAAAATAGAAAAAGAATGTACATAAAGCACTTAGAATTCTGTGTGGCAAATTGTAGGTGCCAGCTTGCTACAGCTTGTGCTCTTACAAAATTCTTGAAAAAATCTTGTGTTTACAAAGTTTTGTGCAATATATGACAGGGCTTATGGAAGAAATGGGGTTGGGGCAGACCATTCAAATCTAACAAAATGATAAGAATCCTACTTAAAAATTCTAAAAAATATTTTTTGTAAGTTTTATTTATTTGAGAGAGAGAGAGAGAGGGCACACAAGCAGGGGAGAGGCAAAGAGAAGGAGAGACAGAATCCCAAGCAGGCTCTGCACCATCAGTACAGGAACTGATGTGGGGATGTGGGGCTTGAACTCATGAACCGAGAGATCATGACCTAAGCCAAGATCAAGAGATGGACACTTAACTGACTGCACCACCCAGGCATCCCTAAAAATTCTAATACTAAGAATTTCTTCTTGCATTTGCAGTAAGCATCATTACTTGTTGAAGTCAGTCCTTTGCAGTCTTAAACCCTGGTGTTGTGCTTCTTCCTTTGAGATGTAGGTCCTTAAAGAGTTTTGTTTCTAATCAGAGACTAATTTTATGAAAGTTAATCATCCAAGGACTAGACTCCTTCATCACTCAGTTTTGGGGAGGATGTCTGCAGAGATTCTGATTCAGGCAGTTGCCTGACCTGATCCAGACCCAGAACCCAAATCAATTTTTTCTTAATGGGATTAAGGGTGAGGGGAATACCTTTGCAGCTTTTTTTCCCTTCTAATTTTCAGAAAACTTGTTCTTGCTGGCTTCAAAACACTGACATGCTTGGAGAAAAAAAATCACCTTATTAACTATTACAGAACAGATAATTTGTTAAGCCCTAGATCCTTTCTCCCTTCTTTTTAATGTTTATTTTTGAGAGAAGAGAGTGAGCATGCACAGGTGCTTAAGCAGGAGAGGGGAAGAAAGAGAGGGAGACAGAGAATCCTAAGCAGGCTCATGCTGTCAGCGCAGAACCCATGAACGTGGCTTTGAGCCACATGGCTCAAACCCACAAACTGTGAGATATGACGTGAGCTGAAATCAAGAGTTGGACACTTAACCAGCTAAGCTCCCCAGGCGCTCCCCCAGCCCCTTTCTCCCTTTTTTAAAAGGTGGGAACAGACTAGTTTTTTTTTTTTTTTTTTTTTTTTTTTTTTTTTTGGGGAACAGACTAGTTTTAACCTTTGCTCAAGGACTGACAAATTTAGGAATAATAATCTTGACTTTTTATTTAAAAAAAAAAAAACAAATTTTTTTTAACATTTCTTTATTTCTGAGAGAGAGAGTGAGAGAGCATGAGCAGGGGCAGAGCAGAGAGAGGGAGACACAGAATCCAAAGCAGGCTTCAGGCTCTGAGCTGTCAGCACAGAGCCCGATGCGGGGCTTGAACTCATGAACTGGGAGATCACGACCTGAGCTGAAGTCGGACACTTAACCGACTGAGCCACCCAGGCGCCCCATAATAATCTTGACTTTACCACAGTCCTTTTTTCTTTTGATCCTCTGTGTTGAATATGCGGCTTATGGTAGATCTGAGCTCTTCCAAAACACTTCATTTGAGGACCAACTTTCTTTACAGGCTCGAGTGACTAAGGGGTGCACCATTATTAAGCCATTCAACCTGTCCCAAGGAAAGAAAAGAACATTTGATGAAACAACTTCTACGTACGTGCCCCTCGCACAGCAGGTTGAAGCCTTTCATAAACGAACCCCTAACAGATATCACTTGAGGAGCAAGAAGGATGATAGTAAGTTTCATATCAACATTATAGCTGGTTGGAGCCTCCCCTAGGATTTCATTTGCTTACGTAAATTTGCCTTTAGTTGAAATCCTAGCTTTTGAACTAAAGTATGGCATATGCCTACATGCAGACAAGAAGTGCACAGTTGAGCATCTTTGTACTCCCCGCTCTGGCTATCTCTCTACTTATATACATCAACCACCTTGATCCTCCTGGTCAATAATTGGCCAGGTATTATACCTTTGCCACTTGTCAGGGTGTGTTGGTGCGGCTACTTAACTATAGAAAATGGAAGCATTCCATTCATTCAGGGTTGTGTGCTTTTTGTTCAACCATTCAACAAATTTCACCACTATAAACCAGGTATAGAAGTGTAGGAGTTATAGCAGTGAACAAAATGGACTTGGTGCTGCTCAACATTAAGTTTCTAATTCAGTGAGAGAAACAGAGCACTATAGATTACGGTAAGTGTAACGAATGTAGAGGGACACACAAGAGTGAAGAGACGTGGGAGATAGGTAGAGCATGTCTGTAAGCTGAGAAGTCCCTGGCAGTGAAAAAAGTTGAAGAACCAGGGCAGAAAGGAGATAACCAGTGATTGACCCTGTGCCAGCAGGTGGAGGAGGGATACTTAGCTCAGGTGGAGTGGTTGTTCTTTGAAGGGAGGGTAGGAGAGAGAAGAATGGGTGCAAATGCCAGAGGGTTTGTAGGTTTGGGATGAACACATGAGAGGATTCTAATCTCTTAGCTTTTGTCTTTATGAAAATAATTACTGCAAGAAGGAAAGTAGAGAAGTTTGAGAAATGGAAGTCATGTAAAATAGTTGTCTAGAATGTAGGACTAGCATTCTGGATAAAGCAGGATTTTGTTGTTTTGCCTTTGAAGGTCTCAGTGTTTTCTGCCCTTGCATTGGCATTGTTTAGTGCAGCCAGGCAAGCTTCTTTAAGTACAGCATTAATATTGTTATTATATTCCAGGGGTCATTTGTCAAATTTTAGATTACAAAAATAGTGAAATGTCTTTTTTTTATCCTAGTGGAAATTTAAATATTAAACATGACTTTCCAAATAATAATATGACTTCTAGAGTCTGATATGCCCTGCTTTTAGAATCTTGGCCCTGGCAAACAGAAAAAAAATTATTTCCTGCAATTAAAAAAATTTTTTTTTAATTCCAATATGGTTAACATATGGTGTTGTATTAGTTTCAGTTATAGTGATTCAGCAATTCTATACATTCCTCAGTGCTCATCATGATAAGTATACTCTTAACTCCCTTCACCTATTTCACCCATTTCCCACCCACCTCCCCCCAGGTAACCATCATTTTTTTTTCTCTATAGTTAAGAATCTGGTTTTGGTTTGTCTCTTTTTTCCTTTGTTTTATTTTTTTTAATTCCATATATGAGTGAAATCAAATGGTATTTGTCTTTGATTTATTTCATTTAGCATTATATTCTCTAGATCCAACCATGTTGTTGCCAATGGCAAGATTTCATTCTTTTTTATGGCTGAGTAATATTCTGTTATATATATATCCATTCATCTGTCAGTGGACACCTTGGGCTGCTTCCATAATTTGGTATTGTAAATAATGCTACATTAAACATAGGGGTGCATATATCTTTTCAAATTAGTGTTTTTGTATTCTTTGGGTAAATACCCAGTAGTGGAATTACTGGATCACATGGTAGTTCTATTTTTAATTTTTTGATGACGCTCTGTACTGTTTTCCACAGTGGCTCTATTAGTTTGCATTCCTACCAACAGTGCACGAGGGTTCCTTTTTCTCCACATCCTTGCTAACACTTGTGTTTCTTATGTTTTTGATTTAGCCATTCTGACAGGTGTAAGGTGATCTCTCATTGTAGTTTTTTGATTTGCGTTTTCCTGATGATGAGTGATGAACGTCTTTTCATGTGTCCCTTGGCCATCTGTATGTCTTTTGTGGAGAAATGTCTGCTCATGTCTTTTGCCCATTTTTAGATTATTGGGTTTTTGTGGGTTTGTTTGTTTGTTTTGTGTGTGTTTTTTTGGTGTTGGTGTTGAGTTGTATAAGTTCTTTATGTATTTTGGATACTAACTCTTAATTGGATATGTTGTTTGCAAGTATCTTTTCCCCTTCATAGGTTGTCTTTTAGTTTTGTTGTTTCCTTTGCTATGCAAAAGCTTTTTACTTTGACATAGTTCCAATAGTTTATTTTTGCTTGTATTTCCCTTGCCTTGGCAGGCATATTTAGAAAAATGTTGCTGCGGCCAATGTCAGAGAAATTACTGTTTGTGCTCTTTTCTAGGACTTTTATGATTTCAGATCTCACATTTAGGTCCTTAATCTATTTTGAGTTTATTTTTGTGGATGGTGTATTTTCTGCAATGATTATTTAAAACTTTATGTAGTTATAAATAATTGTTATACGTATACTTGAAGGCTGACTTCTTTCTTTTTTTTTTTTTCAATATATGAAATTTATTGTCAAATTGGTTTCCATACAATACCCAGTGCTCATCCCAAAAGGTGCCCTCCTCAATACCCATCACCCACCCTCCCCTTCCTCCCACCCCCCATCAACCCTCAGTTTGTTCTCAGTTTTTAAGAGTCGCTTATGCTTTGGCTATCTCCCCCTCTAACCTCTTTTTTTTTTTTCCTTCCCCTCCCCCATGGGTTTCTGTTAAGTTTCTCAGGATCCACATAAGAGTGAAAACATATGGTATCTGTCTTTCTCTGTATGGCTTATTTCACTTAGCATCACACTCTCCAGTTCCATCCACGTTGCTACAAAGGGCCATATTTCGTTCTTTCTCATTGCCATGTAGTACTCCATTGTGTTTATAAACCACAATTTCTTTCTCCATTCCTCAGTTGATGGACATTTAGGCTCTTTCCATAGTTTGGCTATTGTTGAAAGTGCTGCTATAAACACTGGGGTACAAGTGCCCCTATGCATCAGTACTCCTGTATCCCTTGGGTAAATTCCTAGCAGTGCTATTGCTGGGTCATAGGGTAGGTCTATTTTTAATTTTCTGAGGAACCTCCACACTGTTTTCCAGAGTGGCTGCACCAGTTTGCATTCCCACCAACAGTGCAAGAGGGTTCCCGTTTCTCCACATCCTCTCCAGCATTTATAGTCTCCTGATTTGTTCATTTTGGCCACTCTGACTGGCGTGAGGTGATATCTGAGTGTGGTTTTGATTTGTATTTCCCTGATGAGGAGCGACGTTAAGCATCTTTTCATGTGCCTGTTGGCCATCTGGATGTCTTCTTTAGAGAAGTGTCTATTCATGTTTTCTGCCCATTTCTTCACTGGGTTATTTGTTTTTCGGGTGTGGAGTTTGGTGAGCTCTTTATAGATTTTGGATACTAGCCCTTTGTCCGATATGTCATTTGCAAATATCTTTTCCCATTCCGTTGGTTGGAAGGCTGACTTATTTCTAAAATTAATAGATTTGGTTTGTATCTCCTGCTGTTATGTGGCCAGATCTAAATTAGAGGACTCATTCCACGTAATTATGAAAATTGACAAGGTTGCCTCTGGTCAGGTAATCAATATTGTCTATGAATGGTAGTGATAGTCTTAAGATTGATGCTTTGACGTAGTCTTTTTACTTTCTCTATTTGACTTTCTTTGAACCGGTCGTGATGTTTTGATGTAGACGCATTTAGGAAATTCACAAAATTGGGAGTCATTACTTGATCTTTAGAAAGGCCTTATTTTAAAGCTGGAATAAACAAAAGTCTTATGTGTCAGTAATAAGCAAAATAGTTGGCATTGTGAATAGAAAGGCAGTACATGCCTGTGCAGTGATAAGGAATCCATCAGACACAAATGGATTTTAAGTTCAGAAGATGATAGTAGAGTTTAACCAAAGACTACCTTCATCATACCCCTCAGTAAAGAGTGACAGGGAAGAAGGGGCTGCATGTTTGTCAGGTTGACTGACGTGAGCTGAGCTGAGTGTGGAGGACAGCCCCTCTGATTTGTCATCTCTGAGCTGCCTAGCTGAGTCAGCACCTATAGTGTGCTGGGAGCCTTGGGAGCTAGGTGAATGTCTGTGATCTTGGTTTACAGCTCTGTTACCCTCCAAGTCTGCTGTGGTCAAGATATCCAGAGACCCACAGACTCCTGTGCTGCAAACCAAACAGCGCACAAGGCCAGTGACCTGCAAAAGTGCAGCGGATCAGGAGGCTGAGGAGCTTGAGAAACTGCAACAGTAAGTCCAACTGGCAGTATTTGAGGAAGAGTTCCAAGAATCTGCCTGCTTTCTTTTCAATCATACGTATGTGCGTATATATGTACATATATATGTACGTTTTGGGTTTTTTTTAGTTTTATTTATTTATTTTGAGAGAGAGAGAGTGCAAGTAGGGGAGGGCCAGAGAGAGAGAGGGAGGGAGAGAATCCCAAGCAGGCTCCATGCTGTCAGCGCAGACCCTGATGTGGGGCTTGAACTCACCAACCATGAAATCATGACCTGAGCCAAAACTAAGAGTCAGACGCTTAACCGATTGAGCCACCCAGGCGCCCTTGGCTGCTTTCTTTTCAGTTCTATAATGGGGATAGTTGCTGTTTTTCTTGTCATGGGAATTTATGGCATTTGAGTTATAGGCTCTGTAGTCTGTGCCCCTGCCTCTGTGATTAAAAAATTAGAAAGGGGGGGGGGGTGGGAGGCACCTGGCTGGCTTAGTTGGTAGAGCATGGGACTTTTGATCACAGGGTTGTATGAGTCCCATGCTGGATGTAGAGTTTACTTAAAAATAAAATATTAAAAAAAAAAAAGAGAGAAGTGGGAATATGCAGATATCCTGGAACATCAAGTGGTAAAAACGAAGGGGGTAGGCAAACTTACTCAGGATTCCAACTAAGGAGTGTCCTCTGAACTTAGTTGAGGTAGATCCCACCCTTTATGGCTACCCAAGGGCTCATTACAGCTATTATTGGTGGAGGAAACTGGAACAAAGTGTGGTTAGCACTGGAGTTTGTCTCCTGTATCCTTCTTTCATTCCTTTTTGCACTTCTTTTGAGGAGGGGCAGCTTCCTCTGGGAAGAGAAATCCCAGTCTTTAAAGTGGTAAGAGTGTTAGGACTGGCTCCTTTATTCTTTGTTATGGAGGTAGAGACAATGGCTATGGAATGAGTCAAAATTTTGCTGTGCTTGGGTAATCATAATAATTATTTTTCTGTTTTAGACCTGCTTTGTTGTTTGTGTAATTTTTATTTTATTAAAAAAATTTTTTTTGTGGTGTCATTTAAACTCTTATCTTACAGATACAAATTCAAAGCACGGGAACTTGATCCCAGAATTCTTGAAGGTGGGCCCATCTTGCCCAAGAAACCACCTGTGAAGCCACCCACTCAGCCTATTGGCTTTGATTTGGAAATTGAGAAAAGAATCCAGGAGCGGGAGTCCAAGAAGAAATCTGAGGATGAACACTTTGAATTTCATTCTAGACCTTGCCCTACTAAAATCTTGGAAGATGTTGTGGTAAGAATGGTTAAGGCCCTGTATGCTGGCAGAAATATCCTTCTCATGACCAAATATCTCCCTGTTCACAAATGTTTGAGTAGATACTATGATCAGGGCATTGTATTAGGAACTGTAGGTGATAAGAGACAAGTCAGAGGTGGATTTTGCTCTCAGGAAACTTAAAGTCAAGTAAGGGAGACAACATGTATAAATAATATAAAATTAGAAGTATTCTAAGAGCGGTGACAGTTAATAGTACTGTAGGAACTCAAAGGAGATAATGATTTCTTCCAGACAGGAGGTTCAGGGAATGCTCTGTGGAGGACAGAGCATATGACCTGAGTCTTCACCTCGTCCTCATCATGTGTTGTCAGTGTCATAATAGCTGATGCTTTCACTATGTGCTAAACGCTCCTCTAAGCCCCTTCTGTGTATTAACCCATTCATTTTAACCACAATGCCTTCAGGTGATTTACTGTAATTATCACTGGTTTCAGATGAGGCACTTGAGGCACAGAGAGGTTAAGTGGCATTCCTAGGCCATTCAGCTAGTGAATGGTGGAGCAGAGATAAGAACTCAGGCACTCTGCTCCCGAGTTCATGATCTTAATACTTCGTTATATTGCCTCTCCATTGTATGGTAGATTTTGGACTCATAGAAATACAAGTGAAATGGACTGGCAGAGCATTCCAGGCAGTGGAAGTAACGTAAAAGCCTAAAGGTAGAAAACACAGGGTAGCTACTGGGAAGCAGGTGGGTGGCTCATTTAAGCTACAGAAAAGAAGTACAGCATATCAAGAGGAGCAACTGGAAATGAGATTAGAGAAGTGGGTTATAATGTGATGGTGGACATATAGTCAGGAATTTAGGGAAAACATACAATTAGGAAGAGATGCCACAAAGAATCAATAATAGGGTTCATCTACATAAGTGCAAAGATGGTTTTTAGATATATTTCTGTGCAGGTAGGGAAAAACCTTCTTCCTGTATTGGACTGACATATCCAGGTACTAAGAACTCTCTTTTTCTGTTTTCTTTCTTTTTGCTTGCCCTTTGAGTCACCATGGTTTTAAGTGAAACTGCATCAAAATATATTATTACCTTGGTCCGTGTACTTAGTTTTGTTGTTGTTGTTGTTGTTGTTGTTGTTTTAAGGTTTTATTTCTTAGTAATCTCTACACCCATCATAGTGCTTAAACTCACAACCCCAAGATCAAGAGTCGCATGCTGCTCTGACTGAGCTAGCCAGGCACTTCTGTTTATTCCATTTTCTTAGCACTAAGTCAGAAGCAATCCAAAGTTATATTTTCCAGGCTTTAAGAAAGCACAGTAATGCTTAGAAATAGTTCTTCCCCTCTTCCCACCTTTATGGCTTACTGCATATGAGACCTCCTTTCTATTCACAATGCTTTTTCCTTTTCCTTTTCTTTCCTTGATGCACAAGTACTATAGGCCAAACTCTGTTGCACAAACTTCTAAGAAACCTCTTCCCACACAAGTGATCATTCTCCAAGTCCTATGCTGTCATTTGCCCTTTGTCATTACCCACTGAGGAAAATGCTCTGAATGTAACAAGGGAAATGTAGGTTATATGCAAACTTCAGAATCCTAGAGCCTAGCAGAAGGGTTCAATGTTTTCATTTTACACACTAGAAAATCAAGGCCCAGAGAAGAGAAGTTACTTCTTCAAGGCTTTTGTAACATGCATTTAGTACCTTGCTTTTAGTAACATCTTTTTCTCTAAGCTCCTGGCTTTCCCCCCCTGATACAAAGCTTTGGTTTTTATTTAATTCACTTTTACCCTTTTGATTTTTACTATATCCTTATATCTCATATTACCAGTATTGACTTTATATATTCTTAAAATTGACTAATTTTTAAAGTAATTTTATTTTTTTTTCAATGTTTATTTATTTGTTTTTGAGAGAGAGAAAATCCCAAGCAGGCTCTGTGCTGTCAGCAGATCGACCAGGGCTCAATCTCACAGACCATGAGATCATGACCTGAGCTGAAATCAAGAGTCAGATACTTAACCGACTGAGCTACCCAGACGCCCCTAAAGTAATTTTAAAGGGAGCATATAAATCATTGTGTAAATGGAAAACCAGTACTTTTTGCCATGAATAATAATACTAACAGCTAATATATGAAGCTTATTATGTGCCAAGTTTTATTCTACGCTCTTCAATTTATATAATAACTTACTTAATTCTCATAATTTATATAGTAACTTAATTCTCATAATAACTCTTGAGGTAAACACTCTAGGTCCTATTATCAGTCTGTTTTATAGTTAGGAAATATAATAGTTAAATAACTTTCCCAAGATCACTAACTAGCCAGTGGCAGAGCTGGATAGATTCTAGGTATATGGTTTCAAGGTCTGTACTCTTGTGTTAAAATAGAAGGTACCTTTTTAAATAGAAAGGTCTTGGGAAATATGTGACTATTAAAAAAAAAATAGTCTGCATCCCACTTAACATCCTCTTCCATGATATCTGTCTTACCTGAACTTTGATTTTAGAAACCCTGATTTAGGAAATTGGGCTGGCAGTTTGTTGTACTTTGGACATGCTAGGGTGAACTTGTATGTGGGGAAGGGTGCCTAGAGTTCGGTAAGATTTAGTTAAGTGAGATCTTAGAGTAGCCTTGTACTAGTTTATGCCTTGTTGAGAATTCTGGATAAACATATCAGCAAAGCACTAGGTAAGTAAGATGCAACTGAATTGATGTGGTACGCTCCAGGGAAGTGTTTGCCAAATCCAGCTGGTTCTCAGAATCCTCTGGGGATCTTATTACATAAACAGATTCCTGGGCCCCACCCCTGGAGTTTTGATTTGTTATGTGCAGCATAGATTAGAGAGAGCCCCAGTGAGAAATTAGTGTCTGACACACAGTAAGCAGTTATGTTGTTAATAGTAATAACTGTCATTTTCTCACATGCTCTCCTCATGCCGAGCGTTTTATGTAGATTGTTGTCTTCTTGCAACAATTCTTAAGAGGCAGGTTTTATCTTTGTTCCTGTTTTTCAGATGAGGAAGAGACAATAGGAGGTATCTAGTATGCAGAGCCAGGATCTGAACCCACCATCTCCTTGAATACTTGCTTATTCTACCGCACTTTCTTATTCTACCATCATTTATTTTGGCAAACTCAGTTTTTGAGTTTGATACTGGCCATTTGCAACTCTCCCTTCTAAAAGTTCCAGTGATTGCACTTCAACTCTTGGTTTTCTAGAGAAGCAAAGCATAGGAAGCATTAGGTGTATTCTTTCACCCTCTTCATTTTTTAGAAAGAGAGGCTTTGAAAGGGGAATGTAGCTTGCCCATAGGATCATTTTTAAAAGTTGCTGGTAGAATTGAGATTAGGTCCCTTAACTTCTACTTCTGGACTCTCAGAACAGAAGAGCCTGCTTCCCAGAGCCCAAATTCATCTGGTCTGTTCACCACTGTTCTTCATCCTTGCCCCTCTAGTGCTGAAGCTCTTTTTGTGTGTCCTTACGGTGTTTCTTGTGCTCTTAAACTTGTGGTTGATAGGTGGCAAGGAGACAATGGGGCTGATGAGAGATGGGCTTGGGCAGCAGTGGGCTGTGAGGCAGAGATGAAAAAAGGGCTCTTGGGGCAGAGGTGGAGTGATGAAAACCTTGAGCTCAAGGGTGTGAAATGTGAACTTGGTGCCGACATCTAGTGGGGAACCGGGGCACCACAGAGGTGGATGTGGTGTCAGTGAGGCCAGGGAATAATTTTAGCAGTGATATTTTAGGGATGACTTGGGGAGACCAGCAGGTTTTTTTTTTTACCCCCCCCCCCCCATACTCCCTGAGATAATATTGCTTCATAGTAATTTCCTAACTGCTCTTGTGGCAGAGCATTTGGGGCCATATCCTGTCATAGGGAGAAGTGCTCACCCCTAATACCTGCTCCCCTATCCTGGGCTGCTTTTCCTAAATGCGCCTTCTGCCTACTCACATTGCGTACTTCTAACACATATCACTTTACAGTACTTTCCCAGAGCTTCCTGTTAGGAACTTCCCCTGTTATCCTTTAGCTCCACATTCTGCCAGATTTCCTCAGAGCACTTGTGAAAATCAGGGAATACCTGATTTATCACTTTTTCATTGTCTCTTTCCTCCATGAGAACGTGAGCTCCCTGAGAACAGGGACTGTGTATGTCTGTCTTGTTCATTTTTGTATCCCCTGCACGTAGCATCCAATGTTGGATAACTGAGTAAGAGTAAGAGCTGAAATGCACCAGTCTATATTCTGGGAATTCAAAGATGGGAAAAACATAGCACACATCCTCAAAGCTTTCACAGTTCAATCAACATATGTTCATCGAACAATTACTACTTCTCGTAGGTACTGTGGAGAATGCAAAGGGATGTAAATGAGGACATCCCTGCCTTCAAGGAGCTTACAACTAGGAAAACTTAAAATAGTAAAACAAGGGGTGCCTGGGTGGCTGAGTCGGTTAAGCCTCTGACTCTTGATTTTGGCTCAGGTCATGATCTCATGCTTTGTGAGTTTGAGCCCTGCATCGGGCTCTGTGCTAACAGCACAGAACCTGCTTGGGATTCTCTCTCTCTACCTGTCTCTCTGCCCCTCCCATGCTTGCATGCATTCTCTCTCTCCCTCTCTCTCAAAATAAATAAACATTACAAAAATTTTTTTAAATAGCAAAATAAGACTGTTGTTTTTAGAAACCCAATATATGTTTATTTCTGATTGAGCCCCCAGTTGGTTGGCATTGATTGCAGTGGAGATGGGGTGTGGGTGGGTATTTGCTGCACAGTTGATATCCACAAATCACCCTTTCCTCTCCCCCAATTAATGAGGATTGAGCCCACTCATAAATACCTCTTTCGAGGCTTATTTGTTAGAGATTTCCATTGCTCTTCTTTTAAAATGCACATCTTTGGGGGCGCCTGGGTGGCTCAGTTGGTTAAGTGACCGACTTCGGCTCAGGTCATGATCTCGCAGTTTGTGAGTTCGAGCCCCTGTGCTGACAGCTCAGAGCCTGGAGCCTGCTTCGGATTCTGTGTCTCCCCCTCTCTCTACCCCTCCCCTGCTCATGCTCTGTGCCTCTCTGTCTCTCAATAATAAATGTTAAAAAAAAATTAAAAAGAAAATAAAATGCACATCTCTGCTAGGTGGATGGAAAGGGTGGGGGGAAGGAAAAGAGGGATTATTTTAGAACTAAATGAATTCTCAGGTATTTATTTCTATTACTTTATGTTATGAAAAGAAAAAAAAAAAAGCAACCCAAGGCCTAGAAGGCTATCTCATGTGCCCCGGGTTATGCAGTTGGAATCAGAACTGGGCTAGAACCAACCTCTGGCTCCTCTCTTCACATTCTTCCCGCTCCCACATACCCTGGGTGTGCTCAAGTAAGAGAGGCTGGTGGCCACCTGTCCAGTGCAGTATAGAACAACAGGCTTTTGCTGTTGTTTTACAGTAAGCATTATTTGAAAACCCATTTCGCAGACTTTTGTCACTATGATTACAAGTTCTGCTAAATGAGATTTCACTGTGCTAGTGATCCCGGCTTTCTTTAGAAAACAGAACTTCCACAGCAGAATGAGCATTCTCTTTACAGTAGTCACCTTGGCAGGGTATACATTCTTTCCAGTGATTTATACTGTGCAAAGCTTTTTTGGGAAAGCTTGAAGCTTGTGGCTCATAGTCTTTTGGATCTCTTTAGCAATGGCAGGTGTTTTTATTTTAAGGATTAATTTGCTTTTAGGAGCGTATTAAATAATTTGGAACTAAAACTAAATAGTCTAAGATAATAGAGTGGAAAGTTTTGCTTAAAAGATTGGGTGTATACCTCGCATTGCCTAAAAACTGACTGTGAAGGCCATTCCAAGAAAGACATTCCAAACATGGTTTGAGCAGTTACAGCATTGTTGAGATTAAGAATAAGTCTCTTTCCCAAGTTATAAATTAGAGTCCAAGAGTTTCATTTTATTTTATTTTATTTTATTTTTTTGAGTCCAAGAGTTGTAGAGTCCAAGGTATAAATTCCGTTTTCATTTTTACTGTATTTATTCAACATTTACTGACTGCTTTATACTTGCTATGATCTTTGTTAGGTACTAGAGATTGATGGTATAATAGTCCCCACTCTCAAAGGCTAGCAGATGAACATCTAAACACACAAGTGCTATGAAGTTTCATATGTATTGTCATAGAACCATACACAGGGAAAGAGAGAGGTCAGTTCATAGGTTCTGGGAGTGGAGAGATCAATTGAAAGCCTTTATAAAAGAGGAGGTGCTTCCATGGAGCCTTGAAAAGAAAGCTTAGGTGTTTCCAAGCAGCTGGGGCATTTCAGAGAGAACACAAAGGTGTTGAGAGAACCAGCATTAACATTTTGGCAATTGCCTGTAGTGGTTGGAGGGCAATCTGTAGGGAAGGGTGAGAGATAAGGCTGGGGAGTCAGAGCACCATATTGTGAAGCGCCTTGTACTTCATGGCAAGGAACTTGTTATACTGTTATAGGTAGCATAGGAGCCATTAAAGAAATTTAAGTCAGGAAGTTATTTGATCCAATGTGTCTTAGACAAATAATTGTGACTGTATATAGAAGATGGATTAGAGGAGTGAGATGAGAAGGTGAAAGACTTACAAGGCTAGTAGGGTGGCACAGGCAGTATGTGGTGTGGCTGGTGGAGAGGAAGCAGAGTAGAGGGCGGGGGGTGGGGGTGGGCAACATACATATGTGAATGTAACAAGGAGTGATTGAGGATGGCTTAGGGTTTTGATTTTTTTTAATCATTTCATTTTTTCATCATTGTAAGTGTACTCTTTAACCCCCATTCCCCCACTTTCTTTCCCTCTGGTAACCATCAGTGTGTTCTCTATAGTTAAGTCTTTTTCTTGGTTTGTCCCTCTCTCTCTCTTTTTTCCTTTGCTTGTTTGTTTTGTTTTTTAAATTCTACATGTGAGTGAAATCATATGGTATCTGTCTTTCTCTGACTGACTTATTTCACTGAGCGTTATACTCTCTAGCTCCATACATGTTGTTGGAAATGGCAAGATATCATTCTTTTTTATGGCTGAGTAATATTTGTGTGTGTGTGCCACATCTTTTTTATCCATTTAACTATCAGTGGACACTTGGGCTGCATCCATGGTTTGGCTATTGTATATAATGCTGCAGTTTTGATCTTTTTTTTTTTTTTTTTAAAGAGCATGGTTTTGCTTTTTCTTTTTGTTAAAGTTTATTTTGAGAGAGAGAGAGTGCGCATACATGGGCACATGTGAGCAGCGGGTAGGGGGTGAGGGTGTGTGCAGAGAGAGAGAGAATCCCAAATAGGCATCATGCTCAGTGCAGAGCCTGACATGGAGCTCAGTCCCACAACCGTGAGATCATAACCTGAGCCAAAATCAAGAGTCGGACGCTTAACCAGTTGAGCTACCCAGGCACCCCTTGATTGTTTTTTCAATTGATCTGGTCTTCATTAAAAGACCACTTCATTAAAAAAAAGACCAAGAGAGAAGCGTGGGTCATGATATTATGATTCATGAGTTTGAGACCCACATTGGCTCTCTGCAGCATGGAGAAATCCTCTGTCCCGATTTCTCTCTGCCCCTTCCCCACTCATGCGCTCGCTTTCTCTCTTTCTCTTTCTCTCAAAAAATAATAAATAAACATTAAAAAAAGAGACCAAGAGATACCATTTTGTAGTTAGGATTAATTGCCAGATTTGCGATAGAGTATAAATTCTGTGAGAATTAGAAAATGCTTATGAAACAACTTTCTAAAGCATGTTAGTTTTGAATGATGTGCAAAGTATGGTACATATAATTCAGTGTGCAAAGACTTGAAATGTTGGCAGTGTTTTGGAATCTTGAAGGGAAAAATCCTCAAAGTAGTTGAATATATTAGAATTACGGAATATTGGGGTTTATAGTCAGTTTAGCGTCCGACTTCAGCTCAGGTCATGATCTTGCAGTCCGTGAGTTCCAGTCCTGTGTCGGGCTCTGTGCTGACAGCTCAGAGCCTGGAGTCTGCTTCAGATTCTGTGTCTCCCTCTCTCTCTGTTGCTCCCCTGCTCATGCTCTGTCTCTCTCTCTTGAAAATAAATAAGGATTTAAAAAAAAGAATTATGCAATATAGAAAATTCATTGCCTCTCTTAATCCACTCTCAAAGAGATGTGTGAGTTAACAGTTGTTCTTCCCAGATTTTGTTTTTTATGCTTAACTTATATATATTTTTAAAAGAAAAAATAATATATTAAAAAAAATAATATTCTCTATTTCAGTAACCTGTCCCTCCTCTCTTCTCAACATTATGAACACTATAATATGTCAGGAACAGATTTATTTCTTTTTCATGGCTGTATGATATACTTTTGTGTGGCTTTACTGCAATTTAAAAAATAATTTTAAAAAAATTTGTTTATTGTTATTATATTTTTTATATAACATATAATATGTTTTTTATATTATTTTAGGCCACCTTTGGAGTGCCACTGTGTTCCAGTATGCTTTTGTCTTACTTGGGTAGACAGCAACATCAGACTAGCCTTTGTTTGATTCCTGGTCTATGAATTCCCCTTTAAGAAAGGGATTTAATCTTCTCACACAGCCTAGTAGATATTATTCTGGGATGTCTAATTGAATTGCTTACTCCTTGCAGGGTGTTCCTGAAAAGAAAGTACTTCCAATCACTGTCCCCAAGTCACCAGCCTTTGCATTGAAGAACAGGATCCGAATGCCCACCAAAGAAGATGAGGTGACTCCTGGGATGGAGGGTTTTTCTTCCTTCTGCACCATCCATCTAAGCATTCCTCTTTCTTAAACTTAATAGAATTCAAAGGCAGTCACTCTTATCTGGAGTTGTCTTTAACAGTGGCAGATCATCTTTTTTGCTCCCCCTCTAGAGCAAAGTAGTTGGTAAGGGTATGAATCTTCTGGCTTTCAGTAGTAATTGGTTGCAACTTATTGGAGGCTTGTCCTTTTCTATAGCATTGAAAATCAGCCTATCATAACTTGAATCAAAATTTGCCAAGCCTTGTATTTTATTTTGCCTGAGCTATTGTCACCATTCAGCGAGGGACTTTTAAAATTCACACTAAGCAGTTACATCCGCCCTATCCAATCTCCACCAACCCAAGGGTTGTTAAGGTTACTTACTGTGTGGTGATGATGGTTCATGAAATTGGAATACGTGAACTGTCATTGATCAGGCTAGTTTCTTGTTACATCTCCCATTTTATCTATAAATATCCAGAGTTAGGGTAATTTTATAGCAGATCTCAAGCATAAGCCTTTTTATAGGTTCATTTGAAACTAAAATACACAGTAATCTTATGTTACCAGCTTGAACCCAAACAACTTACTTGGTCCTATTCTGGGTTTGGCAACCATTAACTCCCAGTCACATGTTTTAGTGGAGTCTGGAGGCTGGGTCAAAGAAGAGGCCAAGGTATATGCTTGGTTAGTACCTCTCTTCTGTTCTCCATTTTGTTCACGCTGTTTGATCTCCTTTCATTTTTACAACCTTCCTTTGTAAAAACGTGAGATCCTTTAAGAGTAGTAATTGTGTTAGTCCTTCATCAAATGTTTCCACACCGGTCTCACCCCTGAGAAGTGGTAGGTAACTTAGGTATTATCCCTCTTTGATAGAAAAGGAAGCGAGGTGGGGCAACTGGGTGGCTCAGTCGGTTGAGTGTCCGGCTTCGGCTCAGGTCATGGTCTTGCAGTTCGTGAGTTTGGGCCCTGTGTCGGGCTCTGTGCTAACAAACAGCTCAGAGCCTGGAGCCTCTTTCGGATTCTGTGTGTGTCTCTCTCTCTCCCCCTCCCTGCTCATGCTCTGCCTCTCTCTGTCTCTCAAAAATAAATAAGTGTTAAAAAAAAAAAAAAATTGAAGAAAAAAAAGAAGCGAGGTAACCTAGGGGGTTGAGTGACTTGCCTTAATTAATGCCTCTTCTCTCATGTAGTGTTTTCTGACTCTGTATTCTGAGGAGGTGAGAGAGAGCTTGTGTCTAAACTAGTTTTTCCCTTAGGAAGAGGAGGAGCCGGTGGTGATAAGAGCTCAACCTGTGCCACATTATGGGGTACCTTTTAAGCCCCAAATCCCAGAAGCAAGAACTGTGGAAATATGCCCTTTCTCTTTTGATTCTCGAGACAAAGAACGTCAGTTACAGAAGGAGAAGAAAATAAAAGAACTGCAGAAAGGGGAGGTAGGTGTTTCCATTTTCCGCAAGTAACATAATACTATCCTTTCATCTGTCAAAGATAATCTTTTATGTTGCACTTTTAACTATAAAATCACTGACTTCCTTTGATCCCTCTTAAAAACCTTATGAAGTATAAATAGGGCAAGTTTTTAATAACCCTTCTGCCACAAGGAGATTAAGTGACTTGCCCATGATTGTGCTACCAGTTATTGGGAGAATATTAGGAGAATAACCTAGATTCTCCTAGGTTATTCTAGAATAACTTAGACTCTCCTAGGTTATTCTAGAATAACTTAGAGCCCTAATGGGCTCTTTTGAGCCCATTACTCTTTCTGCTGTTCATACCATACTGCTTTGAAAACCGTCCTTTCCTATTTTTCAGATTCATTCAAATATTCTGGAGCAGTTCTTGCTTTCTAGCTAGAGAGACCTTAGGATTTGAAATCTTGTGTTTTCCTTTCTATTAGGTGCCCAAGTTCAAAGCACTTCCTTTGCCTCATTTTGACACCATTAACCTGCCAGAGAAGAAGGTGAAGAACACAACTCAGATTGAGCCTTTCTGCTTGGAGACTGACAGAAGAGGTGCTCTGAAGGCACAGACTTGGAAGCACCAGGTGGGGGAAGGGAAGAGCAGCCAAAATGTTCATTGCTTCGTTGTTGGTTGGTTAGAATACACAGACCCACTACATTGAAATTCATTTGGGAGCTAACATCCTGAATTATTTCAGGGGCTCTCACTCTAAATCAGAGGTCAGTAGCCTTTTACTGTAAAAGACCAGATAGTAAATACCTTTTTATTTTTAGTATTATTATTATTATTATTTTTTAATGTGTCTTTATATTTGAGAGTGAGAGAGAGATAGAGTGTGAGAGACAGAGGAGCAGAAAGAGAGGGAGACACAGAATCCAAAGCAGGCTCTAGGCTCTGAGCTGTCAGCACAGAACCTGGTGCAGGGCTTGAACCCATGAACCGTGAGATCATTCCCTGAGCCAAAGTTGGACTTTTAACCAGCTGAGCCACCCAAGTGCCCCAAATTCGGATAGTGAATATTTTAGATGTTGTAGGTTGCATATGGTGTGTGTGTGTGTGTGTGTGTGTGTGTGTGTGTGTGTGTGTCTGTCTCAACCCTCTGAAAATGTAAAAACCAGTCTTAGCTCAAGGGCTGTACAAAAAGCGGTTACAAACTAGATTTAGCCTGTAGGCTGAAGTTTGCTGATCTCTGCTCCAAGTGATCATCTGGAGAATGTGAGAACCGTCAGGCTTTTTTTGCGTCAGGAGTTTCTTTAAGATCTCCTCTATTCCATCTATTAGACTTGTTCACTACTTGTTCACTCCTTTCTGTTGGTGCTTTGATAAGAATCGGTATGGTGAAAATAGATCCTTAATATGATATGCTGTTTCCTCAACATAGTGTGCTATTTGCTCTTTGTAGATGGCAGGTGATTAAAAACAATTAATTGATTGTTGGCTGTTATAATTGGGATCTAATGCTGCCCTATTGGAAAACAATTCCCCTGAATCCCTAAGTTTGTCACTGTTTTTATATCATGATTTATCCTGGACTCTGTCCAAAAGGATCTCTGGGCTAATCTTTTTAGGAAGTCACCCCTCTTGAAGCTCAAGAGATGTGATTGCTTATATGACTGCACATACGTCCCTTGTCGGTGTTGTTCCCGAGGAAAACTTAGGACTGTTGTTTTGGAAGTAGTAGTGAATCTCTCTTTCAAGGACCACGACACAAAATGTCTGTGTGTGGCATTTACTATAATAAAAAAAATTTTTTTTTTTAAGTTTTTCAGACACACACAGAAGTAGAGAGAATAGCATAATGATCTTCCATGAACCTGTCGTGTGGTTCTATAATGATCAAAACATGGAAAATCTTACTTCATCTATATTTCTACCTACTTACCTCTACACTGGGTATTTCTACCAACAAAAGATTAATTTGAAGCCAATTCTAGGTATCACCGCATTTCATTCACAAACAGCAAGTAAATATACTTCAGTGTGTATCTTTGCAAACATAAGTATATTTTTAAAAAGATTAACAGTAATCCCTTAATAGTGACAAATAGTGTTCTTATAACCCTACATCTCTCATAATTGTTTTAGACAGTTGAATTGTTCAAATCAGGGTCCAAATAAGGTCTACATAATGGATTTGTTTGATGAATCTCTAAATCCCTTTTTCTCTATAGGCTTCTCTACTTATATATTACTTGTGGATTAAACTGGATTTGTCTTGTAAGTTTTCCACAATCCAGATTTTGGTCTTTGCATTCCCATGGTGGACTTTAATACGTTCCTGTATCTTCTATGTTTCTTTTGTTGTTGTTATTTAGTTTATTTATGTTGTGGGGGGGAGTAGGGGCAGAGAGGGAGAGAGAATCCCAAGTAGGCTCCATGCTGTCAGTGCAGAGCCTGACTCAGGGCTCGATCCCACGAACTGTGAGATCATGACCTCAGCTGATATCAAGAGCCAGATACTCAACTGACTGAGCCACGCAAGTGCCCCTCTTCTGAGATTAAGAGTCTCATGCTCTACCGACTGAGCTAGCCGGGCAGTCACCTCTTCTGTATTTCCTATAAATGAGTAGTTAGATCTAGAGGCTTGATTAAATTCTAGTTAGATTCTTTGGGGGGTTGAAAGGAAGAATACTTTATAGGTGATCACATCCAAGGGTATATAATATCTACATGTTTATTTTTGTGATGTTCAGATAGGCCTTAAAAGTACCTTAAAGATACTTTCTAGTTCTCATTGGATTCAGAGGTTGTTAGTCTGATCAACTCATTGTAAAGGGTTGTTTTTTGTTTTTAAAGTTTATTTATTTATTTTGAGAGGGAGAGCGAGAATCCCAAGCGGGCTCCGCATTGCCAGTGCAGAACGCAACACAGGGCTTGATCTCACAAAGTGCGAGATCATAACCTGAGCCGAAATCAAGAGATGCTCAACTGACTGAGCCACCCAGGCACCCCTATAAAGAGGGTTTTAACAGGTTTGGATGAAGCCATCTGCTATCTTTATTTAGATGAAGCAGTTTAGAAACATTAATGCTTGAATCATTGAGGAGGTAGTAATGGAGAGTTGTGTTGTTGCTTATCTAATAGACTCTCTTTCTTGTAGCTGGAGGAAGAACTGAAACAGCAGAAAGAAGCAGCATGCTTCAAGGCTCGTCCAAACACCGTCATCTCCCAGGAGCCCTTTGTTCCCAAGAAAGAGAAGAAATCCGTTGCTGGTAGTAGTATATGTACTCTTGGGGGATCGGGGTAGAATTGTCAGACTTCCCAGGGAGGATGTTGGGATTCAGTTATGTCAGTATCAGCTGTGTCAACCAGAAGCCTTTGCCTAGTAGAGGATCTAGTTGTTCTCCTTTTAGAGTAGTTTTTTTGTCTTTGTTGAACACATCAGCTGTGTTGAGTTTGCAGAATGTATTGGGGTCAAATTCATAGAACAAGAGCCTGGGAAGAGGCAGCTGGCATTTTCAACAGCAGCTCTACTGTTTTACGATAGGCTTTACTCATCCAAAGAGTCGTAAGTGAGGGAGGAAGGTCCAGGATTTCTTTCTGGAGTTCACCATGAAGCAAGCCTTAGATATAAAACATTTAATTCCTTTGCACTGGGTAGGGTGTCAGAAAATTGGATTCTCCTCCTACATCTGTCTCAGAATCACTATATAGTTTTGAGCAAGCTGTTTCATCTGTATAAGTCTTGCTTTTCTCCTAATAGGTGGTTTCCAAGAGGTTTTCCAACTGTTAGGACTTTTTTCCAGATTCTAGGACTTTTTATATGTGGTTTACTCCACCTTCCTGCTAACAGGGCTTCCCTTGAGCTTAGCCTTTCTGTTGCCTTGCATGTCAGTACCACTTGCTGTGTCCTTGCAGGCTAAGTTTATGCAGGTTCTGCTTGTGCACCAATATTCTCTCTGTTTCTGTACTCAGAGGGCCTTTCTGGTTCTCTAGTTCAGGAACCTTTTCAGCTGGCCACCGAGAAGAGAGCCAAGGAGCGGCAGGAGCTGGAGAAGAGAATGGCTGAGGTAGAAGCTCAGAAAGTCCAGCAGTTGGAGGAGGCCAGGCACCAGGAGGAAGAGCAGCAGAGGGAGGAGCTGGCCAGGCTACGGAAAGAACTGGTAATTGAGCAGCACGCGCACTCACTAACCCACAGTTGTCTCTGTTTTGTGTTATCTGTACCTCGCCTTGTTCCAGGAAGAATCTAGGGTGGCCTACAAGGACACATAAAAGAAGAGTGAAAGCAGGAAATCACACAAAAGAATGGTGACTAAGTTGTGATGTGAACAGTGCTAAAGGTGTGCACATTGTGATCCATGTATCGAAGTTTGAGCCATAATTTTGGCCCTTTTTAGGAACCAACTTGTTGGTTACAAAACTCACTGTTCATGAGATATAATGTGCTAGTTGTTAAAAAAATACGTTTATGCTTGATACTGAATTCAGACAGAATTTCCTCCAAGGGTCTTCATAAGGAGGATATCATGTAGTGTAACATGCACAGTGATGCATTTCTAGGACTGTCTATTTATTCATTTTTATTATTCCCTTTAGACTTAAGAAAATCAATGTGGTTTTATAATTAGACAAGAATACATAGGTAGGGAAGGACGGGAATAATGTGGCAACTGTATTTTCATTTTCCTCTTAATACTGGACTCAAATTCCTTGGGGTCATAGCACATGTTGGTCCATGTGACCCTCCATGCTAACACTAACATAATGATTTAAATATTAAGTTATTCAGAAAGAAAGCTTAATTCACAGGACTTTTTCACTAGGAGGGGAAGCAAGCGGCATTCACTGCATTAATGAGGAAGAAGGGTTTCAGATGGAACTTCATATGATTAATAAAAGGAAGAATATAGAAATATATAAGTTGTTGAGGTTTTGCCTAAAAATGCTAGGCCAGCTGCTGATACAGCTGTTGGCAGAGAGGACTTTGGCTTCAGGAAGTCTCTAGGGACAAGTTATTAAAGGGACCAGTTCTTTGGCAAAATTTAAGCTGCCATTTGCTGATTGGATGAAAAACCATACAGTCCCTGCTCTAGAAATACACACAAAACCAGCCTTTTTTCCAGTTCTTTGGTTTTTTTCTCAACACTTGGTACTGCCTCTTGTGTTTGTGCTTATCTTAGAGGTGTTACAGCGATTCTCAGTATAGGCTGATGTCAGCATCCTAAAGCACAGTTCAGTCAATGTTCTCTCGACTAACCTGACTTAATTCAGGATTGATTTTAGACTATCCAGGAGGGGAGATGGCCTTCTCCCAGCAACCCTTCCTGGTTATTGGTTTGTTTGTTTTTTGTCCATGGTTTTGGTGAATATTAAGACTGAGTAAGCTTAAGATTGTACCCTGGCAGGTTCTTAACAGGTATCTCTTCTCTGCTGCAATTGTGTGCAGCCCGGTTAACACCTGAGTAATAGACAACCAAGCTGGAGATAGACTTGATGTTCTTTAGTGCAAGCTGAGAGACCCAGCAGGACCTGAACAAAACTTGCTTGGGCTCCAAAGCACATGTGCTTTTCCATTATGCTGTGTCGCCTTCTTTTTTCCCCTCTTTGACTTGCATCTGTAAGATTATACAAGCATTTTCTCAAGAAGGAAAAATAAAAGCAACTATAAGCATAGTTCTGTAACATCCTTATCACTGGTAACTTTATCTTTCCTCACTCTGCAGGTGCACAAGGCAAATCCAATACGCAAGTACCAGGGTGTGGAAGTAAAGTCAAGTGACCAGCCTCTGACTGTGCCCGTTTCTCCCAAGTTCTCCACTCGATTCCACTGCTAACTTCAGCTGTGAGCTGCAGACACCACCTGGGAACAGAAGCTGCTCTTTTCATCAAACCAGGAGCCTTCTTTCCTTGCCATAGGGCATGAAGAGAATCCATTTCTCCAGACTTTTACCTGCCCATACCAAACAGAGCATACCTGACAAGTGTGGACTCCAGTTTTGTTGAGAATTGTTTTCCTACATTATTGAAGCTAATAATGAGACTCAACTCATGTATGTCATGCTCTGACCCCGTGTAGTTATTTCCTGTGAACCATCAGTAGACCTTTAATAGGAGTCTTAACTCTGACTAGACTTTAAAGTCTCTGTATCAGCACAGTATAATTTCTATTGCTTCTTTGCCCCCCTCCCCCTTTTTTCTATTTTAATCAGAAAATAAAGATAGTTAAATATTAAGGTAGGATTTAAGTCATGGCTTACCTGAGGAACAATGAGTATATCAGGTTCTTTCCTCTTCTCTGCACAAAATGAATCTAGTGTTACAGAACCCGTCACTACGAGGGTAGAAGCCTCAATAACACAACCATGAAGAAGACTGCATGGACTGACAGGGAACCTCGTGGCAGCCATCGGCAAGCTTTGGGACAGGACTGCTGTTAAGGCACGTTCTTCCCTCATCAGTGCTGATAATAACAGGGAATGCTGTGCAGGACACGTTTGAAGTCCTCCAATAAACTGGAGTAGAATAAATATGTTTGTCTTCCCTTCCCTGATTTTGTCACTGGATGTTTTTAATTCTGTCAAGCCCCTTTGGAGGTCACACCTTACTGGGGAAATGAGTACTTTGAGAGGAAGAAGGTCCAGGAACTTTGGAACTTTGAAAAGCACAGGCTCTGTTCTTAGAGGAAAAGGCTTTGTAACTTTTTTCTGTCCTTCCATATTTTGTTAACTGCCTCCCAGGAACCACTCTGGAAGGCACTCATGTTTGTTATTATGCCTTCAGACAGTCCTGTGCCTTCTTCCGTAAATGTGCCTTTTCTTGTCTGGTAAACTTCCTTATAAGACTCAAGTAAAATCTTCATAAATCCTTCCTTGACCACCTGACCTCCTCAGGTAAGGATGATCACTTCCTTCCACCCAAATGCTTCTTGTATATTTCTCTAGTAGAACAGTTTCTTGTACTTGGTCACAAACTAGTAGAGACCCAAATACCTAAAATTTTCTTAGTCCTCAAAGACAAAAATTACCTTTGTCATCTCTGTATTTTTTGTAGCTGGCACAGAATTCACTAGGTCCTTGTTAGGTAGTGTATTTTCTTTTAGACTTGATACTATTTATGAATTCTACTAGTTATCTACTCCTGTGCTAAGGAATATAAAAGCATCCATATTCTGCCCCAGGCCAGTCCTAGGCACCAGGAAGACAGTAAACCTATTTTATATTCCTTTTGTTTATTCATTCAGTGAGCATTATGAACAGGTCATTGTAGACTCAGTGATGGATGAATTGATGACAAAGCCAAGACGTGATTTGCAGATCCCTAAGCCTCCTGAAGACCCACAAACTGATGCAAAATACAGTTCCTCTACTCATTTCCCAGAAGTCTAGTATGCAGGTCCATAATGACTTCTGTAATTCATTTAATAAATATTTATTTGGTGCTAACTGTACATACCTTGGGACTGCTCAGTCTCCGGGAATACAGCATTGAACAGAAATAGAAGAACTTGCCTTCATGGAGCTTACCTCTTAGGAAGGCAGACAGACCATAAGCAAGTTGCTGTCTTCTCTTCTGTCACATGGTAAATGTTTCTCTGCTGTGTGGAAAGTAGACTGGGGTCGGATGGGGGGCATGTGAGGGTGGAAACAAGACGGTGAGAGCTAATAGGAGGTTGGGCTAAGTGGTAGCAGTGGAGGTGGTGAGAACGGTTGGGTTCTGAGTGTATCTTGGAAGTTGTAACTGGCAATCTGCTGACAGATTGGACGTGGAATGAAAGAAAGAGGGTCATTAAGGAGGGCTCCAGAGACCAAGTTCTCCATCCTTTGTCCTGTGAGAAATCCAGTTCTACCGCGGTCCTCATATCTCTTGTGGATCCCTGGAGGGCTTTCATTTTTTCTGGTCCCCTCTTGTTATGGTATTTCTCCTTCTGTTCATCTCTTGGTCCCCTCTGTGTCTGTCTGTCCTCTGTAGCTTTCCCCCTCTCATGTATCAGTAGTTTTTTGACCGTTCACAGTCATTCATATATTTCCGTCTGGTTTCAGTTTTTTAATATATTTTGCCCATTTTTTTTTTTTTTCAGGTACGAGAATAAATCCAGCCCTCAAGCTGAGGGTCTGGAAAGAGGGTTAGTGACAGTTATGGACCTTCGGGGAGCCTTCTACCCCATACGCTCCAGTCTGGATGATCCCACCCAGACACGCCCATTTCGGGGTAGTAATGTGTGACAGTCTGTAGAGGTAACAGAGCGGGATTATAGTACGTTAGAGCAAATAGCTTAAAATTGAGACACAGACATCCATTGCTTCCTGCTTCCCAGAATTCCCCAGCTTCCCAGTGGCTGTCTACTTCTCAGCACGGTCCGCCTAGTGTTGAGTTCTCTCTGGACCACCTCACATGACCTTCATTTCTAATACAGCTTCCCATTTCCTCCAAAGCTCAAAATCTCCACTTCTATCTTACAGAGAAAGTCTAGTTCTTTATCCCTTCAGGCCATATTCTAGAGGGAGCTTCTCTTTCAACATTCAGAGGTCATTCTGAGATTTTCCTAAACAAAGAACATGTCCTCTGATAGGAATTTACTGTTTTACTGAGAAATCTGGCTGTCACACTTCGCTTGGCAGTTTCGCAAATCTCCTAGCTCATGCACACAGGCAGATTGTTAGAATTCCCACAATTTCTGGGAAGGACTCTGTTTTCAATGTTATTTTGACTTGGTCATGGTTTCCCATTGCTAATAGTCCTGGGCTCATTAACATACTTGTAAGATTACTGCTCACTCTTACTTTGGTTGGTCGCTTTGTCCTTGTGTGATTGCTGTGTTGCCGTCTTGACTGCTGTTTTATTCCTTACCGGTTCTTTATCCCTGGAAAGTGGAGCTTGAGTGGTAGACTGGCTGCAGTTGCAGCTGCCCCAGAGTTTAAAGGAGATGAGACCCATGCACAAGACATCGTAACACAAGATAAGATGGGACTCAGTAACGCCAGACACAAAAAGGGGGAGTTTAGACACTGCTTTTTGAGGTGAGATTGCAGTTCTTAAACATGTTTCTTTCTTTTTCTTTTTTAAGTAAAAATTGCCAAAGTCGAATGTCTTTTGGAAACAAAATGCAAACCATATAAAATAAACCATGCAAGTCTCCTTATTTCCCTACTCTCATTTTCCAGGAGTACCTCATTGACAACAGTTGCATATTCTTCTAGAATGTTTTTATGTACACACACAGATTTCTAGAGCATTTTTCTTTTTTTGTAACAAGAAGATTATAGCATTCTGCATTTGTTTTTAGTTTTAATTTGTCCTTTGAAACATTATACGTTCACATGGTGCAAAATTCAAAAGCTCCAAAGGTAAAGTTCTCCGCTTTTCTCCCAGCTGCTCGGTTCCCTCAGAGATCGTCCTGCCAGGTGTGCTCCTTTGCAGAGATCGCATCACCATATGCATATTTCTATCTCCTCTCTCCTTTTATTTTTATGCAAATAGCGTCCTGCTTTTCTACACTCTGTACCTTGCTCTCTTCATTTGTGTTCTGGATTGAATGATGTGGTTCAGGTGCTAACGTGGGCATGTCTGCCTGGCTTCCTCTCAGACTGGAGTATGAAGCCTCTTAGGAGAATCTAATGACATGGAGGTTGGCCTGTAGTGGGGTCTAGGTCCTCTGCATGATATCCTAGGCTAGTGACCTGAGGTCCCAAGGACCCAAAGAGAGGTCAGCAACACCTGGTCTTTTACTTCCTTCTGGCTTAGCTGAGCCTGGGGGGGCTTCTTGGCTTGAGTATCTGGTTAAACCTGTGTATCCCCTTTGATAAATCTTGACATTGCTGCCTTTTCAGTTTCCTTCTGAGTTTTGTCTGCTGAGGAGGTTCCTCATTGCTGAGAGTAGCAGTTAAAAAAGCTGTTAGCCACGTGGCTGGGCTCCTATTTCTGCACAGGCAGAGGCTGAGTTACAGCGCGGTGGTGTGGATCCAGGTAGGAATCAGTCAACATTCTGAGTCCTGAGCTGCCATCTGCCTTGCAGCCTGCTGGGATGCTCAGTTTAGACAACATATAAAGTTTCCTGGATACGGGACAAACCCAGGCCTATGGAAAGAGCAGGAAGGTTAAAGCGTGTGGTACTTTGAGTGGTGACGAAGGCGTAACCAGGGAGCTGACATGTTTGCACCAACGCCAAGAATTCCAGGACAATTTGTTATCCAGCTGAAGCCAGTGTGGTTGCTACCAAAAAGAAGCCTGGGGACAAAACATACTTTTCCCGTGTTTCCTTAGTCTTCTTGCATACCCACTCTATTTTCTAGTGCTGTAGAGAAGGTTACTGACATTGAAAATGTTTCATGGTATTTGTCATTTTCTTTCTTGCAAGAGAGTAAGACATGGGGCTCAGGTCAAAGCAGGGCTCTTATGTGCTGAGGGTATCAGCTTCCTGAAAGGGTTTTGGCAGATGCTGACTTTTCACCCAGAGAAACCATAGTTGGAGGGGTAGGGAAAAAGCCTTAGAAAACACGGTTTTATCAGGACTGTTTCACCAGCCTAACCTTGACCTGAAGGCATCCATTACCCTCTCCCTTTCCCTTAAAACTTTATTAGCCAGAAAGGAATAAAAACCTGGCCTGTCTGCTGTGCTGAGACCCATGCAGTTACGGGACTGGTATCCCAGAACATCCCAGGCGAGTATGTGAGTGTGCTAAGATTTGTGGCCAAGTGCCGTTGCTTGGTCTGTTTTGGCACCAAAGTTATTACCAAGTTTTCTTTCAGGAGCAGGGGTGGGAGATCTAGTTTTCAAGTGGGTCAAGGTGCAAAATAGAGTCAGTGGTCATAACTTGTAACATGAAAGCAGTTTGGGGCAGCATTGTTCAAGCTTGCTTCCTGGTAAGAAGAGCTGAAAAGTCTCTAGCCTGACACCGACATGCTCCCCCTCGGAGCACACATACACACACCAGTCAGTGTCCTAGAGATAACCTGCTAAGTGACTCCAAAGTGACTGAATTTGCTCTATGCAGAAAATCTTGAGTGGGTTTTATAATTATTTTTTCAGTTTTTAAGGTGGGGTTTATTATTAATTATATACCATTCAGAAAATACCTGGTAATAGGAGAAAAGAAAAAAAATCTATGACCCACCTTGAGCACTGGTGCTTCTTTGTATAATGTTTTTTTTTTTTTTCTTATATAAAACTTTAGTCTGTTTCTCTACATTGAAGGATATATACATATATATATATATATATATATATATATATTCATCCTGTTTTTCACTTAGCATAGTAGTAACTCAAATATATTTCTGTATCACTGCATACTTTGTAAATGCCAATTTTAACAGTCACTTATTGTTACATTGTTTTGAGTTTGCTTCTCCAGGTTGAAAATGCTTGTTTTGCAAAGGATTTTCCTACAGTCTATTTATAGGACAGATTTGTTTGTGCTTCCAATGTATCATGTCTGGCTCTAAACTTGAAATGGCTGTTTCAAACCATTTTCAAGCTGTGTAATTAAAATATTAAAAGGAAATAACAAACCCCTCTCCAAAGCATACTTAATGGCATTATTCTGGCATACACATTTGCAAAATGGAAAGCTTTTTTTGGCTGAGGTGATGTCAATGTTACTGGCACTCATGCCCAGAGAAAAAGTTTACTGGCCTTTGGCAAAGCCTTTCTGGAGACAACTCTCATGTTATTTTAAAGTCTTAAAACTCTACATTTGCAGACAGACTTACAAAGTTAATTGGTATCTCCAAGCCTGTGAGATCAGATTTGAAAGGAGAATACCCTTTGTCTTAAGTGACTCTACCTGGGGCTGTGATGTGTCTTTTGGGAAGAGTAAGAGCGGGGAATATAATCTCACTTCTGTTGTTGACATGCTGGGTGATTTGTAATAAGTCACTCTCCTTTTCTGGACTTCAGTTTCCACATCTGTCAAAGGCGGAGATTGAACTGGAAAGATCAGTAAGGCTCTTTCAGCTTGAGTATTTTCAGAATTTTTAACAGGCTGTCTGTTTTAACCACACCAGACCTACTTTCATATTCATATTTTTCTATAGCCACCTGCTCAACCACTGCAAAAGGGCACCTCTAGTGAGCTCTCCTGCCCCTGGATTGCCATTTGAACTTCAATGAAGTATGTTGGAGACCTGTGTGCTATCTTGTTGAGGACTTTCCAAGGGTTGTTCTGGAAGCGGAAATCTAGCCCAGATCACTCCAGGGGACTAATCCCTGAATAATGTCCTCTGACACACACACATATTTTCTGATGTTTCTCTTGACCTTGGAACTGGTTAAAGACTGCACAGAATGTTCACTGAATTCTTACAGACTACTGCGAGGAAGTCCCTCCCATCCTTGGCTTTTCCAAGATGTGAGGATAGCCAGTAGTGGTTTTTCTATTGAGGCAGTTTAAGGACATCACAGTGAAACCAATGATCTTGCCTTGCTGCTCTTCTGTTTCTCTCCACCATAATTCAGTTTTTACAGTGTTCGTGGTCAAGGGGATTTGGATTGTTTTGGGATAATTGTCACAGGCTTCAGGAAGAACACAAAATTATTTAGTGGAAAAAGTCCTAGATTAGGAATTGGGAGAGTGGCTTCTGGCTTTCTGACCTTGAGCATGTCATTTGAATTCTCTAGGCTCAATCTCCTCATCATAGAAGTCAGAATGATGTTTCTAGAAAGGACTTTCCTCCAGCTTTTCAGATGACAGTTTGCTCCCAGTTTTAACGTGACCCAAAGGCACTCTGAACAGCAATGGTGACTGTCACATTGGGCACTTATTCATCCCTGTTGGCCAATGTGACTCAGTGTGACCATGTAGGAGTCATATGCTCAGTATTAATTATCAGTGGGTATGTGTCACCAGGGGTTGCCAGAAGCCCCTGCTGTTTACCCAAAGCTAACAACCTGACAGGACAGGGCTAGCAGCTGCTGGTTAACAACCAGCAAAGGGAGCAGGGAGACCTCTCAGAGACAGACTCCATGGGAGTTTGTGCAGGCAAGAAAGGAGAGGGGTTTGAGCTGAGCCTGTAGAAATCACCCTTACTGGCTGGAGGTTGATGTCTGCACTGTAGGCTCACTGATTCTCATTTGCTCATTAGCCTTTTTTCTCGTGGTGACTTGTTACTGCAGCGATAGAAAACCTGGCACAAGCGTCAGAAGGGGCTGCCGGTACCCACTGCCCTTCACTAAACAGCTTTGCCTTTTGTGCACCTCCCTCCCTTGCAACATTCGCTGTACTGACAACTGGGTCTGAGCGTTTCTGCGTTTTCCTCACACACACACACAGAACGCTTCTATTACTCGGAGGTCTCATGAAAATGGGTAGGAATTAGGCCGGAAGCTCAGCAACTTGGGCGGGGGGGGGGGGGGGGGACTTGTCCCCGGGATAGTGGTCCTCAGGGTGTGGTCTGTGGACCGGCAGACCAGCCTCATCAGGACTAGACGTGTGAATTCTCCAGCCGTTCTGCAGACGTCCTGAGTCAGACTCTGGATGTGGGGCCCCTCCGGGGGACTGAGGCACTCCCAGGCGGGAGGACAAGTGCCGGGAGAGAGACCTGTAGGTCCCGATAGACAACAGGTTTCCCAACTCAAAGGTCCCTATGGGCCAAGGAGCCAGTAGCCATTCTCTCCCGTGACCCTCAGTGCTGAGGCCAAACAAGAGGGGATCTGGAAGGCAAGAACACTCTTCCCCTCTGGAGCAACTTGGGGCGACACGTTTGTGAAATCCGTTCGTGTGACATAGGAGAGCTGCTGAGTTTGTTGAGTAGGTATTTATCTCCTTAGCCAAGGCTCCATTACCAGAATAAAGGAGAGCTGAAGACTTGTCCATAGGGCCTTCCAACAAGTCATTTGACAGATGAGGAAACTGAGGCTCCAAGTTTAAGTTGGAGTGTCCCCAAAGTCACACTGCTAGTAGGTGGCAGTGTGGATCCGGGTCTGTCTGCCCCCGGGTGCTCTCTGCACCACCCCGGTTGCATCCCTTGAGTAGAGCCAGCTGCAGAGGATGGACATTCTCAGGAGCTCCTGGCTCTTTTTGGAATCGGGTGACACTTGACCAGACCCCCCTGGGTGAAGAAGAGATTGTGTCTGTCAACCTCCAGGGCCAGCAACTTCACTTAGGACCTGGGAGCAAGTGTCTTATGAAGGCTGCAGCTCGGCCGGAGCCCTCGCTCAGCTCTCGCACTTGCCGCAGGAACCTCCAGCTAAGCATCCCAGAGGCCAGAGGCAGGCGCCCCCTCCTCCCTTTCACCCAGCAGGCATCTTCTCAGACCGTGCTGGATGCTTGGGTTCCCGTCAGGGAGGTGGCAGCTGCCAGTCAATTAAGTCACAAGCCTTAGCAGGACAGAATGGTGGCCAGGGTGGTCAAACTGCCAAGTGACCGCTGCCGGGAGGTGCTTTGCCCCGGCCCACTCCCCATCCTTCGTCTGGACGCCCCCTCACCATCCCAGGCAGGGCCCTCTTCTCACAGCGGTCGCTCAGAGCTTGCCAAGCACCCCCTGGATCTTATGGGAACCCAGTTTAGCAAATGGACCTCGAGTTTTATAAATAGCACAATGGTAGGCCGGGAAGCCATCCTGTGCAACGGGACAGAACATGCATTCCCCGCTTTTTGAGCCATTTCCTGGGATCGTGTGGTGGAAGTGACTTCCTGTGCAAAGTTGAGTTACTTTCAACTCCCAGGTCTGCACTCCGTACTTGGGTCTCGCTTCTACTCTTTTATGTGTCTGCAATTGTCCCCCACCCCCACTGGCCCTGCCTTCCTGAAGTGGTGCTTCCAACTCTGCTCCTGGGACGTTTCCTGTTCTTGGAACAGCTGCACCAGCCTGGGGTACCCTCCTGCTACTTGATCCTATAGGGAGGTGTCCAGTGGCCCTGGGTAATTTTCAGATGACCTTGTTCCTCTGACGTCATTACATGGCTATTTTTGGCTTTGCTGTTTATTGCTGCAGAGTTGGGCTGAGATGGGGGAGAGCGAGAAAGTGAAGGTTTCCCATTGTCCCAGGGCCCCGCCAAAGTGGGAACATTTACTCTTCAACACTTACCGAGCACCTACCGAATGTCAGGCCCTGGGCTACCAACCTGATGACATAGTCCAAACATTCTCCACTCACTCACTCACTCACTCACAAATTCTTTGTTCTGTAGGCATTTAGTGATACGGGTAGGAATTAAGCATGGGGGCCCTGGAGCCGTATGGCTTGGGTTTAAATTTCAGCACCACTGGAACACTGTCTCCAATACCTTGGGCAAATTACTCTCCTGTGCCTCAAGTTTCCTCTTGGAAATGGGAGTGATAGCAGTATCTACTTCATAAAGTTGCTATGAAGATCAAAGGAATTAATACGGCACATGGTAAATATACGATAAATATTCGTGGCTATTACTATTAACAATGGCACCACTTTTTGTACCAGATCCTTGGGATACAAAGTTGACTGACCTGAGCTGGATCTGGATCCAGACCCCCAGAGCCCCAGTTACTGGGACAGGGGGCACCGTGCATACAACAAGTCAGAAGGGAACGCCAGTCGTGCGCGCCATTGTATCCGAAGCTGTGTGTCTTTTAAGTTTATTTATTTTGAGAGAAAGTGCACAAGAGCAGGGGAGGGGCAGAGACAAAGGGAGAGCGCGAGGGATTCCCAAGCAGGCTCCACGCCTGGCACGGAGGAACCCAACACGGGGCTCGATCTCATGACCGTGAGATCATGACCTGAGCTGAAATCAAGAGTCGGATGCTCAACCAACGGAGCCACCCAGGTGCCCCTGTACCCTAACTTGTAAGGGCATTTCAAGGAAACGAGGTGAAGTTCTTGTCCTGGGAGAGCCTCAGAGCAGTGGTTCTTAACCCTGACTGCACATCAGAATATTCTGGGGAGATTTTAAAAAATACCACCATTCTGGGCTGCACCTCCCCAATATTATGATTTAATTGACCTGAACTCAGGAGGGGCTCAGGCTTCGGGAGTTGTAAAAGCCCTCCAGACGCTTCCCACTTGCATCAGCGCTGGGAAGCATGGCCCAGGCTCTAGAGGCCTCTGAGAGCTCATCAGCTGCACCAGTGGCGTTCTCTCAGGAGCGCCTCAAAGCGGGTCCTCTGACTTGGGGGTTCTCGGACTTGGGTGCGCATGCTGGTTATAGAGACAGAGTCCCGGGGCTCCCTGCTAAGGTGGCTTCATCTAAAACCAACTCTGGAGCCTGGGTACTGAAAGCCTGTTGGAGCCAGGCCTTCAACTGAGAAGCCTTCCCTGACCATCAGTCCCAATCTGTGTTGTCTTTTTATCTCATATACAGCTCATACCCCTTTCTGTCTTGAATTGTAGAAACCTGTGTCCATACTGATATGTTTCAAATTATTTATTAAGCTGTTTAGAGTCACCAATGGTCACTTCGAAAAAAACTTGGAAAATCCCAAGAATGAAAACCATCTCTACTCCCATACCTATTAAATATGTATACTTACATCCCTCTAGACATTTTGCCATTTTATTTTTTTTTAATTTTTTTAATGTTTTATTTATTTTTGACAGAGAGAGAGAGAGAAGGAGACAGAGCATGAGCAGGGGAGAGGCAGAGAGAAATGGAGACACAGAATCCAAAGCAGGCTCCAGGCTCCGAGCTGTCAGCACAGAGCCCAACGCGGGGCTCGAACCCACAGACCACGAGATCATGACCTGAGCTGAAGTCGGACGCTCAACCGACTGAGCCACCCAGGCACCCCTGCCATTTTCTTAATAAATGTTTTTAACAACAAAAAAGGATCCTACTTCATGAATGACTTTGCAATCAGTTTTCACTAAAAATGTGCTATGTGGTGATTCTATAGCTATTCTTCAACATCTGTGTTCCCAAAGTGGCCACTTTGGTCTTTGCCACAGAGTAGAGCATTCAGTATGTAATCTTAGCAATGAAACTACGGTTTTGAGATGGATCAGTGTGTCATTGGAGCTTCCAGAGGGATCTCTGTTCAGTCTGCCACACAGAGTGTCCATAGATGCTGCTTATCAGCCTCAGAAGGAAGAAGAGAGTCTGCTGTAAGGACAGCCTCACCCAGGCCTCTCCCAGAGGCCTGAGAGGTACTCTCAGAGTGCCAGGCTTAGGGGCCCGAGGTGGGAGAGGGCAGGAGAAAACCGCCCTGAGAGGCTCCCATGTCAGGACCACAGGAAAGTTGGAGGGGAATTGGCCGTTCTCTTTGGAGTCAGAAAGGTTACTCAACTCCCTGGATTTTCCATCACAGCCAGGCAGGGAGAGGGTCAGGCTGGGAAACGTCTTCTCTGAGCAGGGCCTTTTAAAGCCTCTTGGCTGGGTCAATTTCCTTCCAGGAGCCAGGGGAGCAGTGCCCGGGTGAAGTTAACCCCTCGACTCCCAAGCAATTCTCCCAGGGATGGGTGAGCCTGGGAGCCCAGGCTTCTGGAATGCAGAGCCATCCAGGGCAAGAGGCCTAAGGAGCCGTGAACTCTGGCTGGAGAAACCTTCCTTCTGGCCTTGTTAAATCCAACAGGCATAATTGCATCCTGCTGACCTTAATTCCCCTGGCGGGTTTAATTGGTCCTGGCATTGCCCCACTTCCTGCCCTGCCCCTGTAGAGGCAGAGAGGGCGGCAGCCCAGCTGGTGCAGGCCGGGAAAGCCCCTTCTTAAGGGTGGGCAGGGTCTCTGGCAGCCCCCCGCTGGGCTGGGAGGTTTCCCCGAACCCCTCCCCTGTGCCTGCAAGAGAGCAAATGAGAAGAACCCCGGGGACTCCCAGGGCGCAGCTGGCGGAGCTGAGCTTAACCCTGGGCGAGCTGCAGGCAATCCCGCGGACCCGGAACCAGGCCAGCCTCTCATCCCAGCGGGGGAAGGACTGTGGAGGAGCCTGTGGAGGAGCCGCAGGGACAGCTGAGCCGTCTACCTGGGGCGTCCACAACATTATCACGCTGCCAGCACTGTGCCAAGCGTTCTACATATACCGTGTGCTCCCTAAAGCTCCCAGCCACCCTGGGAGAGGCAATGGGGCAGAGGGGTGATGCGCTGAGCCTTAGCTTAGATGGTTCAAACCCAACTCTGTGAGTCTGCCCTGTGACTCAGTTTTCCTGTCACATCTGTGAAATGGGGATAGAAGAACTGACATTTATACAGCACTTAGAATGTCTCCTCCCCGTGTTCTACAGGCTGTATATACCTCCCCCTATGAGGGAGGTGCTCAAATGCGACTGCATTTGTCCAAGCCTCAGTGGCTGATCTCAGAGCTCCTAACCCTTGCCCTGGAGGTGTGTTGTCACAAAGTTGCTTACCCCGGGGCCTCACCCTCTTACCAAGAGTTTAAGAGAGGCCAGTTATTTGGGAAGCATAACAGTAACAAATGTAGCAAATAAAGCCGCTTATGTTGTCCCAGCTCCGATTTTGGTCTCGACAGGAGGTGGTGCTGGATTCAAATCTGAACAGTTTGCAGCTACTCAATGGCTGTGTGACTTTTGGGAAGAGTCTCTTACCTTCTCTCGGCATCAGCTTCTGCATCTTTTTTTTTTTTTTTTTACGTTTATTTCGAGAGAGCCAGCATGAGTGGGGGAGGGGCAGAGAGAGAGAGAGGGAGACAGAGAATCCCAAGCAGGTTCTCCGCGCTGTCAGCACAGAGCCCAGCGTGGGGCTCCAAACCACGAACCGTGAGATCGTGACCTGAGCGGAAACCAAGAGTCAGACGCTTAACCTACGGAGTCCCCCAGGCGCCCCCCAGCTTTCGCACCTTTAAAATGGCCTGATCCTTAGCCCTGGAGTCCTTTGTGAGGATCCAGTGAGCTGCGTAAAGCCCTTGGCAGAGTCAGGCCTGGCACTTAGTGTGCACCGACTCAGTAACTGATCAGTACCGACAACCAGTTAGTAACACGGGAATGTCAGCAAGGGCCATCATACTAGAGAGATCCCACAGACCCCGTCCGGAGCCCTGCTAGTCAGTCACTCACCAAACACTGACTTGGCAAGTACACTTTGTGCTGGGGACGCACGTGAGCACCATAAAGCCCCTGCCCTCGGGGGGCTCCCAGAGACTGTCAATGGTGGGATCAGCCTGGAGCTGAAGGAGGCCAAAGCAGGAGCGTCCAGCGTTTCAAGCTAAACCAGAACATGCTGTGGGAACCACCAAGTAGGGTGCCAGGGGCTCCCAGTAACACACATGGAGAGGAAGCATTTCGGGGGCGCCTGGGTGGCTCAGTCGGTGAAGCGTCCAACTTCAGCTCGGGTCATGATCTCACGGTTCGTGAGTTCGGGCCCTGCGTCGGGCTCTGTGCTGACAGCCCAGAGCCTAGAGCCTGCTTCGGATTCTGTGTCTCCCTCTCTCTCTGCCCCTTTTCCTCTCTCTCTCTCTCTCTCTCTCAAAAATAAATAAACATTGGGGCGCCTGGGTGGCGCAGTCGGTTAAGCGTCCGACTTCAGCCAGGTCACGATCTCGCGGTCCGCGAGTTCGAGCCCCGCGTCGGGCTCTGGGCTGATGGCTCAGAGCCTGGAGCCTGTTTCCGATTCTGTGTCTCCCTCTCTCTCTGCCCCTCCCCTGTTCATGCTCTGTCTCTCTCTGTCCCGAAAATAAATAAACGTTGAAAAAAAAAAAATAATTAAAAAAATAAATAAATAAATAAACATTAAAAAAAAAAATAAAAGGAAGCATTTCAACCTTCAGGACGCCATCAGACCACAAAGGGGATACCTGGCAGGGAGAGGAGGGCAAGACAGAGGCCGGGGAAGTTTTAGGGAAGAAAGAGGACTTTGGGCTTTAAGGAAGGACATTTCTGGCTCCACTCCTTGCAGAGTGACTTTGGGCAAGTTACTCTTTTGATCCCCGTCTTCTATTCTAGGAAATAGGATGGAAGTGCCCCACAGAGTGATTACGAAGATGAAGTTTTCAGACAACATGGAGACAGCTAACCGCAGGCCCTCAAAAAAAAAAAGAGAGAGAGAGCTCCTTTCCTGGGTTCAGATCCTAATGCAGCCCCTGACAAGCCATATGGCTTTGGATAAGCGACTTAACTGCTCCGTGCCTCAGTTTCCCCATCTGAATAGTACCTAGCTCATTGGGTTGTTCTGAATACCACACGAGTGGATCTTTATAAGAGCACTGGGAACAAGGCCGTGGGACACTGCTGAGTACTAGACAGGCGTTCGTGAGGATTTTTGCTTCCCAGAAGAGGCAGACTTTCACCTGGACCTCGAAGGAGGGAAACGGAGGACAGGTGGGCCAGGAAGGGCAAAAGTCACCAAGACTGGAGAAGGAACTCCAACTTCGGTCTTTATTAGTTTCTGCCAACAACCCCAACATTTGCTCCCTTAAAAAAAAAAAATCACTCATTTTGACTGGTATTCCGTTCACATACTTCACGGTCCAAATAGAAAAAGTGAAAGGGTGTGCAGTGATGTCTCCCTCCTACCTCCGATCCCCCATTTCTTCCTTACGGCCCCAAAGACATTCTTACCTGAATACAGTGAAAGTTTGTGTGTTATCATAGAGATCACCCTCTTTTGCCCCGATGATAGCATATTCTGCACATGGCTTTAATCGCGCCCCCCCCCCCAATTTTGGAGATGGCTTCGTATCATTTCGTTCACAGCATCCTCGATCTTTTTTACCGCTCCGTGATCTCCCCCTTGCTTAGAAGTGCTGCTTGCTTCGGTCATTTCCGCCCCCTTCCCTCCGAGGGCAGGGGTGGTTTCCTCCACGTGGGAGAGCACGGGTGGAGGGACAGGATGGTCGCCACAGCGAGGACCTGAACCCAGACGCCCACTCCAGGGCTATTTCCGGGACACTCAGCTCAGCCAGTTCTCAAGGTCCCCCTCAGAGACAGGCTCTGGGCAGGCAGCCCCTGGATGATGGAAGGCTCTTTGGATACCTCTCCTCATCCCATCTCAGCTTGATTACCTCGGGCCTGAGTGGCCCCCAGGTCACCACTGCACTTGAGGACCCTTGCAAAAGGCTCTCCAGCAGCCCCCTCCTTCCAAACAGGCTTCGGGGGAGAACGAATCTGCTTGGTGGGGTGGCCCTGAGCACTGACCGTCTCCTGCTGCTGCTTGGGGCAGCCTCTGTCTCCCGGGGAGCCCAAGAAAAACATATCTTCAAAAGAAAAGGCTTTTAGGCCCATGGGCATGTTGAGCAAATGTCCCCGAGACAATTTCTTACCCAAAGATGCCCCAAGTAGGTCTGGATGCCAGGGGCAGGGATCATGGGCGCAGAGCTGGGCAGGGGGGTCAGGGTGAACAGCCTCAGGCCTGCATGGCTCTAACCAGCTTCTGGGAAACCTCAGGAGACGTGGCTCGCAGGTGGGCAGAGCCAGGGCCCGACCTGAGCATAGCCTTGTCCTCCAGCCCCGCCCGAGACCCCCTGGTGTGCCAGGCCCCCTTCCTGATCCTGTCCAAGCCAGTGACACCAGGCAAGGCCTGGGAAAAGGCTGCTCCCTCAGGGCCCCAGATGCCCCCCTCCCTTTTCTCTTCCTGCTTCTCCCAACACTACTCTCCCCCCAGTCGGTCTGTGGGAAGAATGCCGTGTCCTCTGAACGGGGGCCAAGAGTGACAGGTGGTGGCAGTCCGAGCTGCATGGCCCCTGGTGTAAGAGATCCTCTCCTCCGTCCCCGCCTCCCCTGCCCGCGCCCCTGCCTCCGCCTCTGCCCACCCAGCCCAATCCCTTACAACTGCCCCAGGACTGCTTCTGGGCAGCCGCTGCAAGTCAGACGGCCCTCAAGTTGCCCCTCTCTGCTCCAGGTACCTTTCTCCCCTCAGTCAGCTGGCGCTGGCTCCTCTCGGCCAGACAAGAGGAGGAATCTGACAGCCTGACACACCTCACTCTTCTTTCTGCAGCTAGAAAGACTTGAGTTAGACAAGCAGAAGCACACGCCTCCCTACCTCATGGCGACAGCAAACGGAGCAGTCGAGCTGGGAATCCAGAGCCCATCGACAGGTGCCAAGCTGGGGCAGGAGACAGAGGGAGGAGCCTGGGAAGGGGCGTTTGAATCCAGGGCTGGGCCCATTCCTCAGTGGGAGTTCTGTGCCCCAGGCCTTTTTGTATGGCGTATGAAAGACCCAGAAATTACAACTATCTCTGGGTGATGTTGGGCTGGGTTGAGGGCCTGCATGAAGCCCTCCTTGGAAAGAACGGGAAAATGGGAAGCCCCCATGCATGGCATCTAAACATCCTGGGCAAGGGACAGTGGGGGCATCAAGGCGCATTAGAGGACCAGAAGTCTCCCAAAAGGGCCTCCCAGGTCCCGGCAGCCCATCTCTAGAGCCCATCAGATGGCCCCAGAGGCTCAGTGGGACCAGCATTTGCAAATCGCTGCCTAGGTAGGGACCTGGGCCCAGAGCTGGTCTCTGGCCAGCCTGGCTGGGGGTGGTGGGTGGATCCTGACTGGTGTCTCACTTCCTTTGCAGACAAGGCACCTAAAGGTACAGCAGGTGAGGGACCCCCGGCTACAGAGAAAGAGCCTGGTCCACCAGATCCAAAGAAAGGTCCTGGGCCGCCAGATGGGAAGAAAGAACCTGGCCCCTCAAACCCAAAGGAAGAAACCAGTCCCCCGGATGCAAAGAAAAAACCTGGGCCCCCAGACCCAAAGAAAGAACCTGTTCCACCCACCCTGAAGAAAGACGCCAAAGCCGATGCCCTAGAGAAAGGGGACGGGTCCCCGGCCCAACCCTCAACGAGCAGCCAGGGCCCCGAGGGAGAAGGCGACCTGGGTGGGGGCCCTGCGGAGGGCAGCGCTGGGCAGGCAGCAGCCCTGCCCCAGCAGACCGCGACAGCGGAGGCCAGTGTCAAGAAGCCCAAGGCCAAGCAGGAGACCTCAGGCAGCCAGGGCCCCGGAGAGCCCAAGGTACACAAGAAGGCAGCCGAGGGCCAAGCAGGGGCCAGGAGGGGCTCCCCCGCCTTTCTGCACAGCCCGAGCTGTCCTGCCATCATCTCCAGGTGAATGCCCCCTGTCCGGCAGTGGGGACGGGTCTGAGGCTCTGGCCCCAGAGGTCATGCGTAGCTCCTCTGTTTTGGGCTTCGTTGTCACCATGTTCAGCGCTAGATTGGGTGGTTCTGAGACAGTCTAGCATCTGTCCTGGGCATTGGCTCCACTACCTTGTGCCCCTGCAGAAACCAGGGCGTGGTGAGCATTCATAGACACCAGGAATGTCAACACAGAGAGGTCCTCAAAGACCTCTTCTCTAAGCATCTGGAGTCCAGAGTTCCCCTTCCTCCATGAACTTGGTTCTAGCCAAGGGCAGGACTGAGATATCGGGGCGGGGGTGGGTGGGTAGGGAAGATAACTTACCTTCTTACTATAATGCGAAAAGATGACTAATAATCGGATTGATAGATCATTACTAATACTTTCATAAGCATGATATAGCACCAGTCTTAGGCAATCTGTTAGACTTACCTGAATGCTAACCACATGAATGATATTAGAGATGTATTGTAAACCACAGTAGTAACACCGTATCAGTCAGAATTATATATTAATATCAGTTAATACCTTGATATCATTGATACGTGATCTACTGAATTACCACGGTCTTCGTGAATCAAGAGCCACACACTGTCCCTAATTGTAGCCACATAACAATTAACCAAAACAACAATCCTATTAGTAGATATTAATGATCTGTTAGCGCATTGATAGTCAAGATAGTGACCACAGACATTTATGGTATTATTAATGTCCCTTGACTTCATTCAAAGTGAATTTGGATGCATCACCCCATGCATTTGAGGGAGCGGTGGGGGATTGTATTAGCTCCAGATTGCAGGAGAGGCTCTGGAAGCATCGAGACCTCCCGGAGGCCAAAGCACAGCTCTGACTGCTAAAGGCATCATCTCTGCATCGTCATGTTCTAGGCCCGAGAAGCTGCTAGCTGAGAAACCCCCAAATGAGGCATCAGAGCTCATCTTTGAAGGGGTGCCTGTGACCCCCGGCCCCGCGGATCCCGGGCCAGCCACGGTGGCAGAAGGAGGGAAGGACATCCCGGCAGGCAGCCAGAAGGAAGCAGGAGAGAAGGCTCCAGGCCAGGATGGCCAGGCTAAGGTGCAAGGGGACACCTCAAGGGGGATCGAGTTCCAGGCTGTTCCCTCGGAGAAATCGGAGGTGGGGCAGGCCCTTGGTCCCACAGCCAAGGAAGAGGACTGCTTCCAGATTTTGGGTAGGCCAGGGGCAGGATGGGGACTGGGGAGGGAGAGGGGCTCCCCAGATGTCCCCATGTCTCCCAGTTTGGAGCACTGAGTGTCATATAACTCTAAGAAGTACAAGTTCCTGGTCCCTTCGGATGGAGAAACCGAGGCTTGGGGAAGGGGAAATGTAGCGAGTGCCCCAAATCCACAGCCAGGACAGGATCTGTGCCTGTCCAAACAGCCCCACTCCAGAGCTCACTTTTTGCACTCTCTTCTACTTTGTCTACAATGGGGTTGCGGGGCGGGGGGGAATTAGGCAGGTTTTGGAGCAGCACCAACTCTCTGGACAGTGGAATTTAAAGTCAGTCTGTAGAAGAGCTCAAAGGCCAAGCTTTGGTAGTTCAACTGCATCCTGGAGGGGGTAGGGAGGGTCATGAGAGCCATAGAGGGTTCATGAACTGAGGAGCACAGGTGTATGTGTATGGGAGCAGTGACCAAGGAAGCTGGGCACGTGAGATGGGGCAGGACTGTGGAGTGGCCTTAACTGATGGTCAGACAAGGAGCTGGGGGGTTAGTGGTCTATTAATAAGGAGGAGACATAGAGAGAGCATGAGTGGGCTTGGGGATCAGCTGAGTAGGGAAAAGGCTTGGGCAGGGGTGCAGCAGGGGTGGGGGTGGGGTGAGATGGGGTCAGGAGAGCCCAGAGTGTCCTGACACCCCCCTCCTCCAGGCTGAGGTGCCATGGAAGCCCAGTCAGCCCGCCTGGTCAGCGGCACGGTGCCACCCAGACAGGGTGGGAGGGCCTGGCGGCTGGGCAGCGGCCAGGAGCACTGCCTCCTCCCCCAAGCAGCAGCAGAGCCTCTGCCCCGCCCCCTTCAGAAATCACATCCTCGGGGTGACGGGACCTGAACAACCTCCAAGGGCCGTCAAATGTATCACCAGCCCGGCTTCCCTGCTGCCTCTTGCTATTTATAAAGAGGTTTCCATTCCCGATGACTCAGCCTGTGGGCCGCCAGGGCCCGCTGTTCCCCGTCGTCACCGCTAGGTGGCAGCCTCTCCCTACCAAACACCGCCTTTCCTGTCTCCTCCCGCCCTCGCCCTGCCCTTGGGCGGTGCCCAGCTCGGGGGCAGCTTGTAGTGTTATTAGAGGGGATGGTAGGCAGGTCCAATCACCTACCCCCTCATTCAGACATAGTAACGCTGATCTGGCGCTCCGCCATTATCGTCCCCACCCCACCCCGTCTTTTTTTTTTTTTTTTTTCTTTAATGGAAATGCAGATAGCTTGGGATGGAGACTTCCTACCTTATAATGTGGGAGGGCCCAAGAAATCCAATCAGCTGTCCCCATTGTTGTGCCAGGAGAAGCTGAGCCCCCTCTGACAGAGTCCCAAGGCCATTTTGTGTGTTGGTGGCAGAGCTGAAACTGGAAACTGGGCCCCCTAGCCCCTATCCTGGAGCCAGCTGTCCCCCAGGTATCATCACTTGGTGAACTTTGCTGGATGGGGCCCAGGCCAGGCAGGAGGGGGTGGTGGGGGGGTACATCCTCAGCAGCTCCTGCCACCGACTGATGGCTCTGTTCTGCCTCCCCAGATGACTGTCCGCCACCCCCAGCCCCCTTTCCCCACCGCATCGTGGAGCTGAGGCCTGGGAACATCCACAGTCAATTCAGCCTGAACTCCAAGGAGGCGCTGGGCGGGTGAGAGCTGGGACCCGGAGCCCCTGGCCCACAGGCAGGAGCACATCGAGCACCCAGGGCCTCACGTCTTTCATGTACAAGGCCCCCACACACCCCGATTGGACATGATCTCTGTGGACACAATTACTTCTACGTGGTTAATAACCCCCATCGTACGCAAGCTGTCACATGCACTCATGCCCCCGTCTCTCACACAGATACACCATCGGCCATTCAGTGTTGCCCATAGGAGATGAATGGTATTTTCCTGGCTGTTTCAGTTTTAGGCACCACCCTGACCCCCGCAAGGTGCTTCATAAAAAACCCCGCAGGTGACTTGCCCAGGGCCCCAGGGCCCATGCTTACCACAAGCCTGTGAGCTGTCACGCCAGGGGCCATCCTCTGGATGAGCCGACCTGTCCTGTGCCCGTGGTTTTTGTGGCTCAGCTACTGTCCCTGCAGTGGAGCTCATAGCTTCCGAACGGAGCGAGGCTGGCTGGGACAAGCGTACCGTCACAGAGGGGGATCCAGACGGGAACGGAACACAAGCCCCCTACCTCAGCCCTGTGTCCCCGGGAACCCCTTCACTCCCAACCTCTTCTCTCTTCAGCGGCAAGTTTGGAGCAGTCTGTACCTGCACAGAGAAAGCCACGGGCCTCAAGCTGGCAGCCAAGGTCATCAAGAAACAGACGCCCAAAGACAAGGTAGTAGGGGCTGGCTGTATGGGAGTGTGAGAGGGTCCTTGGAGTGGGGAGTGGGTACCTCTCACCTCCCTCTACCCGTATGTCTGCACCAGGGGTTTGCTGTGTGGACCTTGATGTTGCTGAAGGGGTCACTCAGATAGACAGATGGACAGGCAGACAACCCTGCCACAGGGCCTGAAGCCCCTACCCGTAAACAAGACGCCTCAGTTAGTGAACTTATCCTTGCGACTTCCCCTTCTAGGCACAGGACATTCAGGCCTTCTGTTTGGTTCAATTCAGCAAACACTCATGAGTGTGGGCTCTGGGCCAGGCCCTGTGCTGGGCCCTGGGGGTCCCCAAGGGAAGTGAATGTGGTTTCTGCCTTCAGGGAATGCCGAGGTAATCAGGCCCCATCTAGAGCTGTGCCTCCACACCCAGCCCGGCCCGGTTCAGAGGAGGCCGAGGACAGTGTTTATTTAAGGAATGAGTGAAGGAGTGGATGAATGAATGAATGAATGAGGGCAGAGGCTCACGTGAAGTGAGGGAGGGAGTCAGGTGTGTGAGGAGGTGATGACCGTCTAGCAACCTGTTGTGGTGAGGGCTGGAACTCAGGAAAGCTGGGGTGGGGGGGTCAGGAAGGGGCTGTGGAGAAGGCTCCTGATTCAGCTGGCGGGTCTCTCTAGAACAAAGGCTTGAAGCAGAAGCTGATTCCAGTGGCGGGGCAGGGGAGAGAGTTTCAACCAGAGGGGAACCGTGAGGGGGAAGGCCTGAAGGCCAGAAACGGCAGAGACCTGCTGGGGACCCTTGGGTTGAGGCAGGGGAGCCGAGAAGTGAGCTGGTGGGCATTCGAGGCAGAGACCCAGCACCTGCAGAGGCCTGGAGCCTGGGAAGAGCATGAGAAGGAGCCCCAGAGGCCTGCAGCCCTGCCCCTCTGTCACGGCTCTATGCACGCTGGGAAGGCGTGTAGTTCCTCCCTGACTCTGCCTTTCTCCAACTCCCCTACTCGACTGCTGGGTCTCCAGGCCTCTGTCATAGACCTGGCTCGGCCTGGACGCTCAAGACACATGTGCTGTGGACATCAGCTCTTGACTGCTTTCTTCCTGAGTACTTTTTCTGGGCCATTCGCTGCGCCAGGTGCCGGGGACCCGGTGGTGAAGTCCGTGGGTCCCTGTCCTCATGGGCTGACAAGCTAGAGAGGAGGAGCAGACAACTAAAAGCAAGCACAAAGCATGGCGTCAGGCACTGAGACGCGCTAGCAGGGAAAGTAAAGCGAGGCAGGGTACAGGGAGTGGGGGGCCAAGGGGGCCATAAAGATAGGGTGGTGAGGTCAAGGCCTCTCTGGGGAAGTGACGAGCGCGGTGAGATACGAATGAAGGAGTAGAATCGCAAGGAAAATGGGAAAAATTTGGGCAGTGATGTGATGCTGGGGGGCAAGGGGGCGGGCAGGGGGAGAGGCTTGATTTGTGGCATCTGGCAATATCCCTGGTGTCAATATTCCTACCGTGGCTATCAAGCTACCGGTGTGACAGGTGGCTTTCAGCCTCTCTGAAAGTGACAGTTTAGCAGCCTCGACTAGGAAGGCAGTGATGGAGCAGGTGAGAAGGCACTGACTGGGTTTGTAATCCAAGAGGGTTTCCTGATGGCGGGTGTGAGGGAGTAAGAATGCGGGGAAATCTGAGATAGCCTCTAACTTTATGTCCTGCGCACCTGGGCCAGGGGTCATGCCCTGTTGCTAACAGGCAAGCTGAGGGCAGCTCAGTTGTGGGGAGGGGGCCACATCGAGGGTTTCATTTGGATCTGAGAGACTCCGCATGTCACTTGGACATCCAAGGGGAATGGCAGTTAGGCATTTGCAGCTGTTGGCACCTGGAGTTCAAGGGTGCAGTCAGAGGTGGAAGTACGTATTTGGGGATCAATTACATTTGGATAGAACAGCAGGTACTGGGGCTTGAGGAGGATGCCTGGGGAGAGTGGTGAGCAGAGGACTGGCCCTCGGGCACCCCCGTGTTCAGGCGGGAGGAGAAGGGGAAGATCTGGCAAAGGAATGGTGTCCCAGCAGGAATGACCAGGAGTAAGGACACAGTCTCGGGAGTGGGGAGAGATAGGAGGCAGGGAGGCCAGCAGGGAGGAGGCCGGGCAGTGGTCCGGACCTGAAAGGTGCAGCCTGACAGGTCCAGCCAAGGGCAGAGGGGTGGAGGGTGGAGGACAGGGAGTGGTGACACTCAGGTGGGGCCCCTGGCTTCCCTGGTCCCCAGGAAATGGTGATGCTTGAGATCGAGGTTATGAACCAGCTGAATCACCGCAACCTGATCCAGCTCTACGCAGCCATCGAGACCTCGCACGAGATCGTCCTGTTCATGGAGTAGTGAGTGCTGGCAGTGGGGCAGGGGACCGGGTGGGGGTGCCAGCCGGCCCGGAAGCAAGCTTGTAGAGGGGTCTGTGCACACAGCATCGAGGGCGGCGAGCTCTTCGAGAGGATTGTGGATGAGGACTATCAGCTGACTGAGGTGGACACCATGGTGTTTGTCAGGCAGATCTGTGATGGGATCCTCTTCATGCACAAGATGCGGGTTCTGCACCTGGACCTCAAGGTACTGGAGCTGGGGCCTCCTGGGAGGGGTCAGGAGCAGCACCCGACCACCTGAAACCTGGTGGCAACCAGCTATCCCTCCGCCCCTCCCGTCGGTCCTTCTCTTCCTCCCTCCATCCTTGTATCTATACATCCCGAAGGGTTTATTGAGTCTTCACTAAGTACCAGGAGCCAGGGCTACAAGACAGAGTGAAAGAGACTTGGTCCTAGCTCTCAGGGCGTCTAGTCTAGTGCTAAGTACACATCTCTTACAGTCCTGGGAGCCCCAAGTGCACGGTCTCACGTAATGAACTTGCTAAGTGTTGCTAACGCGTCCGCCTCAGTGCTGGCCCCTTGTAGGCGCCGCAAGTGTTTATTGATTCATCCCACAAGTATTTGTGGAGGGCCTACTCTCTGCCAGGCAGTGTTCTAGGTGGTGGAGATCAGGAGTGAACAAAGCAGGTAAAAACGCCTGCCCTCCGGGAACTTATGTTCCAGAAGGGGAGTCAGAAAAACAAATCAATTACGTATAGCATCAGTGCAGCAACACACACGTGATAGGCACTAACAGAGGATATTCACATCCCTCCTCTGACCCTGCTCAGTTAACTTGCAGGTAGGGGGTCAGGGACAGAGCGAATCGGGTTTATGCATCATGCCAGCTGTGGTCAACTGGAGCTTGGCGATGCCGGCCGTGGTGCAGAGTAAGCAGGGGCAGCGTGAGTGCTGGGTGTCACGTTTGCAGGATAATCGGCAGGGCTGGTGGAGAATACGGAGCATGACCACTGCGGTGGGTTAGCACCCGCTGGCCTCGTGGATAGTCCTTTCGCTCATTCACTCGACAAATATGTATCGAGCACCTGTGCCGTGCTAGGCTGCTTCTGTGCTGCTGTGCACGGTGCTGGGCACGGGCGTTACCATAGGGATGGCGAAGGACACGCCCCTTTCCCCCCGGGAGCCTACAGGTTAGTGGGGGAAATGGACCTTCCTCAAAGAGATCATCTGAAACCGGAAAAGCGTTGTGAAAAGTACATGAGAGTAACGGGGAGACGTACGAGGTGAACTTGGAGGAGCATGCAAAGGCCAGAGCAGGCCCGGGGCTTGCCAGCACCTGTACCGCGGGCTCACTTGGGGTCAGAGCTGTTTGGGGCGCATGCGCCTTCCGACAGCCCGCGGGGCGGGTGTGCTGTGAGCATCCGCCCTGACAAGTGAAGCCAGGAGAGTAAGGAGATGGGTTCCAACGGGCCAACGTGGTGGCAGGGAATCTGAGGGGTTGTTGTAATAACCAAGGGCCCAGAGGGTGGCGGCCGGGACCAGTGGCAGGGACGGAAGGTGGCCAGACGGTGGCTACATTCTGAAGCTAGAGCCAGTCTGATTTAATGAGGGTTTGGATGGGGGAGGAGGCAGAGGGCAGGGAGAGGAAAGAGCAGGGTGACTCCTGAGTTTCTGGCCAGAGCTGGTGCCTGCACGTGGCATTGGAGGCCTCCCGTTCCCCCCGTGAAAGCCACTGCCCCTGGGGTAGAGCAGGGTCCCCAGTTAAAATGAAGTGCCCTGGGAAGAAGCTCATTCTGAAGCCTCTCTATCCTGAAATGTGTTTTTTCAGGAGAGCAGTAAGTTTCTCCTCGAAGAGGGGTTTTGTGGTCAAGTAAGCTGGGTGACCCATGGCCCGACAGCCCTTCCCAGGGCTCCTCGGGAACTCTCAGACCAGGAGGAGGTCTGAGTCTGTGTCATTTCCCCCAAAAGGTCGCACCCTGGGAGCTTTCTTTTCTTTCTCTGTTTTGTTCGAACACCAGGTGAGCGGGTGTCATTAGTGTCCTGCTCTGAGCGGATGCCTCGGTTCAGAAAGCGCCTTCAGAAAGCATGCTGTCAGGGTGCTCTAGTCAAACGCCCACAGAGCCCAGATGTGTAACAGGGGCCAGGCCAGGGCCGTGAAGGCCCCCGGGGAACCAGGGGACTGACTAGCACCCGTCGGGAATCACTGACAACTCACCCCGAGCGGTGTGTGGCCATGAGGCGAGGGCTTCTGTTGTTTCGGGAGGTGCAGAAGATCTGGAAAGCAGGGTTTTTGTGTGAAGTCTCCTGCCTTTGAACCATTGTTAACTACCAAAAATGTTTCTGCCTTGCAATCTCAGATTAGCCCCGTGTCCTCGGGTTACAGGAGGAGAAAATGGAGGCCCAGAGCAGGGAGGGACCGGCCTCACAGGAACTTCACTCACACACTCTCCTGTGCTGGGGCCACAGGATTCCCAGGAGCCTTGGCTGAGCACCTACCTGGTGCCTTAGTTAGACATTGGTGGGGGGAACAGGGAGGCAGGGAGGGGACAGTCCCTGCCCTGGGAAAGTCCCTCTCTGGGCTGCGGGATCCTCATCTGTGCCTGGAACAGGCAGGCCCGGGGGGTCACTGATCGGCCGCCCACACTGGCAGCCTGGGCCTCTGCTCCAGAGAGCCCGAGACATGGGTGGACCTGGGTGGGGACGAAGGGTGAGCCAGGTCAGAGGTCAATCCGGGCCACCCCCTTCTCCTCAGCCAGAGAACATCCTGTGTGTCAACACCACGGGCCATTTGGTGAAGATCATTGACTTTGGCCTGGCACGGAGGTACCACCTCAGTGGGGGCGCGGGGGGAGAGGGGAAGGGCAGGGCAAGCCTCTGAGGTGGGCAGGGGGCAGGGGAGGAGCGGAGGGTGCTGGCACGCGGGCTGGGGTCTGCACTCTGAGCTCTTGCTCTCACCCCCAAGGTATAATCCCAACGAGAAGCTGAAGGTGAATTTTGGGACCCCAGAGTTTCTGTCACCTGAGGTGGTGAATTATGACCAAATCTCCGATAAGACAGACATGTGGAGTATGGGGGTCATCACCTATATGCTGTGAGTCCTGAGAGAATGTGGTGTCTGTGGGACTGGGCATGTGGGTGAGCAGCTGGGGCCAAAATTGGCCCTGGGGTCCTGGTGGGATAGGTCCCATCTCTCCACTCCCTCAGGAAGGGGGTTGCTGGGGTTGGGAGTGCTAGGGAGAACCAAGAGAAGGGAACTTTGTACCCATTTTACAGATGGAGAAATGAAGGCCCCTAAAGGCATAGTGTCCTAGCCTAAGGCTTCTGGACAGCAGACCTTTATGACTCAGGGTGGGGGCAGAGGGGCAGCAGACATCTTTTATGCACTCATCATTCCTCTTCTCCATTGTAACCTGGGAAGCTGGGATGATTATGCCCATTTTACAGATGAGAAGAGTGAGGTTCAGAGAGGGGAAGTAACTTGCCCAAGGTCACCCAGCCAGTCAAACCCAGGTCTGTCCCACTCAAGAAGCTGGGGGTCGGGGCACCTGGGTGGCTCAGTCAGTTGAATGTCCGACTTTGGCTCGGGTCATGATCTCACAGTTCGTGAGTTCGAGCCCCGCGTCGGGCTCTGTGCTGACAGCTCAGAGCCTGGAGCCTGTTTTGGATTCTGTGTCTCCCTCTCTCTCTGCTCCTCCCCTGCTCACATGCTGTTTCTCTCTCAAAAATAAATAAAGATTAAAAAAATAATGATAAAAAAAAAGAAGCTGGGAGTCTTTTCAGCTCATGGTGCTGCCTTCTAGGGTCTGCCTCCATCCCCTGAGCCCCCAAAGGTGACTCAGGGTCCCCAATTTCATCTCCCTGCCCCCTGACATCCCCTCTCTCCAGGCTGAGTGGCCTCTCCCCCTTCCTGGGAGACGATGACACAGAGACCCTAAACAACGTTCTCTCTGCCAACTGGTACTTTGACGAGGAGACCTTTGAGGCCGTGTCTGATGAGGCCAAAGACTTTGTCTCCAACCTCATTGTCAAGGACCAGAGGTGAGGCTCACCCCAGGACACAAACCCCGTGTGTGCAAGCCCAGTGCGTGCGTGCCTGTGTGTGTATGTGTGTGTGTGTGTGTGTGTGTGTGTTTGTGTGTGCACTGCAGGGCAGGAAGAGGGCCGGGCAGCGGCTGGGCTCTGGTGTTTCGCAGGCATTCCGCCCATCCTCACCGCACTGCCCCCTCCCACAGGGCCCGGATGAGCGCTGCCCAGTGCCTCGCCCACCCCTGGCTCAACAACCTGGCAGAGAAAGCCAAGCGCTGTAACCGCCGCCTCAAGTCCCAGATCTTGCTTAAGAAATACCTCATGAAGAGGCGCTGGAAGGTACCACTGGACACGGTGGGGAGGAGGGAGGGGCTGCAGGCGGGAAGAGCTCCTGGCACCAGATCCCAGGCCCCACCAGCCCTGCCTTGGCAGTTTCTATCGACCAGGCCTAGCCCTGTCTGGAAAACAGGGTTGGCTTTTCTCTCTCTGTCCCGGGCTGGTTCCTCTCCTGGAGTAGTGACCCTCCACCCACCCCCTAGAAGCATCTATCACTTCTAGGCATGGGGAACACACCAGTGGACAAAAGAGACAAAGATTTTAATTTTTATGGACGTACTTTGGGTAGGCGGTGGGGGGGGGATATTAAAAGAGGTTAAGGAAGGGCTCTAGAAAAGAATGAGGATGTTCAGGAGTGCCAGGGGAGAGGTTGCATTTCCTAATAGGGTGGTCAGGAAAGGCCCACTGTGAGAGAGCATGTGAACAAAACACCTGAAAGCAGTGAGGAGTAAGCCATGCTGGTACTGGGGAGAAGAATGTTCCAGGAAGAGGGAATAGCCGGTGCAAAGGCCCTGAGGCAGAAGTGTGGTTGGCAAGTGTGAGGAACAGGTGGGGTGGGCAGTAAGGCTGGAGGGGAGTAGGCAAGGGGTTAGGGAGATGAAATCAGAGATGGATGGGAGGCAGGGGGTGGAGGGACTTGTTGGCCATAGCAAAGGGCTTATGTTTTACTTGGAGCGAAATAGGAGCCACTGAAGCATCTAGAGCAGAGAGGTACTCAGGTTTGGCTGCCATACCTGTTGAATAAGGACCGCGTCCTGGAAGATACGGTATCATGGCACCTCCTGTGGCCACTCTGGGTACTGCACCCTCCCTCCACCTGGCCTTTGGGGAATGAAGGAGACCTACTTAGGGGACGCTCTGCTGGACCACAGCTTCTCCTTTGCCCCGAGGCTGACTGGGACATTTCTCCCTCATCCCTCAGAAAAACTTCATTGCCGTCAGTGCTGCAAACCGCTTCAAGAAGATCAGCAGCTCGGGGGCACTCATGGCTCTGGGGGTCTGAGCCCCGGGAGCGCCTGAGGCCTGGACGCAGCTGCACAGTGGCCGGGGCTGAGGCCACACAGCCCAGAAGGCCAGAGAAGACAGGCCAGATCCCCAGGGTGGGCTGGCTAGGACAAGGCTGCGCCAGGCTGGGAGGCTCGGGGCTCCCCACGACCCCGCGCAGCGACTGCTTCCCCGACGTGAGCCGCCTCAGATGTGGCCTGAATCGATCCTGCTAACGCCTCCCCAGACAGGGCCCTCCCCGGCCCCGTCTGTCACAGCCCAGATGCCACAGGCCCTGTTGTCCCCTCCCTGGCTCCCCCTCTTGGAATTGCTACCCCGGTGACCCCTGCTTGGCCTCACCTGGGGCATCGCTGGCCGGGGCTTGCTCCTAGCTGGAACGGGAAGGCTGGGGGTCCCAGCACGTGGGGCTTCTGCGGTTGTGGATGGGAGGCCCTTGGTGGGGCAGGAAGGCAGCGAGGCCAATTCCTGAGGCCCAGCTGCCAGGGGAACAGAGCAGGCTTTGTGAAAGAGGACCTCCATGCCCCCGCCCGCCTCCCCGCTCCCAACAGATAAGGCCTAGTACACACCATCTGGCCCGGCCCGGCCCGGCCCCCGCCCACCTTCCTTACGACCACCAACACACAGGAACTCCGTGTGAGAGAAGGACGCCCAGCCCAGGCCTGGCGGAGGGTGAGGGGAGAGGCCTGGGGGACAGGGAGACCACCCCCAAGCGTGCCTGAGGGCCAGGCTGGCCCAACCCAGCCACTCTGGACCCTCATCCCAAGGGTCATCCACGGCTTCAGATGATGGGGTCAGCAAGCCCAGGAGGAGGGGGAAAGCCATTGGGCAGTCCCCAACCTGCTCTCAGCTTGTGCCTTGTAAATAAATGTACAGGTTGGATGTGGCTCCCTTCCCTGTGTGTGTGTGTGTGTGTGCCCGCACTCGGGTGAGGTCAGAGAGGAGTATTGTCCATCGAACACTGCCACGTGCCGGGCACTCTAGTGGCACTTGAGTGCATGGCGGGGTGGTTACTGGCGCGGCCCCGGGAGCCACACTGCCCAGCCCGTGATCGGGGCCAGTGGCTTCCCTACTTTGTGCCTCGGTTTGCTCATCTGTCACAGCACCATTATTGGATGCTTACTGTGTGCCAGGCTCCAGTCAAGTGCTTGTATGGATGTTAACTCATTTCTCTCTCACTGTAAGCTTATGAGGTAGATATTCTTATTATTTCTTTTAAAAATTTTTTTAATGTTTATTTTTGACAGAGAGAGAGAGAGAGAGAGAGACAGAGCATGAGTGGGGGAGGGGCAGAGAGCGAGGGAGACACAGAATGCGAAGCAGGCTCCAGGCTCTGAGCTGTCAGCCCAGAGCCCTACGCGGGGCTCGAACTCACAGACCGCGAGATCACGACCCGAGCCGAAGTGGGGCTCTCAACCGACTGAGCCACCCAGGGGCCCCAATATTCTTATTATTTCTATTTTACAGAGGAGAAAACTGAGGCTTAGAGAGGGGAAGGAACTTGAAGGCTATTCAACAGGTCAGAAGCTGGAGCATGAAATGAACTCTTCCGTCCCCCAGAGCAAGGCTCTGCCCTGCTTCTCGCCAGAACAAAGTGTGAGCAGAAAACAGAGGCTCCGGGTGGCATCAGAAGTTCGGGCAGGACTGTGGTGCCTTCGCTGGAGCTGCACGGATGGGGGTCTCCCCAGAGGCCTGCGAGGGGGGGGGGAGGAGAGAGCTGTTCTCTGCTCTTCCCCGTGGGCCACAGCCTGCTCCGCCCCAGGCCTGTATACAATGCAGGGGAGGGGGCTCCATCCGCTGGAGAGGGCAGCCCAGGGGGCAAGAGAGCTTAACACTAATAGGGCACAGCCTTTCCGGCTGTGAGGACAGCTGAGTCAGAGGTGGGACTGGCCTACGTGGGACAGCAGGTCTGCCTGCTTGGGGTGAACTGGTTCCAGCAGGAATGGCAGGGACAGCAGTTCACACGCATTGAGCCCTGCTGGGTACCAGCCCTGGTCCAGCTCTATGTGTTCACGATCGCACTGATTACTCATGGTGAGCCCGCGTGGCAGGCACTGTGTTATGTCCATTTCTCAGATGGGGAAACCAAGCCTCAGGGAGGTTAAGCTACTTTCTCAGGGTCACACAGCTCGTCGATGGCAGAGCCAGGATTTGTACCCGGACTATGGGGCCCAGAGCCCCTGCTCTTAACCGTTACACTGCCTACCTTTTTTTTTTTTTTTTTTTTTTTAATTTTTTTTTTTCAACGTTTATTCATTTTTGGGACAGAGAGAGACAGAGCATGAACGGGGGAGGGGCAGAGAGAGAAGGAGACACAGAATCGGAAACAGGCTCCAGGCTCTGAGCCATCAGCCCAGAGCCTGACGCGGGGCTCGAACTCACAGACCGCGAGATCGTGACCTGGCTGAAGTCGGATGCTTAACCGACTGCGCCACCCAGGCGCCCCGTACACTGCCTACCTTTTGAGAAATCTTGGACTTGCCCACCTACCGAGACCTTGACAGTTCACCCCTACCTCCCCTGCCTCCGTGAATATTGGCCTGGAGGGCAAGGCCAGGGTTCTCACCCCCTACCCTGGCCCCGTACCAGCAGGTGAGTGCAGCATCCCATGGCAGCAGGTGCCACACGGGCGGGGTGTGGCAGACTTTGGGGACTAAGCCTGGGGGTCTTGCACTCAGGGTTTGAGAAGCCTGGGGAGCCTGGCTTGGGCTCTTGATGGGACTCGTGCTTATGGGCAAGGCCCCCAGGGCTGTAGATCCCTGCCGGCCTGCCTGCCCGCCTGCCTGCTCACCACCTGCCAGCTGGGCCAGGCCTGTGGTTTCCTCTGAGTTCTCTCAGTCGCTGGCCCCCACCCAGGCTGAGCCTCGGCCACACAGCGTGATGATGAGGGATGAGTCACAGCCGTGGGGCGGGGGGTGAGGAAATGAGGTCCGGCCACAGCAGAGATCCAGGGCCTGGATCCAGCTGGGGAAACCGAGGCCAAAACCAGGAAGGCCCCTCGGCAGAGAACCCAGGCCCCTGGACTCTGGGTGCAAGTCTCAGTCTCCTCCTCTACGGTATGCAAACGACAGCCTCAGCTCTGCTCCCCACTGCTACTCCTAGGGCCATTGTGACAGTCGCAAGATGGGATAGGGTGCCCATTTACCATATTTCACAGATGAGGAAACAGGTTCAGAGAGGGCAGGTGACTTGCCCAAGACCACACAGTAAACGAACATGTCCTAGGAAGGAAGCCCACCCAGAACCGTGGAACAGGGCTGATCACTGCTTCTGTCCCTATCACCTCCTAGGAGCGCATCTTGGAAAGCTCTTTCTGATTTATCAGGGGCCCTCCTTTGTGCCTCCCCTGGTCTCTGGAGGTAAAGGATATAGACTCAACAATATGGATGGGGAAATGAGGGTTCAGAGAGATTTTGTCCCCTCCAAGGGCCACAGAGCACACTCAGAAAAAAAGCTACGGTGGCAGCCTTCAGTGTGGGGCTGAGTTTCTGCCTCTGGGCAGGCCTGGGCCCCAGCCCCATTACCACCACTAGAACCCCCATCCCCAGCAGCCTCGAAGGAAAAAGCTTCTCACCCTAGGGGCCATCCTGGTGGAGAGAGTGAATCCATGGCTCTTTGGGGCCTGCCAGCTGGAGCCAGGGCCAGGGCCAAGGCTCTGGTCTGTGATTCTTCAAGTCCCGGGTGCCAGCTGTGAGTATCCCCTAGCTGGTTGTGCCCCGCCGTAGTGCCTGGTTGTGGGTCGGTTCCTCAGGCACGGGGCCCATTACAATGCTGACGCTGTGATCTTCCCTGCAAGGTGCTTCCTGGGGCCACAGGGCCATGAGCTTCCCCTCCCTGCTCGGGGTCCTGGGCACCCCCTTGTGGGCTAAGAAGGGTTAACACCCTCAATGGAACAGCTCCTCCTGGCTGATCCCAGCCCAGAAAGCGTTCCTCCAAGACTATTTCCTGCCTCTGGGCCTTGGCCAGGCCCACAGTGACCACCCCCATGGGTCTGAGGCCGCATCTGGTTTGGATTACACCAGGCCTGGTGACGCTGCCTCTTCCTGTCTGCGTCCAGTGGCCTTGAATTCCACTGGCCACCTTGGACCCAACGGGGCAGTGGTGGGAAAAGATTCAGCCAGTGACAGGGTTGCCCGAGGGTGGGAAGCGGCCAGCGTTGGCCTGAAGGAGGTGCATACCTGCGCCGAGCTCCCATTCGTGCAGCTGCCCACACACCTGTTCCTTTCGGCACGTTAACTCTGCGATTTACTGAGCGCCAGGCACAGTACTGAGTGATTTCCATTTATGAACTCATTTCATCCTCACCCTGTGAGTGGGGGTATTTTCCTTAGGTATTTCATTCAGATGAGGCAGCTGAGGTTCAGGGAGTTTGTGGACAGGTCTCTGGGTTCCCAGCCAGTAAACAGTGGGGTCACGATGCAAAGCAGACAGTCCTACTTCTGACACATCCAATCATGTCACAGCTGTTTGTTGAGTCCCTTCTCTGAGCCTGGCCCCAAGCTAGAACCCAGAGGTGAACTGTGGGCACGGTCCCCACCCTCAGGGAGCTCACAATGTCTGGGACCCTACCAGGTGGGAGGTTGGGGGTCAGGGCGAAGCTGGAGGGCCTCAGAAGAAGACACTAACCCCCATTCTCTTCTTTTCAATGGCAGCGAGTGACATCCAAGCTGAGGGCAAATAAGGGGCAGGCCTTTTCCAGATGGCATGAGGTGGGTGTTCCAGGCAGAGGAGATCACATGTCCAAAGACCTGTAGCTAAGGGCAAGCTTGTCTTGGAGCATTCCAGTATGGCAATAGGGAGACATGGAGGGGTTTTGAGCAAAGGAGGCACAGGGCCAGATCTGTGGTTTACAAGGATCTCTGAAGCCAGGGAGGTTGGTGAGTGAGAGAGGGAGACTGGAGGCAGGGAGGCCAGAAGGAGGCTTGGCCAGGTTGGCTTGAGAGGTTAAAGAGAACTGTCAGGGACCGGAGGCAGACGCAGGTCTCATGAGCCTCTAGGGAGACAGGATGATGACAGGGAGACTGCACTCGGGTCACACAGAATGGGGTTCTAATCTACTTATTTGCCCTCTCTGAGCCTCAGTTTCCTGTCTGCAAAATGGGGTAATAATAGCACCTGCCCCCCAGAGACAGTGCATTACATGGGGTGTGTGGATAGAGCAGGTGGCATAGGCTGCTGAGCTTACTTGTTCCACAACTATTTCTTCAGCCCCTACAGTGTTCTAGACAGTGTTCTAGGTCTGGAACAGCCAGGAGACACAAATCTCTGGCCTTGGGGAACTTTATTCTAGGTGGGAGAATTCTGACCGGCAGTAGTGAATTTGGAATGCGTTGATGGGGTGGGTGGGGGCAGTGTCTGGGAAGGCTTCTCTGAGGACGTTTGAACAGAGATCGAAGGGTATTCAGGGCATATTAGTGGAGACTGTTCCCAGCAGAAGGAAGAGCAGGTACAAAGGCTGTTTGGAGTGAGAACAGGGCTGGCACGGGCAGAGCCAGACGGCACGGGCCCATGGGACGTGGGCTTTTGCTCTGAATGGGTCAGGGAGCCCCTGGGGGCTCCTCTGAGATTTAACCCAGGGCGAATGGATGAATGGGCGGGTGGCCATGACTCCATTTCTCCACTCAGCAAACCTTTATTGAGGGCCTGCTGTGTGCTAGTCACCGGGCTAGGGAAGTAGGTAAAATGAATAACGCAGACCCAACCCCTCCTCCCTGAAGCTTACATTCTAAGTCAGAGACACAATAAAAAGTGAATACGCGTAGAAATGCATAAATCCACGTTGCAACAGGTGCCTGGTGGAGGACACAAATAGGATGCAGAGATGGAGAATAATCTAGGGGCGTCTAATCAGGGGGATGAGGGGAGGCTTCTCTGAGAAGGTGATATTTAACTTGGCCTCTGGATGTTGAGAGGTCAGCCTGTGGGGAGTGAGCGTGCCAGGTGGAGGGGACGGCCAGCTTAAGGGCCTAGAAGTGGAAACGACACTCACCAGTGAGTTGGCTGTCTTCAGGAGCAGGAGGGTCAGCCTCTCATTTGTATCCAAAACAGATCAGGGCTCCCTGAGGGCTGTGGTCAGGAGGAGGCAGCCCTTGGCTTTCCAGGGGCCACCACGCAGGATTCTGGCTGTGTGACTAAATGGCCTGTTTTTAGCCTGGAACCACTTCCTTTGGCCCCACCAGCTGCCTCCCTGTCACCACCCAGTTAACCAGTGGGGAGGGAGTAGGGATTAGGCACCTCCGGATGTCGGGGGACAGAAGTTTGCCCTCCCCGCCCCCCCACCCCCAGCAAAGGAAGGGGCAGACAGACCGGGCTGAGGCCACCAGGCCCTTCAGTGGGGCTGTCTTAACTTCTGATGTCATTCTTGTTGGCTGAATTGTAATCATGGTATGTACGATGAGGCTTTGCACATACCAGTCCTGGGGGCTGAAATCATTACCCCCAGGTTACGGATGAACAAAGTGGTTCTCAGAGAGGCAAGTCCACTTGCTCAAAGTTGCACAGCAAGGAAGTGACAGAGCTGGGATGTGAACCCAGCCAGTTGGGCTCCAGAGCTCCTGCTTTTAGCCCCTGGCAGCCTGGCCTTCGGGAGTGATGGGAGCCAGTGTTGGGACAGCCTGTTTTGGCTGAAGACTGGATCGCAAGGTTCCGTATACTCGCTGCAGGCAGACATGACAGGCTGGCCGGCCCAACCTCCCCCTTTGTCCTCATCAATGTGGCAGCCTCAGAGTGGCCCGCCCTCATCAGGACAGGGTCTCCGGGCCCCTGGCTCAGGCGCTGTCTGGGGTGTGGGGAGCGTTGAGCTCTGGACAGTGGAATGCCATAAACCGGGGAAGGAAGCGGGTGGGCGAAAGAGCGGCGGGGAGATAAAATGTGGAGGGTGGAGGAGTCTGAGGAAGGCCCGGCCCTGCGGGTGGGGGTGGCGGGCTTCCCTGGGGGCGGGGAGAGCAGAGACCGGAGGACCAGCAGGTGAAGAACTTCCTGAAAGCCCCTCAGAGCTGCCAGACTTGGGCGGGAAGGGGTGGCCTCTGAAGGCACTGGGCTCCCCTTTCCTGGAACCCCACGTGACATGCACTTCTTGGTATAGAAGGGATTCAGAAATTGGGCAGGACACGCCCTTTCAGCACTGATATTCCAAGAATCTAAGCTGCTGTGATTAAAAGCTCTGGAATATTCTTAAATACCACTGATTCTACCATTTCAGAATTTGATTTAGCCTGCCTCTGCAAGGCAACTGGGCACCCTTCCCCACTCTGACCTGCTGGGGAAGAGGGGAAGGGGTCGGGATCCCCTTCTGGAGACAGACAAGCCTCCAGGAAGGAGGGTCCCTTAAGCAGAGTCACATGGGACGGCCCCTGTCCGCCAAGAGCTATACAGTTAAGGCAGCAGAGGGGTTACCTGCTCCTGCTTTGCTGCGTGGCCTTGGGCACATCACTTGCCTTCTCTGGCCTGGGTCTGGGCCATCTGTACTGAGGTGCTCTCTCTGGGTTGGCCCCCGCGTAGGCATTCTGGATCTCTGCTAAGCACTGTCCGCTCCTCCAGGTGGGGGTGGCCAGGCAGGAGCACAGGGCGTCTGTTGGTCATGGAAAGAATGTGAGGGCAGGAGGCCCAGTGGGTGGGGTCCTCCGGCTGGGCAGCAAACAGAGGGCAACATGAGATCATGGTGTCTGGGCCTCCTGGTCCAACACCTCTGGAGATGGGATCCCTTCCAGGCAGTCTCCCATGTCGGACCCTCCCCTGGGACGCAGACTCAGAGTCAGGCTGCCCTTCCTCCAGCCCCCGCTGGACAAAGGAAGTAAAATCAGGACCCAGAGCGATGGGCACGCTTCCAGAATCATAGAGGGAGTCCAAGGCAGGCACTGAGCCCCGGGTCCTGCTTGGGGATTGGAGCAGAGGGGCCTGTCTTCACTTCTTGACTATGTTGGGGGTCAGAGAGGGACGTGGAGAGAGGGCTCGTGCCCCTAGCGGATTTGTGCACCAGGGTGTGGTTGAGCCTTTTTTGCATGTTCTCCCCAGGCACACCCCCCCGCCCCCGACCCCAGTTCAGATGCTAACCTCCTCAGAGGATGGCTGGAGCAGGATGCGCAGGCCGGGGCTCCCTGCCGTTGGGCCAGCCTCCCCATCTTCCTACTAGTTCAGGACACAAGCTGGGAAGGGACTGGGGTCACCAGGTCTCCACAGGAATGCACCACAGGGAACAGTGCCCGGCAGAGGCCTCTTTCCCTGACCCAACTGAAAAAGAACTCTTACCCCCCTGAATCTGTTTGTCCCTGTCTCTGTAACTGTTTGCGCATTACACACACACACACACACACACACACCTCAGAACAAACCCACACAAGCGCCTCCTTCCCCTCTCCTCACCCATGCCTTGCACACCCAGGACTTCCCCCTACTCCTCACCCATGAGGCTGCCTAGACGTGACGAGACAGAACAAACCCTCTCTCCTTCTCCCCATTGCTAGATGGACTCCAGGCTGGGGTCCTGCGCATGTGGTGGGGAGGGCCTCCACAGCTGGCCAGGCATTTTCCCAACCCCTTCCGGTCACAGTGAGCCCCCACCCTGCAGGTCCCCCCTCCACCCTGGCGGCTCTGGAGTCTGTGGGAACCAGACAGTAGGGACTGTCCAGCCAGGCTCGCTTCCTCCCTGGCCCCAGGGGACCTGCTGACGGAGGACGGAGCAGCAGAGACTGAAATCAGCATGGCCGCCTGCCCGAGTGAGGGCCTCTGGAGGCACTGTGCCGCCTGCCCGACCAAGGGGTCTCCAGACCCCTGGGTGTCACCTTGTGGGACAGAAGACCCTCAAAGCCCCTACAGCAAATGCCGGAAAGGGGGTTTCCCCAGTATCCCTGGCCTCTCTCTTTTCTCCCTATACCCAGGATCCAGATGGGGCATTGAGGCTCCACAAGGAAGCCCTGTGCCTCAGCAAAGCTGGTATTGAAGGGTGTGGGGACACTGAGGTTTCAGGTCCCTGAGTCTGTTCCTCTGATAGGGGCCACGAATATACCCACGTCTTTTGCTTCTGCCGAGGGGGACGGCCAGAGGAGGCCAAAAGTCAGGGATCAGTCACTTCTGATCTGTATCCAGGACAGTCACACTTCCCCCATAAGAGAAATGCTTTCTTAAAGAGTCATCAGGGGGCCTTGGAGAGCTGGGGGCTCAGGGAGGTCCCCCATTCATGTGGAAAATGCAAAGGGACTGGGGTCTGCCTTTTTGAGCCTTGGGCTCCCTGTCTGTGCAAAGGGGCAAGGGTGCCTTATTGGCGTTGGCATTCCAGGATTCCAGAAAAGCCTCTCCCACCCTGGGGGTCACCACCAGCTCTCCTCCCATGTGCCACCCCTGCTTCCTCACTGCGGGTCAGGGGCTGGGGGCACAGCCACTTATTTGCCATCTGGGGTCGGAGCTAATGAGCCCCGAACTCTCTGAGCCTCAGTTTCCACCGCTGGAAAATGGGGATAACATCCCGAATTGCATAGGGTCTGGGGAAAGGATATACACAAGCCCACGGCAGAATAAATGCCACAAATGGTCACAGTTATTATGACCACTGATAATGGGGGGGTGCTGAGTCACAGAGTTTGGGGCTGGAGAATCAGCCCCTCAGGCCAGCCCATCTTCACCCCCTGCCTGGTATCTCTTGGCTACACTCCTTTTCTCTCTTCCCTATTCCCTGCTCCCCCTTCCTCCACTTTCCTGGGAAACTCCCTGAGAAAGTCCCCAGCAAGAGAAAGCCTCATATGGGACATTTCCACCCAGGATCCCCTGACTCTGCCCCGCAACCCCACAACCACAGCCACCGCACACAGAGCCAGGCGTCCCAGCCCTCAGTCCCCAACCATCCAGCAGGCTGACCATCAACATACTGCTTTTATTGGCCCTGAGAGCCACAGAGTAAATCCCACGGGGGCCCTGCCTCCCCTCTCCCTCAAGTCTGTCCAGAGGCCCTGGGGCCTGGCTGCGTGTTCGCTACTCCAATCTTGGCTTCCTGTCCCAGCTGTCGTTGGCTTGCCAGGCCCGGGTCCCTTGAGAGTGCCCCAGATCCTAGAGTCAGGCTCACCCTGGAGGGTGCAGTTGGCAGGGGCCCTGCAGGGACTGCCCGAGGCCGGGCTGGCTTCACTCAAAGAAGAACATTCCTGGTGTCCGGTATAGGCAGGGGGTCAGCCCCAATGGGTAGCTGGAACCTCCCTGGACAGAGAAGCTGCCTGCAACCCAAGGTTCCTTGGGGTCAGCTGGCAGGGGCAGCGGGGCCCGGACTGAGGCTGGAGGAGTGGGTGGTGCAGGAGAGGGGGCTGCTGAGGCCAAGAGGTGTTCAAGGCCTGGGTCAGTCCCCATGCAGAAATTCAGTGCCTGCAGCCGGCACTGGTAGCTGCTCCCAACGCCCGCCTCTGGGGTCAAGATGGGCGTAGGGGCCTTACTGAAACCCTCAGCCTCAGAGAAGCCAGCAGGAAAGCCATATGCTGGGCACGGGGAAGACGAGGGGGCCACAGGGAGCTCCCCCGGGCCTGCAGGCTTAGGTGCGGGCATCTCTTTGGGCTCCATGGGTGGCCGAGGCCTGGCGTCAGTGGTTGCAGGGCACACGGTAGCTGGCAAGGCCCCCACCAGACCCCCGAAGCTTAGGCCCTTGGGCTCTGGCAGCTCCGGCAGGAACGGGCACTGCCTGCCAGTTGTGGCGTCGGGGACTCCCGGATCCTGGCTGGTCACTCTGAGGGGTCCACGGCGTGCCTTGGCAGGGCCCTTGGCTCCCTCGGCACCTGCTCGCCGGGTGAAGCGTCGGCGTCGGCGCAGGAAGCTGCCGTGCTCAAACATGTCGTGGCAGTCGGGGTCCAGCGTCCAATAGCTGCCCTTGCCTGGCTTGCGGTCATCACGGGGCACCTTGACAAAGCACTCATTGAGTGACAGGTTGTGGCGGATGCTGTTCTGCCAGCCGGGCCGGTTGTGGCGATAGAAGGCGAAGCGGCCCATGATGTAGCGGTAAATGCCGCTGAGTGTGGCCCGCTGTCCTGGGGAGCTCTGGATGGCCATGGCAATCAGAGCTATGTAGCTGTAGGGAGGCTTGGTCGGCTCAGCCGCAGGGGCCAAGGGCCCAGGCAGGGGCTGTTGCTGCATGCTGGCCGGGCTGGCGGCGGCCGGGACCACAGAGGGGCCAGGCACTGCGTCCAAGGCTGGTTAAAAGGCTCACTGGCCCAGCCTCCCAGCCTGGAAAGGCAAAAAGGGGTGGGCCCACCAGGCTGCCCTCCCTTCCTCCCTCACCCCGCTCCCCTAAGGCCCAAGAGGGGCGGGCAGGGAGGCCAGGACTGGGAAACTGCACAGCTGCCAGGGGTGAGGAGATAGGAGGGAAGGGACTGAGACCCTCAGCCCACATGTGCTGGGGGGGGGGGGGGCGGTGGCTGCAAGGGACAGGACATGCAAACCGAGCGAGAGACAGAAACAGAAAGAGACAGAGGCAGTTAAAAACAGAGAGAAAGACACAGAGAGGTAAAGACATAACAAGAGAAACAGTGACGCACACAGCGAGCCAGAGGCAGAGACATACCTAGAGAGACGAAGGTAAGACAGAGACAGAACAGACACACAGAGCCAGACACGCACGCGCGCACACACGCTATATGGAGACAGTTAGAGTCACCGAAACAAATAAAGCTACAGAGACAGAGTGAAAGAGCAAGAGACAGAGACACAGGCACAGACACAAGATGTGTAGGGCAGAGAGACAGAGAGAGATGCACACTGATGAGAGAGACAGGAGGCAGAATCAAAGGGGCTGATCTAGAGAACTGGGAGTCCTGTGAGAAAAGCCCCAGGGGCCCTCAAGTCCCCGCCTCCAGCTCCCCTTTTCTCCTCTCCTTCTCCTTCCGGGCCTGGGGTCTCCTTTCTCCCTGCCCCAGACCCGCCCCCCTCTCCCGGCCGTGCACAGCCCTTGAGGTCACAATACTGCTGCCCTCCTAGCTCTGGGGTGTGTGAGGGGCGCGGCCCCATGGAGGCGAGGAGAACCGCCAAACCCAGTATTCTGAGCTCTGGCGCCCTCTAGTGACCACTGTGGAGAGGACGGCCATCTAGGCAGAGACCTCCCCCCACCACCCCTGCCCACCTCCAAGAGGCATTTCAAGCAAGTCCCTGACCCTGGCTGAGCCTCAGTTTCTCATCTCTAAACTGGAGCTGGCGACTCTTCAGCTGTCCATACTGTGGTGAGGATGTAACACGCCCCCTTACACGGAATCCAGCAGCCTCCAGGAGTTTAGCACAGAGTCGGGGTTTAGACCTGGCTCAGGAATGTCACTCTGGACTGAGGCTCCCCACCAGCTGCAGCCTTGCGCCAGCAAAGCCTAGAACAGTCAGGATCTAATCTTAAGGATGCTCTCCATGCTCTCCCACCCATAAGTAACCAAGTCAGAGGATACCTACTGTGTGCCACTCTCCAAGTCAGCCTCCTGACAGCTCAACTTCCCTCTCTGCATTTACTCCTTGCATTTACCAACCCTGCTCCAAAGGCCTTTCTGGCTTCTTTTGAATAGATGGGGAATCTAAGCCTCAGAAAAGTTAAGTGACTTGCCTGAGGTCACACAACTAGTGAATGACAAACCTGAGATCTGAATCCAGGTTTGAATCTAGGATTCTATAACTCCTTAACATGACCCCTTCTATAGAAGAGGAGCAGGGACAGAGGACAGTCACTGGACCGCCCCCCCCCCCCCCCCCCGGAAAACAGGCTATGGACTCCAAGAGAGTAAGGACATGCTGTTTTGTCTAGTACTGGCCTGGAACAGAGTAGGTGCTCAACCAACTTTTGTCCAATGAATAAAAACCAGTGATCCGGCTGATTTCTGTCCTTTGTCGAAGCATACAGCTCACTCCCTCCATAAAAGTGGCTTATTAATGTATCACTAAAAGAGATTTATTATGTTGCCATCTGTAGGAGAATCCCTATAAAGTCAGAAATCAAAAAAGGAAAAAAGGTCTGATATCTGGGGCAGAAAGTGACTTTACTGACAAGGCAGGATCAATTGCCTTTATGGTTGATGGGGTTCCCTCCCAATTCTCAAGGACTGCCTACAAACTGCCGTTTGCAAAAATCAGCGGGGCTTGGGGGAGGGACTGGACCCCTGCCTCCAACTTTGCCTTCTGCCTTACTGCTGTGTTTAGGGGTCCGGGTCAGTTTCGCCAAAGATGGTTATCTACTGGTGTCGATGGTTCCGTCATCAGCCCCCCATCCCCACCCCCGCCCCATTCAGGCCAAGTTTTCTGCTGTGGGACCCCTCCCCGGCCACGTAAGAATACAGACCAATGGTAGGTGGGAGGAAGGTTCTGGAAACTCAGAACCTCTCAGAGGCCAGGCAATTCTGTTACTGTCTGGCTTCATGCTAATCCCTAAGGATCTAATTGGTAATCCCAATTTGAAGCAAACCTTCTAATGAATCAGTTGCAGGTAAAACGGGCACTCAAGCAGACCACTGCAGACCTCTTGTGCTCTCAACAAGAAATGAAGTCTTGTTTCTGCCGTAACTGCTGTTTCCAGAACCTCAAGGTCGAGTTTGGTTTCCTCCTGATTTCCCAGGCCCAGCTGCTTGCCGTCTGCCCACGCGCCGCGTTCCAGGGCTGCGTCTCTGCGGCGGGGAGGTTGAAGGGCAGGGATCTGCTTCCGCTGTCCCCACCGACCTGGGCGATGAGTGGGGGGCAGTCCCAAGTCCACTGGCTCTTTGGGCAGGTCTGGGATGGGGTCCGCTGGTGGGGAGGTGCTGACTTCGGAGGGGAGGAGGGGAGGAAGTGACCCCTTAGTGCTGACTCAGCTGTGGCAGCAGGTGAGTGATACCACCGGAGATGTGGGGCTGGGGACCCGCCTTGGCCGTGGCACCGTGGTAGTGGCGCTTCCAGTGCAGGAAGAGCTCGCGGGCGAAGACGGGCTCCACCTGCAGGGGGCGTGGGGCAGGGGGGGGGCAATGAGCCAACTGTCTCTGTTAGCGCCCCCTACATTCCGGTGGGAAGTCACAGACCTAGTGTCAGTCCTGACCCCACCGGCATTTTATTATTTTTTTTAGTGTTTGTTTATTTTTGAGAGAGACAGGTAGAACGAGCGCGCAAGAGCGAGAGAGGGGCAGAGAGAGAGAGAGAGAAAGGGAGACAGAGGATCTGAAGCAGGCTCCACGCAGACAGCGGAGAGCCTGATGTGGGGCTCCAACTCATGAACTGTGAGATCTTGATCTGAGCTGAATTCTATCACTTTAACCGACAGAGCCGACCTCCGGGCGCCCCACCCCACCGGCATTTTACATGCAGGGTCTTACAGATCAGAGGGTCATCAGGTCAGGAGCTGAGTACTGGAGGAAATCGGTAAGGGGCTGTTTGGAGGCGACTGGAGGGTGTGATTCTTCGCTGGAGGTGACTCACGTGGGCCATGATGAGTCGCTCCTCGGGCTGGTCTGGGGGCCCTGGGTACTCCTCGCCAAAGCACAGACGGATCTGGTATTCAGGTTCCTGGTGGCCATCCTGCAGGTGGGCGCGCAGTTCTACAGGGACCAAGACTGGAGGCTTGGGAATCCCACCTAGTGCCCACCTTGCGCTCATATCCCATGGCCATGTCCTATAAGGCCTCATTCCCATTGTGTGCCCATGCCCTGTGCCCACTTCCTCGTCCCTATACCCGCCTCATGTCCCACGTCTGTGCCCACTTCCAGTGCTCATGCCCTGTGCCTTGTGCTCCTGTGCTCACTGTCACACCTTTATGTCCACCCCATGCCCACTGCCATTCACCTGTGCCTATCTTGTGCCCAGTGCCCAGCCTATGCTTTGCGCCCTATGCCAATACATGTGCCCAAGTCTTATGCTTATGCCCCACACCCAATGCCCCAAACCGTCCCGTGCCTACATTCCCCATAAGCCTATGTCCACATCTGTGCCCAAGTCCCCCCCCCACCCCGCCTATAATTCGTTCCCACTCCCAGTGTTTATGTGTCACATCCCTTGTTTCAATGCCCATCCCAAGCCCAGAATCCCATTCCCCTGCGCTCACATCCTGTGTGCCCACTCGCCGCTGTCCACGCCCCTTCTGCCCAGCCACTCTGTCCCAAGCTGCCCGCGGCCCCACCGTCGCGCTCTTACCCTCGAGGAAGCGGCGCGTGTCGAGCAGCTGGCAGGTGCGCTCGCGCTCCAGCTTGTTGGGCTGCGCGCGGTGCGGGGCGAGCGGGCCGCGCCAGTACACGCGGCCCCGGCACAGGCGCTTGGCGAACACGCCCTCGGGGGCCACCCACAGCAGCACGCCGCGTTCCAGGTGTCGCAGCAGGCGCTGCAGCACGCGGGCGCCGGGCGGCGGCTCGGGGAAGCCGACCTGCGCGACGCGCGGTGGCGGCCCCAGCAGGCGCTCGGCCGCGTTGACTGCCTCGGGGCTCAGGCGGCAGCCCTCGGCCGTGAGCGAGGTGGCCTCCCGCACCAGCTCCGCGCCGTAGAACAGCCGCACGTGCAGCCAGCAATCTGCGGGGCGGGCGGAGGGGGCGCGCCGGGGCGTTGGAGGCGCCCGGCACCGCACGCCCTACTCCCCTCCCCCTCCCCCGCGCCAACAGGGCAGGGGAGCCCCCCCCCCCCCAAGGCCCCTCCGGCCCACACCTGGGGAAGTTTTGGTGCTCCCTCCGGATAAATGATGATGATGATTCTAGTAGTAGCAGTAGTAGGACTGGCACCAGTTAAATGGCAGCAGCTTCCAGTATAAATGAACTGGTAGCTCGAGCTCCACGGTCAAAAGCACGGGGGCCATCTACTGGGGTACAACTACATGGCCATCTACATGGTACACCTGGGGCAATGTACCATGACACTGGGGCCTTTCCAGTCCTAACCGCTGGTAGTCTAGGAGCTTCTTAGCTCCTACTTTAATACTGATAGAAACAACACTCCATACGAGGGGCCAGTGGGATGCTCAATGGTTAAGGCTGGGGGGTCTGCAGCCAGGCCTTTGCATTCTGATCCCCTCACTGCTACTTAGCAGCTGTGACCCCACAGTAACCTTCCCAGGACTCCTCACTGTCTGATTTGGGGCAAGGTTCTTAACCTTGGAGTGCGTTTCTGCATCTGTAAAGTGGGGACGATGGCAATATCTATCTCACAGGCTGTGGGGAGAGCTTAGAAAGATGCCTGGCATAAACTGAGCCCTCAGCGGGCATGAGCTATTGTTGTTATCCGGGCTGGGTGCTTTGGGTGAAGGGGCCTAGTTGGCCTCACACCTTGGCCCTCCCCACTTCTGGGCACCTGCCTGAGGGGAAGGCCTTCAGATTCCTTACCGGGGTTGCTGAAGTCCTCAGAGGGTGATGGGCTCCAGCGGTGTGTGGGGTCCTGCGCCTGGTACCCTAGGGAAGGAGGGGAAGCAGCCAGGCACAACTTGCCCTGGGTCCCTCGACCCCTGAATCAAGATCCTGGAGGAGGCCAGGGAGGAAGTAAGGGCAGGCGAGGAGATCCGGTCCTTACTGTGGTCAGCCAGAGGGCCTGGGACAGCTGGTGGCAGGGAGCCCTGCTGGGCCAGCCTGGGGGGGCCCTCCTTGTCCTTATCCTCTGTGGTTGATCTGGAGCCATCCTGGCCATTGGGAGAGAGGGTCATGAGGGTGGGAGAGGAGACTGTGGGTCACCGGAGTTCCCAGACTGTGCTCGCTGGGGCAGAGGGAAGTCTGGGCAGACTGAGGCCAGTGGGGTTGATAGAGACTTTGAGGTTTCAGAGCTCAAGACCCTTTCCCTCATAGAAGTAAAGAGAGTCGATGGAGGTTATGGGGTCAGAGGTGAAGCTCACTGTGCTAGGGAGAGACATGTGAGGACAGAGTGAGCAGGTAGGGGACAGACGTGATAGAGATGGGGACAGAGGTGGCAGAGATGGGTACAGAAGGGATAGAGATGGGGACAGAGGTGGCAGAGATTAGAGGACAGACATGATAGAGATGGGGACAGAGGTGACAAAGATGGAGACAGAGGTGATAGACATGGGACAGAGGTGGCAGAGATGAGGGGACAGAGGTGACAGAGGTGGGGACAGACGTGATGGAGATGGGGACAGAAGTGACAGACATGGAAACAGGTGGCAGAGATGAGGGGACAGAGGTGACAGAGGTGGGGACAGACATGATAGAGATGGGGACAGAGTGATAGAGATGGGGACAGAGGTGATAGAGATGGAAACAGAGGTGATAGACATGGGGACAGAGGTGGCAGAGATGAGGGGACAGAATTGACAGAGGTGGGGACAGAGGTGATAGAGATGGGGACAGAAGTAGCAGAGATTAGAGGACAGAGGAGATAGAGGTGGGGACAGAGGTGATAGACATGGGACAGAGATGGCAGAGATGAGGGGACAGAGGTGACAGAGGTGGGGACAGACATGATAGAGATGGGGACAGAAGTGATAGAGATGGAGACAGAGGTGATAGACATGGGACAGAGGTGGCAGAGATGAGGGGACAGAGGTGACAGAGGTGAGGACAGAGGTGATACAGATGGGGACAGAAGTGATAAAGATGAGGACAGAGGTGACAGACATGGGGATAGAGGTGGCAGAGATGAGGTGACAGAGGTGGGGACAGAGGTGATAGAGATGGGGACAGAAGTAGCAGAGATTAGAGGACAGAGGAGATAGAGGTGGGGACAGAGGTGATAGACATGGGGACAGAAGTGGCAGAGATGAGGGGACAGAGGTGACAGAGGTGGGGACAGACATGATAGAGTGGGGACAGAGGTGATAGAGATGGGGACAGAGGTGATAGACATGGAGACAGAGGTGATAGACATGGAGACAGGTGGCAGAGATGAGGGGACAGAGGTGATGGAGATGGGGACAGAGGCGAGAGTGATGACAGGGGCGAGGGGTGAATTTGGAGGAAACAGGGCGGATGCAGCCGGCCGTGGAGCCGCAGACGTTGGAGGCGAAGGGAAGGGGCCGGTGGGGCTGAGGGTGGCGGTAGAGGTGGAGCAGAGGTAAGAAGAGGTCGAGCTGGCAGGAGAGACAGGGATGGTGACGAGGCAGCAGCTGGAGAAGAGGACAGGACAGACGACAGTGCCAGAGAGCACCGAGGGCAGAGGTGACTGAGCTGGCAAGGCTGCAGGGGCTGGCAGGACAACTGGCCTGGTCTGTCCCGTGGGCCACCAGCTCCGTCACATCTCCAGGGGGCTCCTGCCGGCTCCGGAGGATGTTCTTCTTCCCAGGCGGGGCGCAAGTCCTGGCCACTGGATAGAGCAAGAACAGCCTGTTGTTTCCCGGGCCTCAAGGGGAGCCCCCAACAGAGGAGCTCCCACACAAGAGTACCCCAGCTCATGGCGTGATCCCAGGCAGGGCCCACTTCTCTCCAGGCCTCAGTTTCCTCCTAATCCCTTCTAATGGGAAGATAAACCAAGAAGGTCTATGGGTCCTTCTTCGTTTACCAGCGCAGGAGTTTAAGCTCCATAAGCCCACCGTTTCCCAGTTTACAGATGGGCAGGGTAGGGTCCTTATTGCCCAGAGAGCCATCCTCAGTCACTACCTCCGGGGCAGGATCATACCTGGGCCATGGGCACTGCCGGACACAATCCGGTAGACCTTGTAGGGGTCGGAGATGTCCAGCTGGCTGCGCTCACGCACCTCACAGAAGTCAGCACTCTTGTTGAGGGCACAGCGGAGCCGGGTCTTCCATGTGGGGGGGTCCTCCTTGTCAATGCCCTCTAGGTGCCTGCCCTTGTGTATGGCCCAGGCCTGGGAACGAGCAGGGGCACGTGGGGAGGAATAGCCTGGAAGAGGGGGCTGCTGCCGTGCGGATGAATGAGGGTGTACCGTGCCTCTCACCCTTCTCTCTCTCCCTCCAAGCCTCTCTCTGCCCCTTCATCCTTTTCACTGTTCTTCCCCCCCTCCCTCCAACACATATTCCTCGAGCTCCTACTGTGTGCCAGGCCTGAGCCAGGAGCTGGAGACCAAATGGGGAACCAGACTGACGTGGTCCCTGCTCTCCAGGAACTCAAGTCTAATGAGAGAAAACAGCTTCAGACAGCCAAGCAGGAATCATTATATTTCAAGTGATGGATTATGATCAATTTTTAAAAATAGGATGATGGGATAGAAAATAATGGCAGTGATGTGCTACCTGGAAAACCAGAAAACTAAATCCTTACCTCTTGCGACATACAGAGTGGATGCCAGATGGTTAGAAAACCAAAGGTTAGAGGAGAAACTGGGAGCTCGTGGAAGATAATGTGGGAGAAACTCTTGTAGGGGCAGAGAATAGCATCCTCAACAATTTCAAAGGCGGGGACCAGAAGGCAAAACATTTACAATGTCTGAAACCGGCAAGGGGCTAATTTTAGAATATACAAGGAACTTTGCAAACCAACAGGAAACAGAGAGCATCCCCTAAAGAAAAAGTTCTTATCAAAGGGCAAGCCCGGGTGGTTTAGGGAGGAGGAAACCAGAAGCCCGTGAGCATATGAGAATGTACTTAAACTCATTAGTGTCACAGAGATGCAAATAGAAATGTGAGCTATCACCCACAAGCCGACAAAATTTAGTGAGTTGGATAATGCCAGAAGGTGGTGGGGATACAGAAGGTGGTGGGCCTGGGATAGTGCAGAACTTCTGGATGGTAATCAGGCATGCCTAGTCAAATGAAGTCTAAATATACCCTGTGAGCAGAATTTCTGATTCCAAAGGAATGCTCACAGAGGCTCATGAGGAGACCCGGGCAAGGATATTCACGACAGCGTTGACTCTGGTCCTGGAAAGCAAACTCATATCCACCCTTGGGAAAGCGGGCTGGGGGTGTGTGTCATGGTACCCAACAGAGAGTCTGTGCAGCATCTAGAAGCATCTAGGAGCAATAAATTAGATGCACAGGGAACAAGAATAAGTCTTCAGCGCATGATCCGGAGCAAAAAAAAAAAAAAAAAAAAAAGAGTAAGGCACAGAATGAGATCTATAGACCACATGAAGTGTATATGGTAAGAACACACACAAAACAGCAATGCCCACTCTGCAAGAAACCGTGCAGACCAAAGATATTCGTTATACACATTAGAGTGAGTGACTCTTGTGGTGGAGGCATTAAATAAATAAATAAATAAATGAGGGGTTACTTTAGAAGGGTTGTCAGAAATGCCTCCAGAAGGAAGTAGCATTTGAGCTGAAGCCTGAGTGCAAAGGATGGAGTCCGACAAAGAACTGGGGGGAGGGTGGTCTGGGTAGAAGAACAGCAAGTGCAAAGGTCCTGAGGTGGGAAGAGGCTGACAGATGCAAGCAAGGCCGGTGTGGCTGGAGCAGAGGAGCCACAGGGGAGGGCAGTGGGAGATGTATTACTTGCCCTGGTCACATTCAGGGCTGGGGGGTTTTAACTGATGAATCCCATTCACTCGTTACCCCCAGAGGTTCCAGGCCTGGTGGGGAAACGGACACCAAACAGAAAAGCCAGCGCCTGTGTTGGTGCCACTTGCCCGTGGGGAGAGCTTTCAGGCTTGATTTTGTTGTCGGCAAACGGTGCCCAGAATACCTAACCTCGTGTGGTTGTGAGGGGTATAGAATGAGTGGTCTACGTAAGGTGCTTTGCAAGGTGCCTGGCACACAGTCCGTGCTTATTTATTGCAGTTTTGTTTTTCATTCTATTAAGGACATAACTGAAAGTTGGCCTGGGCACAGGGCACAGAGTGCTATCACCACGATGAAAGAGGGGCCTTTGTTGTGTTCGCTGTTGTGACCCCCACACCTGGAGCGACCTTGTTCGGCCTCGGCTGGGAACGTGCGTGTCTGGGGGCTCAAATGTTTCACCATTCTGCACATGCCTGTGGGCCACAGAAGTGCCTTGAGTATTGATTTTGGCCTTGCCAATACATGTTAACGAATAAGCCAACTGGCAAATGCAGAATCCATGACTAATGAGGATCAACGGGCCCGTGGTGGGGAAAGGGGAAGAGGAACTAAGAAAGAAGAGACAGATTGAAGCTGGAGCACGGAGATTCTCAAAGGCCAAACTTTATCCCCTGCGCTTAGGGGCACAGGAAGGTGTGAAGCCAGGGGATCCCTTGTGTGGGTCAGCGGTGGATTGAGGGAAGGGGAGGGCAGCCCTCAGAATCTCTCTCCTCTCCGGGGCCCCTGGGTGGCTCAGTTGGTTGAGCGACCAACTCTTGGTTTCGGCTCAGGTCACGATCTCGCGTTTCATGGGTTCGAGCCACACATGCATCAGCGGAGCCTGCTTGGGATTTCTCTCTCTCTCTCTCTGCCCCTCCCCCCGCTCTCTCTCTCTCTCTCTCTGTCTCTCTGAAAATGAATAAATAAACTTAAAAATTAAAAAAAAAAAAGAATCTCCCTTCTCTGAACAGCCCATGTAACCACCTGTTCAACAGCTCTGTGGGCCAGTCACTGCACTCAGTGTCATTCCCCTCGAGTAGCTGGAGGCAGTCTGCTAGAGAAGACAGACTCATACAAGGCACTTATGATGCACAGGGAAAGTTCCTCCAGTGGAGGAAGCAGAAGGAATCAGAGATGGCTGGGGGAAACCATTGAGCTGGATAGATGCATTCAACAGACGAATGCATCAGGGAAGGTTCTGGATGTTTAAGCTGAGCACATGGGAGTTGGCCAGGAGTAGGGGGAGAGGAGAGGGTGTTCCAGGTAGGAGCAACAGCAAGTGCAAAGGTCTAATAGTGAGAGAGACATGAAGCATTTAGAAACTGAAAGAACTGTCAGGCCTCCCCTAAAGCTGGGGAGGGCGGGGTGGGGAGAGATGAGGTCAGGGAGGAGCAGTTCATGCGGTGCTTTGAAGCCTCCGTAAGGAGTTGGGACTTTATCACAAGAGCAATGGGGAGCTATGGCAGGATTCTGAGTAGGGGAGCGTCAAGGCAAGATTTACATTTAGGAAGATCTCTCTGGATGACTGAGGGGAGAGCTGAGAGGCAGGGGGAAGCAGGGAGCTCTGTGAGGTCACCCCACAATGGTCCTGCTGAGAGACGGTGGGAATGGGTCCAAGCAGACAATTGCAGAGAAGCTTTTGTAGGAAGATCCAGCAGACCTGGTGATGGAGTGCAATGAGATTGGAAGAGAGGGGAAAGGCCAGGGTCAGGTGCCTGGTTCTGGGGTCTGGGTGACAATCGGGGCCATCTTCCACTTGGGGAAACGCCGAAGTTTGTCGAGGCGAGCTGACAAGTGTGGTACTGAGGATACGCTGAGTTTGAGAGTTCTGGGGGCCATTAGACCAGCACACCTGGGGCTTGGAGGGGAGGCTGGAAACTGTAGGGCTCATGCTAAGGCTGTGTGGAGGGGGAGAGGGGGATGAGCAGGGAGGTCCTGGAGCCAGCGCTGAGAGCACCAAAAGATGAGGGGGTGGGTGGATGCTGAGGAAGAGGAGTCGCAAGGTCGGAGGAGGAAAACGGAGCAGGGGGTTGATGGGGGCAGATTCTGGAAACCAAGTGCCACTGTTTCAAGGAAGAAGGGTCCACCAGGCCCAAACTCACCCAGGCATCAAAGATGACGGTGATGGCATCCTTGGATTTGGCAACTAGTGACGTTAGCAAGGGTGGGGGGGAGCCAGACGGGGGGGGGGGGGGGGGGGAGCTATGAGTGAGGGAGTTGATGACCAGGAACTTCTTTCCAGGCCCTTCATCCTATGAAAGGAGAGGGGAGGCCTGAGAATTGGGAGCTGCAGGTGGCTGTGGGGGTTGGGGTGGCGGCGGCTCTTGCTTATTGCTCAGGAGAGAGATCCCAGAGTTGAAATGTTGATAGGAAGGAGGCAGTTTGGAGGAAGTTAATGATGACTGAAGCAAGTGAGGGAGGGCATCCCTGGAGGAGGTCACTGGGGTGGGGAAGCACAGAAAATGTCCTCAGGCTGCTGGGATTGGTTTGTGGGGGGGAGTTGGAATCCCCTTGGGTGGCATCTAACTTCCCCCTGGAGAGGGAGGAGAGCTCTCCCTGGGGGAGGTGGGGACGGGGCAGGTCTTGCAGCTCTGGCTGATTCTGTTTTAAGAGGGCGTCAGAGGGTCTCTCCTATATGCGGAACACTACCGCAACCTAGAGACCGCTGCGCATAAGGGGAGCGAGTGGCTCCAGGTCGGCGTCCCGCGGCTCCCGCCCCCTTACCCTGAAGAGCGCCGCGTCCTGCTGCGCCTGGTAGCCTTGCTGGGCCGCGTGTTTCCAGGGGATGCGGAAGAGGGTCTTCCCTGCGTCCTCCCAGCGCAACCCCGCATAGCGCCCGCTCTCGATCTGCGCCACCAGCCAGTCGCGGAGGCGCTGGGGACCCCCGGCCCCCGCCATCGGTCGCCTGCCGTCGGGGACCTGCCTCTCCTCCCTCCGCCAGGGGTCGCCGGCCATCCGAGCCGCCGTGCGCCGGAGGGGCCAGGTCCCGGGGAGAGCGGGACCCCAGCGCGACAGTGGATCGCGAAGCCACCTGGGTGGCGCGCGGAGGCGGCGAAAGTGAAAGTTCTGGAAAGACGAGTTTCGCTTTCCTTTCTGCCCCCCTCACCCGGGAAGCCTTATCCTTTCGCCCTTCCCTGTGGTAGCCTGGCGGCGCCGAGGGGGCAGAGGCACGGTGAGACGCCAAGATCCATTGGAAGGTAGGGGGTGGGTAGCCCGGGATATGTCCGTCCCCAGAGTGGACGGGCACCCAGAGGCGTCCCTTGCCCCGCCCGTGCACCTGTTTTCTGTTCTTCCCAGCCTACGGGACCTAGACTTTAGAGGTTGTAAAGCCATAGTGCTTCTTAGACTAACTCCAATCGGAATTGAGAGGCAGAGACTGGTTTGAAATGTACACTCGTTGCCTCCATCCCAGACCCGCAGAATCAGGCCTTCTGGGCAAGAAGCCCAGTAATCTGCATTTAACGAGTGCTCCCAGGGGATTCTGATCCAGGTGGTCCAAGGGTCACCCTTGGAGACATAGCTCCTTGAATATTGGAAGTCCTCATCTGCTGATGCCTCACTACAGTGTTGGCCAGGCTGAAGCCTTTCCTGCAGGGTCTCAGTTGGTTCTCACAAGGCATGGTGAGGTGATAATTACGCATTTTATGATTAAGAAGAATAAGGCTCAGAGAGGTGAAAGCCCTCTGGGTTCTATAACAGGGTCATAGAACTAGTATGTGGGGGCAGTCAGGATCTGAACCTGTGTCTCTGTGTCCCCAGAGCCCAGGAACCTAAACAGTTCCCCACACTGCCTTCCAACAGCTTACGCCTGGGGTTTATGGACACCCCCACCCAACCCCGCAGAAAGTGTATGCAAATTTTTTCATGCCTATGCATTTTCCAGGGCTTGTGTCTTTCATTCAATTGCCAAAAGGGGGTTGCGATTTGAAAGAGGTCAGGCAGTGCAGCCTTTGCTGTGCACATGGGGAAACTCAAACCCCGAGGGAGCACAGAGCTGGATGCCCAGTCAGCATTGACCAGAGGCTGGTAGCACTGTCCTTCATGGGCGCCTTGAGGGTCAGGGGGGCCTTCTTTATGCTCCTCACCCCTATGTTCTCACATGCCAACAGCCACTCAGTTCTGACACCTCTACGGGTGTGGCCAGGATTCAGACTCACTGTAGGGCTCTAGTGGGGGCCCAAAGCATTTCAAAGGATTGAATCCAAGGGTAATGACGACATCTAAGTGCAAAACTGAAGTGTGTCAGTCTCTTCATATTTCTGGGTGGCAGAATCATAGTAACTAGGAGAATGGCGTGCCCTCAACTTCCCAGCCTGACTGCTTCGATTCAAATCCCAGCCCCACCACTTGCTAGCTGGTGACCTTGGACACCTGAGGAGCAGGTTGGGCAGCAGGTGAGGATTATTTCATCTGTCCTCATCCTCGCACTCCCAGTACTGGCATCTGGGCCTCCCCCACAGCTCTGAACACAGTCTTGGTGCATAGTCTCTGAACAGTGCTTGGTGCATAACAGGAACCCCATACAAGTGGCTATTAGGTCAGGGTTTTTTCAGACCCCTCTCAACCCCAGTTGAAAGTAACCTTTAGGTTAGGAAAACTCAGCTCGGATGACCTCTGTGTACCCTTGGGGTCAGTTTGCTGCTTTCTTGGGCTGCCCTGAAGCCTTCTCTCCTCAGTGGCTGCCCTGGGGCTTTCAGCTCTAGGTGGGCAGGCTCTTAGTGGGAGAAGGTATTTGCAAATGATCTATCCAAAAAGGAGTTAATATCCGAAATATATAAAGAACATATTCAAGTTACCACCAAAAAGCCCCAAATAATCCAAATAAAATGGGCACTAAGGAACTGCTTCTTAACAACCACCACAGGGCACAGACTGCCCAGGTTCAAATCCAGCCTCCCCCCTACTCTAGCTGTCCTCAGGCAAGCTGCCTACCCTTTCTGAGCCTCAGTTTCCTCCCGAGGATTAAGTGCACTCATGCATGTAAACAGGCAGGCATGAAAAAGGCACTCCCCTATGGCTTCCTAGCTAGGATCTGTAAATAGGGAAGAGGAGGGAGCTGGTGAGGAAGAGAAGGGCTCAGAGGAAGAAAGAGGTTCAGGGAGAAGGAGGGGTTCAGGGGCCTTTTCAGGAGGCCAGGGCTCCGGGGACGGGTGGGGGTGGGGGTGGGGGGTCAGGGCAGCGCATGGAGTCTCGGAGTTCAGTCCTGCCCACTGCAACTTATGGGAGGTGGCAGGCTCCAGCCCCCGGCAGAGTTCTGCACCCCCGCCCTTGCGGAATGATTAGGAGGAGCTCAGACAGACAGCTTGTGTGTCTCTTTAATATCCTCCAGGCCCACCTAACACCCACCCACCCACCCACTCCCGCTGCCTTTAAGGGTGGAGGCCCGGGTGCCCCCTCCCCCCGGCCCAAGGACTAAGGCACCAGGCGGCTGCAGCAGGCCGGCCCAGACACAGAGACAGACGCGCAGAGTTGGAGGACACACAGACTGCGGACGCGGACGAGCAGGACGGGCATGGGGGCGGGGCTCAGGCCGCCGCGGGGGCTCCCACAGGCTCTGGGCCCGTCCTGGAGGCCGTGGGCGGCCCAGACAGCCCCGAAGGGGACCAGTCGAGTCGGGAGGAAGAGGGGCGCGACGGCGGGCCGGGATCCTCACTTGCCGCCCTTGCGGGACAGACACCGCGGGAGGCAAGAGAAAGTCTGCTTGACGCGCGCCAGCAGCGGCAGCGGCCGGTGGGCCTCCCGGGGCGGCCGCGGCACCAGGCGCTGCAGGGTTCCCTCGGAGGCCGCCGCGTGCGGTGCGGGGGACGCGGCCGCGGGCGCAGAGCCCTGCCGGCAGCGCTTGCACAGCGGCAGCAGCGCGCGCACCTCCTCCTCGTCGCGGAAAGGGCTTTCTCCGAAGCGCTCCTCCAGCTGCCGGCGGAGCTGGGGGAAGGGAGGGGGGTGGGGACGAGACGGGGATCGGTGCCAGGCCGCCGGCGGGTCCCCGCACTCCGGCCCTCGTCGCTTCCGCCGGCCCGAGAGCTCCCCACCCCTCTCTGGGCCCCTCCCCTTCCTGAGCATCCTCCCACCTCGCCCTAGACGAGCCTCCTCCTCCCTATCTTCTCCGGACCCCCCCCCCCTTCCCCTTTGCCACCCAGTCTAACGACCCGCTAAAGCGACGCCCACCCGCCCCCGGCGCAGGGGAGACCCTCTTCTCTGCGCATCAACTCCACCCACGCCGGCCTCTTCTTTGCCCGCCTTTTTCCTAAGGCGGCCTTGCACATCAGCCTCTGAGAACCAGCCTGCCACCCCGGAGAGAGCCTTCCTGCGGCTGCTTCTCTTGTGTCTCTCATCCCTTGTTCCGAGGGAGGCCTCGGTTCCTGCCATCCCCGTGTGCCCTCTGCCCAGTGGGCCTAAGAGAAGGAACTGATTTGGCCTCATCAGGGACCCAGGGGTGGAGTAGGGAAATGGCATTTCTCCCCAAAGGGGTCAAACATTCAAATGCCTTCAGGTTCCAGGCAGGTAGAGCAGGCAGTGCTGGGACCTGGTCAAATTGAAGCGTCCATAGTCTGGCCCAAAGGCAACCCAATTCTAAACTAAAAAAGAAAAGGGAACATCTGGCTGACCGAACAAAATACACCTAGGGACTAGATTAGCTCAAGGGTCATGAGTTCAAGACCCGAGCAAAATCTCCTGCCAGGTCTGAAGCACAGGCTAAATTCTTTGCAGTCGGTGCTCAACTCAAGCAGGAAGAGTCTCCTAGCTCTGCCCAGCTCCTGCCTCTGCCCAAGCCCCTACCTTCCGGGAACTGCCCCAGCCAAACTCTTCAAGCTGCTGCCTAAAGCCTGGGTTGGGGTTGGCGATGGGCCGGGTGGCCTTGATGGCTTCAAGCACGTCCCGCCAGCCAAGCCCCGTCACAGTCATCACATATGCCGTCACGATGGTGGTGCTGCGGGAGATGCCTGCAAAGCTGGGAGACCCCCCACCCACCCACCCACCAGGCTTCAGGGAAGGTCCGGTCTCCTCCATGCCCTACCCCCAGGCACCCGGGTCTCCACCTCAGCTCTCCCACCCTCTCCTCCTGAGCTCCCATCACAAAGAACCCACTAGGACCTGTTTTCCTATTTCCTTTGCCCGTGCTGTTCCTTCTGCCTGGAGTATCCCCCTGGCACTCTCCCACATCAAAGGTCCGAGTGAAACATCACTTCATCCATTCAACACACATTTCCTGACCATCTGTTATTTTTCAGGAACTGGGGACATGGCGGGGAATTAATAGACATTGTCTCTGCCATCCTAGGGCTTACAGTATGGTTGGGGGAGACAGACGCTAACCAGGGAAACAATTCAAGGGTGATAACTGCTCTGAAGATGAGTCCAGGAGCTAGGAGATCCTATAGGAAAAGGTATTAATCTAGTTAATGGAGAGGGATTAGGGAAGGTAGTGCCAGGAAGCTGAGTCCAGAAAGATGGGTAAGGGTCAGTCAAGAACATTCTGGGCAGTGTATGAAGCCCATGAGGTGGGAGCTGGTGGATTTGAAGTGTGGGGAGTTGGCCAAGGTGGCTGGAGTGCGGGAAAGGGGGACAGAGGGTGACAGGTTGGAGGAGCTTCTCCTATGATTTGGGCTCTGGCAGGGCTGCCTTGAGCCCAGCGTAGGGTAGGTGCTCAGTGGGAAGTTAAGGGATGAATGACATCAACTGATCCAGGGGCCATGGGAGGACTCAGGGGTCCTGTCTCCCAGCCCAGGGTTCCTGCTCTGCCCTATTTCCTCAAAAGCCTAGAGGGGAGGAGAGGGAGCCAGAACTGTTGGAGAGTGTCGAGCTACCTTCCTATCCCTCCTGGTAGCCCAGCAGGTCAACATTCTTTTCCCTATTTTACAGATGAGGAAATGGAGCCTCAGGGAGAAACCGCTCGCTCGTTGGCCTTGGCCACACAGCTGGTAAGGCACAGAGCCCTGGTTGGAGCCCCTGATCAGCCTCCATGAGAGGACTGATGGACTGTCATATATGGCAACAGGCTGGAGAAGGTGCCTCCCAGGTTCCCCATTCCCCATAGGGTGAGTGTGTGTTTGGGAAGGCAGTTCCCCTACTTCCTGCCCTCATTCCTCTCTTAACTCACCAATGCACAAGGCAGTTCCCCCCATTGAGGCGGCAACAGTGGATGAAGTTGATACATTCTTTGAAGTGCTTTTTGCTAGAGAAGAAAGCAATAGGATAGGGAGCGCTGGGGGGCAGGTCTCCTGGGAGTTGTCTCCCTCCCCACTGATGGGATGTCAAGAGCCCTGGGTCCTCAGGTCAGCCAGCCCATGCAGTGAATAGGGGCCAGGACTATAGTACAAGTGGAGGTGTGTGTGAAGCAACAATGGTGGCATTTCAGCCAGTGAAAGAGGCCAATAATGAGAAATCCTGCCACAGAGGCAGGAGCACCTTTCCAGTGGGTCCCACGGATCCTATTGTCATAGAGGGTTTATCTTGATCTTTCAAGGCAACGAGTGGGAGGAGACAGAGGAGTCCCACTCCTCTGGGGTCTGCAATCTGATCTTTGATCCCTCTCAGAGCAATTTGTGCAAGGTTACACAGCTAGTAAATGGCAAAGCCTGGCTGGAGCCCAGACATCTTAACTCCAGGGCCAGGAACTGGCTGAGCCTTCAGATCTGCTGGGGCATCTGGTCCTGAGACAGGACAGTCTCTCCATTTCTTCAGCTGAAGACACCGAGCTCTGGGAGATTAAGAGTCTTGGCCAGGGGCATTGGCCAGGGCATGGCTGAGACAGACATAGGTCTGAGTGACCACTGGTGCGAGGGTCCCCAGGACAGCTTTCTGGTGTGAGTCCTCTCTGTCCTCCCCCAGACCCCCTCCCCCTGGCATCACCACAGACGGCAGCTGTCTGTCCATCTGTTGGTGTATCCAGAGAACTTACATGGGTACCTCAGGGGTGTCTGCCACAGGGATGCGAAGGTAGGTTATGTCCTGCAAGTACAAAACACACATGGGCAGTGGGGGGCCCTTGGCTGCACCCCTGACCCTGGCCTGGGCTGCCCAAGCACCTCATGATCCCGGGCCAGTTCCCACCCCTCTCCGAGCCACTGTTGCCCTCTCTATCTGAAGAGGGTAGATAGCATGCGTGAGTGCCTCCCAGCTCTATCCAGAACCTTCTGAGAAGATGGTATCCTAAACTCATAAGGTGACTTGGGCATGAGGACTTGATAAAAAGGATCCAGGGACCTTTAAGAGGTGGGAAAGGGCCACAGCAGTAACTCTCCTCCAAATGAGGATTACAAAACTATAGCATAAAAAGGGCAAAACAGGGGGCGCCTGGCTGGCTCAGTCAGTAGAGCATGCAACTCTTAATCTCAGGGTTGTGAGTTTGAGCCCCATGTTGAGCACAGAGATTACTTTTTTAAAAAGAGCATGGGCGCCTGGGTGACTCAGTCAGTTGAGCATCTTGATTTCAGCTCAGGTCATGATCCCAGGGTTGTGAAATCGAGCCCCGTGTTGGGCTCTGCGCTGAGTGTGGAGCCTGCTTGGGATTCTCTCTCTCTCTCTCTCTCTCTCTCTCTCTCTCTCTCTCTCTCTTCCTCTGCCCTTCTCCCCCCGTGTGTGCTCTCTCTCTAAAAAAATTTGAAGAATATAATAAAAAATAAAATTTAAAAAAGGGCAAAACATTTTATTACCTTGAAAAGAAACAAAGCCATGAAAATAAGTTTATATGGCTCATTAATTATGGTTATCAAACTATGTGCTAATTATTAAAATAATCAAGGAATGCATTGCCAGTAATTTCTCCAACAAACTTGCTATAATATCCTCTACTTCATGGTTAACCTTCACACGAGATCATAAAGATGATTTGTGCTCAAGAATCACTTTTCTCAAGGACCTCTTTTAATCCTTTGATATTCAAATGACTCTTTTCAAGTGCCTGGCCCACCCTCAGCCACAAGCTAAGGGACCCCAGGCCAGATCCTCATTTGTTAATGGCCTTGGGTAAGATTCCAGCCCTTCTCTGACTCACTTTTCCCAAGGTCACACCATCCTGCATCTTTTGCAAGGTTTGCAATTTCACTTTGCAACACATTTGGCCTTGGGATTGCTTGCCATTATCAAACCCTGGCTGGTAAATAGACGGGGAGGCAGGGCTGCCTGTGGGAAGAGGGGAAGGCGGTTGGAGTGGGGACTCGTTTGGCAAGCAGTCGCTTCATTAGTCAATCTATTCACGATTTGACAACCTTCCCTGTGCAATCTAGTGACTGCATACTCCAAATACTCCAAAACAAGCCTGCCCTATAAAGCAAAGTCAGACTCCATTGACCTGGAAATTTCTTGTTTGAATGACACTGAGCACCACAGATTATTGGAAGTTGCTCTTAGAGACCGTCCAATCTGACACAGGGGGAAACTCAGGCCCAGAGACTGAGAGGAACCTGTCCAAGGTCACACAGCAAATCTGTGAAGCTGGTTTGAGCTCAGATCTCCAGAGCCCTTTTCTACCCACTGTTCTTCCCCTTTAGTGGGTGACACAGACTCTAACAGATTAGGAGGAGCGGGCTGTCTTTATGAGATAAGAATATGACTAGCTTTGTTATATCACCTGTAAGTTGTTGGCTGTTTTGTGGCTGTTAACAACTCAGTGAGGTAGGTGCAACTGAGGCTTAGAGAGATGAAGTCCTGTGCCCAAGATTACAGAATAAGTGGTCTGGATTTCCTACCTTTCTCTTCTGGTTTATAACACCCATACCCCCTCTTTTCCAGGACTCCAGAAAACCGGTACCAACCCTTCCGGTGGGGGCCGTGCTTTACAATGTGCAAAGCATCTTCACCGTCCTGCAGCCCCTTTGCCTCCTCACAACAGCCTCTCTGGGGGCAGACAGGACTGAGGGATCAGAGGCCCAGAGAGGTGAAGTCACAGCTCAAGATTACATGGCAAGACACAGAACCCAGAATCATCCATTTGTAGCCATCCATTCAGCTGGGCAACGGGAAGCCCATGTAGGGTCCTCTTTAAGATTCAGGGTGAGGCCTCTGGGGTCAGATGGTCAAATCTTAGCTTCTCAGCTTCCTGAATGTGTGACCTCAGGCAAGTTACTTGACCTCTCTGGGCCCTAGTGGCCAAACAGGGATCAAATGGGGATGCTAATGTAAAACAAATCAGTTTTTAATGGAATGACCTAGAATAGGTCAGGAAGACAGTATAGGACCTGGCGCATGGTAAGTCCTTGATAAATGGGTGCCACTGGGGGTCGGAAGCCCCCTTCCCCACCTACACACAGCCCAAAGATGGGGGTAAAGAGTACCTGCAGGAGAGGCTGGGGTGACTCGTGGATGGAGATGATGTGTGTGATCTTATTCCGGCCCAGCTGGTCCGGGTCTTTGGCATCTGAAAAGAGACAGGATGCCTGAGCCAATCTGGTGGGTGCAGCTTATGTGTCCCTGTTGGCCACGAAGGGTGGGAGCTCACTGCCCAGCTCCCCTCCCCACCTCTCCCTCTCCACTTTGGCCCACCCTCTGCCAGCTCCCTGCTCCTTGGCCACTTCCTGTCACGCTCCTGCCGTGACAGGTCCTACCACACCCCAACGCTTCAGTCTTGTCGCGGGGGCACCCATAAGTAACAGCCCAGCCTCTTCCTGGTCTTGCCCAGGCTGTTCCCTTCCATGGCAAACACCCTTCCCTGGCATATCCTTGATCCAGCAACTCTTATTTCCAGGAATCCTGTCTACAGAGGGGTTTGCTCACACAGAAAGCTGGGTGTAGAGGATGAAGTTCTCTGAGGTTCTGCTTATAACAGCAGACACACCAGAAATAGTTAAAAAGTGGGGGCAACCTACACGTCCACCGTAAGAGAACTGGATAAATAAGTATTGTCATCCTTGAATACTGTGCTGCCCATTGAAAAGAACTCTATGTGCTGATGACCCAGTGTGTCCACAATATATTATTAAATAGGAAACAGGTTACAGAACAGCATGCAGAACAGGTTCCCATTTGTATTTTACATATTATATCTGTATCTACAAAGATCTATGTAAACTGACCCAGGGATGAACCTCATGCTTCCATCAGTGGCTATTTCTAGGAGCTGGAATCCCAGTGTGTACAGATTTTTTATCATTAGAATAAATAACACTCCTCCCCTCCTTCTCCAAATGTCTACTTCATTCAACACATTTACTGAGTGCTTACTAGGTGCAGCCTTGGCTGGGTATGAGGGTGTGGGGGCAGTTTCGTGGCCCCTACCCTCATGGGGCTACGGACTTAAAAAGGATTCAGAGCTTACTTAGCCTAATACTCCGAAATCAAGTGGCATGAACTGCCGAGGGGCCTTCCAGGGAGGAGATCAGATTCATGAGAGTGGAGCATCTAAGCCGGGTCGGGTGGGAGAGGCGCAGGCGTGGTGGGGAAAACCCTGCCCCTCGCACAGATGCCCCTCCCTCTCTGAAGTTTTCTCTGACTGCACATGGAAATGTGTGGAGTCTCAGGCTCAGCCTGTCTCTTAGCACAGGCCTGGGACAGATAGAGTGCCATGGCCTTGGGAAAGAGGGGACAGTGCTCACTACCAAGTTTCTGAGGTAGAGTCTAGTCTCCAGAGACCGCCCCTCTGTGTAGAAGGTTGTGGTGGGGTGGGGAAGGCTCCCGGTTTCCCAGCTAGAAGCAGCACCCCCAAACAGACCTCAACTCAGAACCTCAGGGCTGTAAGAGCCCTTAGAGGTGAGTGGACCTTGTGCTGAGGGAGAGGCTGGGGCTCAGAGCAGGTGCAGACTTGCCTGGCATCTGGCAGAAAGGGCGGTTCTGAGCCCTCTGCACTGAGGACATTCCCTGCCCACATACCCCTTAGTCCTCATGAGCTCCCTCTCCCTCCCAGCCTGGCATTGCTTCCCTGCCCCCGGCCCCATTCCTGAGCGCTTCCAAGGTGCGTGGGCTGGAGCATGAATGGTGGACACAGGCCTGGGACAGGCAGAGTGCCACAGCCTTGGGACAGTGTGGGCAGTGCTCACCAATGAAGTTTCCGAGGTAGAGTCCAGGAAGTACCTACAGGAGAGACAGGCTGTGGTCAGTGGGGTAGAGGTGCACGCCCTGCCCACCTGGCGGCTGGGGGGCCCACAGCCCATCTCTGTCCCATGTGAGGTGTCTGGACCTCAGGACTCAGGGAGCCATCTCCTCTCCCTCTTGGGCCTGGACTGTGAGAGGGGCTGGGGATGGCAGGAGAGGGGCACCAGGGGAAGCTAGCTTGGGCAGGGGTGAGAAGAGAGGGGAGGAGGATCAAAGAGGAGTGGGGCAAGGGGAGAGGTGGACTTACCAGGTGCAGGGGGGGCGGTCTGAAGAGGGAGGTGGGAAGGCAGGGACAGATGGAGGGTCAAGCAGAGGCAGAGGGGGAAGGATGAAGAAACAGCACCAGACAGAGTCCAAGGAGTCAGAGACAAGGGACACAGAGACACCTGGAGACAGGGAAAGGGACCCAGAGAGATAGAGTGTGGGAGTGACAGCCACAGAAAGACCCAGCAAGAAATAGAGTCACAGAAACAGGCAGAGAGACAGAGGCACAGGGAGAACAGACCAGAGAGACACAGGAAGACCGAGACGTAAGCAGAAGACACAGGGACGCAGGGTCAGAGAGTCACCGGGAGATAGAGATCTGGACACACAGAGCGTCAGAGAGAGGGCCAGAAGGTCAGAGGCGGGCACAGCGACCGGGGCAGAGCCTGCGCCGCGGCGACACTGGGGGCGGCCAGGTGCGAGCTGCGCGATCCCCTACCCCCTACCTTGGTCATGCCATTCCCCATGATCACGGGGACGGGGGTCCGGGCGCACCCCCAGCTCGCCGCCCGGAGAGCGCTCGGGTCACAGCTGCCCTGCTGGCCCACGCCCGGCGCCTGCAGCCTGGCGGGGAACAGGGGCCCCTGCCCGGCCGCCGCCGCCGCCGCCGCCGCCACCACCGCCCGCCGACCCCCGGCCAGGGAGGGAAATGGTGGTGGAGCCGCCGCCGCCGCCGCCGCCACCGCCGCCGCAGGCTCCTCCTACCCCCTCGGTCATGTGGGGCCCCCCCCACCGTGGGTCGCGGCGGGGGGCTGGACAAAGCCCCAGTGTGCCGGGCCCAGGGCCCGCGGGACAACGGCAGCTTGTTGGGCCGCGTGGGGCCGCCACCTCCGGAGGTGGGGGCGGGGGCTCCCCCCCCACCTGGCACCGTCTGGCGCGGGCGGGGTGGGCGCGGGGGCGGGAAGAGCCCCCGGCCGGTGGCGCAGCCGCTCAGATCACAGCTCGGGCGCTGCCCGGACCTCCCTGCGGGCCCTGGGGCAGCACGCCCAGCTCCCTGGGCCTGGCCGCGGTTTCCTAGCAGAAACGTGACGGGGGCCTGAACTTGGATCGCTGTGGGTCCCCCCATATTCAGACACTGTGTGGGTAATTCCTTCTTTCGGTCCGTCCCCACTCCTGCCCCGCCCCCATGCGGGCCTCCTACCAGCCAGCCATCCTCGTCTCCAATTCATGCAGCCATCTGCCCTCCCATCCTCCAGTCCACCCATTCATCCCTCCCTCGGTCCGTCCATTCATCCATCCATCCATCCATCCATCCAGTCTCCCTCCCTCTCTCTCATCCTTTCCTCCCTTCTGCTTTGGGTCAGCATCTGCTGAGACCAGGCATAACCACCCTTAGAGGGTTCAAGAAATCAGAGCTAAAATGTGAGGAGAGGGAGGTGAGGGGCGGGGGTTACAGACACCTGGGTCCCTTGGAGTAAAGGAGACTCCAGGAGGATATAGTTAGAGGCAAGAGTCCTGGACCTGATAACGTTCCAGGCCCTCTTCAGCTCTGCCCTGCTGGCTGACCCTGGACAACTTCCTCTGGGGTTCCAGCTACCCTATCTGTGTCTCAGGGTGTTGAGGTGAGCCTTTCTGGCTGCTAGGACCAAAGATGAAGAATGTAAAAATAGTTGAGACCAGGCACCTCCTGGGGGTCTGAAATAGAAGTAGCTGAGCCAGCTTGGCTCCTCCGGCCACCACCCCCCCCATCTACATAGTAGGTGACTGGGGTGGGGGGGAATGTTGGTACAGAGCAGGACCGAGAGTTAACTCGGTTTGAAATGCAGTGACTGGAGAGAACTAAAACTCCCTGGCATTTCTTTCTCCCTTGAATTCACACTATACATGGGTCTGCCTGTCTCATCTCTCCCTGTGCACGGGGTTCTCATAAAAACGAAATTATTCAACAAATGCTTACTGAATACCTACTATATGCTAGATATTAGGGACACAGAGGTGGCTAAAGCAGAGACGGTTCCTACCTTCATTGGCTAACAGTGTAGACCAGCACCACCCAACAGAAATGTAACGTGGGCCGCACGCGTAATCTTAAATTTTCTAGCAGCCACATTAAAAAGGTAGAAAGAAACAGGTTGTAAATAAGTTTTTATTTAACCCGATATATCAAAAATATTATCACTTCAACCCGTAGCCAATATTTTCAAATTATTGAGACATTTTACATCCTTTTTAGTGTATTAAGTCTTCATAATCCAGTGTCTATCTTACACGTACAGCACATCTCAGTTCTCTCTCCAAATAAATAAACTTTAAAAAATTAAATTAAAAAAAAAACAAACACTTCAGTGTGGTTCATTGTGGTAGGCAAAATAACGATCTCCCCAAAGACGTCCATGCTCTGATTCCTGGGAATTGTGAATATGTTATGTTATATGGGAAGGGGGAATTAAGGCTGTGGATGGAATTAAAGTTGCTCATGAGCTGGCCATCAGATGGAAAGATTGTCCTGGATTATTTGGGTGGGCCCAATGTAATTACCCAGGTTCTTATAAGTGAGAGAGGGAGGCAGGAGAATAGAGTCTGGGGGGATATGACGATAGAAACAGAGGTCTTGGCAATGAGAAAGAATGAAATATGGCCTTTTGTAGCAATGTGGATGGAACTGGAGAGGGTTATGCTAAGTGGAATAAGTCATAGAGAGAAAAACAGATACCATATGTTTTCACTCTTATGTGGATCCTGAGAAACTTAACAGAAGACCATGGGGGAGGGGAAGGGGGGAAAAAGTTACAGAGAGGGAAGGAGGCAAACCATGAGAGACTCTTAAAAAATGAGACTAAACTGAGGGTTGATGGGGGGGATGGGAGGGAGGGGACAGTGGGTGATGGGCACTGGGGAGGGCACCTGTTGGGATGAGCACGGGGTTTGGTATAGACACCAGTTTGACAATAAATTTCATATTATAAAAAAAAAAAAAAAGAAAAGAAACAGAGGTCAGAGTGGTAGGATTGGTGGCTTTCAAGATGGAAGGGGGCCATGAACCAAGGAATGCAGGTGGAAAAAACAAGGAAACAGATTTTCTCCTAGAGCCTCCTAGGAACCCGGCCCTGCCGACTCCTTAATCTCAGCCTAATGAAATCCACCTCAGACTTCTGACCTCAAAAACTGTAAGCTCAGGGCGCCTGGGTGGCTCCACTTCAGCACAGGTCACGACCTCACGGGTTCATGAGTTGGATCCCCGTGTCAGGCTCAGCGCTGAGAGCTCGGAGCCTGGAGTCTGCTTCAGATTCTGTGTCTCCCTCTGTCTCTCTGTGTGTCCTTCCCCTGCTTGTGCACTCTCTCTCTCAAAAGTAATAAACATTTAAAAAAAACCCTGTAAACTCACGTGTTTGTGTTGCTTTAGGTCACTGAGTTTGTGCTAATTACAGCTACAATAGGAACATCATACACTGGCCAATGCCCTTAGGAAAAAGCTCTATCTCTTTAGCATAGCACACAAGGCCTTGTGGGATCTGGCTTCTGCCTCTGTGACTTGGAGCAAATTTCTTAACTTCTGTGAGTCTTGGTATCATCAGCTGTAACACAGGAAGGAAAAACCTCGATAGGTCTCTAGTGAGATGAGGAGGACATATTTCAAGTACCTCGTAGAGAGACAGGCATATAATACATCTTCATTGTTACCATTGTCATTATGATTTGCCTGGAGCAACTGACAGGGAGTTAGGAAGCCTGGGTTCTGTTCTCCTCACTAGGGCTCTGTTTCCACATTTGTAAAAAACAACAACAACAAAAAAGGAAACAGCAAAACATACAGGGTTGGCAGCCTCATCTCTCCCCTCTTCCCTCTTTCCTGGTCACTGATCGGCATTCACTTCCACAAACATGCTTCACTCTCTCTGATTTCCAATTTTGCACATGCCATTCCCTCTGTCTGGAATGCTCTTCCCATCCCCTTTACCAGACTAGCTCCCATTTCGTCCCGCCAGTCTGCTGACTCCAATTAAAGATGGTTAGACCCCATAGTTACGCATTCCCAAAGCATCCTAAAATTCTTCCTCTATGGTAGTATTGATATTCTTTTATTATTATGGCAAAAACCAAAAAATAAATCCGGATAAGACTACTTTGGCTAATTGGCTTCAACTGTGTTGCTTAAATAAAACAAAATGTTCCAAATAAACTTAAAGCACTTGGAGTTTCCTCTCCTCTCCCTTCTTCCTTCACTCTCCCTAGAGGAAACCACTATTGTGAGTTTGGTGTGCATCTTTCTAGTCGTATTTTTAAACTTTGAATGCTAATATATCCGTAAGTATGTAGAATACACTTTTGTATGTTTATAATTAATACAAATTTCAACTTTTAAAAATATTTGTCATCCTGCAAGTCTCTTTTATTCACTCAACAGTAAGTTTGGGATTACTTCTATGTTGATATAGATCTGGAACATTAATTTTTAGCATTATAGTATTTTTATTAGAATATATTCCATTTTATTAATCCATCTCGCTAGGAGTGGACATTTAGATTGTTTCTAATATTTCTTATGAGTATAAAGAATGTTTTGGGGTGCCTGAGTTGGTTGAACATCCAACTCTTTTTTTAATTTTTTAATGTTTATTTATTTTTGAGAGGGGGCAGGGGAAGAGAGAGAGAGAGAGGGAGACACAGAGTCTGAAGGAGGCTCCAGGCTCTGAGCTGTCAGCACAGTGCCCAGTGTGGCGCTTGAACTTACGAGTGTGAGAGCATGACCTCAGCCAAAGTCAGATGCTTACCCAACTGAGCCACCCAGGCTCCCTGAGCACCCAACCTTGATTTTGCTCAGGTCATGACCCCAGGGTTGTGGGATCGAGCCCCACATTGGCCTCTGCACTGAGTGTGGAACCTGCTTGGGATTCTCTCTCTCTCTCTCTCTCTCTCTCTCTCTCTTTTCTCTCCCTCTGGCCCTCTCCCCGCTTGTGCTCTCTCTCTCTCTTAAAAAAAAAAAAAAAAAAGAGGGGCGCTTGGGTGGCTCAGTCGGGTAAGCGTCCGACTTCAACTCAGGTCACGATCTCGCGGTCCGCGAGTTTGAGCCCCGCGTCCGGCTCTGGGCTGATGGCTCAGAGCCAGGAGCCTGCTTCCGATTCTGTGTCTCCCTCTCTCTCTGCCCCTCCCCCGTTCATGCTGTGTCTCTCTCTGTCTCAAAAATAAATAAACGTTAAAAAAAAAAAAGAATGTTGCAATGAACATCCTTGTACATATAACCTATGAACAAGAATGAGAATTTCTTTAGGGAAGGATGACATCTTGCCTCAAAGTGATAGTCCCCAGGTTGTGCAGCTGTATTCAGAGAGCTTCTAGAATATATGTCCAGTAGTGGAATCAGGTTGTGAGTTGTGTGCATTTTCAACTTTATGAGATAGTGCAAATAGGCTTCCAAAGTGTGACTGTACCAACAGCATATAAAGGTTTGATTTCCACACATCCTTAAAAATACTTGACATTAGGGGTGCCTGGGTGGCTCAGTCAGTTAGGTGTCCAACTTCAGCTCAGGTCATGATCTCGCAGTTGATGAGTTCGAGCCCCACATTGGGCTCTGTGCTGACAGTTCGGAGCCTGAAGCCTGCCTACTTCCAATTCTGTGTCTCCCTCTCTCTCTGCCTCTCCCCGCTCATGCTCTGTCTCTCTCTCAAAAATAAATAAACGTTAAAAAAATATTTTTTAAATGTTCTTATTTTTATCTAGATGATGTGTTTAAAATAATATTTTATAATTGTTTTGATTTACATATCTCAATTTGCTTATTGGCTACTTGAGTTTCTTCTGCTGAAAGTTTTCTATTCATGTACTTTGTCCAGTTTTCTTTTGTGAGGTAAGAGTAGTGTTTTTCTTAATAGTTTGTAGTTCTTTGAGTACTGGTCCTTTGTTATATGTGTTGCAGATATTTCCTCCTCATCTGTAGCTTGTCTTTTTTTTTTACCTTTATTTATTTATTTTTTAGACAGAGAGAGAGAGAGAGAGAGAGAGAGCGCTAGTGGGGGAGGGGCAGAAAGAGAGGGAGAGAGAGCAAATCCCAAGCAGGCTCTGCACTGTCAGCGCAGAGCCCAACACGGGGCTTGAACTCATGAAACCATGAGATCATGACCTGAGCCAAAGTCGGATGCTTAACCGACTGAGCCACCCAGGCACCCCTGTAGCTTGTCTTTTAATTGAACTTACAATGTTTTTTTGTTGTATGGCAGTTTAGATTTTGAGAGGGTCACAGATTAATTTTTTTCTGCTGAGTTGTGCTTTATTAAGAAATCTTTCTCCACCATGACATCATAAAATATTATATATATGTATATTTTCTAATAGCCTGAAGTATTTGTTTGCCGTATTTATTCTTTAACCTGCTTGAATTAGGCATCTATTTTTCACTCCTACAGAAAGCCAGTTTCTGAACGCTATATACTGAGCTCCCCATCCTTTCCCCACTGACTTATGATGTCATCTCTATTGCACATCAAGTTAAAACACACACATGCACACACACACACATGCACACGGGCACCTGTGTCTGTTTCTAGGATCCCCTTATTATTCCATTGATATTTGCCTCTCTTGGGTTGAGACGGTTTCGCAAAAATCCTGACTGAATTTGGGAAAATACACATCTTTTTGATATTGAGTTTTCCAGTCCATGAACAGGGTGTATTCCTCCATTTATTCAGGCCTTCTTTAATGCCCTTCAATGTTTTGTAATTTTCCCTGTGAGAACATACACTCCACAAGGGCAGCTGCTTGTTAGTTTTGTTCATTGTTGTATCCTCAGAGTCAAGAATGAGGCATGCCATAAGTCAAGAATGAGGCTTAAAATTAAAAAAAAAGACTAGAGGCTTAATAATTTGTTGTTTAATGAAGCATCTTGCATATATTTTATTAGATATATTCCTACATAACTTATATTTTGTTGCTATAAAACAAACAACACATTTTTTTTAACAGTTTCTAATCAGTTATGGTTGGTATATAGATCCCAAGACAGTGGAGAAGTGAGGCAGGAAAAGGCAGGGAGTCAATACAGGGTTCAATGGCAAACAAATTGCTACTTCAGGCTATATGTAGTGTAGAGACACGATGGGATTCGTGTTCTAGAATGCTCTATAGGGGCGCCTGAGTGGCTCAGTGGGTAAAGCGGCCGACTTTGGCTGGGGTCATGAACTCACAGTTCCTGAGTTCGGGCCCCCTGTTGGGCTCTATGCTGATGGCTCAGAGCCTGGAGCCCGCTTCAGATTCTGTACCACCCTCTGCCTGCCCCTCCCCGACGTGCACTCTGGCTCAGTCTCAAAAATAAACATTAAAAACAATTTTTTTTAATGCTCTTTAGCTGCAGTGCCAAGAATGAATTGTTATGGATAGGCACTAGCAGACTGGTCAGCAGGCGTTGAGGTGACTCCTGGCATCGAGTTGGTGCCTAAGAATTAGAGAGAGTGGCTGAGCAAAAGCAGGAGTGCCTGGCCACGTTGCCAACTGACCAACTGACAAGGTGACTGACTTAGTGAGGCACCGAGTAAAGAAACAGTGCCGTTGCATTTACCAAAGACTGGCCACTTTTCAGGCTAGCTGCTCTTAGGTCAAGCGAAACGTAGCTGGAGGAGGCGCAGTAAGTGCCTGCGAAAGGCAGCCAGTCTCCGGCCCGGTGCGCCCCCGGGTCGCGGAGGCCACCGGCTGGAAGGGAAAGGTCTGGGGAATAGGGGGATCTGGGCCTCTGGGGCTCGCGAGCTTCCCGCGCCCCGGGTCAGGCGCACCAATCGCGCGGAGAGGAGGTGCCTCGGCTCATCCAATCAGCACGGCGGATCCGGGCACCCTCTGTCGCCTTGGCAACGGGACGCAGGGGCTCGCTCGCGGCGAGGTGGCAGTTTGGGTCTGGTCCTGTGGAATCGTATTATGTCGCGCCCGAAGGTAGGAGTGCCACGGGGTCCAGATGTTTTCAACGTCCCGAGAGAGAGGGAGGGAGGCCGCGGAGGGATTCAGACTGGGGGGGGGGGGGCCCCGCGGAGTGATTCCGGACAAGGGGGAGGAAAATGAATTCAGAGAAAAGACTTCAAGCCCTGGCTGGCCTCGCGCCGCCGCCCGAGACGCTGGGCGAGTCCGCAGCCGGGGCTTGCTGGCGGGAAAGCTACGAAAATCTGGGATTCTAAACTGTACTCAGCGATTTCGGGGACCCTGGGGGCAACCTCAGAACCTGGAAAAGCTCTTAAGAGATCTATTCATCCCGCCTCCTGTTTGCCTACCTATCCATCCATTCGTAATGCATTCATCCCCAAACGCTAATCAATGGCTTCTCTAAACCGAGCCCACTGCTGACCAGTGAGGAGGACACAGAGGTGAATCACATAAGTCCCTGTCCTCTAGGAGTGCACAGGCCAGCGCCCCCCCCCCCACTTTAAAATGGGGAAAATGCGGCCCAAAGAAGGGAAATGAATTACTCTAGAATCCACCCTCCTCCCCACCAGCCTGCTTCTTATCCCGTGTTCTCTCATGCATGGCACCCCAGTTCTTTTAATTCCATCTCACAACAAAAAACAAGTGATTACATTGGGCTCACTCAGATAATCCAGGATAATCTATTTTAAAGTCAGTTGATTATGTCTGCAACTTTAGTTTTCCTTTGCAATGTAACATATTTACAGGTTCTGGGATATTAGGACATGGGCATCTTTTGGGGGATCATTATTCTGCCTACCACACTATTCTATCATCAAATAACTGGAAAATGAAATTGTAAAAAGTACTATTTAAAAAAGCATCACATGGGCACCTGGGTGGCTCAGGCGGTTAAGCATTCTATTCTTGATTTCAACTCAGGTCTTGATCTCAGGGTCATGAGTTCAAGCCCGCAGCTGGGCTCCATGCTGTGCGTGAAGCCTACCTAAAATAAAATAAAAATTAAAATTAAAATAGCATCACAAAATCAAAGACCTATGAAATAATTTAATTTAAAATGTCCAATGGAGGTGCCTAGGTGGCTCAATTAGTTAAGTGTCTAACTCGTGGTTTCAGCTCTGGTCATGATTTCACAGTTTGTGAGCCCTGAGTCAGGCTCTGCACTGACAGCTCAGAGCCTGCTTAGGATTCTCCCTTTCCCTCTCTCTCTCTGGCCCTCCCTTGCTTGTGCTTTCTCTCTCTCTCAAAATAAATAAACATTTAAAAAAGTCCAAGACTTCTGTACTGAAAACTAGAAAATATTGTGGACAGAAATTAAAGAAGAGCCAAATGAATGGAGAGATAGATCATATTCAGGGATTGGGAGACTCAATACATAATGATGTCACTTCTCAATATGATCTATGGATTCAATACAATCCCAGTAAAATCCCAACATGCTTTTTTTTGTAGAAATTAGCAAGCTGGTTCTAAAATTTATATTGAAGTGCAAATGACCCCAAATTGCAAAGACAATCTTGAAAAAAGGCAAAGTTAGAGGACCTATGCTACTTGATTTCAAGATTTACTAGAAAGCTATGGTAATTAAGACAGTGTGGTGGTGACATAAGGGTAGATAAATAAGCAAATAAGATGTAGTCTAGAGACAGACCCACATACACACAGTCAACTGAATTTTGACAGAAGAGTCAATGTAATTCAGTGAGGAAAGGAAAAGTTTTTCAACCAAATACTCTGAGCAACTGGATAAACTGATGGAAAATAGAACTGAAAACATGGAAGAGTATAAAAGATACAATAATTAAAAAAAGAGTGGGACACCTGACTAGTCCTGGGGTACTTGGAGGGGCTTGTGTACATGACTGAGATAAGAGTTCACTTGCTTTTGTGGGGGGCTAGTTTCTGTCTGTTTCATAAAGCAGTACTCTCTATCCCTTTCCACTGTCCCTATCCCTCTGAGGGATAGGATGGTGTGGTAGGCAGAATTCTAGATGGCCCCCAAGATTCCCACCCCTTATGGACACATCTTGTGTAATTCCCTCCCCTTGAGTGTGGGTGGAGTCTATGAATTTGATGGGATAGTTACGACCGTGATTGTATACTGTGCATGGCATAGGACTCTATCGTGGCTGACTTGGAGAGGAAAGGGTTGGAAGTCAGAGAGATGAGCTCCTGCTGGCCTGGAAGAAAGCAAACATCCATGTTGTGAACTGCCTAGGGGGTTACGTTGAAAGGAACTGCGTGGCCTCTAGTTGCTGAGAGCAGACCCCAGTAGACAGCTAGCAAGTAAACAGAGACCTCAGTCCTGCAGCCCCAAGCAACTGAATTCTGACAACAATCTGGATGATCTTGGAAAAGGACCCCGAGCCCTGGGTGAGAAACATAGCGCAGGCCATCACCTTGGCTGTAGCCCTGTGAGACCTGGGCAGAGGATCCAGCTAAGCTACTCCTGGCCAGCGAAAACTGCAAGACATAAATTTATGCTGTTTTAAGCCACTAGGTTTGTGGTAATTTGTTATACAGTAATAGAAAACAAATGCAGATGACAAGTCTGTCTAAGCTACAGAAGTCATCCCGCACAAGACCAATTTTGATTTCTTTCTCATACCTGCCGTTAGGGATCAGTCTTGCCAGGACTGAAGGCCAAACTGTTTTAGACGTGGTAGAAGGAAAATAATACCCACTCTGCTTTGAGGATTTGAAAGGCCCATTTTGGATGCAAGAGATTAACTTTGCTCCGAGCCTTTGACTCAGTCCACTCCTGGGTCATGGATCTAATCAAACATGTTTCAGCTCCTTCTCACAGAGCCTGCTGAGCTCAGCCCTTAAAACTCAGCCCTCAAAACTGGGGTTGGACCTTTGGAGCGCTGAAAACTAGGTGTTCACTCTACTGGTCATGCTTGCGGAACAATCCTATGAGGTGGGCCCTTGAATACCTGAGGATTTATCCCAAGGACCAAGTTGCTGGGCACATATTGACCAATGTGAACTTGGCCAGGCATGTCCTTCTTATCTCAGCATCGGGTGATATTACATCTGATGGTTTCAGCATTTTAAGATCTGCGGTCAGTTGAGCTGGGAAGGCAGAGTGGATATACAGGACCAGTTACATCGCTTTCCTTTTCTCATTGCAGAATCAAAATTACAAGGGCCATGGATTATCAAAGGGAAAAGAGCGGTGAGTGGTCCCATGCAATCTAATAAACGCAGAACTAAATTCCTCCTCTCTCCTCCCTCCCACCTCCCTCCCTCCCTTCTTTCCTTCCTTCCTTCCCTTTTCCCATCTCTCCAGCCCCGCTTCTTTGCTTCAGTAATGACAATGATAATAACAAACAATCACTGAGCACTTACCATGTGCCAGGCTAGCTGTTTTACCTGTAGTATCTCTTTGAATCTTTACCACAGTCCTTTGAAGTAGATACTGCTATTGTGTCCATTTTATAGATGGGGAAACTGAAGCCCAGAGAGGCTAAGTAGGTAACTTGCTGAAGCCTGTAGGATCAGTTAGTGGCAGAGCTTGTTGGGCTCCAGGGCCCATGATGCCCAAAGCAGGAGGGAGCGGTGTGGACTTCGCTGGAGGTTTTTTGTGAGAAGTTAGAAGTTACACCACACACGCCGTGGCGCATATTTTCGATACTTCTGTTTCATTAGGTATTTCTATTCTTTCTAAAGTCACATCTGGCCGTGTCACCACTGAGGAGGGTGTGTGTGGTCTCTGACCCCACCTCTCATGCAGCGCCCATCGACTTTGCCTTCTTTGTCTACGTACTGAGAGAACTTTGCCACCAATTTCAAATCTCTTACTCTCTTCCACAGAGCAGCTCAGCTCTAGTCTGGGTCCTGACCCTAAACTTACACACCCACTCCCACCCCAGCCAAAAAAGGGCACTTCAGTTAACAGGGTCTATTTTATTGGGTCAGACACCAATTAGAAATGTGTTTAGCTACAAGTAACAGGAAACCCAATTAATAGTAGCTTTAAACAATTATATTTGCTTTCCTCATATAACGAAGAGTCAAGAGGGCGGGTGCAGAGTGGTTCAACGCTCTCAGAGCTAGCATGTCTGTGATTACCTTGACCTTTTCCTTCTGGACACTAAGTGGCTGCTACAGCTCCAGCCTTCATGTCACGATCAAGGTGGGAAGGAGTGGTGAGGGAAGTCTCAAGCCACATCTCTCTCTTTCTTTCTTTCTTTCTTTCTTTTTTAAGGTTTATTTGTTTTTGAGAGAGACCGAAACAGCGTGAGCAGGGGAGGGGCAGAGAGAGAGAGAGAGAGAGAGAGAGTGAATCCAAAGCAGGCTCTGTGCTACCAGCACAGAGCCCGATGTGGGGCTTGGACTCATGAAACTGAAATCATGACCTGAGCTAAAACCAAGGTTTGGTTGCTTAACCGACTGAGACACCTAGGCGCCCCATCTTTCTTTATTTTCATCAAAAGAACCAGTGCTTTCCAGGAACCCACCCTCTTTAGCCATCTTATGTTTTATCTTACCAGAATCGTGTCGCCTGGACACCCCTAGCTGCATGAATGGTTAGGAATATAAGTTACATAAGTGATGTTATCGTGTTATTATTCTGCACCCCGCTTTTGTCACACAAAATTCTATTTTCAGTATTTATCCACGTTGGTGCACGTAGCTCTGGATGCATTTTGACTACTATCTGTGTTCCATTGTAAGCCACGAGTTATTTATCTGCTTCCTGTTGAGAGGCCTTCTGGCTGGGCCTTAGAATTGAATTAGAATTAGAAAGCACACCCTGAGACAAGGGTGTGTGAGCAAGTAGTTTATTTGGAAGGTTGGAAGGTCAGTAAGCATTGGCAGGGCAGGGGGGATGCGAGGCATCCAAGGGAAACCAATAAAAGGGCATTACAGACAGGTTATTGTGGTGGGCCGGTGGGGCTCAGTCCCACTGGGGATTCCTAGAAGATAATACAGAATACTGCAGACTCGTCCCCACTGAGTGTTGAGGAACTGGAGGACTTACCCATCAACTCCAGTCGTCATTAGTTGTATGCCGGTGTGGGAAGGGCACTTTGGACCTGCTTTAAGCACTGGTTGAGCTGACTGCGTGCACAGGAATGGAGAATGTCCAAGGGACAAGGGTGGGCCACCAACCGTGTGCTGCAGGTTATTTCCGTAAAAAACAGTAATAATTACAAACGAACATCCGTGTACATATAATGCCTAGGGTATCTATCTAGGGTATAGAGCTAGGATGGAATTGCTGGCCATAGAGTACGTGCAAGTTCAGTTTCACTAAATACTGCCATGTGGTTCTCCAGAGTTCCTTCTACCAGTACAGGAAGAGTTTCCATTTTAGCACATTGTTGCCGAACTTGGACGTCTAGGTTTTTGCCAGTCTAATGTGCCTGAATAGTAACTGACAGTTTTAATCTGCCAGATTGCTCTCTAAAGATTTATCCGATTTACAGTTCCATCAGCATTATAGGATAATTGTCATTTCTCTACATTCTTGTGAACACTTGGTATTTGTCTGATTTTAAACATTTCCCCCGATCTGATGGATATTAAAATTGGGTCTCTTCATTGTTTTGGATTAATGTTTAAATACTCCTTACTTTACTACTTTATAGCAGGGGTTCTTAAAATTTGAGCTCAAGTTTTCTACTTCAAAATTATTATGGACTCTTGTCAACTTTTATCATAAACACTTCAAAAATTAGAAATTTAAAATGATACATTTAAAAAATGTTATTAATTCATTTAGAAAGCAATAAAGGACTCATTACCTGGTGGTGTAAATGATGCATTTTTACGAACTATAACCGTATTCTCCCTCCTCCAAATTTATTATGATGAGCAGTAAATGTTTGCACATCTTTGTGTATTTCTTAAATGTCTGGCTTAATAGACAACATTTGGCTTCCTGAACCTTCTGGATTCAATCTGTTGTGATATGTTGTTTTGGTTGAAGAGGAAGGAAATCCAGCCTCACAAATATATGTAGTTGGAAAAGGGAGGACTTTGTGTACCTCTGGAAGAGACTCAGAGACCCTGAGGACTACTTGGACCACCCACCAAGAACTGCTGTTTTAGGGAATTACAATACGCATCCTTAACTCATCACTGTCTACTGTGAATCAGTATTATACCACTTCGTGCACAATGGAAGAACCTTAGAACAGCTTGCTCTGTTTACTCCCCTCTGGTTCTTTGTGCTGTTATTTTTGTCGTGTATTTAAAAAAAATTGTTAATGTTTATTTTTGAGAGAGAGACACACACAGAGCACGAGTGGGGGAGGGACAGAGAGAGAGAGAGAGAGACACAGAATCCGAAGCAAGTTCCAGGCTCCGAGCTGTCAGCACAGAGCTTGATGCAGGGCTCGAACCCACGAACCATGAGATCATGACCTGAGCCGAAGTCAGATGCTCAACCGACTGGCCACCCAGGTGCTCTGACTCTTTGCCATGTATTTAAACACTAAAGAAAGTGCTTCAGGGTCAAGGACGATTATCCCTGATGGAGATTCAGATGTACCAAAATGGATATGTGAGTAGAAAGAGAGATCAATTGATTGATTTTCCAGATGATGTGAAAATGTTAGGGTTTAGGAGCTAACAGTCAAGAAGGAATTCTTGAGACATCTTTGGTGCAAAAAGGTGGTTTATTAAGGCATGCAGACAGGATCTATGGGCAGGAAGAGCTGCACAGGGAGCGCCTGGGGTGGCTCAGTCAATTAAGCATCTGACTTTGGCTCAGGCCATGATCTCAGGGTTTGTGGGTTCAAGCCTCGTGTCGGGCTCTGTGCTGACAGCTCAGAGCCTGGAGCTTGCTTTGGAGTCTGCGTCTCCCTTTCTTTCTGCCCCTCCCCCACTTATACTCTCTCCCTCTCTCTTTCTCTCTCAAATATAAATAAACATTAAAAATTAAAAAAAAAAAACAACAGATGCACTGGGGTTGTGAGGAGTGGCTGATTATATTGGGTTTAGGATAACGTAAGTCTCTAAGGAATTTGGAAGCAAGGTTTCCAGGACCTCGAGGGGCTAGCTGTTGTTAGGATACAGTCATTTACAACGCTCTAGTAAAACCTTAGTCATGAGACCCTTCAGATGGATGTCAGTGGGCCGTGTGTTTGGAGGACGATTGCTAACATATATCTTGGTTATGGGGGGCAGGGGGAGAGGTAGAGATAAGGGATTTTCTTTACAGGATCCTAGAGGTCAGGCTAATGTCAAGCTAAGGTTGCCTTTTATCTCTAGCAAAGTATTAACATGGAGGCAGTCGAGTTTCTGGAGGAAGGTCACTCTGTCTCAAGGACTTGTCAATGTGCTATAAGTTGTAAAGAAATTTAACTTTTTTTCTTTCTTTTGCCTTTGTTCTCCACTCCACAGAGACCGTAAGCCCTTTCTTCTGACCACTACTTAGGGTTAGGGGCTGATCATTTGATTCCTCCTAAAGCTGAGTGGAACATGGGTTGGGCCAAAGCTTTACAGTGAGTTGGCTCCAAGGCCAACCTCCTGTACTGCCATTTTGAGCCTTTGCCCCGGAAGGGGGTTGAACTACAGTTCTGTGTTTGTGTGTTTGTTTGTTTGTGGGTTGTTTTTTGGTTCATTTTTGGATTCAATCTGGCAGGGCTGCCAGAATGCCCACACCACATCATTGTGCAGGAGCATGGGTTTTCTCTCTGCTTTACTACATTCTCTACTGCTTCTTTCTTAAGCAAATTTGCCGCAAGGTTGTTTTGGTTCGGTTCGGTCTGCTTTGGTTTCGGAATGGGACTCTTCCAGATTTTGATTTGTTTGGCCACCCTCCCTCTTGTCCAAGCACAGCTGCTTTTTCCTGGTGACTGCTTCTCCGTGGCTGGCTCGTTCCTCCCCTTGCCCGAACTCAGACGCCCCCCCCAGACCTGGACACCTGCTATAGCTCTCTGCTCCTCCCTAAGGGCTTTTTTCTCTCTGGAATCAGTTCAGGTTTTCTTTTGTCCTTTGCTCCCCACTAGCCCCATAGTCAAGTGTGCTATTTAGTTTGCACATTTTTCCCCTCCCTGCTTCAATAGGACTGAGAGTCTTTCGCATCCTCTTCCACTATAACCTGGGATGTTTCAATTTGCGTTTACTTGATTGTTGAGAAGGTTGAGAATCTTTTCTCGTGCTTACTGGTACGTTTCCCCTGCTATGAATTGCCTGTTCAATCCTTTAGGCATTTTTGTCTTTTTAAAAATGATTTGTCGAAGCTCATTATGTACTTGGTCCAAATGTCTTACAGATTGTAAGCATTACAAATATTTTGTCTTAATCTGTAACCAGTCCTTTAAGCTTTATTCGTGGTGTATTTTGTTACAGAGTTCTGTTGTATATACAGAGAGGTGCATGCGTCTTAAGTTTATAGCTCAGTGAATTTTCGTCAACTTAATACACCCACATATCAGGAATCAGAACATCACCAACACTCCAGAAACCCCACTCCTGCTCTCTTTCTATCATTCCCCCACAAAGGTAGCCATTATCCAGACTTCTAATGATGTGTTAATTTTTTTAATTAAATAGTTACTTTGAGATAATTGTAGATTTATATGCAGTTATAAGAAATAATGTAGTGAGGGGCGCCTGGCTGGCTCAGTTGGTAAAGCATGTGACTCTTGATCTCAGGGTTGTGAGTTCAAGCCTCATGTTGGGTGAGGAGCCTACTTAAAAAAAAAAAAAAAGTATAAGAAATAATATAGTGAATTACCATGTGCCCTGTATTTGGTTTTCTCCAATGGTAACAGAGAATACAACTATAATGTGGTATCACAACCAGGATACTGACATCCATACAGTCAAGATAAGGAAAGTTCCCATCACCACCAATCCCTAATATGACCATCTTATGACCACATCCCCTTCCTCCTTCTCCCTCTGCCTTCTTCCACAATCCTACCTCCCCCCTGTTCTTAACCCCAAGCAACTGCTAATCTGTTCTTCATTTTAATAACTTTGTCATTTCAAAAAGTTATATAGGGACCTGGGTGGCTCAGTCAGTTAAGCGGAGAACTCTTGATTTTGGCTCAGGTCATGATCTCACAGTTTGTGGGCTGGAGCCTCGCGTCAGGCTCTGCGCTGACAATGAGGAGCCTGCTTGGGATTCTCTCTCTCCCTCTCTCCCTCTCTCTCTCTCTGCCACCCCCCCCCCCCACTTGCATGTGCATGCATGCTCTTTCTCTCAAAAGAAAAGCTATATAAATGGACTTGTACAGTATATAAGAAGGTTTTAGGATCGGCCTTTTTCACTCGGCATAATTCCCCAGAGATGCATGCACATTGAATGTACACATATTTCACTCCTTTTTATTGCTAAGTCAGTATTCCATGGTATGGATGGACCGCTATTTAACCATTCACCCATTGAAGGACATCTGGGTTGTTGCCAGCTTCGGGCTATTCTGGATAAAGCTGCTGTGAACATCCACGCACAGGTTTCTGCGTGACCCTGAGCGAACGATCTGTCACCCTGTCTTGCAGAGAGCAGAGAGCTTCAATCCGATTCAAGACCACTCTCGTGAATACTCTCATGGATGTCCTTCGCCACAGGCCGGGCTGGGTAGAAGTAAAGGAGTAAGACGCATCCCCACCCCCTGCCAATCTCGGCCCTCTTTCCCTTTGACTCACCAGGCCTTGTCTCCCTCTGTTTTCTCCCAGTTCCTGTGGGTGGCTACTGGGACTTGTCCCAATTTGGCTGTGAGAGGGACCAAAATTTATTTAGCACTCCGAGTGTATCAGGCACATTACAGACACTGTCTCTGCCTTGTCTAAGTCTTAGAACCATCCAGCAAGATATGATTATGTTCAGAGGGATCAAGCCAATTGTTGAAGGTCACACAGCACATGTGTGTCAGAGTGGGAGTTGCTCCCAGTTCAGTTGGACTCTTCCGTAGCCAGGGTCCTAAAGCTCTCTGGAGAATCAAGGAGTGCAGCCGTCACAGACTAGCTGGCTTGAATCCTCTAGGGATGGCAGGTCGAGGTCAAGGGCTGCTCGTCCCTGGCCACTTACTAGTCCTGTGACTTTGAACGAGTTACTTGACCCCTAAGCCTACATCTCTTCTATGGTGGGCCCTGGGGATGCTGAGATGAACAATGTCTGGCACATAGCAGGTGCTAATGTTAGTGAGGGCTAAGGTTGGGCTGCATATAACAGAGACCCAAAGCAAAAGAGGCTCTGACGGACCAGAAGTTTATTTATCTCTCCCGCCAAAGTCCAGGTGTAGGAATTTCAGAGATCGCATAGAAATTTGGAGCCACCTGTTTCCGTCTTTCCATCCTGCCATCCCTTGAGTGAAGCCCTTCTCACAGTCTAAGGTGAAGCTCCAGTCTTGCATCCACGGGGCGAGCAGCAGTAGGTAGGAAGGAGACAAGAAAGTACACGCCCTGCCCTTGAAGGACACAGCCCAGAAGTCCCTCACGTTGGCCAGACTTAGCCTAGCTGCAAGAGAATCTGGAAAATGTAGCTTTTATTTTGGAAAATGTGGATTACATTTCCCCAGGTAAATGTTGGGAATTCTATTACTGTAGACAAAAGGGGGAGAATGGGTAGGAGGGGGGAGGGCCACCAGCTGCCCTGACCTGGTGCTCAACCAATGTTGTTGCATAACAATAGCTGAGCCCATTAGACACTCTTTACTATAGCAGTTTACACGCATGACCTCTGAATCGTCCAGCAAACCTTCTTCTGGGAGGTGCTATTGTCATACCCATCTGCTGGAAAACGGGACACCTGGGCATGGAAGAGTAAAGAGTGCCATGTCGGAGGTCACTTGGCTTGTCAGGGCTTGGACTGCACCTAGTCGGTCTGTGTGCAGAGTCCCAGGTGCATCTCTACCCTCTCGGTGAATGAGGAAACAAATGAGCCAATGGATGAATCCATGATTCCCACTGCCTGGTGCTGGAGTCTAGTCTTCAGTTATTGTTGTAATTTTGTAACTTAAAAAAACAAACAAACAAAAAAACAACGTTGGAAGCAACGGTGGTGGCATTATTTTCTTTCCCGTCACATCCTTTTCAAGCACCTCCTCTCTGCACCCCAGCTCTGGCGTCGGATTCGGTAGATTAGCCTGGGTAAGAATGCCCATGCTGCTGTGCCCTGGGCGAGCGAGGTTCTCCTCGACTGAGGGCTCCAGGGATGATTGTAGTCACCTCTTGAGGCTGTTCTGAGGACTCAGTGAGGGGAGGGCTTTGTGGACAGGGAAGGGCTTACAGATGTTATCGGGAGGCACTGCTTGGTGATGTGGGCCGGGGGTGGCAACCCAGATGCTTCTAGAGCCCAGGCAGGTAACCTGATCAGGTGAGGCTGGCTGGTTGCCATGGGCCGTAGGCAGTGGTAGGTAGGGGCTGTGATCTGGAGAGGGTACGTCCCAACTTGGTGGCTGTTCCTCACTCCCGCCGACAGGTGCCAGGAGGCATCAGGACCCCGTGTGGCCGATACCTCGGTTGTTCAAAGGGAACCCAAAGGAAGCTGGCAGCCTGGATTTGTGTAGGAATATTTCTCCCGTTCTCACTCTGGCCTAGCGAAGCACACTGTGGGCAGGGCTGGCCCACGGCACCCCCTTGAGGCTCCTTATGAACCTTGCTTGTCCCTCAGTTGCACCTCCATGGGCCCCAGGCCCTCAGCAGTGCTGAGGTCCTTACCTCCTGACCTTTGTCCCACCCACCCCCAGTGAAGGGGACTGGGATTTCTACTGGTGTGACGTCAGCTGGCTCCGGGAGAACTTTGACCACACCTACATGGACGAACATGTGCGGATCAGTCACTTCCGAAACCACTACGAGGTGAGCTGGGTGGGCTGGTGGTGGCGGGGGAAGCGGGGGCACTGAGTCGGCCACTTCATGTCACTGGATGTCGCAACGAGCAGGGGCTGGCACGGGAGTGCAAAGAGCAGAATGGAAAAGTGTAAGGGAGTTTGGGGTACATGCCAGGTGGGGAACATGTGCACAAGATACACGATGGGCTAAAGGATGTGAGAGGGTAAGGATCTAATACCCGAGCAGCAGGCTATCTTGGGGTGGGGACTCAGGTCACAGGCTGGTGGGCATGTCAACACTACAGATGTGAGGGGCGGCCTGGCTTGGGGGGGCGAGGGCCGCAGGAGCAGGATGCTTGAGCCATATGGTGATTTCAGGGAAGAGACAGATTGAGCAGTTGGGAGTCTAGAGCTGGGAGGGAGGTCCGGGAGGAATCAGATCACAAATCACACTGGAGGAGCCAAAGGTGCTGAGATTTGAAAAGGTTAGTGCAGCTTAGAAGTTAGCAACATGAACTTCGGAGTCAGACAGGCCTGGGTCAAGTCCTGGCTGTGCCTTCCGTTAGCTGGGTAGCTCTGGGCAATTGACTTAGCCTTTCTGAGCCTCAGTTTTCTTGCCTGTAAAGTGGGGATGGTTATAGAATAGCAGGCTCTCAAAGTTACTCTTACTGTTATTGCTACTTCGTGGGCCGAGAATGGAGGCTGTGGGAGGCAGTGGCGATGGCTGGGGCTGGGAGGTGGGGCAGGGCAGGGGGCACGAGCACTAACAGCCTGTCCACCCATCCCGCTGCCCAGCTGACGCGCAAGAACTACATGGTGAAGAACCTGAAGCGGTTCCGGAAGCAGCTGGAGCGCGAGGCAGGGAAGCTGGAGGCAGCCAAGTGCGACTTCTTCCCCAAAACCTTTGAGATGCCATGCGAGTACCACCTGTTCGTGGAAGAGTTCCGCAAAAACCCGGGGATCACCTGGATCATGAAGCCTGTGAGTGCCCGGTGCCCAGTCCAGGGACCAGGGGGAAGGGGCAGGGGGAGGGAGGGCTGCCCAGGCACCAGCAGGGATCCTTCATGGCGCATCCCAAGACAGAACCCCTGCCTGGGATTTCAGCCTTAGATGCACCATCTGCCTCCGCAGAAGAGCTTTTTTTTTTTTTTAAGTTTATTTATTTTTGACAGAGAGACAGAGCGTGAGTGGGGGAGGGGCAGAGAGAGGGAGACACAGAATCCGAAGCAGGCTCCAGGCTCTGAGCTGTCAGCACAGAGCCCGACACGGGGCTCGAACTCACAAACCGTGAGATCATGACCTGAGCCGAAGTCAGACGTTTAACCAACTGAGCCACCCAGGTGCCCCTCCGCCGAAGAGTTTTGTCTCCTCTTTGCAGTGTTTGAACCCAGCAGCTATGACTGCTAGTACACAGTAGGTGCTCAATACATGTTTACTAGATGGAAAAGTATCCTCAGGACACCAGGGCAGTGAATCCAGAGCCTTGCTGGAGCTCAGGTCCCCACCTCTCTTCCTGACATGAGAGAAAATGCTGGCAGTCAGGCCATGCCAAGCGCTTTGCCTGCATTACCTGATTCTCCAGATGGTCTTTGGGATGAGATATTACCTTATTTTATTTTATTTCATTTTTAAATATGTATTTATTTATTTTGAGAGAGAGAGTGTGTGTGCGCTTGCGTGAGAGCAGGGGGTGGAGGGAGAGGTAGAGAGACAGAGAGGGAGAGACTCCCAAGCAGGATTGTCGTGGGGCTTGATCTCACAAACCATGAGATCATGACCTGAGCTGAAGTCAAGAGTCAGACGCTTAACCCGACTGAGCCACCCAGGCGCCCCAATATTACCTTGGTTTAAAGATGAGGAGACTGCGACCCATTTATTCAAGCATTCCACAATGTTTACCGAGCGCTGGCTACGTGCCAGGCATAGAAGTAGGTGCTAGGGACACAGCCCTCAGCAAATTGGAAGTGGGTCTTGTCTTTACCTTCCTTGAGTGCAGACTATACAGAAGATACCTGTGTGAGTACAGTTGTTCTAAGTGACACTAGAGAGGAAACAGTAAGAGGTTCCCTGCTGCGCAGCGGGCTTTTCTGAAGGGAGATTGGGCTCCAAGGTCAAATCCCTTAGTTTATTTATTTTTTTTTTTCAACGTTTATTTATTTTTTTGGGGGGGGACAGAGAGAGACAGAGCATGAACGGGGGAGGGGCAGAGAGAGAGGGAGACACAGAATCGGAAACAGGCTCCAGGCTCTGAGCCATCAGCCTAGAGCCCGACGCGGGGCTCGAACTCCCGGACCGCGAGATCGTGACCTGGCTGAAGTCGGACGCTTAACCGACTGCGCCACCCAGGCGCCCCTCAAATCCCTTAGTTTAAACACTACCTGTACCACTTACTTGCTGTGTGAGCTCAGACAGGTTACTTAACTTGTCTGTGCCCCAGTTTTCCCATCTGCAAAGTGAGACTGTGTTACCTGTCACATAATGTTGTGGTGTGATTAACACAGGTAGAGCATACCTTAAGCACTCCATAAGTGATAGCTGCCATTGTTATTAGTATTATTAAAAGAATTGTTGACTTTGACTGAAAGTCAAGAAATATTGACTGTGGCCTGAAGGATGCCGAGGAGTCAGCCTGGCGAAGGGCAGAGGTAGGGAAGAGCATTCTGGAAAGAGGGACTGCATGCATGAAAGCCTTGCATCCGGAGGTAGCCAGCCCTTCGGGGATCAAGAAACTGAGTGGAGGGCAGGCACGGCAGAGCACCTATGAGCCCCTCGATTGTTCCTCGTGCCAGGGCTGGTTTCTCACCACAGAGCCACCATAGCCTTGAATGGTATCATCAAAGCCCCCTAATATTTTCTGGGCTTGGGACCGTGCCAGGCCCCAGGAAGGGAGCTGGGGGGAGGACGTGGGGGGCAGCCCTTCCTCGTGCAGCTGGGGACTAGACCTGGTGTTGGCTGATATGCACATTCAACCAAGCGCACAGCTGCTTGGAGGGGGAATCGACGTGCCAGACAGAAACGACGGATCCTCCCGACTGGGTCCCAGCCAGCGTTGACCCCGGGACCTCCTGCACCTGTCCCCTCCTCTGCAGCCGGAGAAGAAGGGGTTCGTTAGGCACAGGAAGACTACAAGCCACAGGGCGTTCCCAGCTCCCAGCATTAGCCTCTCAGACAAATGGTAATTTGTGCTAATTGGGATGAGCAATTGCATATTAAGTTGATTCCTTTCCCAGCCCACGGCCTTTGTTAGAGGCAGACACAAGACAGCTGTAATTAAGAGGAGGCATCTTGGCTGTGTGCGTGTGTCCTTGCTCCTGAATAGCTGTGGCGCCCTGTCTGGGGTGTGGGGAGCCGGGAGTGGGTGCTCTGAGCTCTAACTCTGTACCCGCCACGCATAAGCCCTGGGCAGGTTCCTCAACCCCTCTAAGTCTGCGTCCTCATCGTCCTCATCCATAAAGTGGAATGAATGAGTGCACCTACCTGCCGGGCTTGCGAGAGAATCCAATGCGGTTATACACATTATATAAAGGGTTTGGCACTTAGGTATCCAGTCATTGACCGCTTTTATGGTTACTTCCAAGACTCCAGGAGACACCTGGAAAGCACGAGGTCGTGCTTCCCAAACCCAAATGGGCCCACAATCATCAGGCAACCTGGTTAAAGGCAGAGACTGATTCGGCAGGTCTGGGTCAGTCTGAGAGTCTGCCTTGCTAACCAGCTCCCAGGTCAGGCCCTTGCTGATGGTCCACAGACCACACTTGGAGGAGTGAGACCCTAGCGGAATCATTTTCAAAACTGAGAGTGCATCAGAATTTTCTGGAGAGCTTATTAAAGCCCCCCTCCCATCCCCCAGGGTCTGATTCAGTAGGCCTGATGTGGGGCCAAAGAATTTGCATTTCTAACAATTTCCCAGGTAGAGCAACCAGGGTTCTCTGGAGCCACAGAACCATGAACCGCTGGGACGGAGTATTAGTTCTGGGATCCTGTTGTTTGGATCCTTTGGGGTGGGGAAAATGTTTTAAAAAAAAAAAAAAAAAAAAAGACATTACTCCAAATTCAGAAAATAGAAAAAATCCCGAATCCCTCCACTCCTCCCACAAGGCCTGTCTCTGTGAGCCAGCTTGTCCTCGTGCACCCACACACAAGAGTTTTCACATAGCTGCCATGGCCGGCGGGTCAGGGTAGCCACTGGCCTGCCTTTTCCCTCTGGCATCTCCTCTGCACGGTGCCCTAGGGCCTGCTGACTCTTCAGCTTCCTCCTCCACTCCCCGCGGCAGAGCAGGGGCGATGCGGGGTGGGGTGGGCGGGGCGAGTTGGGCTCAGAAGGGAGTAAGCAGCATCATCCCCTCCCTGCCATCCTCAGGAACCCCTCTTCCCACCGAGCCTGAGCCCCAGCCCATCTCAGAGGATAAGAACAAGCCCTTGACTCTGCCATTTAAAAGTCCAACTGATGTAAGAACTGCATCGATCCCAACTTCTTTGCCATCGAAACATTCTCCCTTCCTACCAGCTCAGGCCCTCTGGGTGGGCAGGAGGTCGGCAGGATGCCTTGGGCAGCAAATAACAGAAATCACGACTACAGGGAGCCCAAACGAGAGGGCTGGTAAAAATAGTGTTTCACACGGTCACAAAATAGTGTTTTTAAAAGGATAAAATAATTTGGTTATAAAAAGAAGCAACTCTATTGAAAAACAGTTATCATGGGGCGCCTGGGTGGTGCAGTCGGTTAAGCGTCCGACTTCAGCCAGGTCACGATCTCGCGGTCCGTGAGTTCGAGCCCCGCGTCGGGCTCTGGGCTGATGGCTCAGAGCCTGGAGCCTGTTTCCGATTCTGTGTCTCCCTCTCTCTCTGCCCCTCCCCCGTTCATGCTCTGTCTCTCTCTGTCCCAAAAATAAAAATAAACGTTGAAAAAAAAATATTAAAAAAAAGAAAAACAGTTATCAACCGGTTAGTCTGGGTCCTCTGAGAAACAAACGAACATGCCAACATGCCGGGAGTTTTGCCCGTGAGGAATTGGGGGAGGGAGTGGGGTGGAGCCTGGACGGCAGTCAGACCCCAGCGAGGGAGAGAGGGAAGGAAGAGAAGCACCTAGAGGCCGGGCAGCAAGGCCTGGGGGAGGCCTCATGCCAGAGGAGGCCCCACTCTCCAGGGAGTGGGCCAGCCTTCAAGGCCCCCTCTGTCCTCCTTCCGTGGCAGGAGCGTCCCCTGCAGGCGGGGCCCCACAAGTGCAGCGTGGACTGCGGTAGTAGAAGCTGGCGGTCAGTCCAGCACCTTCCGCAGTTGGAGATGGGCTAGCATGTTCTCACAACGGCCACACAAACTATTAAATGATCTGTATGCAGTAACAGTAACAATATATGTGCTTTTCATTAACAGTGAAAGAGAGTCTAACAGCAGGCCCCATTGTTACCATACTTTCAAAATCATCACAAGCAAAAACAATATTTTGAGACACCTGCAGCAACTCTAATGTGATCTAAAAATAACCGAGATTTCCTCTGAGAGTAAAGTCACAGGCTTGGCTAGTACTACTAGGATTTGTTGTCTGCATTCATAATGGGAAGCAGTGGAAAAATCTGGTTAGGATGAAAAACTTTCTTCTCATTCAAGTTTACAGACCCCAGGACATTTCCTTTAATGACGAGAGGTCGCTTCCAGGGATGATTCAACATCATAGGGCAGCTCGACATCATCATCGGTTCCCACCCCAGCGGGCTGGCCGCTACTCTTGGCCACAATGTAGCTGCTAAGCTCTAGCTTCACCTCCTCACGCCTCCACTATTGCCACAGGATTGAAGGAACACCCTGGTCTTGTGTGTCCCTTTTGAAGAAGACACAAACTCCCCAGAGGTCACTGCAGTAGACTTCCCCTGGCATCCTGCTGGCCCTGCTTGAACCGGTCACATGGTGGGGGCATGGGACCACCGTGGGCATCAGACCCCGCAGAGGGCAGGGCCACCAGGAAGAGGTGATCCAAATGAGGTTCTGTTGGGAGCGCCTGGCTGGCTCAGTTGGTGGAACAGGTAATTCTTGATCTCAGGGTCGTGAATACAATGCCCACGATGGGTGTAGAGCTTACATTAAAAAACAAATACCCAAATGGGGTTCTGTTGGCAGAGAAAAAAGGGAATTTTTTTCCATACTTGGCTTTGCTGAGTGGACCACCAACTACATCTGTAACACCCAATGAATGCCACACAACGAATGCCTCATGAGAAATGATCCCCAGGGGCAGGGCATCGAGGGCCATGAGTGGCCACAGGTTCTAAATCTAAATATCTAAATCTAAATCTAAATATGGTTCATTCTAACAATCCGTTCATATATATATGTTTTTTTTACATTTATTTATTTTTGAGAGATAGAGCACAAGTGGGGGAGGGGCAGAGAGAGAAAGAGACACAGAATCCGAAGCAGGCTCCAGGCTCTGAGCAAGCGGTCAGCACAGAGCCCGACGCAGGGCTCAGACTCACAAACCGTGAGATCATGACCTGAGCTGAAGTTGGAGGCTTAACCGACTGAGCCACCCAGGCGCCCCAACTATCCATTCATATTATTTTCCAATTGAAAACATATCTTTTTATAAAAATAATATTTTACTCCCAGATTATCAAGTAAGATTGATAGTCCCAACAGTAGGACCATGTTGACCGTGGGGGTTGGGGGGGCGCCTGGGTGGCTCAGTCAGTTAAGCGTCTGACTTTGGCTCAGGTCATGATCTCACGGCTTGTGAGTTCGAGCCCTGCGTCGGGCTCTGTGCTGACAGCTCAGTGCCTGGATCCTGCTTCGGATTCTGTGTCTCCTTTTCTCTCTGCCCCTCCCCTACTTGTACTCCGTCTCTCTCTGTCTCTCAAAAATAAATAAATGTAAAAACAAAAAATAACTACCTGGGTTTGTCACCTACAGGCTGGGTAACCTTGAACAGAGTGCTTGGCCTTGTTCCTTGGTTTCCTTGGCTGCAAAAGGGGGATAATGTTAATGCCTCCACAGAAGATTCTTTGTAAAGCTTGAAGGAGCTCATGGGCATAAGTCTTTGTGCCTGGCACCCAGAAAACATCTGAGAAGTATTGGCTACCACTGTTAGAAACCATTCCCCTAAAGTCAGTGTGCTGGTCCTGTTCCCGCGCCCCAAAACTCAGTGGCTTGAAACGAAAATCCTGTCTTATTTATTAGCTCATGCTAGTTTGGGCAGCATTTGACAGGGAAGGCTCGTTGCTGTTTGAGCATCTACTGGGACAGCTCCCGTGAGGGCTGCGGGATTCTCTTCCGAGCTGGCTCCCTCACTGGGCTGGCAAGTCAGTGCTGGCTGTTGGCCGGGAGCTCAGCCAGGGTGGAGGGCTGGAAGACTCAGTTGCCCTCCGTATGGACCTCTCCATGTGACCTGAGCTTCCTCACGGCATGGTGGCTAGGTTCCAAGGGCAACCATCCCCAAAGAGAAAGCGGTGTGGAAGCTGTGTTGCCTTGGAGGACCCAGCACTGGAATCCACACAATGTCACTTCTGCCATATGCAATTAGTAGAGACAGTCCCAAATGCTGGCCCAGATTCGGGGCGGGACATTGAATTTACCTCTTGATGGAGGGTGGAGGTAGCAAGGTTCTGGGAAAACATATGGGAGTGGAAATATTTTTGTGATTGTTTTTGGAAACTACAGTCTGCTGGAGCTAGGGAGCAGGTGGTGGTTTCCAGCCTCAACAACCCTGATAGATCACCAAGCAGGAAGTTTACTTTTCACTCTGAGGATTATTCCCTTAGGAGGGCATCTCCCGGAACAGGCGTGTTTGCCAACATACTAGCACTGCTTCAAACAATAAAGGCATTTTATCACCTCATATAACAAGAAAGCCAGAGGTAGGAAGTTCCAGGTTTGGGGGATGTGCTCAGTGGTGCTGTGAAAAGACCACATTCCTTATCTTTCTCCTCTGTCATCACTCTGCATCCTCAGTGTATTGGCTTTCCTCCATCAGACTCGTCACCTCATTGGGGACGGTTATAGTCCTCACCTCCCCAGAGTGTAGCATTCAAAGAAAGGAAAGGAGGCAAACCTCTCTTTCTCTCTCTCTCTCCCTCCCTTCCTCTCTTGCTCCCTCCCTCTCTTTCTCCTCTTCCTCAACCCCAATGTATTTTTTTAAATGCTTGTTTATTTACTTCCCGAGAGGGAAGGAGGGGCAGAGAGGGAGAGAGAGAATCCCAAGCAGGCTCCGCTCTATCAGCAGAGCCTGATGCAGGGCTCGATCTCGCGAACCATGAGATCATGACCTGAGCTGAAATCAAGAGTCAGACACTTAACCAACTGAGGCACCCAGGCGCCCACCCCAATATTGTTAACAAGGAAAAAAAAATCGTTCTCAGAAGCCCCAAGGCCCCAAGCCGATGTCTCTTTGGGCCTCATTGACCAAAACTAGTCGCATGGTTCCCGTGAGCTGCATGGGAGGCTGACCACACAGGTATCTGGTCTTTCCAGCCTCCGTGTGAGAGCTGGGCTCTGCCGGCCAGAAAGAAGGAAGGGGAATGGCTACAGGGAAGGTGGGGGTGGGGGGGGGTCCTAGACCCAAAGGCAGGAGTCTTTAAAAAAAACTTCTTAATTGAAGTTTAGTGAAGAGAATATGCCCCAGTCACAGAGGCACAGCTTGGTCAATTTCACGAGGCAAGCACACTTGAGTAACGAGCACCCAGACTGCAATCAGGGCATTGCCAGCCCCTCAGCAGCTCCCCTCCAACCCTCTCCCACTCACTACCCCTCGGGTCCCTAACAGCATGGATTCATCATTTGTCTGCTTTCATACTTTGTGTAATTGGAATCACGTAGTATGGCTCCACTGCGTCCGCTTTCTCTCCCTCAACATCGTGTTCAGGCGACTCATCCACACTGACGCGGGTCGGTGCATTGTTCATCATCATTGTCGACACGATTCCGTTGAGTGCGTACTTGTCCATTTGGGAGTTTCAAGGTTGGAGCTATTGTGAATCGTGTGCTACACGTCCTGTACATGTCCACGGGTGCCCGGGTTTCTGCCAAGCAGGTGCCCCGGAGAGGAGTTTCTGGGTCAGAGCAGATGCCTATGTCCAGCTTTGGTGCACGCCCACCAGCAGTTGTGAGTTCCGGTTTCTCCACAGCCTCCCCAACACTTGCCGTTGTCGGTCTTTAGTTTTACCCACTCTCAGGGAGTATAGGGTGGCATCCTCTTGGGGTGTTCATTTGCATTTCCTTGAGGCTAATGAAGTTGAGTGACTTTTTCACTGTTTACATTGGGTCATCTTTTGTGAGGTGAATGTAAGTCTTGTGGGTAGCTGGGAACTGTGGGAAGCCCTTTATGCACACTATTGCTCTCCCAAATAGCTGTGCGCATGTGGCTTCCCCTGAAACGCTACCAGTACTCCCAGGTCTTGCGGGCACCCCATCTTCTGGGCGTACACAACCCTGAAACAGGCACACAGCACAGCAGGCAGAGCAGGGGCTGAGTTTCAGCTCCCACTGGCCCCATGACGGGGAGCCCTTGTGCAGTGGACAGCCTGCTCATCCATGCCCAACAGCCCTGCCTGCCCCTGCATTGTACAGAGAACATCACATTAACCAACTTGGCCCTGCTCCGAGAAGAACAGAGGGAAATGAGAGTTTGCATTACCTGGGTGCCTTAATGCCAGAGAAAAGACGCCTCGAGGGGATCTGCTCAGTGGCTGCAGATTACCCAAAGGGCTGCTCTGGGGCCCAGGGATCAGATTTGTTTTAGGAAGTCCTACAGGCCAGAGCCAGGCTGGCAAATTTTTAGCTCGACACAGGTTAGGCTGTGAAAGCTCCATGAGGTCTGGGTCACGGCTATAGCATAATGCCCAGCACACAGTAGTCACCTAATGGATATCTTTGGGATGACTGCTTCCTAGAGCGATCCTGCAACAAATGAGCTGCATCCGGAGGTAGGGGGAGGGTGGCGAGCTCCCTGGCAGGTGACCATCACAGAGGGATTTCTCAGGGGGGAGTAATGCCTTTGGTGCTGACTGCTCTGCATGATATTAAAGATCTTTCCAGCCCCTAGACTCTGTGAAGCCATGAATTATCCATGCTGGGATTCAGTAAAGGCAGACTGATCAGTATTAGCTGAAGCAAAACCTAATTAGGGAGGCAAATTGATTTCCAAAAAAAGAATTGGATGATGTGTTCCCAAGACTGTTAGAAATGGTTTTTTAATTGTCTGTTGTTTTGTATTATTCATGCCATTGTATGCCTTTGTGAGCGAAGTCGGCTTCTCTCTTTCCTCCCCCCCTTGCCTCCCTCCCACCCGCCAGCCAGGCTTAGTGCCTTCTCAGTGGCTGGCCCCATGGGGCTGGGCTGGGCCATTCCTCTGGAGAGAGCTGGAAGCCCATGGGAGAGATAGAGACAGAGAAATGGTGGGGAGGTGCCCCAGGCACAGGGGCCAACAAGGAACCACATAGAGCTGAGAGCAGACCTTTCTGCACTCACCCCCACCCCAGGTAGCCCGGTCGCAGGGAAAAGGCATTTTCCTCTTCCGGAGGCTGAAGGACATCATGGACTGGAGGAAGGTAAGCTTACCCCTCCCCCTTGCTCCGGAAATCTCCCTCTGCCCTTGCTGCCATGAGGGGCCCCTCCTTCCTTCCTCCAAAGCTTGAAGGGCTGGCAGCGAAGCTCTGCCCCTGGGAACGGAGTCTCTGAAGCCAGATTGCCTGGGCTCAAATCTTGATTTTGCCCTTTAAAAGCTGTGTGACCCTGGGCAAGATGCTTCTCCTCTCTGTGCCCAAGTAAATGGGGGAGAGTAGTAACAGTGCCTGCTGAGGACGAGTTACTATGCCTAAAACCTGAGAACGCTGCCTCTGTACCTGGGCCTCCTGCTCACCTGATTGGGGAGAGCTTGGCTGACTCTTCCTCCAAGTCCCAGGCCGAGCCTGAGGTAGCTCCCTCCCTCCCCCATGACCCATCCTTATCCCAGGATGCGGCGTAGTAGAAATCCCGCTTCCAATCCTGCCCCTGCCACTCAGCAGCTGTGTGATCTTGGGAAAATTGTTAAACCCCTCTGAACTTTAGAGATGGTGATGGTGCTACACAACCAGCACCTGCTGCGTGAGCAGGTGCTCAGTAAGTGAATTGCCTCCCTCCTCTGTGTGTCTGATTCCTTCCCATCAGGGCACCGCTGGGAAGAAGCTCACCAGCTCAGAGGCCCAGCCAGCCCGGAGCGCTGTCAATCCACCTGGAGGCCATGTGAGTACAGGTGCCAGGTGGCCCGGGGCCCAGGAAGGGAAGGCCTGGTTGCCTCTGTCTTGAAGCAGCTTGGCGGTGGAGGGGGAGGGGGCCGGGGGATGATAGCAGGTGTAGAAAATTCTGCCCTGGGGGCCAGAGACCCTGAGTTCCAGTGGCTCCCTGCCACCAGGCCCTCGTGTGACCTCACCAAGTATGCGCCACTCGCCTTTGGGCCTCAGTTTTCTCACATGGTTACCGTGACGGGGACAGCGGCTGAGAAGGGGCTTTGCAGACCATGGGGTGCTGTGCAGGTATGAGACAGAGCCTTGCTGGGCTGGCCAGGAAAGGATTCGCAGGCAGAGACGGGAGAGGAAAGTCCCCGGGCACCTGCGTGGCCCTCCAGGCAGCACGGACCAATGGAATTTTCTACAGAGGCGGAACGGTGTATGCCTGTGCTCTCCAGTACCGTGACCACTAGCTACGTGCTGACACTGAGCACCTGAAATGAAGCCGGTGTCCCTCAAGGACTGGATTTTAAATTGCTTTTCGTTCTTTTATCTACATGACATTTACCATCTTAACGACGTTTAAGCGTATAATTTAGCGGCACTAAGTGTATTCACATCATTGTACAACCACCACCACCATCCACCTCCAGAACTCTCGTCCGCTTCCAGAACTCTGTCCCCAGGAAACACTAACTCCCTGTTTCCCAGCAGCCCCCCCAACCCAGCCCCTGGCAGCCACTCTTCTACTTTCTGTCTTTGTGGATCTGACTCCTCCAGGGACCTCGTCTAAATGGACTCCTACAGTGTTTGTCCTTTTGTATCTGGCTTATTTCACTTAGCGTAATGGCTTCAAGGTTCATCCATGTGACAGCATTTAAATTCACTTATTTTTAAGCAGTTTAAATGTAAATAGACAGCACAGGTCTAGAGGTTAAACGCGGAAGCTCTGGGCCCAGCCTGCGTGTGGGTCCACGTCCCAGCTGTGCCACGGAGCAGCTGTGTGACCTTGGGCAAGTCGCTTCCCCTCTCTGTGCTTCAGTTTGCTCATCTGTAAAATGGGGGATAACGTTCGTCCTTCCCTGATAGGGTTGATTTAAAGACCAAACGAGGAGAGTGTCTAGCACGATGCCTCCTGCACAGGAAATGCTCCGTAGATGTTAATAATAGTTATTGTTACAACCAGGACGCAAGAAGTTCTGATGACCAGAAGGATGAAATCCCCGTGGAGAACTACGTAGCTCAGCGCTATATCGAAAACCCCTACCTGATAGGAGGTGAGATGGCGGTCTCTGCCCAGAACAGAGGGCCACTTGGCTCCTCTCACCGCTTCGGGCAACATCCTCCCTCCCCTCCCCCAGTGACTCTCTCGTGGCTTTCAACACCCCCAGATGCCAGTGACCTCCCTGTCTCCAGCCAGGACCTCACCCCGGCAGCCCGGATCCTGATGTCCCACCGACCCTTGGGTACCTCCCGGCAGCTCACACCCAACATGCCTAAGATCCAACCCTCGCCCTCCCGCTGCCATATGGCTCATTCCCCAGCCTCCCCGTCGGGATACAGCCCCTCCAGCCCCTGGTTGCTAAGCCAGAGGTCGGAGACCGTTGTGGGTGTGTTTCTCTCTTCCCCTCCCATGTCCGACCTCCATCAAGCTCCCACGCAGCTCTTGAATCCATCTGACCCCCTCCATCCTGGTTCTGGCCACTGTCCCCTCCCATCCTCACTGATGCCCGCTGCTACTCTGGTCCCCTATGCTCCACTCCAGCACAGTACCCAGGGGGACAAGATCCCCTCAGTGGCTTCCCATGGTTGCTAAAACAGAATCCAAATATTGCACGTGAGCTGGCCCCTGCTGACCTCACTGACCTCGTCTCCTTCCACTCTGCCCTTGGACCGCGCCCTTTGCTCAGGCAGTCCCTCCTGCCCCAAGGCCCGCCCCCTCCAGGCTGCGGGGCACCTCTCTTCCTCTAGGCCACCACTTCTCCACGAAGCCTTCCTTGATCCCCTGTCTCCAGCCTTTCCCCCACATTAACCACCTCCCCTCCTCGTTACCTTCTCCTTGTACCTCTTGTGCTTTTATTGGCATTCACCTCTGCCTGTCCACTGCTCTAACCCCCAAACCTACCATGCTGCCTGGGACACGGTATTTGTTGCATGAATTCTTTCCTTGCCTGACAGGCCGCAAGTTTGACCTGCGCGTCTACGTGCTGGTGATGTCGGTGAGTAGCTAAGATAGGGCCCTCCTCCAGCAGCAGGTAAGGAAGAGCTGGGCCAGGAGACAGGGGGCAGAAGCCATTCTGGGGGGTGCCTATGTGAGCCTGCCTGGGAGAGCCCAGGGGGCGTCTGAGGGTAAGGCGGGGGCACGTAAACAGATCCCATTTCTGCCATCTCAGAGACCCGAGTCTGGATTTGCCGTCCGCCTGTCCTTTATTCACTCAGCCATTCGTGGTAACCGCAGCTGACCTTTACCGAGCACCTCCTAAGTACCAAACCCCGGTATTCAGCAGGTTTTACTACGTTTGGTCCTCCTAACGACCAGGGAGGCGGGTTCTATTATTATCCTCATGTTACAGATGAGGAAACAGAATCAGAGGGGGTTGAGTGGCTTACCCGAGGTCACGCACAGGTGACGGACAGACCTGGGCTCCCAATCCAGGCGGCCTAGTGCCAGAGTCTACTCTCAGACAAGGAGCTGCCATACCGCCTCTCCCCACCCATTCGTTCAGCAACCGTTCAAACCTTCGTGAGGTGCTCAATGTGGGGCATGAGGACATAGGGGCGTGGGAGGCGGGCTCAGCCCCTGGGCTCCTGGAGCTGAGCGTCTGGTGGGGAACGTGGACACACCCGGAAGGGTGTCGCGCGTGGTAGCGGAGCAGAGAAGAGTCTCGTTCATTCAGTTCCCTTCTGCGTCTTCTCCCTGCCCCTGACACCAGGGAGGGAGGGGGTGGAATCAGAGGAGGCTGTTTGGACGGATTCTTGAGGGGTGATGTGAGAAGGTAGGAAGGAAGGGCACTCCAGGTGGAAGAAACGGCGGGTGCAAAAGCTAGGAGGGGCAGATTGCTCGTATTCACCCCCCTCCCCTTCCTCTCCCTCCTTTCCCTCCTCGACACAGTACATCCCGCTGCGGGCCTGGCTGTACCGGGACGGCTTCGCCCGATTCTCCAACACCCGCTTCACACTGAGCAGCATCGATGACCAGTGTATCCTCGGATCCCGTCTGCCCAGCCCCCTTGCGCCCTGCCCCTCCCCATCCCCCCAGCTGGTCAGGGAGAGCTTCTTCATTCCACCGAGTCCCAAGCTGCGGTCTCGGCACAGGAGATACAGCAGTGGACAAAACGGGCCTGGTCCCTCCCTCCGGGAGCTGGCAGTCTTGTGGGGGTGGGGGAACCCCCGGTGATCCCAGGGGAGCAGCCCCACTCTGCTCAGAGCAGCTCACCCCAAACTTCTCTGCTCGCTCCACACTGACTCACATTCACAGGATGGGAGAGCTCGAGCTCCTTTGGAGAATGTTTGCATCCTTCCGTGTGCCTAGACATTGGCTCACACATTCACTCAAACACAATGCCCTCTTCACCCATCAAACTGGCAGAGACCAAAAATATGATCACACACTATGCTGGCGAGGCTGGGGGAATACGTGTGTCGCTGGTGGCGTGTAAGTGGGTACAACCACTCCAGAGGCAATCTGGCAAATGTCTATCAAAAGACAAAAGCACATACCCTCTGACCCAGCAAATTCCCTTCTGAGAATTTACCCGACATGTACACTCACAACATAGGAAAAGAGAGGTTTAAAGGCAATGCACTGCTCAGCCTTGTTTGTGAGAGAGAGAGAGAAAAAAAGGAAATAAAACAAACTGCTCATTTACATGATGGATTACTGTGCAGCTGTTAAAAAGGAATGGGGCCGTGCTTTATGTACAGATATGAAATAATCCCTGTGACGTATTGTTAATTGGAAAAGAACAAAGTATAGAACTCTGAAAAGTATGCTTCCATTCACATTACAAATTATATCTCTGTATATGTTTGTATCCATGCGCAGACATCTCTAGAAGGAAGTATAAGAAATTGGGAATGGAAGTTGCCTTTGGGATGAGAACTGGGCGGGTGGGAACAGGGGTGGGGAGGAGATAGTTCCTCAGGCACATTTTGATGCCTTTTGACTTTTGAACCACGTGAGTGTATTATCTGGTTAGAATACTGACATCAAAAATAATGTTTCTAAGATTTTTAGATGTGGGGCGCCGGGGTGGCTCAGTCGGTTAAGCGTCCAACTTCGGCTCAGGTTATGGTCTCATGGTTCATGGGTTCAAGCCCCGCGTCGAGCTCTGTGCTGACAGCTCAGAGCCTGCAGCCTGCTTCGGATTCTGTGTCTTCCTCACTCTCTGCCCCTCCCGACTCATGCTCTGTCTCTCAAAAATAAATAAACATAAGATTTTTAGACATGAGCATCAGAAGCAAAGAGGCCGGCAATCCAGAAATGGAGAGATGATAAATCAGCAGGACTGGATTACCTGCCTGTGGGGGAGAAGGCTACGGAAGGTGCTGCTGCTGCTGCTGCTTGGACAACACAGCTAATGCTTCCAGCCAGTTCCACCCCCTGCCTTAATTTGGTCTCTCGATTATGTGTCTGTCCCGAGCTCATGCACATGCGTCGCCTGCATGTTAGAATGGGAGTTGGCCCTGCTGAGTATTTCCAACAATTTCCCCCCCTATTTTTCCAAGTCCAGCATTTTTTTAATTTTTTATTAAAAAAAATTTTTTAACGTTTATTTATTATTGAGAGAGAGAGACAGAACATGAGCAGGGGAGGGGCAGAGAGAGGGGGAGACGCAGAATCTACAGCAGGCTCCAGGCTCTGAGCTGTCAGCACAGAGCCCGACATGGGGCTCGAACTCATGAACCGTGAGATCATGACCTGAGCCGAAGTTGGACGCTTAACCGACTGAGCCACCCAGGCGCCCCAACGCTAGCATTTTTAGTATGTGTGTTTAATTATGTGATTCTAGCAAGCATTTAACATATGCAAGTCATCATTTATTGTAGTTTTATATTTTGGCCGCCATGTGTTTTGTTAAAATTAAATGACATGCGTAAAACCCTTAGGACAGTGCCCGGCACAAAGTGAGCGTTCAGCACACGTTAGTGGTCCCCTGTTCCCTACTTAAAAGTGCTTGTATATCTCGGGTCATGGCGCCTTGTTAAACAGACCCCGGCTTTCCCAGGACTAGTTTCTAGTGAACAAGCCTTTGCTGTTTTCACAGTGAGTCAATACACATGATGTTCCACAACTTCTTTTAATTGTTTTTAATTTTCAAACGTTGAAATATTTAAAATATATACAAAAATGCAGAAAAAAGACTATAAGAGAAATCCAGGCATCCACCACCCAGATTTAGCAGATATTAATATTTTGCTGTATGTGGTTCGTATATTACACACCAACTTTTAAAATAATAAAGCAGGGGCGCCTGGGTGGCTCAGTCGGTTAAGTGTCCGACTTCAGCTCGGGTCACGATCTCGCGGTCCGTGAGTTCGAGCCCCGCGTCGGACTCTGGGCTGATGGCTCAGAGCCTGGAGCCTGCTTCCAATTCTGTGTCTCCCTCTCTCTCTGCCCCTCCCCCGTTCATGCTCTGTCTCTCTCTGTCTCAAAAATAAATAAACGTTAAAAAAAATTAAAAAATAATAATAATAAAGCAACTTTGGATCATAAAGTAATAAGACATATTTTAACCTGACCTTAAATATACAGATTTACATTTTTTAAATGTTTTTTTCCTTTTATTTTTTTAATTTACGTCCAAGTTAGTTAGCATATGGTGCAACAATGATTTCAGGAGTAGATTCCTTAATGCCCCTTACCCATTTAGCCCACCCCCGTCCCACAACCCCTCCAGTAACCCTCTGTTCTCCATATTTAAGAGTTAGAGATTTATATTTTTATATATAGTTCACATACAGTTATTCAAATATATATGCATGTATGTGCACACACAAAATATAAAAATAATGACCTCAGCACTGTAACAATAAATAGAAACAAGTTAAAACACCCTTGAAGGATGGCAAAATGAATGATAAAACATCTACATGCTATTGTACAGCTGTTATAATGAGGCCAATTAAAATATCATGGAAAGGTATCTAAGACAGACTATTAAAATGAAAAACAACATACAGGTATGGATCTGGTGTGTTTATAATCCTAGTTTTGCTCTTAAGGAAATATGTTTCTATTCAGAAGAAAGTCAGAAAGGATGTTCACTAATTTATAAACTCTGAACACCAAGGAGGATTAGAATCAGGCCAGGAACGTTTATTTTCACCTTTACACGTTTTCCTATATTATGAATTGTTTTTACAACCATTATGTATTACTTTAATAATAAAAATAATAAAACACTTAAAGAGTATAGTTTTCACAATATAAGTAGTAAAGCCGTTTAAAGGCAAATCAGAAAATTCAGAAAATGTACAAAAAGGAAAAACAGAAAAGAAAAGAAACCTTCTGTGTTCTTATTTTCTAGAGACAATTACTTACCCTGACGTATTTTCTCCCAGGTTCGTTTGTACAGTTTGTTGTTGCATTTTATAAAGGAGTGATCTCAACTGTATAAACATAACTTTTTTTCACTACACATATCAGTATTTTCCTGTAGACATTTTTTATTAGTTATAAAGTATCCCACCGAGTAGACTTATTGGTTTATTAATCTTCCACCCTGCAGGCATTTAGAAAGTATTCTGCTTCCTCCAATTATGACACACAATGCTGGAAAGAAACATATTTTTCATAAATCTTTTACCATATTTAATCTTTCCTTCAGACGACATTGCAGAGGTGTAAGTACTGGGTCAAGGGTATATGGGCCAGATTGTTTTACAGAAGGTTCTTTTGTATTTTTATTACCCTTCCATTGACAGGGCCCATTTTATCCCAGCTCTCCATGCTGAAGACAATCATTTGATTTTATTTTTTCAAACAGTTTGGAACTTAAAAAAAAAAAAGTTTATTTATTTAGAGCGCACATCAGCGGGGGAAGGGCAGAGAGAGAGAGGGAGAGAGAAAAACCCAAGCAGGCTCCGAGTTGTCCGTGCAGAGCACGACACTGGGCATGATCCCACGAACCGTGAAATCATGACCTGAGCTGAAATCAAGTCGGATGCTCAGCCGACTGAGCCACCCAGGCGCCCCTGAAGACAATCATTTAAAAAAGACTTTTCTGGGGCGCCTGGGTGGCTCAGTCGGTTGAGCATCCAACTTCGGCTCAGGTCATGATCTCGCGGTTCGTGAGTTCGAGCCCCACATCGGGCTCTGTGCTGATGGCTCGGAGCCTGGAGCCTGCTTCAGATTCTGTGTCTCCCTCTCTCTCTCCCCCTCCCCCGCTCGTGTTCTGTCTCTCTCAAAAGTAAATGAACATTAAAAAAATTTTTTTAAAGACATTTCTAAAACAATTAGCACCCGTAGATGAAGCCTATATGGGCATTCATTACACTTGCAATGATTCTGTGAGTTTTGAGTTTTTCCAAATAAAAAGGTTAAAAAATATGTAACTGACTTAATGGGGAAGCAGGGTTTTGCCTTAGAATTTGCATTTCTTCCAATTTGTACTTCTTCCTCATTTACATCCCTTTATTTATTGCTTTTTAATTGTTTTTTAATGTTTATTTAGTTTTGGGAGAGAAACAGAGCGCGAGCAGGGGAGGGGCAGAGAGAGAGGGAGACACAGAATCTGAAGCAGCTCCAGGCTCCAAGCAGTCAGCACAGAGCCTGATGCGGGGCTTGAACTCATAAACCATGAGATCCTGACCTGATCTCGTGAAGTCAGATGCTTAACCAACTGAGCCACTCGGGCGCCACCCCTCCCCTCCATTTACATCCCTTTAAAATTATGTATCTTCTATTACTAGAAACATCAGGCATTTTCCCAGATGGTCTTTTAGCAGTTATGTTTTCCCTGATGTTTTCATACCCCTATATCTATGTATCTATTAGGGTCATAAATTTTTATTGTTAACAATTTATGTGGGATTTTCATGTGATAAAAACATTAGTCTGTCACATTTGCTACAAATCTTTTATCTAGTCATGCTTGCTTTTCATTCTTGCCCTGATATCTGATTATTTTTATTTTTACATGGTTGGCTCTGTTCATCCACTGACTTCCTCTGTGATTTCTATTATCGTTTTTAAGCTAAAAAAAAATCCTGCTGAAAGATTTCATAACTAATCAACCCCACTTCTGTCCAGATTGGTTTTGATTGTTTGCTTACTCTTTGCCCGTTTCCCCCACCTAAGTCCCCCCACTTAATAGGGCTCAGGGGTTAAGTGACTTGCTCAGGGGCACACAGCCAGTAAAAGGCGCAGGTGGGATTTGAACCCAGGCCCATCTGAACTCAAGGCCCACATATGTGACGTCTGGGCCGTTGTGGCACCTTCCTCATCAATGTGCAAGCACAAGTCTTAGTCTGATCTCTGGGGGTTCCATGGAACAGGGCTCACCCTTCTTGTTCACACTTGTCCTTGACCACCTACCTCTCCCAGATGTTCACCTCACCAATGTCGCTGTGCAAAAGACCTCTCCTGACTACCATCCAAAGAAGGTGAGGAAGCTGTGCTTCTGGCCTCCAGAGCCAGCCTTTTGGGACTGGGTTGGGGTGAGCAGATGGTGTGCCACGGAGCCCAGGACAGGCCAGTCTTGGGCTCATAGTTCCACTTCATCAGTGAGGTCAAGACCACCCTTCCCACTTGCAGGACCCAGGACAAGAGTACAGAAGGAGGCCCACACATTGTGTGTCTGAATATTTAAAAGTTATGAATCAAAGACACACACCCTGTAACAAAATGTGTTCTATCCTCCTACCTTGAAAGTATTTTCTTTCTTCTTTCTTTCTTTCTTTCCCTTCCTTCCTCCCTCCTTTTCTTTTCTTTCTTTCTTTCTTTCTTTCTTTCTTTCTTTCTTTCTTCTTTCTTTCTTTCATTTCCCTTCCTTCCTTCCTTTCTTTTCTTTCTTTCTTTCTTTCTTTTCCTTTCTTTCTCTTTCTTTTTTCTCTCTCTTTTTCTTTCTTTCATCTATCTATCTATCTATCTATCATCCATCCATCCATTTATCTATCTAATAACCTACAAGGCCAAGTTCGAATTTAGAATTCTCAGGCTTCTCAGAGTTAAGAGCCAGAACAGAGGGGCACAGGGAGAGCTGGCTCCCAGCTCACACCCGCTCCCGTCTTTTCCCTCCCCCAGCTCCATCCTACACAGTGGGGGCCTCCTGCATATACGTACCCCTAGCCCCCCGAAAACAGTAACCAGTTGGTCATCTTTGGGCCTCAGGGTACACCCATGGTCAGTGCAGTCTGTGCCCAGGAAGGCAGGCCCAGGGAAGAAACCTGTGCGGGGTGTTGGGGCGGCGACTTCCAGGAGACTGGGGACCCAGGCTGTGCTCTAGAAAGAAGCACAGGCTCTGGGAGGGCACATCCACCCCTTCCCCTGAGCATGCAGTAGCTTTGCCCTGCAAGAGGGACAAACTCAGAGTCCTCCTAATCACAGGACCCTGGTGGGAGCCTCTTGTCGAAACCCAAGGCCCGTGCTGATGGTGACTGTTGGAGGGTCCCGGCCGGCCAGGTCCCAGTTAACGAACGCTCCCTCTCCCCCCCCTCCCTGGGTGCTTGGGGCCCCAGGGCTGCAAGTGGATGATCCAGCGCTTCCGCCAGTACCTGGCGTCCAAGCATGGGCCGGAGGCGGTGGAGACGCTCTTCAGCGACATGGACAACATCTTCATCAGGAGCCTGCAGAGCGTGCAGAAGGTGATCATCAGCGACAAGCACTGCTTTGAGCTGTACGGCTATGACATCCTCATAGACCAGGACCTCAAACCGTAAGTGGGTGGGCCGGCAGCCCGGAGAACGGTGGGGGAGGGGGGTACGTTTCACACACTCTGCACCCAGACGGCCCGGTGTGGTCTCTGCCGCTTCCTGGTTGGACGCACTTCCTAGTTTTGTGACTCAGTTTGCCTATCTGTAAAATGGACATTGTGCTTATAGAATTATTATGAGGGATAAATGAGGTATTGTCTGTAAAGCACCAAACCCCGTGCCTGGCACTAAAAGACCTTTCCTGAACATCTGCTGAGTCAGCAATCCTTCCCGAGTACCAGGCAAGAAACTTCTCTGTAAACCCTGCTGATCTCAGGATGCAAAGTGCCGTGTAAGGGAATATTGTTACCATGTCACTTCCTGTTAAGAATGTGGTGCATTCATGGGCCGCCTGGGTGGCTCAGTCAGTTGAGCGTCCAACTTTGGCTCAGGTCATGATTTCACGGTTTGTGAGTTCCAGCCCCGTGTCGGGCTCTTGCTGACAGCCTGGAGCCTGCTTTGGATTCTGTGTCTCCCTCTCTCTGCCCCTCCCTGCTCACGCTCTGTCTGTCTCTCAAAAATAAATAAACATTAAAAAAAAAAAAAAAAAGGAATTTGGTGCGCTCCCACAGTCCCCACAGAGGAGGTTGAGCTGATGAGGAAGACAAGCCTGAGGTGGCAGGGACCATCGTGATGGCCGTCATGTGATACAACAGGACACAGAAGCCCAGTGGGTTTGTTCTGGGCGCTTGGGGTTACACATTAAGTCAAAGGCAGAGCCAGGCCCAGGGTCATAATTCCTGGGCTGAGCTACTCCCTGCCTGCACTGCGGCTCCCGAGCTCCTTCCCCAGGGTCACTGGATAGGTGCTGAGGGCTTTCCGAGCCAGCAGTTGGAGCTCTAGACTGATACCTATGTCAGACCCAGCTTCAAGGAAACAGGGTTCGGGTGCCAGCGGGTCTCTCCTTTGCCCCCTGCTACAAGATGTGGCTGCGGGTATTAAAGTGGACACTGATGGGGAAACAAGCTTGGGGATGGGAGGGGGGCCCGAGTCTGCCACTCACCTGCCGGATGGGTCCTTCCCTGTCTGTGCCCCAGGTTCTTGTCTGTAAATGACCGGATTTGCACAAAACAAGAGTTTGCAAGCTCTAGGCCCTTGGGCTGCTTTTGGCCACAGACGCTTCAATTTTGGAGTTCAAATTATGTTCCTTGTAAATTCATTTGAGCATCTCGAAAAACTGGGAGATGTTTACACAACAGTCTGGATGTTCGCCTTTTCTGGAAAACTCAGAACCCTGGGCTCACACTCCCACAGGGTGACAGTCTCCTGGAGGGGCCACCGCTTTAGAGTGGAATGTTCTTCCCGGTTCACCGCTCTCCACCCCTCCCAGCTCCTGCCGTCCTCAGCGGCCATTGCCCACACACGCAAAAGTTCACTAGGAAACGGGACTTTGTCTTGTATTCACAGCTCTAGTGGGAGAAGGAAGAGCAATACGAGGGCACCAAGATCATTCCACCCCCTCCAGCTTGCCTCGTTTGGGTACCACCTGGCCCCAGTGGGGATTTCAAGTTTGTGACAATTGTTTTCAAAAAGTTTTAGCCACTGAAACCTTTCTTCTAGTGGAAAAATGGAGATAGCAACCTTGGTTGAATTGAGGGTTGGGCCCAGGCACCCCATCTAGCCTCTCCATGAAATTCCAGGGTCCCCAGGGACCAGGCAACCCTAAGGCTCTCCATTCCCCTCCTTCCCCAGGTGGCTCCTGGAGGTCAACGCATCCCCATCGCTGACAGCCAGCAGCCAGGAGGACTATGAGCTCAAGACCTGCCTTCTGGAAGATACCCTGCACGTCGTGGACATGGAGGCCAGGTGAGGGAAGGCAGCCCCGCTCAGGCACCCCTGTATGTGACAGTTGGAGCTCCCATCAAGGAAGACAGAGAACTCAGAACCCTGGGACTTGAGTGGCCCTTAGAGATGGTTCGGGCCTGCTCACCGTTTTACAGATGGACAAACTGAGATGTCCACACAGGGTGGGATCCTGGTCCAAGGACTCAGCCCTTTTGAGGCACAGCAGGGCCAACTATATAGCCTTCTGAGATTCAGTCCAGCAGGATTTCCATGAGACCCTGGACTTCACCTGTCTAAGCCTGTTTTCTGGTCTGTAAAATGGGAAACCTCATGTTAACCCCCAGGATTGTTAAATTAATCTACTAAGATAATTTATTATAAAGTGCCTTGCTCATAGTAAGTGCTCAATAAGAGACTATCTACTGTTATTTTTTAAAATGTTTTTATTTATTTTTGAGACAGAGAGAGACAGAGCATGAGCAGGGGGAGGGGCAGAGAGAGAGGGAGACACAGAATCCAAAGCAGGCTCCAGGCTCTGAGCTGTCAGCACAGAGCCTGACACGGGGCTTGAACCCACAAACCATGAGATCATGACTTGTGCCAAAGTCAGAAGCTTAACCGACTGAGCCACTCAGGCGCCCTGAGACTATCTACTGTCATAACGATGCGCATATGATGGGAAAACCCAGGGTCTGACTTCAGGAATGGCTGAATCCAGGTGCTCAGTCAGTATTGGTTGATTCCCTTTCTTTCCCTTTCTCCTTCTCCGTGACCCACCTCTTTCCTGTGTATTAGCTTTTTCCCAATTATTCCAGCAAAAGTTTGAGGGCTAACTCTCATTCTTATTGGTGGGGATTATGTCAATGCCTATCTCTGAACCAATCATTGTGACTCTGATTGACTGGGCCTACATGTTGTGCCCATCTCCCAGGGGAATAGGATCAGCCCTGAGCTGAGCCATGTGAGTGAGAGAGGGAGGAGTGGTTCTCAAAAAAACCCAAGGTACTCTTAGGCTGAAAGAAGCTGAAATGGGTGCTGAGCAGGTAGAACCTCAAGTGTCCTCTGTATCTGCCATCATTCATTCAATCAACAAACATTTGAGCTCCTACTATGTGCCAAGACCTGTGCCCCACACCGGGGACACAGTAAAGGACACAACAGACCTAGTTCCTGCCTTCCTGGAGTTTATAGTCTGGGAAGGACAGCAGACTTTAAGTATAAGTAGGTTCATGTTACCAAGGGCAAGGGTGGGAGCCTGGGGACAATCTGGGAGACGACCCCTCTGAAACCTGGGAAATTGGTGAACAAAAGAAGAAATGCTGACAGCGTGGGCACGTGCAGGGTGCCGGGAGGGATCAGGAGCCTGGCCTGGGTCTTAGGGCTTCACCAGGTGCACCTGCATTAGCCCCTTGTATCTCCTGCCCATCTAGGCTCACAGGAAGGGAGAAGCGAGTGGGAGGCTTTGACCTCATGTGGAATGATGGCCCTGTCAGCCGAGAAGAGGGGGCTCCTGACCTGTCGGGGATGGGGAATTTTGTGACCAACACACACCTTGGTAAGTGGGGCCAGGTGGGGAGTGGGCACGGGGGATGTGTCATGAGAGGAGCCAGGTAGTCTAGGAGGCAGCTTGGCATGGCGGTTAGACCGTTTTAATTTGATCTACAATTTACCAGCTGTGTGACCTTGGGCAAGGGACTTAACCTCTCTGTTCCTCATCTGTAAAATGGAGACAAAAGAGTTTTTATCTCAGCATATGCCTAGAACGCCACCTGGCACATGGCAAGAGATATTATTCATCTATCAGGAGGTGGATTGCAAAAGGCTTAGGTGGAAAAGAACTCCAAAAATGTACAATGTGGTAAAAGAAATTAAGGACTTCAGGGCTTGACTTTAAACTTGGTTTTTAAAAAGTGAAAATTTTTCTTGATTATAAAAATTATTCACTCATTGTAGAGTATTTGAAAACTAAAAGGGAATAAAAAACCATCCAGACATAACCAGCTTCAACAATCTGTTGTATTTCCTTCCAGTTTTTCAAAAATGCCTATATTTATACTTTTTTCTTTACAACATTGGCATTGGGCTGGAGTTTTGAGTCCCACTTTTCCACATAGTATATTCCATGTCATTCAACAATACTAATAAGAGTCTCTCTTTTGGAAACACTTTTTGGCCAGGTCCAAGCTTTACGTACATCATTTCATTTTTAGGCAGCTTGTATCGTTTTATAGATGGAGAAATGGTCTCCAGGTGTTACACAACTTGCTGAAGGTCCCAGTTATAAGTGATGAGGAGTTGAACTCCAATCCCTCTGACTCTAAAACCTGAATGCTTGGGTGCTAGAAAATTCTATCCCTTAGCACAATTAAAAACAAAATTACTCTACAGCTGTAAAATATTCCAGCTTGTATATAGGTCAACCTTACTAAATCAATTTCTCATAATTGAACATTTGGTATGATTCCAATTTTTTTCTTTTATAAGTAATGCCGTGCTGTGATGAACATCTTCTCACATCAAGCTCAGCTGAAATTCTGGCTATTTCTTTAGGACAGATTCCTAGAAGTAGAAGTACTGGGTCAAAGGGATGGACTTATTACAGCCAAATTGCTTTTTAGAAAGAGTACACAGATTTGCCTGCTCTGAATAAAACACACACACGCACACGCACACACACACGCACACACACAACACCACAGAAAACCTTTGTCAACTAGATAGGTAAAAAAGTAGATTTGTTTTTATGTGCATTCTGTTGATTATTGGTTATGTTGCAGAGTTTTTCAATTCGTATTTCTTCTTTTGTAAGCTGTCCATAGTCTTTATGCAGTTTTCAGTGCCTTGTTCTCTAAATTTATAAAGGCCTTGGATATCAATACATTGATGACATTAACCCTCTGTCAAATGTATTTATAAATATTTTCCTGAATTTGTTATTTGCTTTTTAAATTTTATTAAAGTGGCTTTTTTTTTTTTTTAATTTTTTTTTTTTTCCAACGTTTATTTATTTTTGGGACAGAGAGAGACAGAGCATGAACGGGGGAGGGGCAGAGAGAGAAGGAGACACAGAATCGGAAACAGGCTCCAGGCTCCGAGCCGTCAGCCCAGAGCCCGACGCGGGGCTCGAACTCCCGGACCGCGAGATCGTGACCTGGCCGAAGTCGGACGCTTAACCGACTGCGCCACCCAGGCGCCCCAAAGTGGCTTTTTTTTTTAATGAAAAGAAGTTTTAAATCTTTTTTTAGGGTTTGATAGGATTTAGGATTGAGTTTGGCTGCCAGCAACTGAAAAGCCAAATAGTTACACAGAAAGGGAATGATCTGTTTTGAGCCACAAGATATCTTGGGGTAGGTGACAGGGCTGACACAATGGATGCAAAATGCCCCCAGAGACCCAGCGCTTTCTCCTCTCCACTTGGCTACACTTAGTGGGTTGCCTTGGTGCTCATGCTTGTTGCCTCATGGTTGCAATATGGCTGCTCCTACTCCAGACACTGTGTCCTCGTCCCAGGCAGGAAGAAGCAGGAAGGCCCAAGGGCCAAGGCTTTTCCTTCAAGATTTGACTCTTTATTCCAAAAGGGAAACCCTCCCAGGGCTGACATCTTACTGGCAAGAACTGGGTCCCATGGCCACCCCAGCTGCAAGGAAGCCTGCAGTGTCGATTAATTTGCTTGAGAAAGGAGAGGAGAGGGGATTTATGAAAGGCTTTTCTACAGCAGTGCTACCTTGTGTTGTTGCAAGATGACTCTACAGAGCTTTCAAGCTTTGATGTGCATATATATAATCATCTGGAAATTTTGTTAAAATGCAGATTACGATTCAGTAGGTCTGGGATGCGGGCCTAACACTCTGCCTTTCTAACAAGCTCCCAGGTGATGCTCTCCTAGTTGACTGTTGCTATGTAACAAACAAACTCTCCCCAAACCTAGAGGCTTAAAACAACTTCTGTCCCATTTGCTGATTCTTCAGGTCTCGCCTGGGGTCATTCATAAGGCTGCAGGCACCTGGCCGATTCACTGAGACACAAGGCCTAGAGACAAGGCCTAGACACCGAGCCTCATTCGCACGGGTGGTGGTTGTGATGCTGTCAGCGGGGCCTCTCTTTCCAGGTGGCCACTCATCCTCCAGCAGCCCAGCCCTGGCTTCTTCCCATGGTAGTCTCACGTTCCAAGAAGGCGGGAGACCTAGCAAAGCCCCCTGAGGCCTAGGCTCAGAAGTCCCACGGTGTAGTGTCATTCCGTCACAATCCATTAGTCAAAGCTGCTCTAGCCCAGATTCACAGGGCAAGGAAATGGAGCCCTCCACTGGGTCAAGGAGCAGCAGTCACCTTGCAGGAAGGCGTGCGTATAGGAATGGAAGGAGTTGTTGCAGCCATCTTTGGCAACCATCTGCCTCAGATATTAATGCTGCTTATCCCTGGACCCTGTCTGAGTCGCAAAGATGCAGAACAGCGGCTCTCCATCTTGGCCGCTATAGGAATTATGCTGGAGCTTTCAAAAGTACTAATGTCTGCTGAAGGTAAAGATACAGTTGATCTGGGCCTCAGGAGTTTTAAAAGGTCCCAGCTGACTAAAGCACAGCCTAGTTGAGAGCCCCTGCTTTAGAAGTCTCTAGAATAATCCCCAAGTCTCCAGTCGAGCGTCTGGGTGCGAGCACGAGAGAAGCTGGTCGAGGTGGGAAGAGCCTGGATGAAATGAAGGATTGAAGGGTCTCCGGGTGAAAAGATCAGCAGGCAACTCAGAGAGGAGTCTAGAAGTCCAACAAGAGGCTTGCATTGGACACAAAGATTTGGGAGTTATGAAGGAACCAGGTAGTTCCGTGGAACTCACTTTGGAAAACCCTGGGGACGCATATAGTGGGCCTCAGCTCAGTGAAGCCTTGATGATCAGTTGAGTACCCAGGAGGCTCTGGGGTGCTGAGAGGGCAGATGCCTCCAGGTCGGTGGATGGCCTGTGGCCACAGCGATGCAGTCATTCAGCCAGCATCTGTGAGCGCCATCAGTGTGCCTGGCACAGCTAAAGGACCATGGTGCTGCCTCACAGACCAGCCGTGAGAACAAACGAGAAGCGGGTAACGCCGTGAAGGTGCTGAGAGGAGGTGTCTCAGAAGCTCCTGTCGGCCTCTCAGCATGGATTGCCTGGGACACCCTTCCAGGAGTAGGGGCCACTTGCGGGGAAAATTCCTCTCTTAACCACTTGTGCCTGCCATATGGGGTTGGGTAAGGACGGGAAGGAAGCTAACGTTTAACCTGTTAGGTACCAGGCACTATGCTAGCTTGCAATGTTTTCACCAAGCGAAGCCAAGAGGAAAGGTAGTGTGGGGTGGTGGTTAAGAGCGTGGTCTGTCTGTGCTGACAGTGCAGGGCCTGCTTGGGATTCTCTCTCTCTCTCTCTCTCTCTCTCTCTCTCTCTCTCTCCGCCTCTCTCTCTCTCTGCCCCTCCCCTGCTCACACTCTCTCTCAAAATTAAAAAAAAAAAAAAAAAAAGAGCTTGGCCTCTGGAGCTAGATCTGGGTTCGAGTCTCAGTTCTGCTACTTGCGGTATGATTCGAAGCAAATTTCTTAACCTGTCTGAAACTCAGTTTTCTTCTACATGTCATTCCTGTGAAAGCTCAGCAAGTTCATCCGCATTCAGCACCGGGGTTGAATGTTACCTTTTTCTGGTGATCCTTACATTCAGTCCACAAAGCAGGTATCCTGGTTGATCGATGAGAAAACTATGCTCAACAGGGGAGAATGATCTGCTTGAGGACGTGCAGTTCAGGAGTGGAGTCGGGACGAAAAACACAGGGAAAAACACAGGCCATCCGGGGTTGCACGGCTCCTGCGGGCCCTCCCTCTTCCAGGAAGTGGGAGCACAGGCCCCTCCACCCCCCCCATGTCTCCTCTACCAAGGACAGGCCATCCCAGCTAACACTCCATTTCCCTTCCAGGCTGTGTCAACGATCGGAAAAAACAGCTGAGGCAACTGTTCCGCTCCCTTCAAAGCCAGAAGAAAGCCTCCAGTTAGTCCCCGCGGTGGGGAGGAAAGCGACCCTGGGAGGTGCCAGCACAGTCCTCTCCCCACTCTTTCCAGCACAGCGGTGCCTCCACGCACTCACCTCCCTCCCTCTGGCCTGGCAGCAGCGTTGCTGCTCACTGCTTGTTCCAGGTCCCCTGGATGCCCCCACCTGGGCACCTCTGCACCAGGAGACGGCCAATCCCTGGGACTAGATGCGTATTAACCTTGAGGGATTGGCCTGGCCATCGGGCCTGACAAGGACAACCGCAGCAAGTTCTGCTACCCCAGAGATCCTGTTTAATAAATGAGAACAGACCTCACTCGGAGTCACTGGGCACTGGGCCTGGCTCAGGGCATGATGCTGACCGGAGCCAGGCCCTCCTGGCTTTGAGCCTTTGATGTCTTGAAGGTCAGTGCTTAAAACGAGCCTTCAGGAGCAAGGGGTCAGGGGCTAGGGAACTGGTCTTAAGGTGTGCTTGCAAAGCAAGCACTTACTGGATTACTGGGGGTCTGGGGAAAGGCTGAGCCCTAAATACACCTTTCCCTCCATACAACACTCTGACTTGGCATGTCAGGAATTCATGGAGCTCCCCTGACCATCTTAACATCAACAGGCCAGAGCATCCTTGTTTTTCAAGTGGACAAGGTAAGGATCGGGAAGGCCAAGCTGCTTAGCGAGGGTCTCTGCAAAGGTGCACTTAGGAGGCAGCTAGGTGATGTGGGGCCTCTACGCACCTTCCCGAGGTCGGGAGCTGAGCTTTTTAAGCCAGAAGGCCTTGGCCTGGCCAGCAACGGGATACGGCTTGGGGAGTTGGGCGCAAATGAAAGTTCTGCATTCTCTACACATTCCACCATTCCTAAGCCTCCTGTTGGTTTAAGAGAGACTGCAGCAGAGTGGGCTGTGGGCAAATTGCTCCGTGGGGGACCGCCTAGGAGAGCCCAGGCAGCTCCCGCTGCAACTCTCCCCACTGCAGGACAGTTCTTTTGGCTGCAAATAGCAGAAGGGGAAGGGGAAGGGATTTTTGGAAGGAAAAATACCGGCAGACCCAAGAAGTGAACCAGCCGGCCTTGGGAAGGCCAGAAGCTAGGCCACTCTGGGCCTCCTGCCTCAGAGCGTGGGAACCTCCTTCCACCCATGTGACTGAGGCAAGGCCAGACAGCCCTGGACACAGGTTCCTCATTTCCAGGACAGCCAACCTGACCGGCTCCTTTGGCCAAGCATCCACCCTGCCACACAGGCAGGGACAACGTTCAGACAGAAGTCACGTGCCAGGCACACATATCAGACAGCAGCTACCGGGGCGAATGCTCCGGTCCCTTTTTTACATTTTTATGTAATATGTACTACAAAGGTGAGGTGTCCTTCTCTTTCACCCTTGTGCTCCAGCCCTGCAGTTTCTGTCTTGGGGAGGGAACCATACAGTGTTTGCACACAAATTATCGGCTTATGAGACCCTGCTCTGTCGTCTTGCTTTTCTCACTTACTCTACCCTGGAACTGGCTCCCAGTCAGTGCACAGCAAGCTTCCTTATCCCTGACTGTAGGTGCCGAGTATTCCCGTCTGGAGCTGTTGACTCCTTTAACTAGTCTACTATGGATGGACATCTAGCTTCCAATTCTATCTCCCCACTTTAGGACCATGATGGGGAAAACAATGTAATTCTACTTTTAAAACTCAGGAAGATGCAAAATTGTAGGTATGGGGCCAAATTTGGCTTATGTAGGGTATTTTGTTGGCCAAAACCTAAGTCTTTAAAACTCTTCTGTATTAGTGATGTTTAAAAGGCAGGAGATTCAATTTAAAAATCCAGATTTCTAGCTCCTCTTGAAAAAAAAGTAACCTCTGGACATACCAGCCTGTGTTCCCACGTGATCATCGGCTGGAGCCAAGTGCAGTGAGGGGACCGGGTGAGGCGTGCCCGCTCCGTGTTACCAGTGTTGGTACTGGCGGTCTAGTCCTGCTAGCATTTCAAGGCTGGTGGCGTCCTAAAGGCAGCGTGGCCTCGATTAAGGACCAAATGAGGTAAAGAACAGAAGCTACTATTCATTCGTTTAGGAAACATTTATTAAGCTCTCAGTGACATGAAAGACAGCGTGCTGCCTCACAGCACATTAGGATCTGAGACCAGCGAAGGCAGGCCGGAACCCTGAGTGGCGCTGACCCAGGCCCCGCCTTCAGAGGTGGCAGAGGGCCTCGTGAAGAGGCAGCTCCCCCCACCCGTCCCTGGTGCGGGACTCTGCAAGGCCTTCCTGACTAAAAGACAGGTGCAAGAGTTTGATAAGCAGCACCCACTCTGGGCTCCATTCTGGGGGCAAGCAGGAAAAAAGGGTCCAAGTGGAGGCGGTGCTGGGGGAGTGGTGCGTCTGGCCCACAGATGGCTGTGGTGAACTACGAAACACCGATTCGGCCTTTCATTCAGAAACCACCTGTGAGCCTCCTGCTTTATTCCAATTCCACTACATGCTGCTTGAGAATGCCTCTCTTCTGGAGAGGAATGCAGGAATGATGCTCCCCGACGTCCGGGGCCCATCTGAACAGGGGCCCTTGTTAAAAGTGCCTGTTGTGGCCATTCTCACACCCCCACAGGCGCTGCCCCCACTCAGCACTGGTGGCTGCCAGGGCCTATCAATGGGCCTTGTGTCCATCCAGCCCCAGCAGTCAGCCCCAGCAGACACTGGCAGGCTGAGGGCTCCCTCCTGCCATCACGGAAAGCCAATCCCCCCAGACAAAGGCTTTTCATGGGGCAGATCTTCTTTACATCTTAAAAGTGTAAAGACGCCCATCTTCTAGCAGGGTGGATCGTGTCCTTGCAGGTTTCAAAGCTGGAGTCCTGGGTCCTCCGTGACCTCAGGGGGGATGCTGTCCTAGGTCCCCCATCTCATTCTTGAATTTCATCCTTTTAAAATGATCTTGAGAGCTTTAAGCTCATCCTGGTTGAGGGGATTCAGGTTAAAACCCTTCAGCTCTGGTTTGCCTAAAGGGAGAAAACAATCCATCAGCTAGTTGGGCCTCCTGTTGTCCAACTCCTGCTGGCCCTGGAGTCAGGCCCAGGAAAGGGGCTTATGCTGCATTCATGTTGCCAAACACTTGGCCTTGAGGTCTGACAGGGAAGGGCCTCAAATTCTGCAGTGCATTGGATAAGGCACAGGAGTCACCAAGAACCTGACTCTGCTGCCCAGAAACCTCCAGATTTCTGCCAGACCCGTGACCAATCTGGAGGGGTTAGGTTTACCCAGAAATTTAGCTCTGGCCTTAACCACCTGACTGAGGCCCTCTGAGTGCCCTGAGTCAGAGCTATCCTGCTTCTTATACCATGCCTAGGATTTCCTGTGAGATAGCCCAGGCTGTTCCTTGTGCCTGGAAAAGGACTCATGACAGGAATAAGACCCCACGACCTTCCTTGTTCATTCCATCTCTGGGCAGCTACAACCACTGTCCCTGCCCACAGCTTCAGCACCGCTCGCTTGCTGCCCAGGCCTTTGCCCACCTGGGAGAGGCTTCCACCCTGCTCTGCAAAGTCCATGCTGACAGTCCTCTCTCTTCCTAGTTTCCATTTCCCGCCAGGCCAATACCTTGGGCCTCAAAGAGGCGGTTGACCTTCACTTTAAGTTGTTTGCGGAGTTTCTCTATTTCTTTATCCAGATGGTCCTGATCTGAAAAAAACGAGGTGGGCAGAGGATGAGGTTACACCACTGACAGACCCACCCAAAGGGAGAAGCCATCCACTTCTCCCCCCACTCCTTGAGATCAAGGGCTCCTGGCATTCGGGAAGAAGGGGACTTGAGAGACCAACTGAGGAAGGAAGTGAAGCCTAGAGAAGGGATGCGATCTGCCCAAGATGGTCGAGTAAGCCCAGGAAAGGACTGAGCACTTGCCTCTCCGTTCACTGACCTATTTTCATATGCAAAGTACCTTGGGCTGCTCAGTACCTTGGGTGGGGAAGGCAATATGGGACTTTAGGTCACCCTCCCACAATGAAATCACAGAAAATTCAAACATCAAACCAGAGTGAAGAAGATGGTTAGGAAAAGCATGGCTAAGGAGTTTTACAAACCTAACTCCATCAATGCGAGGGGTTTTTAGGTAACAGGACTGTGGTAACATGTGACCTAAACGATCAATGGACAAGCCCGATGCTCGGGCTTAACCTAATTAACCGTGGTGAACAGAAAAGGTTATCTTGCCATGACTGTTCATACCTTAGGGCACACTGCATTATGAGAAGTAGACGCCACAATGTTTGGTGACACCACTGCCTAATGTCACCCAAACGACCACCTGCTGGTTTGTCTTCCCCACAGATTTTCATTCTTTCTGGTGGGGAGAAGGCCTGGGCAGTGGTTCTAGTGCTCCTGGTAAACGAGCAACGCTAGGTCCTCAGGGGCTTGGTTAGCTTGGGAGTACCCGGAGAACCAGCGACAATCATGTCCCAGAACCCCTCGAGGTATGGTGACAAGACCATATCTGTGGACCAAGACAGCTGAGGACCAGATCCTGAACCCAGGCAAGCAACCCCCTCTGAAAGCTTAGCCTGAGTGAACTGTGGCCACCACCCAAGTGCAATGACAACTCTTAATTTTATAACCATAGTATTAGTGTACATTTTTCAAAAGCGCAGACAGAAACTTCTTTAAGCTGTTCTAGTCTCCTTTGCTAAAATTTTATTTCAACAGCGCTAGGGAGACTCTGCCTTCAGGGACAGGCGACCTTGCTGGTCCTCTTGGTCTATACATTTTCCAAGGGTCGGGAGAGAAAAAACTATGCATAATCTTTCCTTTTCCCAGGCAAGGACCCATTTGCAGCTTGACTTTTTGCCGTTATGCTCCTACAAAGAACCTCCAGGGTCGTGGCTATGAAGATCTGAGTACATGCTGAGTGCCCAGGCTGCAGCAGAGCCCGGAGGCTCACTCTCCCCAAACCTCCATTTTCAATGCAGTCTCTACTACAGGGGACCTGAAAAATAAAAGCTCACTCTGCCAGGCTCCCTTGAAGCTACGGGTGGCCACATGACTTAGTTCTGGCCAACGAGATGTCCGAAGTCTCTAAGGAGGACAGCCTTACTTTGAAACAGAAAGCAAGGCCATACATGGAGCAGGCCCTCTGCCTTTCCTACAGCCTGGCATGAGGACACGAGGCCTGCAATGACCACACCGCCACCACGAGAATACGTGAGGGTGACCTTGCTGTGAGCAGCAGTGCCAGTCCTGGACTGCCTGCCTGCCTCTGGACAACTACTGAGGAGAAAAACAACCAGGTTTCCTGAAGCCTCGGTTTGTTGGGTCTTCTGTATTTGTGGCACAAACTGTTTCTCACTGGTAAACAAGCACTAGGCTAAGTACATATACTGTTTTATCCCACCTTCACAAGTGTGCTACGGAGATGCGTCCCCCCCTTTAGAGATGAGAAGTAGCTCAGAGTGGCAGAGCAGGGACTCAAACCCACCCCTACCTGAACCCTGTAACACAGCTGCCTCTCCTCAAATGGCCCAAAGCCTGACTCTCACTCAGTTCTGGGTTACGATTGGGGCTGGTGGGGGAGATGTGTCCCTGACTCATCCCCAGAAGGCCTTACCTTTCTCAATCATCTCCTTCGTCTGAGGGTGAGGCATCCTGATGAACATGTTCCCGAAGCAAACCATCACATCTTCTGAAAGGGCAAATGGTCACTCTTTCAACAAATATTTTGGAGCACCTACACTCTTGACAGGCATTGTCTGAGATGCTGACAACACAGTAGAACGAGACAAAGTTTCTGCCCTCACAGAGCTTATGTTACGGTGGAGGAGAAAGAATAAGTGAGCAAAGATAGGACCTGTCAGACCCTGATAAGTCTAAGTACTCCACAGAAAAATAAAGCAGGGTAAGACGACGGGGAATATCAGAGTAGGGGATGAACTTGTCATTGGTATCAGGTGGTCCGAGAAGACCTCAATGATCATGTGACATCTGGGCAGAGACTTGAAGAAAGTGGGTGTGAGCCCTGCAGACATCTGGGGAAAGAGTGAGCAAGGCAGAGGAAACAGGAACAGCAAGACCAGGGTGAATGGAGTCGATGAGCGAGGGGGAACAGGAGAGAAGAGGATGTTGGAGAGTTCCAGGTGGTCTTACAGGACTCCGCCTTTTACTCTGGTGAGATGAGAAGCAATGAGCAAGTTTTAGGCTTTCTGGTGCACTTTAAACCCTGGGCCTGGCCTCTGCCCATCTTTCCAGCCACATCACACGCCCCCCCTCCCCCCCCCCCCCCCCCACTTACTTTGTCTTACCCACCTGTCCTCATCTGAAAAGCCCTCAACCCCTCCTCCAACACCCACCTCATGTCCAATTCCTTCCTCAGCTTTCTCACAACTTCCAATTATGTATTTATGCTGTTTTATCTGTAAGAGCACAAGGGCAGGAACTGCACTGTGTCCATAACCCCCACCCAGCACCTTCCTAGTGCCATCAGTGAGCCAGCAACTAACCCCCATCATGGAGATGAGCCGCTGAAACCCTGAGCCACAGTCCGTGTCAGACCTGCAACACTTTCTCCCTCATCTCCACAGGCTGTGTCACACACGTGGGGCTTCCTGACTTGTCTTCGTTACAGATAAGTTGAAAGCCTTAGAAGGAAGATAGAACAGGCCTCCAGAGCCACAGTGATGAAGCCCTGACTTACCGGAGAGGCTGAGATCCTTCTGCAGAGCCCGCAGGCCCTCCCGGTTCTGATTCCTTTTGGTGTCCAGATCCACAATCTGCAAAGCACAGGGGTAGGAGGGAACTCAGCTCCCTCTTGCCCCAGACCATTACCTTCCAACAGACCAGAGGCTTTTAAAACTCAACAGACACAAGGCATTATCCCTGGGTTTCTTCCAACGTCATGCCCAAAACACACTGATGTGCAAATGTACTTCTCCTATTCAGTTTCCAGGTCCTTAAAGACAATGCTCCGTGCAGGTGCTGTCCCCACAGAGAAGGTGCTGGGGAAAAGTTCGCTGACTAAATGGATAACTTATTATTCACTGGAGTGCTAGTTCTCAAGCTGCAGAGCATTTCAGAATCACCATGGCAGTAGAAACCGCTCCCTGGACAAGTCCCTTCAGCTGATGCTGACCTAGTATCAGGAGAAAGCCAACAATCCTGGACTGCAATAGCAGGGGTGGGGGCACTGAAACAGTGCTAACAACACAAAAGCTACTAAGGAAGTGAGGAGACGCTACGGTATCCTTCTGGAGAGCGCTGGCTCTGGAGCCACGATACCCAGGTCTGAATCCTGTTGCCCGCCACGAGCTGTGTAATTTCACCTTTGGAGAAATGGAGATATGAATAGCACTTAGCTCATTGGTTACTGAGCCAGGAACTAAATGAGTTCGCATAGTCCTTGACACACAGTAAGTACTCGGCAAATTTTAATCGCTTCTTTATTATTATCATCCGGCACACCCTGATGCAGTGTTTCATTTAATGGGCACTTATTCATCCAAGTCTTCCTCTTCTCAGTAAACACCCGATCAGTCATCCAATTATTCTAACTGGAGACGAGTCATGAATCACTCTTCACTCCTCCCACTCCCTCACCCCCATATGTAACCACATCAAGGCCTACTAAAGCCCCAAAATATACCTCTGACCCATTCGCTTGTCTCCATCACCACCAGCTAGAGCCAAACCCATCTCTTGCCTGAACCTTGGCAGTGGCTCCTCACAGACCACCCCCCATGCCCCCCTATATTTTGTGCTCCACACACCAGCCAGAGGAACTCTTTTAAAGCCTAAATCCAATTACATCATCCTCCCTCCCCCCATCAACTCCCTTCAAACCCTCAACGCTTAAATTAGCACAAGACCCAAGACCCAGACTTCCAGGTCAGGTCTACAAGGCCCTCCACGACCAAAGCCCCACTTCTCCAGCGTCCCCACCTGCCCAATCACAAGACCACTCTTTTCTCTTTCTCTTGTCCCCTGAGAGCCTTGGCCAAGGCAGAGCACCCACAGTCAGTGGGGCGAGGCAGCAGGAACTGCCCTTTGAAAAAGATGTTCAGGTAAACCTACGAAAGAGGTAACGGCTCGGGATCCCGAGGGCACGGCGAGGGACGGAGAAAGGATGGGCACAGGGAATCTCTGGCACAGAGCAGGCGCCCACTTAACACTTAATGCGTGAAGCGAGGCGCCGTCACAGGCGTCTGGTCCACCTTACCTTACCGCCGCCCCACGTCTGTAGTCACAGCCGTGAGCCCACCAGCCCAGGTCAGCCCACTGCGAGCCCCCGCTGGAGCCGGATTCCGCGCCCAGCGCGCGGCCTTACGGCGCTCGCCGCCAGGCCCCAACCGCCGAACCCCAGCCCCAGCGCCTCGGACCGGCCTCCTACCTGTCGCTTGTCCGCCAGCACCTCCTCCGCGAGCTCTTCCACCTCCACCAGGTACCGAAGCACCCGTTCTGCCTCGGGTGACAGCATGCCCACCACCTCTGACTCCACTCCACTCGGCTCGGCTACGACACAGCTCAAATTCCGTTCGGGCTCCACTTCGGCTGCGCATGCGCACGCGCAAGCGCCGCCCGGGCAGGTCTTCCGGCGGGCATGCGCAATTAAAAGAACTGTGTCGCGCAGGCTCCAACACTCGAGAGAGAGGCGGGCCTAGCTTTGGGGGCGGGACTGGAACGCCCCCTGCAGGCCCAGAGCGCCTAGCGTGCAGCGCTGCCTTTGAACCCACCTGCCTGTCTTTCTCTCTTTGTTGAGCACCTACTAGGCGCCAGGCAGTTTTAGGTGCTGAGGGCGCAGCAGTGAACAAAACACAGTCTCTGTCCTCATGCAACGTCATCCTAGTGGGAAACACCGACAATTCATGACAAAACATATAATTACATACTATGGTGTTTGGGAGTAATAAAATCATTCTTCCCCTGTTTCAGGAACACTAAGAAGGAAGAAGGTCCATGTGTCAGAGTGGCTTATATTTAATATCTGACACCTTCAGTTTCCAATTTATAAAAATGGGAGTGAATAAAATTCTCCCTCATTGTGTCTCTGCCGGATCAGAAGGAGGTAGGCATCATTTTAAAAATTCAGCTTTCACCAGTATTCATCGAGCCCCTGTCTCAGGCCCAATGTTCAGAGTAGTTGACCTAGACCCAGGGAAGGGGCTGGAAAACGATGTGCAGTGAACAATGAAGTGCCAGCTCAGAAAAGAAGTTCTGTAAGTGTTAGAAAGCAAATCGGTGTGGGCCATAGGCTTTGGAAGGATGTCCAAGAAAAGGCAGGCAGGTGGAACATGGCTGCCACTCAGAACTAGAAGGTTCCCTAGAGATCTTCATGCCTGAACCCCTCATTGTACAGCTGAGAAAAACTGAGGCCCAGAGAGGAGTGAGGACCTTACACAGCCAACAGCCGACCTAGGATTCTGACCTCCTGCCTCCCTGATTCCAGCTTTTTATTCTCTCCTTTGGCCCCTGGTAACCAAACCCCTTAATGCCCCTTGCCTCACTTGAATTTCACAATTTTTTGTACAGATAGGTTATTACCGCCCATTTCATAGCTGCAAAGTGAGGCCAGGAGAAGCACAATGCCCTGTCACACAGAAAATCAGGAACAAATGTGTGTCTAGAAGCATTCTGGTCTCCATACTACAACTGTCTTTGGATCCTGGGGGAAAAAACTCCCCCCACCCCAGATTGTGGCCCCAGAAGCCCCACCTCCTCTTTGCCTGGCCTTTGGCTTCCTTCAAGTGCCAGAGGCACGGCTAATTTTCCCTGCAGCTGCCCTGCGTGGGGAAAGAAGATTCATTAAGGATTCCTCACTGAGGGTGAATTTGTCGCCAAACCCAAGATGTTTTGTGTAAACACCTTCTGGTTCAGAAACGTAGGCACAGGCCCTATAAAGGAAAGAGGAACATTTGCCAAAGGAGAAACAGGACTTACCAGGCATCCCTGGGGCCTAGACCCCAGGACCGGGTCTCCTCCACCTTGGGGCCCAAAGAGGGCTGGACCAGGCTAACCCTTGACCCCTGCCAGATGAGCCTGGATGGGGAAGGGTTAAAGTGGGCTCCCAAACTGACTGTGACTGGCCCTTAGAGAGCACCCCTGGGGAGAGAAGTCATATGTTTCATTTATATCCGAAACCATCTATTTCACAAATATTTATTGACTGCCCTGATCCCGTTGTAAGGATTCCACCACGGGCAAAAAACGGACATGGTCTTTGCCCTCAGAAAGCTTCCAGTCTGACAGGAGAGACAAGCAATAAACACACGAACAAGTAAATGTACCATATATCAGGTGGTGATAAACGCCATGGAGAACAACAGAGCAGGATGGTGGGGAAAAAAATTATAGAGGGGCTATATGACATAATGTGGCCAGGGGGCTTCTCTGAGGCAGTTGCATTGGAGCAGAAATGTGGAATAGGTGAGGGGTGAGCCATGTGAATATCTGGGGGAAAAGTGTTCCAGGCAGAGGGAATAGCAAATGCAAAGGCCCTGAGGTGAGGCTTTATTTAGTAAACTGGAAGAATAGCGAGGCCAGTGTAGGTAGAACAGGATGAGCAAGGGGAAGAAAGTAGGAGGTGGGGTCAGAAAGGTGAAAGAGGCATGGAACAAAGAGTTCTACAGAAGGGGCTGTGGGTGCCCGGCCCAGTTGGGCAAAGCCCTTCCTGGAGGTCACCTGCAGTCACTGCCGCACATGTCTGTGCCTTCCTGCTTCTCTCTGCCCACGGAGTGGAATGGGGGGAATGCCGGTGAGTTACGACCCAGAGACGTGACCCTTAACCAAGAAGAGAGGAGTTAGTGACTGAGTACCCCAGCTTCTCTGCCCCTCTGTGGGACACCCAAGAGGAGGCTGCCACAATCATCCAAGTAGGAGAGGATGGTCACTGCACTGGGAAATAGCGGGGGGTGGGCAGGCAATGGTGAGGGATATCATGGCCTTTGCACTCCCTCCTCCATTAGCCTGCATTAATTTTCTCCTGCACCTTTGTCACTGCCACATACCCCCTACTTATCAGCCTGGTGTCACCTCCTCCCAAGGGTCAGGAGTCTCCTCTAGGAGCATACAGCTTCCTGGGCTTCTCCCATCTCTGCACTCAAATACTACCTTTTTCTCCGGTCATCTCCCTCCCCAGCCGTAAGCTCCAGGGTGGAGACTGTATCTGTCTTGCTCACCGCTGTGAATCCCGAACTGAGAATGGTGCCTGGCATACAGTGGGTGCTCAGCCAATGTTTACGGAATGAATGAGTAGACTCAACACGAAGCAGAACTTTGTCAAATCCAAAGTGTTCAAGGATGAGCAGAGCTAACCCGAGGGTAACTAGTTCTGATCCCAGAAGCCTGGACTGCCCCAAGCTGAGGATATTGCAGAAGATAGATCCCTCTGCAGCCTGGGGTGGAGGTTCAGGAGGGGCAGGTGATCCCTAACCAGAGAAACCCTGCCTGGTCACACCGGGCATGCCCCCAATCTTTAGCCCAGGCAAAAGGGACATGGCTGCTGGGACTTCGGTGTTTGAAGGCTGGAGCCAACAAGAGCAAAGCTACACCCATTCCCCTGGGGTCCCCTTTTATTGTGCACCCCCTTTGGGTATGTGCCCAGTGAGCAGCACCCACTTCTCCCCTTAGGGGGGACTGCCCTCAGGCTGCTGGAGCCTCCTGGGGTGACTTACCTTCCCCTTAAGCTATGACCCATCATTGTAGAGATATGAAAGCCCACCTTCCTCATCTGGGATGATCGTGGGGGTATGGATGGGTAACTCCGAGGAATAATTTGCACTCCACAGTCCCCCCGTGGGATCAGGCTGAAGTTGCCATCCACGTGACATCTGCTGGGCCTGCTCGGCTTCCCCTCCTTCCCTGCCCTGCCCTCCTCACTCCCTATGGTCAAAACTCTCCAATACTCCCATCTCACTCAGTCAAAGCCTCCTCACCAAGACCCACAAGACCCTGCCTGCGCTGCCCTGCCTCTCTGAGGCATTTCCTACCTCTCTCCCCACTGTTTCCCTCTGCCCTACTATCTGCGTGTCTCCTCCTCTCACTTGCTCAAGTCTTTGCTTAAATTTCACCTTCTCAGCAAGACCTACCCCAACCACTCCACTGTATTTAAAAATGCAGACCCTGCCCCTCCCTGTCCACTGATGAACTTCCTCTGCTCTACTTTTTTCTCCTTTTTTTCCTAGCATTTGTCCCTTTCCAGGGTGTTATATAATTAACTTCCTTATATTTGTTGTTCATCTCCCTCTGCTAGAAAGGAAGTTTCACAAGAGGAGGAATCTTTGTCTCATTTGTTAATGACGTATCCCAAATGCCCAGAACAGTACCTGGCCCCCAGTCGGTGGTGAATAGACATTTTTGAATGAATGAATGAATGAATGAACAAACGAATGAGGAAAAGAGCCAGGACTCTAACCGAGGCAGATTCTCTCTGAGGCCAGGCTCGTAACCCCTCTACTGGAGGTGGGGGATGGGAGTGGCAGATCCCGCCAGGGCTTGTCGCTAAGGTAAGGGGATCGGGTTTTGCTCACGGATCAGTGAGAAGCTGCTGGAAGGTTCTGAGTAAGTATGGGACATGATTGGGTGTATTTTGTGAAAGCCCTCTCTGGCGGTGGGGATAGGATGGGCTAAAAGGGAGGAGGGTTACAGTCCAGGGAGTGGGCGTTAGGAATGGGAGGGTGGTGATGAGGGCTTGGAGAGGCAACAGGGCTGTGGCTACCCTGGGACTGGGAGCAGCAAGAAGTCTGCTCCATATCCCAGTTCTCCAGGCAGCCTGGGTGGTTGCCCCATGGGCTCTGGCCCGTGAGTAGTCCGGGCCGGGCCTCCCAGCTGCTGACAACATGCCCGTCCCCCAGATGGACTGTTTGCTCTCCCGGGTGGTCCCCAGCTCCTCCCTCCGCTTCCTTTGCGCCCTTGTGGGCTTGGCAGGAGGTGGGGAGGCCTCCACTCCTTCTCCTCTCCTGACCCAGAGAATAATCCTTATATTCATATGATCCTCCTCCTCCGTGCCCTCACTTCATCCTCCCACATCCCCCAGTAACACAGAAACCTGATTCCCATAGGGCAGATGAAGATATTGAGGCCCAGAAAGGGGATGAGACCTTCCTGAGGTCATGAAGCCAGATGGGGACACCAGGTGGGGACCCGTCTTCCTACTCCCCTCGCCTCGATTTCATCAGGCAACAGATGGTCCCATGGCTTGACTTGAAAAATCTTAAGTGACCTCAAAGAGAATGCAAGCCCAGAACATTCCAGGCCTCCCTGAGCTGGCCGTGATGACTATCTTTAATACTAAATCTTTCATTTTAAATCCCAGGAATAGATTCTTCTTATAGACAATGAAAACATTACTGAGAGGACTGAAGTTCCTTTTTGGCACCCCTTCCCCCATCTCAGCTCCCTTTAGAGTCCCAGTTTGAGTGTCTTTTCAGAATTGTGATATCCGTTTAAAGACATAGTCAGGAACCCAGAGAAAATATCGAAGACCACTGTGTGTGTGGCAGGGAAGGAAGGTGGATGGAGAGCACTGCTCGCGAGTGTTTCACTCTGTAGCCCGTTTACTCTCGGACATTTTTGATTCATATATTTAGATCACTGTCGTATTTTCTGACAGCTGCAATATTTCCTAGAGTGTATGAACACCATTTGTTTCTCTAGCTTTCTAAATGAAATTTGGCATTTATTTTTTTAGGCACTAAAGTACAGAGGTGCTCTCTACTGTGTTTGATATGTGTCCTTAAATATTTGAGACTTATTTTGTTTGTTTAAGTTTATTTATTTATTTGTATCCTCTGCACCCAATGTGGGGCTCGAACTCATGACCTTAAGATCAAGGGTTGCACACTCTTCTGGGAACCTGGCTCTGCTGGTTAAGCATCCGGCTCTTGATTCTGGCTCAGGTCGTGATCTCATGGTTCGAGCCCTGCATTGGGCTCTGCGCTGACAGTGCAGAGCCTGCTTGGGATTCTCGCTCTCTCCTTCTCTCTCTGCCTCTCTCCTGCTCTCTCTCTCTCTCAAAAATAAATAAATAAACTTTTTAAAAAAGAAAAAAAAAAAGCTGCACTCTTCTGATTGAGCCAGCCAGGCACCTCAAATATTTGAGGTTCTTACAAAGTGCAAGTAGTTGTTTTGTGTGTTTATGTATTTTTAAAAAATCTTAATGAGGTCATCACACACACACACAGATGGGCACAAATCATAAGTGGACAACAGTTCAAGAACTTTCCAAAACTGAACACACCTATATAACCAGATCAAGCAACAGAACTGGGAGATTCCCTCCAAGGCCTCCCCACCGCTAACTACCTTAAGAGTAACCACCACCCTGACTTCTGACACCAGACATTGATTTTGTCTGTTTTTGAAATTTAAACAAATGGGAGGTCACAGTGTGTGCTCTTTCGCGTCTGACTTCTTTTGCTCAACACTTTGTTCATGAGACTTATCTCTATTATGTGTGTGGTTGTAGATCGCTTACTTTCAATGCTGCAGGGTGCTCCATTGGTGGGATCACACCACAACGAAACCATTCTGCTGCCATTGGTGGACATGGGCTGATGTCCAGCGTGGGGCCGTTACAAAGCGCAGACATGAGGGGCGCCTGCGTGGCTCAGTCGGTTAAGCATCCGACTCCGTCTCAGGTCATGATCTCACCGCTTGTGGTTCGGTCCCCACGTCGGGCTCTGTGCTGCCAGCTCAGAGCCTGGAGCCTGCTTCGGATTCTGTGGCTCCCTCTCTCTCTGCCCCTCCCCCCGCTCGTGCTCTGTCTCTCTCTCTCTCTCTCAAAAATAAATAAACATTTTAAAAGATTAAAAAAAAAAAAAGAAGCGCTACAATGATCCTTCAGGGACATGTCTCCTGGTATTTGTCTGTGAGCTCCACTTCTTCTTGGCCTCATCTTCCCCCACATTTCTTGAAGGCTAGTCCTCCCCCCCGCCCCCACTTGAACACCCTCCTTCTCACCTCTCTGCCTTTGCTCAGGCCCTGCCCTTTGCCTGGAATATCCTTTGCTTTCCTTCACCACTTGTTGAGGGCTTACTCTTCCCCGAAGGTCTCTCCTCCTAGAAGACACCCTCCTCCCACACGCCTGATTCACCAGAAAGGTTGCTCTCCCCCAGGTCTGCCAGAGGGAATTTGGTCCTTCCTTTCTTTTGACATCAACCACTTTCCTGTTTTGGGCTGCTTATTTTTTGCCACTGTTTTGGCTTTCTCACTAGCCATGGAGCCCATTGGGGCTAGGGACCTCCCATGGACTTCCCATCAGGTGCCTGGGACCCCCAGGAGAGGTCTACTGAATGATTGAGTGTGTCCATGACCTAATCATATGTTGGAGGAAATTAAGGGTCCTGTCCGTCTGTCTGTCTCTGTTTCTCTCCCCTCTCCTCTCCTTCTTCACCAACCAGAATCTTTCAGGAGATGCTCATTCCACTGGAAATAGGGTGGAACATGGAGTCAAGACTTCCCCTGTCTTGGGTGGAGATGGGAGGCTCAACTCATCTGTAAAATAGGTCTTGTCACTCACTCAGTCACTCAAGGCAATGGTTATTGAGTGCTTACCCTGTGCCAGGCCCTGGGGACCCACTGGTAAAATAGGACAGGTCTAGTCCTGAGTCTGGCGAGCTTTCAGTCACAAGGATGAGATTGACATTCATGCATATACCGTTTCTAACTGCAATAAGGCTCATATGAAAAGCTCAGAGTCCAATAAGATAATACAGAGGGGTGCCTTAACCTAAATCAGGGAGTAGAAGTAAAAGAAGCTTTCTATAAAAAGTGACATTTGACCCAAGATCTAAGGCTGGGTAAAAATAAACCAAGCAAAAGGAAAGACTACGGGTGAAGGTGAGGTAGAGAAATTGTTCCAATGACGTTGTGGCAGAAAGGAACCTGGAAGAGGCCAGTGTGGCTGGAGCCCAAGGAGAAGGGGAGAGAGAGATAAGGAATGAAGTTGAACTGGGTAAGCAGGAGCTAGGTCATAATGGAGGCCTTGGTGGGCAAGGTGACATTGAAAAGTGGATTAATTCACTCCGTAAGTAATTATTGGACACCTTCCATTCGCCTGGAGGTGCCTCTGCCAGGGAACAAGGCAGACAAGGTCCTCGTTCCCATAGAGCTCACAGTCCGGGGGCAGGTAATAACATTAAACAGAGGAGGAATGGCTTATCTTTATAGAGGCCCTACTGTGTGCCAGGAAAAATCTCGTTTGATCCTTACTACCACACATCACGAAGTAGGATACTCATTTTACTGAAGAGGAAACAGGCTTAGCAAGGCGGAGTGATTTCCTCATATGCAAGGAGTCTTGAGGATGTATTGTAGTCAATTTTCAAAGCCCCCTGACAGCACTTTTACTCAATGGCAGTATGTGAAGGATAAACTGCCATATTCTCTGTAGAAGCCTCTATCTAAATTATAAACACACAGACCATTCCGTCAGCAAGTGGATTTATTCTACAGATATCCAAAATAATGCGTCCACAAAATTATTCATTAATGGATTATTACAACAGGCTAGGGACAACCTAACTGCCCGTTATTTAGGGGCTTGGAGAAGTAGATTGTGGTACATCCATGCAATGGGGTGCTGTGATGCCATGAAAAGAACAAGGGCCCTGAAATATGCACCGATAACACACACACACACACACACACACACACACACACACACACACACAATTATGTTTGTTTAAAGGACTTTCAGATTCTATAGGGAAGAAAGTGACAGCAAAACAGGGAAAACATTCCAGGATTGTTAAATCGAAAGTGACTTCCTTGTTTTACAAATGAGGAAACTGAGCCCAGAGAAGAGAACTCCAGGATTGTTGAATCCAAAGTGACTTCCTCGGTTTACAGGTGAGGAAACTGAGGCCCAGAGAAGAGAAGTGAGGTAACTTGCTCAAGGTCACCTAAGCACATAACTGGCAGACTCAGGACTGGCTGTCGCCTGAATTAGAGACCTGTGCCCTTTCATGTCACAGCTGGCTCGGGATCACTACACATCTGTGTGCCAAGTTCCACTAAGTGCAGAAGACACAGTGGTGAGCAATGTAGGCATGACTGCTGCCTCCACAGATCTTATATCCTAGACCAGAAACAAGCACATATTATAACATCAGGTAGTGATACATGCTTCGGATGAAAAATAAGGCAGGTAAGGGGATGGAGTGTCAGGGGAAAATTACTAGGAAAACCCCTCTGAAGAGGCAACCTTTTAAAGAAGAGAAAGATGGAGGCCTGTGAATTCCTGGGGGAGTTGCAGGAGTAAAGCCAGGCAGGACGGATTAGGTTGGCATGGGAAGAGAATAGCAGAATCAGTGGCTGGAACAGAACAAGGGAGGGAAAGACAGAAGGAGGTGAGGTCAGAGAGGAGAACAGGAGAGAGATTATAGTCAGGGTTGAGGACTTTGGCTCAAAGTGAGGAAGGAAGTATTCAGAAGGTTTTGAGCAGACATGGAACCTGATCAGATTTCCTTTTCAAAAAGGCCCCTCTGGCTAAGGGTGGAGATTGAACATTAGGAGCAAAAGAGGGGCTGTGGGGAGCCCAGGGAGGAGGCTGGTGTGATCCAGGTGTCCAGGAGAGAGGTGACAAAGCCATGGCCTGGGGCAGTGGATAGGGAGCAGAGATTGGTCTCCCCATCTGTGCACTGAAGGAGTTGGATGACATGGTCCCTTAGGGCCCTTCTAGTTCTGGCGTTTCGTAATTTGGTGAATTAGCTCAGCATACACCACGTAGGTGCAGCCAAGCCCATGTTTTCCTTTTCTCACAATCTCTAGATTTTTCCTTTTGGATTCTGAGTCTGGACAGAGCCCAGTGATCTGAGGCTCAGCACGGGGACTCCTGCCCACCCCCATCACTGCCAGCCTCACTCCGGTCCCCACCTCCCATTGACAGATGGGTGGGCAGCAGGAAGCAGCTGGGCCTCGAAGCCTGCAGGGCCCCGGGGGAGGGAATTATCTGAGAGTTCATAACCCCTCTCTGCCTTCCAGATCTTGAGTTAAAAGCCCCAAATGTCACATCCCCAAGGGGCAAGGGCATGAGGGTGCCAGGAGAGGGGCAGGACAAGGGGCATGACAGCGCTTCTCTGTCCTCTGCTGCCCACATGGGGGTGGGGCCCTGGGGTGCTGAGAACTCCAGCTTTGGGAGCAGGGAGCCATTAGAGGCTGAAACTGGTGGCCCTCAGGCCGTGTCTGACCCACTGACCTATTTACTTGGCCTGAAAAGTGTTTGAGCAAAAATGGAGCCAACATTTAAAAATCAAGAGATTTTACAATAAAATCCAGATTTCTGGTTTCTCTTGAGTAATTAGAAAATCTGACCATGCTGACCGCCTATTCCCATAAGACAACATTCAGCAATCGCTGAGTAGCAGCTGTCCTCATTATTATTTTATTTTATTAATAGGTAAATACACTCACGTGATTCCAAAAAAATTATAAATGGGCATATAATGAAGTCTCCCTCTCCCATCCTGTTCCCCTTCTGCCTTCTTTAGTAATCTCATGTTCTTATATAGACTTCCAAAGTTTCTTTATGCATATACAACAAATAGATTATTCTCCTCATTTTCACTCAGCTTCACTCCCATTCTGTCCCTTGCATGTCCCCATGGAGACCTCTCTGTATTAGGAGATGGAAAGCTTCATTGCCTCCCTTACGGCCACATGTCATTCTGTTGTCAGAAAGTCCATGATTTATTTAACCAGTCCCCGACTGATGGGCATTTGGGTCATTCCCAATATTTGCTGCTATAAACAATGCGGTGCCAATTATCTTGTGCATAGTTTACACAAGAAAAACAGGAATATTACTAGAAGCTGCTCCAATCAGAGGGTGCGGTAGGCACAGACTGAGTTTTGAGCTAATCAGAAAAATGTGATAAGGACTGTTCCCCAAGAGTGATTCTTCAGATTCCCACCAAAGCCCAGAGACCATGACCTAGGGACCTAAGGAAAGGCTCCCAGATTTGCTTCTGCCCCTTGCTAGATGTGGGACTTCTCTCTGGGTCTCAGTGTCCCCATCTGTAAAATGAAAGAGGGGCTTGGGGAGCTGGATCAGATCTCAGGGCCTGTCCAGTTCTAAACAGCTGTGGTCCACCTTCTCCTTCTACACTAGCCACATCCAGCCTCTCCTCAGCCCTTGTATGAGCCTGACTCAGTCCCACTGCAGAGCCTTTGCTCAAGCTGTTCTGTGCCACACTTCCCCCCACCACACACACTGACACACCCCTTCCACTAAAACACCATTCCTTTACTCCCTTATTAGTCCTAGTATGAATCCCTGATTTTTGATTTCAGACCACTCAGAACACGCCAGTCCAAACCATTCGGGTCAGGGTCCCCTCTAAGTACCATTGGTAGGTGGGTCACTCCCACCTGGCCCACACTTCAGACATCCCATCAGATCCTTCTTCTGTCACCTCTCCAGTGGCCTGAACTAGCGTTCTTGAATGCCAACTCTGCTACTCCCTAACTAATGGCTTTGGGCAAGTGACAGCACCTCCAAGGGTCCCAGTTTCCTCACGCAAAAAAAAGGGGGCGCAGTTTGAGGGCAACATATAGTCATAACCATAACTTCTTAGCACAACTCCTGATACACAGAATGGGTTGATAATTCTGTAGGCCACCGCCCTTGTGTGAATCAGTTATCTGGTTTATAAATTACAGAGAACAACAGAACTTACTTCATAGAGTTGATCACTCACTCATTCCTTCAATGATGTTTATCAAATACCTATTGGGTGCCAGGGACAGCACTGGGCACTCAGCAGTTTGTCGGTGAAAAAAATAGATGAATTGTCTCAACTCTCATGGAGCTGTCAGGAAATTCCAAACAGACAAACATAAAAGGATAAATCGGACTAACACGTCATGGAAGTTCATAACAGGGGAGCATCAGGGAGATTTCTCTGAAGGATAAGGAGCATGGCACAACTGGGTGGGAGATCCGGGAGGGCTTCCTGTGGAAGGCATCACCCTAAGCTAATAATTAGCATTAATTCTCCTCACCACAGTTCCAGGAGGAAAACACTGGTTGCCCTTCCCCATTTTGCTTTTTTTCCCCCCTGAAGCTAAGAGAAATTGAGTGACTTGCCCAAGGTCATAGAGTCAGGAAGGGGTGAGTAGCTTTCAAACCCAGGTTCCCTGGCTCTAGGGCCTCAGACATAAAAGTATATCTTCTACTGCCTGTTTGAACAGGTTTATATGAGGATGTAGAAAGGCATGGGAGGTACAGAGCTGCCTCCGTTGTGGTGGGGCGCAGAGGTCAGAACCTAACTGTCAAGCCCCATCCAGGTACCCATGAGAAGGTAGAGATCCAGACACACACAGAACAGGCCCAGGGCCGTTACGGGGTCCAAGGTCAGAGCTTTGCTCTGCCCAGGGCTCCGTGCACTCCATGAGTCTCCCTGCCTAGGGCTGTAAACAGAGAAAAAAGGAAAAGATATTGTTCCTGCCTAAATCACATTGGGATTCAGACTCCCCTCCAGCCCAACCCACAAAAACTCCCACTAGTCTACACATGCCTGTGGATAGAGACTACTAGGTTTGAATCCAGCCTGGAAAACTCCTTTAATCCCTAACTCTTCCTTTTCTGTTTTCAGCTTTGGGCCACAGCTGGCACTCCAACCTCCTGAGCATTGCTGGGACCAAAACAGTCCCTGGACACAAAAGGGCTGCTGGGTTGCAGGACTGCAGATGGCTGCTCCTTGCTGACCCAGGGCAGCTGTTTGCCCTTCATCTTCCCTTCCCAGCTACTCCGAGGCAGGGTGGTCCTCAACCCTCCCTCCCACCTTGGGAGATAGCAAAGCCTACTCTGGAGCCAGATGATGGCTTGACCTTGTCTCTAGCACTTATTAACTGTGTGACTCTGAAGAAATGAATTAACTTCTCTGTGACTCAATTTCTTCATCTGTAAAATGGGAAGACAAAACGTAAACTACCTCACAAATTGTGAAGATAAAATGAGTTAGTAATTGTACAGTGATTCCGGTGTCTCAGGCAAAGAGAAACTGCTACATGAGTGTTTGTATATCCTGATATATCCAATTTGAGCAAAATTGGGGGTTGGGGGTGTGTGTGGGGGTATCCGGGATGTATGAGCAACCCTACCTCCTCTCCTAGATTACTGTTATATTCTCTCTTTGGCTTCTCCACCCCCAAGTTACTTCGCTTCTCTGGCTGCAAGGGCTTCTTTCCAAATCTTGACTTGATTGCATTTGTCTCCTGCTCAAATTTTGCGGTGGTTTCCCATTGCATCTTGGATAAAGTATATCTTCTGGACTTTTAGGATCTCATTCCTCAGAATTCTCCAGCCCCATTTTTCCAAGCTTTGCACCTCCCTGGATCTGTGGTCCAGACTTTCTTGACAATATGCCCTCCAATCTCAGGCCTGCAAGCCTTTGCACTGTCTCTTCCCTCCACCTGGTGTTTCCTCCCATTCCCTTCCCTCTGATGTTGCCCCCTTCCCTGCCCCTACTCTGCTAGGGTTGTAGCCAGGTGAAGGCATTCCCTGAGGGAGGGAAAGGGGAGAATGGGGAAAAGAAAACAACTCTCAGAGCTGCAATTTTCTCAGATTCAAAGACAATAAGAAAAGGGACCCTTCAAGATCAAAGATGGGAATGGAACAATATGTGAACACTCTGGAAACTAGGAAGTGGCTTGTTAGCATCCAGTGATTGCTAAAGAGTTACTGACGTTCCTGCCTAGGCACTCCCTTGCTTCCAAATCACTGGTCCCCCCTACTCTCCTCAGACCTAAGGCACCAAGGTAAACAGAGGATAAATGGAAGAGGAGAGGATGGAGAGGGAGGCGGTGAAGAAAAGAGGAAATAAGGAAGTGCAGTGGGGTGGGAGAGAGGCAGAAAGCCTGTGGCTGGGGCCCCACGCCTCTGAGGAAGGAAGGAGAGGATGACCTGGGATGCTCTCCACTCCCTTCCCCCTCTCCATTCCCAGGGGAACTGCCCCCATCCGGCCACAGCCCTGGCGGGGTGGGAGAGGGACGGGGGCGGCGCCGAGGGAAATGAATAATTGAAGTAGAGGGGAGGAGGAAGAAGAGGAGAGGAGGAAGACGAGAAGGCGGGAGCCTCCCGCACAGGGTCCTCCCCACTCCGCACCCCACCCCCTCCGCCGCCCGGAAGTCGCTCCCCGCCTCCTGCTCTACCAACATGGCCGCGAAGTCGGATGGAGCGGCGGCCGCGGCCGGCCCGGGGCCGGAGGGGGCGGCTGGAGGAGCCCGGGGTGGTGCAGGCGGGCGCGGGGAGGCGGCGGCGGCGGTGGCCGGGGGCCCTGGAGTGACCGGGGCGGGGGGCTCGGGGCCACGCTACGAGCTGCGAGACTGCTGCTGGGTGCTGTGCGCGTTGCTCGTGTTCTTCTCCGACGGCGCCACGGACCTGTGGCTGGCGGCCTCCTACTACCTGCAGGGTCAGCGCACCTACTTTGGCCTCACGTTGCTATTCGTGCTCCTGCCCTCGCTGGTGGTGCAGCTGCTCAGCTTCCGCTGGTTCGTCTACGACTACTCGGAGCCCGCGGGAGCCCCGGGACCCGCCGTCAGCACCAAGGACAGCGGCACCGGCGGGCCCTCCATCAGCACCAAGGACAGCGCCGCCGCCTTCCGGACCAAAGAAGGCAGCCCCCAGCTGGGTCCCGGGCCCGCGCCCTCCTCGGCCAGCGCCTACCGCCGCCGCTGCTGCCGCCTCTGCGTCTGGCTGCTGCAGACCCTCGTCCACCTCCTGCAGCTCGGCCAGGTCTGGAGGTAGGAGAAGCGCAGGTGGAGGGAGCTGAGCCCAAGGAGTGGGGGTGGCAAGGGGGCTCCCTGCCGCCCCAGCCCTGCTCTGACCTCTTCAGGTCCCCCTTGCGTCCTGACCTCCGCCCCGCCCCACCCTATTGCAGTTCTGATTTCTTCTCTGCCAGCTTCTCTTGCCCTCTACCCTCAAACACTGACCAACCTCAGTACCATCCTCTATGATCTGGCCATTGAGGGAGGAGGGGATGGGGCAAGAAGAGAGAAAAAGTGATCCTCAGGGGTGTGAATAAGGAGGGCCAGGGGCTGAAGGGTTATGAGAGGGAAGCTTGGAACAGGGCCCCAGGGCTCCCTCCAGCCTTGATCCACTCCTCTCTGCCTGAGTGCCAAGCCTCAGGTTAGGTAAGATCTCAGAAGTCCTTCCTTGCTCTCGAAGATTCTCAGTTTGGAATTGCAGTCCATTCCCAACCTCCCAGGAGAAACAGTCTGAGGCAGCTAAATGAATATCCCGCCCAAACTTTTTGGACTTCTGGTTAAGGGTGTGCTGGACCCTGCTGAGAAGCTGTCTTCTGTTTTCTAGGACTTCCCCAGTTGTCTCCCCTATCCCGACAGGGCCAAGGGGATTTAAGATCTTGAATCTGAGATTAAATGGCCACTAGCTGACCTTTAATCCCAGGACAGTAAAACAAAACTGAGGCTTTGTACAAGCAGCCCACTTCCAGGCTGTCTGCTGAGCTGAGCTAATTGGAGACAGGGGGAATTCTGAACCTGGGGTTCCCCTTGAATCAGAATCGCTCTGGTAGTGTAGGCTCTACTGTGCACTGACAGAATAAACTTGCCCACTTTATGGTCTTAGATAAACCTCCCTCCAAGCCTGTTTCCTCACCTGTGAAATGAGGGAGAATTCCTACTTATTTCATCTCATTGGTCTACCATCCCATTTTATTACCTGTTGGGATGGTAGGGTGAGAGAAAGTCTGTGTGAAGGCCTTGCAGACTGTAACATATTTTAGGGATGTAATAGATTGTCATGATCACAGATGTAGGGAGATCAAGGAAAAAGTCAAAGTCACTGTAGAGACGTAAGGGGTGATTACTGCTGTTGTTATATTTATTCTGCTACTTGTTAACACGTTCTGCCTAACTCAGAAGATTCAGTGCTGGGCTGAGGGTTGGAAACAGGACTCCCAGGGTTTGTCCCAGCTGCTCACTTGCTGTGTCACCCTTGTTGTGTTGCTGAGTCTCTCTCTGCCTTGGTTTCCCCATCCACGCCTTGCTGAGATGGTGTGTATTTTTCATTTAGCTTGCCCTGGGGGAAAAGGGAGGTGGAGCTCTAGCCACACAAGGTGGTGTTATTATTATTAGCTTGACACATAAAAATATTCATGTCTACATCCAGGAACTAATCTGCATTTATCATTCTGTGCCCGAGTGGACAGATGGTGATAGATATTTTTAGATTCTGAAATGGCAACTTCCTATTCTTGGTAGCCAAAGCTTCATCCCCCTTTCCCTTTAGCCTAAAATGGGCCAGCTGCCCCTCAACTCACTGGCTACCTCAAACCCCCTCCTCCCCTTGTTTAGAATCTACTTACAAGAAACAAATACTTCTTTCTTGAACATAAACTGAGATTCCCTCAAACAGGGCAAAAAATGACCATGGGGTAGGGGTGGGGTCTCAGGGAGAGTACCTAGAGATGGCTGAGGGTCCATTGAGCTCCATGGCTTCTCAGATAAAAGGGCTAACTATTTCCACTCTCCCTCATATGTAAAGTGAGGGGCTTGGGATGAGATGATTCTCCAGGGATGACAAACTAATGTCCCCAGGTTTGAATATGGCATACAAACGTGTTTTGTTTGGCTTGAATAGTATTTCAAAAACCAAGAGTTCTAGCTTTTCTTGGGGGGGGGGGAAGGGAATCCAACAGTATCAGGCCTATAGCCATGTATACAGGGTATATGTCTCCTGTTTGTCCAGCTCCATTCCCTTTGGTCACATCTGGACCATTTCACTTAGGCATTAGAGGCATGAGAGCCCTAATTTACAGTTCTGTAACAATTATTTTATTAAGCACTCACTTTGTGCCAAGCCCATTGGTTGCCTTTTTATCCGTTTCATCTCTTATATCCCTCCTAATAATCCTGGGATGTGGTGGTATTATTCCGACTTACCAGCTGAGGGAGTGGAGGCTCAGAAAGGGGGCATCCTTGCCCAAGGTCACACAGCTAAGCTGTAGTAGAGCTGGGACTCAGGACTCTCTGCCTTCAAAGCCTAAGTTCAATTTATCCATCCTGCAGTTCTGCCACGAAAGTGTCCCCCAAGCTCAAAGAATTATGAGTCTGAGATTCCAAGATTCCAGGAGATAGAAAGTCAGGGCTTCTGCTGCACTGAGATAAGAATGTGAAAGGAGGGGGAGGGAGTTGAACTATGTGGGTGAGGATGGGGAGACAGCTTGTATCGTGGGGAGAGTGCTGGACTTGGGGTGAGGAGATTAGGAAACCCACGTCTTCATCAGGGTTTGTAACTAGCTTGCTAGGTGACCTTGGGTGACACTCTTCCCACCTCTGGGCCTCAATTTCCCTGTATGTGGAATGAGAACATTAGATCTGATGACCTTAAGAGCCTTCCTTTTCTGGAATTTTGACTCTGGGACTAGTTACCAGAGCTAAAGCCTCTGGGCCCCTGTCCCAAAAGCTCTGGATTCTAAAATGGCTAAGTGTCTGGCTAAATGGAGGAAAACCCAGACAAGATAGAGAGAAGCCACTGGGGCTGGCATTCCTAGAAATTAAGCAACGTTGGCATATGTTTGCTTACCACGTGAAATGTTCCCACAATGAACATGCTCACTGTTCAGCAGGCCTTGGTGCAGATGTTCTGAGTGGTAGAACTTGGTGTAATGAGGAAGAGCCCTACAGGATCAAAGCTGGGAGGCTGGCCAGTCCACCTTCTGATCTCACACTCTCAATTCTGAATGAAATAATTTGAATTATAAAAATATCTTTCAACTCCTCAAGCTTATACAATGCTGAATCAAAAGTCTGAATACTTTAAGGAGCCAGGTAACACAGACTCGTATCGGTGCATGGCTTCACTTGATAAGGCTGGATTCTGTTTCCAAACAGCCCTGTGAAAATGGGTGTTACTATTATTTTAAACCCAAGATGGGGCTCTGAGGAGGAAGACGAGGGGAAGGAATTCATGGACACTGCACACGCACCATGACCCAATAGACTCCATATGAGGTGCTCCAGGCACAGGATCTCGTTCTACCCTGAAAGCTCCCCACTGGTGGCAATTGATATACCCAATCAGACAAGAAAGTAGGGCTCAGATGAAGTCAAATAACACATCCAAGGTCACCCACTGAGGAAGTAGGGGGAGCTGGGGTGTCAACCCAGCTGTGTCCAACAACTCCCAAGCCTAAGTCTTATCTCTGGCACCACACAGTGGCTGCATTGGAAGATCCCAGAGCAATGGCCCACATAAAGACAGATTGATCCCTTAGAAAATCAAATCCACTGGGGCGCCTGGGTGGCGCAGTCGGTTAAGCGTCCGACTTCAGCCAGGTCACGATCTCGCAGTCCGGGAGTTCGAGCCCCGCGTCAGGCTCTGGGCTGATGGCTCGGAGCCTGGAGCCTGTTTCTGATGCTGTGTCTCCCTCTCTCTCTGCCCCTCCCCCGTTCATGCTCTGTCTCTCTCTGTCCCAAAAATAAATAAAAAACGTTGAAAAAAAAATTTTTTAAAAAGAAAATCAAATCCAGATCCTTTGGTGGGACATGAAGCTGGCTGTGAGCTGGACAGCAACCTGTGTTTTCATCCCTCCCGGCCTCCTCAACGCCAACCCTCTGAGCTGTTAAGCCACTCAGGGTTGTTAAGCCAATTAAAGTCCTAACCCTGTCTTCCCTGACCCTGTGGGCAGCAGAGCGGTAGACCATGAATCCTGCTTTCCCTAATCTTGAACTCACTGGGCCCGAGCTTTGCCCAGATAAGCATAATTTGCTAAGCCAATTAGTGAGAGATGATCTGGCATAGATTCCTCTGAGGCTGTCAGGATCTGGGGACCCTAAAATGGGGAGGGAGAGGAGGGGGGCAGGCAGGCCTTTAGAGGGAAAGCCTTCCCTCTAATACTCTTTCTATGTCTAGGCCCCAGCACTGCTCCCTCTGCCTCCTCACAAACCCCGCACTCAAAAGAAGTTCTGAAATGAATGAGTAACCTACTGGGTGTGAAAGTCAGTCTCTGGGTCTTCTCTCTGGGAAGTTATATTCTTGGCTTAATGGTTAAGAGTACTGACTTTGGATTCAAATGTCCTCACTTCAAATCCTGACCCGTCTATCTGCTATATGTGATCGTGACAAGCTATATAATCTCTCTGTGCCTGAGTTTCATCCTTCATAATCTAAGGACCACCTCTTGGGTTCTTTCTAGGTTTAATATGACAACACATACCAAGGATTTAGCACACGGCTGGCCCCATTGTTAAGTATTCAGAACCATTGGAGGTGATTAGTGCCATCAGCCTGGGCTTTGTTTCCTGTGGACGGAGATTTGTTCACTTCACACTTAACCAGGGAGGGGCAAGAGGGCCTCAAAGGTACCTGTGCACTCAATCTATAGTTATTCATTCCACAATATTGCAGAGCACCTGCTATATACATGCTAGGAATAGAGTGGTGAATAAGACAAAGTCCCTGTTCTCATAGAGCTCAACAGTCTAACGGGAGAAACCGATAAGCAAGCAAAATAAAATATGGTAATACATTTTAAACAGAATATAAAATATAATGAGTCAAATAGTAAGTGCTATGGAAAAAGTGAAACAGTGCAGGGGGCTACAAAGTTCCAGGGAGGAGCGTTTGGCTCTTTGAGATAAGATGATCAGGGAAGGCCCCTGCAAGGAGGTGGCTTGTGGGCAGAGGGCAGAATGAGGTGAGGGTGAGCTGTGTGGAGGCCTTGGGAAGGATGTCCAGGGCAAAGGGAAAAAGAAGAGCCAGGAGAAGTCCTGTGTGGCTGAAGCAGAGAGTCGTGGGACCGTAGGAGATGATGGTGGACAGATCGGCAGGGGCGAGATCACACAGGGCTTCGAAGGCCACAGGAGGACTTGGTCTTTCATCCTGCATGAAGCGGGAGCCCCAGAGGATTTGAGCAGAAGAGGAATAGGGTCTTGACTTAAGTTTCACAATGTGTACTCTGGCTACTGGAAATAGACTGGAGGGTGGCCAGGGTAAGCCTGGAGACTGGTGAGGATCCCGCTCCATGATCCAGGTGAGGGGAGATGAAGGCTGGGCCAGGCTAGTGGGGGGGGGGTCTGTTTCAGGCCGAGTGGACAGGGTATCTTTCCCTCTTTTGTCAATTTCCCCACTGGGGCCAGAATGTTAATGGTTAAGAATTCGACTGTGGAATCAGCCATATCCCATGTTGGCCACTTTCTGTGATTTGGGGCAAACAGCATAACTGGTCTATGCCTTGATTTTCTCATCTGCAAAATGGATATTCTAATAACAGTACCTGTCATAGGTGGCTTTAGGGAATAAAATAATGTATACGTGGTGTTTAGCACAGTACCAGAAACACAGGAAGTGTGCAATTCTTCTTAGCCATTCCTATTTGTATTATTATCTATAAAGCCGGCCAGAGAGCGGATTCCATAATGGTTTCCAAACCGTTTCACTCCCTTCTCACCATCATTTCAACTGAAATCTCTGAAGTTCTCTTTTCTGATTATTTTGGTTACCTACCTAGGATTTGTTTTGACAGGACCCCTGCTGAACCGGGTTTACAACCCCCCTGAACTCAATGACTGTCCACAAGGTTCCTCCCTGCTCTGACTCTGCAGGGTTGTTCCAGCCCAGCCTCGCCACCTACCTCCCGGGAGACCCCTCTCCAGGAGGCGCTCCACCCCCCACCCCCTTCTCCCAGCCCATCCGCCTGCAACAGGCCATTAGAGCTGCTCCTAACAGACACAGCGGCGGCAGTTGGGCCCAGCGTCCCCTGTTTGATCTATAAAGACCACACAGGAGAAGCCCTGTGGGGAGGATGGAGGGCTGCCAGGAAATGGCTTTGAACCCCTGCAGCTGGGGCGAAGGTCCCCAGGGAGGAGAAGGAAGATGGGTTGGGATCTACTCTGGCCTTTCCATTCACCACCCAGCCTTTGTTAGGGTCTTGAAATTCCTCCCCTGGGAAATCCTATCAGCCTCCAGTTCCCTCCATCCCACCCATCCCCCTCCCGCTGCCTCCACCTGCAGCCGGAAGGACAGTTGAATGCTCAAATCTGACCTTGCCACCACTCCAGTCTAGATGCTTTAGTGGGGCATTAGGGCCCTTGACCTCTTGCCCTTTTCCCTCCTCACCCTCCGCCGCCCCCCCCCCCCACAAAAGCAAGCCACACGCTTTTTTTCTTCATGTCCCTGAGCAGCTGCCTGTAGTCCTTCTGGCAACACTCTGTCCCGTTCTCCTCCCAGTGAAATTCTGCACATCCTTAAAGGTGGGCTCCAATGGTGCCCTTTCTGAGAAGCTTTCCCTGAACAAACCCGTTCTGCCCTCAACCCTTCAGACCCCACCCCCCACTCTCTCACTCAGGCAAGTTGTTGTTTTTAAATCTAAAGTGGAAATTGTTTCGTTGTTTTGTCTGTCTATAAAGGAACTATATACTCTTGTTTAAACCTCAGGCAGCATAGAAAAGATATAAGGAAGACTCCCCTTCCCTCATTATCTTGGGGGGCAGAGAGGTGGGGTTACGAAAGATTTCCGCTTACTAAGTGGCTATTTCTTGTATTGCGTAAAGATTTTCTTTGGTTTTAATTAACCAAGAAATACATGTACACATTCACCTGTTTTTATACTTTTATTTAAAATTTTTAAATGTTTATTTATTTTTGAGAGAGATAGCGGGGGAGAGGCAGAGAGAGACACACACAGAGAGAGAATCAGAAGCAGGCTCCAGGCTCCGAGCTGTCAGCGCAGAGACCGATGCAGGGCTCGAACTCATGAGCCTCGAGATCATGACCTGAGTCGAAGTCAGACCCTTAACTGACTCAGCCACCCAGGCGCCCCTGAAAATTATAGTTACCTTATAGAAACTTCAATCAGATCATTCCACTTCACTACAATTCTGTCAAGTAGGGAGAGTGGTGATAAAGCGTAAGGACTGTGGAGCTCAAACTCTGGTTCTGCCATGTGTGAGCTAATGGGCCTTGGGCAAGACATTTAACCTCTCTCAGTTTCCTCATCTGTGAAGTAGGATAATAATGTCCCATGGCTAGACAAGTAGCCATTGTGAAGGCTTATTGCTAATATATGGAACATGCTTTGCCCAGGACTCAGCATACCATTAAGTGCTCAATTAGTGTTGGCATTATTGTCCCATATTACAGATGTGGAAATTGAGGCACAAAGAGGTAACAGCGTCCCAGTTAGTAAAGAGCAAAGCCACGGTTTAAAGTGATGCAGTGAGGCTCCCAAGTCTGCTAGTTAAGCGTATTCCTACAACACAACCAATCAAGGTTTGCTTTGGGAAGAGGGGGAAAAAATCAGAAAGATATTTTTAAGTTTTTATTTGAATATAAAGTACCTACTGTTAACATTCTGGGTTCTTCCTCTCAGACTTTCCCTCCAGGCACAATTACTCATTCCTCTGCAGCCTCACAGTCCTGATTCTATTCTGTTGTGATCGCCTGCCCACCTAGCTGGTTTTCCTACCAGATTACAAGCCTCTGAGGAGGTGAGGCCTTGCTCTTTCTTTCCTCCGTCCCCCATGGCGACTGGCCCAGAGCAGACCCTCAACTGCTGTGGGGGACCTTGCACCTGGCCAGCTTTGGCAAGGTCCCTAGCAGTTACTAGAACATGAGTCTGTCGAAGTAGGCTTTGTATCTGTGGCCGATGTGGGGGGCGCTAAGGCAGTGTGGGACCCCAGTATGGTTGTGGGCACAGTTGGGGTCTGCTAGGCCTATATCTGCAGGCTTCCACACTGTCAGTGGACAAATGCAGGCTAAGGGCAATGAATTTCTATTTGTATAAGATGTGATAGGAACAGCCCTGGGGCTAGGTTCCCAGAAGGATACAGGAATGCTGGCATGGCTGACTTCGGAGATGGATCCAGTAGGTCCTGAATAAATGTTTGTGCGAACTAAATGGATTCTTTGAAACAAGAACCTTGAGCAAGGCACTTCACTCCCTAGAGTTCAGTTACCCCATCTGTAAGTCCAGTTAGGGGCTCAAGAACACTGCCTGAATTCCCCGGGACTCGGACGAGAGGGCAGAGTAGCTGAGAGCTTGGAGTGCTGGTGGGCTCAGGGCTCCATGACTTCCTACTAGTGTGACCCCGGGCGAGTTGCTTCACCAGCCAGAACTCTAGTCTCATCTGTGAGGTGGGGATGGTGATAACATCCACTTCTTTAATTTTTTTGTAATGTTTATTTATTTTTGAGAGAGAGAGAGACACAGAGTGTGAGCAGGAGAGGGGCAGAGAGAGGGAGACGCGGAATCTGAAGCAGGCTCCAGGCTCTGAGCTGCCAGCACAGAGCCCAGCAAGGGGCTCGAACTCATGAACTGCGACATCATGACCTGAGCCGAAATGGGACGCTTAACTGACTGAGCCACCCAGGCACCCCTAACAGCATCCACCTCTTAAGGTTCTTGTAAAGATGTCCTGAGATAATATAAATGCACAGAGCTTTCACATTCTATATGCTCAGGAAATATTTACTGCAATCACTATTATTATTGGCCCAAGAAGCAGCCATCCCACTTGCTTAGTCACAAGATAGGGGGTAAAGGAGGGGCATCGGGAGTCCTAATGCGTGCTAACCCTCATCCACAGACAATCTTTCAAGGAAAGAGACTTTTCCTGTGGCGCCAGAGATAGTGTGAGGACAGATAACAACCCAAGGTCCAAGGGAGGTAGAATCTGTCTGAACAGGAGCAAGAACACCCTGACAATCAAGCTGTCCAGGAACTGAGTGGGCTGTTCCTGAGGGTGTGAATTCCCCGTCACCACACAAGTGCAGACAAGAGTGACTGACTTTGGCAGGGAAGCTGCAGCCGGGCCTCCTGCTCTGTTTGGAGGGTAAATTAGATGCTCTGTAAAGCCCCTTATGGTTTTAAGACTGTACAGATCGAACTTGGGGGCTTCGTGAGGCTTAACTGCCAGATCACAGGTTGCAAATCGGTGGCCCATGGGCAAATCCAGCCCGAGGATGTGTTTGTTTGGCCCACACAGTATTTTCTCCCTACTGCTCGATGAAACTGTTGATTATGGGAAAAAACATTTTTAAATATACAAAAGTAGAGGGAACAGGATAATGACCCCCCCACGTGCCACCACCCTGCTTCAACACTTAACTCATGGCCAACCTTGCTTTATCTAGGCCAGCAGCATCCAATAGAACTTTCTGCTGTGATGGAAATACTCTACATCGGCACTGTTCAATACAGTAGCCACTAGCCACGCATGACTATTGAGCATTTGAAGTGTGCTGGGTGTGACTGAGAAGAGGAATTTTAAATTTTATTTAACTTTAATTAATTTAAATTTCAATAACCATAAGCGGCTAGGGTTGGACACTCAGATGTTGGAGAACATAGGTCTAGACCCCACGCTGTCTCCTTCCCCTCCATGTTATTTTGAGGCAAATCTCAGACATCATATCACCACATCCACAAGTATTTCAGGACATCTCTAAAAAGACAGACTTTTTAAAAGTATAACTAAAATACCTAATACTGTTATCACACCTTTAAAAAGGAATAATAATTTCTTAAAAATTCATATGGTATTTTAAAAAATTAGTTGCCAACATCTCCAAGTTGGAATATTTTTTTTTTTGCATGAATATCCTAATTTCCATCTATTCTTGAAAAATTGCAATTCCATCCATACTGGGCTCACAGTCTCCCAGGGTAGCAGTCAGCTAGAGCTGTTCTGCTCTCTAGGCAAGGTAGCCATCTATCCTTCCCCAGAGTCCCCCATAATATCAGCTTGGTCTCTCTATAAGTTAGGGTCCCCCAGGCCAGGGACAGAAAGAAATGGTGCTTCCTCCCTGCCTGGGCCTCCAAGTACCTTCAGATGCCACCAGGAGACTGGACCCTAACCCCTGTGCCCCAGTGGCTCATGCCTTCCCAAATAGGGATGACTCTGCCCAAAGATATCAGGAAAAGAGAGAAATGGAGGGGAGGGGGCGGGCAAAGTGCCCTGGGCTAGAGTATAGGGTCCTGAGTTTTAGTCTCTGTTCTGCACGCATTTCACAGATGGGGAAAGTAAGGCTCAGACAGCGGAGGAGATCTGGCTGCACGCACACAGTAAAGGACAAACCAGGTGGGAAACCTCATCCCAAATGCTTTGCTGGAGAGGGGCTGCCTACTTCCTGCTGAGTGAAAAGATGAGCCGATAGCAGTGGGTGGGAGGGGAGAGGGTCTCAGCTTTTCAGCCAGAGCCTAAAATTAGTGGCAGGGAAGTGTTTGGCCTTAGCCCAGCAAAAAAAAAAAAAAAAAAAAAAAAAAAAAAAAAGAGAGAGAGAGAGAGAGAGAGAGGTGCTGTGACTCTGTAGAGGGCTGCTAAGGAGGAGGGAAACAGCCCAGCTCTCAGCACCATACGAACGGGAGCCAAACGTGTAAAATCACATTCTTTTCTGACATTTATGACTCATTTGGCTGCCAACCCCAGGAAGGTCCCATTTTGCATCCTTACAGGAGCGCTCAGCATTGAGGGGTAGGCAGATGGGGAGGGAGCCTCAGGGCCGTTCCAGAGCTTCCTGAGCCCCACCGCAGGTAAGGTGGCTGTTTAAGGGGGCCCCACTGTTTCCCAGAGAACCCAGAGACTGTAGCTGGGTCTGCAGGGCCTGACTCAGCCTGATCTGTGCCCTGATTTTGAGATGAGATGCAACTCTGATGCTTCTGGCTATTGACCTTGGGCCAGTCACTTTTGCAAGTGCCTGCTACTTGCGTCTGGAGTCCGTGCCCTTCTGTGGGGGCCACACTCAACTCTCACCTGTAACTCATCTCCCACCTTCTACCCTTGCCTCTCTCCCTTCTGCTCCCCACAGAGTGTTCCCTCTAAAATGCAGAAGTGCTGGCTAGCCCTACCCTTGCTCCCTTGTTTTAAACCTCTCCATGGCTCCATCACTCTTAAGATAAAGACCAAATGCTTCGCCAAGGCTCACCCCATCTCACACTTTCTCGCTTCCTTCTCTGAGCTCCAGCCCCTCGGATCACTCACTGCTTCCTTGCAACTCAGGATCTTTGCCCATGTTGTTCCTCTGCCAGAAATTTCCTTTGCTCCCTCTTTCACCTGGTTAATTCCTGTGCCTGCTTCAGATGATGGCTCAGCAGCCACCCCCCTCTGAAGCCACCTCTGACTGCCACACCTTACAGGGCCAGGCCCGATCTTCCTGTCCTAGAGCACAGAATCCTGTTTGGAGCATGTCTGGTACCCATGGAATGTTTGTCGTTACAAGTTTACATGATGATTTAAATAACGTCCAGGTCTCCTACGAGGCAATACCTGACATGGGCTGGGTCTGTCTTGCTCACGATCGTGTCCACCAACACTTTAGCAGAGTTTCTGGCGCTGCGTAGGTATTCACAAATGCAGGGTGAGTAAATGTCAAACCTCCTCTTTTCTGGAACTCCATTTCCGCATCTGGAAAATGGGAATCATGCCCATGAAATCTCACGGGTCTGCAATGAGGATTTTAGCAAAGTACATTCAGAAGGCCTCTCGATGAACGGGGGTTGTTTCTAAGACCCCCCAAAGAAGACCCTGCCTTATGCATTTTCCCCAAAGGGACTTCTCTGACCCTCTGCCTCCTGGGAATAGGTCCTGCCAGCCTAGGAATAGGTCTCAGGAATAGGTCCCAGACACGAAACTGGAAACCACAAGGCTTCCTCTTCCTGCTGAGGCGTCCGAGTCAGGCAACTCCTAAAACCTCCCATAGGTCAAGTGCCCAGAACTGGGCTGGGAATTTTATGCTTATCACCACTTTCTGATTTCATAGCTACTCTGTAAAATGGGCATTGAGCTGAGGGAAGCAACTTGTCCAAGGCTACACAGACCGTAAATGATAGATCCAGAATCTGAACCTGGGTCTCCCTGACTCCCAAGCTTGGGTTCTTTCTCTCTGCACTTGACCGCCTTTACTTGGGAAGCTTATTAAGTAGATTTTATAAAGTACATTCACAGGGGGCCTGGCTGGCTCAATTGGTAAAGTGTGTGATTCTTGGTATCAGGGTCATGAGTTCGAGCCCCACATTGGGCATGGAGCCTACTTTAAAAAATTATATAACAATTTCATAATTAATATAAATATAATAATATAATACAATAATTATATTTAATTATATATAATATATAATGTAATCATTATATAATATATTCATATAACATACGAATATATAATATAATAATTAGTTATAATTATTATATATTCGTATATGTTACAACATATGAATATATAACATATATAATTAATTATAATTATTATATTATATATTCATATATGTTATATGAATATATTATATAATTATTACATTATATATTATATATAATTATAATTATATATATAAAGTACATAATATATAAGGTACATTTACACATTCACTCTTTCAAGAAACAAACATATATTGAACATTAACTCTCTGCCAGGCAATAGGGACGTAGCCAAAAACAGGACAACCATGGTCCCCACCATCAGAGAGAGACAGGCAGCAAATATGTAAGCAAGAAATTTGACCATTTCAAATTGTGATATGTGTCATTAAGAAAAGAAATCAGGGGTGCCTGGATGGCTCAGTGGATAAGCGTCTGACTCCTGGTCATGATCTCAGGGTTCACGAGACCGAGCCCCGTGCTGTCAGAGCAAAGCCCACTTGGGATTTTCTCTCTCCCTCTTTCTCTGCCCCTCCCCCACTAGTGTTTTCTCTCTCTCTCTCTCTCTCTCTCTCTCTCTCAAAATAAATAAATAAATAAATAAACTTTAAAAAAAGAAAACAGTGACAGGACAGAAAGTGGCCAAGGGGTGGGTAGAAATGCTCTGGAAGTGGGGTGAGGGGGATCTGGGGAGGTGACACTGAGCTATGGAAAAGACTGAGAATGAAGCCCCTGTCCAGGCAGAGGTCCTGAGGCTGGAATGGGCTTGGGGTATTCAGGAAGCAGCTGGAGAGGCATGAGAGGGGAAGGTGGAGGCAGATGAGCTCTCCAAGGTGGACAAACCTGGATCACACGAGGCCTCGAAGGTCATGGTGAGGATTTTATTCTAAGATAGTAGGGTGTGGCACGACCTGATCAGAATTTCACAGGACCCCTCAGGCAGCTGTGTTAAAAATAAGCTCAGAGGGCAGAGAAGGAAGGAAGGAAGGAAGGAAGGAAGGAAGGAAGGAAGGAAGGAAGGAAGGAAGGAAAAAGAAAGAGAGAGAGAGAGAGAGAGAGAGAAAGAAAGAAAGAAAGAGAGAAAGAAAGAAAGAAAGAAAAAGAAAAAGAAAGAGACCTCAGCTACCGCTTGGCGTTCAGGGGCCTGCACTAGAATGGTGCCCCCTGGTGGAAGGAAGTGCTTCAAGACACTGCTGTTGGGCCCTGTTACCAGAACTGGATGGGTGGGCTGTGAGCCTGATGACTACCCGCTGTGGTAGGCAAGAATCTGGTTACTAGGGCCCATTTTTCAGTGGAGACTGAGGTCCCCAGAGGGGTTAGACTTTCTCAGAAAGTCCAGTGAAGGACTGAGCCTGAGTCCTCTGACTCCAATTACCAGTGTCCTACCTCCTCCTGTTTGCTCTGAACACTTGTCATTCAGTCAAAGCTTTTAGGTCCATCCCTGTCCAACACGGGTCTTCCCTGGCAGCCATACTGCACAGCCTCCAGGGAACCGAATCACCTCCGAGGCAGGGGCCCATGGAGAGCCAAGTCGGAGTCCTAGGTCTGGCACTAACCTGCCGTGTGACTTATACAAGCCCCACTCCCTTTCTGGGTCTCCGTTTCTTCATCTGCAAGACGTGCATAATAACAGCACCCACCTCAAAGATCTGCCGTGAGGAACAGACAGTCTATAAAACAAGGCTTTGCGTGCAGTTGGCGCTCAATAAATGTGAGCTATTATCGTTATTATTAACACCTGCACGCTGTCCCCCTACACACCTACAGAACAGTCACGGGCTCCGCTCGGGTGGGGTTCCTGCTCCTTCCCATCAGCTCCACCGGCTCACCTTCCAGAATCTGCAGGCCTGGCCCGTGTGGGAGACCAGAGAGCCAGCCATGTGGGGGGGTGGTTCCTGGATGGAGCCCGAGTGGGGGAGCCGCTGGAAGCTGCTGTGTTTTTGGCCCGGAGCCGTGAGGGGGAGTGGAAAGGGGCGAGAACACACACTCAGAAACGCCGAGACCGACAGATGGAGGAGCTGAGGACGTGAGAGACGCAGACAGACAGAAAGAGACCCAGAGTCGGGAAAGGAGGAGCAGGCAGGGGAGGACGGCAGGAACACTGGCAGTCATGCCGAGCCACGAGCTGAGCAACAGACCACCAGATGGACCAGGCAGCCGAGAGACTGAAAGACAGACAGACAGAACAACAGGCAGACCCAGGATCCTAGAAACAGACAGACAGACAGAAAGGCAGGTGCGGTATCCAAAGGGACAGACAAGCCATCCTGACTTCTAATGGACACACAGACGGATGTTCCCAGCCTCCAAGAGCAGACAGATAGGCTGACCCAGGACCCTAAGGTCAGTCTGACTAACAGAGGAACATAGTATGTGAGAGGCAGCGTGACCCGTAGTCTAAGGGACAGACAGGTGGGTTGACCCAGGGTCCCAGGGTGAGACTCACTAACAGATTGACTGACTGACTGACTGACAGTAACTGAAGAAAAGATAAATAAATAGGCTAACCCCGCAGTCAAGGGATAGACACGACAACAGGCTGATCTGAGTCACAGACAGAGACAAGGCCCCGGACCTGATCTGAGGGCAGACAAAAGGATGGGTCCAAGCTGGCCATCTGCATGGAGACTGAGGCCCAGGCCAGAAATCCTGGCCACCACGAGAGACTCCGGGGATACAAGAACGAAAAACAGGAGAGAGACAGAGTGACCCAGACACTGGGCCCGGGAGCCTCCTGGCTTCTCAGGGACATGAGATCCCTTCATCCTTCCTCCTCCCTTCTGCCCATTGAGGAGAAGCTCCCAGGTCTGGGGGACACTGGGAGGTTCCTGGGTCACAATGGCAACCAGACCCAGGAAGCAGGGAATGAGCTCCATCCACTTCTGGATCCTGCTGCCTGCTCTCAGAGGCAATGGGGTCTAGAAGAGAGAGCTTTTTGCATATCTGAGCAAGCGATTTCATTGCCTACCTGCTGGCTTCTCTCTTCTCTAGGGTGGGGTGGGTTTCCCCCCACCCAGCCCCACTCTCAACGATACACACTTACCTGCTCTGCCAATTCCTCCCAGACAGGCTTCTTCTTCTCGGACACAAAATGGGCAGCCAGCAAATTAATCCAAAAGAGACCTCTGAGCACCCGTTTCCACACTGTAAAATGGGTGATGGTAAACCTGTTAGGTTTCGGTTCACACCGGTCTCGGCAGTTTAAGTCAGTGTTGTGTGGGGCCCAACCACGCTAAGAAATATCAGGGAAGCCTTCCTGGAGGAGGAAGGACAGGAATGAGTCGGTGAGGACAGGAGTTGCCCACAAGGTGTTCTGGCAATAAGAAAACTCAGGCGAAGGAGCCCCAGGGCCTCTGAGGTCAGCAGAAAGATGCACGCGAACACTCTCTCACCTTTATTCACTCAACAAATATTTATTGAGCACCTACTACAGGTACTAATGCTGAGGAGACAGTGGTGCCCAAGACAGAGTCCCTACCGTCATAGAGCCCAGTGGTAAAACAGAACGTAAATGTGTCAAGTAATAAACAAGATTGTTTGATAGGCTATATTAAGATCAGACAGGGCAATGCGAGTGATGAGACTGGGGTGGGGAGGGCAGAGGGCCCACAGGGGATGGCTGACCCGGGAGGCCTCTCTGACAAAGTGACACGGGAGCCGGTGAGGACCGAGGACCCAGGACCCAGCCACGGAAGGGTCTGGAGACGGATGTTCCAGTCAGAGCAAGTAGTAAGTGCAAAGGTCCTGAGTCAGGAACAAGTTCGGCCCGGTTTGAGGAACCTCCAGGGCATCTGGAATGCTGGCTGAGGAGAGAACGAGGAGAGAAAGAGGCCGGGCCAGATGGTTTAGGGCCCACAAGCCAAGGGAAAACCACTGGACTTTATCCTAAGTGTGATGGGAGGCCCTTGGGAGGTTTTGAGACGGGGAATGATGTGATCTGACTGGTTTTTAAAGTATTCCAACAGTTGCCACGTGGAGAGTGGACTACAGGGGGCAGGAGAAGTCAGGGAACCCACGGAGAAGGCAAAAGATGATGGTGGCCTGGACCAGGGTGGTGGCAGTAGAAAGGATGGATGGACCGGGGATGCCTTTTGTTGAGACCAGATGCACCCCCAGACCCCACCCCCAGGTTGGATTCCTTTCCCTGAGATGGGGTGTCCTTTTCTGTGGGTGGTGTTGGTCCCATTTGTGGTGAAAATCAACTTCTTCCAACTTCCCTTCAAATAGGGTGGAGCAGGGTGGGCTTCCCAGAAGAGGTTTCAGGAGAGGCTGCTCGGTGATCGGGAGGAGCCAGAGGCCCCCACCTAACATGTGCTCCCTCTCTCTGTGCACACCCACCCCTCTTAGTGTAGAAATTATTTTCAAACCCATCACCTCATTCAATGTTCACAACCAAGACGGAAATGAGGCTCAGAGAGGCAAAGAGACTGCCCAAGGCCACACAGCATCCAGATCAGGGCTGGGAGGCAAACGCACAAGCCCAGCATTTTGCCACCTTGCCTTTCTGATCCCCACCCCAGGGGCTGTGACACAGGCAGGATGGTGAGTGCTGGCCCCCTTAAAGAAGGTAAAACTGAGGCGCAGGGAAATTAGGTGGCATGTCCTGGGCAGGGCTGTTTTAAAACCTTGGTGGGCCCCACATCTATCAAGCATATTAAAATGCAGCTACATCAAACACCAAATGTAAATTATATATAACCAGATAAGAGCCAAATTGCAGGCAACTGGCTGATATCGTGTTCTGTTTTGCAGACATTTAATTAAACATTTATTAATTTTGATTCTGCAGTTTTTCCCTGTGTTTTAGAGCCAATTTTTTTTTCCAGGCCTCCAACGTTTTCCTAGGCTCATGAAAACCTCACAGGCCCTTGGCAGCGAGTGTTTAGTGATGGCTGAAAGGAACAGCCACGCTTTGGGGTCCTGTTGCCAAAAGGGGCAGAGTGAGGTTGTACCCACGTCCGCTCATCCCCAGAATGCAGCAGGGTCTTTCCACACTCCCTGCCCAACACCACATTTTTGGGAATCAGAGGCCTCCTTCCTTCCCCTCTCCCTTCCTTGCTCGGCCCACAGTAGCCCTGGGCTGGGTGAGCCCTTTGTCTGCGGTTATCTGGGACGAGGGGCCTTGGGAGCTGGCAGGGGAGGGGGCAGGAGGGGGCAGGGAGGTGGGAGGCAGCCTGTCAGGTGGTGAAGGATGCTGGCTGGGCGAGGGCCTCCCTCATGCTGACCCGGGCCAGGAAACAGATGGTCCTCAGCCTGAGAGAAACTTCCAGGGTGTCGCCCTCCCCCAACTCCCCAGGCCCCTTCATGTTGGACCAGCTGGTCTCTCCTCTCTGTTCAAAGCCAGAGCCACAGGAATAGGGAAGGGAATAGGTCTGGGAGAAGATGGAGGCTGGGGAAGGTGGTCTGTGCTCTGGGCTCCCCAGAAGCTCTGGAGGCCATCTTGGTCTCTCCCATAGCCCCCATCCCCCACACCTAGCCATCTCTCCTCTGCTCTCTGCCCCTCCTCTGTGCCCTGCCTTTGCTCAGCCTGTCATCTCAGGCCTGGACCAAACCCCAGCCTCTCCTGGCTTTCCTCCAAGCCAGCCTCCAGAGCGAGCTTTCTAAGCCAGCAAACCGATCACATCACCCTGACTGTGGGATAGAATTCAGATTTAAAATAAAATATGAACCTTTCAGTCTGGAATTTGATGCCCTTCACAATTTGAGTTCCCTTCCGGCCCCAGCAAACCACTGGCCGTTCCCCTAAAAGGCCATGCCCTCTCATGCCTCTATGCTTTTGCCTCGGCCGTTTCTTCTGCCTGGAATGCCTTTCTGCCTCCTGTGTGCCTTCAAATCCTACCCATGCTTTAAAACTGAGATGAAATGTTTCTTCTTTGAGAAGTCTTCCCTGATCTCCTCTCCGCCCAAGCTAAAGTTACCCATCTCTTCTCTGGGCTCCCAAGCATCTTAGAGCATCTACTTCAGATCTTATCTTATCTGTGTCCCTTGGGCACAGGGCCTGGCACATAACAAGCGATCAAAATATACTTGGTAAGTGAATGAATGATTCTGGCTGAAGGGATCCTTAAGTGGTGGGGAAGGCAGGGGCCCAGAGGATGGAAGGCATAGGGAAACAAATTTCTGCTCATCAGAAGAAACACAATCCAGTCCTGAAGGTGCTCAGAAGGCAAGGGCCCTGCCTTAAGAGGTAGGGACTCCCCATCCTGGGGAGCGTGCAAGCAGAAGGTGTAAACACACGAGGCTGGGAATTGCCGAAGGAGTTCTAGCATTGGATGGGGGAGTTAGACTGAGGGCCTTTGCATTTGTTCAGTCCACTTCTGAGGGACCAGCCCTCTTCCCCTTCCCAGCTGCTGGTCCTACACTGCGTCATGTTGAAGGTGTGTCTACACCATTGATTGGTGCTGGGAAGACCCAGGGATGGGGAGGAGAGCCTTGAATGGGATGTTTCTGGCCACATTTTGGGGAAGGAGGTTTGAGTCCCAGAACATTAGCTCTAAAAGGATCTCCAGAGTCATCAAGCCCATCCTTCTTGTTGGTAGATAGGGAAACTGAGGTTCAGGGAGGGCCACACCATTCCTATAACTGGGATACTCATTTTGGGAAACTCTGGGTATCAGCTGATACCAAATTCCAGGGGGTACCATGATTCTCCTCGTGGGCTGGCAACACACAGTTGAATACAGTTGGTCCCCAGGTTCCCAAACAACATGTTAAAAATGCCAGCACTTCACATCTGGGAGGAGACCCCCAAATATCTGGTTCCTCAATTTCAGATTCAAGTGATAGGATCACTGAATCTGTGTTGGGATTTTCTCCCCTGATTTCTGGAGAGATAACTTCTAGAAGAGCACTCTCTGATTTCAGCAAAGGGTGTGCCTGCCCCATGAATCAGAGAATTGAGGGGCTTGGGGGCCAGGGTCTATGGCTGCAACAACCCAGGGCAGAGCTTCTAGGCAAAGAACAAGGGCAGAGAAGGAAAAGCACATCCAGAGATCTGGATGGCAGGCCCCTCCCTTCTCATCCTACACGGGCAGTGCACTTCATAGGTGCAGAGTATATTCTCATCCATTTCATTCTCACAGCCACTCTGGGAGGGATTCACTAGGGCTCAGAGAGGGTCTGGCTCAAGACCACACGGTAAATGAGAAGCAAAGTCGGAACCTGCACTCAGGACTTCAGGATCCTGCCCATACCCCCTACTGGGTTACCAGAGTTCCGTTTAATTAAACAAACTTCTAACATAAAAACAAACAAAACCTTGCAATTATGCATGCATTCATTCTTTGAGCCCACACAGATTGAGCACCTACTGTGTGCTAAGAACTGAGGGTACAGCAGTTAGCAAGCTGACCTAGTGATCCTCATAGAGTTCTCAGCCTGGGGGAGATGGGCGCATAACCTGGCAGTTGCAACCCACTGTGGGTTAGACAGAAGCCCGGGAGAGGTCCCTACCCCTAGTAGAAAGTGGTTAGCAGAGGCTTCCTGGAAAAGGTCATGTTTAAGGGCTGTGCCTTGGAAGAAAAGCAGGAGTTGCCAGGTTTGGGGCTGGAGTGGGGTTGGAGGACCCGGACGGGTGTTCCAGGCAGAGGGAACAGCAGGTGCAAAAGCCCAGCAGTGAGGGAGAACATGGAGAGTTGGGGTCTGTGACCTGCACAGGGCAGTTGGAGCCATGACGTTTGTTGGGAGAAATAGCTCAAGAAGGAAGCAGCAAAGTCTCGTGCCAGGGGATCTATGAGCAGCTTCCCTGTGCCCTGTGGGGAAAAACTGGCCACTTAGAGGTGGGGTTGGGCAACAGGCCCGGAAGCTGGGGGTTGACACCAGAGAGTGTTCCTGAAGGAACCAGGCTGCTTGGGTTTGAATCCCGGTTCCACTGCTTCCTAGCTGTGTGACCTTGGACAAGTGGCATACCTCTCCAGGCCTCAAGTTTCCTCATGCGTAAAATGAGGGCAATCACGAGGCTACTAGAACCTCAGTGCACTGTGAAGTGTCAGGAATCCTGCAAAGAAAGCGGGCCCCGGGAGCAGAAATGAAGGTGAGAAGGCTGAATCAAGGGCTTACTTTGTGCCAAGCGCTTTAAGCTAATGAGCGCGCATTCGGGGTCCCCCGACGACAGCCTGGGGAGGCGATCCTTGCGATATGTCCAGGCCACGGCCGAGGAAACAGGTTGGGCTGGGCGCTACTTTACAGAGGGCACAGGGCGCGCTTGCGCCGGGCGCTGGCCTCGCGGCCCGGGGAGGGCGGGGGCGGGGGGCGAGTTGGGAGCCGAGACCCGGACGAGTGCGCGCGGGGCGGTGAGGGGGGAGGCGGGTGTTGGCCTGAGCACGGCGTCCCTCCCGCAGGTACCTGCGCGCCATGTACCTGGGGCTGCAGAGCCGCTGGCGCGGAGAGCGGCTGCGGCGCCACTTCTACTGGCGGATGCTGTTCGAGAGCGCCGACGTGAGCATGCTGCGCCTGCTGGAGACCTTTCTGCGCAGCGCGCCGCAGCTGGTGCTGCAGCTCAGCCTCCTGGTGCACCGCGGCGGCGAGCCGGACCTGCTGCCCGGTGAGCCCCGCCCCGCCCCGCCCCCGCCCCCGCCTCCGCCTGGGGCTCGCTCATCCTCCGTAGTCTGCTTGCCCCCCTCCTTCCTAGCACCCCCACTCCTGCCCACCCTCGGGGATTTGGAGGCCCCGCCCCTGCTACTCTCACCACCCACCAGGCCTCTGGAGACCCCCCATGTCCCTTCCACCGGCCCGCTTACCCTCCGTGTTGGGAGAGGCCTGGCTCCACCTCCTCGCCTCCCCTTGGCACCCCTGGGTGCTGCCCGCTCTCGCCCTCCTCCCCTTCCTCCTTGCCAGGGCAGAGCAGACCCCATTTCTGCTAAGTCCAGAGAGGCCCTTGACCCCATCACCACACCTCGGGCCCTTTCTGGAGTTCCCTGCCCTTCATTCCCGGACGTGTCCTGATCCCAGATTGCATTTCTGGGGGACCCTCCTGACTCACAGACCTGCTCAGTCACCCTCAGTCTCCAGAGAGTCTGTTTACTTACCCCCTCACTGGCCTTCACTCCCTGGGGACCCCTCCCAGGCTTACCTGGTCCCCAGGTGCTCACCACCAACCTTGCCCCTTCCCTAACTCTCACAGACCAGGCCAACCTTTGTTGTCAGACAAAAACCACATCCGGGCAGCACCCCCGTGCTCCTCCCACCCAGACACTGTCCATCCCATTTTCAATGACCTAAAAGATTCTATCACCACCCTCAGGCCCCTGGGAACCCCTTGCCTAGGATACTGTGCCCCAATCAAAACTTCCCACTGCAGATTTCTTCCCGTGCCCTCAGCTGTGCTTAGCTTGGACACCCCTCGACATACCCCAGCTTCACCCTGGTGGCCTATAGCTACTAATAGTCCCCTCCTGGCTCCTTCATGCCCTAATCGTGACCCCCCCCAACTCTTCACTTCCCTTTTCACTCCCAGAATCCTGGACCCTAATTTCCCACCCTTCCACCAAGACTCCTGAATCCTGATATCCCTATTCTAGAGACCTGGCCCTGACCTTTATGGAGACCAAAGTCACCCACCTTCCCTCCCCCTTTATGCTCCCACTCCTCCAGAAGTACCCAGCCCCATCTGCTCTACCTGCCCCCATCACTGCTCTTGAAGGCCACCCACCCGGACCCTCCCCACAGCCCTCCTGATTTATAGACCCTTCCCCTCACACCTCCTCGGAACCCAGCTCCTGACCCAGAACCCTCCCCCCTCTCCCCACACCCCAACCCGGACCCACCCCTAACCCAGCCCGCCCTGCCCTCACCCTGTCTCTGCAGCCCTGTCCACCTCCGCCTCGCTCGTGTCCCTGGCCTGGACGCTGGCCTCCTACCAGAAGGTGCTGAGGGACTCACGGGACGACAAGCGGCCACTGTCCTACAAGGGCGCTGTGGCCCAGGTGCTGTGGCACCTGTTCACCATCGCTGCTCGCAGTCTGGCCTTCGCGCTCTTTGCCAGCGTCTACAAGCTCTACTTCGGCATCTTTATCGTGGCCCACTGGTGCGTCATGACCTTCTGGGTCATCCAGGGCGAGACGGACTTCTGCATGTCCAAGTGGGAGGAGATCATCTACAACATGGTGGTGGGCATCATCTACATCTTCTGCTGGTTCAATGTCAAGGAGGGCCGCAGCCGCCGCCGCATGACCCTCTACTACTGCATCGTCCTGCTTGAGAACGCTGCGCTCACTGGCTTCTGGTACTCCAGCCGCAACTTCTCCACCGACTTCCACTCACTCATCCTGGTCTGCGTGGTGGCCTCCAGCTTCGCGCTGGGCATATTCTTCATGTGTGTCTACTACTGCCTCCTGCACCCCAACGGGCCCATGCTGGGTCCCCAGATGCCTGGCTGCATCTGCCCTGAGGCCCCAGGACCCTGTGGCCCACCGGCCGACGCTGTCACAAGCCCCCCAAGGTCCCTGCCGAGGACTACAGGCACTGAGCGGGATGGGGTCTCCGCGGGGGGCGAGCGTGCAGGGACCCCCACGCCACCTGTCTTCCAGGTGCGGCCTGGCTTGCCTCCCACACCAGTGCCCCGTACCTTGCGGACAGAGGGGCCTGTCATTCGGATCGACCTGCCCCGTAAGAAGTACCCTGCATGGGATGCTCATTTTATTGACCGCCGGCTCCGGAAGACTATTCTGGCGCTGGAGTATTCGTCTCCTGCCACTCCCCGGTTGCAGTACCGGAGCGTGGGGACCTCCCAGGAGTTGCTGGAGTATGAGACCACGGTGTAAGCCACAGTCTCCCCCACGAAGAGGGACAGGCTTGGCCGACCCCACATCGACCACAGTGTTGAGCCTGGAATTTCAGGGCCACCCAGCTACAGGGGTGTGGATCTGTTGGTCCAAGTGTAGAGTGGCCCTGACCTTTATGGAGAAAGAACCATGGGTTCTTTCTGGGGAGGGGGCAGCCTTGTGGAGGCCCCAGCCCTAGGCCTGTTTGCAGCCCTGTGGCCCATCTCCTAAACTCCCCTGAACCGGGGCCCAGGGAATCAACTGGTGCTACACTCCTCATTAGCTGCCCCGCTTCCAAGGAGGCCTCCGTGCCACGTTGGGTGCCAGGGGCACCACAGCCTCTCCCCTGCCTGGAGTCACCCACATGTCGCTCCTGGTGGACCTGCCAGAGAAAGGGCACCGTCTGGGGTCCGTGACCTAGGCCCTGTGCTCCTCAGGGGGTGTTGGGGGTGGGCTACTTCTCTGGAGAGAGGAGATCTCTGAGCAGGACGGAGGAGGCCGTGGAAGATGTGAGGGAAGGTTGAACGTCTGGTGGACAAGGCTGGTGTAGCTCCTGTGGGGTCTGAGGTCCGGAGCCTGGACAAAAGGGGGCTTAAAAGAGGGAGCTGGGGTGGGGGCTGACAGGAAGAAGAACCCTGAGACAACTGAGGGGGTCCAAGCCAGCAGAAGCATGAAGGGATAGCAGGTTGGGGGGAGGGGAACCCTCAATGCACAGCATAGAGAATGTTTCCAAGGTGAACTCATCAGGAGACACCCTTTGTTATGGGCTCTGTTATGGATGAGGTTCCAGAAACCTCAGGTGAAACGTTTCAAGGAGCCATTGTTTGTTCTAGATGAGTATCTAGAACATTTCTTCTAGATAAAAGTCTTGAATACAACAGATACTCTGTCTGGTGAGGTCCTAGCACACTTAGCAGGGGAATTGTTCTAGAGAGACATTCTTAATTCTGGATTAAGTTTTCAAGCACTTAGCTGATAAAATGTCCTAAGGAGTCATTCTGATCTGGATTCTGTGATGAGGGTGAGGGCACTGGAGCCCTGCTACTCTGCTCTGGGGGATTCTGGCTCCTGCCAAGGTGGTGGGGGAGGGGGCTCTAGAATCCCATGTGAGTGGAATATTCTAGGAACGGGTACTCCAGTTCTAGATCTCTGGGATTTATAGGAGTTCTATGCCCCATCCACCTTGGTCCACAGCCATCTTCCCCAGAGGAAATTGTCCTCACAACCCTTGAGACATTTCAACTGCCAACTGGTTTCCAGCTGGAAAAAAATTAGCTCTGGGGACATGACATAAATCTTGGCTCTCAGCCGCCCTGCAGATGTAGCTCCTTGGGATGTCAGTTTTCCAGCTGACTTGTTTTGCCTCAGATCTGACAACTCCCTAGGACCTGCAGTCCATTCCTGCATATCCTGGGTGCCCATGGGACCACTTGCCCTTGGCCCCTCCTCTCTAGCTGGGGCAGCCAGTCCTGGATAGGGTGGGGGAGTGTGGGAGCAGAGAAGTAGGCAGTTCTGTGGGCTGAGGGGACGGAGCCTCTAAGCAGAGCTTGGAACCCCCACTACCATGTCCCCACCCCCCCCCCATGCCAGCTAAGGTGTGTTCAATGCAAGGGCACAGCAGGCGATATTAAGGACAGATGCAGACCGGGGCTGGGGGTGAGGGGGTGCATGAGAATCCTAGACTATGCAAATTAGAGAGGCATTTTGCCCTCTCTGGTTCAGCCTCTCTCGGCTTATAAATGGGAAACTGAGGCCCAGAGTGGCAGCTTAGCCCCACAGGTCCCAGACTCCTGCTGTCCCTTCAGATAGTGATTAGTGAGGGTGAATTTGCTGAGGATATAAGGAAAGGACCACATTCAACGTGCAGGGTGACCCCAAAGGCAGAGAGGGCAGGACTGCCCACATACACAAGCACACACCACACCTGTGACGCAAGTCCCCTCACCCCCTGGCACACAGGTGACTGCATAGACATCCACACAGGCCCAGATGGTGAGTGCGTCCCTCCCGCCAACACACAAAGAATGCTTTTCCTACTTGAAGAAAGTACTTCCATGATCCCTAAGAAGCTTCAGGAACCAGGCCTGAAGGGGATGGGGAGGGGGGCGGGGTCCAGGGCTGACCCAGACGCCCTCTGGTGGGTTCACCCGTTGGGGAGGCAGACACAGGTCTGGCCGACCGCTTCCCCAGGACTGACTGTTTGTTTCACTTAAACTCACCCCTGTTTGCAACAGCTCTGCAAGGCAGCTGTTACCAACCTATCTTACAAAGGAGTAAAGAGGCTCAGGGAAGTGACATGAGGGTCAGCCTTGGCAAGTTATTTTACTCCCCAGTGTACTACAGTGGTCCGTCTGGCTGCCCCATGATCCAGCACCCTAGAAGGAAAAGTTAAAAATGCCCTCCCGGGAGCTGGAAATTCTTACAGATCCAGAAGCCACCAGAGAACCAGGGAATAGGAATGAGCTGGCAGCGCTAAGAGGCAGCGTGAGGCTCTCAGGGAAACCAGGGCCACGTTTTTGGACCTTACTCCCTCCCCACCCCTACATCTCTCTCCCACGAAACCTGCCTTCAGAGCCTCTGCCTGCAAGGACAACCCAGCACTGGAAATGCCACAGTCAAAGGGCCCTCGGAGCCGCCTTCTCCAGCTTCTCACCCTCAGGAAAGAGCTTAGTCTCTTAAGGACCACCCCCCACCCCCCATATATCCAGGAGCTCAGGACCCCATCGCTTCCTGTCCTGAGGTCGTGCTCTCCACTGGCCTGTCTCTACTTCATCTGGTCCCCGTGAGTCCTCATTTCACTGGGATAGAGGGGTCAGAGTGATGAAGGGGCATCATCCCATGTGTTGTTGTTTTGGTGTTTTTTGTTTTTTTTCCTGTGACACAATCTACCTCAGCCAGTCCCTCTCTTCCTTGCCAGAATTGGACCCCCTGGGTCCCTGCCTCCTGCTCCCCAATCTCTGTCCTGCACCCTAGCCTGGCTGCTTAGTCCTTCCCAGAATCCCTACAGGGTCCTTGCAGTGAGAGAATATTTCAGAACCACAGCCCCCCAGAACCTTGGGGTCCCCTAAGCTACCTGCCCTCCACATCTATTATAGAAGAGAAATGGAGGCCCAGAGAGGGCCAGGGACTTGCCCAAGATCACACAGAAAGTCAGTGGCAGAGTTAGGCTTTTCCTGGAGCCGAGAGGTAGTTGGGGCCATCTTAATTTTGCCAAGAAGAGAACAGGACACTGAGTACCAAATTCGCCCTCGATATCTCTACCCCCAGGAGACCACATCTCCATTTCCAGGATAGACTTCTGTCTCCTAGTTTTCTTGAACTGATCTCCCAGCTTGTTGACTGCTCCCCAAACCTCTCCAGGCACAACACACCCCTTGTCGCACCTCCATGCACTGATGTACCACGTGCCTTGTAACTGTCACCCTGGTTAGACAGCACAGACCTCCACTCCTCCCCAGCGGGGGTTCCCCAAAGGAAGGCTTTCTTGGTCCCCTCCTCTCATCTGTCCCATCCTGTGTCCCCCCCCCCAAATCTGCCTAACCCCTGCCAGCTCCCTGCCACACTGAATCCCACAGAGGCATGTCACTAGAAGAGTTGGGGAAAGGGAGAGAAAAGGCCAGGGACAGAAAAGCCTGGTGAGGGCCAAGGGCGCTGCAAGTATCTAGGGAAGATCTTACCTGGCACCCCAATGCCCTCCAAAGGGCTAAAGTCCCACAGGTCCTTCCCTTGGAGCGCACCTGGGCTTGGAGTTCACAGAAACCTCAGGCAGTGGGGAGGTTTTCCTGGACAAGGGTGTATGGGTTGCAAGTTCAAATGTCTTCAGGTAATGAAGAAAAGGAGAGAAGGGCAAGTGCCGTACAATAGGGAGTGGTGGGGACTCTGGAAAACACAGGGGGTACATGCCCTGCCTATAGACCCTAGAACTCAAATGTTTGAAAAACCCTGTGCTGGCCAAACTAATCTCAGACTTGGCCCATGGGCCGCCTGTTTGAAATCTCTAGTTCAAAATGCTGAGAAGGTTCGAGGAAGCCGTGTGGAGTCTGGAAACCCCTCTGGGGAAGTCAAGGACAGAAGCCCTGGCTCCCTCTGAGACTTTTCTAAACCCTCCCCCCCCCCCACCGCCAACTGGCCACCTGAGAAGTGTCTCCCCTTCCCCCCTCATCTGAAAAGTGGAAAGGGGAGGGAGACCTGGGTGTTCACAGGGTCCCTGCCTGGGGAACCATCGTCTGATAAGGGTTACAGGCCTCTCCATACCTGAAGGGGAAAAGCTGGAGGCTGGGGTATTCTCCAGTGTTGGGGCCCCCGGTTAGGAGGAACTTGCATTGTGTGAAGGGAGAGTCCAGGGAGAGGATGAGGACCGAAAGCCAAGACCCAACTGCCGCCATCTTGTGCTGGCCCCTGTCACCCTTTGGCACCTATCTCTGTCCCAGGTAAAGCTGGAGGTAGGGACTTCAGGGGAGGAGCTACCAATTCCTATACTGATATGCGTTGTGAGGTCTCCTTGAAAGGGACTGAGTGCCAAGCCATATATGGGCAGCAGTGGGCAAGGGGGCTAAGTCTCCCCTCCCCAACCAGAGGGCCTTCTAAGACTTGGGGTCTGGGGGGGCAAAGGGATTATAACATGTCCTTCTGGTTGAGGACAGGCTAGGACACTTCTGGGTCCTTGGTTGTTGCAGGTGGAGGCCAGGGGAGGAAGAGCAGGAAACTATGGAAGTGGGAAAGGAAGGCCCCTTCCCGGGATGGCCTGGTTCCTGGATGCAGACCTCCTTCCCCCACCCCCGGGCAAGTGGGAAGAGGTCTTCCAATGCCTGGCCTTATCCACACTTCAGCAAGGCAGGATCCGCCCTCTCCCCAGCAATCCTGGCCTTTTTTCTATGCACAATCATTGTAAGGGCACCCTCAGGCCAGGCTGAAGGGGTGGGGGGCCCCTGGGCACCTGCAATAATCCCAGAGTGGAGGGTAGCCTGAGACAAAAGGTGGGGCGAAGGGCAGGGGTGGGGTGGGGAGAAGGGTATTCCTCTACCCCTCTCTCACCCAAATATCCCAGAACCCAAACCAGACCTGTCTCCGTTGGGCTAGCCACCAAACTTGGCAGGGGGAGCGAGGGTGCGCTCATACAACACAGCCCCCAACCCCCTTGGTTTTCCAAACTCGTAAAATAGCTAGAAAGGACCCGAACAATTCCCAGGGCCCCCTCTTATTATTTTCACCCCTGGGGATCCTATAGTTTGGAAGATTTTTCTCCCAAACAAGTCTCACTTCTTAAAGAATAATTCATCTTTCCACATTAAAGTAACTCAAGCTGAGCTTCTGATTGCAGATAAAGGCTACCAAGGCCTCAGGTTAGCTTTTAGGGCTTGAGGGTTGGAGAATGTCTGTATTATATTGGAGTGTTTAATACACAATTCTGAAGAGCACTCATGGGCCCCCATTCCTGCCTCCAGGGTTCCTTAGGGTCTGGGACCCCAAGTTGGGAATCTATGTATCCAGCCTCCTGTTTTATGGAAGGGGAAAGGCCTATGGAGGCAACCAGCCCAAGGTCACTGGGCCGTTGGTGGCAGGGTGGGACCACAGGCCACGTCCTTTGGGGGTCCCACCAGAACACTCCCAGCACTGATGCTTCCCTTTCCACTCTGTCTCCAACTCCAGGAACCACTAGCCATGGCTGAGGGGCTGATTTCCCTCCCTCAGCACAATTCTGGTGATTCTCCCCTCCAGGTCCTCTCTTTGCTCCCTAATCAGTCCCGCTCTGGCCCACCCCTGTTTCCTATTCCTTCCCGGTCCCACCTCCTGGTATTTACTACATCTGTGCCATCCTCAGTCCCCCACCCCCACTCACCCCTCTGCGCTTCCCCCAGGAGGGGGAGGAGACCCCAAGCTGGGGCTTCTGTACTGAGACTCTTTTGTACACCACAAACTTTTTGTATATTTTTAATTTTGCTGCAACATGAGATATTAAAAGTCATTTCAGTACGTGCTGCTTGTGTCCTATTGTTTTGGTTGTTCTGCGCCAGAGGAAGGCAAAAAGGAAGGAGGGAGAAGGAAGGAAGGATATCTTCTGCCACAATCCCTCTGGTTCCCCTAAGAGATGAAGGCAGTTGGCTAGGAGAGGAACCCAGGGTACTCTGAGGGATTATCTCCAAACGCTTCATTCTACAGATAAGGGGAAGAAAGAGATGCGGCTGGGGACAGACTTGCCTGGGGTCCCAGAACGAATCCCAGACAAAATCAGGACCCAGACTGAAGTTCCTAACACCACTAGACCAAATATTTGTTGGGCACCTATCATGTGCCAGGTACTCTTCTAGGCACCGTGAACAAGAAAGATAAAAAAACGAGCATGGTCTCTGCCCTCATAGAGCTTCCGTTCTAGTGAGTATTGCCCCTAAAAAATCTCCCTGCCTCCTCTCTGTGTAGTGGTTCTCTAACTTCAAAGTGCATCAAAATCACCTGGGTAGAGTGGGGGTGGGGGGAGGGTAATTTTAAATGCAGATTTCCATCTCCCGAATGGATAGAGCTTGCCTGGAAGTCTGCATTTTACAGGTTCTCCAGGAGATTCTGATGCAAGGGGTTTGAGAACCTCTCTTTGAGGCCCACTGCTTTAATGTATTCTCATCCTCTTAAAAATCTCATCACAATAGTTCTTTGCTTTAGAACCTCCATGGCTCCCCAGGGCCTTCAGGATAAAGAGTGAACCCTTTGCAAAATGCTGACTTTTCACTACTGGGCCCCGAATACTCCTTGATCCTTATCTCCAACAGAGCCTCTCCAAACCGTTCATCTTCCTGTTTTTGTGAGCCTCTCCTGGCTCCCACCCAACAGCCTTTCTCACCTTTCTTTCACGCGGGTGGAGCCTCACTTCCTAGGGACCCCCATCCCAAATGCTCCAGGAATGCAGCCTCTACCTGGCCCCAGGAAGCAAGTCAGAATTGGCCCAAGACAGGGGTTCTCAAAAGGTGGTCCCTAGACCAGCATTACCCGGACATTTGTTAGAAATGCTGATTCTCAGGCCCCACCCAGACCTACCTAATCAGCTACTGTGGGGTTGGTTGGGAGCAGCTTGTTTTTATGTCTTTCAGGTGATTCTGATACTCAAGTTTGAGAACCATTGCTCCAAAATGATTCCCCTGACTGAAGATTGGTGGGGGCAAGGGCATATGACTCAATTCTGTGAGGCAGAGACTTCTATGTGTTCCCCAGTAGCCATGCTCCCTTTTGTCTATAAAGGAACTTTTTTAGTTGGGCTGGTGGCCACCTGGGAGACTACATTTCCCAGTCTCCTCTGCAGTTAGGTGTGGCTAAGGAAACAAGTTCTAGCCAATGGGATGTGAGCAGTAGAATTTCGTATTACTTACAGGTTATCCCTTTAAACGGAGGGGTTGTGCTCTCCTCCGGCTAGGTTTCCCTTTCCTATTGGCTGGACCAGAGCCGTGTTGAAGGTGAGAAAAAAATCCTAGTATGGGGAGTAACAAGAGAGGAAGCCCCTAGGTCCCAGACATCTGGAGCTGCCATGCCTGCCCCGACTGCTTAGGTGATAGAAGAGAGAAACTTCTATTATGTTTAAGCCACTGTTATTTGTGTCTTTGTCACAGCCAAAATATGTCCTGGCTCATACATCTGGCTCCTAGACTCCTCAGGGAAGTCTTTTGAAGAATCTGTGGGACAGGTGTTCCTTCACAATCAAAGAAGGGGAAACCCTTCAGCCTTATCAGGGGTTGATGGCCTCACAGACTGGTGCAGCCACTCTGGAAAACAGAATGGAGTTCCCTCAAAAAGTTAAAAATAGAACTACCCTATGGCCCAGCAATTGCACCACTAGGTATTTACTCAAAGGACACAAAAATACTGATTTCAAGGGGCACATGCACCCCAATGTTTACAGCAACACTATCAGCAATAGCCAAATTATGGAAAGAGCCTAAATGTCCATTGACTGATGAATAGATAAAGAAGATGTGGCATGTATATGTGTATACACACACACACATACACACACACACACACATACACACACACACACACACAGTGGAATATTACTCAGCCATCAAAAAGAATGAAATCTTTCTTGCCATTTGCAATGATGTGGATAGAGCTAGAGTGTATTATGCTAAGTGGAATAAGCCAGTCATATGATTTCCCTAATATGTGGAATTTAAGAAACAAAATGGATGAACATAGCGGAAGGGAGAGGGGAAGAGAGAGAGAGGGAAGCAAACCATAAGAGACTCTTAACTACAGAAAACAAACTGGGGGTTGATGGAGGGAGGTGTGTGGGGGGTGGGCTAAATGGGTGATGGGAATTAAGGAGGGCACTTGTGATGAGCACTGGGTGTTCTATGTAAGCGATGAATCACTAAATTCTACACCTGAAACCAGCTTTACCATATATGTTAACTAAGTAGAATTGAAATAAAAAATTGAATAAAAAGTGGGGGGGAGTTGATAGCATCAAAAGCAGGACAGTGATGGATGGCATTGTGTCTGTATTGTTCCAAAAGCCACTGCAGCCATCTGGCCAATGGTATCAGTCTGCTGGGCCTCCGTAACAAAATATCGCAGACTGAGGGGCTCCAACAACAGAACTGTGTTTTCTCCCAGGTCTAGGGGCCGGAAGCCTGAGATCAAGGTGCTGGCAGGGTTGGTTTCTTCTGAGGCCTCTCTCGTTGGCTTTTGGTCGGCTGCCTTCTCGCTCTGTCCTCCTGTGGTCTTTCCTCTGTGTGTGCACCCCTCATGTCTCTCTGTGTGTCTGAAGTTCCTCTTCTCAGGAGGGCACCAGTCAGATGAGATTAGAGCCCACTTTACAGCCTCGTCTTAACTTAACCACCACTTTAAAAGCCTTATTTCCCCAAATAGCCACACTCTGAGGTACTGGGTATTAGGGCTTCAACGTATAAATTTGGCGGGGGTGGGGGGCACATAATTCAGCCCATAACAGCAGCACAGTAGGAAATGTATGGAACTTGATGTCATTTTGGGGTGCTCAATTAACCAGCCTTGAAATCAATTGCCTTTGGACTTCTCGTCTTGGGAGGTAATACAGTTTCCTTACTGTCAAAGCCATCTTTGATTGGGCAGCCTGTTCTTTGGAGCCAAAAGCATCACAACCCAGGCACTGTGTGTTTGCTCAAGCTGTTTCCTCTGCCTAGAGTGACCTATCTTCTGTATGTCCTTCAAGGCTCAGCTTGAATGCATTGGAGTTCGGTGAATGGCCCCTGATTCTGCCTTCCCCAAATGCTTGGCTTGTATCAGAGTTTTTGCTTATGTGTCTCTCCAGCCAGATCAGGGTCAGCATATGCACCATACACCTGCTGTCACATCCCCTCCTCCTGTCCTGTGGCAGGCATTGATAATCAATCCCCTTTTGGTTCTGAGAGTAGATCTAGTTTTCATAATCTTCTATACAGAGCTCTAGGCAGCCACTGCCAATCAACCGGAGGTGGCCCCAAAGAGATGAACCCTATTTGCCACAACTGTTAAGTCTTTGAGAACAAGGATTCTGTTTCACTCATCTTTTTTGATTCACAAGCTACTTTTATTTTTTTAAATTTTTTTAATGTTTATTTATTTTGGGGAGACAGAGACCGAGCGCAAGCAGGGGAGAGGCAGAGTGAGAGGGAGACACAGAATCTGAAGCAGGCTCCGGGCTCCGACCTGTCAGCACAGAGCCTGATGCGGGGCTCGAACCCACAAAGTGCAGGATCATGACCTGGGCCGAAGTCGGATGCTTAACCGACTGAGCTACCCAGGCGCCCCCACAAGCTAATTTTAATAATCAATGTTACCATTGTATGCTTCTGTTCCCGTTTAATCCCTGTAGCAGCCTTATGAGGCAAGCATCATCATTATCTTGCTGCTGACGCTTGAGACTCTGGGGCTCTGAAAGATGACCTGTTCCAGGTCTTACCCATTTGAACCTAAGTCCACCTGTCTCCACCTATTTCCGCTGACATTTACTGAGCACATGAATTTACTGTTTGTGGCCCTGGGGTGGGCATGCAGGGAATGCAAAGATAGTTTGCTATTTCTAGCAGCATTCAGAACACTTCTCGTCCTATTTGGTATTCCCAGCAGTTCGGTGATACTTGGAGTTAGTCCAGGAATAACAGAAGTCCTCATTTTACAGATAGGGAAATTGAGGAATTCGGGAGTTGCTCAAGGGGTAAAGTGGGTGTTTGGGTGTCCTGGGTGTCAGGAGCTGTTAGGGATGGGGTTGCACATCCCAGCCTCTTCCTGTTGGGCCTGGCGGGCTGCTGGACATCTCACTTCCTGATGCTGGGACTTGACAGCCGGATATAGAGGAGCGGGAGGGAGGGGCTGTGTGAGCTAGCACTAAGCAGCCTGGACTATTTCTCCTCCCTCCGAAAGGGAGGGAAGGCGGAAGGCTAGTGGTTGGAGGCTCCGTGGACCTCACACCCAGAGGCAGTGGGGAGCTCTCTCTCACTCCTGTGGGCACTGATCTGGCACACTCGAGCTTCAAAACAGTCCAATGCATTAGCCCCTGCCCTTCACAATTTCCAGCTGCTCTGTCTCATGCATAGTCAGATGCCTTTCCTGCCACACCTCTGATTGCAGGGCAGGGTATTTGGGATCATTGCTCCCATTGGAAAGATGAGGAAGTGAGACCCAGAGAGGTTACAATAAGCAGTCTGCCCTAGATCATATAGCAAACTGGGACCTCTAGAACCCAGGTGTCATGGAGGTATGGATGGGTCAGTCAGAACCTCCCCAACTGTCCTGGGTGGGACAGGCTGAGCACACTGGCCCTAGAGGTAAGGAACTAGGATTCAGATCCAGACTTTCCAGAAATCCCAGGTCCTCCTCTTACAAACGCTATGACTTTTTCGGGTCAGCCTCTGCAGTTGAGGCTGACGTATAAATCTGTATAAATAGGTATAACGATACCCCAACGCTGTAAGGCATAAGAGAGATGAAATATGTAAAGTGCTCAGCACAGAACCACAAAAGGAAACTTGCCTCACTAAGATTCTCCCAAGAGACAGAAAAAGAGCCCGGGACACACAGACACATAGATAGGGAAGTAGTTAATATTCACGAAGCACTTCGTATGTGTCAGGAGCTCTTCTGAGTGCATTTAATTCTTACAAGGTCACCGTGAGGTCAGACCGGCATGATGCCCATTTTACAGATGGGGAAACCAGTGGATAAGGGACTTGTCCAAGGTCATCACCTTAGTAATTGGCGAAATCAGGATTCAAACTCCGGCAGCCTGTCCTCAAAGCCCATGAATACTGCCTCCTTAAGAGTAATGATTAATTTTTAATTAATTAATTTTAAATTAAGTATCCTATAGTTTGGGAGGCATTTTCCTACCCACTTTTGCATATGTTCCTCACCACAGAGAGGGAGGCAATTTTATTCCTAATTTATAGAGAGGAGGGGGCAACTGAGGCTGTGAAGGGAACTGACTTGCTTTGCCAAGGTCACACCACAAGGTCAGTGGCAGAAGTAGGATTGGGATTTGGGATTTTCTGACTCCAAATCAGGGGACCCATCCCTGGCCTGACTCAGTTCCCAAGCGCCCCTCAACAGCAAGCCTTCTGGCTTCAGGCTGGAGGCGTTCTCCCCAGGACAGTTGCTCTGGCTGGGTTTCCTTCCACCCTTCAGCTGGAGGGGCCCAAGGCTGCATCCTGCACCAGCCTCCATCCCCCCACCCCCCACTCGCTATCAGACGGGAGGGGCAGGAACTCCAGGGCTGGTGGAGTTTCCGACCAGGCAGGAAAAAGAACAAAGGAACTGTGTGGGGGGAGAGGGTGGAGGGGGTTGGCCAGGAGGGTGGCAGGAGTGGAGGGGACGCTTCACCATGGAATATGAAGTCAAGAAAGGAAAAAAGGTAGGTGGGAGGTTGGGAGGGATGCCAGGTAGAGAAATGTCCCTGGAGGGAGTAAAGTGGGGAGCCCGGGTGGGGGTGATGGGCAGCGAGTGGCATAGAGTCTTCCTTCTCATTTGGAAAGACCGTCCTTCCCACCCTTGGGCAACCAGACATTTGGGCTCAAACTCCCTAACCTGTCTCCCGGCTCTCAATGGCCTCTGCCATCCCTGGAAGGGACACTCAGGCACCTTCCAGGGAAACCCAGCCAGACAGATGACTTTGGGAGATACTCTCAAACTGCTGCCACAGTTTTCCTGGGGTTTCCTCAGACTGAGGGACAGACAGACACCCAACAGACCCATTCCTCCTCCCTACCTCCCAGACAGAAGGACCTCAGCCTGGGCAGCTCTGTGCTATGAGGCTGTCTATCCAGGTTGAGACACCTACCTGCTCCCCTGCTGGGTTCCAGCCTCGTCTGCGCCCTGCCCCCCCCAGATCCTCACTCCTCCTTACTGTCAGAAGTTTTCTAGTCTGGTTCCCTGGACACCTCACCTGGTTGTCTTTGCCATTCAGGGAGTCCCTCAGATTCCAGCGCCCACCCCCACCCATCCCTCTTCCCCCAAGAATCCGAGGTCAGGCTATGTGAATTGTGAGGGCTCAGAAGGGAGCCAAGACCTAGGTGCTTGTTCTCTCTTGGCTCATTCCTTCTGCAGATGTGCACTGAGAACTTATTTTGTGCCCCACACTGTGCCTGGTGCTGGTGATGATGTAGCAGTGAGCAAAGTCAGACAAGGTCTCTGCTCCCTCCCTGGAGCTCACAGCGTTTTGGGGGAAGGCAACTTTGAAGAAAAGCAATTAATACAAATTTGCATGAGAGACGCCATACGTGGTGCTGGGGTATAGAATATTAGGGGACCCAGCCCTAGCCTGGTCAGCTTGAGCTGAGATCTAATGGGCAGAAGGAGAGAGGGTAGGGAAGTGTTTCAGGGGGAGGAACAGCATGTACAAAAGCTCTCAGTGGGAAGGAATGTAGCAAGCAAGATGGCCCTGTAGCTGGAGGGCAGGAGTGAGGGGACAGTAAGATAAGGCTGGAGAGGTGGGCAGGGCTGGACCACTGAGGGCCACAGACCAAACTTTTACCTTTACACTCCACTCTTACACACATATTCACACACACAGAATAAAGTCCCGGCTCCACAGCTGACATTCAAGCCCTCTGTGGGCTTGAATCTTGTTCCCACCCTTGTCCAGGCTCATCATGCTCAGCCAGCCCTGCCAGCCCCCAGACGTTCACACTTGTCGTGCCCTCTGCCTGGAACGCCCTTTCCCAGACCATGTGCTCTCATTAAGCAGAACCTCCATATATCTCATGCAGGCTCCATGATACTGGTTTTAAAATCTGGGCTGGGCACGCATCAGAATCACCTGGAGTGTTGATTAAAACATAAATTATTGGGGGGGGGGCGCCTGGGTGGCTCAGTGGGTTGAGCGTCCAACTTCAGCTCAGGTCATGATCTCATGATTTGTGTTCAAGCCCCACGTCGGGCTCTGTGCTGACAGCTCAGAGCATGGAGCCTGCTTCAGATTCTGTGTCTCCCTCTCTCTCTGCCCCTCCCCTGCTCACACTGTCCCTCTTTCTCTGTCTCAAAAATAAATAAACATTAAAAAAATTTTTAAAAACCCACATAAATTATTGGGTCTTACCCCTAAGCTCTGATCCAATAGGTCTGGGATGGAAAGCGAGAATATGCGTATCTCTTAAGTTCCTTGGTGCTGCTGCTGATGCAGGAATCATACACTAAGAACTGCTCTAGAGTAGTGCTTTCCTGTGAGATTTAGATTCTGTTGGGCTGGGCTGGAGTCCTGGAATTGGCTTCTTTAACCTTGCTGTAGGCCATTTTTGTGCAAGTGCCTGCTGGATTCTACTTAAACATACTTATTAACTATTTTTTTTAAGTTTATTTTTACTTATTTTGAGAGAGAGAGAGAGAGAGAGAGAGAGAGAGAGAGAGAGAGAGAGAGAGAATGAGTGGGGAAGGAGCAGAGAGAGAAAGGGAGACAGAAGATCCAAAGCGAGATTCGCACTGACAGCAGGGAGCCCAATGCAGGGCTCGAACTCACGAACCACAAGATCATGACCCAAGTCATGACGCTTAACCAACTGAGCCACCCAGGTGCCCCTACTTATTAACTATTTCTAATTTTTAGGAAAGCCCAGAGAATAGCTTAACAAATATCTGTGCATTCACCACTTGGCCACATTGAATCTTTTTTTTAAAGTTTATTTATTGAGAGAGGGAGAAAGAGAGAGAATGAGTGGGGGAGGGCCAGAAACAGAGAATCCCAAGCAGACTCTGTGCTGTCAGTGGGGCTCAGTCCCAGGAACTGTGAGATCATGATCTGAGCTGAAATCAAGAGTGAGACGCTTAACCGACTAAGCCACCCAGGCACCCCTCAGCCACACTGAATCTCAATATTTTTCTTACTTGTCCCAGCCTGGACCCACTCCTTACGCCTGGGCCTGGGCCTGGGCCTTAGCAGGGTCTCCGCCCTCATCTGGGTGTTTAGAATGGAGATTTTAGAGCCAGACTATTGGTTCTACTGCTAATAGCTGGTGATCTTCTCAGCTAGTTCTCCCTCTGAGGCTTAGTTTCTCCATCCATAAAATGGGGATCACAGAGGCACCCCTTCTGCAGAGTCTATGAGAATTAAATCAGGTAATAGGGAAATAGTTAAAATGTTGAATGTGGACGTGCTTGATAAAGTCAGTTGCTGTTATTACTGTTATTTCTCCTGCACACCCCCCCCCCCGCCCAGGGCTTTGTCTCCCCCATCCGGAGGCTGGTGTTCCCCAAGGCCGCGCGCCGGGCAGCCTTTCGGACCAGTGTGAGTCGCCGGCCCCTGCACTCGATGCCCCTTTATCCCCCTGACTACCTCATCGACCCCCAGATTCTGCTGTGTGACTATCTGGAGAAAGAGGTCAAGGTACGTGTGGGATGAGGAGAAGGGTGGGAAGAATCTTGGGGCAAGGGGTAAAGGAGGGGTAAGGTTTTCCTCAACTCTCTTAAGGGTCCCTGGCAGGGTCTGAAAATTAAGCTGACAAACAGATTAATAGGAGAAAAGCGTACACATTTTATTAAATGTTTACATGTCCATGAGAGCCTTCGCGAGAGAGTGAAGGACCAAAGAAGTGACCAGAGCACGAAGCTTTTGTATCTTTTTTACAATCAGTTAATTTGTGAAGAACTGACAAGGCAGAGGGGTGGGGGCTAGGGGTAGTAAAAGGTGAAGAAAGAACAAGGTTTGCTTATACAGCCTTCTCAGCCCTAAATTCCTTCATGAGAAGGATGTCTGGCTCCCTTCCGGTACAGGGAAGGTACCTTTCATGTGGGAGATTCATCTTCTGCTTTCAGGGAAGAAAGGTAGGGGTGGGGGCAGGTCAGAGGGACCTTCCTGCTTCTACCATTTTCTTCAACTTCTTCAAGCTTAGGATATTCTGTAAGCCGAGGTGCCATATTTTGGGGTAGCATGTTCTGGATCCCGTCAGGAGAGACTGCACCTCTCCCCCACACCAAGCCCTGACCAGCCCAGTCTCACACAGGGGAGGCTCAAAGGAAAGAGACCTGGGTTCAAGTTAGCCTAGCTCCTGCCTTATGCTGCAGCCCTTCAGCAAATGATGTCCATCTGCTCAGCTTCAGTGTTGTCATCCCAGCACGAGCCTCAAAACCTACCCACAAGGGAGAGCAGATGGCAAAAGCCACACCTTCCTGTGAGATTTTACTGCAATAACGTTGTCGGTACTCAGTCTCCAGGGTAAAGGAACCCAGCTCAGCAAGCCACAGAGGACTTAGATCACTCAAGGCCTTTCTTCTATTTCAAGAGCACCATGAAGGAGCAGTGGAGAATCCTCATTGCCCAGGGAAGATTGCTATGGGGGTAGGAGTGTCAGGTTTGACAGGTTGCCCATTTAAATGTGAGTTTCAGATAAGCAATAACTACTTGTGTCGTATTAATATGTCCCAAATATTGCATGGGACTAAAAATACTTTAAAATTTTTTTGAAGTATTCACTGTTTATGTGAAATTCAAATTTAACTGGCATCTTGTATTTTACCTGGCAACGATATATGGAGGGTAAAGCTAACAGGTGCACATAAGAACTGGGCGCTGAAATTTCCTAGAGAATAAAAAAAGAAGAAAAAAGTTTGATTGGTGGAATTCACCTAGAAGAACAAAACTATTACTCCATTATTTTAATGGAAAAAGTTAATTCTTACATTGAGTAACTTAAAGTTTGTGATAACATTAAGTTATAACTAACAATGGATGGAGAATTATTGATTGATTTGGGACATCATTTTTTGGGTCTGGCTTCTGTGACCACCTTAAGAGTTATTATCAGGTTATTATTAATTCAGATATGTATACCTCAGTCTATCTACATTGCCTCAGTGAGGAGGTCTGGGTCCTCCAAGGCTTCAAAGTGACTTCTCTCTGCCCTTCTCCCACCCACTCCCTCATTTTGCATCCAGTTCCTGGGCCACCTCACCTGGGTCACCTCCTCACTGAACCCCTCCAGCCGGGACGAGCTCCTGCAGCTGCTGGACACCGCCAGGGTGAGGCCCTGGAGAGGGGGGGAGGGCAGGGTCTTGTCACCTTCGCCCTCTCCCACCCGAGTTCCTCCGGGACCCAGGAGATCCGACCCACCCCGCAGCAGTTGAAGGAGCTGCCGCTGAAGACCACGGCGGAGCAGGACAGCATCCTGAGCCTGTCGGCCCGCTGCCTGCTGCTAACCTGGCGCGACAACGAAGAGCTAATCCTGCGTATCCCCACGCACGAGATCGCCGCCGCCTCCTACCTGCAGGACGACGCGCTGCACCTGCTGGTGCTTAAGACCGGTACAGCTGGCGGGGCCTGGCCAGGGGCAGGGCTGGGAGGTGAACAGGGTGAGAAAAGACCCAGCGTCTAGTCTTGGGAAAGGCGGGGGCGGGCAGGTGGGGGTGTTGAGGATGGATGGTGTGTGATGGAAAAGGCCTGAGCACGCTACCCTGAGACGAAGGGCAGGCCATGGCTATAAGCAAGAAGTCGCGGCCCAAGGTTGCGGTTGAAGGGTGGATCGCCACCAGCCTGAGGCCAGGTGCCGGGGCCTGGGAAGGTTGGAGGAGCCCAAATTCTGAGACCTGAAGTTAAAGCGCTTGGTGAAACAGAGCGAGATCGCTGCGCTCGGAGAGAGCTCGGGCTAGCAGCCGGGTCTGATCCAGGGGCGTGGCCATACGCCAGAGAGGCGGAGCTCGCGGCTGGGGCAGCGGCGGGACAGGTCCAACCCCGCCAGGCTAGGGGCGTGGCCTGGGGCCAGAGGCGGGGTTGAGGGGAAACCGGAATCAAAGAAGAGGTCTCTGAAACTAGAGACTGGGGCCGAGGTAGGGCCAACAGAGGGAGGAGACTGCCTGGCCACCGCCCTCAGACCAGACGCCAAGCGAGGTGTAGCTGGTGGAAAAGGCCTGCGGGACAAGACCAGGGTGGAGCCGAGGCCGGGGGGGGGGGGGGGGGGTAGGCCCGAAAGTAAGGGCACGGAGCGGGGCGGGTTTGGCCTTCAGACTTAGAAGGCAGAGGTGGGGCCACGCGCCGCTCGTCCCCAGCTGGCCTCGTGGGGGCCTCTTAGCCCGGGTCTCCTGACCGCCATCCCGCCACTCCTAGGTCTGGGCGTGGACCCGGTTCCAGCCGGCGTCGACGCCAGCCCCGGCGGCGCGGGGCGCGACCCAGGCCCGCCGGGCGCGGCGCCAGAGAAGCGGCGGGTGGGCACCACGGAGCGGCGCCACACCATCTGCAGCCTGGACTGGCGGATGGCGTGGGGCGGGGGCGCGGGCGCAGAGGCCCGGGCCGGGGGCGGCGGCGGCGGCGGCGGCGGCAGCCTGGAGCGCCAGCGCGCCGGGGCGCGGGCGTCGGGCAGCTGGGAGCGGCGGCAGACGTTCAGCGGCAGCTGGGAGCGGCGGCACGGCGGCGGCGGCGGCGCGGGCAAGCCGGGCGGCAGCTGGGAGCGGAGGCAGGCGGGCGGCGGCGGCGGCGGCAGCTGGGAGCGGCGCCACCCGGGCTCCAACCCACTCGACCCGCAGGACCCCAGCCCCGACGCCTACTGCAACCTTGTCATCCTGGCTGTGGCCAACAGGGTGAGCCCGAGGGCACCCGGAGCCCCAGCGGCGTGCTCCCCGGGCACGTCCGGCGATGGAGGGCGCCGGTCTCCGTCCCACCCCGCCCTGTTCCTGGGGTCTACCCTGGCCTCTGTCCTTTCCCCTCCTGCGGCCCTGCCTAGGACTTCAGGTACTACCTGTGTGCCCACGACGCCAAAGGGCTTCTAATCTCCAGCCTGGACACCTCCAGGACTGTTGCCCTTTGCTGTCCCAGTGAGACGAAAACCCAGAATAGCCAAAACAGACCCCCTCCTCCAGCCTTGCTCCTTCTCCCACGTCGTCAATGTCAGCACTACCACAGTAACAATCATGAGGACACTAATCACCAGCATGAATGGAATGCCAACCCATGCCAGACAAGGAACCAGCATGAACACATTTCATTCTTTGACTAACCCCTAGAGGCAAATATTACAACCATCCCCATTCTGTAGAGAAGGAAACTGAGACCCAGAGGCTAAGTAATTTGTGCAACATCACACAGGAAGCAGGTGGTGGTTTCAACACTGGGATCCAGGAAGTTCAGAGCCTATACTCTTGTTAACTATGGCAGTCACCCAAGGCAGAAGCCTTCCATTCTTGCCTTCCCTCCCCTCCCCCCTTGCTTCATATTCATCCTTGCTTTTATTCATTTGACCATCTTTACTGAGCAGCGACTTTGTCGTAGGCATTGGGCTAGGTGCTATGGATACAAAGATGAACAAGACACATTTGGTGGTTTCCCTTAAGGAGCTCACAATCTAGCAGACACCTTCAAGCCCTAGGCTGTCTAAACTTTCCCTCTGACCCATGGCCCCCAACCCTCCCCCCTGCCCCAGCCCCAGCTCCCTTATATATATCTTAGTGAACAAAACAGTCTCATGGATTTAAAACACCGAGAACTCCCCAAATTTTATCTTTCACCAAATCTCTAGGCATGTTTCTCCAATCAGCCTCTCCATTCGGTGGGCTGATGGCCATCACGAACTTAACACATCCAAAGCTAAGCACCCAATCTTCTCCCCCAAACCGGCTCCTCTCTTGGTCTCCTTGTTTTGATTAATGGCAGCTCTGTCCTTCCATTGTTCAGACCAAAACCTTGCAGTGATCTGTGGCTGCTCTCGTTCTCACACAGCCCATATCCATTCTGTCAACCCTATTGGCCCTATATTTAAAATATATCCCGAGGGGCGCCTGGGTGGCGCAGTCGGTTAAGCGTCCGACTTCAGCCAGGTCACGATCTCGCGGTCCGTGAGTTCGAGCCCCGCGTCGGGCTCTGGGCTGATGGCTCGGAGCCTGGAGCCTGTTTCCGATTCTGTGTCTCCCTCTCTCTCTGCCCCTCCCCCGTTCATGCTCTGTCTCTCTCTGTCCCAAAAATAAATAAAAACGTTGAAAAAAAAATTTAAAAAAAAATAAAATATATCCCAAACCTATATACGTTTCCCCACCCTCCACTGCCCCTGCCCAGGTCCATGGCCCATCTTCTGTCATCCAGATCACAGATTTGCCTCTTGCTTACAATCTGTACCCCCCACAGTCAGAGCAGTCCTGTTAACACATAAGTCACATCTTATCACTGCTCAAAATCTTCCTGTGGCTCCCCACATCCCTCCAAGGAAAAGTTATTGTCCTTACAACTGCTTGTAAGACCACCCACATTATAGTGGTGGCTGAAGTCCATTTCTTCTCTGGCCTCATCTCTTTCTGTGTCCCCCTTTATACATTCTACTCCAGCTCGACTGGTCTCCTTAGAGAGTACAAGACACCTGTGCATTCTGGATGGTTCACCATGATATTGCTATCACCTGGCACCCAATAAGTATTGAACGAATGGGTGAAATAATGTATATTATAGTATTATACCTTATGATGCAGACCAAAAAGAAAACAAGCAGATTGCAGTGGTAATGAAGGAGGAGATCCAGTTTGCATAGAGAGAGTTTGCTCCTTTTAAACAGAAAGGTGAAGGGGAGCAAAAAGCAAGGCGAAAAGCCAGGAAAATGAATTCCAAGCAGAGGGAACAGTGTGCCCTGTTTATCGCACTGGATGGTGAGGGCTTTAGGATACAGACCTCATCTGAGACCCCAGAGCCTGGCCCAGTGCCTGAAACAGGACTAAATGAGAATTTGCAAAATGAGTAAATAAACCAAGAGTTGCATTCCAGGAGTGTCTGATTCTCTGGCCTCCTATCCAAGGCCTTGTGGTCCCAAGGAGGGTACAGGAGTTAGAGTCAAAAAATCTGAGTGCCAGTAGTAACCAACACTGTGAACTTGCTATATTAGCCTGGGCAAGTTACCTAACCATTCTAAGCCTTGGTGCCTTTAACTATAAAATAAGAATACTCTCTTCCCTGCCTATTTCTATTATAAGGATCAATCCTGCCTATTGTGGCTTACATTTTAATGTATACCCTGGGCTTTTTTAGAGGCAAAAATATGAAATAGTATCATGAAGATGGTCTCATCAGTTACTGTCTTTCTGTGTCTCTTGCTTACACATAAAGAATTAAATTAGGCAAATTCCCTTCAAATTTGCAGTCTCAAAAAAAGTTTCACCCAAGAATTGAAATTCCTGCCTTCTATCAGGAGACTGAGGTTTGTGTATTCATCCTACTTCCATTTTTGCCCTGGATGCCAGGAAGCTCATATCTAAATATGGCATCCAGTAGCAGTAACTATGTTGAGTCTAAAATTTTCACACATGTGATTCTTCCTCTTCCTAGTACGTAACAGGAGACTTGGGTTCTAGTGCTGGCTAATCACTTTACCTCTCTGAGCCCCAACTTCCTACTGACAAATTTAAACTAGGGCTTATTTTAGATAGGCTTCAGGAGGTCCCATGAATCCCCCAGAAGTTTGGGGTGCGTTTTTCAGAGCAGAAGACTTAGGGTTGCTGCTGGACTCTATATAGGAGTCTAAGACCCAGAGGGTGGCCATGTAATTTTGATAGGAAATGCTCTGCAAGTCGATTTAAAGGTGCCCATAGGTGCGCGTGTGGCCCTGTGAACCTCTTCACACTGTTTGAAGAAACAGAGGTGTCCTGGGCACTGGAGAGGCCCTGAGTGCTCTGTCCTCCTCCCTGGGCCAGGATGCTGCCGAGGAATCCTGTGCCCTCATCTGTCAGGTCTTCCAGATCATCTACGGGGACCAGAGTATCGAGTGCGTGGACCGGGCCGGCTACCACTACACGTCAACGCCTGAGCGGCCGTGGCTGTGCAGTCGCAGTGAGTACTGGAACTCCTGGCCACCCCTCCTGTGAAACATCCCAAAAGGCCGGCGAGGACTCCGGGACTCAGGGCCGATGAAAGCCTGTAGAGGCCCTGATCTCTACTGCAATTACAGTGTACTCCCCCCCCTTATGTAGTTAAAATGAAATGTCAGTTTTCACGATGACCTCAAACTTAGCTTCTGCACAATGTTCTGGTTGCCAGATTTGGAATGAGCCCCTCAGAGCTGAACTTTTCTCTCTCCCTTCTGTTTCTGATGTCCCTTCTTTGCAGAAATGCAAGCACACGCATTGTCTGTTTACTGAGCTGTCTAGCCCCGCTAGGATTCTAGGTCAAAACCAAGATTTCCAGGTCCACCCTTGAACGCAATCAAAGGCTAGAATGAGAATGAGACTAGGACAGGCATTTATTGAGCACCAACTATGTGCCAAGCACAGTACCACTGTGACTCATAGCAGCCTTGTCGGTCCTATTTGCCACTGTATCCCATGGGCCAAGCAGAGGTCCAGGGACATCATAGGTGCTCCTAGATAAAAGACTTCTTTGAGACCTTATGATTCTAATTTTACAGATGAGGACATTAAGGCTCAGAGTAGTCAATGCATTGCTCAAGGTCACACAGCTGGTAAGTGGCAGAGTCAGGATTCAAACCCAGGTGTGTCTGATTTCTTTTTATTTTTTAAAAAAAATTTAATGCTTATTTTTTGAGAGAGAAAGAGAACGTGTGCAAGCAAGGGAGGAGCAAAGAGAGAGGGAGACACAGGCTGCAGGGTCTGAGCTCTCAGCACAGGGCCTGAACCCACAAACTGCGAGATCATGACCTGAGGTGAAGTCGGGCACTTAACCAACTGAGCCACCCAGGCACCCTGGTGTGTCTGATTTCTAAAGCTCCTATCTGCAACAGCCTTGCTCCCATGCTGCCTTCAAGGCTGCTAAGTGAATTTCCTCAGCCGCAGCCCCCTCAACGTGGTCCCTGTCTGCAAAGCTCCAGGAATAGAGCGACAGCTCATTACTTCTGCAGGCACCCCCATCTGTAGGAACTGAGGTTATTAGGAAGTTGGGATAGTTCATCAACTGTCACAGGATGAGATAAACAAATGAGCAAATGATGGGTAAATAAATGAGTCAACAAACATTCCAACAAATTCATTTTTTTTTCTTTAAAGATTTAATTTTTTAAAAGTAATCTCTAGGGGCGCCTGGGTGGCTCAGTTGGTTAAGCGGCCGACTTCGGCTCAGGTCATGAACTCGCGGTCCGTGAGTTTGAGCCCCGCGTCGGGCTCTGTGCTGATGGCTAAGAGCCTGGAGCCTGTTTCAGATTCTGTGTCTCCCTCTCTCTGACCCTCCCCCGTTCATCCTCTGTCTCTCTCTGTCTCAAAAATAAATAAACGTTAAAAAAAAAATTTTAAAGTAATCTCTATACTTGGGGGCTCGAACTTATAACCCTGAGGTCAAGAGTCGCATGCTCTACTGACTGAGCCAGCCAGGCACCCCCAACAAATTCAACAAGTATTTATTGAGCACCTGCTATCACCAGGACGTACTGGTGAGCAAAACCAGGTGTGGCCCTGCCCTCACAGCCTTGCATTGCTAGGTAGGCCGACAGTAAATAGGTACACAAAATGTAACCACGTGCTGTACTCTGCAGACATAGACTGAGGAACCAGCCTCACCTGGGAAGTCAGGGCGGTGTCCTGAGGAAGTGACACTGAGGTGAGCCAAGATCAGAAGGGTAAGGCTAGTGGAGTCAGAGAAGTAACAGGACTAGGTACAGAGCAAGTTCTCTGTGAACAGTGCTGCTATTCTCTGGAGATCTTGAGTTCCTTTCCCTCAAAGTTCCTTTTTGTTCTCGCCTCAGACATGTACAGTTTTCAAAACATCCCCTCACCTGTTCCCTCACCTGCTGTTCTCAAGACCACTCCCCCCCCCCCCACAAGGCAGGCAGGCAGGTGGTATTGTCCCAACCTTGGGGAAGTTGAGGGCAGGGAGAGAGGAGGTGAGTTGCCCAAGGTTGGCTGTGAGTTGGTGATGGGGGCAGGTTTCATGGTCAAAATCTTCCAGCAGCTGCCCAATTTCACTCAGAGTAAAAGCTAACACCCTTACAGTTGCTTACAAGGCCATCCGTGCTCCAACCACCATCCCAACCGCAGGGTGGGACTGGGGTTGGGGGCTCGGGGAGCTGGGGACGTTGGTCCTTTCTCTGCTGCCTCTAACAGCCCCTCTGTCTGCTGACCCCAGGTGAGAGCTGCCGCACAGACGGGACGTATGCCTATGACGCCGACTTCAGCTGCTGCAGCTCCTTGTGGGTACCGCCCCACCCCCACCTTGCACAAATAGGGTCTCTCTTCTAGGCATTCTTGAGCTCCTAGTGGGCAAGAAAGGGTGGGTGAAAAGGACCCCACCTCGATTTGTGCTGATGCCCTGAGCCCTGAGGAGGGTAGGCGAACTGACCTCTCCAGGCTCTAGTGAGCTCATAGGATCCAGACCCAGACCCTAAGAGGCCTGGGGGACAACCGGAACCCTGAGTGGTTTCCACGTAGGCCTGTAGTTCTCTGCCAGTCATCCAGACACAGTGGCCTGCCTAGTCCCAAATCACAGCTAATGCCAAAAACTAATTTTGGTTTAATTCCATGTAATAGAAAACCCTAAAAAGGATTTGAGTTTTAAATAAGATCGAGCTTTCCCCCCCCCCTCACCTCTTACGTAAAACAGATCAGGAGTTTATGGCCCTTATGGTCATCGAGGGTCCAGGTCCTCGGCACCTGGTTCCGTACTCAGAGTTACCTCATGGACCAAGATGATGGTCAGAGCTCCAGTTATCACAATGGCAATGCCAGGGATGTCTGTAAAGAGCTTCGCTCGGATCCCGGCCTGATGACTTCTGCATATGTCTTAGTGGCTAGTGGCCAGGACTTGGTCACATGGTCACAGCTAGCCGCCTCAAGGCTGGAAAATGTAGGAGGTAAAACAAAACAAACAAAACAAAACGAAACAAAACTCAGTTGGCCATATTGTCCAGGGTTCTGTTTGGTATGACTAACCACGCTAGCACTGAGGGGTTTCCCAGGACTTGGGATTTTCTATACTAAAACCAGGAAAGTCCCAGGCAAACTGGAACAAGTTGGTCAAAGTTAGTTCTCTTACTAAGGCCTCTGGCTTGACAGGTATCAGGCTCTGCCACTAATATACGCCCTACTTTTATTTTTTTCCCTCTTCTGTGTCAATATTTGTGGCTTCCTTATACTGTGTGCCCTTGGGCTAGTCCTTAACCTGATATCTGCTGCCAGATCTGGATCTGCTAGAGTCATGATAATGACTAACATTTGTGCTTACTGTGTGCCTAGTGCTGTTCTATAAAGCACTTCATTTTTTTTTTAAAGTAAACTCTACTCCCAATGTGGGGCTTGAACTCATGACCCCAAGATCAAGAGTCACGTGCTCTGCCAACTGAGCCAGCCAAGAAAAATCTACATAGCAACATTACAGTGGCTGCTGTTTATTTATTGCTTCTAGTCTATGACTCTGAGCGCTGTACAAATAGACTCCTCTAATTCTGATGATGTCAATGTTTGTCATCCCATTTTACACATGGAGAAACTGAGGAATAGAGAAGCTAAGCAGGCTTGCCCAAGGTCAAGCTGTAGGCCTGAGATTTGAACCCAAGCAGCCTAGCTCTAGGTCCACACCCCCTAACCACGATGCTACACTGCTTTTCTGTAGCTAATCATAGAAGATGGTTCTGGAACAATTTAGAAACCAGAAGGCAGGTTAATTTTTTTTTTTACTCTTTTGTTTTTTTAATAAAATGTTTCATTTATTTTTGAGAGAGAGACGGAGCATGCACGGGGGAGGGGCAGAGAGAGAGGGAGACACAGAATCTGAAGCAGGCTCTGAGCTGTCAGCACAGAGCCCAACACAGGGCTCAAACTCATGAACCATGAGATCTTGGGAAGGTTGATTTTTTTATTAAGCAAGGATTATTGAGTACCTTTCATGTACCAGGCACTGTGCTGTGTGCTAGGGTTACGGTGGGGAACCATACAAGGATGAGACCCGTGACTGGCACGCAGTAGGTACTCAACAAATAAGAAACCAAGGTTCCTGCTCCTGCATGGTTTATCGTGCAAGCACACTTGCAGCGTCTAGCACAGGAGACAATGAAGTCATTATTTAACAGAAATAAGCATTAACGATAACTAAAGAGAACGAGCACTTCAGAGCACTGAGAGAGACCCATGGGGAGCCTACCTCTTTGGGGGTCAGGAGGGCCTCTCAGAGCTCATGAAACTTGAACCGAGGCCCAGAGGAGGAGAGGGGAAGAGCACTCCGGGCAGAGGGGCAGAAAGTGCAAGGGCTCTGAAGCAGGAGGACAAAGCTTGGTGCATTTGAGGAGCAGCCAGGAGGCCACCGTGGATGTCGGTGGCGGGGGGGGGGGGGGATCTGGGAAGGCCTTGCGTGTCATGGGTAGACTTATGAGTTTGTGACCACATTTGACAGAGGATCAACCCAGTCATGGGGAGGGGAGGGTCAGAGAAAACTTTCCCGAGAAGGTGACATTTAAGCTCCAATGATGAGTAAGCGTTAGTTGAACAAAAGATAGGGTAGAGAGGCATTCCAGGCAGAGGGAACGGCATGTGCAAAGGCCCAGAGGTAAAGAGGTACTTGAAGTATTAGAGAAGATGGCAGAGAGGCCTGAGCACACAGAGCAAGGGTGAGATGAGGCTTCAGAGGCAGCCAAGGGCCAGATAAGTGGGGCTTTGGAGGCCAAAATGGGATCTAGGATGAAGCCCAGAGCATCAGTAGCTGTGCCCTCCCTCCCCCACCTGCTGTAGGGAGAGGAGCTAGAGGAAGGTGAGTGAGAGCCCCATTCTGCCTGTCTCTGCAGCAATGGCTCCCAGGATACATTTGAAGCGTGTTACAGTGGCACGTCCACACCCTCTTTCCACGGCTCCCACTGCAGCGGCAGCGACCACAGCGGCCTGGGCCTTGAGCAGTTGCAGGATTACATGGTCACGGTGAGCAGGGGCAGGCAATGTGAACAGCACAAGCAAAGGTCTGGAGGCTGGAGAAAACACAAGAGAGTATTTCAGGAATCCTGAATAATCCTGGACATAACTGAAGTAGACCTTGGAAGATCGGGGGCGGGGTGGTGGTGGGGGGGGGGGCGGAATATGAGGTTAGGAAAGTAAATTGGGCAGCTTATGAAAGCCTTCACTAATGTCAGCTAGCATTCATTGTGTGTCATCTGTAGAGCAGGCACTGTTCTAAGCACATTTTATGCGTTTATTTTAATCCTTTCAACAGCCAAAGAGGGAGGTGCCATCATTATCTTTACTATATATAAGAAAAGCAAGGGTCAAGGAGGTTGCCCCCTACCCAGGATCACAGAGCTGATCAACCAAGGGGCCAGGATTTGAACTCAGGCACATCTCGTGCTTAGATTCAGCCCAGTGTCTGCATGCCCCCCCCACCCCAGTAGGCCATGGGAAAGGTTTTGGGGGCGATGTTGGCCAAATACACCCTTACAGAGGGTTTGGGTCTTTTAGGCAAAGGCTGGGTGGGGATTGCTCCCTGGGACTGACCTTGGATGTTGTCCCCACAGCTGCGGAGTAAATTAGGGCCCCCCGAGATCCAGAAGTTTGCAATGCTGCTGCGGGAGTACCGGCTGGGGCTGCCCATCCAGGACTACTGCTCAGGCTTGCTGAAGCTCTATGGGGACCGGCGCAAGTTCCTCCTCCTTGGTGAGCCCCCTGCCACACCCCCCGAGATCAGGCAAGGACCCTGCTCCCAACTGGTCCACGACACTCAGGCATCAGGCTAGAAGCGTTTTCTCCTAGTCCTCAGCCTCCAATAAAGCCAAGATCATGAAATCCATGGCACATTTGAGGAGACAGGCGCAGGGCAGGGAGGGACTTGCTTGCAGTCACAGCCCATCAGTAGAGAGCACTGGTATATCCATTCACCTTCATAGCAAAGCTGGGGTGGTGGGGGGAATATTCTCCCCATTTACCCCATGGGGCAGCTGACGCTCAGAGAGGCTGAGGCACTTGTCCAAGATCACACAGCTGGTAAGGAGGGCTGATCATAATAACAGGAATAATATTAATAAGCTAACAGGTAATATCTTTGTCAAGCATCATTTCACTGAATGCTTCAGTTTGGGAAGGTAGAAGCTCTCATTTGCCCCCATTTGGCAGATGAGCAAAATGAGGCCCAGAGAAGCAAAGTAAAGTGCTAAAGTCACATAGCTTGCAAGTGGAGATGGAAGCAAAACAAGCTGACTTGTATGAAGCACGCAGTGTGCTGGCCCCTCCTCATATCCCCCCCTGGGAGAAGAGGTGCAATCATCTCAGTTCTACAGGGAGGAAAGTAAGGCCCAGAGCAGCTGTTGTTTTTTGTTTGTTTGTTTGTTTGTTTGTTTTTTCAACGTTTTTTATTTATTTTTGGGACAGAGAGAGACAGAGCATGAACGGGGGAGGGGCAGAGAGAGAGGGAGACACAGAATCGGAAACAGGCTCCAGGTTCCGAGCCATCAGTCCAGAGCCTGACGCGGGGCTCGAACTCACGGACTGCGAGATCGTGACCTGGCTGAAGTCGGACGCTTAACCGACTGCGCCACCCAGGCGCCCCCAGAGCAGCTGTTTAATGAGGGTCACACAACTAATAAATGGGAAAGTAGCAGTTGCAATAATGACAACAACGATAAGCTAATGTGTAGTGAGCATTTACTATGTGCTGAGCATTAGGTCATTGTTCTCTGGCTCAGAGTCAAGGAACTTGTGCAGGACCACACAGCCAGAGAGCGGGCGGGCTGGGGATTCGAACTCGGTTCTCCGGAGAAGGTGATTCCACGATGGGAGGGGAAGGGCTGAACCCTGAGGCGTCCCTCTGCCCCTGGCCCCGCAGGGATGCGGCCCTTCATCCCGGACCAGGACATTGGCTACTTCGAGGGCTTCCTGGAGGGCGTGGGCATCCGCGAGGGGGGCATCCTCACCGACAGCTTCGGCCGCATCAAGCGCAGCATGAGCTCCACGTCGGCGTCGGCCGTGCGCAGCTACGACGGGGCGGCCCAGCGGCCCGAAGCGCAGGCCTTCCACCGGCTGCTGGCCGACATCACGCATGACATCGAGGCGCTGGCACCGGACGATGAGAGCACCGACGAGGAGGCCAGGGACTCCCCGGGTGGGGGCGACACGGTTGAGGACAACTACCTGTAGCCGCCACCCATGCGGAAGGCGGGGAAGCATCCTCAATCCCACCTGTGTCTCACTCGTTCCTGCCTGTGGGACCCCAGCCCCAGGGCCCCCCTCCCGGGGTGTCTGACCTCGCCCTTGGCGCTCCAGTCCCTGCAATACCGAGAATGTCCTGCAGGGGGCGGGACCCCCAAATCGCAGGCAGTTGCCCGAGGCTCAGCCAGCCCCTCTGCCAGACCTGGGTGGGCAACATTCTACTCTGTCACTAGCCCCAGGTGCCAGGGACAGCCCCTCTCTCCCGCCACTCCTGCAGCTTTCTGGAGGCCAAAGGACAGATGAGGAGTGGGCTCCACCTGCTGACAGACTGAGAAAAGACTTCCCAGAGCCCAGAGACCTCTTGTTCTTCCCATTTTACAGTTTGAGAAACTGAGGTTCAAAAAAAGGTGAAGGAACTTGAGGAAACCTCCTATTTCTCCTGAGATATTACCTCAAAGTACACATACAATAGCGTAGAGGGCCTTTTTAAGACTCTAAATGGCAGGGTCGCCCCTCCCCTGATGGCAGGAATTGGATCACCAGTGTGGCATATCTCCACTGACAGTTGGGTCAGGGGTAGGTGATGGGGGTCCCAGTCTTGGCCCTAAGACTCTGAACAAGTTGCTTGTTCGGATCTTGGATTGGGAGCCAGACAGACCTAGGTCTCCTGTCTGGTTAGTGTTCTCACCTCTTGGTGACTTCCATTCCCTAATCTGTCTCATGAGGTCGGCCCCATCCACCTCACAGGGTTGGTTGTGGGGATTAACAAAAGCACAAGGCCTTAGTGCTGGGTCTAGCCCGTAGTAGGCACTCAATAAATGTTCCCTTCCACTTCTAACACTTTCGGACTTGGTGTACCTGTCTTGGCTGGGCGCAGTACAATGGAAACTGAGGTGGGGGTCAGATGTAAGAAGATCTTTGGGGAAGTTTGTGAAGAGGAACTAGGACTTGCCCTTCGTGGCCCTATTACACCCTGGCTCTGCGCTCAAGCCCCAAATGAAAAGTACCTGAGACTCCACAGGCTATCATCACAGGGGGCCGGGGTGGTTAAAGAAACCTGACAGCCGGGTTGGAGAGGTTAGAGAAGTCGGCATGAGGACAGCTTCAACACAGCCTGAGTAAAGGCTTGGAAGCTAGAAGGAGTGACCCCTGAGAGGGGGCCAGAGACTCACGCAGAAGTGCCGAAACTTATTTGTAAAGCTTTAGAGCCTTCCATGGCCAGACACATGGTCCTTACCGTGAGGTAGGTACAATTATCACCAATTAAAAAATTTTTTTAATATTTATTTATTTTTGAGAGACAGAGAGAGACAGAACATAAGCAGGGGAGGGGCAGAGAGAGAGAGAGAGAGAGAGAGAGAGAGAGAATGAGAAGCAGGCTCCAGGCTCTGAGCTGTCAGCACAGAGCCCGATACGGGGCTCGAACTCACAGACCGCGAGACCATGACCTGGGCCAAAGTTGGCTGCTTAACAGACTAAGCCACCCAGGTGCCCCTAATTATCACCAATTTTAAAGTAATATTATTATTAGGGCTTCAGGTCCAGGGTTCCAGGATTTATACTCAGTTTGTAGCAAATGATGTTTTCTTTTGCTTCATTCCCCCCTCTATCCACCCATTCCCCACCCTCCTTCCCCTCCCCACCGTGGGCACCCACCCTATGTGTTGATCTACGTCCTGGACGTAAAATACACAATGCATCGTGTGTGTATTTACACCACATGAATGGTATTGTGTAAAGATCTCAATCTGACGCTTCCTTTTTTCACTCCATCATATGATTATTTCTAAGTTCCACCCATGTTTCTGTGGGAAAATCTAGCCTATTGTATCATATTGCTGCAAAGCATTCCAAGCTGAGCATCCATGGCGTTATTTATTCACCCCTGTCCCCCTGTGATGGATGCCCAGGTGGCTTCCAATTCCCTCTCACCACAAACAACACTGTGATGAACATCTGTGTACATGACCCTATAAGCCTGTGTGAAAACTTCTTTGGACCCTATACCCAAGATGGAATCCTAAATCACAGGGCACATATTTTTTAAATGTCACTAAATTCTACTAGTAGCGTGTGAAAGATGCTTGTCTCCCCACATTTTCAATTTTGCCTATAGTTTGGGTGTAAGGTCATCTCAGTGTTTGAATTTCTCTGATGATATGAGACTCAGAATCTTCTGTGCTTGCCAGACATTTGGGCTTCCCCTTCACTGAATTGCCTGTTCCTGTCTGGTGCCCATTATGAATTGGGTTTCCTGTCTTTTTCTTGTCGATTTGCAGGAGTAGCCTGTAAATTTTAGATATTAATCTCTTGCTGGATATTGATGTTCCCAGTATCTTCACCTAATCCACTGCTCATCCATTGGGTTTGTCTGTGGCAGTGGCTTTCAAACTCTACCGTGCACCAGAATCTCCTGTTCGGCTTGCTAAAACACAGATCACTGAGCCCCACCCCAGAGTCTCTGACTCCGTAGAGTAGGGGTGGGACCTGAGATTCTGCATTTCTTTTTTTTTTTTTTTAATTTTTTTTTTCAACATTTATTTATTTTTGGGACAGAGAGAGACAGAGCATGAACGGGGGAGGGGCAGAGAGAGAGGGAGACACAGAATCGGAAACAGGCTCCAGGCTCTGAGCCATCAGCCCAGAGCCCGACGCGGGGCTCGAACTCACGGACCGCGAGATCGTGACCTGGCTGAAGTCGGACGCTTAACCGACTGCGCCACCCAGGCGCCCCGAGATTCTGCATTTCTAACAAGTACTCAGGTGATGCTGATGGTCCAGGGAGCACACTTTGCGAACCACTGGCCTATGGTGACTTCCTTTGAACAAATTTGTTCCACTGAACAAATCCATAATTTTGATGTTTTCAAATTTATTTACCTTCATTTTATGGATGAGGGAACTGGAACGTAAGGAGGTGAAGTGAATGACCCAAGGTCACACAGTAAGCTGGGATTCAGACCCATGTCTGGCCAACCCCAGCGCACATGCTCCTAGCCGCTCTGCTATCCTGTCCGGCAGCTTTTGGGATGTAGTGACCACAGGCTGAGGCATTTGTCCTGAGACTATAGGGAACTTTAATAAGTTCCTGAGTGAGGCAGACGTAGAGGGAGAAGCACAGTGGCAGGGCTGCCGAGAGTCACTGGAACATTCTTGCCTCATAGCTCCAGGGATGGAGCAATTTCCCTCACACCCCAAGGAAGTCCCCACCCACCCCGGAACTACCCTCTTACCAAAGCCATGTAATGCCTTGGTTTCTGAGGTCCAAAGGGCCCTGACTGGGGCAGTCTAGGCTCTGAGCCTGGGGACTCTGGCCACACTTCCTCCTGTAGCATTCAGAGACCCTGCCAGGATCACTTCCCAATATGGTTTCATTCTTGGCACTGCAAGAGGGGAAATACCCCTGGGCATGAGATAGCTGCTTCCCAAAGACCTCTAGGGGTGGGGTAAGGATGGAATTTCTGTACCAGCTCGGTCTCCTGGGCACAGTTTTGACCCATGGACAAGTGGTAAAGTTAGTGAAATCATCTCCAGCTGCCCCTTACAGTGTGGCTCCTTTTATTTAGGGCCCTGCAACTTAACTTCTCTCCCTCCCAGCTTCCGACAGAAGACTCCTAGCAGCGCTCCTTGACTGTGTGCTGGGAAAGAGTCCTCTGGCCGCTGTCATTTGATCACCAGATGTTTAGAGAGCATACACTCTGTAGCAGGCATTGTGCTAGACAAGAGGGAGATATAGAACAATCCCTGCCCACTGCGGGGGGGGGGGTCTCAGCTTGATGGGAGTCCCCAAATCACTACAGCATAAAGTTCTCAACTGTCAAATCAAAGAGTGGGAAACTATCTCTTCCTAGGGAAGACAGGAAAGGCTTTGCAGAGGGGGTGACTTACGAGCAAGACTTTGAAGGAGGAGCAAGATTTTTGGCAGGTGGAATAAGGTAGACAGGAGAGCCCCACCCCCCCTCCCCGGCAGGGCCATCATGGGCAAAGGGCAGGGAGCACGAAGGAACATGGCACACTCCAAGGACTGGTAACCAGTTAGGTCTACTGCAGTGGTTAGGCACTAGTGGCCCCGGGGGTCAGACCAAGTGACTTTTGAATCCCAATTCTATCATGTGCTAGTTGGGGGACCTTGGATAAGCTCCTACATGTCTCTGGGTCTTTGGTTCCCTCACCTACAAAATGAGGCTAATAATAGCATCACCCTCAGAGATCTTGTAGATTGCTGAAGACTTCAGGATAATCCACGTAAACGTACATACCGCAAGTGCTCAATAAATACGACCATTTTTATTGCTGGAGGGACATGGGGTGTCGGGGGTGGGGAGCAGGACATAAAGGAGAGGAAAGCAGAGGAGTGGGCAGATTGAGAAGGCTTTTGAAGTGCAGGCAATGGAGAGTGACCTAAAGGGCTTGCATTTTACTGAAGTGAGTCTAGCTGCTTGGAGAGGAGGGTTGACTGGAGGTCCAAGGAGAGTCTGGGCCTGGGAGCTGGGCAGGACCTGAGGAGAAAGGCAGAGACCTGACTCAGATAGGGCGAGGAGAAAGAAAAGGAGAAGGCGTGTTCAGGGAGGGGCAGGGTTGAGAGGGCTCCCTCCCTGTTCAGAAACAGCTGCCTTTCACATCCTTTGATTGGATTCATTCATCCGTTATTTAGCACTTGAACCCTGGCCTCGTGGGGCTTACATTCTAGAAAGTTTATGTTCCTATTAAATAATGTTACTTGGAGCCCGCAGGTGCAGTATCCACCTGTTTAGGCTTAAACGATCAGAAATTGGCAGTCCTATTGGTGTGCCTTCCATTTCTGACTTGTCTATGTCAGACATTTCAGATGAAGGGCAAAGGGTCTTAGAGCCAGGCCAGCCTGTCCTGCCCGCTTCCTGTGATGGTGAGTTCCCTGTCTCCTGTGACAGCCCTTTTCATCCAGTGCAAGAGCTAACAACTGCCTCCTTGCCCACTCACCTCCTATTCCCCACCCCCAGGTCCCAGCATCACCTTTTCGAGCCCTACATGACACAGCTGCTCCCTTGGACCCCGGGCAAGCTCTGCAGTGATGCACAGAAAATGACACAACCTGCAGAAACTTCTTGTTTATCTGACTCAAAGCAACTTGTTCCAAAAAAAAAACCCCCAAACTTCAAAACCTGGGTTTTGAAGCTTATCATGTAGACAAAGGGATAGGGCCTCTGATGTGCAGAGGATATTCAAATAGATAATAAACACCCATAGCCCAGTAGCAACTTGTACAGTTCACAGAAAAGAAAATACAGGGGTCACTGGGTGGCTCAGTTGGTTAAACATCCAACTTTGGCTCAGGTCATGATCTCACAGTTAGTGAGTTTGAGCCCCACATTGAGCTGTGTGCTGACAGCTCAGAGCCTGGAGCCTGCTTTGGATTCTCTCTCTCTCTCTCTCTCTCTCTCTCTCTCTCTCTCCTCCCCCCTCCCCCACTAGTGCTCACTCTCTTTCTCTCTCCCTCTATCTCAAAAATAAATAAGCATAAAAAAATTTTAATGAAAATACAAATAACTCTGATATGTGGTAAGTGTCAAACTCACCCATAATAAGAGAAACACAAATTAATACTACATTGAGAAAACATTTTTAAAGTGCTGGGTTGGCTAAGCTTGGAGAGTTTGGTAACGTACATGTGGTTGCAGGTGCAAGGAAACAGTCACATATGGCAGGTGGAAGGGTACATTGGTATAAACCCTATTTAACAATATTTTAAATGCACAGACCCCTTGATGCAACAATTCCACTGCCAAGAATTTCTCCTACAAGTATACTCACACAAGTGGAGAAGATGGATGTGCAAGGAAAATCATTGAGATTAGAAATAAACAGGGGTTGCCTGGGTGGCTCAGTCAGTTAAGCGTCCGACTCTTGGTTTCAGCTCAGGTCATGATCTCATGGTTTGTGAGGCAAACGTGAGCCCCACGTGGGGTTCTGCACTGACAGTGTAGTGCCTGCTTGGAATTCTCTCTCTCCCTCTCTCTCTGCCCCTCCTCTGCTCTCTCTCTCTCAAAAATAAATAAATAAACTTAAAAAAAGAAAGAAAGAAATGTTCAGGGATAGGAGACTGGTTAAATAAACTGTGGCTCACGCAGACAATAGAATGTCATACAGCCATTCATAAAAATGAAGAAGCTGTCTATGAACTGATATGAAATTATCTCTAAGATAAAGTAAGTGAGGGGGAAAAGGCAGGGTGTAGAGCAATGCACTTTGAATAGTGCTGTCTTTTTGCGTAAAGAGGGTGGGAAATGTCTTTGTGTATATGCATGGAATAGTTCTGGAAGAATATACAAAACAGTTGTAGTTGCTGCCTCTGAGCTGGAAGAGTGTGTAGCTATATAACAAGGAGAGAAGGAAACTTTGTTTCATGATGTGTCTTAAATGTTGTACCATGAATGTGAATTATAGAAAACCTTTAAAAAAAAACACTATTGTGATATTTATCATACTCTGTAACACCATCTGTTTCCATGTCTATCTGATCTCCATCCTCCACCCCAACACACACACACACACACACACACACACACACACACACACACACATCTTGTGAGGGGAAGAGGGATAGCTGGTTCTGACTCATTCCTGCACTCCCTGGAGCCCAGCGTAGCACCCAGCACAAAGCAAGTGCTCAGAAAATTTGAATACACATTCACAATGACTACCTTCTCCAAGGAGACCCCGGTTAGTCTAGCCTCCTAGTATCTCTGCTCTCGTGCAGACCATTCCCACATTGAACAGGGATGACCCGGAGAACTAATGTGATGCTTCACCCTGCTCTCCGGGATCCCTCGCTCTGGGGGAAGCCAGCCACCGTGTCATGAGTACTCATGCAAGCCTCATGGAGAGGTTCACTTGGTGAGGAACTGCCACCTCCTGCCACGAGTCGTGTGAGTGAGGCATCTTGGAAATGGATCCTCAGCCCCAGTCAATCCTTTGGATGATTCCAGGCCTGACCTTGATGGCAGGCTGGTGAAAAACCCCAAGCCAAACTACTGACCTAAACTGCCTCCAAATTCCTGACCACCCCCCCCAAATTGTGTGTGATAATTACTGTTTCTAATGTTTTAAGCTGCTAAATGTACACAGCAATATACACCCAATGCAATCAATAAATCTTTATTAAGCCTTTACTGAGTTTCAGCTCTGGGGCAGGGGGATTGCAAGAGAAAAAGGCATGACTTCAGGGGAGCAGGCCATGTGCACGTTCATTCCTTCAGCTAACATTTACTTTTTTAAAGATTTTATCTTTAAGTAATCTCTACACCCAATGTGGGGCTCGAACTCACATCCCCGAGGTCAAGAGTTGCACGCTCCACCCACTGAGCCAGCCAGGGGTCCTTCTGCTAACATTTATTGAGCACTTACTATATACCTGGCCCTGTGCTGAACGCTGACACAAAATGTTGGCAATTAAAATACCCTCTAGGACAAAAGGGAACTTTCTAGAGTGATAGAAATGTATATCTTATCAGGTTGAAGTTACATTGGTGTACGTGCATCTATAAAAACTCAGCAAATGAACACTTAATCTTATGCACTTTGTTGTATGTAAATTTTACACGAAAAATACTGTAAACAAACGTTGAATTCCAGTTAATAAAATGTGAGCCGAAAAGTGAAAGTAGTCAGAGAAAGACAAATCATATGACTTCACTCATATGAGGAATTTAAGATACAAAACAGATGAACATAAGGGAAGGGAAGCAAAAAGAATATAAAAACAGGGAGGGGGACAAAACATAAGAGACCCTTAAATACAGAGAACAGAGGGCTGCTGGAGGGGTTGTGGGGGGGGGGGGGGGGGCTAAACTGGTAAGGGGCACTAAGGAATCTATTCCTGAAATCATTGTTGCCTTGTATGCTAACTTGGATGTAAATTTAAAAATAAAAAAAAAAATTTTTTTAATTAAAAAAAATGAAAATGTGACCTGAAGTAATTTACTTTGAAATACATTTTATTTATTAAAAAAATATTTTTTTTAACATTTATTTATTTTTGAGACAGAGAGAGACAGAACATGAACAGGGGAGGGTCAGAGAGAGAGAGAGAGAGGGAGACACAGAATCTGAAACAGGCTCCAGGCTCCAAGCTGTAAACACAGTGCCCGATGCAGGGCACAAACTCATGAACTGTGAGATCATGACCTGAGCCGAAGTCGGACGCTTAACCGACTGAGCCACCCAGGCGCCCCTGAAATACATTTTATTTATTTTTTTTTTAATTTTTTTTTCAACGTTTATTTATTTTTGGGACAGAGAGAGACAGAGCATGAACGGGGGAGGGGCAGAGAGAGAGGGAGACACAGAATCGGAAACAGGCTCCAGGCTCCGAGCCGTCAGCCCAGAGCCTGACGCGGGGCTCGAACTCACGGACCGCGAGATCGTGACCTGGCTGAAGTCGGACGCTTAACCGACTGCGCCACCCAGGCGCCCCTGAAATACATTTTAAAAAGGGGGGTGGACATGGGGCGCCTGGGTGGCTCAGTCAGTTGAGCGTCCGATTTCAGCTCAGGTCTGACTGAAAGTTTGTGGGTTTGAGCCCCACCTCAGGCTCTGTGCTGACCCCTTGCTCAGAGCCTGGAGCCTGCTTCGGATTCTGTGTCTCTTTCTCTCTCTGCCCCTCCCCCACTCACATTCTGTCTCTGTCTCTCTCAAAAATCAATAAACATTTTAAAAATTTTTTTAAAAATGGGGGGGCGGAGTGGACAGATGGCTAGATGGACAGACATGTGAAGAAGCCTGTAGAGTATTAATGGAGGAACATAAAGTGGTAAGTCCTGTAGGGGTTTTGTTGTAAAAGTCTTTCAATTTTGCTACATGCCTGGCAATTTTCATTAACAAAATGTTTGGGGAAAAGACTTTCAATAACCATATATGTCAGTCCTCTCATTAATTATTAGTGTTTCAATTACACAAAATAAAAACAAATACAGTCTGGTTTAAAAATGGAAAAAAAAAAAACAACTGAGAAAAAGTCATCCTCTCTTTCCCTCTGATTCCAACTTTCCTTTCTTCTTCAGCGACAACGTCTGTTGTTGCCGGCTGTGTAGTTTCCAGACCTTTCTCTTAGCATCTCCATACATATATGGGTAAATACAAAACCGTGTTGTTGTTGTTGTTGTTGTTGTTGTTTTTGATGAGTGTGTTTTCATCCTATCCTGCCAATGTGTCTTGGGGATCTCTCCACCTCAATTCACGCAATGGCCTCAGTTTTAAATTGCTGAGTAGAGGACGTGCCGTGTTCAAGATGCGAAGCTCGGGCACGAGGTATTGCTCAAGAGCAGACGGTAAATCCGAATTGCTGGGACACGAACCCATTCTCTTGGTTTCTGGGGCGTGGCCGCACCCTCCGGGAGCCCGGCCAAGGCTGAGGGGGCAGGGCAGGTCTTTTTTTTTTTTTTTTTAATTGTTTTTTATCTTTGAGAGAGAGAGACAGAGAGACAGAGAGCAAGCAGGAAAGGGGCAGAGAGAGAGGGAGACACAGAATCTGAAACAGGCTCCAGGCTCTGAGCTGTCAGCACAGAGCCCGACGCCGGGCTCGAACTCACGGACTGCGAGATCATGACCTGAGCCGTAGTCGGCCACCCAACCCAACCGACTGAGCCACCCAGGCGCCCCTGGGCAGGCCTTTTATGTCGGGGAATGCTGGGGGGCGGCAGGCCTAGGGGACCTGCCTGGGTTTGCGCATGCGCAGGGGCCCAGGAGGAAGTCAGATAAGCGCTTCCCCTTTTCTTGCCCTCCGGGGACCCTGGGGGAAGGCAGGGGGTTGTGAAACCGAGCTGTCCCCCAATCCCCCTGGGGCGGGGGGGAACCCGTCAGCTGGAGGAGGCCACGCAGCTGGGGGCAGAAAAACAACTTCACGGGCTCCCCTCAGCACCCCCATTCCCACGCCACACCCCTGGGCACAGGTCAGCTGACGTTAGGATGGTACCTGCTGTAGGGATCCAAGGCACTCATGGTGTCCGCGGTCACCACAGGAGAAAGCCCCAGCTCCTTATCAGCGTCTGCTGCCATTTCCAGCCTAATTTTCCACCTGTCTACGCCCGAGGGCTTCAGGCACCAACAATAGGGTTCATCATTCAGGCCAGGCTGTTCCTCCCTCCAGCCTTGGCCAGGCTGTCTCTTCTGTCTGAAATACCCATTGCCATGATCTTCTGTTAGCAACCTTGAAAGGTCAACCTATCACCTCCTTCAAGAAGTCCTCCTTGATGCAGCCCAGGCTGGACCAGTGTCCCTCCAACTTTTGGTCTTAACAATATCATGGGCCTCACTCTCTCCCACAGCATTTTCCGCTCTGCATCTAAGTTATTGGTTTAAGTTTGACTATCTTGTCCATCTTTTTATGCTTCCAGCCCCTGGCAGAGACGTACATAATAAGTCCTTAATAAACACTAATAAAATTTATCAAAGTATGAAGGGTTTGGATCTCAGTGCTATCGTTCACTGGCTATTTGCAAACCTCGAGCTTCAGTTTCTTCATCTGTAAAATGGGCACACGAATAGTACCTGCATGGAACTTGCAAATAAGCAGAAGAGACAGACGATAAACAGATTAACTTATTATAAATAAGTATTACAGTGCCTGGTGGTGACAAGTTCTCTGGAGAAAAATAAGGCAGGGTGAGAGGAGAAGATGGAGAGTGGAGGAACTCTTAAGAAGGGGTGCCAAGGACCTGCTGGGGGCTGTTGTTGAGTTTCTTAAGGGCTAGTCTTCTCAGATTTTCATTTGCCTGTCTTGGGAAATGAGTGCAGCACTGACCTGCCTGGGAGGGTATTGCTGTGAAATGAGCATTGGCTACTTTGCAAATTAAAGGGGAAATATCTGAGTCCTGAAATAATGATTGTGGCTCTCTTCCCCACCCCCCCCCATCCTGTTTTGAATATGGAACAATCAACAGTGGTCCCAAAGAATTCGAAATATGAAATGCAAATGACCCCTAGAAATAGGAAAATATATTTTTGGAAGAGTCAAATGACTCACTGTAAAGTGAAGCCCATGTTGTTCCCTAGCTCCTGCCCTCCCTCCAGGACTGAACTCTGGGGTGTGTCCTCTGGTCCCAATTTGTCTCTCTATTCCTCAGTTTCCAGGGCACACTTACTGAGTTTGTGTACAGATTACAAGCACCGGCTTTGGAGGTACACCTGAGGGTCCCAGACTTGGGAATCCCAAGCTCTCCCATTTGCTGGCTGTGTGACCTTGGACAGGTGTCTATACCTCTCTGAGCCACCCCCTTATAATCATTCCTATCTCAAAGAGATTAAATGAGATGATATAAGTGAGGGCATAATAATGAGAGCTTTTAAGGCAAGTTTTAATGACCTGGTGAAGTAAGTACTCTTATCATTCCACTTTGCAGATGAGAAAACAAAGTCACGGCTGGTTAAAGGCAGTCAGTCCAGCCTTTGCTTCCATCTTTCCTCCATCCTCGACCCCACTGTCAAGTACATACCAAACTTTTCTTGACTTTTTAATCCTCTGGAAATCCTACCCAGCCTCAATTGTATCTTGTCCGTGAAGTCTCTGATTTTTAAATTGACTTAATTTTTGAGTAGTTACTATAGTCAAGTGATGCAGAATTAAAGAGTACAGAGGGTCTACCAGGACCTGTAGGTCTCCTTCCCTGTTCTGTCACCTGGCTACACAATTTCCCTCCCTGGAAGAAACCATGGGGACTGTGTTTAGGTGCGCCCTTCCTGACTCAGCCGGACATGTGCTGGTCAATTCCCATGTATGTTTGTTCTCTTGTTCGACACAAATGGTAAAATACAGGAGCTGTTGTGCACTTTGCTCCCTGCCCAATCCACTTATCCACTTATCCCCTAGTAGTACCTAAGGAGTTTCTTCATTCTTTAAAAAATATAAATGTTTTTATTGAATTATGACTCACATAGCATACATTCATCCATTTTAAATGTACAATTCAGTGGTTTTTTGGTATATTCTGAGTTGTGCAACCATGACTGCAATCAATTTGAGGACATTTTCATTAGCCAACTCCCCCTCAAAAAAACATACCCATTAGCAGTCACTCCTTATTTTACTCTAACCCCCAGCCCTAGGCAACCACTAGTCTACTTTCTGTTTCTGTAGATTTGACTCTCCTGGACATTTCATATAAATGGAATCATACAATATGTGGTCTTTTGTGACTGGCTTCTTTCATTTAACATAACATTTTCAAAGTTCTTTTGTGTTGCAGCATATATCAGTACTGCATACCTCTTTATTGCCAATTGCCAACTAATATTCCATTGTATGGACATACCCCATTTTATGTATCCGTTGAGGGACATCAAAGTTGTTTCCACTTTTTGCTATGATGGATAATGCTGCTATGAAATTTTCATTAACAAGTTTTTGTGTAGACATATATTTTCAGTTCTCTTGGGTATATACCTAGGCATGAGATATCTGGGTCATACGGTAACTCTATGTTTAACCCTTTGAGGAACCTCCACACTGTTTCCCAAAGGCACTGTACCATTTTACATTCACATCAAAAATATATTTGGGTTATAATTTCTTCTTACTTTCATCAACACTTGTGATTGTCTTCTTGATTATAGCCATTCTAATGGATGTAAAGTGACATCTCATTGTAGCTTTAATTTGTATTACCCTAACGACTAATGATAAGAGGCATCTTTTCATGTGCTTATTAGCTATTTGTATAACTTCTTCGGAGAAATGTCTATTCAAATCTTTTGCCCACTTTTCAATTATGTTGTCTTTTTATTGTTGAGTTGTGTTACTTATGTATTTGGAATACCAGTCCTTTACCGGATCTGTGATGTGCAAGTATTTTGCTCCCATTCTGTGGGGTGTCTTTTCATTTTCTTATTATCTCATTTGCTACACACGTTTTTAGTTTTGATGAAGTCCAGTTTATTTTTGTTGTTGTTATTTGTGTCACATGAAGAAGGCTTTGCTTAACTCAAGGTCATGAAGGTTTACTGCTAAGAATTTTATAGTTTTAGCTTATATCTTTAGGTCTATGATCCATTTGACTTATTTTTGTGGATGGTGTGAGATAGGGATCCAACTTCATTATTTTGCACGGGGATATCTAGCTGTTCCAGCACAATTTATTGAAAAGACTCCTCTTTTCCCCATTGAATTGTCTTGGCACCTGTGTTGAAAATCAGTTGGCCATAATGTAAGGGTTTACTTCCAGACTCTCGGTTCTGTTCCACTGATAGGTATTTCTACCACACTGTCTTGATTATTGTAACTTTGTAGTAACTTTTGAAATTAGAAATTGTGAGTCCTCCAACTTTGGTTTACTTTTTCAAGATTGGTTGGCTGTTCTGGATTCCTTGCATTTCCATACAAATTCCAGGATGAGCGTGTCTATTTTTTTAATAGATGAGAATTATGTTGATCAATTTGAAGACTATCCTCACCTTAACAATATGAAATCTTCCAAGCTATGAAAGAATGTCTTTTCCATGAGATATCTTTCCCACCCCATGAGATGCCTTTGTTGAGGTCTTCTTCAGTTTCTTTCGAGGGTTTTGTTTTTTTTTTTTTTTTTTTTTTTTTTTTTTTTTTTTTTTTTTTTTTAGGTTTTGAAGTACCTTGCACTGCTTTTGTTAAAATTATTCCCAAGCATTTTATTCTTTTTGGTGATATTGTAAATGAAATTGTTTTCTTAATCTTATTTTCAGATTGATCATTGCTACTCTATAGAAATAGAGTTAGTTTTTTAATTAATTTATTTTTGAGAGAGAGAGAGAGAGAGGCAGAGAGAGAGAGAGGGGGAAACAGAGGATCTGAAGCGGGCTTCACGTAGACAGCAGGGAGCCCGATACAGGGCTCAAATTCATGAACCACAAGATCCTAACCTGAGATCAGACGCTTAACTGACTCAGACACCCAGGCGCCCCGAAATACAATTAGCTTTTATACATCCCTATTCTTTTCGACAATAGCTTGGTACTCCATTATTGTCTTATCAGTTATTTTCCCAGTCCCCAAATGATGGATATCTAGGTTCTTTCCAGTCCTTCCCTAGGACTATTCCTTTTCTAGGTTATGGACTAGTCCTTTTCGAGGTTATTTCCAGTAGAAGTGGCACTGTAATAACTTTCCTTGTACATACCCATGAAGTCTCAGGTATTCTGATCTTTTCTCTCTCCGAGTTTTTATGATTGTCAGTTGCCACCAGCTTGTCCCAAGCTCACTGTCATATTATCCTTGGATGACTGCCTCAGCCTGCTCACTGGGTTCCCTGCTTTCCTCGTGCCCCTCCAATCCATTCTTCACCCAGCAGACAGAGAGATCCTATTAAAATACAAGCCAGTGTGGCTTACTCCTCTGCTCAAAACCCTCCCGTGCCTCTCATCTTGTGTCAATTAAAGTTTCATATCAACATCGAGACTTCACGGCCTCACAATCTGGCTTCGTTACCTTTCCAACGTCATCTCCATCACTCTCTTCCCTATACCCACTCTGATCCAGCTACGTGGGCCTCCTTTATTTCTTAAACACACCAAGTGTGGATGCACCTCTGGACCTTTGCCGTTATTGTTCCTTCTGCTTAGAACACACTTCCCCTATATTGTCACATGACTCGCTCTCCCAACCCAGTGAGTCTCTGCATGTTCTCTCCTCCTGAGGTCTTTCCGACCACTCTGTCTCAAGTCACATCCCGCCCTCTTTCCTTGATTTATTTTTCTTGGAATTCTTATCACCCCTGCGTGTAAGATGTTGATTGATTTTCACAACGACTCGCTGAGATAAATACTATTGTTATTTCCACTCGACAGGTGAGGAAACTGAGGCTCAGAGGGGTGATTTGATTCGTTCAAGATCACTCAGTTGGTACATGGTAGTGACAGGGTTTGAACTATAGACTGACTCCAAAGATGCAGCATTTAACACCACTTCTTGGGGTCTGCTACATTCCCCGTGGCAATGAATGAATAGGCAAAATGTTTGCCATCCTGAGTACTGGTAAGGATGTGTTTCTGGATAAAATTTGTGATTGTACAAATGTTTTTTTAATGCTAATATGAGTTAGATAAGAAATACTTTTTTTAATTAAAAAAAGAGTGACAATACCAAATTGGCAAGGATGTGGAAAAACTGGAAATCATACGTTGCTGGTTTGAATGCAAAATGATATGCACGCTTTGAAAACTGATTTAGCAGTGTATCATCAGGTTAAAACTTACACGTACTATATGACCCAGCAATTCCAGTCCTAAGTATTTACTCAAGAGAAATGAAAACATGTGCAAAGTCTTGTACCTGAATGTTCGTGCAGCTTTATTCATGTAACCAGAATCTGAAAACAGCCCAAATGCCCATCACAAGTAAATGGATAAACAAATAGTGATACATTTATACTATGGAATACTACTCAGCAGTGAAAAGGAACAAAATACTGCAACATGTAACAACATGGGAAATCTCAAAAGCAATCCGTAAGTAAAAGAAGACAGACAAGGGATGCCTGGGTGGCTCAGTCAGTTAACTGTCCGACTTTTGCTCAGGTTATGATCTCACAGTTCATGGGTTCGACGCCATGTTGGGCTCTGTGCTGACAGCTCAGTTTGGACCCTATTTTAGATTCTGTGTCTCCCGCTCTCCCTGCCCCTCCCCTGCTCATGCTCAGTCTCTCTCTCTCAAAAATTAATAAATGTTAAAAAAAATAAAAAAGAAGACAGACATAAAAGAATCATACTGTATGATTGTGTTTATAGAAAATTCTAGAAAAGACAAAGCTAATCTAGAATGACAAAGAGCCAAACAGTGGTTCCCTAAGGCAATGGGTGGGAGACATGGACTCCAATAGGCATAAGGGAACTCTCTGGAGTGAGAGAAATGTTCTGTATCTTTTTTTTTTTTTTTAAAGTAGGCTTTACATCCAGCGTGAAGCCCAGAGCGGGGCTGAACTCACGACCCCGAGATCAAGACCTGAGCTGAGATCAAGAGTCGGATACCCAACGAACTGAGCCACCCAGGCACCCCAAAATGTTCTCGATCTTGATTAGGGTGGTGGTTACACAGATGTATACCTTTGCCCAAACTCATCAAGTTGAATGTTTTAATGGTGCATTTTATTTATAAAACTATGCCACAGTAAAGTTTATAGGAGCTTTGGAAACACATACAAGGATTTTTATTGCAGAAGTACTTCAATAGCAAAAAAAAAAAGGGGGGGGCGGGGAGGCAGAATTGGCTATTAAGAGGAGAATGTTTCAGCTATCTGTGGTCCTTTACCATCAGAATAACAAATTTGTGGAAGGTGTAGCTGATGCTAATGATGACACTCTCAAGTCCCCAGAACACGTATCTTTCTTCCTGGAGGCTCCCTGTGGTGGCTGGAGCACACATGGGGCAGGCCAGAAGTGCTGGAGGATTAATACCTCTTGGGAGCATCCCTCAACCAACGTCTGCCAGGAGTTGTTATAGAAATGCCCAGGCTCCCTCATCACCTAGGCAGGATAACTCTGAAGTGAAAATAGTACACCATCTCCAGAGTTCCTGCTCCAGCAGGAGTGAGCTGCAAGAGCCCACAGTTGTAACTTGCTTAACAATGCTCTCTTTCAAAAGAAAAACAAACAAAAAAACCCAACTTTATCTTGAGAGAGAGCAGGAGCAGGAGCAGGGGAGGGGCAGAGAGAGAGGGAGAGAATCCCAAGCAGGCTGCGCTGTCAGCATAGAGCCCCATGTGGGGCTCAATCTCATGAACCATAACATCACCACCCAAGCCGAAATCAAGAGTCAGATGCTTAGGGTGCCTGGGGGGCTTAGTCAGTTGAGCGTCTGACTTCAGCTCAGGCCATGAACTCATGGTTCCTGAGTTTGAGCCCTGCATCGGGCTCACTGCTGTCAGTGCAGAGCCCACTTCGTATCCTGTCTCTGCCCCCCTTTCTGCCCCTCCCCCCAAAAAATAAACATTAAAAATTTTAAGAAAAAGAAGAGTTAGACGCTTAATCGACTAAGCCACCCAGGCACCCCAACAATGCTCTCTTAGTTGGCTTTCTTCCCTCTCCTGTCTCATCCACCTGCTCCCTACCAGTGTTTTCTGCATCTCCCAGATAACCTACTTTCACTGGAATCTGTGTCTAAGGTCTGCTTCTGGGAAACTCAAATTAAGACTAATGGATGATACCAAGAGTCCGTCAAGATGTGGGGAAATGTTGGAAGAATGTTGGCAGCAGCCCTTCTGCAAGCATCCATCATTCTTGGCAAAGAAAGTCTTTACAAAATTCTTACAAGTCCATAGAAGGCATGGTAGTTGGGTACAATGCAGGTGTCCATGACTAGGGGAATGGGTAAATAAACTGGAGGATGTAGACAACGTGGGCTACTAAATATTAGTAACAGTGATGTTGTGGGGGGGGGGCACAAAACTGAGTCTCATTCAAGTACATTAAACACAGAATTAAATGTATTTTTAAAACTCACACATATGTATTTAAGCACATATACCAAACACGTAAGAGCAGGGTCATTATCTTTTAACTCATGGTTCTACCGCCCCATTCCCCCCACCCCACGCCACCCCCCACACACATTTGGTCATGTTTGGAGACATTTTTGATTGTCACAACTGGGGAAGGAGGTTAATCTAGTGAGTGCAGCCCAGGAATGCTGTTTATCATCCTACCATTCCCAGGACAGCTTCCCACAGCAAAGAATCATGCAGCACCAACCCACCCCAAAAGAATTATGCAGCCCACATGTCAGAAGTACTGAATTTGAGAAGCCCTGTGTAGCCCAGCACAGCATTGCTGAATGAATGAATGAGTGAATGAATGAGTGAGTGAGTGAATGAAGAGATGGTAGGGGTGGGAACATAGAAACGCACGAGGATTCTTACACATGTCGGAAGTGTGCGTGGTAGAATTTAGTGCGACAATATCTCTCTTTTTCCAGGAACAGGTGTGCTCTGCCCTTGCCGGGTCCTGAGCACGATCGTGTGGAGCCTCCAGCTGCCCTCCAAGCCCGGCATCCCGCCCCCTTAATTTTCGAAGTCCTCTGAGCTGCCGGAAGCCGGCCAAGAATGAGCCAGGGCGGTGCCTGCGGGTGAGAAAATTTGCATGAGGTTTGAATAGCGCAGGGCCTGCGGAGCGGAAACCGCGGACCACAGAAGTACCAGGAAGGCTTTGGACACGGCCTGGGGGAGGGGCCTGGGCTGGAGAGAGTGGATCGGAATGGTAGGGAAAACCGATCAGAATGCTTGGGGCGGGAAGAAGGGGATTAGAATCCTGTGAGAGCGAGGGGGATAGGGGTTAGGATTCTTCTGGACCCAGTTGGAATCCCTTGATGAGAGATTAAAATCTTTGGAGGGTCGGATTGGAATCTTCGGATGGATCGGATTGGAATCCTGGGGCCGGGTGGATTAAAATCCTTTGTGAACAAGACTGGGGTTACCCAGGAGCGGGATTAGAATCCCTGGGGTTAGGGTTATAAATCTGGAGGGCTGGGTCAGAATCGTTTGAAGAGAAGGGTTGGGATCCTTTAGTTAGCTGGATTAGAATCTTTGGGGACAGGATTAGAAACCTCTGGTGGGCGAGATTACAAATTATTCAAATGTGAAATTCAAAATCCTTTGGGGCGGAATTGGGATTTTGGGAGGAGGAGAGGGTGTCGCGGTTCTTGAAGACAGGTTAGGATTCCTGGGGTGGAGTTAAATCCCTTGGGGACCGCGTTAGGTTTGGGGAGGGGGGGATTACAATGCATTGGGGGAGGTGTTGGAGGGGGTGGGGTTAGGATCTTTGTGGGACTGGTTAAAGTTCTTACGGGCGGGCTTATTATCCTTTAGGGAGCGTGTTAGGATCCTTAGGGGCAGGTTTAGAAACCTCGGATGGGCGACGGGATTAGGATGCTGGGAGGTGGGGCCTGAGATTAGAGTCCCTGCGGCGGGGTTGGAGTCTTCAGGGGCGGGGCTAGGATACTTGGGGGGCGGGGCTAGCATCGCTCAGGGCGCGGCTAAGGAGCCCAGATGGCCTGTGGGTGCCACGGCGTTGCTGGTCCCTGCCCGGGCGCACCGCCGGGGCCTAGAGGCGAGCGGGAGAGGACGCGGGCAGTTCTGCGCCAGGGGAGCCGGAGAAGCCCCGCGGCGCCCGCCGAGGCCCCTCAGGGCGTCATCCTTGCCTCTCGAAAGTCAGCCCGTCTCCCTTAGGGAACGGGCGCCCCGGGACGCCGGGGGCTGCTGAGCTGGGGGGGGGCTCGAGCTGCGAGGATCCGGGCTGCCCGCAGGACGAGGAGCGGGAGCCCAGGTGAGTGCGGCGGACGGGGGAAGCGGGGCAGCCTAAGGGTGAGCGCGGCCTGGGGGTCTTCGGCTGTTACGGAGGGAGGGGGGTGGGGGGCTGGGGCTGCACAGGGCGGGCTGGGGTGCGCAGCTGGAAGGTGCCGTCGGGGAAGCGGCGGACGGGCCGTGGGATGAGGGGCCCACGGAGCGGGGAGTGGGGCAGATGAGGGGCGGGATTGCCCTGCGAACCTGGAAAAGCTCGAGGGGAGGGGAGCTCTGGCCACCGAGTGACTTTGTTCCAGCCTCCACTTTTCGGGGCCGTCCAGGTTCCCCTTCTGCAAAAGACAAGAAAAACGAGAAGGAAGGGATGGGGCTTCGCGGAGACCGGGAGGGGAAGGCCCTTACGGTTCCTGGTGGGGGTGGGTGACGAGTCACGGCAGGTTGGCAGCCGGGTTGGCGACCTTCGTGGGGAAGGGGCCAGCTGGCCGTAGGCGTGACGTGCGAACCACACCCGGGCGGAGCTGCAGCTGGGCCGGCTGTGCTCCCTCCTCCTCCCGCTCTGGGCCCTGATCCCCAGCAGGTCTAGGTCGAACCTCAAAACCTCCTGGACAGACCGCAGGGTGGCTGCCGGTCGTTTTCCTCCTTGTGACACCTTGGGCAAGTCGCTCTCTTTCTCCCAATTCCAGTTTCCTCATCTGTTAGGCGGGGCTGTTGTTGTTTTCCCAAGGCCACAGGGAGCTGGAGTATGTGAAGTCATGTTTACTGTGGTGTAAGGGGAAGGGGGTTTCCGGGAGCAAGCTGCCTGTTGACCTTGAGCAAGGGATTTTGCCTTCCTGTGCCTCCGTTTTTACACCTGTCGGTTAGGGATAATAATGATAATGGCTCCCTCAACAGGGTTGTTTTGAAGGTTAGATTAAGTTAAGCTCTTAGGACACCACCTGACAGGTATGCATGCTTAATACACGTTAACTGTTGTCATAGCTACATTATGGTCTAGCCCAGTGCCTCGCAAACTTCAGCGGTACCCCGGAACCACCTGGAAGGTTTGTTAAGACACAGGTTTCTGGGTCCTGATCCCAGGGTTTCTGATTCAGTAGGTCTGGCCTGGGAGTCTGAGAATTTACATTCTGGAGTAATGCTGCTGCTGGTGGTCCAGGGACCAAACTTTGAAAGCCACCACGTTAGCCTTCGGCCAGGACAGAGAAAGGCCTCAATAGATATTGCTTCCTTTACCCATGGCTTTCTCTTCACTATCCTTTTTTTGTTTTGTTTTGTTTTCCTTAGGAGGGGAGGAGGGAAGGTTAAAATAAAGAAAAGTGAAGAAGACCCTATACCAAATATCCCAGGAACCCCACCACCCAGAATTAACAAATGTTAGCATTTTGTCATGTTTTTGCTTCTGATTTTCAAAAAATAAAATTATTAAAAGTAATGATAAAACGGAAGCCTTCCGCCTTGTATCCCTCTCAGTCCTGTTTTCTCCCTTCCCAGAGGCAACCATTGCCATGAAATATAATCCTTCCCGGTCTGTGCTTTCATGAATGTATTGCATAGAGATGGATGCACAAATTATACATAGAATTGTTTTCTGTGTATTGAAGATCTCCAAAAATGCTATCCAGCTGTGATTCCTCTACAATATCCTTTGTCCCTGCCTTCTCATCATTAAGGTGTCAGCGTCTAGCCAGGATGAGAAACAGAGGGAGGCCTAGTTCATTCCTTCTTTTTTTTTTTTATGTTTTTATTTATTTTTGAGACAGAGGGAGACAGCATGAGCAGGGGAGGGGCAGAGAGAGAGGGAGACACAGAATCGGAAGCAGGCTCCAGGCTCTGAGCTGTCAGCCCAGAGCCTGACACGGGGCTCGAACTCACAGACTGTGAGATCGTGACCTGAACCGAAGTGGACACTCAACCGATTGAGCCACCCAGGCGCCCCCTAGTTCATTCCTTCTAAGTGGAGTGTCCCAGCAGGTGACTGACCTCCCTACCTTAGTACCCGTTCCCCTGCTGCTAAACATTCAGGTGTGGAACAGGTGTTTACTACAACAAACCATTCTGCTGGGACCATCCTGGATGGATGGCTTTGGAGGTGTGGGGTGCAGGTGTTTCTTGGGGAATATGGAGAGAGGGGCCACAAGTCCTCTTGTGTATGAGGTGGACTAAAGCCGGGAAGGGTCACCTGAGGAGTTTGGGTCAGGGACAACAGCAGAGTCTGGGTCTGCTGACCTCCCAGGGCCGCTCGCTGTTCCATGTCTCCTGTTCTCCAGCAGGAGGGCAAAGCTCTTCATCTGCCCGACACTTGGTAGAAACTCAAACCGTGGAATCACGGCTCCTTTATTTTTTTTTTATTTTTTTTATTTTTTAACGTTTTTTATTTACTTTTGAGACAGGGAGAGACAGAGCATGAACAGGGGAGGGTCAGAGAGAGGGAGACACAGAATCTGAAGCAGGCTCCAGGCTCTGAGCTGTCAGCACAGAGCCCGACGCGGGGCTCGAACTCATGGACCGCGAGATCATGACCTGAGCCAAAGTCAGCCGCCTAACCGACTGAGCCACCCAGGCACCCCATCACGGCTCCTTTAAAAAAAAAAAAAAGTTTTTGGATAACAGATAGTTTGTTTTTGCATAGTCTTCTTTTCTGTGCCCTTTTTATTTAACATAATCAGTAAACTGCTGCGTATACAATTTTCATCCTAGTGATTTGCTTCACACTACATTGTAAACATTTTCCTATGTCATTAAGACAGCCTTGGATTTTTTAAATTGTCATTTTATTTTTCTCAGTTTACTTATTTATTTATTTGTTTAAGTCATCTCTACACCCAACATGGGGCTTGAACTCATGACCCCGAGGTCAAGAGCCACATGCTCCTTCGGCCAGGCCCTCCAAAATATCCTTGGATTTTTAATGGCTGCATATCATTCTACTGTTTGGATGCACTATAATTTGTTTAACCGTCCTAGGAGAGCACTGTTAGGTAGTTTGCCATTTTTAAAAAATGTTTATTTATTTTTGAGAGACAGAGAGACAGAGCATGAGCGGGGGAGGGGTGGGGAGAGAGGGAGACACAGAATCCAAAGCAGTCTCCAGGCTCCAAGCAAGGGGTCCGCACAGAGCCCGACACGGGGCTCAAACCCACAAACCCACGGACCATGAGATCATGACCTGAGCTGAAGAGGGATGCTTAACCGACAGAGCCACCCAGGCGCCTCTGCCATTTTTTTAACTGTTCATTTCTTTTCAAGAGAGAGTGAGCAAGTAGGTGAGGGGCAGAGAGAGAGAGAGACAGACAGAAGATCTGACAAGGGCTCCATGTTGACAGCAGAAAGCCCTGATGCAGGGCTCAAGCCCACCAACCGTAAAATCATGACCTGAGCTGAAATTGGACACGTAACCCACTGAGCCACCCAGGCACCCTGTAGTTTGTAATTTTTGACTTTTGAGTCGAAATTCACATAGCATTACAAAATTAACCATTTGAAAACTAACATTTGAGTGGCATTTAGTCCATTCACCGTGTTGTGCAACTGCCACCTCTGTATAGTCCCCAAGTATCATCATCTCCCCGAAAGGAAGCCCTGTACCCATTAAAGCAGTCATGCCCATTCTTCTTTCTGCCCCACCCCCCACCCCCCGGCCCTTGGCCACCACCAGCCTGCTTTTTGTATTTTTGGATTAATTTATTCTGGCATCTTCCACCTAAGATAATGTTTTCAAGGTTCACCCAACTTGTGGCATGTATTCGTATTTCGGTTCTCTTTATAGCTGAATAATATTTCATTGTATGTATATGCCGCGATTTGCTTATCCGTTCATCTGTAGATGGAAATTTGGGTTGTCTCAGCCTTTTGACTGTCATGAATATTCACCTAGTGTATTTGTTTGAGCTCCTGTTTTCGATTTCTTGGGTATATACCTAGGAGTGGAATGGCTGTGTCCTGTGGTAATTCCATGTTTAACATTTTCAGGAATTGCCAGATTGTTTTCCACCGCTTTCCACTCCCGTCAGCCATGTAGAAGGGTTCCAATTTCCCCACATCCTTGCCAACCTTGCTATTTTCCTTTTTAAAACGTTACGGTTGGGGCGCCTGGGTGGCTCAGTCGGTTGAGCGTCCGACTTCAGCTCAGGTCACGATCTCACGGTTCGTGAGTTCGAGCCCCGCGTCAGGCTCTGGGCTGATGGCTCAGAGCCTGGAGCCTGCTTCCGATTCTCCCTCTCTCTCTGCCCCTCCCCCATTCATGCTCTGTTTCTCTCTGTCTCAAAAATAAATAAACATTAAAAAAATTTTAACAAAAAACATTACGGTTATTATAGCCACCCTAGGGGGTGTGGGAATCTTAATCTCACCCCAACCAGGCTGCTCGCTGGGGGCCCTTACCCGTGAGGGTGAGGAGAAAATTACCTGCATTCAAGGGATCTTCCAGGCCTTGCACACTTTAAACGCTTCTAGAAAGTAAAGGCTTCTAAACCACTCTGCTGCTAACACATACTAAGTGCCTGGCACATGGTAGGGCCTCAGAAACATTGTAGGAATGTTGAACAACCTCTTCCCTCTCTTGCCTGAGATATTTCAGCATATAGGTGTATTTTAGTTAGCCCCACATAGTGATTCTTTATAATTAGCTGCCAACTTTTTAAAAAATATTTATTATAAAGAGAGAGAGAAGTGTAGGGGAGGGGCAGAGAGAGAGGGAGACACAGAATCTGAAGCAGGCCCCAGGCTCTGAGCTGTCAGCACAGAGCCCGAGGCGGGGCTTGAACTCATGAACCTTGAGATCATAACCTGAGCCGAAGTCTGCTGCTTAATGGACTGAGACACCCAAGCGCGCCTAATTAGTCGCCAAGTTTTAAAGTCAAGAGAACTCACACAAATCTGGGTTTCTGTCTTGTGAAAAACTGGCAGAGTTGGCAATAGTGAGGCTAGAAATTCTGTCTCCCATGCCCGTCTGCTATTCACTCACGGTAGCATCGGTGAAGCGGTGTGGGGCCGCCCTGTAGACTAACCCTGAGCTGTCGGCTTGCACCACCCTTTCTTGGATCACTTTCCTCCCGTGGGTGTCCCTGTGGGCCCCTGTAGCCATTTTAGTTTTCAAGTCCTGCCTCCCTATCATGACAAGGCCTTCCTTTTCACCGAAAAGGAATGTCAGGTCCAGAGAGGGTAAGTAGCTTTCCCAAAGTTACACAGAACATTAGTGCTGCCATGTCTCTTAGCCTCCACCTTTCTAAACAACCCCCGCCCCCGCTCCGTTTGTCCAGTTTCCTTAAATGGAAAGTGTGCCCTTGTTCCTGGCTGGTGCCTGTGGCCACACAGGCTGCACCCACCGGATGGCACCGAGTAGGGCCTGCATTCCTAATACTGCCCTAAGACAGCCCAAGCTCTCACCATCACCCTGAAATCCTCTGGCCTGGGAGACGTAGGTGCAGCCAAGCGAATAGCAGACTTTCCCTCATCTCTGCCAGAGAAATGAAGAACCGGAGATCGGGCGTGGGAGACCTGAGTTTGGGTGCCGACGGTGCCTCAGATAAGTTGTGGTGCATTCAGCCAAGCCGCTCACTCTCCTGAGTCTCAGTTTCCTCATCTGAGAAATGGGGATAAGGAGGATACAACCTCACAAATTCACGAAGCACAAATCCTTTGAGGTCAACACACAAAAAAACAATACTCCACAGTACACAAATTCACGTAGTACAAACCTTTTTTTTTTTTTTTTTAAATTTTGTTTTTCAACGTTTATTTATTCTTGGGACAGAGAGAGACAGAGCATGAACGGGGGAGGGGCAGAGAGAGAGGGAGACACAGAATCGGAAACAGGCTCCAGGCTCTGAGCCATCAGCCCAGAGCCTGACGCGGGGCTCGAACTCACGGACCGCGAGATCGTGACCTGGCTGAAGTCGGACGCTCAACCGACTGCGCCACCCAGGCGCCCCAAGTACAAACCTTTTGAGGTCAATTCACGTAGTACAAATCCTTTGAGGTCAACACGCAAAAAAACGATACTCCGTAGTTTCCATGGACATAGGTCTCAGTTTGAGTTTCCTTAGAAACAGACCTTAGAAAAAATCTCATATGCATTTATTATTTAGTCTCTTTGGGAGAGGGTCCCAGAAAGCCCTGGTAGGAGAGTGGGGAAGTGAGACGGAAGAGAAGGCAGCCAATAAAAGTGTGTTATCGCACCAGTCACTAGTGTGGACACCTGGAGGGCAGGGAGCCCTCGAGCTCTGAGAGCTGGTGAACGTGTTCAAGAGGTGAGGGAGCTGGGGTATTTATGCACCTGCTGCTATCAGTCACTGGTTGAAGGCTGCTCCCGGGGCGGGGGGGGGATGTCTGTCTAACACTCCCACTTGCCACGCTCACGGGCTGAGCAGACACCGATGGCCACAGAGAAATCTCTCAGGGGAAGAAACACAGGTGCTGCCAGCAGGAGTGTTCTGAAACGGTAACAGGCAAGGTGATGGGATGTGCATGGACAGGTTCACGTGCGTCAATACGCATAGGTGTAAACACAGAGGCAGAGGCTACCTGAGGGGAAAGGAGTGGCCATGGAGAGCCTGCAAAGGGAGTAATCCAATGGCATCTTAGATTTATCTGCAATGTTATATATAAGGCCGATGTACTGTTTACCAGGCGATGAAAGGTAATTTAAAAAACAAAATACCCTCCAAAACAGAAAAGAAACTGAGATTCTGTCAACTATAAAAAAGCAACTGTAACATGGTCAGAGCAGGCATTATGGCAGCTTCAAGGTTTCCCTCTGGGGTCGGGGGGGAAGATTTGGGGGCAGTTGACCTTGGAGCATGATGAGAAGCTAGGGTGAAAAGCTCTCCCCACCCCTGGGGGCAAACTGGCCACCATGTCCTGGGTGAAGGGGGCATACTCCAGTCAGTCACAGTCAGGGAAGGACGTTGCTCTTCTCCAAGCAGAGAGGAACAAACACGGATATCCCTTTCCAGTTTAAACCTGCATATGTAACTTGTTTTGATGGGGAAAGCTGGGGCTCCCAGGAAGCTGAAGGAGACTTAATTCACTTGTTCAAGAATTTATTGAGCACCTACTGTATTCTCATTTTATACTGGGATACAGCAAGGCACAAAAGAATCACTGTTCTCATGTGTTTTACATCCTATGGGAGACAGATTATAAACAAATCCCTAGGGGGGCGCCTGGGTGGCGCAGTCGGTTGAGCGTCCGACTTCAGCCAGGTCACAATCTCGCGGTCCGTGAGTTCGAGCCCCGCGTCGGGCTCTGGGCTGATGGCTCAGAGCCTGGAGCCTGTTTCCGATTCTGTGTCTCCCTCTCTCTCTGCCCCTCCCCCATTCATGCTCTCTCTCTGTCCCAAAAATAAATATTGAAAAAAAAAAAAGAAAAAAAAATTAAACAAATCCCTAGGTAATATATTAGTGCATTAGGTGAGAAGCAGACTCTCACTTCAGAGATTAAATATGCAAGAAAAATTTTTTAAATGTTTATTTATTTTGGAGAGAGAGAGAGAGAGAGCGTGAGTTGGGGAGGGACAGAGAGAGAGGGAGACCGAATCCGAAGCAGGCTCCAGGCTCTCAGCTGTCAGCACAGAGCCCGACATGGGACTCAAACCCATGAACTTGGAGATCATGACCTGAGCTGAAGTCGGATGCTTAACCGACTGAGCCACCCAGGCGCCCTGCAAGAAAAGGCTAGGAAAGCCAGCCAGCACACAGCAAGGCATGTTTGACTCCAAATGAAGAAGAAAGGGAAGGAGGGAGGAAAGGAAAGCAAGAAGAAGGGAAGGAGAGGCGGAAATATCTTAGACTACAGTGCAGTTCCAAGGAAGGCTTGGCAAGGCTGCCTGGACCCCTTAGCCAAAGCCCCCTGTCACAGGCCCCCCTGGCACGGCCTGCCTCAGTATCCCTGCCACACTCCGTCACTGGCCGGGAACAGCCCATGGCAACAGTGATGATGCACTTCAAAGCACAGCAGCTGGGGCCATTGGTCAATGCCACTGTCTGCAGTCAGAGATCTGGGAGGCTCATCTTCATGGCCGCCACATCAGCTGGTGGTCAAAGCCATGAAGAATTCGGCTGGGAAGGGCTAGAAAGTGATGGGAGTTGGGGGGGGGGGGGGGTCCCATTCTTAGCCAGGGTGGTGAGGGAAGGCCTCTCTGAGACAGAGAGGTCTGCAAAGAGACTTGGGTGGCATGAAAGAGGCTTTCCGGGGGAAGGACATTCCGGAAAGTAGCCTGTGTGATGGCCCCAAGGTGGAAGCGTGGTTGGTGAATTGAGGGACAGCAAGAGGCTAGTGTGGCTGGAAAGGAAACATCAAGGGAAGATGACAGGACCTCAAGGTTGGGGAGAGCCCAGATCGTGGAGCCTTGGCAGCCAGAGGGGACTTGGCTTTTATTCCAAGTGAGATGGGAGCCCAGGAGTTGTTGAGCAGAGGAGGGATATGACCTGATTTACAGTTTAAAAGCCTTGCTTGGGGCGCCTGGGTGGCTCAGTCTGTCAAGTGTCTAACTCTTGATTTTGGCCTAAACCATGATCTCACAGTTTATGGGTTCAAGCCCCACATGAGGCTCTGCACTGACAGTGCAGAGCGTGCTTGAGATTCTCTCTCTCCCTCTCTCTGCCCCCCCCCAAACAAATAAATAAACTTTAAAAAAGAAATAAACTGGGGTGCCTGGGTGGCTCAATTGGCTAAGCGTTTGACTCTTGATTTTTGGCTCAGGTCATGATCTCACAACTCATGGGATCAATCCTCGTGATGGGCTCCATGCTGACAATGCAGACCCTGCTTGGGATTCTCTCTCTCTCTCTCTCTCTCTCTCTCTCTCTCTCAAAAATAAATAAATAAACATTTAAAAATAGATAGATGACAGATAAATAGATAGATAAATGAATAAATGAAAAGGTTTGCTTGTCTCTAAGAGGCAGGATTGGTATTCAGAGTTAGCTCTTTGTGACTTCAACTCCCATCCCATATTTTCCAAACTTGCCTGCCCCCTGCTTACCTTAGAGATAAAAGTATTCCAAGGAGGGTCACAATTGCCCTGGCATTCCGGACTTTAACAGGTGATCCAGAGGTAGCAATGACCATGCTAGGAATCTAGTACATGTTTGGAGCAAACAGGTGGGACAAATGCACCTCAAGGCCAGGCCTCTGGGCGAGTTGGGCAGATGACCAGAGGCCTTGAGTTCCTCTTCAGCGTGTTGCTCTGTCACTCGCTGTTGTGTAAACGTGGGCACAACACTTGCCCTCTCCGGGGCTGCTGTTCTGCCTGTGTAACAGAGGTCTCCCCGCCTCCTTCCTTTTGAAAAGTCCAAGTTTTGAGCTCTTTGATCAGAAAGAAGCTGGGGGTCAGGAAAGGGGAGAGATGAGGAGTTGGGGTGACCCCCGCACGTCCATTAGGGATAACAGTCACTTTGGGTGGTTCATTGAGAAGATCGTCAGGGAACCAGAGGAGAGGGCTCTGCAGGGCTCTGCACCCTTGCAAACTCTTTAGGAAATTGTCCCTGATGGGGGAGGACTTTTTCCCCACCTCCATGGCTGAGCTGTTCCGAGAAGGGAAAGTTCCTCTAGTGAACAGTCTTGAGCCCTGGGCCCCTTGAGATCTGCCTTCCTGAACTTCCTGTTGGGGTTCCTCGCCCTCACCCTGCAGTTCCCCACTGCAGCCTCTGGGGCTGCCCCCCCCCCCCCCCCCCCCCCCCCCAAGGATGAGAGGCAAGAGAGCTGTGTTCTCATTCTACCTGCCAGTGACCCCCTGGGGAATCTCTGTGCCATGGATCTCCATTTCCCTGTCTGCAAAATGGGCTCTTAATTCTGGTACTGCTGACTTCAACCAAGTATGGTCAGGCCTGTAGAAGGTTGAACACAATATATTTAGTCCACAAATATATATGGAGGTCCTAATACATGCCAGGCACTTCCTAGGCATGGTGTCGGTGCCATCAGCTGCTTGGGGTCCATATTGCATACATCCTCACCTATCCTAATGGGTCTAGTACCCTCTTCTCATCCATCAATACCTGCTGTCTATGAAGTCTTTGCCCTAAGCCATTTACACTGAAGTATGAATTGCAATCCCTTGTAAGAATTTCCTCTGCATGAGGTGGCACTCTTTGAGGTTTAAGGGGGGGGGCAGAAATCCAACTTAACCTGGCTCAAGCAGAAGAGGGATATTGTTAGAAAGTCTGCAAACACTTCCACTTTAGGAAGGGCTGGATTCAAGGGCTTGGGAATCTGTATTCCTGCATTTCTGGGCTCTGCTTTGCAACTCTCTTCCAGCCAAAGGCCAATGGATGACTCTCCTTGTCCAGGACTGGGTCACACATCCAGCTCTGCTTCCGTTACTGCAATTCTGATTGGCCAGACTTGGTCAGACTTCAGCCAGAGGCTGAAGTCAGCCCTACCCCGCTGCACGAAATGAGAATGCGGGAGAGGTGGTGACAAAAGGAAGACTGGGGAGCTTTTCTCAGAAAAAGGGGGAGCAGAGACTATGTAGGAAAGAACTATAGCTGTCCCCTTCAGACAACTTATCCAACACCTCGCTTCCTATTTGGAGAAACTGAGGCCCAGAGAGTTTGGGACTTGCCTGAGCTCACACGGTGAGCTTGTGGTAGAGGCGAAACCAGAATCCAGGGCTCCTCGGCCCCAGCCCTGACAGGCCTCTGCTTGACCCTAAAAACTCCTTGAAAACAGTCTCCCTCCCACTCCACAGGATGCCCAGGCAGTACACTGGCCTCTCTCCTTGGGCTTCACTCTGAGCACGCAGGAGGAGTCTCTAAGGCTCCATGGCCTACATGGAGTGACCGTGGGAAGGTCCCAGGGCAAGGATGCTGACCTTTCTCATATCCCTCCCATGTAGGGCCAACAGAAGCTGAATGGGGAAGGAGCGAGTTTCAGTTTCCAGGATTTGGGCAGTGACCTGAGGACGTGCCTTTGTCAGGGGTCAGCAGTTCTCAGCTGGTCTGGGGCCAGGCAGGCCACTTCTGCTCTCAGAGCCTGGTTTTGAACCACAATTAGACAAGAATCATGTGTACAGAGGTTTTCAAAAGCCTTTCACATCCCCGTCACACAGGATGTCAGGCCAAACCTGAGAAGCAAGAGCCTCCTATTTTACAGGGCAGGAAATGAAGTTCAGGGGAAGTGACTTACCTGAGGTCACGTAGGGTCGGGGCAAAACCGGGATCCAAACCGGAGCATTCTCACCCCAGGTTCAGCCCTCACTCTACTACATTGGTGGATCTCACATCTTAGTGTGGGTAAGAATCTCCTGAAGAATTGTTAGCAATGCAGATTCCGGGCCCTCATCCCCAGAGACTCTGGTTCATTCGGTCCAGATCATGGCACAGGGATATGTAAGAAACAGTGAGGACTGTTGGGGTACCAACGGTAAAAATCCAGTTCAAACTGTCTTAGGCAATTGAGAATTTATTTGCTCACGAACTGGAAAAATCCTGAGGTTGGCAAGCTTCAGGCACAGCTGGCTTCAGGTGTTCATACATGTCTTCAGGAATCACTCTGTCTTCATTGCTCGGCTCTGCTGTCCTCTGTGACGGCCTCACACTAAGACAGTCCCTCACTTTAGTTTCCTACGTCTACACCTATATCTGCCTCGACACCTGCACCTACGTCTGCATCAGCAATCCTTATAGAAACAGAGTGCCTTTTTCCTAATTTTCCCAGCAAAATCCCAGGGCTAACTTTGATCACCTCAGTCAGGGTCACTTACATACCTATAACTGAATCGACCACCGTTGGCTGCCAGGGGGACACAGAATTCTCTGATCGGCCAGACCTGTATCAAGTTGTCACTCCCTGAAGGCAAGAGTGGGGTTAGCCTCCTGAAACACCTTGCGCTGAGTGGGAGAAGGCTGGCTTCTCGAGGAAAAGCCAGGTGCTGTTATCAGAAGAGGGATGGATGCCGAGATGTTCACTGCTTCTCAGCTAGAATGATCACGCAATTCACCTGGGCCTTGTTGGAGTGCACGTTCTGATTTGGGCGATGCGGCTTGAAAGTCTGTATTTCTAGGGGCGCCTGGGTGGCTCAGTCGGTTAAGCGGCCAACTTCGGCTCAGGTCATGATCTCACAATCTGTGAGTTCGAGCCCCGCGTCAGGCTCTGTGCTGACAGCTCAGAGCCTGGAGCCTGTTTCAGATTCTGTGTCTCTCTCTCTCTCTGACCCTCCCCCGTTCATGCTCTGTCTGTGTCTCAAAAATAAATAAACGTTAAAAAAAAAAAAAAAGAAAGTCTGTATTTCTAACAGCTCCTCTGCGCTGCTGCTGCTGGTCCCCACCGTGATCACACACAGTAGCCAGGCATTCGGTTACAATTCTTTTGTTTTTGTTTTTGTTTTTAGTTTCTTAAACGTTCATTTATTTTTGGGAGAGAGAGAGAGGGAGGGAGGGAGAGAGACACAGAGCATGAGCGGGAGAGGGGCAGAGAGAGAGGGAGACACACAATCCAAAGCAGGCTGCAGGCCCCAGGCTCCAGGCTCCAGGCTGTCAGCACAGAGCCCAACGTGGGGCTCGAACCCATGAACCGTGAGATCATGACCTGAGCCAAAGTTGGAGGCTTAGCCAATTGAGCCACCCAGGTGCCCCTATATATCTTTTTGTTTTTAAGTTTATTCACCTGTCTTGAGAGAGAGAGAGAGAGCATGAGCAGGGGAGGGGCAAAGAGAGAGAGAGAGAGAATTCCCAAGCCGGCACCACACTGTCAGCACGGAGACCAATGTGTGGCTCGAACTCCTACACCATGAGACCATAACTTGAGCAGAAACCAAGAGCTGTAGGGAGGTGCTAAGCCAAACACTGAGGGGCACAGATCTATGTAGGACCAGCCTCTGCTGTGCTGTGATAATGGAAATGTTCTATGTTTGTGCTGTTTGATACATTAGCTTTGAGCCCAGCCACTTGGCTGTTGAGCACCTGAAACACTGGCAAATCTTAACGGAGGTGTGCTAAACATGTAATATACACACTGGGATTGGAAGCCTTAGAGGGAAAAACAAGTATAAAGTATCTCACTGATCATTTTTAACTTTTTTTTTAACTTTTTATTTTTAAGCCTAGGCCCAACGTGGGGTTCGAACTCACAAACCTGAGATCAAGAGTTGCATGCTCTACCGACTGAGCCAGCCAGGCGCCCCTCATTGAGCATTTTTATATGGGTTACAAATCAATCATTTTTTACATATTGGAGAAAATAAATGTATCTTAAAATTAATTCACTTGTTTCTTTTTACTTGGAAAAATATGGCTGTAGAACATTTTTTTTTTTTTTATTTGCTGTAGAACATTTTAAATTACATACATGGCTCACATTACATTTCTAGGTCTGGTGGTCACGAAAAGAACATGTCTGAGGCCATTCCACACCAGGGAGTAGAACAGTTCTCCTGATTTAGGGGGACTGTCACGTTTTATGCAAATTTGACTCTTGCCAGCATATCACTTTTTAAAAATAATATTTTATTGTGCAAAAGTTGAACTAATGGGAACTCCAGTTTAACTTCTTTTTTTTTCTTTTTTTAATGTTTATTTACTTTTGAGAGAGACAGGGCATGAGAGGGGGAGGGGCAGAGAGAGAGGGAGACACAGAATCCAAAGCAGGCTCCAGACTGAGCCGTCAGCACATTGCCTGACGCGGGGCTCAAACTCACAAACTGTGAGATCATGACCTGAACCGAAGTTGGACGCTCAACCGACTGAGCCACCCAGGCGCCCCTAAAAGGTTAACTTAAGTGTTGCTGTTATCTCTAAGCTTGTGGGTCAGAGGAATTGCCATGTGGTTTTGCTTTATCCCCCAGAGCATGTCCATGTTTGCTAGTAAACGGAATTGGTTATGGTCAACATTTTCTGTAGTGCTTACTGTGTGCCAAGAACCTTTACATTTATCAACTCATTCAGTACTCACCACCACCCTGTGAGGGAGAGCCCCACCATCCGGTCTCAGAGGTGACCTTGGATCATGCACGAACGTGCCCTCAGAGAACCATCCCTCTGTCCCCTGTGGCTATCTTGAATATGTAAATTGACGATATAAATGAAATTCAGTAGGTACTCAGAGAAGCAGAAGGAGCTGTTCTGCATCACAGCAGTGTTCTTCCCAGAACCTTCTTATGCAATCAAAATATATGCAATGTAATATAATTGTATCCCATACGGAACCACACACTATGCGTCTTATTTCCAGAACTGTAATGCATACGTATCACAAATCAAAGAGAGGTGTTTTAAATGCATACAAGTACATTATAAAGCAGTGATTAATTGTGATAATTTTTCAAATTAATGATCCAGCACTCCGGGAGTCTGAACCAATTCCTTACTTTATTCACAACAGACAGGCAAGTGAAGCAGAAACCGCTTAAGTCTTGAAGTGGTAAATTGTTGCCAGTTCCCACCAGGACAGACAAAAACATCCTTGTGATTAAAAATCTTTTTTTTTTTTTTTTTTTAAAGTAACTCCACTGAGCCTACGAATACGGACTTTTTTCCTTAAACCACAAACATGTGTTTATTTAGCCAGATAAGTATAACTGAGGTCTAATTGCTTTGGAAGAAATGCGTAATTGTGCAGAGATGAGGAAAACAATTACTCTCTTATGTGGATGCCTATGGCGTGTCTTCTCAGCAAATACATGTGGGCATTTTGAGAGAAGAAGTAAAACATTTCTGCCACTTTCTGCAATTAAGTTTTGACTCTGATCAGGTAAACAGGTTTTCTTTAAGTATCTTTAAATTTCATGAACCCATCAGCAAAGTCTGTCATCCTTACCTCCCAAATGTCCCCCTGAATCTGTCCATTGCTTACAGATGTCCTCGATGGTCACCACCCCAGGTCAGGCCACCATCCTCTCATGCCCGGACTCCTGCAGTGGACAGGGTTCCCTGCCCTGCCTCCTACAGTCCATACGCCACCCGGCAGCCATTATTTGAAGTGCAAATGAATCCCATCATTCTCCTGCTTAAAACTTTACATGGTTTCTCATCTTTGGAATTAAATCCAGATTGCTGATTGGCTGTAAAAGATATGACAACCTTGTGCCATACCACACTCCTCTTCTATGCCTGTGATCTCCAGCTACGCTGGCCTCCTTTCAGTGCCTTATTCTCTCCAAGCACATTCCAGCCTTGGGGCCTTTGCGCTTGACGTTTCCCTCTGCCCCGAGCACCGTTTCCTTAGAGTGTTACACGACTTGGCTGCTTTGTGCCGTTCGGGTCCCAGGTCTGACGTCACCTCCTCAGAGAAGCCTTCCCCAATCATCCTGTCTACAGAAGCCCTGCACTGTTGTTTTCTGTCACATCCTTTTGAATTGTCCTCACACATTTCACTAAATTTATCTTGTTACGTATTTGTTTGCCTGTTTTTTGTCGGTGTCTCCCATTCATCTCCAGGGTGAGCTCTTTTAAGGGCATGACCTTGCTTGTCTTATTCGTGGCTTCGAAAAATACTCAATAAATCTTTGCTGAGTAAATGCAGGAGGGAATGACCAAATAAACCCACAAGAGGAAGAAAAGAAGGAAGAAAGAAAGAGAAAGGGAGGAGAGGAGGAAGGAAACTAGTGCAAGGCAATTGTAAAATGATACTAAGGGATATGGTGCCTTGACTATGATCATTTAGCTAGATTGTTTGAGCCATACGATGTGACCTCACCTTGGTCATTTCATATAAAATGATAATTTATTACATGATAATAGTGTGATTTCATTTTACTGTTTGCTCTGAGCCCCACGCTGGGCTGAGTATTTCCCCGCCTACACGTTTTCTCACCCTTCCAACACCCTGCGAGTAGGCTACAGTATTATTATCCCCACTTTGCCGATGAGGAACTGAGACTGGGGAGCAGGGCGAATGACAAGTGTGGTGTCGGTGGGGTGGAGGGGCCACGTGTCAGCTCAAGGCTTTCTGATCCCAGACCTGTGGTGCCTACCACCCACACTGCTCCAAGGCTCTGCATGTTGAATTTTGATGATCATCATGATTCATTGTCTGGATAAGTTCCCCGTGGCAGGGGTCCTCGGTAGCAGGACTGTGACAGCTAGTCAGCCCTGTGTGGGTATGTGGCCGACATGGACGTGGGGAAACCCAGAAGTGGCAAGGGCAGAGTGAGCTCGTGTGGCAAGGGTGGGGTGAGTGGGGCTGGTAAGGGGGGGGTTGGAGACAGGGTAGGGGAGAGGGAGCCAGTCTGAAGGCAGGGGGCCTGGAACTCACCATCCAAGACTCCCCTGTGTGGGGCTCGGGGCAAGCTGGGCTCACTTCCCTTCTCTCTGCCGCAGGATGGGATGCATGAAGTCCAAGTTCCTCCAGGATAGAGGCAAGGTCTCAAAAACCGAGCCCAGTGCCCTGCACAGCCCCGTATATGTGCCGGATCCCACGTCTGCGGGCAAACGGGTGAGTGGGGGAAGAAAGAGGAGTTCAGTAGCCTGTGGGCTGCCCCGTGCTGCCCCAACTCGCCCTCACATCCTCCTGTGTTTCCGAGGGTGAGCAGGGTGTGTTGGGGTGACATGGAGCTTACCCTTCACCGGCAGATGTAGCCCCAGCTCTCTGGGCTACATCTGCTCCGAGTACCCAGGGCAGTGACGGCTCTCCCAGTCCCACTGCCCAGGCCCTGGCCTCTCAGCCTGGGCTCCAGGGACCAGGTCCTAGAGGGCACGAGAGAGGTCCCGAGCCTGGGCGGTAGCATGAGCGGTACTGAGAGTTGTGAGTGACCTGACCAGTAGCCAACAGTTAAAGTAGAGGCAGTGATCATGGTAACAATTGTGGTAACAGCAAGAGGGGTGGGAGTAGAACGGCCAGCGCAAAAGCAGTAAATAAGAGAAGCGGTCACACTCGTAGAGGCATCTGCTTGCTTACCTTCTGCTTAAACAGAGCTTACGAGGAACCGAGCCCCGGCCCAAGGGCTATACGGTTGTCAACACCCTGAAGCCTCACGGTCACCCTAGGTCACGATTTTTATCATGCCCATTTTCCAGGTGAGACGCAGAGCTTCATAACGTGCTGGAGGCCACATGGTTAGTAAAGGGTAGAGGCGGGATTCAAACCCAGGCAGCGCAAGTTCCAACCGCTCGTGAGGCGTGGCGGTAAGGGCAGGAATAGTGGTGATCATGGCAGCCAGTGTAGTGGGAATCTCTCGCCGCGGCTTTTTTTCCAGGAAGCAACTTCATTCGTGCCGGCCCCGCTCAGTTGGGGTTTGTCCCCGAAGCACCGAGCACCGAACGTCACGTGGCATCGTTTTTTTAGTGCATTTTCGATGTCTTTGTCTCCCACGGATGATAACGCGCACAAACGTGTAGTCTGATTAACTAGTCGCAGGTCACAGGGTCATGAGGGGTGTTGTCACAGAGGCGCACAGCCAGGTCACCTTGAAGTTGCTTTGTTTTGTTTTGTCCTTCTCCTTAGGGAGGGGACCCTCCCACAAACAGCAGCACCACTAGCGACGTAGTTGTGATGGTAAAATAGGAGACCAGCAATGCTAGACACGGGTGGTGCCAACAGTAACGCCACTGGCAAGGGTGGTGACGGTGGTTATAGCAGCAGGAGCAGTTGTAACAACCGTTACCATTCTTGGAACACCTACCGTGTTCCGGGCAACTGGGGTGAAGTGTTTCTACATCGTTAGTCCCCACCGAAAGCTGTGAGCCAGGACTTATGCCACTTGAAAGCCACTGTAAGTGAGGATCGAAGAGGTGAAATGCCTCCCTGGGGGTCATACAGCTGGGCAGCAACAGGGCCGGGTCGCTCTAACCCCAGGGCTGGGGTTCTGTCTCCTCTGGAGTCCTGGAGTCCATGCCCTTATCTGAGATCATCTAGGGAAGCACAGCTTCTGCTTACGGTCTCTAGAGGTGGGGGTGGACTGCTTCCTGGCCTCTCTCCATTCTGCTTGCCCTTCCCCAGCGTGATGTCTAGAATGGGACTAATTCTGGGAATGGGCAGATGATGGAATAGTCAGTCGCCTCCCTCCCTCTGACACTTGACCTCTATTAATACAGCCTGCGACTGCATGAGCTTCTCACCAGTAATGTCCTGAACTGACATCCTAAACCCTAAGTCACTCCTAGATCTGTTCCTTCCTAACCTGTGTGGCCCTGGGCCCTTTCTGTGGCTAGGGTTCCAGATTCTCTGAGTCCCTCTAGCCTGGCACCTGTGGGAGGCCGAGGGTTTTCTCCCACTAGTTTTTGGTTGTCTCCTGAGCATCAGGTTTAAGGGATGCTATTATCAGCCTTTCGTTGTTCTCTTGCAGAGCATTAGTTCAGTGATGAGTTAGTAAGTGTTCTTCAGACAGAGGGTTCCTAGGCCAAATCAGTTTATAAAACACTGGGCAAAACAGGGTCCTTTCTGGGGCACCTGGGTGGCTCAGTCGGTTGGGTGTCCGACTTCAGCTCGGGTCATGGTCTCACGGTTTGTGGGTTCAGGCCCGTGTCGGGGTCTGTGCTGACAACTCGGGGCCTGGAGCCTGCTTCTGATTCTGTGTCTCCCTCGCCTCAGCTCCTCCCCTGCTCACACTCTGTCTCTCTCTCAAAAATAAATGAAGATTAAAAAAATTTTTTTTAAAGAAACAGGGTGCTTTCTTGTGGAAGTCCTCAGAGCTTTCATGAATCTTAATGCGCTTTGTGAATCTCCCCCCAAAAAGACATACTTGTCATCGTTTCCCACACCTGTTTCTGTAAGTTCACTTATGTGTGCAACACACAAATACATTCCCCTTGAAAAGATAAATCATCCAGCCCCAGTTAAAGCTACAGTTTCTTCTCATCAGTGGCCCCCCTCCCCAGAGGCATCAACTGTTGTCAGTTTGGTGTGGACCTTTGCAAACCTTTTTCTATGAATTTACACTCACACACATACAGTAACATGTGCACAGAACATATTTAGGATATGTGTGTGTATGTGTTCTTTATAAATGTATCATGTTTATCCTTCTGAAGAACTAGCTTTGTTCACTCAACAATGTATCTTTAAGGTCTATTTGCTGCAGGAATGAAGTCCCCCCCCCCCCCCCGCCGCCACCGCAGTGTCTAAGGGCTGCTCAGAGCACCACAGTGGATGCCAGTTCCCTCTGCAGGAACAGTTTGTTTCATAATTATAATGGAGCCTTTACGCATGGGACATACTGGAAGACCTACAGTTTCTTCAAATGTATCATAGAAAACACTGATCTGGACCAACCCCTCACCATATGTCAAGGTGGGGGGAACAGGCCAGTGTCCCCCAGTATACCCAAGGCCAAGGCCACAACCCAAGCGACCTGGATCTTTGTGGTGCCTCTAATGCGCTGTGTGACCTCACATCGGTTCCCAGCCCTCTCAGGTCCTCCTCCCATGACACACAGGGCTGAGATGAGATGCTCTCGGGTATCCTTTTGGACACAGACCTCCTGTGGCTCCCTACACACTATTGGATTCATCCCCTTCTCCCATTTCTTCCCCGCAGCGGCCTGACAACAACAACGACAACCCACCAGGGCCGACGGAGGGTAAGTATTGGGCAGACGAGTGGCGGAGTCTTGTGTAAAGGGTTAGGTTAGGCTCTCAGTTAGAGCTTAAGGCCCAAATCCCAAACAGTCAAAACCACGCTTGCAAATCCTTTCAGTTGCTCCCAAAGTACTTTGTACAGGCTATTTTGTTTCTATTACACTGTCTGGTAACACAGACAAAACACCATTAGCTTTAAACTCCAGAATCCCGCCCCACATGGCAAGATGCTCATACCATGAGACAGATCCTTCAGTGGCTCCGGGGCTGGGTGCTGGTTGTTGGGATGGGAAACACCCAGGACTGTGGCGGTGCTCAGATAAAGCCTCACCATCCCGTGTCTCTCACCCTGCAGGTCCTGACGACATCACTGTGATTGCCCTGTATGATTACAAGGCCATCCACCATGAAGACCTCAGTTTCCAGAAGGGAGATAAAATGGTGATCCTGGAAGAGTGAGTTTCCCACTCCTAAGACATAGCTACCTCCAGGGGCGCCTGGGTGGCGCAGTCGGTTAAGCGTCCGACTTCAGCCAGGTCACGATCTCGCGGTCTGTGAGTTCGAGCCCCGCGTCAGGCTCTGGGCTGATGGCTCGGAGCCTGGAGCCTGTTTCCGATTCTGTGTCTCCCTCTCTCTCTGCCCCTCCCCCGTTCATGCTCGGTCTCTCTCTGTCCCAAAAATAAATAAAAACGTTGAAAGGAAAAAAAAAATTAAAAAAAAAAAAGTTTAAAAAAAAAAAAAAAGACATAGCTACCTCCAACACTCAATGTGCTCTCCTCTGTGCTTCAATAAACAGCCTGATAGACTATCTTTAAAAAAAAAAAATGTCTATGTAGGGGCACCTGGGTGGCTCAGTTGGTTAAGCGTCCGACTCTTGGTTTTGGCTCACGTCATGGTCTTGCAGTTTCATGAGTTTGAACCCCACGTCTGGCTCTGCACTGACAGCAAGGAGCCTGCTTGGGATTCTCTCTCTCTCTCTCTCTCTCTCTCTCTCTCCCTCCCTCCCTCCCTCCCTCCCTCCCCGACTTGCACTGTCTCTGTGTCTCTCAAAGTAAATAAACTAATAACAATTTTAAAAATACATTTATTTATTTATTTTTGAGAGACAGTGTGGGCGGGCAGGGGAGGGGCGGAGAGAGAGGGAGTCAAAGAATCCCAAGCAGGCTCTGCGCAGAGATCGACGCGGGACTGAAACTCACGAACCATAGGATCGTGACTTGAGCCTGAGCTGGACGCTTAACCGACTGAGCCACCAAGGCCACCCCAACAGGCTATCTTAAAGTAGGGAGTAAATGGCTGATAAGAACCTCATCATAATAGAGGAGAAAGGGTTTGCTGTTAATCTGGACGAAAGCCACCAAAGAGGGCCTCGTGTACTTACTAGTGGTGCACATCCAGGTGACAGTGAACGGGCGAAAGGCTTTCTCAAGGAGGCTTTCCTTGGGCTCCTGTAATTAAGGTACAGGTTTATCTATGGACCAGACCTGCTGAGGTACGTTTGCATTCAGGAATCTCCAGATCTCGGAGTTTGCTACCTCCAATCCCCAATACTCTTCACCATATGGGGGGGGGGGGGACTGTAGTGTCACAGTGAGATGGGGCTCAAGAATGGGAGTGCTTGTCCTTGGTCAGACCACTCTGGTTCTTGGCCCACAATGAGTCCACCATGGGCACAGGGCCCCGTACCCTGAGTAGGGACCCCTGCAGGTCCCGGGGAAAAGAGTGAGGCCAGAGACCTAGGGCTGTGGGCTGTGGAATGCAGGGATAGGGCTTGATTCCAGACCCTCGGACGCACAGTGGGGACTGTTGTAAAGGTCCCTACCCTAATCATGGAGTGCGTGCTGGGGACTGGGACAGTAGCGGCCTTGCCCCTTACCCTATCAGCTTCCTGGGGTTGGGGGTGTATTCTAGGCCAAGGCTGGGGGGCCCAAGAGGACCGGGGGGATTCCCTCTGCTCCCTGACTCCTTTGCTTCCTCGTGTCCTTCAGGTCTGGGGAGTGGTGGAGGGCTCGATCCCTGGCCACCGGGAAAGAAGGCTACATTCCAAGCAACTATGTCGCCCGCGTTGACTCCCTGGAGACAGAGGAGTAAGTATTCCATTTTTCCTGCCCTACAGAAGGCAGTGTGGGCTCTATCAGGTTTGTTCCTGCCTCAGGGCTTTTGCACTCACTATCTCCCCTCTCTGACACACTCTTCCTAGGGATCTTGGCTTGCCTGGCTCCTTCTCACCCTTCATGTCCGAAAGAGGCCTTCCTTGACCATCCTGTCTAACGTGGATCCCTCCGGGCCTCTGTCTCTCACGGAGACCTGTTTTATTCCCTTCTGAACACTCCTTGCTAGCAAAAACAATCCTGTTTCTGTGGTTGCTCACACGTTCACTGCCTGTCTCCCCCTCCAGAATGGGAGCAGGGGCCTTGCCTGTCTGTGACTGCATCCTGGGCACAGGCTGGCATGCAGTAGGTACCCGATACGTGTTGGTTGATGTACACGGCCTGTGCCAAAGAGGGTCTTCTGAGAGACGAGCCAGCCCACGCTTGTTCAGTCACCCTTCGTTTGGTTCATTCGATAAATACGCACCTGCACGTCACCAACCCTGTGCCGGGCCGGGGACTGCAGGAAGACACAGCCGTGCCCTCAAAGAGCTCCCTGTGACCCAGCGTGCTTGGCTGCAGGCTCTTCTTTGTGTCTGTCTTGACTCTGAAAACATAGACGGTTATACGTCATTTATGTACCCAGCAGCCCCGTTCCAGGGACACTAGGGGACTCAGACAGGGTTTTTCCCTGGAGACGTTCACAGCGTGGTGGGTGGGACCGGCGAGTACAAAGATGGCCATGCTACAGGGTGACGAAAGGGTCCAGTTCAGGACGAGCCATTCAAAAAGTTAAGACATGGCAGTCCCTACGGTTTTCTCTCCTCTGCCTCCTCCCTCTGGTTGACGGTTTGAAATACTGACCAGTTAAAAATGACAATGTTTGGGCTTTTTTTCCCCATCTTAAAGTCATGCTCTTGTTAGTGCATATGGAACCTCTTTGCCTTGTGAAGTCTCCCTTCTTGTGGCCGTGAGGAAGGCCCCTCCCCTACCACGGACTCTTCTGTCCTGGACCACCCCCCAGCACACCTCCTGCCTGCTGCAGCTGGGTCTTGCTTCCTTCTTCCTCCTTCTAGGCTTTCTCTTGGCACATCCAATGCTCTGCTCCCGGACTCCAAGATCTGAACACTCACTGAATCCCTGCACCACACCTCCCAGCAGCCTTGGAGGAGGCATGGCTGGTGGTACTCCTCAAGGTCAACACGCTTGTCAAGTGGGAAAGGCAGGGTGCAGACAGCGTGTATGATGGGTTATCATTTGCAAACAAGGGCGATAACCTAAATGGTGGTTCTCAAACTTGAGTGCATCAGCATCACGCGGAGGGCTGGTTAAAATGCTGGTTGCTGATTCAGAACCTGGTATTTCCAGCAAGTTCTCAGGTGAGGCTGCTGCTTGTGTCCAGGTTCTCACCTTGAGAACCACTGACCTAAACAGACACAGCAGTCTTGCAGACTGCACTCACAGGTTCTTGTATCTGCATCAAGAAACTGCTAACAGAGGGTGCCTTTGGGGAGGGCCTTCCCGGCATTGGAAAGTAGAGGGGGAGGGGATCTGACTTCCTCTCCCTCCTTGAAATAAACAATGCTTTAAATGTTTCAAAATGCAAATGGAGGGGAAGGACATAGAAGAGAGTGAAAAGTCTCCCTTGCCCCCTTGTCCCCCCACCAGCCACTTCCCCTCCCCAGAAGCAAGCAGTTTTCTTACGAGTCTTCCCAAATGCTTCCTACCGTGTAAGAAAAATACATACAGCTCCCATTGTTTTTACACAAGTGGAAGGTACCACGCCTGCTGTTCTGCACCTTTTGTTCAGATCCGTTCACAGCTGCAGTGTCCATTGTGTAGACGCCCTACCGCCCCCTGTCAGTGGTCATCAAAACTGCTTCCAGTCTTGTGCTATAATGACTCTCCGTGTGTATATGTCATTTCTTCCTCATGCACGATCCCCTGGGATAACTTCCCCGGTGGGGGGGGGGGGGGGGGGGGGTTGCCAGGGAGACAGCTCTTACCGTGTACCCTGTTCCGTTGCTTGAAAATTTTACCACGGCAGGACTCACTCCACAAAATGAAAGCAAAGAAGGCGGGTGGGCAGTGTCTCAAGGTGATTAAGAGTTAGCCTGCCCAGATTTGAATCCTGCCTCCACCACTTCCCAGCTGGGTGACGCCAGGCAAGTAGCTTGCTCTCTCTGTTCCTCAGTTTCCTCATCCATAAAATGGGGATGATAAGGGCCACAGTTCCATGCAGTTGTTAGGTGGATGACAAGAACTTGATGAATGTTAGCTGTCTTTCTCCCCCCGTTGATGCAGAGGAAACAGAGGCCCAGAGAGGGAAAGCGACTTGCTCAAAGTCACACAGCAGGTTGGTGGCAGGTCTAAGGCCAGCTGACCTTGGGTCTGGGACTCTTTCCTTAAGAGCACACAAACCACTCCTCACCCTGCTGACGGTAGGATTTGACAGCTGCTGCTTGGACTTTCCCACTCAATATCCCAAACACCCCGGGGGAAAAATGAAAAGATCCATGAATATGGGTCCAAGTATAAAATTATTTGAAATCTCACATTTTAGCTTGAAAATTCATGCTGAATTTATTTTTTAATGTTTATTTATTTTTGAGAGAGAGAGAGCACACATGAGCTGGGGAGGGACAGAGAGAGAGGGAGAGAAAGAACACCAAGCAGGTTCCATGCCATCAGCACAGAGCCTGATGTGGGGCTCGAACTCACGAACTGCACGACCATGCCCTGAGCTTAAATCCAGCATTGGCTGTTTAACCAACTGAGCCACCCAGGCGCCCCTCTTGCTGACTTTGTATTCAACTTTACACACAGAAGAAGATACACCGTGAAGTTTACGAATCTCAGGCCTCCACTCACATGGACCTCTGAGACCCTGAGAGCATGGTCATGTGGCCTTGTGAAATTTGCAAAAGCCAGATTTTGACCACAGTTGGTTAAGACTGCTGTTACCTTACCATTCCCGTCTTTCTATCCATCACCATATCCCTAACACTGGGTTGCATTGGAATGACCCATGGGCATTTTGTATTTGTAATGCTGTATTCTTTTTCTTTAAAAACAGTTTTCTTTTTCTTTTTTTGTTTTTTTTTTAATAGTCTTTTGGGGAGGGGGGCTCTTTCTTTTGGTATCATTTTTCTTAAAGAAATCTCCCCAAATTGCATAAGTTTCTATCTCAGCAAACTGGATTCACTCCTAGTAAAAATGTCTCTGTTTTGATTTCAAATCACCATTTGGGAATGGTGATTTTTCCCAAAAGAATCTTGTAGGAAAATGAACGCTGCAGGAAGCCAGGCACTCCGTCTCCTGGCGCCCCGTGGAGGTGGGACAGGACTGGCCTACTCCGAGGTTCACACAAGGCTCCCACCCCTTTCCACCAGGTGGTTCTTCAAGGGCATCAGCCGGAAGGATGCGGAGCGCCAACTTCTGGCCCCGGGCAACATGCTGGGCTCCTTCATGATCCGGGACAGCGAGACCACCAAAGGTAACACAGCCCTCCCCACCCTGCCCGCCCTGCAGGGGTACCCCAGGCATGACTGACCGCCACGCTCCCTCTGCAAATGCAATTCCCTCTGGCTGAGTAACTCACCCAGCCCACCAGACTGCCAAATTTTCTCCTGCCCTTTGCTCGAGCCTGGTTTGGATCTTCTTACCTTCTGTAGTTCCTGGTTGGGTCCCTAGAAGTAAGCCCCAGTGCTTGTGGACCCTTAACAAAAATATTCTAGTGAAGCTTGATCTTTACCAGCTTGTATTACTTAAAATACCCATCGCAGTATATCTTGTCCACAAAGCTGATTGCGCCTCTCATAAGGAAGGGGTAGACCAGCCCGCAGGAAGAGCCCCAGGCCAGGCTCCTCTGAGACTGCTTCAACTGTCTCTTTTGATGTTTTTTTTGGAAGTTTTGATGTTGGCGACCTGCTTCCTGAAGTTCCTGGGCGGTGAGGTTGGTTTTCTGCAGGGCCGTTGCACGGGAAGCTAGAACAGTACCCAAAAACATCACATCACTCAAACTGGCATCAGTTGAGGCTAACTTTCCCAAAGGAAGGAGTAGAAATAAGGAGTCTCGTGATGTCAGATTTCATACATGGAAGCGTGTTTACTAATATGTTTAGACTCGAAGCTGCTTGGCTCAGATTAGTCAAGTAAATTGTACAAAGTGTGACCCCACAGTACCCTAAGCAGTTTTGGGGACATCCAACAAAGGCGTCTGTGTGGTCCTCTAGTCTACGGCTGGATGTCTGAATTGGCCAAGCCTGAACATGGCAGGATAACGCCACTCACAATCAGTGTTTCAGACCAGTGAATATTTAGGCTTCATTTTCTCCTACCGAACAAGCCCCCTTCAAGCCCAGGGACAAGAGAAATAGGACAAAAAGGCAAAGCTGTACACAACCCCCAGCTTCTCCTCTCCAACTGCTCCCAGGGCAGCTGGGGGATTGGTTGAGCTGGTCCATTCTGCAGATAGAGGCTGAGAAGCCAAAGAAACAACCCAGACCTGCAGGGCAGAAGGGTGAGCCTGGTTCCCTCTCACAGCTCTCCAGAGGTAGGGCCGTAGGGACCCATTTAGCCAATTTAATAAAAGTGGCAGCACGAGTGCCCTGAATCCTGTCCTGCTGTTTCTTGGATTCTACCCCACCTCATCTAGCATCAGCCAAGCCAGCCTCACCTTGGCTGGGCAGAGTGGCAATGAGTGGGGTGGGGAGCCAGCGGCCTGGGTTTGAATCCTGGCTCTGCGGCTTACCAGCTGCATGGCTGCAAGTGAGTTAATGCACCTGCCTGGACCTCAGTCTCCTTGCCTGTAAAATGATGGTGCTATAAAACCTGTACCATGTGGGGTTATTCATTCATTATAATAAGTTATGTAATTCATTATATTCATATAATTACAATTCATTGTAGAGGCTATTATTCATATTTATTCATAGTTTATTTGGACAAAGTTCTTAGGACAGTGGCTGGCATATATGGTCACTTGTTATTCATGCAACAATTTAAACCCCTGCAAGATCCTGAGACACAGTGGAGCAATGGAGCTCCATTGTGATGGAGCAAACTGAGAGACAGAGAGGCTAATAGTGTGCCCAAGGACACACAGCTTGCAAATGGCAGAAGTATGGTCATGGACTGAAAGACTTGGGTGTTTCTGGTCTATGCGATGTCATGCACATTAGGTTCTATTCTTGCGGTCACAAATTACCACGAACTCTATGGCTCAAAACAAGATAAATTTATTATCTTACAGTTCTAGAGCTCAGAAGTCTGAAATCAGTCTCGCTGGCCTCAAGTCCCGGTGTCCGCAGGGCTGGTTCCTTCTAGAGACCTCAGGAAATAATCTGATTCCTTGCCGTCGTCAGCTTCTAGAGGCCACTGGCATTCCTTGGCTCATGGCCCCTTTCTCACTTCTCTCCAACTTTGTGTTTCCATCTTCGCATGTCATACCATTGACTTCAACCTTCCCACCTCCTCTTATAAGGACCCTCGTGCTTCCATCGGGCCCACTTGGACAATCCAAAATAATGTCCCATCTCCAGATCCTAATGGAACCACATCCTCCAAGCCCCTTTACTACATAAGCTAAGAAAGTCATAGGTTCCAGCCATTAGGACAGGGACATCTTGGGGGGCTGCTGTTCAGCCTACCACAATATTTCATGTTTACATTTCAATAATCAGACTGTATTTTGTTGTTGCTAATTTTTTGTTTGTTTCTGAGTAAGGTATTTACCAATCCGATGTGGTGTCTTGGCTTTTGTGATAGATGATAGATAGATATAGATGATAGATAGATAGATAAGTGAGAGCCAACATTTACTGAGTGTTCACATCTTGAGTGCTACATTGCATCACTTCTTTTATTTATTTATTTATTTATTTATTTATTTATTTATTTATTTTTTTATGAGAGAGAGAGAGAGAGAGAGAGAGAGAGAGAGAGAACAAGCGGGGGAGGGGCAGAGAGAGAGGGAGACACAGACTCCAAAGCAGGCTCCAGGCTCTGAGCTGTCAGCACAGAGCCCGACGCGGGGCTCGAACTCACAGACTGCGAGATCATGACCTGAGCTGAAGTTGGACGCTTAACCGACTGAGCCACCCAGGCGCCCCAGCATTACATCTTTTAATCCTCAGGCAATGTGATAAAGTAGGGGGAGTGATGGTGACCAATCCCATCTCACAGATGAGGAAGCCGAGGCACACAGCAGTGACATAGCACTTGTTCAGAGTCTGTCTGCTGGACATGGAGGAGGCTGGACAAGAACCCAGATGGCCTGACTCCACAGCCCACTCTTTTTTTTTTTTTTTTAATTTTTTTTTCAACGTTTATTTATTTGTGGGACAGAGAGAGACAGAGCATGAACGGGGGAGGGGCAGAGAGAGAGGGAGACACAGAATCGGAAACAGGCTCCAGGCTCTGAGCCATCAGCCCAGAGCCTGACGCGGGGCTCAAACTCACAGACCGCGAGATCGTGACCTGGCTGAAGTCGGACGCTCAACCGACTGCGCCACCCAGGCGCCCTTTTTTTTTTTTTTTTTTTTTTAAATTACAGCCCACTCTTAACTCGACTCCACTGCCCAGGTGCCCACACAGTGTCAGCAGTGGCCTTACAGGGGTGTCGGGAGGGGGTGTCAGAGTGCTAACACGAGGTGGCAAGGCTGAGACCCCACTCCTGAAGGATTTCTCTCTGGCCAATGCAGGAAGCTACTCTTTGTCAGTGCGAGACTACGACCCCCAGCACGGGGACACGGTGAAACATTACAAGATCCGGACCCTGGACAGCGGGGGCTTCTACATCTCCCCACGGAGCACCTTCAACACCCTGCAGGAGCTGGTGGCTCACTACAAGAGTGAGTCCTGCCCAGGGCTGCGTCCCAACCAGCGTGGACTCGTCTCTCAAGAATCCTAGTGAAGGGTGCCCTGTAGCCTCTAAGGCCTGCCGAGCTCTTCCTGACCCTCCCCAGACAAATAGTTGCTGTGAGGGTTTTTTTTAATGTTTAGTTTTGAGAGAGAGAGAGACAGAGACAGAGAGAGAGAGAGAGACAGAGCGTGAGTGGGGAAGGGGCAGAGAGAGAGAGGAAGACACCGAATCCGAAGCAGGCTCCAGGCTCCGAGCTGTCAGCACAGAGCCCGACCTGCGGCTCCAACTTATAAACCACGAGATGATGACCTGAGCCAAAGTCGGATGCCTAACTGACAGAGCCACCCAGGCGCCCTGACAAATAGTTGCTTTGATTCTCCTGAAGTCTCAGGCTTGTTGAGCAGGAGGGTCAAGGTGGCATCTTGGGAATGTCCCCGATGGTAGCAGCCACAGGCAGAGGACAAGGCAGGGAGGCCTCCAAGGGGAAGCCTCTAGCTGGCTGCCCTCCACTAACCAAGGGCTCTGTTCCAGAGGGGAGTGATGGACTCTGCCAGAAGCTGATAGTGCCCTGCGTGTCCTCCAAGCCCCAGAAGCCATGGGAGAAAGATGCCTGGGAGATCCCACGGGAATTACTCAAGCTAGAGAAGAAACTTGGAGCCGGGCAGTTTGGGGAAGTCTGGATGGGTAAGGATCCAGGGCCAGAGGGTGGAGGGAGGGCAGAAAGACAAGGAGGTCTTTGCTTCCAGGAACGGACTGAGGCAAAGTGGGGATGCCACCGGGTGTAAGGGGAGATTTGAATAATAACCATAAAGGAGCAATTCCTTTGATAGCAACCACATTGTCCTGCTATGCAAACACTGATTTGCCTTGGAGGCCAGGCTTGTTGGGGTCCAGGTCTTCCTTCTGGGAAGGAGGAGTCCTGGATGAGGAATCTGCTTCCTTGTGTGGAGCTGGAACAGTCCACCAGTCTGGGGTGGAGATAACCAGAGGCCTCCTAGGATGATGAAAAAGTGGGGAAATGTAGTTTGGAGATTTTCAGGTAAGTTCAATGTTGCCAACTGATGAACAAGCTGCCCTGAGTGCTCGTCATGTGCCCAGCGCCACGCGAAGGCATCGTGGGGCACCCAAAAGGCAGGCTGTCCTGCCCCTAATAACTTGAGAACATCAGTGCCTTCTCTGCAGGATGTGGGGTAGATGCCTGGCCAGTGCCCGGTGCACTCCACCATGTTCCAAATGGGAGCAAAGGTGACTTACAGAGATGCAAACAATTCAGCCAGAAAAAATAAGTTTAAATTTCATGTATTTCAAATACATTTACTAAGACCCTGTTGTGTGCCAGGTATTGAATAAGAGAATGTGGCAGAGAAAGTATGGAGAAGAATGTAAAATGGATCTGGGTGATAAGGTTAGAAAACCAAAAATATTATGTAAGGCCTTAGACTCTCACCACAGTTAGACCTCAGATCTGGATTCGAGCTTCCTGGCAGCCAAGGCAAAGATGGAAACACAAGTAATTATGAGATTTACAAGATCAACAAGATGAAGCAGGGGTGTGGTGGGTTGGGTCCCTGTGGTGGGAGGGGGAGTTGGGTGCTTGAGAGACTGATTGATAGGCAGGCTGATTGGTGCACAAAAAGGAAGGGGGAGTTTGGTGGATGAGGAGGTGGGCAAAGCGGGCAAGGCCAAATCATGCAGGGCCTTGTGGACCGTGATATGGCTGGTGTTTATTTTGAGAGCAGTGTTAAGATTAAAACATTTTAAGCAAAGATAGTGTGTATGTATGATTATGTGTCAAAGCAAAAGTGATGTGTGTGTGTGTGTGCCCATGCGTGTGCAAGTAATAACTAAGCGTTGTGTTGAGGCGATTCTTGAATCCTGACAACAGCCCTTCAAAGGCAGTACTGATCCTTTCCACTTGGCACATGAGGAAACCACAGCTCAGAGAGGTCAAGTGACTTACCCAAGGGCACACGGCCAGGAAATGGTGAACTAGCCTTCAAGCTGCATCTTTCTGAGGCCAAAGCCTTTCCCTTTCTGAGGACTGAGATAAGCAGGGAAGTCTTTCTGGAGGAGGCAGGTCTGCAGCAGGGCCTCCCAGAGCTGTGGGGAAAGAGCAGTGGGTTCTGACCACCTTTCCTGTTCCCTCTCCTGCTCCAGCCACCTACAACAAGCACACCAAGGTGGCCGTGAAGATGATGAAGCCAGGGAGCATGTCCGTGGATGCCTTCCTGGCAGAGGCCAACCTGATGAAGACTCTGCGGCATGATAAGCTGGTGAAACTGTATGCAGTGGTCACCAAGGAGCCCATCTACATCATCACAGAGTTCATGGCCAAAGGTGCTGCCCTCTGGGGGCTGGGGATGCAGGCCATGGCTCATACTAGTCGATTACGGACTCAGAGGTGACTCTGACATGGCTCTTGCTCTCAAGATGCCCCTGGTCTGGCCAGGAGCTCTTCTTGAACTTGAGTACTTGGGCCTCCATTGGCAGTGAGTGGCCCAGCCCTCCTGGTTCATGGGGTAAAATCATGGTAAGGGGATGCCAGAGGACGGGGAGCTCACGGAGCTACAGGAGAGGGCAGTATGGCCAGAGCCCCGCTGGGTAATGCTGGAAGAGGCTTAAGCCTTCGAGGCTGGGGGCAGCTCCCTGCCTCACCAGCCATCCCTCCTGTGTGGACCATGCTCTGGAAAAGAGTTGGCCAAGCACTCGTTCCGAGCCGCCCGCACCCGGCCGACCCGTGATTTCTCAGGGAGTTTTTTTAGGCCACCACTCCACAACCATTTTCAATCCCTGCCCATTTTTCGATAAACAGCAGCACGTCAGCAACCTCATTTAGTGCAATCTGGAAACCTGAAAACGCTTTTCATTTTCTAAATACACAGTTATGGGGCGCCTGGGTGGCGCAGTCGGTTAAGCGTCCGACTTCAGCCAGGTCGCGATCTCGCGGTCCATGAGTTCCAGCCCTGCATCAGGCTCTGGGCTGATGGCTCAGAGCCTGGAGCCTGTTTCCGATTCTGTGTCTCCCTCTCTCTGCCCCTCCCCTGTTCATGCTTTGTCTCTCTCTGTCCCCCCAAAAAATAAATAAACGTTGAAAAAAAAAATTTTTTTAAATACACAGTTATGCCGGTGCCCTAAAGCCATGGCCCCGGTCCACCAGGCTCAGAAAGCTCTCTCTCCGTCAAAAGAAATAGTGATTGCCCCCCGGTCTAGGAATCACAAAGTCATCTTTAAAAACACTCAAACTGTATGTCTCAAACACAAGGAGTGGCAAGTAAATGTTTTTATTGAAGTCTATCACAACGAACAACTTTAACCATTCACCAAAACAGTGACCGCAGTCCTGTGGCTTCCCCCCCCGCCCCCCCCAACAGGAAGCCTGCTGGACTTCCTGAAAAGCGCAGAGGGCAGCAAGCAGCCATTGCCAAAGCTCATCGACTTCTCAGCGCAGGTGAGAGTCCGATGGGGAAGTGGGGGGAGGGGACAGGAATTCAATGATCTATGTAACACGTTCTCATTGGACACGTGCTGTAATAATAGCACGCAATCATAGCTGACATGTACTGAGCGCTCAGAACAACAGTCCAGCTGACCCTCCAACAACGCGAGTGAACTATGGCAGGTCCACTTATAAGTGGGTTCTTTTTTTTTTTTTTTTAACTTTTTCTTTACATTTATTTATTTTTGATAGAGAGAGACAGAGCACGAGTGGGGGAGGGGTAGAGAGAGAAGGAGACACAGAACCCGAAAGCAGCCTCCAGGCTCCGAGCTGTCAGCCCAGAGCCTGACACGGGGCTCGAGCTCACCAACCCCGAGATCATGACCTGAGCCGAAACTAAGAGCCGGATGCTTAACCGACTGAGCCACCCAGGCGCCCCGCGGATTCTTTTTTATAGAGTACAGTACCGTAAATGTATGTTCTCTTTCTTATGATTTCCTTAATACCATTTCTCTTCTCAGGCTTGTTTTATTGTAAGAACACAGGATATAATACATATAACATACAAAACACGTATTAACCAATTGTTTATGTTATCGGTAAGGCTTCCTGTCAATAGTAGGCTATTAGTAGCTAGGTTTTGGGGGGAGTCAGAAGTTATATGTGGATTTCTGACTGTGTGGGGGTTGGTGCCCCTGACCCTGTGTTGGTCAAGGGTCAACTGTATACTTAAAAAAAAGGGTTTTTTTTACATGTATTTATTTTTGAGAAACAGAGTGAGACAAAGCGTGAGCGGGGGAGGGGCAGAGAGCGAAGGAGACGCAGAATCTGAACCAGGCTCCAGGCTCTGAGCAAGCGGTCAGCACAGAGCCTAATGGGGGCTGGAAACCACAAACTGTGAGATCGTGACCTGAGCCGAAGTCAGACGCTCAACCGACTGAGCCACCCAGGCGCCCCAACTGTATACTTTTTATGTGTCTTGTAGGTACTGGTTCATCCAGTCCTCACATGAACCTTAGAGAGTGGGATTTTTATGATCTGTTCTTATGGAACAGACTACTCCAAAGCTTAGTAGCTTGAATTAACAGCAATGTATTATTTCTTGTGATTCTGTGGGTTGACTGGGGTTGGCTGGGTGGTTCTTCTGTTCCACATGGTGAAACTGAGGTCACTCATGTGGATGCATTCTGCCGAGAACTTGCCTGGGGCTAGAATGGCCAACATGGCGGCTCATCCTCCGGGGTCTCTCTCCTGTGGACCTTCGTCACTTGATAGTCCAGTCAGAGCTTCTTTACAGCATGGTGGCTCGGTTCCAAGAGGGAGTATTCCTTCCAACAGGTCTAGCTCTATGTGCAAGGCCTTATGAATCCTCTCCTCCTATCATGCTTGCTACTGTTTCATTGGCCAAAGTATGGCCCACAGCCCAGTCCAGAGTCAGTGTGGGAGGGGACTGCACAAGGGCATGAGTCCCAAGAGACACAGTCCATTGGGGGCCACCAGTGTAGCAGTCTGGCCACAGATAGGTAATTGTTACCCCATTTTACAGAATAGGAAATTAAGGCATAGAGAGGAAACTGAGGCCCAGTGAGGTTAAGTAGTTTGCCTAAATCACTGTGTTGATTTGGGGGGATATGGCAGTGAATGAAATGGAGAGTATTTCTCTCCTCCCAGAGTTTAGAGACATTAAACAACTGAATCTCTGAAAGAGCCATTACCCAAGTGATCCTGGCTCAGCGTCAAAAGAAAGCAGTATCCAGCAAAACAAATAATGTATACACAAACCACAGAAGCACTCTTAAAATCCCAATTTCCTTCTCATCTTCCCTTTACTCTTTGCAGCTCTTCTTACCCGCGGCCTGAGTGCTTTTCACTTCTGTCCTCTGTCATCCTCTCCTCTCTGTGGGAAACCGGGAGGAAAGGGATGCTGTGGGAGTACATGGCTAGAGCATTTATCATGGTCCAGGAGCAACCCAAGAGGTCTTCCCAGAGGAAGAGGCTACTAGGCTGAATCCTTAAGGGTGAGTGGAAATTAGGCAGCTGAAATGGAGAGAGAAGGGTATTCTAGATAGAAGAAACAGCCTGTGCCAAAGCCCATGGGGGAAAAACAAAAGAGCTGGGCCCGGTCAGTTGGAACCTGGGACTGGCAAAGATAAAGGGGGTGTGGTTTGCAGCCTGGAGGGTGTTAAGTGAGACGTGCCTAGGGCCTAGGGCTGTGTCTTCTGGAGATCTTTAAGGCAGAACTCATTTGAGTATGAAAATCCCAATGGTGGGGGAGGGGATGTCCAGAGGTATAAAAAAAAAAGAGGCCTTAAATTTTTTTCTAATGTTTATTTTTGAGAGAGAGAGTCAGACAGAGCATGAGTTGGGGAGGGGCAGAGAGAGAGGGAGACACAGAATCTGAGGCAGGATTCAGGCTCTGAGCTGTCAGCACAGAGCTCGATGCAGGGCTTAAACTCACGAACATCGAGACTGTGACCTGAGCCAAAGTCAGACACTTAACCGACTGAGCTACCCAGGCACCCCAAAACAAGGCTTTAAGTTTTGGAGCCTGGAATGCCAGAGGCACATGGAAATCAAGGCCTGATATTTATTTTTACTGTAATGGTCCCTGTCCCTAGGCAAACAATAGTCTCGCCTGTAACTAAATTATAACCATCAGACTGGCAAGTAATCTTGCTGGGGGAGAGTCAGGCTGGGCAGAAGCCACTCTCCCTGTTTCACAGATGGGAAAACAGAAACCAAGGGAGCGAAAGAGGTTCCTGGCCCTTGTATGTCCAGGGCAGAGGGTCTGGGGATAGGAAGGAGGCAACCTGGGGACCTGGTCTTCACCTCCAGTCCTAGAGAGGCAGATCGTGCAGTAGAAGATGCCCCAGCCCTGTCACCAACTGGCCGTCTGGGCCTCAGATCTACCATGAACCTGAGTGTCTTCATTTGTCAAATGAGGGAATTAGACCACATCTGTACTTTTCAAGTTCAAAAGCCCTTTTTTAAGCCATAATTCTGTTGATCAAATGAAATCTTATATAGCAGCTGAATATTTTGTTTAATTTTTTAAAAACGTTTTTATTTATTTTTGAGAGAGAGAAAGAGACAGAGCATGAATGGGGGTGGGGCAGAGAGAGAGGGAGACACAGAATCTGAAGCAGGCTCCAGGCTCTGAGCTGTCAGCACAGAGCCTGACGTGAGGCTCAAACTCACGACCTGAGGCAAAGTCAGATGCTCAACCGACTGAGCCACCCAGGTGTCCCAGGAGCCAAATATTTTAAAACAGAGCGGCTCTGATTGAAGAGGGTGCCCTTTGCTTTGTCCCGTCACCCACAAGACAACCTTGAGGTATCAGCAGGATTCGGTTTGAAGAGCCCGGAGCTGGAACAGCCCTACAGACCCTTCCAGCCCTAATTCTGTGGGTTCCCTGATAACTCTCAGAAGTAAACCCAAGTTTTAATGCTCAACATCAAGGCAGCCTGCTTGGTGCTTATGAAATCTCACCCCCTCAGCGACTCCTAGTTCTTAGACCACCCCTGAGCCCAGGGAACCTCTTCGTTACTCATTCAGGTGACAAACCCTTGAGAAGCAACGCTGTGTAGGTACGTGGGCGGAGGAGTCACACAGAGTTTTGGTATTGATCCCAGTTCTGCCTGTGTAGCTTTGAGCAAGTTGCTTAACCTCTCTGAATGCCACTTTCCTCAACAGGGAGCATGAATAGCCACTGTTAAAGTGGATACTTACGTGCCAGACACTGTTGTAAACCCTTGATGCAGGCATGGAGGATTAATCCTCACATGACCCCTCAGAAGCAGGTTCTATTGTCGTCCTCCTTTTACAGAGAAGAAAAGGAAGGCACAGAGGAGTGAAGTAGCTTGCTTGAGATCACAGAGCTGTGGGGCTCAGGCTGAGCTGGTCCAACTCCGGAGTCACTGAGGCATTAACCTCTACTATCTCCCAAAGTGGGTGAATCCCACCTGCCCCACTGAGCATATGTGAAAATCAATAACGTGAATGTCTGCCTGTGGGCACTAAAAAATGGTAACTGGTAGCATGAGTGCCTGTTCTTTCAAATCTAAGGCCACAAATCCAGGTAGAGTAATGGATTAGTGCACAGATGCTGAGCTGGGCTTTTGGGGTTCCAATCCTGGTCTCCACTTGGACCAGTTACTCATTTCTCTAGGATTAACCTTTCTTGCCTGGGAAATATGGCTGATAGCAATCGTGCCTCCCCCCCAGAGTAAATGCGATTTCAGTTCAAGTATCATCTTCTGATAAATGAATAAACGACAATGTTTTCCATGAACATAATAACCCTTGTTAACTCTTCTGTCGTCTAAGGACTCCTGATAAATGTCGCCCTCCCCCGCCCCGGCAAGACCTTGTCTCATCTCACCCCTAGCCTGCGATTCCCAACAAAAGCACAGTCTCAAGTTTTTGCTGGAAAGCTTGAAGCCTCACACCTCAGTTCCAGTAGCCATGGGTGCCCCCTGCTGGCCACTTCCCAAAAGTGTGCCCCCCACTTGCCTCTGACCTTGAGTAGGCTTGTTTTGGTTTGGTCTGTCTTACCATGCCCCCCTATCCCACCCCCAAAATCTCACCAGATTGCACCCAGCTGCAATCCTCCAAAACAATCCTCCAGTTCTGCAGTAATTAGAGGCGACGTGGGGCACAGGTATTGGAAATCCACAGACTGGTTTGAATCCGGCATTCAAAATTTTCCTGGTTGTATGATCTGGAAAGTGTCCCCCCTCTATAAAACATATAAACGTATTATAATGAGACCTGGCCCAAGGAGCTCAAAGCCCAATTTGTAAACTGTAAGTACTGTTTTCTGGGTGTCTGGGAGCTCATTATAAACCTCTTTATGAGAGTTAAACGCACAAACCCTTGTAAGTGAAAAATGTCTCTGAGGAAAAAAATCCCACATCTTTCTGTCAGAGGCTTCCAGGGACCCATTCATTGTGAATAAGAATCCTCCATACAGGGGCACCTGGCTGGCTCAGTTGGAAACGCATGCAACTCTCGATCTCGGTGTCATGAGTTCAAGCCCCATGTAGAGATTACTTAAAAAAGATTTTTTTAACTTAAAAAAAAATATTCCATATAGTCTATTATTCATTCAGCAGCCATAATGGCATTAAAATATGTATCAGGCCATGTCATACTCCTGCTCCAGTCCTTCTACCATCCTCCCATTGCACTCAGAAGACAGTCCAACCCCTCTTCAAACCTAGAAGGTTCTTCACAACCAGCCGCCTCCCTTTCAACTTCAACTCCATGTGGCAACTTCTGCTCAGCCCCCTGTTCCATGAACACCCAAACTCATTCCTACCTCTGGGCCTTTGCATATGATGTTCTTGCTGCCAGGAATACTCTTATTTCACACACTTAGTACCACCACTTGGATCTTTGCCAAAACTTCACCTCCTCAAAGCAGCCTTCCCTGACCACCCAATCCAAAACAGCCCTCTACACTTCATGTCCTGCTACTCTGCTTTATCCTTTATGGCACTTACCGCCACCTGCAGGGGCATTGCCTGCCTCAGCACCCGCTCAAGTAATAGGCCTGGCACCCAGGAGACACTCAGTAGATTTTTGTTGAATGAATAAATGAATTTTCCCCACCCAAGCTTGAGAATGAAGAAGGTACAAGAGATATACAGCAGAGTATGACATTAGCCTAGGTTGTCCCCAGAAAGAGGGCTGGGGATGAAAGTACCTCACAGTATCCTGGTGTGTGTATGGGCAGGGGAGGTTCCTGGGAAAATAATGCCATTGCTTTTTCCTCAAAGTAGTCTCTGGGAGTTTGGGAACCCTAGAGAAAAACCCCCAAAGAGAACCAGGCCCTGAGATTCCCCCCAGCCTGGACATGAAGGTAGAGAAATGCCAACCTGAGCTCAGGACCCTTCCATAAGAAAGGGGGAGCTGCGTGCACACACTTCCCCATTTTCTCAAACTTGGACGCTCCTCTTGTGTTTTGGGGTGGGACCCACCTTGGGCTGGGCCACTTGTGAGGATTAAGGTGTCTCTGTTTTGGGTGGAGATTGCAGAAGGCATGGCCTTCATCGAGAAGAGGAACTACATTCACCGAGATCTCCGAGCCGCCAACATCCTGGTCTCTGCGTCCCTGGTGTGCAAGATTGCCGACTTTGGCCTGGCGCGTGTCATTGAGGACAATGAATACACGGCCCGGGAAGGTAGGGAGCGCCGCCCAGGGACCGTGGGGCCCACTTGGGTGGTCTGTGAGTGCTGAGAGTTGAGACATGTGTCTGTCCTGGCACCAGCTCTTGTCATTAAGCTTGATGGAGTCCTTCTGGATAGAGTCTCCAGGCCTGTAGTCTCACCCAGTGGCTCTGATAAATTTTAGGTTGCACTAGCCAAGTGCATGTTGGATTTAAGGGGAGGGCAACTTTGTGGGTAATAGATGAAAACTGGGAAAAATCCAAATGTCCATAAGTAGTAGAATGGATATATATAAGTTGTGGTACATTCGTGTAATATAATGTTACGCAGCAATGGAAAATTCCAAACCAGTGCTACATGCAAAAGTCGTTGCAGGATGGCTCCATTTATATACAATTCAGAAACAGGCAAACTCTCGTATGAATAGCAACATTATTCATAACAGCCAGAAAGTGGAAGCAACAACAGAATATTGTTCAGCCACAAAAAAGGAACGAAGTACTGATACATGCTAACCGTGGATACACTTTCAAAACATCATGTTAAGTGAAAGAAGCCAGACACCAGGATGGCATATTGTATGATTCCATTTATATGAGGCCTTGAGGACCCTACTCTTCAGGAGCTGTGGTTCACTGCAGTATCAGCTGAATCAACGAGGGGGCCCAGAGTGTCAGCTCCCCCGCCACACCCCACACCCCTCTGCCTGTTCCTCTCCACTCTAGATATCTGTCCTGAGGATAGATACCCCTTGCTTCCGCAGAGGCGGGACTGAAGAGTGTGCCCCTGTCCTGTTCCCTAGCACACACCCAGCCCTGACTGCTCCCAGACTCTCGCTGACTCTGCTCTGTCCAACCCCACAGGGGCCAAGTTCCCCATCAAGTGGACGGCTCCTGAGGCCATCAACTTTGGCTCTTTTACCATCAAATCAGACGTCTGGTCCTTTGGTATTCTGCTGATGGAGATCGTCACCTATGGCCGGATCCCTTACCCAGGTAGGGAAGGGGGCATCAGCTGCGACTGCTTCCATGGCCCAGCCTGGGTCCCTTCACTTGTCAGTGTGTCCATTCAGGCAGAGATCTTGATCCTTGCCCCCAACCTCCCCTCACCTGCCCCATCTCAGTTCAATGTACCACCATCCACCCAATTTCTTAGGCTGAAAATCTGGGGGCTTCCTTGGTCCTTCCTTTTCTCTCACGCCTTGCTACATGCAAGCAGTCACAAGATTCTGGCCATTTGACTCCAAAATACACACCCAGGGGCACCTGAGTGGCTCAGTTGGTTAAGCAACCGACTCTTGATTTTGGCTCAGGTTATGATCCACGGTTCTTGAGTTCGAGCCCTGCAGTGCAGAGCCTGCTTGGGATTCTCTCTCTTTGCCCCTCTCCTGCTCATGCTCACTCTCTCTCTCTCTCAAAATAAATACACTTTAAAAAATACACATCCACTTTTTTTTTTTAATGTTTATTTTTGAGCATCACGATCTCACAGTTCGTGGGTTCAAGACCGGCGTCGGGCCCTGTGCTGACAGCTCAGAGCCTGGAGCCTGTTTCAGATTCTGTGTATCCCTCCCTCTGTCCCTCCCCCACTCATGCTCTGTCTCTCTCTCAAAAATAAATATAAAAAAAATTTTTTTTTTAATTTTCCCCACCAGACACTGAGCTCTATGAAGCCAGAAAACACGTCTATATTCCTCATTAATATATCTGCACTGCTCACCTCTGTGCTTGGCACATAGTCGATACTTAATAACTATTTGTTGAATGGATGAATGTATCCCCAATGTCTATGGGCAGCACCCTATGCTGAATAGACCACGTAGGTACAGATATACCCAACATGTAGATTGCCCAAGACTCAGTAAATAATGTCATTTTCTGTTCCTTTTTGGTCAGGATGTGTCCTTATGGATCTGTAGCCAGAATACTGGGAAGAAGGTGAAAGGTAGATATAAGGGGTCCCTGACTTTATGTTCTTGCCCCATCCACGATTACACTTTGAGAAATTCACTTCGCTTCTTCTACCCCAGTGTTCTCACTTTTTAAAAATATAGGCAATGACATCAACCTTGCAGAAGTGGTTATGAAGATTAGAAATAGGGGCAGCTGGGTGACTCAGTCAGTTAAGCATCCAACTCTTGATTTTGGTTTAGGTCATGGTCCGGGGCGTGTGAGTTAAAGCCCCGCACTGGGCTCTGTGCTGAGAGTGCAGTCTGCTTGGGATTCTTAAAAAAAAAACCTAATTTTAAAATTAAAAAAAAATTAAATGTCTTTAAAAAAATATTAAAGGGGGCACCTGGGTGGCTCAGTTGGTTGAGCTTCTGACTTTGGCTCAGGTCATGATCTCACGGTTTGTGAGTTCAAACTCCACATCAGGCTTGTTGCTGTCAGCACAGAGCCCGCTTCAGATCCTCTGGCCCTCTCTCTCTGCCCCTCCCCCATTTGCACTCTCTCAAAAATAAATTAAAAAGACATTTTTGAAAAGATTAGAAATAAAAGATGTAGATACTTGGTTCATTCATCACTATTGATCAAATACCTACTATGTGTTGGGCACTGAGGATACAGTGAGAGACGAGGTCTCTGCTCATAAGGAGCACATCCTAGCCATGGAGCACATCCAGGCTAGCATGTCATCCTAGGCTCTCCATCTCAGCTGGAGATCACTGCTGAGGAGAATATGAAGCAGGATGTGTGTGAGGGAGTGACATGGGGCACCTGTGAGAGAGGGTGACATGGGGCTCCCCAGCACCTGTCAGAGTAGGTCATATGTGACTTGAAAGACAGCTCAGTGAGGATCTAGAGAAAAGATTCCAGGGAGAAGGCATTGCTTTGCTAGCTCTTAGGCCTGGAGGTGTGCCTGAAGAAAAGCAAGGAAGCCTGGTAGCTGGAGACAAGGAATGAGAGCAGATGGTGAACAATGAGGTTGGCAGGGACCAGATCAGGTAGGGCCCATGGTCATAGTGAAGGGTGTGGATTGTGGATGTTAGTCTAAGTGTACAGGAGCCATTGGAGAGTCTGGGGCAGGGAAGTAGCATCATCTGATCTCCATCTTTTTTTTTTTTTAACGTTTATTTATTTTTGAGACAGAGAGAGACAGAGCATGAACGGGGGAGGGGCAGAGAGAGAGGGAGGCACAGAATCGGAAGCAGGCTCCAGGCTCTGAGCCATCAGCCCAGAGCCCGATGCAGGGCTTGAACTCGTGGACCGCGAGATCGCGACCTGAGCTGAAGTCGGACGCTTAACCCACTGAGCCACCCAGGCGCCCCTGATTTCCATCTTTAAGTGATGCTTTGGTTCAGCATGGAGAGTGGGTTGGGGGCTGGGGAGAAGGTAGCAGCCACAGCAGTGGGGACAGGGAGAGGTGGTGGAGACAGACGCAAGTTGGTGGGTTGATACTACATTTCAAAAGAAGGAAAAAATGTGACTTGCTGATGTGGAAGGTGAGACAGAGAGAGAGAGGGAGGAGAACCAAGGTCGACCCTCTTGGTTTTAGTGGAGCAGCTGGGTAGATGTTGGTCGATGGTCTAGGGATAGAACTTCAAGAGTTCTGGTTTAGCCCTGTTAAATTTGACGTGACTTGTAATATCCAAGTAAAGATGTTCAAAGAAGCACTTGGATGTATGAGTTTGGTGCTCCAGACTGGTAATATAAAATCGGGGAGCATAGACATGTGGAAGATTGTTCTTAGGGATACCCCACATTGGGGCGCCTGGGTGGCTCAGTCTGTTGAGCGTCCGACTTTGGCTCAGGTCATGATCTCGTGGTCTATGAGTTTGAGCCTTGCATTGGGCTCTGTGCTGACAGCTAAGAGCCTAGAACCTGCTTCGGATTCTGTGTCTCCCTCTCTCTCTGCCCCTCCCCCGCTCATGCTCTGTCTCTGTCAAAAATAAATAAAACATTAAACAAAAATTTTAAGGATACCCCACATAAACATCAGTTGAACAAGGAAATGGTCCCACTCACAGAGTGACATAGAGACAGGCTGCCTGTTTTTTTCTTGAGAGTACACCAGTAAAAACCAGGCAATCGGTTATGGGACCTGAATCCATTAGGATGCATTAGGCTGGAAGTAACAAAATAACTAAGAGTGTGGAAACAGTAGGCGAGTTCTTAGTCCCCAGGATGAGGAGCCTGGCAGGATCACGTGTCTATGTTGAAGGAAAGCGGAGGGGTATATCTTCCAAGGCCTCTTTTCTCATCAGGGAGGAACACCTTTCCTGCAGTCTCCTGGGAGAATGCCCCTCAGCTCCCATTGGCCAAAACTGGGTGCCATGTCCCTGCCCTGCCTGCAGGGGAGGCTGGGGAAGGGGTACCTGGCTTTCCCAGTGGGAGGGGCTCAGCTCCCAGGAGAGGTAAGAAGTGATGGCTCCTGGGGACGCAACAGTGTCTGCCACCCCAGGATTCCCTGTCCCAGTCCCTCCCTTTTTCACTCCATGGCTCCTTCTCAGGGATGTCAAACCCTGAGGTGATCCGGGCACTGGAGCATGGATACCGGATGCCTCGACCCGAGAACTGCCCCGAGGGACTCTACAACATGATGACACGCTGCTGGAAGAACCGCCCTGAGGAGCGGCCCACCTTCGAATATATCCAGAGCGTGCTGGATGACTTCTACACGGCCACGGAGAGCCAGTACCAACAGCCATGATGGGTGGAGCCCGGGCAGGGCCGAGTACCCAGCTGACGCCCGAGAGGTGGTTCCAGCGCCATCTGCCTGGTGCCTGCTTGTCCTTCCCACTCCCGGACACCCACCCTCGTCCCAGCCACAGCGCCTCATCTGTCAGGTGGGTGGGCTGAACTGGACAATCTCTTTTTGACTCTAGCAATCTCCAGTCTGCCATCCTCAGGAGACCCCAAGTTGATATTTCTTCTAGTGCCTGGGACAGCTGGATTCCGGTTACAGCTGTGGTTTGGACGGGAAACTTTTAAAAATCATGAAATAAATATTTAAATAAAAGATACAAATGCTAAGGCTTTCCTGACAGCTTGTCTTGTTCTGCCAGTTCCTGAATATCTATTTGCCTTTTTGCTAGATGACAAGACAGAAAGGGGCAGGGACCCTTCCAAAGACCAGCAGTCTGAAGAGAAATGGGGTCCGATGCTCCAGCTTTTCTAACTGCCCCCCAAGTAGTCGCTGGCTATGTCAGTTTCCTACGGCTTCTGCAACAAATGACCACAAACTTGGTGGCTTAAAACACAAATTCATTATCTCACAGCTCCAGAGGTCAGAGTCTGAAATGGGTTTGGCAGGGCTGCGTGCCTTTTGGAGCCTCTAGGGGAGAATTCATTTCCTCGTCTTTTCTGACTTCTAGGAACTGACACATTCCCTGACTCGTGCTTTTCTTCCACTCGTCACTCCAAACTGCTTGTCGTCACATCTCCTTCCCCGACCGGCTCCTGCCTCCCTCTTTCACATGTAGGGATACCTGTTAGTACACTGGGCCCACCTGGAGAATCCAGACTAACTTTTCCCTTTCAAGATCGTTAACCACATCTGCGAAGCAAAGCCCCTTTTGCCATGTAAGGCAACATCTTCACAGGATCCAGGGATTAAGACAGGGACATCTTGGGCAGGGAGGAGGGGCCTTATTCTGCTAATCACATTGGCACTGGGATGCTGGATGGGCTGTGTCTCCAAAGAGCTGAGTTTGCCAAGATGATAGGAATGACTTTTCATGACTGGAGCCCGGACTTTCCTGCCAAGCCACAGTGATACTTGAGCTGGTTAGTCTGGGTCTCCCCTAGGGCTGCAGGGCTGTCCGAAGCCGGGGCATTTCCCATGGCCAAGCAGCCATCGTGGTTGTTAAGATGGTATCCACCATCGTAGGAATACCAGAGTCTGGAGATGTAGTTGCTGGGACGTATCTGGTTCCCTGCGTGGGAAGTTCTCAGTAGAGGGGAGGGAGATGTGGGAAGGAAGTAGAGAGGACAAGGATCAATGGGCCCTTCCTGCATGTTGTCTCAGTTGAAAGTGCCGGACATTAGCTTTCGTTGGAAGGGGAACAACGGGAAGAGGTGGACAGCGAGATGGGGAGCCAATGACACCTTTCTATATCATTGCATCCCCTGAAAGATTTACTTCACAGCACCTGCCAGGGTCCCCTGGAGCCCTATCCTGAATTGCTTCTGTACCCCCGAGTAGCACAGAGGAACTGGGTATAAGCAGTGGAAAGCACATCTAGCAGTGTTTCAACTTACCTAGTCGGTAACTGAATTTCTCTCCTGCTATCTTGTTTGGGATATGTTTTTGGGTATCTGAAAGCGGAGCTCATCTCCTACAGTAGGAATTTGCACTCATGATTTGTGGTGCATTGGATTGCTGTTCAGTGATCCATAGGAGGGAGCCTATTGCTACATGGACAAGACCAGGGGTCAATTCCTACCCTCCTGCTCTTTCAGTTTAATTGCCCTATACTGTGATTTATCCATCTGGTCACAGGAAAGACAGATTAAAACATGGGGACATATACAACACCAAAGCACAGCCCATGAAAGAAAATATTGATACACTGGACTCCATTAAATTTAAAAACTCTGCTCTGGGGGCGCCTGGGTGGCGCAGTCGGTTAAGCGTCCGACTTCAGCCAGGTCACGATCTCGCGGTCCGTGAGTTCGAGCCCCGCGTCAGGCTCTGGGCTGATGGCTCAGAGCCTGGAGCCTGTTTCCGATTCTGTGTCTCCCTCTCTCTCTGCCCCTCCCCCGTTCATGCTCTGTCTCTCTCTGTCCCAAAAATAAATAAACGTTGAAAAAAAAAATAAAAAAAAAATAAAAACTCTGCTCTGAGAAAGACACTGTTAAGAAAATGAAAAGACAAGCTCCAATCTGGGAGAAAATATTTGCAAAACACATATCTGATAAAAGACCGTCATCCAAAATATACAAAGCATCCTTAAAGGCCAACAATAAGAAAACAAACAACCCAATTAAGAAATGGTCAAAGACCTGAACAGACACCTCACAAAAGAAGATATGCTCAGTCTGTTAAGTGTCCGACTTCAGCTCAAGTCATGATCTCACAGTTTGTGAGTTCGAGTCCTGCATCCAGCTCCGTGCTGACAGCTCAGAGCCTGCAGCCTGTTTTGGATTCTGGGTCTCCCTCTCTCTCTCTCTGCCCCTCCCTGGCTTGTGCTCTCGCTCTCTCTCAAAAATAAAATAAATGAACATTAAAAAAGAAATAACAGATATGCAGGTGGCAAACAAGCCACCTGAGAAGATGTTCACCTGAGAAGACGAGAAGATGTTCAACATCATATGTCATTAGAGAAGTACAAATTGAAACAATGAGATATCACCACACATTACTTAGAATGGCCCAAATCCAACCACTGACAATACCAAAAGCTGGCAAGAACTTGGAGCAGCAAGAACTCTCATTCATTTGCTGGTGGGGATGCAAGATGGTGCAGTCACTTTGGAAAACATTTGGTCGCCTCTTACAAAACTACACATGTTCTTACCATACAACCCAGTAATTGCGTCCCTTGACATTTACTCAAGCATGTTGAAAACTTTTGTCCACATAGGAACCTACACGCTAATGTTTGCAGTAGCTTTATTTACAATTGTCAAAATTTGGAAGTGACTAGGATGCCTTTCTACAGGTGAAGAGATGAACAAACTGTGGTATATCCATATATTGGAATATTGTTCGGTGATCCAAAGGAACGAGCCATCAAGACACGGAAGAACCCTACACAACACAGAGCTAAGTGAAAGAAGCCAACCTGAAAAGGCTACACACCATGAAGTCCAACTGTGCCATTCTGGAAAATGCAAAACTTCAGAGAAAATAAAAAGATCAGTGGTTGCCAGGGGTTTGGCAGAGAAGGAGGGATGAATAAAGAGGAACATAGGGGATTTTTAGGGTAGTGGAACCATTCTGTATGATACTTTTAATGGCGGATACATATCATTATCTGTCAAAACTCAATGCATAGCACAGAGTGTATTATAATGCAAATCACAGAATTAAGTTAATGAAAATAAAAATAATAATAGGCTCACCAATTGTAACATGTAGCATACTAAGGCAACATGTTAATAATAGAGGAAACTGGAGGCCAGGTGAGGGAGTATATGAGAATTTTGTGTTTTCTACTCATTTTCTGTAAACTTACAACTGCTCTAAAAAATAAAGTCTGGGAGCACCTGGGTGGCTCAGTCGGTTAAGAGTCCGACTCTTGATTTCAGCTCAGATCATGATCTCACAGTTCATGGGTTCGAGCCCCATGTCAGGCTCCACAGTGACAGCACAGAGCCTGCTTGGGAATTCTCTCTTTCCCTCTCTCTCCCTCTCTCTGATCCTCTCTCTTTCATGTTTTCTCTAAATAAATAAATAAATAAATAATAAGTAAATAAACGTTAAAAAATAAAGTCTGCTGGGGTGCCTGGGTGACTCAGTGGGTTAAGTGTCCAACTATTGATTTCGGCTCAGGTCACGATTTTTCATGGTTTGTGAGATCAAACCCCGAACTGGGGGCTCTATGCTGACAGCACAGAGCCTGCTTGGGATTCTCTTTCTCCCTCTTTCTCTGCTTCTCCCCCTCCCTCCCTCTTTCTCTCTCTTGCTCTCTCTCTCTCTCAAAATAAATAAACATTCTTTAAAAAGTCTGTTAAATAAAAAAGCGAAAGAAAAAAAACATGGAAATAAATTTTGTGCCACCAATGCTTTGGGAAGACTTCATGAACTCCTCCCCTGCAAGGTGGCAAAGGAAAGTGTAGATAAGATGCCCCATTCTAAGGGGGTACTTGGGTGGCTCGATCAGTTGAGCATTGGACTCTTGATTTTGGCTCAGGTCCATGATCTCATGGTTCTTTTTTTTAAACAACTTTTTGAAAAAGTCTCTGGTAACACTGGTACTGTATCCACTTTACAGCAATACATGGAATAAATGAACTTTCAGATCTTTCCCAATTTTAACACCATGACTCTTTTGAGTCCCCTTTCCAGATATTGGAAATTGAGGCTTAGCAAGATTGAGTAACTTACCTCCAGTCACACTCTTAGCTAACCAGGCCATGGTGAAGTCCATATTCAAAGATGTCTTCCTCCATGAAATACGCTGCTTTTCATCGTTTAATAAGTAGTGTATTGTATTGGGCACCTACCATCTACCTGAAGGATTATAAAATAAATGTAAAAAGACAATTGTTTATTGAATACCTACCATATAACATTATATCATTAGATCCTCATCATAAGCCTATTATTATAATCCCTACCTATTTTGCCAATGAGAATAAGGTAGTACAAGGTTAAATAAAAGAGCGGATCCTACCCTCATAGGAATCACAATCTATTAGAGAGGATATAAAATAGTCAAGCAAATAATCATATACTTAATTACAAATTATTCTCGTAGTTGGACTGCCATTGGAGCTCTGGTACCCATCCCACTCATTAAATCAGGGCCTCAGGTAACCCTGGCAACGGGTCTTCCTGCCAATAGTAAAGATGGCGTCCAGAGAACAAGCGCGTTTACGCACACCCCCATTACCCACAATACAGTGGGGAAGAAGAGGAGGAGCAGTCTCTGCCAGGAGTTAATATGGCCCCCATAGTTACACCATCCTTTCGTCACCTAATCAGCGACCTCCCTGCCCAGACCAGGCTGCCGATCAGGAGTTAAGTCTTCTCGCCCCCGTGCTGAACACGACTACAGGAGAGATCGAAGCCAGGCAGCACCCCACGGAGTTAAACTCCGTAACCAGGGAAACACCACTTCCGCTGACGTCATTACGGCGACACGTGGATCCAAGATGGCGGCGGCGATGGTGAGTGAAGGAGACTCCGGGAGCCAGAGCTGGAGCGGGGTCCTCCGGGGGCTCCCAGGACCTTCCAGCGCCCCATGCCTGGCCCGAGCCACCTCCGGGACCCCTAGCTCAGTCCTGAGGGACGTCCCTGACTGGGCTTGTCTCTCCCAAACTCCCTCTCCCCGACCCTGGCCCCACACTCAGGCTTGTCAGGGCCCAGAGTTTTGGGGGAGGCACTCGGTAGGAGGGAAGGTCTCGGTTACCGTCTCGGCCGGTTCCTATTCCTGCTTTGGTCTCCACCTCCTGTGACCCCCTTTTTTTCTAATTTTCACTTCCCAGCCCCGACCCCTCTGAAGAGCCCCCTATTATTTCCATCCTTGCTCCTCCTCCTCACGTCCAGACTTTGGTCTCTCCGCCTTCCGCCTCCCCTCTGTCCTGACCGGTTCGCGGATGCGACCTCACCTCTGACCAGCCTCCCAGCCCAAACCCCGTCTCAGATCCTTTCCGGAGCCCTGTCCTCACCTCCACCTTCAACTGTTCCCACCGCGCACAGGTCTTGACTGTCGCTACCCTGGAGCGTGCCCTTACACTGCCCCCCGCCCCCCCCCCCCATCTTCTGTCTCCAGACCCTTCCCTAAACCTTTTTCTGGTCTTCTCTAAATCACCTGTCTGCCTCTCTTCGGGGGAGCTTTTATCCCATTGGTTCTCAAACTTCACTGTGCATAAGACTCGGGGTGTGCTTGGGGGAGGCATGTTAAAAATGTAGTTTCCTGAGCCCCACTCCCAAAGTTGTAATTCAGTAGGTCTAGGTGATGCCCAGGAATCTGCACTTTTAGAAGCCCTCCAGTGATAATGATGCAGGTGATCTGTGAACCGCGTTTTGAAAAACACCTTACCAGCCTTGTCTGCTGCCTCCCTCTTGGGTGCCCCTGCAGGGCCACACAGCTCTTTAGGTGGAGGGTTCATTAGAATGGAGCTTGTTAGGATGAAGCCTGTGTGTGGATAAGAGTACAGGTAAAAGAGCTGTGCCTGGAATGTGGGTCAGAACATTATTGGCTCCTAGTACAGAACCCGGGAAGTAGATCTATGAAAGACTGACCTTCCTTCCAGAAGCTCAGCTCACATTCTCCTTGTCAAGAGACCAGAACCAGAATTGAAGTCACTTCATCCAGAGCGATTTTCTAGGTCTTCCTGTATGTTGCTTCCTCAGCAGATAATTTCATCCTGAGAGTAAATGCAAAGGAAGACAAAAAAAGGAGCTGACATTTAACTTCAGCAAAAGAAAGAAAAAGAAAGAAAGAAAGAAAGAAAGAAAGAAAGAAAGAAAGAAAGGCCGATAAGATTCTTGTGTAAATTCTTTGGTGTTGGTTTTCTCCAAACAATGGTATGTTAATGGCTGACAATGAGTTTCTCTCCTGTTAACCAATTGGTAACATCCTTTTTGTTTAATGAGGGATTCCTTATTTAGAACCTCAGAGGTCAGGTAAAAGATTTCATAGCCTTGCTTGATTTCTATGGTTTCAGACTCCAGTTTAAACCACAAGTGGTGTGTTGAAACTGATTTTTCTCTGGACTATGTTCAAAACAAGAATGGTGTAAGAATGTAACAGAAAAAGTCACACCCTCCTTTGCCGGAGGGGAAAAGTTCAATAAAGTGGCATTTATCACATTGCACTGGGGAAGTTCCTGCCCTGTTCAGAGGATTTTAAAGAGGTAATAAGTTAGCAATACGTATTTCTGGCACACATTGACTTAATAAATATATGAGTGCCTGCTCTGTGGCAGGAACTAGGGATGTAGTTGTGAATTCGAGGGTCATGATCCCCCACCCTTGTGGAGCTTTTCTAGTTCGAGGAGAGGAGACAGGCAGTGAACGAGTGAACAAGTAGATGAATGACATAAGGTCAGATTGTGATAAATGCTGTGGAGACAGCAAGGTAAAGTGATAGTGTTTAGGGGCGATGGGGTGATGCAACTACTTTGGATTAAATGGTCAGAGAAGTCTTTTCAGAGGTGATGTGAGTTGAGACCTGACTGACAAGAAGGAACCAGCATAATGCAAAGAATGTTCCAGGCAAAGAAAATGGCAAGCATAAAGGACCAGCGTGGGAAAGAGCTTGGTATATTTGAGGAACACAGAAGGCTGGAGGGGCTGAAGCATGGTGAGGGGTGGGGGTGGGAGAGAATGATGCAAAATGAAACTGGAGAGGCAAGAGCAGCTGTGTTTCTAGAAGCACGCCTATCATTGCAGTGGATTGTAGTCTACAGTTTGTAGTCTGTGGGCTGCATTTTGAAATAGACTGTTCTATTAGGGTGCTTCCCTTTCCCACCCCTCCAGAACATTCCATTTGGGGAGCCGGCTTGTTTGCAGCCTGCAGGGAAACCATGAAAAGGAGTTGGGATTTTATTTTATTTAAGTTCGGTGCAAAGCACGGTCAGTGATTTGGTGTTTGTCACATCACTTGGGAGTATCGTCCTGTGCTTTCATGGTGTATAGAGTAACTGATTTTAAGCTGAAGTTGTAATGTATACAGTGACTCACAGAGGCCAGTTTAAAGGGTGCACATGAGAAACTTCATGTTTGATGCAATAGTGAAAATGAGTGGAAGCGAGTGTATTACAGAGGGACGTGCGTAACAGGGCAGAGTGGGGTCACAGATAGACTTGAGTTTGGTCTGTGTCAAGCATTTATTACACGGAAGTCAGAACAGTCCCCACACCCTTGTATAATTAATGTTTCACAACCAGTGGGGATGGAGGTGTGTGGATGTGCTCTGGGGGTATATGGGTTTCTGTGGTAAGTCATACAACTAAAGAGGAACCAAGCTAGTGGATTCAGTGACCATGGGAACAGGCTGGGTTTTGGGTTTGTCCTTTTGTTTTGAAAGTTAGGGTTATGGGTGCAAGCTGCTAGAGATGTTTTATGGAATTTTCCCTCCCTCCCTTTTCTTGGTGAATGGCTCTTCTTCCTCAGGGGTTGGGCTGCCACCTCTCAGGTCTGTGTTTGCACAGTGGGTGTTTCCTAAAGCTGCAGGGCAAGACTTCTCCCACCATAGCAGTGGATGGCTGATGTAAATGGAAGTTCTGTCAGTTTCCTGCTTTCCTCGTACCCTGGATTTAGATGACTTTATAAAGTAACAGGATACGGAGTTGTTCTACCTGGGTCTTGGGTGAGAGGCAGGCCCATATCTCATTGTTGCTGGGATTACTGAGCATATGAAATATGTTTTGGGAAATATTTTGGTGGCATTTGGAAAATCCATTGAGTACATTTGTAGGCACCTCAGGAGTGTGGAGACCTCCAGTTGGAGAATAAAACTGTACTTCTCTCATGTGTATCATGGTTCATATGATCTGGATTTTATCGTTTTCCTTTCTTTATTGGATATAATTCATATACCATTAAATTCACCCTTTTGAAGTGGCAGTTTAGTGGTTTTTCATATATTCACAAACTTGTGCAATCCTCACTACCATTGACTTCTAGAACATTTCATCACCCCAAAAAGAAATGCTTTAGTAGTTACTTCCCACTCTCCTCTGTCCCTGTCAACCACTAATCTACTTTTTATCTGTATAAGATTTGCCTACTCTGGACAATTCCTATAACTGGAGTCATAGAATATGTGGCGCTTTTTTTTTTTTTAACATAGTATAATGTTTTCAAAGATCATCCATGTTGTAGCATGTATCAAATATCTCATTCCTTTTTGTGGCTGAATAATGTTCCACTGTGTGGATAGACTGCATTTTGTTTATCCTTTCATCTGTTGATGGATGCTGGGACTTTTGGCTGTTGTGAAGAACGTGGCAGTGAACATTTATGTGCATATATGTTTTTTTGTGCAAACACATATTTTCAGTTTTTTGGGTGTGCACCTAGGAGTGGAATTGCTAGCTCAGGTCACAGTGTTTTGAAGTTATTTGGGTTTGATCCAGTCCAGAAGCAGGGGAATGGGCCGAATGACCACAAGCTTCATTTGGACAGATGGAGGCAGTGTAGCCAACTACCCCCATCCCAGCAGTTCCAGTCAGAAGCACAGGAACTGTTTTTAATGGCTAAATCTGGATGGTAGAGGGCTGGAGTGCAGGAGGCCTGGACTCTGCCAGCAGTCCCATGTGTGGGAAAGTTGCTGTTTTGTCCGGGCCTCGCGTGTGGCTTGGTATCTGCTCGTTGAGAACAGAGCCCTGGAGCCTGAGTCAGCAGTCTGGGCTTAGTCCCAGCACTGACAGCGATCCACTTTGTGGCCTGAGGCAAGTCACTTTGGTGTTTTTTTGGTTTGTTTCCACAAGTGTCATATATGAGATTAAAGTTTGGACTTAATGGTTTCAAAACTTCAGGTTGAAAATTCTGTACTTCAGAATACTCAAATTTAAGTGTTTTTTTTCCCCCATGATCATAGTGTCTGTAGTCTTTCCCAGCTGCTGTCTACTGGGTGTGCTACTCACATGATCTCTCCAGTTGCCCTACCTGGTATGGATTGGATTCCACAGGAGCCGCTGTGTCCTTGGAGTTAAGGTGCCGACCCCAGGCCCTGGTTCCGATGTGTTTCTCTGAGGAGTCCCTTTAAAGGAGCACCTTAATCCTCTCAGGAAGTACAGAGGAGACTGAGACAACATTAAGTTGCCTCTTGGTTTCTTTTTTACAACTTGGACAAAAGTTCTCCTTTGATCTTGGCATTAAAGAAACAGGTCACAGAATGCTGGAGAAGGTTGAGTTTTGATCTCTGGGCACTGGCAGGAAGGTGGGAAGGACCCAGGATGAGCAGGGCCATCTGGCCACAGACGAATGATAGCCACCTACCACCCCCCAACCTGCTTTGATCCCTGAACCATTTGCTGACACTAGTGTTTCCCAAATGGGGCACTGTTGGGGGACACCCAGGACTTCTCAGTTCCATCTCCGTCCTCTTCATTGCTTCCTTCTCTGCCTTCCTAACATGATTTCTCACCTATGCCTGAGCATTAAACTGACAGGCCTCCCACGGTTTGAAATCCTGAGGTTTTGTATTCAGAGGGTATGCTTAGTGCTACTAACAGTTCTTAAAAAACAAAATCAAATCATAAGTTGGAACTGAATTCTTAAGCCGGTTTAGAAGGAAGTGTGGGTGCCCTGGCAAGTCACTTAACATCTTCGGGCCTTACTTTCTACTCGTGGTACATTAGATGCTGTAAATTTCGCAGTCCATGGGCCACATCTTCACGTGGAGTTGATTTGGGGTGGGGTTTTTTAAATTTGTTTTGTTTTGTTTTGACTGGCACAGGCTTAAAATTTTTTGAGTTGGTTGCCAAAACATTTCATAATTGGGAGATTTCACATTTAAAAGCTTCTAGGTTTTCATTTTCTCTGGAGAATTTGGGCCCAGATTCCCTGTCAAGGGCGTTCTCCATATGGGGCCCAGCTCACCAATCCTTGGTGCCCTCCTGTGTTACTCTTGAGCAGCCTCACCGTTTAGGTCACGTGCATGGTCCCACTAAGTGTTTAAATTTGCAACCCCCGAATAAGTTGGTCTCTTTATAAAGTGTGTCCTACTCTGACATTCTGATTCAAAAGCTATCAAAGGTTTGTAGTAACCACCTATGTGACCTGACTTTAAGAGAAAAATTTCTACTCGCATGATACATTTCAGTTGATAAACCATATGCCCATCCAGTATTCCATATAATCCTTACAAAAGTCCATTTTACAGGTGAAGAAACTAAGCCTTGGTCTAAGGACCTGGGCTAGAATCTGACACTGTGATTGATTTCATAACTTTGGGCAAGCTATTTTTTAAACCTCAGTTGCCATTTTTAAAATTTTTGTGTGTGTGTTTAAAAAAAAATACATATATGTACACATGTATGTACACATTTATCATTGTAACTTTAAAAAAACATTTTAATGTTTATTTTTTGAGAGAGAACGAACAGGGGAGGGGCAGAGAAAGGGGACAGAGGATCTGAAGCAGGCTCTGCACTGACAGCAGAGAACCCGATGAGGGGATGTGAGGGGATGAGGGGCTCAGGAGATCCTATCATTGTAATTTTTTTAAAGTATACAGTTAAGGGGCGCCTGGGTGGCGCAGTCGGTTAAGCGTCCGACTTCAGCCAGGTCACGATCTCGCGGTCCGGGAGTTGGAGCCTCGCGTCAGGCTCTGGGCTGATGGCTCAGAGCCTGGAGCCTGTTTCCGATTCTGTGTCTCCCTCTCTCTCTGCCCCTCCCCCGTTCATGCTCTGTCTCTCTCTGTCCCAAAAATAAATAAACGTTGAAAAAAAAAAATAAAGTATACAGTTCAGTGGCATCAATTACATTCACATTGTTGTGCAACACTCAGCACCATCCATCTTCAGAACTTTATATCATCCCATACTGAATCAGTTTCCTGATTTAAAAAAAAAAAAATTTTTTTTTTTAATGTTTATTTTTGAGAGAAAGAGAGAGCGAGCACGAGCAGGGGTAGGTGTAGAGAGAGGGAAACACAGAATCCAAAGTAGGCTCCAGGCTCCGAGCTGTCAGCGCTGAGCCCGGTGTGGGGCTCAAACCCACGAACTGTGAGATCATGACCTGAGCCAAAGTCGGATGCTTAACCAACTGAGCCACCCAGGTGCCCCCAGTTTCCTGATTTTTAAAACGAGAATGATACTGTCCTCAAAGGATTGATGTAATGATTAAATAGACTATGAGATGAGAGTGCCTAGCACAAAAAGAGCTCTCTGTAATTTTTCAGTTCCAAGGTTTGAAGTCTTCCAGAGGGGAACCATTTAAGCCTGTTGGTTCAACTAACTGAGTGTTCTTTTATAAATGCCCAAAGGGGAGAGGGAAGGTGAGTGCATTTCTTGTGTTTTATTTCTGCACTTTATGGCCTGTAGGTTTAGGCCTGGTTGTCTGTTGCTTGGTGAGGGTAGTTATTATTTTCACTTGGACTCTTGCACAGCTGGCTGTGGGTTTTCCCAACTCCCAAAGAACAGCTTTGAGTCTTTTATGTATCTGCTCAACAGCAACTCTGTATCTATGAGCTCTGAAATAAAGGCTACATTTTCAGAGCCTCCTGTGGCTAATTTGGTTCTCCCTCCTCCCTTTTTCTTTTTCCTCTATTAGTTCTTTAGCTCCATGGGGGCTGCTTGGTAAGTGGTCCTAAGCTGTCATTAGCCATCTTGCATGTGTGGTTGAATTCTTAGGGAGCTTTAACTGATTGGGTAATTGATTTCAGTTAATTGTTGGCAAACTGTGCCCCAAAGCCATTTTCTTTTTCTTTATTTTTTTCTTAATCTGGGGAGCAGTTACTACATGATCTTAAAATGGTGACTGTATCTTTGAGAAGGAAATGAAAGAATCTAGCTTACTGTTCAGGAAGGCGCTGCTTTTGCAGCAGGAGAGGTGTGGAATAAGAACCAGAAAAGCTGTTCAGACAGGCCAGACTCAATCACTGGGGTGACGCTATTTATGGGAAAGAAGACTGCAAGGCAGGGGGCTCCAGAAGAGAAAATGTTAACTTATGGCTACAGAGAAGTATGTATGAGTGAATGAACTAATTTTTAGTTCGTAGGGGGAAGAAACTTATTTTCCTTGGAAGAAGTTAATTGTTCACACCTTTCAAACTGGGTGGAGCAAATTTTAGGAGGAAAAGGGTACTTTTTAGTCCTACCAGTTCTTCATTGGGCTCTTGGGAGAGATTTTTCTGCCTGCCCAGCCCCCCAAGAATAAAATAGGTAGGGAGGGCAAGACCTTGATTCTTGGGTCTCTTGAGCTTTATAACTTTCCAGGTCACCCATATCTTTGCCAGTGATGGTGTGTTAGATTACAGCATGAAGGGCTTCTAGATTGCTATCGCCTTGTTTCTTGACATGCTACCTTTGCTGCCTCGTGACTTGGAAACCGAGTAAAGCAAAATAATGTTGAATGGACTGGTTCACATGTTAGGACTCCCACTCCTTTCTTGGCTCTGAACAGACATTTGCTAACTACTTAATTGGCTTTTCATACTGAACCACACACGGAAGTTGCTATGATGATAATTAAAAGTTACAGGAAGGTACAAAGGAATTTCCTAAAAAGCAGGTATTTTGCTACTTCCTAATTTCCTTACAGAAATGAACTGTGGATCAAACATCCTCTGTCAGGTTGTCTGGGCTGCAGCGACAATGAAGTCAAAGAGTTAGAAAAAGTTGGAATGGTAACAAGTACAAGGGTCTTATCTCTGGGACGGGTGAACTTCTAGGTCCATGATCCTCCTGGGGTCATATTATCAGATTGTGTTTTGGAGTGTGTTTTCTGGGAACAGGTTCTAGATCCTTCTTTTTTTTTTTTTTTAATTGAAGTATAGTTGACACACGTGTTGTATTCGTTTCAGGCACACAACATTGTGATTGTTAACTCTAGTCGTTATGCTCTGCTCGCCATCTGTCACCTTACCACACTGTTCCAGTATCACTGACTGCCTTCTCTATGCTGTACCTTTCATCCCAGTGACTTAGAAGAGTTTCAGAGGGGTCTGCAGTACTCTCCGCAAGGTTAAAGATTACTGATCTTGTTTGGTTTCTCACACATCTTTGCACAGGGGCCATGCTAATCGCTGTTATCGTTCCAGTTCTAATTAGTACATGCGCTGCTGAAGCCAGCACTGGTTATTCCTACATCTGTTGCCAGAATCCCCTCTGCACCGTCCTTGCCTTCTAGCTCCCGTTTTCTGTACATCTTCAGAGGAATTTGCCCAAGTATTTTCAGAGGCAACCCATTTCCTTCCCCTTCTTAAAATGTAAATATTTATTTTGAATACGGGTGATCCATGTACCTGGAAAACAGGGTAAATAAGTTATCAATGAAAAAGTCACGCAGCTACCCTCCTAGTCCATTCGTCAGGGGTACATAGTCTTTGATGAAAAAAGAAAAGTTCCTCTAGAACATTTTTGTACACATAAAAATCTCTAAGACAACTTTTTATTATAACAAGTGTTCAACATGTACAAAAGAAGAAGACACGGCATAAGGAGCCCCCATATCCCATCACTCAGCTTCAACAACTACCATTCTATTGCCAGACTTGTTTCCTCTGTGCCTCCCTTGAGCTGGTTATTTTTTTTCTTCAGGTTTATAAGGGTGTCATTCAACACCATAAAATGAGTGATGTTAAGTGTAGAATTCAGTAAGTTTTAGCGAATGTATAGACGTGTGCAATCGTCGTCACAATGACACAAAGTTTTGGAACGTTTCTGTCACCCCAGCAGGCTCCCTTCCAGCCAAGGGGATGACACTTGGAGACCACCCCTGCTCGAACACCAGCCCGCCACTGATCTTTCTGTCTCTAGATTTGCCTTTCTTGGGCATTTCGCATAAGGGAATCCTATACCATATAGACTTGCATTTGGCTTCATTAACCTAATGTAATGTTTATGGAGTTCATCAATGTTGCAACATGAATTGGTAGTTCCCTCATTTCTGTTACTGAATGGTATTCCATTGAGTGACTACTACATTTTATTTCTCCATTCACCAGTTGATGGTGTTTGGATTGTCAGCTTTGGACTTTGTGATTGAAGCTGTTAGAACATTCATGGACAAGTCTTTTTTTTTTTTTTTTTTTTTAATGTTTATTTACTTATTTTGAAAGAGAAAGAGCACGAGTGGGGGAGGGGCAGAGAGAGAGAATCCCAAGCAGGCTTTGCCCTGCCAGTGCAGAGCCTGACAGAGGGCTCCATCTCACAAATCATGAGATAGTGACTTGAGCCGAAATCAAGAGTTGGAGGCTTAACTGACTGAGCCACCCGCGTACCCCCATGTACTAGCCTTTGCATGGACTACTGTTTCCTCTTCTCTTGGGTAAATGCCTAGGATTGGAGCTGCTGAATAGTATACTAGGTTTATGTTTAGCTTTTTATTTTTATTTTATTTTATTTTTTTTTTTTTTAATTTTTTTTTTTTCAACGTTTATTTATTTTTGGGACAGAGAGAGAGACAGAGCATGAACGGGGGAGGGGCAGAGAGAGAGGGAGACACAGAATCGGAAACAGGCTCCAGGCTCTGAGCCATCAGCCCAGAGCCTGACGCGGGGCTCGAACTCACAGACCGCGAGATTGTGACCTGGCTGAAGTTGGCCGCTTAACCGACTGCGCCACCCAGGCGCCCCTATTGCCTATTTTTAAATTGGGTTGTTTGTCTTATCATTAAGTTATAAGAATTCCTTATATATTCTAGATACAAGTCTTCTATCAGATATGTGATTTAGAAAGATTTTTCTTGTCTGTGACCTTTCGTTTTTTTTTTTTTTTTTTCAAATTTTTCAAATTTGAAGTATAGTTGACCTACAGTGTATTCATTTCAATTGTACAGAATGGTGATATTTTATATACATAATGAAATGCTCACCAGTATAAGTGTAGTTACGTTTGTCACCATACAAAGTTATTACAGTACTATTGACTGTATTCCCTATGCTGTGCTTTACATCCCCATGACTTATTTGTTTTATAGCTGGAAGTTTATAGTTCTTAATCTTCTTTGCCTATTTTGCCCATCCCCCTCATCCCATATCCTGTGGCAACCATTGATTTGTTCTCTGTGTTTATGAGTCTGGTTCTGTTTTGTTCATTTGTTTTGTTTTTTAGATTACACATACAAGTTAAATCCTACGGTATTTGTCATTGTCTGATTTATTTCACTTAGCTTAGTACCCTCTTGGCCCATATCTTTCATTTCCTTAATGATATCTTTTGAAGTGTAAACGTTTTAAATTTTTATGAAATCCATTTTATCAAATTTTTAAATATAGATTGTGCTTTTGGTGTTGTATCTAAGACATCTTTGCCTAACTCAAGGTCACAAAGATTATCTCCTTACTGTTCTTCTAGAAGTTTCAGCTTTTGTATTCAGGTCTAAGATACATTTTGAGTTAATTTTTGTGTATGGTGTGAGACTCCTTTTGCAGATAGCTACCCAGTTGTCCAAGAACCATTTGTTGAAAAGACTATCCTTTCCCTATTGAATTGCCTTCTCAACCTTGTTGAAAATCAATTTAAACATATAGCTTTATTTCTGGACTTTGAGTTCTGTTCCTTTGGTCTTTATGTATATCCTTACCACACTGTCTTGATTAGTATAGCTTTATAATAAGCTTAGAATTTGTTCTTTTTATAAGTTGTTTTGGATGTTCTGCATCCTTTGTGTTTCCATATAAATTTTAGGATCGACTTTTCAATTTCTACAAAAAAGGCTGCTGGGGGGCGCCTGGGTGGCTCAATCGGTTAAGCGTCCAACTTCGGCTCAGGTCATGATCTCATGGCTTGTGAGTTCGAGCCCCATGTTGGGCTCTGTGCTCACAGTTCAGAGCCTGGAGCCTCTTCAGATTCTGTGTCTTTCTCTCTGTCTCTGCCCCTCCCCCGCTCATACTCTGTCTCTCTCTGTCCCTTAAAAATAAGTAAACATTAAAAAAAAAAAAAAGGCTGCTGGGAATTTGATAGGGATTGCATTGAATATATAGATCAGTTTGGGAAGCATTGCTACCCTAACAATATTGAGTCTTCCAATCCATGAATATGGAACATCTCTCCAATTACTTAGAATGTTTTGTAATTTTCGGTATACAAGTCTTTTTTAAAAATTTATTCCTAAATATTTTATTCTTTTTGAAGGTATTACAGATGGAACTATTTTCTTAATTTAATTTTGGGGTTATTGCTAGTATGTGGAAATACAATTAATTTTTATGTTTACCTTGTAGTCTCTGACCTTGCTCACTTTATTAGTTCTAATAGTTGTTTTGTGGGTTCCTTAGGATTTTCTAGATATATAATATGTGATCTACAAATGAAAGCTCCTTTACTTTTCAGTATGGGTGTCTTTAATTATTTGCTTCAGTGCACACTGTCTGCATTTATGGCACAGTGTTGAATAGAAATGGCAAAAGTGGACATTCTTGCCTTATCAATCATTTTGGGAGGAATCATTCAGTCTTTCACCATTAAGAATGATGTTGGCTGTGGGTTTTTCATAGCTGCTCTTAGAATAGGAATAGGAAGTTCCTTTCTATTCCTAGTTTGTTGAGAGGTTTTATCATGAGTGTTGGATTTTGTCAAGTGCTTTTTCTTTGTGAAGATTGTGTGGTTTTTGTCCTTTATTTATATGGGGTATTACATTGAGTTTCTGATATTAAGCCAACCCTCCTGTATTCCTAGGATAAACTCCACTTGGTTAAGATGTATAATTTTTTTTATTTATTTTTTTTTTTTAGAGAGAGAGAGCGCATGCAGGAGCAGGGGGGAGGGGCAGAGGGAAGGAGAGAATCTTAAACAGATTCCACGCTCAGTGTGGAGCTCAGTATGGGGCTTGATCCCACAACCCTGGGATCATGACCTGAGCTGAAATCAAGAGTTGGACACTCAACCAACTGAGCCACCCAGGTGCCCCATGTAGACCTTTTTATATATGCTGGATATGATTTGCTAATGTTTTGTTAAGAATTTTTTCCATCTGTGTTCATGAGGACGATTTGTAGTTTTCTTATGATGTCTTTGGCATGCTTTAAAAAAAATTTTTTTAGATAAATGAGATTATGCTATACACACACTGCTGTGCATCATTTTTTTTACACTTCATAACTTATGTGGGCAGTCCTTCAAAAATAGTTCTACCTTCCATTTAAGTATATATTACTAAATTGCCTTCCCTAAAGACTGTACCAGTTTACCTATATCTAGTGTATTCAGATTTTTTAAAGCTTTGTGACTCTGACAGGTAAAAAGTCAGATGTTGTTATTTTGACTTGCTTTTTTAAAATTATTTTTAAATTTCTGTTTGGCCTTTTGAATTTTTTGTTTTAACTGCCCATGCATATTCTTTTCGGTTATTTGTCCTTCAGTGGTTTGTAAGAGCGCTTGGTATACTGAAGGAATTCATCCTCTGTTGGGTGTATGGTAAATATTTTTACCCAAATTGTCTTTTTCTTGGTCTATAATGTATATAATTGTACATTTTCCTTCCTTTTTCCTATATATATCCTTTTTCTTTCTAGCTTCTGGATTTTGTTTCATTCTTAGAAAACTTTCCATGTCAAGATTGTTTAAAAGTATATCTATATTTGCTTCTAACACTTCCGTTTCATTTTGTCTGTTTAAGTCTTTTTTGCCTTCTCCAGTACCAGTTTGGAGGGCTCTGTATTTTAGTATTTCATAGAACGTAACCAGCATTCAGTCAGTGTTAGCTGCCGTTGTGATCAGTATCATCTTTACATGCTTGTCATCTCTTAATGCAGCTCACCTGCCTGAAAAGAGCATCCCTGTTCCTCTGCCTTCTCAGGTGGGTCAAGTTATTTAATCTCTGAGTCTCGGGTTAACTGGCAGTCGTCTGTGAGATGGTGACAGAAATCCCCAGGCAGTTGTCGTTGTGAGAATGGCACCAGTCAGTATTTGTAAAGTGGAAAGGACTGTGTGCCACAGTGCCTTGTACTTACTTGGTAGGTGCCCAGTGGCTCTGTGGCTTGTTGCTTTTTCGTGTTGAGTTTTCCACCAGGGTGAGTATTGTTGTTGTTGTTGTGTCTTTTTGTTTGGTTTTGGTTTTGGTGTATGTACTTGTGCTATGGGTTCGAGACTTTGGAAAAGAAGCGTATTGAAGCCTTTCAGGATTTGCTTTTCACTTCTCTGCAGCCTTAAGCTCTCAGGGAGCCCCTTAGTTGTCCAGGGCAGTATCTCTGTTTCACAAGAAGGTAGAACTGGAGTAACTTCTTAGATTTAATTGGCTTGATGACTACAGAAGGTTGTAATCCTCTGCCCTGGCTGCAAATCACATATTAGGTAAGGCAAAAAGGTCTGGTATCTGGCTTTCTGAGAGGGGAAATTCAGAACACATATATTTTTGATTAGCAAGAAATACTGATGTTAACTGTGGGCTTTTCATATATGGCATTTATTGTGTTGAGGTAAGTTCCTTTTATGTCTTTTATGTTGAGAATTTAAATTGTGAATGGATGTTGAATTTGGTTGTATTCTTTTGCTGTGTCTTGAGATGATCATGTGGTTTTTTTTTTTTCCTTTCATTTTATTAATGTGGTGTATCACATTGATTTGCTTAAGTTGAACCATCTTTGCCTCCCAGGGATAAATCCCACTTGATTTTGGTGTATGCTCTTTTTTTTTTTTAATATTTATTTTTGAGAGAGAGAGAGCACGAGCGTGCGTGCAGGAGTGGGGGAGGGGCAGAGAGCGAGGGAGACACAGAATCTGAAGCAGGCTCCAGGCTCTGAGCTGTTAGCACAGAGCCCGACACGGGGCTCAAACCCACAAACTGTGAGATCATGACCTGAGCCGAGAGACACTTAGACTGAGATCGGACACTTAGCCGACTGAGGCACCCAGGTGCCCCTGGTGTATGCTCCTTTTAATGTGCTATTAGATTCAGCTTGCTAGTATTTTACTGAGAATTTTTGCATCTATGTTAATCAAGGCTATCGGCCTGTGGTTTTCTTGTGGTATCTTTGTCTGGTTTCGGTATCAGGGTGATGGTGTCCCCATAAAATGAGTTCAGAATTCTGCCCTCTTTTATTTTTGAAGAGTTTAAGAAGGATTAGTATGTATTATTTATTGAATGTCTGGGAGAATTCACCTGTGAAGGGAGCTCTTTGATTACTGGTTGAACCTCCTGCCCCCCTTTTTTTATTGGTCTGTTTTAGTTTTCTGTTTTTTCTTGATTCAATTTTGGGAGGTTATGTGTTTCTAGGAATTTACCTATTTCTCCTAAGTTACCTAATTTGTTGGTGTATAATTGTTTATAATAGTCCCTTATGATCCTTTTTATTTCTGAGTCACCTTTTATAATGTCTCCTCTTTCATTTCTGATTGTATTTGAGTATTCCCTCTTTTTTTCTATCATTGGTGCTGCTAAATTTTGTTTAGTTTCATTTGTCAATTTTTAGCTTTTCAAAAAGCCAACACAGTTCTGTTGTGGGTGGGGGTTTTTTTTTTTTGGTTGTTTTTGTTTTTTACTATTTTTAAAATCCTCCTTTTTATTTATTTCTGTGCTAATCTTTATTATTTCCTTTCTTCTGCTAACTTTGGGCTTCATTTGTTCTTTTTCTGGTTCCTTGAAATGTAAAGTTAGGCTTTTTGAGATATATAAATGTATAATGTAGTTGTTTACCCCTGTAAACTTCCTCCTAGTACTAGTTTTGTTGCATTCCATAAGTTTTGGTAGGTTGTCTTTTTATTTTCTTTTGTCTGAGGTACTTTTAAATTCTCATCGATTTCCTCTTTGACTCCATGGTTGTTCAAGAGTGTGTTGTTTAGTTTTCACATATTTGCTTATTTCCCATTTTTTTGTTAATGATTTCTAGTTTCATTGCATTATGATCAGAAAAGATATGTGGAATGATTTCTCTTAAATTTGTTAAGACTTGTTTTGTGAACCTAACATGTGAACTGTCCTGGAGAGCATTCTGTGTACACCTGAGAAGAACGTGTTTTCTTCTGTTGGGTGGAAGGTTCCATACATGTCTGTTAAGTCCATTTGGTCTATAGTGTTTTTTGAGTCAGCTGTTTATTGATTTTCTGTCCGGATGTTCTGGCCCTTATTTTAAGCGAGATATTGAAGTCCCCCACTATTACTGTATTGCTGTCAGTTTCTTCCATCAGATCTGTCAGTATTTGCTTTATACATTTAGGTGCTCTGATGTTGGGTGTGTATATGTTTCTAACTTAGATATAACTGTTATATCTTCTGGTTGAATAGACCCTTTTCTCATACAGTGACCTTCTCTGTTTCTAGACACAATTTTAAACTGTAAGTCTGTAGTGTCTGATAGAAGTATATCTACCCCTGCTTCCTTTTTGTTATGTGGAATATGTTTTTCTATCCCTTCATTTTCAGCCCTCGTGAGTCTTTATTTAGATCTGAAGCGAGTCTCTTGTAGACACCATATTGCTGGATCTTTATTTTTTTTTTTTTATCCATGCAGCCAACCTGTGCCTTTTGATTGGGAATTTAATCCATTTACTCCCAGCTTATTCTGATATGCATCAGGGTTGAGAACCACTATCCTAGATGTACAGATAGGGTATAGGGGTAATAGATATTCTCCAGGAGTCTCAAACTAGATCCTTGGACAGGCGGAAAGGTAGGAGGTTTCAAGAACTCCTTAAATTTAAGAATTAAAAAAAAAAAAAAAATCAGGTTCTTAAGGATACAGCAGAGATTAAGAACCATAATATTCCAGGGTGCCTGGCTGGCTCAGTCCATGGAGCATGCGACTCTTGTTCTCAGGGTTGTGAGTTCGAGACCGATGTTAGGCATAAAGCTTACTAAAAAACAAAACAAAACCCATAACATTCAATCTTATGTGAGTGGATGGTTTTATATTTTTATAGATCAGAGGTTGGTTGATGCTTATTATTAGTTTGAGTACTCCCATAACATGGCTAGACAAGTAATTAGTGCAGGTGGACAGATGGCAGAAGCTTAAATCACCACAATTCAGCATGAAATGTACTATAGTAGTGCCTTAGACAAGTGCAGATTTAAGTATTGGCCAAATAACATAAGCACTAATTCTTGAACATGTACAGATGTGAAAGTTGGGTACTGGGTAGTTTCCATTCTCTTGCCTCTAGTGACATCATAGAGATATTTACAAGGTACCTTGGAAAGAAAGGGAAAGAATAATTCCACAAAATATGTACATAAAAGGATGTTCACAGCATTATTTGAAATCGTGAAGTTGTTCACTAAAATAGCCAGTATTGGGGCACCTGGGTGGCTCAGTGGGTTAAGCGTCCGACTTCGGCTCAGGTCATGATCTCGCAGTCCGTGAGTTCGAGCCCCGCGTCGGGCTCTATGCTGACAGCTCAGAGCCTGGAGCCTGTTTCAGATTCTGTGTCTCCCTCTCTCTCTGACCCTCCCCCATTCATGCTCTGTCTCTCCCTGTCTCAAAAATAAATAAATGTTAAAAAAAAAAATTTAAAATAGCCAGTATTAGTGGAATAGGTTAAATTATAATGTATCCACTTACCCAGTTATATACTTATTAAAGTAGTATATAACTAGGTAATTAAAAAGGAAATTGCGTATATTCCAGAATTTCACGATTTTAAATAACGCCATGGTGAGCATCCTTTTATGTACATTTTGACATATTTGTGGAGATCTGAGGGTCTTGAAGAACATTTCAACTGGACCTTCAAGTGTAGGTAGACTCGAATAAGGTGAGAGCAGGTGTGAAAAACAGCTTGAGCAGAGGCTTAAAGGCAGCCTCACCTGACCAAGTCTGCTCACTAAGGGCCAAGACAATCTTGGGGTTTTCCTGAAGGCTTAGAAACAAAAGGTGGAAGGTGCTGATGGAAAGGTATCTTGGGCCAGCAGGTGCAAGTCCTTCCATACCGACCTAGAATTACTCTACCCTAGGTGTTCAGAAGGGTGATTTTTTTTTCTGTGTAATTTATTTTATTATTTTTCTTAATTGATATAAATGCTTTATAATCCCCTAAGAAAAGTTAGAAATAGAGATATAAAAAAAGGAAGAAAGTCCATTACACCCAGAGCCCGTTTTGCCTGCTACACATTTTCTCAAAGGTAACTTTTTTAAAAAGGGGAGAATCCTGCTATGCAGTGTTCTATCCCCTGCTTGTTCTACTTAGATCTAAAGCTTAAATGTTCCCACTCAAGAAATATTTCCTTTTTAGTGAGTATATAAATAGGTAAGTGGATACATTATAATTTAACCTATTCCACTAATATTGGCTATTTTAGTGAAAATTTCACAATTTTAAATAACACCATATTGAACATCCTTTTGTGTACATTTTGGCATATTTGCCATATTTTTCTTTTGTTAAATAATTTTTCCTTTTTATTTTGAGAAAGAGAGAGTGAGAAAGAGAGAGAAAACAAGTAGGGAGGAGCAGACAGAGGGCGGCACAGAATCCAAAGCAGGCTCCTGGCTCTGAGCTGTCAGTACAGAGCCAAACATGGGGCTCTATCCCACGAACCATGAGATCATGACCTAAGCCGAAAATCAAGAGTTGGACACTTAACCAACTGAGCCACCCAGGTGCCCCTGCCATATTTTTCTTAACATGTCTCAAAGTAGAATTGCAGGGTCAAAGAGTATGTGCTTGGGGGGGAGGGGGAATGCTTTTGATGGAGTGCCAGATTGTCCCCCCCACCGCCCCCCGCTCCAGAAGGGTTCTAGTTAATTATCCCTCCAGCCATATGAGAATATCAAAACAGTGACATTTTAATATCTAAAACTGACAGTGTCATTTTGATGCAGCCCTTAATTCTCAACTGAACTTCTGAATTGCTTTTGGTTGCCAACTTGTATTATTCAAAGATGATAGCACATTAAGGAAATAGCCTTTGCCATTTTTCATCGGTTGATCCTTCCTCTAAGATCCATTGATGTGTGGTATGTTGATAGTATCTTTGCGTGAGGATGGTCTGTCTTCTGCCTCGTTTTTTCAAAAATTCACAGGTGGTTTTTTTTGTTTTTGTTTTTTAAACAACATTTGTGTGGCGGTTTGTGCCAGAACTGCAGGATTTGTTCTCCTTGCATTTAGTGAACTGGAATTCAAGTAGAAAGAGGAATTAGGGGAAAGAGGACCTGATTTGTTTCTTTGACTCAAAGCACTCACATTCCTAAAGACTGGCCAGTGAGGCCTAGCACAGGGCTCCAAAGAGGAAGGGCCATAATCTTCTCACAACAGGTCAATTAGAGGAAATTGTCTGCTGGAGAGGAAATCAGATGCTGTAGCCAGCCTGGGTCCGTAGGCTTTCCATCACAAAAAGAGAATAAATCCTGTTTGTTGTTGTTGTACTCAAGACAAACTCATACTACCAAACCCTTCCCTTTGTGAGTGCGTAAAATGTCTCTAGAGGGATTTTCAAGGAACTGGTGATAGCAGTTGTCTATAGGGAGCCCAAGTGGGAGGAAGATTTCTTTTTCACGGTATATCCATTTGTACTGTGTGAATTATTTACTGTGTATGTGCTACTTTTTCAAAACATTTTTAAGCTAGTTATTTTTAAAAGCCTTGCCTGCTTGTGGTTATGTAAAATGTTAACATTAGAGGAAACTGGGTGAAGAGTACATGGAACTCTCATAGTATTTTTACAACTCTTTTATAAATCTAAATTTACTTTAAAATTGAAAGTTTCTGGGGTGCCTAGGTGGCTCAGTTGGTTAAGCATCCTGCTCTTGGTTTCAGCTCAGGTCATGATCTCACGGTTCTTGAGTTCAAGCCCCATATCGGGTTCTGTGCTAACAGTGCAGAGCCTGCTTGAGATTCTCTCTCTCTCCCCCCCTCTCTCTCTGTCCCTCCTCCTCTTTTTTTTTTTTTTTTTTAATTTTTTTTTCAACGTTTATTTATTTTTGGGACAGAGAGAGACAGAGAATGAACGGGGGAGGGGCAGAGAGAGAGGGAGACACAGAATCGGAAACAGGCTCCAGGCTCTGAGCCATCAGCCCAGAGCCTGACGCGGGGCTCGAACTCACGGACCGTGAGATCGTGACCTGGCTGAAGTCGGACGCTTACCCGACTGCACCACCCAGGCGCCCCGCGTCCCTCCTCCTCTTACACACACACTCTCTCTCAAAATAAATAAACTTAATAAAATTAAAAAAATTTTTAAGGGACAGAAAGGGGAAAGTATTGTTTTCCTATACAGAATCCTACCCCATTGATAATTTTCTACCTTCTAGTCTGGTCATTTCTTTTAAATATCCTGCTGTTAACCCCTGACCCCATTGATTACTAAGTACAGTACAGCTGTCATAGTCATCTTTCACTGTTTTTATTGGGGTCGCACTGTTCCTTCGTAATTTCATAATGAACAAGCTGGCAGATACTTACAAACATTTACAGCAAATTGGGAGGGGGGGAACACTCTGAATATATTCTTTTTAAGGCTTTAACCAAGCTATGCATCTACAAAAAGTGCACCAAGCTCAGAACCTTAAATTATTAAAGCCACTTTTTCTCAGCTTGTGCTCCTGGTAAGAATGCAGATGAGGCCACATTTTTGGCAAGCCCCCTGAGCAATTCTGACTCCATATAAAACTGAGTTCCCAAAGAACCATCTGAGTGTGTGTGTGTGTGTGTGTGTGCGCGCGCGTGTGCGTGCGCGCGTGCGCGTGTGCTGGTAACTTGAAGGATGGAGGGGCTGTGGAGGCAAGGTGATCAGAAGGCTGTGTCCAGTGAGCGGAAACAAGGGTCTGAAATGCTGTGACAGTACAGGGGGCAGAGAGACAGGGCAGATGCAGGAACACTAGTGAATCTGTGATCTGGGTGTCTGGACAAGAGTCCCTTGTCTAGACCAAATGGAGAGAGAGAATCAGGAAACTCTTCTAGTTCTTTGAAGGGGTGAAGCATGTTGTTAAGGGAAAGAGATGTTTCGATGGAGTGCATTTCTTGAGGCCAGTAATTGGTCACTCTTGTCTTTTCCCAGGTGACTATCCTGCAGGTAGGTCATTTACTGAGTGCCTGCTCTGTGCCAGGCACTGGGGACACACGGAGATCACATTCAAGTGGAAGGGGACAGACTGCACAAATAAACACATTCATATTGTACATATCAAGTACATAAGTCCATGAAGAGACATGAAGCAAGGGGGGTGGAGAATGGGTAATGGGAACCGTGGGGGTGCTTATTTTAGATAGGATTGTCAGTGAAGGCTTCTCTGAGGACGTGACGTCTGAGGGAGACCTGAATGAAATAAGGAATGAGATTAGCCATGCATGTATCTGTGGGAAGGACATTCTGAGCAGTAAAGGGGATGGCCCTGAGGGGTAGAGAAGGGCCTGCTATCAAGAGACAACAAGAAAGCCAACATAGCTGGAACTGAGTGAGGAGGAGAGTGGCAGGGCATGAGGCCCATACAGTTTGGAGAAGGTGTGTATGAAGCTGTATTGGTGATATGGGACCTTCCTGACAAAGTAAGCCCATTGCTACATAGAAAAAAGGGAATTTGTGGAACATTGTGGAGCTTAGCTTCCTGCTAGCTATACTGAAAAGTGATACAACATGACATGGTGGAAAGAATATTGATCCGGAAGTGGGGAAGTGTGGCTCCTGTATGACAGTCTTCCCTTTTGTCCCCATGTTAATTACTTCACTCATTTTGTGACTCGTTTCCAGAAGTGCAGAAGTGCAAGATTGGTGCCGTGTGGGACTCTTGGGGGCATGTGGAAGGCAGCACTTACAGAGTAGGGATGACACTGGGTCAGGTAAAGCAGACGTGAAGGTGCTATGACTTGACCTGCCCCAGGGAGATGCTTGCTTCTTTCCCCCATTCTGACCACAGCCTCTCTTCTTCCAAGCAGGATTGGTTGCCGTGGTCCCTGATGCTTCTCTCGCTCGCGTGTGATTCTCACGCCTTCTACGTCCCTGGGGTTGCACCAATCAACTTCCACCAGAACGACCCTGTAGAAATCAAGGTAGGTGCGTTTCTGGACTGTTGGAGCCTCTGTGCTGGCAGCCTGGCTGGAGGGCCCTGGTGAGATGGGCCCAAGCTTGCAGAGAACAAAAGCCCGTGCCAGTCGCCCTGGGAAAAAGCGGGTCTGCTGCGTGCTGCTTGGCTGGAAGGGGAGTGCTGTCCGGAGTCCACCGTTCCGGGCACTCTGCCTCTTCATCTCTCTCTCTTTCCCTGTCTGCAACTCTGCTTGTGGGAGTGTGTTCTCTCTGTGTCCCTTTCCGGCTTTCTCTTTGGTTCTGGCTCTGGCCAGGCCTGTGTTTCTCTCTCACTTTCATCCTCACGTGTGTCCCTGTTCCTAGCTGTGAGTGTGTGTGTGTGTATGTGTGTGTGTGTGTGTGTGTGTCTGTCTCTCTCAACCGGCTGCCTCCTCTGTGGCACCTCTGCCTCCCTCTTTCATCAGTTCCCCTTCTCTTCTCAGTCACCAGTTTCTCTTGCATAACCCACATTGTCCGCACATACACAGCCTATCGTATACGGCTCTGTGTTTTTGCTTGCAGATTTTGCCACAGCTGGATTCCCCAGTTCAGTTTTTCTAAACTGTGTACTACCTGTCTGAGTGGGGGTATATGAGGTGATTTCAAGTAGTTGACAAATACGATTTATTTTAATAGCAATTTTCTTTTAATGTGTATTAAGAAATATAGCTACTACTTCAACTCATGATTTTATGGCTGCTCTTGGTTTTCCATTTTTAATAGTGATAATAGTATTAGCTTCTTAAATGTATTTCCTTAAAAAATGAATCAGATCCAAATAAATAGTGGAATCAATGGTAAATAGATAAGGCAAATTGGTGCATGAACAATTCAAGTGGAAAGAGAAGCCATCCCACCAGACACCTTTGCTTTTCAAGCTAGATGTCCACCTGTCGGTCAGTCAACTAGCCAGGGTGGGGAACGAGTCTCTTAAAATATGGTTGGTCAGGGGCAGTGGGCAGGCTGGCACTTTGATTAGTGGCTCTTTAACAGTGTACTGGTGGTGGCATTCTCAGAGCCCCAAGTAGGGCTAGGGGTTGGTGGTGGATCTTTTTGGGTCCGTACAAACTCCAAGGTAGAGATATGGTACAGATTTATTGGATAGTCTCTCAGGGTCAGCGCTCGGGAGGGAGTGAGGGAAGCAGGACTGGGCAGAGGGATTCACTGAGGCCTGCGGGAAGCTCTGGAACTGGAATGGCCGACCCTTCAGAGTTGTTCCAAGTTGAGGCAAGAGGACTGGTTCTTTGTATCCCTCAATGAACCAGTCATTGGATATGGACTGCCACCAGGGAGGGCGGGGAAGGGGCGTAATCTTGTGCGAGGGCTCCCAGCCAAAGGGTCTCTCCTCTGTCATCACCCAAATATAACCACTCTTAATACTTTGGTATTTTTCTGGGTCTTTTTTTTCCTGCACAGTGTTGACCGTGTAGGGCACTTGGCATCCCCTCGCCTCTGTAAATCCTCAGTTACTTGACTACTACACTGTTCCTCCCTTGGCAAAGTAACGAATAGTTGAAAGTTTTGAGTAGTCCTTCACATCCTTAGTGATTTTGTAAAAAAGGCTAACAAAACTTAGTTCCAAAAATAAATCCTGCTCCTAAAATAAACGTACATTTCCTGCCTCGTTATCGTGGTGATGTGAACCACATCTTCACTGGTCTGTGCAGAAGCAACTCAGTAAGATTGCATGAAAATCAAGTTTGTATCCTTTCCTGAGCGTCACAGTGTCCAAAAGGAGAAACAGAAGACAAGAAGGTCACAAAGGGCCGTCTACCTGATGTGCCACCATGTATGGGCCCCTTTGTTTGACACCACATTTTAGGTATTAGCAAAATGACATTGCTATGTGTCGTGCTTATTTGGGGCATCACATACAAGCAGTTTGTGATTGTCCAGGAGTTGTTAATCAGTGAAGAGGGTAAATATATAAATAATACATTTGTTTAAAAAAAAAAAAAAAACGAAAACTGCTATGAATCAAGTTGTAAAAGAGCTGGGATCTTATCTGTCTCAGTCACTGCTGTGTTTCCAGCTCCTAATACATAGCCTGGCAGGGTGTATAAGTATGTCTGAAAGCATATAAATATGTTAAAAAGCATCTGCATTTAGAACTAAGCAGTAATTAATGAGTAGATGCAACGTTAGGTGTGTTGCATTATTGTGAGCATCTCTATTCCTCGGAGGTCAGACTGTTACTTTCAGGAACAGTAATTAAAGTAACATTGATTGAGGGTTATGTACATGCCAGGCATTATGCCTGATTTAACTCACGATTCCTCCCTCTCCGCCCCCCCCAGCCCAGGAACCCTCTGAGGCAGATACTGTATATTTTACAGATTTACCGTATATTTTATAGATAAGGAAACCAAGGCCCAGGGAAGTAAACCAACTTGCCCAAGATCATATGGAGACAAAGAAGTAGGATTAGTTCTTAACTGCTCCATCTCTTAACTACTGCAGTGCCCTTCCTCTCAGTGCTTTTGTCAAAAGCTGCCTCCAGAGCAAAGCTTGTGGCACAGGGAGGAGAGGGTGGCTCTGGCTTCCAGTCCTGCCAGGCTGGGGATGGAAGAGGGCACACTTTGGGTTGGGGGAGGGAGGGTGGGAGGGAACATAAAGGTGGGGCTCAGTTTCTTTGCAATGTGGATTCTTTTTTGATTATCCAGAAAGAGAGAATGGAGGAAACACAAAATAGCAGGCTGTTCTAATAGACAGTAACTTTTTGGCCATTTTGTCTCAAGCAATTCATGAAACGCTTAATAGATGTCCTCTGTCTCTTTGTCCGACATCTAAAAAGCTCTGAAACCCAGTTTTTGTGAGTTCCTTATAGACAAGACTTGGCCTGAAGTGTTTGACTTTATTTATCCCACTTAGTATGAACATTTTTGCATTTCTTTACACAGATAGTCATTAAATATGGGGTACTGCTCCAGACTCAGCTGGAGGGCATTGTCCACCCTGCCCTTTTAAAATAAAAATTTTTGTGGTTCCTGGGTGGCTCACTCAGGTAGCGGCTCAGGTCATGATCTCGTGGTTCATGGGTTTGAGCCCTGCATCGGGCTCTGTGCTGACAGCTCAGAGAGAGCCTGCTTCAGATTCTGTGCCTCTTTCTCTGTCTGCCCCTCCCCACTCATGCTCTGTCTCTCTCTCTCTGTCAAAAATAAACGTTAAAATGTTTTTAAAATAAATTCCTAATTTCAAAGCATGAGATTTTTTTTTAATTTAAATCCAAGTTTGTTAACATATGGTATAATAATGATTTCAGAAATAGGATTTAGTGATTCATCACTTACTTGCAACACACGAAGCTCATCCCAGCAAGTGTCCTCCTTAATGCCCCTTGCCCATTTAGCCCAACACCCCTCCAACAACCCTCAGTTTGTTCCCTGTATTTTAGAGTCTCTTATGATTTGTCTCCCTCTCTGTTTCTATATTATTTTTGCTTCCCTTCCTTATGTTCATCTGTTTTATATCTTAAATTCCACATATTAGTGAAATTATATTTCTCTTTCTCTGACTGACTTATTTTGCTTAGCATCATACACTCTACTTCCATCCATGTTGTTGCAAATGGCAAGATTTCATTCTTTTTGATGGCCGAGTAATATTCCATTGTATATAGGGGCACCTGGGTGGCACAGTCAGTTAAACGTCTGACTTTGGCTCAGGTCACAATCTCATAGTTTGTGTGTGGGTTCAAGCCCCATCAGGCTCTGTGCTAACAGCTCAGAGCCTGAAGTTTGCTTTGGATTCTGTGTCTCCCTCCCTCTCCGTCCCTCCTGTCTCTGCCCCTCCCCCACTTGTGCTCTGTCTCTCTGTCTCTCTCTCAAAAGTAAATAAACATTAAAAAAATTTTTTTAAAAGAAATATTCCATTGTGTATATGTATATATACACATATATACATCACATCTTTATCAATTCATCTGTCAGTGGACATTTGGGCTCTTTCCATACTTTGGCTATTATTGATAGTGCTGAGGTAAACATAAGGATGCATGTGCCCCTTCGAAACAGCACACCTATATCCTTTGGATAAATATCTAGTAGTGCAATTGCTTGGTCGTTGGGTAGTTCTATTTTTTCATTTTTTAAGGAACCTCCATATCAAAGCATGAATTTTAAAAAAGGATTGTAGACCTGGATTCTAAAAATTACTTGTCCTTTTATAGATGATGCATGAGGAATGGTTGATAGTTTCTAAATAGCAAAGATAATTTTATTTACACGTAGACTAGAATTTTTTTTTTGCGACATTTTGTTCTGTTTACCTACGGTTTGGTGTTGTCTATGACTGTCACTGTTTTCAGAGCTATAGTCTGTGTGCATGTATCAGTTCCTAAACATTCTCCTTCATGGTCTTCTTAAACCTCATTTTTAATGGTTGCATGATATTTAATTGGATGAGTATATTATGGCTTACTGACCAGTGTGGGGGCTTATACTTGTTTTCCCGTTTTTCCTCTCTTCTGTCATGCAGCAAACATTTAATGAGCATTACTGTGTGCCTGGCTCTGTAGGTCCTTGCCCTCATGAAGCTTAAATCTTAAATTCTAGTGGGGGAAACTGATTTTTTAAAACAGGTAAACAAAATAATTATGTTGTATCAGACCTGTTACCTGGGAAACTACACATGTTGGAGTACAGCAAATGAAGGAATTCCCTTAGATGAAATAGTTGGGGAGAGACTTCCAGACGAGGGGCCTTAAGCTGGGACCTAAATGTGAGAAGGAGCCAGACAGGCACGGGGTCGGACCAAGAGGAGCAGCGGGCGCAGAGCCTGATGGGCTCGAGGAACTGTAGGCACTGTAACCACGCTGTGGTTATGAGCAAGGAGTCGACCTCTTTGTTCCTAAAGTTTATCCTCATTTGGAGTTATTCCTTAGGAAATATGCCCGGAAGTGAAATTATAGGGTCAAAGGACATCAGACTCTCAGCGTATTTGAATTTGGTTATGATTTTAAACAAAATCTGTGATGTAGTCTAAAGCTAATGACACACGAAATCAGAATTGTAGACTTTCTCGTGTGTAGTATGCTACAGTTGCATCTGCTGCACTTAGTTTGCTTATTTGATAATGTTGCCGACTATACCAACAATGTGTGGGTACAGGTAGAACTATTGAAACAGCTGTCTTGGTTTCTGGATTGAGGAACAACAAACAGCCTCTCTTCTCCCACTAGGCTGTGAAGCTCACCAGCTCTCGAACCCAGCTACCTTATGAATACTACTCGCTGCCCTTCTGCCAGCCCAGCAAAATAACCTACAAGGCAGAGAATCTCGGTAAGTCTTTTCTCTCACTGTCAGCCTGTCGCAGATGGGAAGCCAGATCTTTGCGTAATGATGATAGCCGTGAACCCTGACTTTACCGTGTGCTGGACACCATTCTACGTGGTTTACGTACATATCAGCTCATTCAATCCTCGTAACATCCCCGGGGAGGTAGTTGCTGTTTTTATGCCTATTCTGCAGGTTAAGTGACTTGCCTCTGGTTATGTTGTTCATGGCTAAGCTGGGCTTGGAGTCCATGTGTTTGGACTTCAGAGTTGCAGGCTACTGCTCAGCCTGGCTCTCCCTTGATTTCTAGATACTCCCTTCTGTCTCTCTTGGCTTCTGTAACCTACTCTGCTTTTAATTAAAAGAATGAGTGACTACCTCTGGCCCTAAAGGAAGCAGAAACATCACCATAGTTCTTGCTAAGTGGTTGTGCAAGACTTGCCTCAAATAATGTGTGAAGCACCCAGCGCAGTGTCTGACATATGTGTTCCATAAATAGTAGCCATTTTATTCTAATTCAAATAATTCTTCATTTGGTAGAATTTTAGACTTAAAGCAAAAGACATTCAGAAGCCTCTGTTCCTGACACAATTATTAGTACTTACTCTGTGCCCATCTTGGTTTTGGAAGGATGCTGTCCCTGACCTCAAGGAACTTAGGAGACTTTCCTCTTTTAGCTGAGGAGGGAGAAAGGAGAGAACTTTCTTGAGCAGGCCTCTGAAAGGGCTGCCTTCTCTGTCAGGGCTACCCATGGCTCAGATGTTTTAGTCAGCTTAACCAGAACCAGGCAGCACCTCCCAGCCCTCAGTCTTGCCTCGTACTGTTGCCTCAGGGCTGATTTCCACTGACTGTCTGGGCTGCCCCTCCTGCCTGTCACTTATGCTTCTTTTCTCTTTCCACACCACACCATGCCACGCCCAACCACCTGTCTCTGTCTGAGAAACGTGACCTGCTTTGTCTTCCAGGCCCCTTGCTACCCGGACCCTTGAGAGCAGCTCCTCCCTTCCCATGAGCTGGTGTGGATTCGTTGGCAGCCCGTGGCTCAGCACCTCGGTGTGACACTGGGTGATCTTAACCTCTCTGAGCCTCTGCCATATCTTCTATGAAGCTGGGGGATGTTCCTGCCTCATAGAAATGGAAACCTCTTGGGGCACCTGGGTGGCTCAGTCAGCTGAGCTTCCAACTTCAGCTCAGGTCATGATCTCATGGTCTGTGGGTTCAAGCCCCGTGTCGGGCTCTGTGCTGACAGCTTAGAGCCTGGAGCCTGCTTCAGATTCTGTGTCTCCCTCTCTCTCTCTGCCCCTCCCCCACTTGCACTGTGTGTGTGTGTGTGTGTGTGTGTGTGTGTGTGTGTGTGTGTGTGTGTGAAATAATGGATAAACATTTAAAAAAAAATTTTTTTTAAAAGAAATAGAAACCTCTGTGTACAAAAGTTATCCTGCTGTATTGTATCATTCTGTCTTCAAGGAGTGGCTCCCTTCATGGCCTAGGGGCTCTTAGAGTGGAGGGATCATGCCTTCCATTCCTCTCTCTCCCACTTCTGACCCAGTGTAAGAATCCACTGGAGGATTCAGTCAATGTTAGTGTCCTACCTGAATGGAGCAGAAACCTCCTTCATTATATACCTGTTGGATGGCAAGCCTTGTACTTAGCATTATCATCGTCACCACCGTTAGTATTTACAGGGCTCTTCTAGGAGCTGGGCATTGTTCTAGGCCCTTCTCTGCTTTAACTTAGTTAATTCTCACAACAGCCCTATGAAGGTAGCTACCCTTACTATCCCCTTAACATAGGTAAGGGAAGTGAGACAAAAGGAGGTAAAGTCATGTGCCCCAGTCATTCACCAGTAGGGTTACCCCCATTTCATAGTAGAGGGAACAGCAGCTTCAGGGGTTTAAGACTTGCCAGTAGGTGGAGAAACTGAGATATTAGCCCAGGTTTTTTTTTGCTTGTTTGTTTTTTAACTCTAAAGACGATTCTTTCTGTTGTCCTGGCTGCCTTCCCCAGAAAGGTTCATTTGGGCTGTCTGAGGGCTGTGCTCATGGTGATCGCACTGATGGAGGTTCATATCATGGCGTGCGAGGGAGTGTCTGTGGCAGATGCACTGGCGTACAATGTCAGGCTCTCTTAGAGGGTCCACGTTCATAGCTTGTAGCTCATTCAGCCTGGCTGGCTCTCTGCTCCAGCTATTAAAGGTTGAAAGGAATAGTTCTGTATTAGAAATGAGCCGTTCCAAACCAGTATGTCCTCTTTCTTGGTTTAAATTTAATTTCTAAATATCAAGAAATGATACCTGCTGGCTTGGTCTGCAGATTGGTTTCTGTCTGTGTATGTCCTTCCTTTTCTCAAGTGAGCTCCTTGTAAACTAAAAAGAAGTGGGCATTAGGGCATGGTGTAGAGGAAGGGGCCCAAGAGCTTAGCACCACCACAGTCCCCTTGAATGATCATGGGCTAGTTAGTCACTGTCCCTGTCTGGTTCTAGCATGGCTGTCTGTGAAATGAAGAGGATGACCCGAATCATTTCGACAGTGGACCGTGCACGTGTCTTATTGGCATCCTTGTTCTCCACTGGCCAGTCGCTCCCTGGGTTTAATGGACTCAGCTGCCGTTACTAGGCTTCTAAAAGGGGGAGAAGGGGAGTCCCTCTCCTGAGTGGCCTCGTCCACACTCGTCACAGCTGCTACTTTGCATGGCTGTGTCATACCCCCTGAGGTGGCGCAGCTCGTGCCCTGCCGCACGGTTTACAGGCCAGCAACTCACAGCTTTTATCCACAGCCCTGACCTGGCCTTTGAGCCCTAAATTTGGATATCTCTCCTCCTGCTTGACATACCCACCTGACGTCTCCAAACTGAAAAAACGCCTTCGGTCTAAATTTGCTCTTCTTCCTGTTTTCCCCCTAGAACTCGGCTGTGGAAACCTCAGTCTACCTGATGTGCACCACTCCTCACTCATCCCTTTTGTCAGTCAGCATCAGGTCCCCTAGTTTTGCCTGCTCGGTAGCTCCTGAATCTGTGTACATGCTTCCAGCCTCAGCATAGCCCTGACCAGCCACCGTCATCGCTTACGTGCATGACTGACTGGGATCGCCCCAATCAGTCCCTTGCCTCTTCTGTGTTTCCTTGACAAAACAGCCAGAGTGATCTTTCTGTCATCAGAATCAGATACTGTCTTCCTTCAGCTGTTAGCAACCTTTCACTGGCGTTTCTTGCTCCCTGGATAAAGATCGGACTTCCAGCACAGCCCCCAGGCCCTCAGGTCCAGCTCTGGCCCATATCTTGAGCTCACCTTAAGTCACTTTCCCACGTGCCCTCTGCACTGCAACCACACAGGTGTCTCAGACTCACCACCCTTCTCCCACCCTCAGGAGCTTTTGCATGTACTGTTCCTTCTGTCTAGAATGTTCTTCCTCTGTCTCATTACATAGTTAACGCCTCTCTCCTTTTAGAGCTCACTTCAAACATCACTTCCTCAGAGAAACTTTCCTAGACCTGCTCCCCCATGTCTAGAGCAAGTTCCTCTTGTTATACGATGTAGTCTCGTTATCCTGATGATTTAACCAAAGTCTGTCTTCCCACTACACTGTAAGATCCATGAGTATGTCTGTTCAACATTGCATCTTCAGGGCCCAGCACGTAACCAATACTAGTTAGGAACAAATGAACAAACGAATGAATGAATGAACAAATGAATGAACAAACAACTGAAGGAATGACTGACTAACTAGGCAGAGAGTGCCGTATCCAAGCAGGTCCATGCTGGGAAGCACGTGTTAGACCAAGTGTTCGTGCAGGAGCTAGTCCTGCCTGTTGGCTTTGGTGGGTCTTCAGCTTGCCCCAGTTTCACAATGTCCCAGAAGAACTGTTAGTAGAGTTCAGAATGAAAGTGCCATCGGTTTTAGTTGACAGTCCCTAACTGCTCAGTGCCTGCTAGCATGACATCCGGAGGCCCCTCTGAAGCAACAGGCATGCAAAGGGTGTGCCAGTTCGTTAAGTAAAAACATGTTTTGGCTAAAAAATCTCAGGTGCTGGATTTCAGTCCACTTCCTCTCCCTGCCTGAGCTAGGATCTGAAGACACAGAAATGAATAGGACACATTGTCGGCCCTTAAAAGAACTCAGAGGTCGCAGAAATTTAATATATTAACACATTGTGCAAAGTCGCATCATTGACATGGAAAGGTGCAAAGGTGATGCTGATGATAAAAATAGTATTTGTTGTCTGCCTGCTCTGTGCCTGGTACTTTATTTTTCATTGTAACCCTGTGAGATGGTTACTATTATAATCCCCATTTTACAGGTAAGGAAATTGAAGTTTGTTGAGATTAAGTAATTTAACCAAGACTGCTAAGATAGTGAGTGGCAGAGCCAAGGTTCAATGGCCAGTCCTGTCTTCGCCACTGTACAAGACTGCCTGTATACAGAGGCAAATCAGGGAAGAGGGTGACGGGCTCAGCCCTGAAGAACTCAGAAAGCACTTCGCAGAGGGTGAAATAGAAACAGCTTGAAGAGTGAGGAGGAATTTCCCAGGAACATGGGGCAAGAAGTAGCACTCTGGGCAAAGGAAATGACATGAGGCCCAGAGGCATGGAATGACATGGCATATTTGATGTGCCCTGGAGAGTCTGGGGGTGGTAGAGCAGAACGGGGGTGGAACGTACAGGTGGGAGTAGGATGGGCAAGCTATCTACAGACAGGGCAGAGCATTGAGTGCCAGGTGCAGAACTGCCAGAGGCCCTGCAAGTCAGCCCGGTGTCCCCGTGGCTCTGCTGGCCTCAGCAACCTCAGGGCTGAAACTCTGAGATCCCTCTGTCTCTCTTACGGCAGGAGAGGTGCTGAGAGGGGACCGGATTGTCAACACCCCTTTCCAGGTGCTAATGAACAGCGAAAAGAAGTGTGAAGTTCTGTGTAGCCAGTCCAACAAGCCAGTGACCCTGACCGTGGAACAGAGCCGGCTTGTGGCCGAGCGGATCACGGAAGACTACTATGTCCACCTGTAAGTTGTCCTCTGCTCCCTGCAAGCCTCGCCTTGGTGGATGGGAGGGCACTGACGGGAGAGGCGGCCCAGAGGGACTGAGCGGGCCTTCGGTTTCCAGCATTGCCGATAACCTGCCTGTGGCCACCCGGCTGGAGCTCTACTCCAACCGCGAAGGCGATGACAAGAAGAAGGAAAAGGATGTGCAGTTTGAGCATGGCTACCGGCTTGGCTTCACGGATGTCAACAAGGTAGGGTGTCTCGGCGGGCTGAAGGGCTGTGGGAGTTTCACCCTTTAAGGCACGAGCTCTTGGGGCCCCAGGGAAGGATATATTTAGCTAGAGGTTTATCACAAAGGTAGGATGGCCAGGGCAGCTTTCTCTTAGTGCCCCTAGGCATGGCCTGTCAGAGTCCGAGTGCTTTGGGCAAGGCTCTGGCAGATGCTACACAGGAAGTGGAAGGCACAGTCCCTAAAAAGTTAGATTCCACATTTATAAGACTAAAACAAAAGAAAAAACGCAGAATTCCGTCAGTATGTAGGAAAGAGAGCTTTGTAGTGGTCTAGAGCATGCTGGCTTCCTGGGTTTTGGATCTCACTTCCACCACCTACTAGTTGTTGAGTGACCTTGAGCCTACCTATTTCCTCACTGTGCCCTCGATTCCTCGTCGGTGAAATGTATGTAATGGCCATACCCGCCCTTTGGGGTTGTTACGCAGTGTAAATCAGATAATTTGTGTGTCTGCTTCATAGCACAGCCTCTGAGAAATATGCTGATAATGGCAATGGTTGTAATAGTGATTCTCCTATCTTTCTAATTTTCTAAACGAACTCCTACCGCGTGGGGGAATAAAAGGCAAAACCATTTCTTTTGAGGCATAATCCCTGTCCTCAAAGGGCTTCTGGTACCAATTAGGAAGAGGACTGACCATGTAGACCCTGCATCTTAAGTCCTAGTTGCTGCTCACTGATGGTGCTGGCGCCATGACGACTGATGCCAGCGGAGTTCAGAAGAGCTTGTTGTGCGTTCAGGTTGTCATGGAGGAGGTGGGCCTTGAAAACTAGGTAGGCTCGAGCTGAGTGGAGTCGGGTGGTGTCCTAGCTGCAGCAGATGTGAGAACACAGCTGCGGAGTGGGGACTGTGCACGGGGCAGGGAGATGTCAGGGGAGACTGCGGGGGAGCTAGGTGTCTGAGAAGATGATAGAAGGCCTTGAATGGTGGGCCTAAGCCCCAGGGACCCCTAGAGGGTTTCTGAGTGGGGAGTGCCGTGAGAGCAGTGTTTCTGGCAGGTTGAAATAGCTCGGCATGCTGGACGAGGGGAGGGACCTGCTACCTGGGGTGATTCTCTGGCTGTTTCTTGACTGCTGGTATTTTGTTCTCTCCATCGCTGTTTTAGATCTACCTGCACAATCACCTCTCGTTCATCCTTTACTACCACCGGGAGGACCTGGAAGAGGACCAGGAGCACACGTACCGCGTCGTCCGCTTCGAGGTGATTCCCCAGAGCATCAGGCTGGAGGGTGAGTGGGGAGGTGTGACCAGAGGGGCAGGGCTGGATGGGCCTGGGCTTCCACACCCAGGGTCTTCTCACACTCGTTTCTGAGACGGCTGATAGGCCACTGTGTTATATGGGCCCGGCCAAGGTAGGGTCACTGCATTCCCATCAGAAAAGGTGACGAGCAAGGGGAGAGCTGCCATCTGTTGTGTCCTGGCCTGGCACCTTCCCAGTTTACCACCTCCCAGCACCCCCTGGAGGTATGTGGTGATCATAGATGAGGAACCAGAGACTCAGAGAGATTGGTGACCTGGCCAAGAACACACAGCCACTGGGACTTGGCTAGGCCTCTCATAAGAACCAGCCGGCTTACCCTCAGTTGGAAGAACAAAGGGGCAGGCAGAGCGGTCGGGCAGCTGGTTTCTGTGCTTCTTTTCCTCTGTGTGAGTGATTGGCGTAGACTAGAATTGGCCCAGGTCACCAGTTGTGCAGGAATCTGAGAGCCCAACCCTAGCCCTATAGGCCTGATAGGACCTGGTCCAGCTTCTCACCTGTCAGCCTTTGCTCACCATGGGACATACTTGGATTTAGCAGGCCTGGCCTTGGTCCAGGTGGTAGTGGGTTTCTGGCTTTTTTTTTTTCTTTGTTTTTCTTTTTAAGCTATGGAACCTCGTTTTTAGTCATACCCAGAAATCTCATGTAAGACATAGATCCTGTGCTTTCAGAGCACTGTGCTGCCCCTCCTTCTGGTGAGTGTCGTGAGCACAGCTTTACGTTTGCCGTGGGATTTTTTGACATCATCTCTCCCCTCAACTGTTTCCTTGAGTTTAGAGACTCTGTCTCCTTTTCTCCCCATTTTGTTTCCAGCACAGTACTGGGCACGTAGTAGGTTCTTACTGTGTGTTAAATTAGTGGACAGATAACAGGATGAACAGATGAGTAAATGAAGAACGAAGCATCTGAGTGATTGCAGTACTGAAGTGTTGGGCCTTTGGAGACAGTGAATGAGAAAACATGATAGCATGAATCGGTGGTATTTTTCCTGTTTGGTGAGGGTGAGTGAATTCGTGAATGTTTGAATTGAGTGAAGGAAGACATTAAATGAGGGTCTCAGACCCCCTCTTGCACACCCAGCACATGCCTCTCTTCATCCCCAACGGCCCTTAGGAAGGTCAGGGCTCTGGGATGCACAGTTTTACAACTGTCTTGCTTCTTCTCAGACCCTGGGTCCCAGCAGCAGTCCTCTGAGGGCCCCCTCCCCCCGCCCCCACAGAACAGCCCATGGGTAGTGTCACTGGCCCCCACAGGAACAGACTGAGTCTCTATCTCTCACAGACATCAAAGCAGACGAGAAGAGTTCTTGCACCCTGCCTGAGGGCACCAGCTCCTCGCCCCAGGAAATTGACCCCACCAAGGAGAATCAGCTGTACTTCACCTACTCTGTACACTGGGAGGTGAGAAGGGGCTGGAGCTCATGACAGGGGAGGCGGGTTCTGGTCTGGGCAGGAATTGTCTAACAAGAGACCTGACTCTTAAGTGCTTCTTTTCCACCCTATCTTCCCCCTCCCCCTGCCACCCTCCAGGAAAGTGACATCAAATGGGCCTCTCGTTGGGACACTTACCTGACCATGAGTGATGTGCAAATCCACTGGTTTTCTATCATTAACTCCGTCGTGGTGGTCTTCTTCCTATCAGGTGAGAGATCTGTGGGATGGAAGGTAGAGAGGACAAGAGGGTGAGGGAGGAAGGTCTGAGGCATCACATTACTTAAGGGGGACTTCTAGGGTGTTCCAGGGGGCCAAGTGTAGGTCAAAACAGACATCAGGGCTCTGTGCTAGGCATCAGGTGTGCAGAGGTGAAGAAGATTCAGTCTCTACCTTGGAGAGCTCCCTAGGGAGAGACAGATACATCTCTTCGTGCACACCTTCCTTGATTCATTCGACAAGATTTTGTTGTTGCCCATGCTGTGCAGGCACTGCCACAGGCCGGGGATGTGGCATTGAGCGGGTCCAGCCCAGTCTCTGCCCCCACAGAGTCTGTTCTGGTGGTAGGAGAGACAAAAAAGCAAAAACATGGTTGAGACCTGAGGGTGATAAGTGCTGTGGAGCAGATACAGGGTGACCAGACGCCCAGCTGTGGAAGGCTGCTTTAGAGAAACCCTCTCTGAATGAGGAGCCACCATTCAGAGACCCGGGGAAGGACTGGTCCAGCAAGGCCACGGCCCTGCAGTAGGACAGGCTTGGTGAGAGGCTGGCGAGCAGGGGGAGGGTAGTGGGCAGAGGTAGAGTAAAACTGGTCATTTCAGTATCATATGGGAAGTAAAGATAATGCCCGCTGCTCTGTATTTCACACTTACTGAGGGCCAGCTGCTGTGTTAATAAGCACTTTACAAACCTCTCATTCCTTCAGATTCCATGAGCTAAGCCTAAAATGTTAAGTTAGCTTGAGGTCATACAACACGTTCTCTTAACCACTATCGTGTGCTGCCCAGAGAGGCAAACGAGCTACTGTGGAGGTACAAGTGAGGGGACCTCCAAACCATTTGGTGTGTTGAAAGGCAAAGATGCCTAGAGTGAGTCTTGCAGTGGGGGTGGGAGTCAGGGCAGAGTGGGGCGTTGCAGGCAAAGGGAGCAAGGAATAGCCCCGGTAGAGGCGTGAGGTGAGAGTAGAGGAGGCTGTGAACGGATGACAAAAGGAGCAGGCAAGCAGGGCAGAGTAAGAGGTGAGTCTGGGAAGAAGTGAGGCTACAGAAGTCAGTAAGACCAAGCCACAGAGCAGCTGGGTGCTGTTCTCCCTGGAATAAAAAGCACTGTGCTTTGGCTGCCCACGCCTGTCCCCTGCCCTCTTTTCTGCCCTTGGGGAGGAAATCCTCCGTGTGCCCTTGTCTGGATAGCTGGGGTAGAGCTCTGCTCAGGAGAGGCAGCTGCATAGCCAGTTCCCACTGGAGGAAGTTCCCAGCCATCACTCAGCAAAACACCAAGCCTAGGAGGGCATGCAGCCCAGGAGACCGTATTGGCAGTACTCACAACTCTTCTCCCCACCCGTTTGTTTCAGGCATCCTGAGCATGATCATCATTCGGACCCTCCGGAAGGACATCGCCAACTATAACAAGGAGGATGACATTGTACGAGGTCTTGGCTGGGGAGGGATGGACTTGGAGAGGGAGGGCAGACTAGCAGTAGGGCTCTGGGCCTATCAGACTCTGTGTGTGGGGGGGGGGGGGGGCTGGGGAGGGATGGGCTTGGAGAGGGAGGGCAGACTAGCAGTAGGGCTCTGGGCCTATCAGACTGTGCGCGCGCGTGCGTGTCTGGGGAGGGATGGACTTGGAGAGGGAGGGCAGACTAGCAGTAGGGCTCTGGGCCTATCAGACTGTGTGTGAGTGTGAGTGTGTGTGTGTGTGTGTGTGTGTGTGTTTCATAGAGTAGTTTGAAAGGGAAAATAAATGTTTAATCCCAAAATGTTTTATCCCCAAAATGATGGGGATAGGCTTTCTGATTTCCAAGCACAAAAGGATTGGGAGAAATCACAGAAAGAAAACTTAATGGATATGACATTAAAAATCTAAAAACTGGGGGCACCTGCCTGGCTCAGTTGGTAGAGCATGCAACTCTTAATCTCAGGGCCGTAAATTCAAACCTCGCATTTGCTGTGGAGCCTACTTAAAACAAAAAATCTAAAAACTGTTCTGCATGTCAGAATACATACACACACAAAACAGAAAAGTGGGAGACAGTAGTTGCAACAAACTTGAAAAAAGATGATACAGTTAAAAGAATTAAAAAGCCCCAGAATTTCTAATGTGAGAAGGAACAAAAAATGTATAGATTATACATGGCTAGTAAACTTGCGAATAACCATTTTTACCTCAGGGATAACCCCCCCCCCCCCCCCAAATACAGAGTCCAACAATAATGAGAAGACAGTGGGGCACTTGGGTGGCTCAGGTGGTTTAAGCATCCAACTTCGGCTTGGGTCATTATCTCACAGTTTGTGAGTTCAAGCCTCTCATTGGGCTCTGTGCTGACAGCTCAGAGCCTGGAGTCTGTTTCAAATTCTTTGTCTCCTGTCTCTCTCTTCCCCTCCCCCTACTTGTGCTCGGTTGCTCTCTTTCAAGAATAAATAAACATTAAAAAAAAAAAAAAGTTTGGACCTTCAAATCAGCTCAAGTGTTTTTTAGTATAATACTTACCATTGGCACGGTTGACCTGAGCTAAACACCTTTGCACACCACCCAAGCAAGTATAAATTGGTAGTTTTCTGAAAAGTAACTAATCAGTCTATATACCATGAGCTATAAAATGATTTGTTTGCTTTGACCCAGTAATTCTTCTGGAATTTTCCTAAGGAAAACAAAAACACAAAGGCTTGGTCTAGAAATATTTATTATAGCTATATTTATAACTCGAATAAACTGGATGTAGCCTGATATTCCATAATAATGGATTGGTTATGTTATGGTACAATTACACAATGAAAAATTGTGCAGACATTAAAATAGTAATGCAAGGAATATTTATTGGAAATGATGAAATGCTCATGATCAAACAACTGAAAATAACAAAGTACGCAGTAAATACAGTATGATTCCAATCCCATTGTTTAAAAATTATATATACACATGCACATATACGTATATAAAGGGCTAAAGGAAATGTATCAAAACAATGGCATTGTTTTATGTCTTTCTGGGTTTTTAAAAACTTTTGACTGTTCACTTATGAGTTTTATATCTTCTGTGTAGTCTTTCTGGATTTTTAAAAAATTTTCTACTTTTTGTCCATTTGAATATCATGCCATATGCCAAAAAAATATTTTTTCACTTTTTTATTACACAAGAACACATAATTTTTTTAAGTGTATTTTGTGAGTGAGTGAGAGACAGCATGCGCATGTGTGAGCTGAGGAGGGAGGGAGGGAGGGAGGGAGGGAGAGAGAATGAGAGAGGGAGAGAATGAGAATCCCAAGCAGGCTCTGTACATTATTAGCGCAGAGCCCGATGTGGGGCTCAACTCAGTGAACTGGGAGATCATGACCTGAGCCGAAATCAAGAGTTGGATACTTAACCAACTGAGCCATTCAGGCGCCCCACACATACTACTTTTATAATCAGGTAAAAAAAGCTGGCGGTGGGGGGGTGGGACACCTGGGTGGCTCAGTCGGTTAAGCATCCGACTTTGGCTCCAGTTATGATCTCACAGTTCATGGGTTCAAGCCCCGCATCAGGCTCTGTGTTGACAGCTCGGAGCCTAAAGCCTGCTTCGGATTCTGTGTCTCCCTCTCTCTCCCTGAAACCCCCACCCCCACCCCCCGCTCACACTCTCTCTCTCAAAAATAAACATTAAAAAAAAGCTAAAAAAAAAGTTGCTTCTAAATCTCACCACCCAAAACTCCTCAGAGTTAACATTTCATTGTGTTGATGTTTAAATTATTTTTTCATGCCCCAGGCATGTGGAATTTGGAGAGGAGGTTTGCCTTTTATGTAGCTGTCAGCCTCATATTTGTGCCCTCCTTTTCCATGTGACAGTTCTCTGGGAAGCGCTATTTCATTTGCTTACACCCCTGTCAGAGTGGAGGCTGGTTGATACCTGAGGGACCCTCAGCCCTAGTCAGGTGGCATGGGTCCTTGGGGATGGTCCCTGCAGGAGCTGCCTCCTCCGAAGCCCAGGAAGCAGCCTCATTCTCTTACCCTTTCCTGCAGGAAGACACCATGGAAGAGTCTGGGTGGAAGCTGGTTCATGGTGATGTCTTCAGGCCCCCCCAGTACCCCATGATCCTCAGCTCCCTCCTGGGCTCAGGCATTCAGCTCTTCTGTATGATCCTCATAGTCATCTGTGAGTGGGCCTGGTGGGGCTGGGTGTGGGGTCCTGTCACCAGAGGAGCACAGGCCTGAGTCTGAGAGAGGAGTGGAGAAGGGGGGCATGTCAGCAACACAGGGCCAGACAGAGTCAGCCATCCCAGTGGGAAGGCTGGGTCCTCTCAGCACCAGGCTCTGGTGGTGTGATGCCCCTCAGAGTTTTCCAGCACTATTGATAGCCTACCACGCCCACTCCATCAGTGAAGCCGCACATCAGTGCTGTGACATCGGCCTCTCTCTACAGTCAGGCCTTAGTGACTAACACAAGTCCGCAATGGCATTGGGAACGAAATCAGGTCTTTTCTCAGAGAACAGCCCAAAAAACCCTAATATATGGTAATTATAGACGGTTCTTAAGTCAGTCTGCCTAAATTTTTTTTTTCCATTTTAACTATTTTTTGATGTATAACACTGTGTAAGTTTAAGGTAGACAACACAACAACTTGATATATGTATAGATTGTGAAATGATCACGACAGTACATTTTGTTAACGTTCATCACCCCACGTAGGTACATAATTTTTTTTCTTTGATGAGAACTTTTAAGATCTAATCTCTCAGCAACTGATCTGCCTAAATTTGTATCTCAGCCTCATGCCTTTAATCTTTGTAACTTTGGATAAGTCACTTAACCTCTGCGAACGTGTTTTCTCATTTGAGAAATGGATAACCAGCCTCTACCTTGGAGGGCTGATAGGGCAGATTCAGTGAGCTGGCGTTCATAATGCTGTCTGTCAGCTCAGTGCCTGGCTGGTTGCAAGTGCTCTGTGGGCTGGAAGCCACAGTTAAGACGTGTCCAGCCAAGGCCCAGTGCCACTGTGCCCCTCTGCATTGCAGCTGAGACCGGTCTTCCCCTGCAGAGAGGAAGGGAGTGTGCTGTCAGGAAGGCCAAGGGAGAAGGGAGCCTCATTTAGCCTCATCTGCCCTGGGCCCTGTGTGCTATCCTGGGATGGGGGCTGGGGCCTGGGACCATGGCCATCAGCCACCCTGACTCTCTCTCTTCCCCCACTCCCTCCACAGTCGTGGCCATGCTCGGGATGCTGTCGCCCTCCAGCCGGGGAGCTCTCATGACCACGGCCTGCTTCCTCTTCATGTTCATGGGGTAGGTGTGTCTGAGCAGGCTCTGGGGCTGGCATAGGCTGCCTGCCCTTCAGCCAGCAAATCCCATTGGTGTGGATCCCTCCCATTTCCCTGCAGGGTGTTTGGTGGATTTTCTGCTGGCCGTCTGTACCGCACTCTAAAAGGCCATCGGTGGAAGAAAGGAGCCTTCTGTGTAAGTGTCCTAACCTCCTGCCAGTGTTGGTGTGGAGCCAAGAAGCTTCTTCCTAGGCTCCTCAGCAGTGTAGGCAGTCTGTGGTGGGGGTTAGGACCAGAGGCAGAGCAGCAGAGTGATAGAGTTGGGGCGGGGGGGTACTCACCTGAGGGTCAGGAACACTGGGCTGTCGCCACAGGCACCTTGAGACCTCCAAGGGCCTTTTGCTGCATCTGTAAGAAGAGAGGATTGAATTGAGGTGATTTTTAGCTTACACTGTCTGATGGCTCAAACAAGAGAAGAAATAGAAAATTCAGAATAACAGGATTTGGGCATCAAGCCTAGGTGTCAAAGTTTAAGGCCAGAAACTGACCACCAGGGCTGCTGAGAGAACATCCTGCGCCATGGAGCAAAGACAAATACCCGCCAGGGGTAAAAGAGGCCTGGCCGTGGTGCTTCCAGCCTATCTTCTGGACTTTGTTGTCTCCATTTCCTCTTTGGGGAGAACAGGTCCTGCCCTTCTCTGTCCTCCTTGTGGTGAGGACAGTTCTTGGCAACAGAAAAGACTGTAGAAACCCAGGAGGATGCCTGGGACTTGACCCTACCTCTCAGGGAGCCCTGAGCCCCCTCTCCCAGACAAGTGAGGCCCTCCAGGACCCAGGAACTCCCTGGTGCCAAACTCAGAGAAGCTTGTGGTCCCAGCTTTCTGAAACCCTTCTCTCTCTCTCTCTGTCTCTCTCTCTCTCTGTCTCTCTCTCTCTCTCTCTCTCTCTCTGTCGAAAGCCCAAGGGGAGCTCTAGCTGCGACACCCCTGGCACAAATTAAGCCCTCCCTGTAGAAGAGCTGTGAAGGGGACTGTTCTAGAAGGATCAAAGAAAGGTCCTAAATTCTTGATGCATTGAGTATTTTTCTCAGGCCACGGTGTGCCAAGAACTTAGGACCTATGGAGGCGTGGAACCCCGCCCCACCTCCCCTGGTGCGGCTCTTCCTCCCACAGCACCCCTGGGACCTCCCTCAGCCAGCCCCACACCAAACCCAGCCTCTCTGCTCCGCACCTGGGCCTTGCGTCTGAGGGCACCATCATTCACCTGGACCCCCAGGCCAGACTGTTGCGTCGCTTCCCAGCCTCCTGCCCACCTCCTCTCGGGCAACAAGTGTTGAGAGTTTTCCTGCCAGACAGTCTGTGAATTCCCTCCCAGCTCCAGCTCTGGCTCTAGAACTCTTGCCCAGGTTTAGGATATCTTTACCTCGCGCCCGGACCCTTGACTATCTTAGGCGCCCCTGGTGTCCCTGCAAGAGATGACCCTTCCCTGGGGCTCTGCCTCTGCCCACAGGTGAGCATGTGCTACGGCCCACAGCGGTGCAGATACTCATCTGCCCTTCTCCAGCCTGTCTTCCCCTGTGCCTGGCCAACCACCCCCTCTCTCCTCCCACCTCATCCATAAGGTCTAGCTCCAGTGTCACCCTCTAGAAGCCTCCTCCTCCATTCTGACCTCTGTGTCCTCCTTGACACCCCAGAGGAGCCTGGGCAGAGCCTCATGCCTACAAATAGTGCCATGGAGCTAGTTCTCCATTTACAGGTCTGTCTGCCTCGCTGGAACCTTCCTGTTCTCACCCCTGGTACCTAGCACAGTGCCCATTCTGTAAATTTCGGCCAGGAGGGCAGATGAATGCCCTGCTGCACAGTGGTATGAAGCAGGAACACGCAACAAGGGAGGAAATGAAGTGGGCCTTGAGAAAGGTTTCAGATGGGCGGAAGCAGCCAGCAGGGTGGTCTGGAGTTCTGGAATCTCCTAGTTCCCAGTCCTGGCTCTGTCCTTTCTCTTTCCCCATCTCCGGTGGCGGATGGTTGCACCTACCCCTCAGAGTTGTTGTGTGGATAGAGAAACTGAATGGAAGGCCCTTGGCACAGCATTAGCACTCAGGAGGCAGATACCCTGAGATGTTGATAACTCTGCTTGCATAACAGCACAAGGGCAGTGACCCGTTGTGGAGGGCGGGGAAGTGGGGCTATGGGCCTAAGATGAAATTGGCATTGGAGGTTGAGTGCCAGATTGCAGGGGGCCTCAGGCAATGTGGTCAGTGGCCCTCCTGGGTGCTTGGGCAGCCACAGCAGTGAAGAAGGCTCCTGTAGGCCCAGGGCTTTGGTTCCGTTTGCCTGGGCCCCAGTCCAAGAGATCTGAGTGGATGGTCTACAACGCAGTGGGTCAGGAGCTGGGACTCAGGTTATACTGCTTGTGTTTGAGCCTCTGATCCACCCTTAGCTGTGTGGAGTCAGGGTGTGTATTTAACATTGCTGGGCCTCAGTGCCCTCTTCTTTAAAAAGGGTAATGTTAATTATCCATCGAGGTAGGCATGTAGTGAGGAGTAGGTGAGAGGATGTGTTGTGAGGCCAGCACCCACCGCCCCTAAGATTCAAAGCTTATCCACCACTCTAGGCTGTTTGGGTGAGGCCCGGACATAGGTGTTTTATAGAAGTTTTATTCATTCATTCCTAGGGAGTTGCATTCATTGCAACTAGGGAGCTGCCATTCCTGTTCAGCAAATGTGTATTGAGCAGCTACTGTGTTCTAAGGATTGGGAGCAGCTCAGTGGGCAGGGGGAGCTCCTGAGGAGCTTCCAGTCTCGGGGATAGGCAGACATTGACCAGGTAACAATATATATTCACAGACTGGGATGAGGGCAGGGGAAGGGCAGTTGAGGGAATGTTTTCTGGAAGGAATGGTCCTTGAGCTGAGTCCTGAGGGACAAGGAGGGTTGAGGGCCTCCATTCTGGGGACCCCACTGGAACGGGTGGCAGCTCCCTAGTTGCAACCCCCAACTTGGTCTCCCTTGCTTCCAGACGGCAACGCTGTACCCTGGTGTGGTTTTTGGCATCTGCTTCGTTTTGAATTGCTTCATCTGGGGAAAGCACTCATCAGGAGCAGTAAGTAAGGGAGGGCCGGCTATGCTCGGTCCCACTCCCACAGGTCACTTCCTGCTGTTCCCTTCCCTTTTCTGAGTCCCCAGCATTCTGTTCCCAGTCCCAGGGGCTGTGGACGAGCTGGGGTTTCCCCAGCCCTGCCCGTCCGGCTGCCCATACTCCAGCCCTGGCCTTCTTGTGGGCTCTTGCAGACAGCTGGCCAGAGCTCACTTCTCTAAAGGGAGATTTCCACAGTCCAGGGGCCAGCTGGGGAATCTCCCGTTGCCTCGGCCAAGGGAACGTTGCCTGCTGTGGGTTTATTAGGTCAGTATCCCAAACAAGGCTCTCCGCCTGTCCCTGTCCCGCAACACCAGCCCCCGCAGGTTGTCCTGCCCTCAGAGCGGGGACCCTGCCAGCCCCGGCCATCGGTAGTAACTTGTGCGGGACTCATGGAGTAGGATTGCAGACTCAGCTGGGGGTGGGTTTTGATCCTGTGGCAGGATTGCAGTGGAGGGGGAGGGCAGGCATTTGCCATCCTGGCCTCAGTGGCGAGAGCCGCCTCCCCTCCACCTGCAGGTGCCCATTGATCAGAGGTCCTTGGGTGAGGCTGGGAGTCCGGGGTGCCGGTGGACTGGCTTCTCTGCAGCGGTTGGGGAAGCCGCCCTCAGGAAAGACAGAGTCATGTTCATCCTCTCACTTCCTCTTTTATACCTGTGTTCCTTCTCTCTTTCAACATTTTCCTCCCAGTTAGTTACCAACTGCTCATTATAAATACTCATTGTAGAAATTTTGGAAAGTACAGAGAAGTTGTAGTATATTTTTGCAGTCTTTTCAGCTATATTTAAAAATAGAATGATACAACTTTAAAATTGCAATGTAACAGCAGGCATTTATATTGTGCTTACATTGGAATAAGTACTGTTCTCAACACTTTGTATATATTAATTCACTTCTTCCAGTTTGCATGACTCTTGTAACAACATAATACTGTGTAGAACAGGATAAAGAAGAAAATGAAAAATCACTTATAATCCCTACATCCCATCTGAGGAAGTACTGTCAACTTTTCAGCATAGGCCTCTGTAGGCACATATACATATAAATACTGGGATGTTTCTATTAAAATGGAGTCCTATACATACAGTTTTATAACCTGCTTTTTTGGCTTCATAGTGTATTACAGTGTTTCATTTTAACAAAATTGGGAACACACGATTTGTACACTTTTGTTTTTTCCCCTTTTGTCTTCGGTTAACATACCATGTAATTCTTCATCCTGGCCTCTTCACCACACCATTATGTTCTTGCTTCCTGCCTCCTCCCTGGATGACGAGCCCCTCTGGGATGCCGGGGCTCCTTCTTTAAGGTCCTCAAGCTGCCCTCCATGTTTCCTCAGGGCTGAATCAGCCCCAGGAGGTTCTGGCCAGGAGCCTTGTGGGGGATGTGTCTGCAGGATCTTCTCCGTTGTGGTGGCCTGCCTTCCGTGGGACCCATTAGGTCCCCCTCCTCCCTGCATAGCCCCTGGCCTGAGCTTCAGGGCCTTGTGGGGCCTCACGGTACTGTGCCCGCAGGTACCCTTCCCCACCATGGTGGCCCTGCTGTGCATGTGGTTCGGGATCTCCCTGCCCCTTGTCTACCTGGGCTACTACTTCGGCTTCCGCAAGCAGCCATATGACAACCCTGTGCGCACCAACCAGATTCCCCGGCAGATCCCTGAACAGCGGTGGTACATGAACCGATTTGTTGGGTGAGTCTCTGGCAGGGGTGAGGCCAGGGAATTCTAGAGTGGGCAAGGCGGACACTGCCCTGAGCCATTTCCTTAGAACGTGGAACAGGGTACCCTCCCCTGGGATGTTGTGCCTGGTATTTTGCAGCTCCAGCAGGCTCTCGTAGACTTCGTGAAAGCTTAACTCGACGCCACATTAAGGAGACCAAGTTGTAACCAGACTTGGTGTTGGCCTAAGAACCCCCAGGATAGGGAAGGGAGGGATGGAAAAGTGCAGATGAGACAGGGGAAGACCATCACTTAGATCTAGGCAAGTTATGCCACCTCTCTGTACCTCACTTTCCCCATCTATAAAATGAGGAGATTGATGCCCAGCTTGCCTCTTTCTCAGGAGGCTGTCATGGTCCAAAAAGTATGCCAGAGAATTAGAACCACCACACCTGTGTGAGCACCAATCTCATGCTACCTGGGAGAGCCTGGATGCCCAGTGGCCCGGCTCTCCTAGCGGTGTTAACCCTCCCCTTCTACCGTAGCATTCTCATGGCTGGGATCCTGCCCTTCGGCGCCATGTTCATCGAGCTCTTCTTCATTTTCAGTGTGAGTACTGCTTCTCCCCAGGGCTAGGTCAGCCCCAGGAGGTTGGTAGGGTGCTCCCCCGCCCCTCCACACACAACCTTCACCCCTACTAGCCTCGTCCCTGTCCCTCCACTTATGTGCTCTGCCTCTTACCACCTGAGAGATTTCAGACAGGCCCATTTATGCTCTCAGGGTGTCCACTCCTGCCCCTCAGATGGCTTGGAAGGATAAATGAGATAGGCCATCGTATATGGGGTCTGGTGTGTGGGAAGTGCTCAGTAAATAGAAGCTGTGTCAGTAATATGGCAGCCAGTCTCCACCATGACTAACATCATGGCATCTGATTTGATTTCCAGGTCCCTATACATCTTTTTACCTGTTATACTCTGAACTCTCAGGAAAGCGGGGGGGAGTGATTCCTAATTCTCAGGATTATTGTGAGGCTAGAATGTGACAATGTCTATAAAAGGCACAGGGCTTGGCACTCAAGCAGAGCTTGTTAAGTAGTAGCTGTTGGGATGATGTGACTCCTGCCCAGGCTTGCCAAGATGGAAGTTGGCAGAAGGGCTCTTTAGAGCCATCTGCACCTGGCTGAGCCAGCTCGGCACTCTGCACCTAGAGTGCCTTGCACCAAATCTATACTGGGCCAGCATCCGCTGCCCTGGAGTGGTCCAGCCCCTCCCTGCTGATATACTGGCCCAGCATCTGCTGCTCTGGAATGGTCCAGCCCCTCCCTGCTGAGACCCCCTTGGCCACCTAGCCCTACCTAGGAAAAGGGTCAGAGGATGGGTTGGCTGCCCCCCAGAGGGGGTACCTTACTCTTTTTGTGTGACCCTGGGCCAATCGCCAGCCTCTCTGAGCCTTGACTTCCTCATCCATGAATGGCCACGCTTTCATAGGCTTATATCTGGAGATGCACATAAAGCATGTAGCACCTTGTCTGGCACACAGTAGGCTGCCCGTAAGTGGTGGTGGCTGCTGTGTAATTTTGATTTGGGTGGGATTCATTATTTTCTACAAGTTGTCAAGTTCAGGCTGGGGCCCACCCATTGCAGGATCAGCCAGGCCACAGCTCCTCCCTGAGAACAGCCTGGCTCCCCCTGTGCTCCAGGGAGGAAGGGCCAGTCAGACCCACATGCGAGGCCTACAGGCCCCAATGGTATCATGATGGTGTCTCCATTCCTGTCCTGATGGCAGGTGGTGTGCCAGTTGGAACTGAGGGGTGGCTTTTCGAGAACAGGCAGTATGTGCCAAGGGAAGGGGTCGCTGGGTGGAGGCAGGCTAGCTGAAGGCCAGCTGTGATGTGTCCACAGGCAATCTGGGAGAATCAGTTCTATTACCTTTTTGGCTTCCTGTTCCTTGTCTTCATCATCCTGGTGGTGTCGTGTTCACAAATCAGCATTGTCATGGTGTACTTCCAGCTCTGTGCAGAGGTGAGGGGAACGGGGCCAAGAGTTGGGGGTGAGGAAAGCTGGGTCTGGACTGGATGGGTCATGAAGCTGTCTGGGTTTCCCATGTGGGCCCCCCTCCTCTGGCTATGAGGTCTTAGGCAAGTACATCACTTCACTTAGCTGAACCCCCATTTATTCAGCTGTAGACTGGATTTAAGAATCCCTACCTCACAGCATAGTCACATGGAGTAGTCACTGCGACTTGACAGAAGGACACTTAGATTTGTCAGTACAGAGTCCACTCCAGTAGTGGTTTCTCCAGTAGCTGAGGCAGATGGGACGACCTTCCCTCCCTCTGCAGACTAGCTCTTGGTGGAGCCCCTTGGGAAGGGCTCTGGGACAAACAGCCTGAGCTGAATCCCTGGCTCCTCCATTAGAAGCCCTGGTTGGGCAGTTGGTTAACCATTCTATGTCTTCTGTTCCTCATCATGTGACAGGATAGCAAGAGGGCCTGACTCAGCTACTACAAGGAGTAGATGAGCTGATTCATGTATAACACTTAGAATGGTGTCTGGCCTGCAGCGAGCATTTGCTCAAGAAATGTTAGTTGTTATTACTGCTCTTTTGCTGTGGTCCTTGTTGATTTTTTTTTTTTAATTGAGGTATAACGTATGCAGAATAAAGTTCACCGATTTTAGTCTACAGTTCAGTGAATTTTTAGAAATGCATATGGTTGTGTAACCATGATCACAGTCAAGATAGAAAACATTCCCATTACCCCAAATATTACTGTTCTTATCTAGGGTCTTTAGCTCCTCAGGCAACCATGAAACTTGGGGAAGAGAGATTGTGCCTAGAGATGATAACTCTGCTCTGTTTCCTCCTCAGGATTACCGCTGGTGGTGGAGGAATTTCCTGGTCTCCGGGGGATCTGCGTTCTACGTCCTTGTCTATGCCATCTTTTATTTTGTTAACAAGGTACTGCCCTGTGTGAGGGAGCCCCCAGCCCTTTCAGGGCAGGTTGGTGGAGACGAGGGTGCTGGGGGAACGCCCAAGTGTCTGAGTCTTTCCCACCAACAGTGGGAAGAACCAAAGTCATTGTGTTCTAGAACATGCTGCCTTTTAGGACAGAGAGCATCTGTGTTCTGTGTGTTTGGGAGACAAAAGCCTTCAGGATAAGTGGCACAATATTGCATGCGAAACCTGTGAGATACCAAAGTTCTGCCAAAGCAGAACTTAAAGGAAATCTCTCACCTTACAGCACTGTTCACAGGAAATTGGAGACACTGATAATGAGGTACTCAGCTCAAACTAAGAAAGAAAGAGCAAGAATATGAAAGAACAAAGAAGGTAGATGAGAGAGTTAATGAGGATAAAAGCAGAACATTCCGAAATAGGCTTTAGCGCCCAAATTTAGGAACTCGGGTTCACCCACTGGTGGCATAGAAGGACACAAGCAGATCCCCACTTGCCACAGTGGTTTTGGTAGGTCTGTGCATGACACATAAGCCAGATGGATGGGCCACTGAGAGGAGTTTGGGCTCACTGTGGTGGACCCCTCCCTTCCAAGGCTACCACCGAAGACGGCCTCACCCGCTGTGCCTCAGGTCTCCAAAATCCAAAAACAAGCAGAGTCCTCTCTGCTTGCAACCAGGGTGTCCTCCCAAACCAGAGTCACAGGTCAGTTGGTGGAGGCTTAGAACACCCTTTGGCCAAATCGTCAGGTTGGAAAGAACTGTGTGGATCATCCTATGGTATTCCTCCCCCGCTTCCGGTTTGCCGACTGTGCCCCTCTTTTCCAGAGATTCCAGCAAGTAACCATGTAGTTCAGGGGTCAGCAAACTATAGTGCGTGCGCCAGTGAGCCTGTTTCTGTAAATAAAGTTTTATTGGAACACAGCCATGCTCGTTCACTTACATATTGTCTATGGCTGCTTTCACACTATAGTGGCAGTGTTGAATAGTTGTGACAGAGGCCACATGGCCTGAGAAACCTAAACTATGTATTATCTGGCTTTTGAAGAAAAAGCTTGCTGACCCCTGCTCTAGCACCTCCAGTGACAGAAGACATTCCCTCCTGGCATTCTCAGTCTCTTTGGTTAGCTCCTGTCATTATCAAAGTCTTCCTTGATTCGCACTGGAATCCATCACCCTGTAACTTCCATCTTCAGGCCATCCTCTTTTTCCTGGAATCATCCAGAAGAAATCTAATTTCCCTCCTCTATAGCCTGTATTCATCAGAACTTTTGAGCGGAAAGTGACCAAAACTCATTTCCACCTGGCTTAAGCAAAAAGAGAATGTATTGACTGGTATAACTTGGGAAGTTTGAGAAGCTGGAGTTCTAGCTTCAGGCATGGTTAGATCCAGCATTTCAGATGGTGCTCCACATCCATTCCTCAGCTCTGTGTGTATTCTTGGCTTTAATCTGCATGCAGGATCTTGCCTCAAAGTGGAAAGATGCCAGTGGCAGCCCTAGAGCTAAAAGAACATCTTTCCTCTACCGTCAAGTTACCAGTCCCAGGGAAGATGCTCATTGGCCTGGGTTACATGCCATCCCTCACTGCTCCTCGGGTCCCATGGGATGGCGTCCTCTGATCGACCTGCTTAGGTTCTGTGTTAAAACTGACAGCCCCAGCAGGGCCACAGAGTAAAGGAGTGGGTACCCCAAAACACTGGGAAGATGGAAGATGGGAGACAGTGTTGGGCAAATGAAACCTAGCTACAGGGCCTCCTAGACTGCCCCCGGGGTCATATCATGATCTCCTTTTCTTCTTCCCTGTGCCCCAGTCTTTCTTCTCTGCTCTAAAAACCTCTACCCCAGCCCCAGATCCTGTCTGTAAAATGATAGCCTTGGCCGGCCTGAATTCTAGGGGCCTTTCCAGCTTTGCCTATTTGCCTTGTACCTTTCCTGGTTTTGCCACTGGGTTTACCTACCACTGTCCTGTCCCCTACCTCCCTCACCCCATCTCCAGACACGAGAAAGTATGAACCTGGGGAGGGTTAAGCCTGAAAACATGGCCTTCACCCCCCAGTTAGAGGATATATTGATTTCTTCCGAGCTCCTGGCATTTTGTGACCATGTGTCTGCCCATGAGCCCCAGCACGGGCCCCACTCAGGCCCTGGTGTGCCGAGTAGGTCTTGATACCAAGGTTCCAGATTAGCTCTGCCCAGCCCAGCAAACACCACCACAAACAGGTCTCTGGCATCCCTGCCAGGCCCCTAAACTCTGCAGGAGAGTCCAGCGTGCTCCAAGATGAATTCCCTGTGAGATGTTAACAAAAGTGACAGAAGCATTCTTAGGAGGAGAGGATTGTAGGCTGGCTTAATGGTGGCTCCTGCTCTTTAATCCTGTCTCCCACCACCTCCTGGCTGCTGCTCCAGCCATCCAGGATTGTTGCCATGCTGTTCTGGGGACTGTGCAGGGTGAAGAAGTGACACAGCTGTGGCCGTTCCTAAGGCATGCTGGCCCTGGCTCCTCTCTCTCTCCCAATGAGCTCTCAGGCCCTTCTCCAGGAAGATTCCTACCCCTACCCCCCCCCCCCCCCCACACACACACAAGAAATGGCCTAGGATAGTGGAATTGGGCCTTGGACACCCCCAGCCGTCCAGCCCAAGGCTTAAATTCTACCTCCTCCTGCTTCCTAGCTGTGGAACCATGGGTGGTGTTAGACCCCTCTGTCCCCCGTCTGTGGCTGGTTAAAAACCTGCCATGGTGGTCATGAGCACTCAAGGCGGTACCCGGGCCCTGCTGCTGATGAAGGCTCGCCATGGCTGTGAGCTCCGCCTGCCCCTCCCTGCCAACTCGGAGCAAGCCCCTTCCCCTACCAGGCCTCCGCTTCATCACAAGATCAGTGAGAAGGGTGGGGGGGGGGGTGGTGTCCAGGTTGGCCATGGCAGGCTGACACTAAGTGTCCACCCCTCTCTTCTCTCTCCACTCGCCCCAGCTGGACATCGTCGAGTTCATCCCCTCTCTCCTGTACTTTGGCTACACGGCCCTCATGGTCCTGTCCTTCTGGCTTCTCACGGGCACCATTGGCTTCTATGCAGCCTACATGTTTGTCCGCAAGATCTACGCTGCTGTGAAGATAGACTGATGGGGGTGGACCATGGCCAGGCCCACTCTGTCCACGGACAGGAAGCCACTCTGCGTGGGGAACTGCAGGCACGCAAATAAAATAACTCCTGCTCGTTTGGAATGTAACTCCTGGCACAGTGTTCCTGGATCCCGGGGCTGCGTGGGGGGCGGGAGGGCCTGTAGATAAATCTTGGACTTTTCTTCATCAATTTATTCCAGTTCTGTGGGGGATGAGGTTTTTGTGGGTTGTTTTTTCTTCAGTGCTACGAAAGTTCCCTCCAGCAGGAACTCTCAGACCTGTTTATTCAGGTTTATTTTTGGTTGGGGGTTTTTTCCTTAGTTTTTTTAACGTAAGGATCCAGGATGGATAAATCACCAAGACACTGGGTTTGGTCACTGTCTCCACCTCAGTTCCTCAGGCTGTTGGCCACCCCACAACTAACTGGAAGAGGAAACGCCTGGCCTTCTGGGGCTTCGGTGAGGTTTCCGAGCCTCTCATGGCCCATCCTCACCTCTGATGCCGCGACAAAGCCCAGCTCTAGCCCGGACGTGCATCATCAGTGCCGACCAGCCTCTACCAGCCCTCTCCCTCACTCTTCTCTCCCCCCAGCCTCCTCCCAGGGCTGCCCAAAGCAGGGCTTCCAGCCAGGCCTCCAGGGTGACCAAGTCTTATTGCTACAAGAAAAACCCCGGGAAGTACTTGGGGCCAAGTGCCCCAGGACAGCAGGACTCACCCCTGCTCAGAGCAGCGGGAGTTTGCTGGACCAGAGAAGAGACTTGCAGTGAACTGTGCGTGCCAAGAAACCCTGGATCCAGGGCCAAGTATTTACAGAGTCAAGCCAAGCATCCACGTGTCTGTCTGGGACAAGGGTCCTCACCCCTCAGGATTGCTCCCCAGTTCTTTCCCCGGGGGGTTGCTGCTCTTTGCGAAGTGTGCTGGTAGCGGGCCCTCTCCACTCTCCCTACCAGCACAGAACAAGGCCGGGAGACCTCAGATGCCCTCCTTTAGGTGGCTGGGGAGAGAGGCATTCTATCCCTGACATCCCCCAGCCTCAGTGCTCATGCTCAGCTCTTTCAGCCAGACCCATCCCCTCCGCCTCCACCTCCATCTCCCGTCTGTCTGATTCTTGCCTCCTTGGGTGACACCTGCTTGTGGGAAGGAAGACGGAAGGTCAGTTCTGTCACTCTTTCCCCGATTCCCAGGAATAGGCAAAGAGCCAAGTTAGAAAGAGGGAGCTAGCTTTGCAAGCCTGGCTCCTCTGTCAGCACCCAACCCCCTGTGCACCCTGTGCATGTCCCAAACCAAACGTTTGTTCTTAAGTTGCAAGAGGCCAAACCCACCCTGGGGTTAGCGTTTAAGTAACAGCCGCTCACCCTTGCATCAGCCCCTTTGGGACTCCCACCACAAGACAAAGCTCAGGATGCTGGCTAAGCTCGGAACACACCCCACCCCCGTGACACCCTGCACCCCGACTCCAGGTTCTCCCAGCAGCCCCTACCAGCTCCACCAGTCAAACCAGTGGACTTCTCAACCTTGCTCACAGTGACTCCGTAGCGCCAAACGGTGTCCACCAAGAATCAGGTTGGAGAAAAGGGAACCCAAGCGGTAGAGAATGATAATGGAGGCTTTTGTTCATTCAAATCTCGGATTTTTTCCCTAAGAGGTTCTCTTTTTTGGGGGTGGGGGGAATTAGGAAATGGACTCCTCATAAAAGGTTCAAACATCATCAATTTTTCTGACTTTTTTAATCATCATCATTATTATTTTTAATTAAAAGATGCCTGTATGCCTTTTTTTGGTCCGATTGTAAATAAATATGCCATTGACCTGTTGTCCTGTCTCTTGAATCTCTTCAAGGGGTTAGGAGCCTGAGGTGAGACATCGTCCCTACGTGGGTTGAGCTGAGTGGTTTCCCTCAAAGTTCAGTCTCATGTCAGGCTTTCGGGAGCTCAGGCCCCTGTTCCCCTGTGTGGTACAAGCCCATAGCGTTTCCCATTGGCTCGGTCCCTCCATCCTGAATCGCAGGCATCTGCCCTGGTCCCACAGGTAGGAAGTGGCAATCAAGTTTGAGCTTGGGTAGCAGTGAGACCTGGTTTTGGATTCCCAGCTCCAATATTTTACTGCCAACTCACTTCACCTCTCTGTCCTCTAAGACTCCTTCAAATAGAAACATAGGTCAAACTGTCTTATGTCCCAAGGGGAATTGACTGGTTCGTAAGTCATCAAGGAAAGGAGTGGTTCGGCTTCAGGTATGGATAGATCCAGGGGTTCAAAGGCTAGCCTTGGGATTCTCCCTTTCTCCATTTGCTTCTCTCAATCCCATTCTGTCCCATTGTCAAAAATCTTTCCTATGAGGGAGGCAGTAAGGGCATGTCACAGATCACACTAGGCTTACGTTAGCCAGTTTGGAAAGCCTAGAGGAAAAAGACCTCCCCTTCCTTGCCTCAGTATATTCAATTTAGATCAATCCCAGAAAAGGTTTCTGATGGGCCTGGATTACTGTTTGCACATACTTAGAGCATCACTCTATCCAGGAAGACAGGGTTCTGTTATAGGGTGCATGCTCCAAGGGTATTGGACACTGTGAGTTTTAGCCCCACCAGAATCCCTTGGAAGGGGTAGAAAGAATAATTAAGCACAGCAAGGGATGCAAAGCAAACAAAAACAACAATTATCTCATACCCTACTCCCTCCACTCGTGCCTTGGTTTCCTCTCCTGCGGTGAGAAGGGCGCTGGGTGCTACTCATGGAATACTTCCAGTGTTCCAGATGCTGTTCCACTTTCCACATATTAGCCATTCATTCTTGAATATGATCCTCTGAGGCATGTTCTGTTATTAGCCCCTTTTTACAGAGGAGGTAACTGAGGTATCCTGTGGTTGAGGTAGCCTGCTGGGGGTCCCCTGGCAGGTGTGTACCAGAGTATTTTTCAGCTGAAAACTCCCAAACATGTTCTTCTGACCACTACCATAGCTGCCTTTTAAAAGAACCATCTATCCATCGGGTCTATCCATCGACCTGAGTTTCCTATGTCGTTTGGAATTCTGCCCAACGGCCTCTAACCATCCACAAGAAAACACCAATCTACTTTCGGTCACTATAGAGGAGTTTGCATTTCCTAGGGCTCTATATAAATACAGTATGCTTTTTATCCCATCTTTCTCATTCAGCAGAAGTCTTTTGAGACATCCGTGGTGTCGTGTGTCAGCAGTTGATTCTTTTTTCTTTCCAAGCATCATTCCTTTGTATGGATATACCAGAATTTATTTGCTTATCTCCTGATGGATGTTTGGGTTGTTCCTAGCTTGGGTCTACTACAAAGAAAGTTGCTGTGAATAAGTGGAGAAGGAAAGTGCCTAGACCATGTGATAGGTGTGTGTCAGTTAAACGTGGAAGCTCTTCCAAGATGATCATTTCGCTTTTCATTCCCATCCCAGTATATGAGAGTTCCAGTTGCTCCGTATCCTAATACCTGCTGTGAGTAATCTTTTTAATTTTAGCCATTCTAACAGGTGCATAACATCACACTGTGATTTTAATTTACATATATCCCTAAGTGACAAATTATGTTGAATCTTCTCATGTGCTTATATGTCACTCGTATATCTTCTTTGGTGAAGTGTCCAAATCTTTTGCCTTTTTTTTTTTTTTCATTGAGTTGCTTGGGTTTTTAAAATTATTATTATTACTAACTTTTGGGAGTTCTTTATATATTCTGCATACAAGTCCTTCACCAGATCTACGCTTTGCAAGGATTTTCTCCCAGTCTTTGGCTTGTGTTTCCATTCTTTTAGCGGTGTCCTTTAGAGAAGAGCAGAAAATTTTAATTGTGAGGAAGTCTGGTTTATCAATTGTTCTTTTCTGGATTTAGTTTTTGGTGTCATATCTAAGACATCTTGGTCTAACACAAGATCACAATGATTTTCCTCCTCTTTTTTCTTTTAGAACTTCCATAGTTTTCGGTTTTGTGTTTAGGTCTATGATCCATTAGGTAATTTTTGTATATGGTGCAAAGTATGGATCCAAGTTCGCTTTTCTTATCATTTGTTGAAAAGGTCATCTTTTCTCTTTTTGTGCCTTTGACAAAAGTCAGTTGCCCATATATTTTTAGATTTATTTGTGGGATTTCCATTCTGTTCTATTGATCTATTTTTATACCAATACCATACTTTTTGTTACTGTAGCTTTATAATTCTTAGGATCAGGTGTTTTTAGTCCTCCAATTTTGTTCTTTTTCAGGGTTTGTAGGCCCTTTGATTTCCATATGAATTTTCAAATTATCTTAACAATTTCTATAAAAACATATGCTGGAATTTCAGTCAGGATTAATATGGATCAATTTGGGAATAATTGGCATCTTAATAATGAGTCTTCTGACCCATGAACAAGATATATCTCTCCCATTTATTTAGGTTTTTAATTTTCTCTCAGCCATATTTTGTACTCTTCAGTGTTTGGGTCTTTCACATCTTTTTGTTGGATTTTTCCTAAGTATTTCATATTTTTGATGGCATTATAAATGGTATTTTTTATTTCTGATTTTTCATTATAGAATTGAATACAAATTGAGTTTTATATGTTGATCTTATAGCCTGACAACCTTGCCAATAAATTCATTTACTAGTTCTAGTAGCCTTTTTTGTAGATTCCATCAGATTTCTACAGATACTCATGTTGTCTGTGAATAAAGACAGTTTTATTTCTTTTTAAAATTTTGAATGTTTTTTTATTTTTGAGAGACAGAGCACAAGCAGGGGAGGGGCAGAGAGAGCGGGAGACACAGAATCCGAAGCAGGCTGCAGCCTCTGAGCTGTCAGCACAGAGCCAGACATGGGGCTCGAACCCACAAACTGTGAGATCATGACCTGAGCCAAAGTTAGACACTTAACCAACTGAGCCACCCAGATGCCCCTCTACTTTTTCTTTTTAATGCTTATTTATTTGTCTTGAGAGAGCACATGTGCAAGTGGGGAAAGGGCAGAGAGAGAGAATCATAAGCAGGCTGCATGCTCAGCACAGAGCCTGATGCAGAGCTCGATCCCACGGCTGTGAGGTCATGACCTAAGCCGTGAGTCAGACACTTAACTGACAGAGCTACCCAGGCACCCCATATTCTACTTTCTTAAGAGAGAAGCTGAGTCATTTATATGAGGCCCTTTTTGTGTATGTATGTCTCTATTATGGGTGTTCAGCGCTCTAAATTTCTTCCTAAGTACTACTTTAGTGACATCCCAGAAATTCTGATATGTTGTGTTTTTATTGTCATTCCGTTCAAGATAACTTTTAAATTTCTGTTTGGCTTCTGTTTTGATTCATTATTGAGACAGAGAAGTGTTATTATTTAGTCTATAAATATTGGGAGATTTTTTTCCAAGGATCTTTCTATTACTGATTTTTATTTTATTTTATTTTATTTTATTTTATTTTATTTTATTTTAATGTTTATTTCTGAAGGAGAGAGAGACAGAGTATGAGTAGGGGAGGGGCAGAGAGAGAGGGAGACACAGAACCCGAAATGGGCTCCAGTCTCTGAGCTGTCAGCACGGAACCTGATGCAGGGCTCGAACCCACGAACTGTGAGATCATGACCTGAGCTGAAGTCGGTCGCTTAACTGACTGAGCCACCCAGGTGCCCCCCGATTTTGAATTCAATGCTGTTATCGGCAGAGACCATAATGGACAAACACTGTGTATGACTTGAATCCTTTTGAATTTATTGAGATTTGTTTTATGGTCCAAAATATGCTCTATCTTGGTCCGTGTACACTTGAAAAGAATGGGTATTCTGCTGTTCTTGGGCAGAGTGTCCTATAAATGTCAGGACAAGTTGGTTGGTAGTGTTGTTCAAGTCTATGGTACCCTTGTTGACTTTCTGCCTGCTTGTTGCATCAGTGATTGAGGGAGGGGTATTGAAATTTTTTACTGTAATTTAGATGTGTATATTTTTCCTTGCAGGTCTGTTTTTGCTGTATGTATTTTGAAACTCTGTTAGGTGCATATTGTCCTCTGGATGAATTTGTTTCTGGTGATAGTCTTTGCTTTGAAATCTACTTTGATATTAGTTGAGCCAATCCCACTTTCTTTTTTTTTTTTTAATTTTTTTTTTAATGTTTATTTTACTTTTGAGAGAGAGACAAAGCACAAGCGGGGTAGGGGCAGAGAGAGAGGGAGACACAGGATCCGAAGCAGGCTCCAGGCTCCGAGCTGTTAGCACAGAGCCCAGCACGGGGCTTGAACTCACGAACTGTGAGATCATGACCTGAGCTGAAGTCGGCGCTTAACCAACTGAGCCACCCGGGCGTCCAGCCAATCCTACGTTCTTCTGACTGTTAGCACAGCACATCTTTTTCTATCCTTTTACTTTATTTTTTTTTAACTTTTATTTTTAATTCCAGTGTAGTTAACACACAGTGCTATATTCATTTCAGGTGTACAATATAGTCATTCAGCAATTCTGTATATTACTCCATGCTCATCAAGATAAGTGTACTTTTTTTTTTTAATTTTTTTTTTAACGTTTTATTTATTTTTGAGACAGAGACAGAGCATGAACAGGGGAGGGGCAGAGAGAGAGGGAGACACAGAATCAGAAGCAGACTCCAGGCTCTGAGCCATCAGCCCAGAGCCCGACGCGGGGCTCAAACTCACGGACCGCGAGATCGTGACCTGAGCTGAAGTCGGACGTTTAACCGACTGAGCCACCCAGGCGCCCCAAGATAAGTGTACTTTTAATCCCCTTCACCTATTTTTACCCATCCCCTCACCACCTCCCCTCTGATAACCATCTGTTTATTCTCTATAGGTAGAAGTCTGGTTTGTCTGTTTTCCTTTGTTTTGGTTTTGGTTCATCTCTCTTTTTTTCCTTTGTTCGTTTGTTTTATTTCTTAAATTCCACATATGAGTGAAATCACATGATATTTGTCTTTCTCTAACTGGCTTATTTCACTTATCTTAATAGTCTGTAGATCCATTCATGTTGTTGCAAATGGCAGGGTTTCATTCTTTTTTATGGCTGAATAATATATAACTGCATCTCCTTTATCCATTCTTCTATCGATGGACACTTAGGTTGCTTCTGTAATTTGGCTATTGTAAATAATCCTGCAGTAAAGATAAGGTGCCTGTGTCCCTTTGAATTGACATTTTGATATTCTTTGGGTAAATACCCAGTAAGTGGGATTACTAGATCGTAGGGTAGTTCTATTTTTAATTTTTTGAAGAAGCTCCATTTTGTCTACCGGCACCAGTTTGCATTCCCACCAACAGTGCATGAGGTTTCCTATTTCTCCACATCCTCACCAACACTTGTTGTTCCTCGTGTTTTTTTATTTTAGCCATTACAACAGGTATGAGGTGATACCTCATTGTGGTTTTGATTTGCATTTCCCTGATGATGAGTGAGGTTGAGCATCTTTTCCTGTGCCTGTTGTCCTATCCTTTTGCTTTTAACCCATTTGCATTTTATATTTAAACTTTTTTATAGGCAGCATATAGTTTGGTCTTGCTTTTTTTTCAACCTTATAATCTTTGCTTTTTAATTGGAGTGTTTAGACTATTTACATTTAAGGTGATTGTTGATTTGGCTAGGTTTAAGTCCATAATCTTGCCAGTTGTTTCCCATTTGTCCTAACTATTGTTTCCTTTTTCCTCTTTTTCTGCCCTCTTTTGGGTAAATCAAGTACAGTAGTTACCCCCCCCCCCCCATTTGTGGCTTTGCTTTCTCCAGTTTCAGTTACCTGCAGTCAACCATGGTCTGGAAGCAGATAATCTTCTTTCTAACATATCATCAGAAGGTCAATGGTAGCCTAACACTACATCACAATGCCTACATTATTCACCTCACTTCATATCGACATGTAGACATTTTATCATTTCACATAGAAAGGTGAGTATGGTACAAAAAGATATTTTGAGAGAGAGAGAGAGAGGCTACAATCACATAACTTTTATTACCATATATTGTTATAATTGTTCTGTTTTATTTTTAGTTGTTATTATTAATCTCTTATTTTGCGTAACTTTAAAAAAATATTTTTTAATGTTTTCATTCACTTTTGAGACAGAGACAGAGCATGAGCAGGGGAGGGGCAGAGAGAGAGGGAGACACAGAATCCGAAGCAGGCTCCAGGCTCTGAGCTGGCAGCACAGAGACCGACGTGGGGCTCGAACTCACAGACCGTGAGATCATGACCTGAGCCGAAGTCATACGCTTAACCAACTGAGCCACCCAGGCGCTCCTACTTTGTGTAACTTTAAATTAAACCTTATCATGGGTATGTATGTGTAGGGAAGAACATAGTATATATAGGGTTTGTACTCTTCATGGTTTCAGGTGTCCATTGGGGGTCTAGGAATGTATCCCCTGCAGATAAGGGGGAACTACTATATTTTTTTAAGTAAGCTTTACACCCAGTGTGGGGCTTGAACTCACAAACCCAAGATCAAGAGTCATATGTTCTACCAGCTGAGCCAGCCAGGCAGCCCAGGACTACTGTATTTTAATCTCCTTCATTGGCTTATTGGATATTCCTTCCTGGTTTGATATTTTAATGATTACTTTAGGGTTTGTATATATATCTTTAACTTATCACAGTCTACCTTCAAGTGATATTATACCACTTTACATAAAGTATAAGAACATTAAAATAGTATGCTTCCATTTCTCCCTCCCCAGCGTTCATATTATGATTATCATTCCTTTTTACTTTATAAATCCCACAATATACTCGTGCTATTTTTATTTAAACAGTTGTCTTTTAAGAATTTAAATAACAATAATAAAAAAATCTTAGCTAAGTACCCAGGTAGTTACCATTTCCAGTAGTCTTTGTGCTGTTGTATAGATCCAGATTTCCATCTGGTATCTTTTTCCATCTGCCTGAAAGACATCCTTCAATGTTTCTTATAGTGAGGATTCGCTAATGATTAATTCTTCTAACTTGTGTATGTCTAAAACATCTCAATTGTACTTTCCTTATTGAAAGATATTTTTGCTGGGTGTAGAATTCTAGGTTGACAAGTTTAACCGCCCCCCCCCGCCCCCCTGCTTCCTAGTACTTTAAAGATGTTACTCTGCTCTCTTTTATTGCTTGTATTACTTCCAACAACAGATCTGATGTCCTCATATTTGTCCCCTCTATATGTAACAAGTCTCTTTTCTCTGACTGCTTTTTCTATATCACTGGTTTTGAACTATTTGATTATGGATATTGATGTAGTCTTCTTCATATTTCTCATGCTTAGAGTACATTGAGCTTCTTAGAACTGTGTGTTTATTGTTTTCAGTAAGTTCAGAAAGTTTTAGACCATTATATCTTCGAATGTTTTTTCTGTCCCCCATCTCTCTCCGTTCCTTCAGCAGTTCTTTTTTTTTTTTTTTAAAGTTTATTTATTTTGAGAGAGACAGAGATAGTGCAAATGGGGGAACGTGGAGACACAGAGAGAGAGAGAGAGAGAGAGAGAGAGAGAGAGAGAGAGAGAGAATCCCAAGCAGGTGCCATGCTGCCAACACAAGGCCCGATGCAGGGCTCAAACTCCCAAATTGTGAGATCATGACCTGAGCCAAAACCAGGAGTTGGACGCCTAACCAACTGAGCCACCTGGGCACCCCTCCTTTAGCAATTCTAATTGTCCAGTATGTTAAGCTATTTGAAGTTGTCCCACCGCTGATGCCCACCCACTGATGTTCTTTTCTTTTCTCTTGTTTTTTAAATTATTTTTTCTGTGTTTCATTTTGAATAGTTTCTGTTGCTATGCCTTTAAATTCACTAATCTGTCATGTCTGCTCTGCCATTAACCCCATCCAGTATGGTCTTCATCTCAGACATTGCCTTTTTAATCTCTAGAAACTTGATTTAAGTGTTTTTTTTATATCTTCCATACGTCTACTTAACTTTTTGTGTAGAATATGCAAAGCATACAATAATTTACCATTCTAGCCATTTTAAAGTGTATAATTCATTAAGTACATTCATAATATTGTGCAACCATCACCACTAGCCATCTCCAGAACTTTTTTTTAACATTCCAAACTGAAACTCTGTACTCATTAAACACTAACTCTTCATTCTCTTCTCACTGTAGCCCCTGGTGACCACTACTCTACATTCTGTCTCTGAATTTGACTACTTTAGTGGAATCATACAATATTTGTCCTGTTGTGTCTGGCTTATTTGACTTAGCATAAATGTCTTCAAGGTTCATCTACATTGTAGCACGTATCGGAATTTCACTCCATTTTAAGGTTTATATTCCATTGTATGTATATACCACATTTTGCTTATCCATTTGTCCACCAGTGGACAGTTGGGTTGTTTCCATTTTTGGCAATTGTGAGTAATGGTGCTATGAACATGGTATACAATGTATACAATGGTATATAAATATCTGTTCAAGTCCCTGCTTTCCAATTCTTTTGGGTATATACCTAGGTGTGGAGTTGCTGGATCATGTGGTAATTCTATGTTAAAGTTTTTGAGGAACCACCATACTCTTTCCCCAATGGCTGTACCATTTTACATTCCCACTCTGAAAGTTCCAATTTCTCCACATCCTCACCAACACTTCTTTTCTTTTCTTTTTTTTTCTTTTTGATAATACCCATCTTTGTGGGTGTGAAGTGATATTTCATATTTTTTATTTGTATTTATCTAATGATGAGCAATATTGCACATTTCTTTATGTGCTTATTGGCCATTCGTATATCTTCCTTGGAGAAATGTCTATTCACATCCTTTGACCATTTTTTAGTCGAGTTGTTTGTGTTGTATTATTAAGTTCTTTATATATTCTGGATATTAATTCCTTCTCAGATATATGCTTTTCAAAATATTTCCCCCCATTCTGTGAGTTCTCTGTCCTTTCTGTTGATAAAGTCCTTTGAGATGCAAAAGTTCAATTTTGATGAGGCCCATTTTATCTATTTGTTTTGTTGCCTGTGCTTTTGGTGTGACATCTGAGAAACCGTTTCCAAATCCAACATCATGAAGCTTTCCCCCTGTTTTGTTCTAAGGGCTTAATAGTTTCAAGTCTTACAGTTGAGTCTTTGATCTGTTTTGAGTTAATTTCTGTATGTGGTATAAGGTAAGGGCCCAACTTTATTCTTTTGCATGTAGATACCCAGTTTTCCAGCACCATTTGATGAAAAGACTGTCCTTTCCCAGTTGAATGGTTGGCATTTTTTTGTCAAAAATCATTTGACTGTATTTGTGAGGGTCTATTTAACTTTTTAAATGCATGAAACACAGCTATAACTTCTAATGTCCTCAATCTACTCATTTTAACATCTGAATCTGTTGTGGGTTGGTTTTGATTGCTTGTTTTCCTCATTATGGATCATGTTGCCTGCCACTTCATCGACCTGATAATCGTTGATTGGATGCCAGACACTGTGAGTTTTACCTTGTTAGGTAGTGGATGTTTTTGTAATCCTGTAAACACTCTTGAGCTTTGTTCTGTGACAGTTAAGTTACTCAGAAACAGTTTATCCTTTTGGGTCTTGCTCATAAGATTTTTTTTAGGCAATTCCAGAGCAGTGCTCATTCTAGGGCTAATTATTGGCCGCTTTTTTTTTTTTTTTTTTTTTAACGTAGACTTCATGCCCAAGAAGGGGCTTGAACTTCATGACCCTGAGATCAAGAGCCACATGCTCTACCGACTGAGCCAGCCAGGAAGCCCTTATTGGCCACTATTAAGGCAAGACCTTTCTCAGTATTCTCCCCAATACTTCATGATACTCTCCCCGGTGCCATAGCTGTGGGAATAGACACTATTCCCCACTCATGTGAGCACTAGGCACTAGGCACTAGTCCCTTTAATTCCTCCTGATGGTCTTTACCTGGCCCTAGTTAGCTTCCTCACATGCTTGTGCTGGTTAGTATTCTGATGAACACTAATTGGTCAGTGTCCAGAGCCTTGAAAACCACTGTTTCATGTATTTTATCTGATTTTCTGGTTGTTTCAGGTGAGAGGATAAATCTGATCCTTGTTATTCCATCTTGGCTAAAAGCAGAAGTCTACTGCTGCTTTTTTTTTTTTTTTTTTTTACCTGTAAGACCACAGGGTCTCGGTGAAGGACTGTATCAGTTCTGGTAAGTGAAAAGGTCACTCACACAGTAGGTTCTCATTTATCCCCTTTTCACCTACCAAAGGTGATTTTAAAGACCCTGACTCTTAGGAAACTTAGTTAGGCAGTGAGTTGGCTAGACTTAAGGAACTCTCAGGTCCAGAAACCTTGCATTTGGACCTGTACTAGCCCAGAAGTCAGCACCCTTGAACCCGGAGGGCCATCATGGGGTGAAAGTGCCACTGGGGGCATCCCACACGAGGGCTGAATTATGACTGTGAGCTCTTAGAGTTAATCCCACTGGACATCGTGGACATCCATTTCACTTTTCTGCTCTGATGCTTGTCCCGAGCAAGCCGTGACATTGTGCTCTCTCTTGCCATAACTCATTCAAGAGTGAACATGTTGTACCCAGCTCTGGACAATTAGATGCAGGATCTGGAAAGTCTGGAAAGATGCAGCATCACAGAAAGTTTCTGTGAAAGGTTTTCTCCATTTTTTAAAAATTTTAAGTGTTTGTTTGTTTTTGAGAGAGAGAAATAGAGCGTGAGCAGGAAGGGGCGGAGAGAGAGGGAGACACAGAATCCAAAGCAGGCTCCAGGCTCTGAGCTGTCAGCATAGAGCCCGATGCGGGGCTTGAACTCGCGAACCGTGAGATCATGACCTGAGCCAAAGTCAGACGCTTAACCGACTGAGCCACCCAGGTGGCCCAAGGTTTTCCCCATTTTAAGGGAGTCATGCGAAGACACAATCGGCCTTCTCTGGAGTTACTGTTTCCTAAAATGAGTCTTGGAGCTAGTGCAACCATCTTGGCACCACGTTGAAGATGAAACCAACAGGAAAGACAGCAGATCAGAGAAGAAGTCCTAAGTCCTTGAAAACATAATTGAGCTGCTAAATCACACAGCCCCCAAAGCCCATCTCACCTCTGGATGTCCACGTAAGGAAAAAAATCAATTAAGGTCAGAGTTTCTGTTAGATGCCACCAGAAGTATTGTTGGTGAGCCAGCCACCTGGCGGGCTGGAGGTATACATGGAGGTGGGACACCTTAAAGGAACTTTGTCCCTCTACTAAGGAACTTCAAGTTCTTTGTTAGATGAGAAACAGGCTGAAAACTGCAGAAAGACATGCCCAAGGCCACACAGTGGGGAATCAAGAGCACACAGGCCTACCAGCCTTCCAGCTGGTGCCTGGTGCCTGGTGCCTACTCGACCACAGCCCTGTGCCCTTGAGATCCTGAGTCAGCATTGATGAGGGGGCTTGTAGGGTGGGGGCCTCAAAGTTCACCAACCCAAGTCAGCGTTCAGTTCTGCTGAGCAAGGGCAAGCAGATACCAGAGACTTCCTTGAATTTTTGTGTTGAAATCACGTCCTTGGAGGAAAAAAATCAAAGTCCCCCAAACCGTAATCAGGGCAGTTACAGGTAACGACTGATTGCAATAGTTTCGGAACAGATTTTTCTGATTGTAAAAACTTGTCCAAAGTTCCTCCCCAGGCCAACAAAGTGGGCGGACTCCTGAGAGCAGCGGCGAACAAAGACCTGAGGTCAGAGGTTCCTGGTGCTCTCCATGCCAGAGCAGGAAGGCCCTCCTCACATTGACCTCCTTCCTCCGCCCTTGGAGCGTGTGTGAGGCAGGCAAGCAGCTCTGTAGGAGGAACCAGGAATGAGCCCAGACACTGCCTAGAAAACAGCTACAGTGGCCGCACAGAGTTCCTATCCCCACAGATATCATCTTCCCCTTGCCCATCTAGAAGACCCTTCTAAACTCTGAGGATGTTAAAGTACTTACTGATCCCACAAAGAGTGTCTGAACCCTGAGCTGTGCCGGGTGAGGAGTATCCAGCAGTGAATAAAACAGGTCCTCACATAGGTAGAGAAAAAGGCAGGTACATAAATGAATAAATGCATATAACGTTAGGTGGTTGTAAGTGCCCTAACAAGAGCCAAACCACAGAAAGGGAGGGACAGCCACGGTGGTTTTGAGAAGGGGTCATCAGGGAAGACTTCCCGAAGAGGTAAAATTGTAACCGATGCGCTGAGAGACCTTAATGAATCGAGAGCCAGCCATGCAAGGAGAAGGTTCCAGGCAGAGGGAGGAGCAAGCAACGTTCTGAGCCTGGTTTGAAGACCAGAGGGAGGTGGTGTTGTTGGAAAGTGATCTGGAGGAGGCGAGGCGGAGGAGATGAAGTTAGACAGGTGACAAGAAGTCAAATCATGAGGCTCTTGAAGGTCATGAGGAACATGTTGGTTTTTCCTCTTGCATGAGGTGGCAGCTTTGGAGGGTTTGGAGCAGAGGAAGGACATGGCCCAACCCTGGTCCTGAGCACCACCCTGGCTGCTGTATCCATGTCAGCCCATGGGACATAGCAGGTGCTCACTAAATGTCAGTGGTTGGATTCACTGCTTTCAGCCTCACCATTGGACTCTTGAGGCCACAGAGGGCACAGATCAGAATAGTCCTCTTGTGCCCCCCAGTGCCCCGTATGGAGGGGTACTCAGACACGTGAATGAGTGAGCAAGCAGGAGTAGGTTCTGGAGACAAGACTCATGCCCCAGATGGGTGGCTGGGACACATGGTAGCCACAGCCCTTTGCTGAGGTCAGTCACAGGGTGAAAGAAGGGTGCCACCGGCCGTGCAGCAGGAAGATCAGGTAAATGCCTGCTTTGGTAAGCACCGTCATCTAGGGCCTAAGAATGTGCAGGATGCAACTGGGCCCAAATTTAGGTTGCAGGAGCCAAAGTTGCACCTGCCAACCACCAGTGCAGGGCAGGCAGACGACATGGGGCACCAATTTCTAGGATCACCACGGTGTTTAGAGGCTCACTCTAATTCCCCTGGGAGCATCACAGACAGGTGTTTGGCACAAAAAAAGAAACCCAGAGAATGTAACCCAGCCAGGCACTGGTATCCAAAATTTGGGTTCTAGGCTGTACTTGGAAGGTGGCAGATTGTTGTGGTCAAAGACGATCATGGAGGGCTTCCTGGAAGAGCTGCAGCCTGAAGTTAAACCGAAGACACTAGAGAGCTGGAGTTGCAGACACTCCCCTCCCCTTGTGTCCAGCTGCCCTGTGAACTCTCTTACCTCCGAACCACATCTAATATTCCTCCTCACTATCCATGGGCTAATTAATGCCTTGGCTTTGAATTCAAAGTTCCTATTTCCAGAAAATGGCCTTAACTTACCCCCCCTCCCCACCCCAGCCTTGTCTCTTCCAAGCAGCCACACCCAGGGTACATGCTATGCCCTGAACACATCACGCATCTTCTACCCCAGTGCCTTTGGTCAGGTCATGCCATTTGCTCTCTCAGGAATTCCCTCTCCAGCCCCACTTTACCTGAACTATTGCCTTTTCCTCATACCCCAGCTCCTGTGTCCCAACTTCAGGGAAGTCTCCACCCTCCGATCTATCACACACACTTGGGGTGAGCTGCATGCCAAGCTCGACTTGGTTGGGTTTAGTCTCTCTGGGGTGATCATTCTGTACCGGTTAGGCTACAGACTAATAGCGTAATTGTTAGTCGTGCCTCTTTCTCCCCCAGATGTGTTCCAACTCAACAACAAATTACATGGTTACCCTGCACTGCCCTCGCCCTTCTCTGCCCAGCTGAAATCCTTCGGGCAGGAACTATGCCTCATTCTTTGCTCTGTCAGGGCCCAGGGTAATACCCTGACACATCTGGATACAGTCATTCACTCACACAAGTGATTTCTGAGGTGTGATGGGGGCAGAGCAGCAGATGGAAAGGCCCCTGTTCTCCTGACCCATCAGAGGTGGAAGGAAGAAGAGAGGAAAACAAGACCATTTCAGGGAGTGACGACGATAGGGAGAAGGCCACGAAGAGGAGAGGAGGAGAGAAGATATAGAAGGAGGTAGATGACTTTAGACAGGCAGGGTGGGGAAGGCCTCTGGAGAAGTGGCATTTGACTGAGGCCTGAAAGAATTGAGGGAGCTAGAGATGAGAATATCTGCAGGTAGAGAATTCCAGAGAGAGAAAGGCAAGTTCAAAAACCCTGAGGCCGGGACGTGTTCAGTGTGTTTAAGGAACAGCAGAGAGGCGGGTGCAGGGTGAGTGAAGAGATCAACGGGAGATGTCAGCAGGGGCCAGACAATGCTGGGCTTTGTCAGCCATGGCAAGGAATCAGGACTTTTTTTTTTTTCTGCCAATGGAGGGTTCTGGATCGGGGAATATCATGATCCAAATCATTTTTTCCCCAGACTGAGAGGTCTTTATTTTTCAATCACACAGATAGAAGACCGAAGTGCCATGACTCCTCTCCTGATTGGATAAAGCCACCCCATGAACATTTCTCTGTTTAGAGGCAGACACGTCAGTTACAGCGATGTCAGTTACAACATGGTCACCAGGTACCGAATCATCAAGACCTTACCGATATCTTTCTGGAGGTTACCCTCAGAACACGGTAACAGTTTCTAGTCGTAAGTCCTACAAAACCCTTATTCATACTACTTCTAAGTACAGGGCTATGTTAACAGGCCACAACAACTTGATAACAACCACAAATAGCCATCTGAATTTCCAAATGGTGTGGTGTAGAAACATTACATGGACATTCTTGTAAATGCTCTCAGCTAAAAGCAACAAGCAGGCCTGGACAGCTCAATTTCTCCACTGAGTGGAAAAGGGGAAGGAGATGCCTAGGGTCTTACTTAAAAGCAGTGAAATGAAAAACACACAGCATTAACTTTATACATGCACAGGTCATACCTGGGCCAAGAGAACCTCTAAAGTTGCAGTGTTCAGTTAGTAATTCTTCTAATTCAAAAAACATCTTGGTGAATCAGAAAAGTTCAGAAGAATCAGGGGGCTCTCCTCCCTACACCCTGTGGGCTCTCAGCCACCCTGCCTTTCCAGCGGGCTCTGGCTTCGATTGCATTCCCCTGCCTAAAGCATCTGCCACTGTGTTTTGTGTCAAGCCCTCCCCTCCTCATACCCAGGTCCTGGAGAGCAGAGGATAAGGCCTTCCAAGGGAAGGGGGACTCCAGGAGGCAGCTAAGCTCTTCTACCTATACAATCCCACCATGGGGGGTTAGACCCAGTGGAAGGAGAAGAAAGGAGACCGGGGCTAGAGTTGGTCTAAAAGAACCCAGCACCAAACAAAACGATGAAACAGCCCCGCCCCTGGGGACCCTTGCTGAAGGGGGTAAAGAGGCTGCAAAGATCCAGCCCAGGGGTCTACAGCACAGCCCTCCCTCTCTGGAGCCAAAGAGGGGCAAATTCAACAAGAAAGACAGTCTCCTTAGTTGTTCTTAAGAAGCTTGCTTCTTCAGTTGTTTGTTTTTGAGCTGTCATTTTAAAGAAAATGAGAAGAAATATGTGAGATCTGAGCAGGTATGGACAGGTCCCATGACTAGAAACAGCCCTGCTGTACTGCAACCTGGCAGCCTAAAGACGGGCAGAGACTGGAGATGGGGGCAGGGGCCCAGGGGATTCTGTGTGGGCCCAGTGACTGGGGAAGGTAGGCTTCTGGGAAAGAACCCCCATCATTGCCCCTGCCTTGAGCACATGCCCGGATATGCCAGTGTGGCAGAGTTCCTAGGGGGCTGGGGGTTTTCTTGTGCATTGGCAGGCGGTTGTTGAGGTCCTTACAGACCTGGGAGCAGGCAGCACCGGTGGGAGCCTGGGTGGAACTCAGAAGGGATGATGGCCAAACACTGGCAGGATATCACAGATCTTGATAAGCGGATAGCAGGCCGTGGGGTAGTACCAATGCAGGGGTAAGAAAAGCAGTGTGATCACAAAGAATGCCTTGCACACTGCTTCACAGCCTTGACCTCATCATGTGGTCCTGCAGTCCTGAGGCCCTGAGGCTATGGAATGTCCAAGACTGGCTGACAGGCAGCACCAAATGCATCCCCTTCTTGGATGATGAGACTCAGCTTGCCACAGCCAATATTCTGGATGCATAAATACGAAGCCCAATGTGTTGTGGCCTTGAAGTAGTGGGCCTCCAAGAGGCCCTGGTCCTCCTAGTGCTGACTTGTGGGTGCCCTTGTCAAAAGTGGGTGGGAAGGGGGCGCCTGGCTGGCTCAGTCAGTAGAGCATGAGACTCTCGATCTCAGAATCACTGAGTTCAAGCCCCACATTGGACATAGAGCTTGCTTTAAAAAAAAAAAAAAAAAAAAGGTGTGGAGTGGGAAGGCCATGATCAGAAGCAGGCTGGGGCCACAAAGATAATGGGAGTACACATCCATAGCACTGGGTGCCTGGGTAGAACTGTGGCATGTGACAGCTATGTGATGCCCAAAGGCCGCATGGAAACAAAAGAGCTTGGCCACGGAGGCCACAATCTTGGAGCAGAGTCCACTGAATGTTCGGAGGGGCCAGGGTGCATGAAAGAGAAAGCAGACAGCAGAGCCATGTCATCGGCTTGAGCACAGGTCCACAAGAGGCAGAAGGCAGTCTTATGTAGGTGCCAGGTCCTAGCGCAGGGCAGACTGGTACCTGCAGGACATAGGAGGGGCCTCTGTGCGCCACCTTGCTAGACCTCTGCTGGCTCCGCGAGGGGAGGTGGGGGGGGGGGTGTCTCTCCCCCAGTAGGTAGTACTGCAGGAGTTTGGGCCACAAGTCCTCTAATAATCTGGACAACCTTGTCAGCCTCTGGGAGGTTGTTCTGTGAGAACCCGCTGAAGAAGCTGCGAACAGTGTCCCAGTCCCTGTGTACCAGAACAGGGGGTTCCTTGGCCCCGGTGCCATCGGATGAGACTTGCGACTGACACCACCGGTCCTGAGGATCTGCACTCATACTCCTTCACGAACACCTTGTTCCAGAAGAAGGGATGGTTCCAAAACTTGAAACTGCAGCGCGTCCTGGCATGCCTGAGCTCCCTCACCTCCAAATTCACCAAGTACCAGGGCACGTCTTCATCACGAGGACTGATCATGTCTGACAGATGCGGGTGGTTCAGAAAGGCAGTGACCCAGAAGCCAGAAATATTCTGGATGATGAAGCGCCTACGTACCAAGTGCAGACGGCGCATGCGTCCAAACCTGCGCTCGAGCCGCAGGTAGGGCCAGTCCGCCTGGGCACTCACAGCCTCCAGCTCCCACTGGATGGCCTCCGGCAGGTCCGCGGCTGGGCGTTCCAGGTTTATGGGCCCCGCTGCACCGCCACTCCCACCTCCGGGTCCTCCTCCCCCACCAGCCCCTCCGCACCTCCGCCCCTTCCAGGAAGATGGCGCCCTGCCCAGGCGTCACTTCCTCGGCCTTCCCGCCGCCTCCCGACCGCGACCCCGCCCCCCAACCTCGGCGCGGCGGGTCTCAGGGGCCTCGGTCCGACTAGGCCCGGTGACAGGCGGGGCGGTCCCGGGGGCGGGGGCGGGGCGCCCGCGTGCAGCGGCTTCGCTGACCCAGCGGCGAGGTCGGGCGACGGGCGCGTGGCGGTTCTAGGCCCCCCGCCGTCTCGTCCGCCATCACCTGAGGTAGCCTCTCGCCTGGAGGGGCTCGGGGTGCGTGGACGACACCGCGGGTCCCGCCGGAGGGGCGGTACGGCGGCTACGGGACCATGGCGGGAGGTGGGAAGGCGCGGTCTCCCCCTCGGGGCGCGCTCCGCTCCTCGCACCCTCCTTCGGGGTGTGATTCTCAGAGGTCCCCCTAGCTGCGAGGGACGAGGGTCTTGCCGGCCTGACTGAGTGGCACGGGGCTGCCTGAAGGGGATGCAACCGCAAGCGCCGGACGGAACTGGCCCCAACATTACTAGGACAATGGCGATAGAGATGGGGTGAATTGCAGGGGTGTACCAAGCAAGGAATAGTTCCGAGTGGGCACCAAGGATCAGGCACAACTCCGGTCACGGACACATAGAACTTTCCATCACAGCGACCACGCCGGGCGATTACTCTTCCCGGCGGTGGACACTGGGGGCCACCGGGCACCCACACTCGACTGTGGTTTGGGGCAGCTGTAGGAGACTCGCAGCTTTGCACAGGGTAAATTATTCAAGCATATGCAGAAAAGACTATGCAGACTCAAACTGGAAGCCGCAGATGATGGTAATTACCTGGCACGTGGAGGTGCTGGAAGTACTTCTATAGAGAAAGGAAGAAACAAACTTGGGAGTACAAGGATCTGGGGCAAGGGAAGGTCTCAAACGCTGGCAACGGGGAGCATATTGGCATCTGTATGTACAAACTGTATCCTCCTGGGCTTGTAGACTGAAAGATGGACATTGTTTCACCTTGCCCAATGCCCCAGAGGCTGCCTCTTGCTCTATACCAGACATTTCACAAAAGTGAACCCGTCTGAAATGCAGGGAATGTGCTTGGATAGGATAAGAGCCTGGATGGACCAGCCTTGCAGCCCTGATCCTGCAAATGCATCTGCACTCCTGTGGTCTTGGCTCCCAAACTTGTGGCTTATGGAGGTCAACACACCTAATTCCCCCTATGCCCGGAAGTCCCTGCTACCTCCTCCAGAAAGCTTTCAGTCTCCTCCCGCCCGATGAATAGGGTGGCGCTGAGCCCCCAGACCCATCCTGGGGTATACACTCCCTAGAGAGCAAGGTGTATTCCCTTGGGGCTCTAGCCAGGGATCTGACCCATTGGGGTGGACATTCAATCTTTGTCAAGTAAATGGAAGGCCAAAGAAATGAAGGGCTAGCCCACTGCCTTTGTACAAAACACCCGTAACACACATTAACAGTTGTTAACGTCCCATGGACTCTTGGGCTGGACTCAGGACTGTGTGGCTGTGGACAGTGGCTCCAGACCACAGAATAGTTACTCAATCTGAGCCCTGGATAGGAGCATCTCAGTACGAGTTGCAGGGCCTATGATGAGGAGGACTACCTTCGTTAGACTGGCAAAGCAGCAAGGTCAGAAGCCACGTCAGCCTTTCAACAGTTTGTCTGAACCCAGTGAGTAGGTACAAGTGTGACAAGGTCAGGTCCTAGCTCTGTCACTTGCCAGCTGTGCACCTCGGGCAATGGATGACATCTTTTCTTGGACAACCAGTATCCGTTCTTCATCCTAACAGAAGCCCCAGTTTCCTTTGAGAAACCACTCCTATCTCAGCCTTGCAATTGCTGGCTGGCTTGGGGGAGAGCACAGAGCCCTTTCAAGGCCAGTGAGACAGGAGATGCCTGGGAGGTGGGGGGCACTTCTGTGAATACAAGGACTCCTCTCTCCTTTCTCTTCCTGGTCAGCACGGAGAATGACGGATATGGAGTCATGGCAGCAATTTACTCCTACACAAAGGGATGAGCCACTTTGTAGGGCCTGAGGATGAAGTCCCGACTACACAAGAGGGTGGAGAGAAATAGGAATGACCAACCATGTTTGAGTTGCTGGATCCATCCTAAAGACTGTGCTAGATCTGGCATTTTTAGTTACATGAAATTTTCATGAGGCCAATGAGAGTTTCCTCTTGCATCCAAGTTTAAGTGATAGCATGATGCCACTTAGCTCAAGATCTTTCATTTCAAAGTATAAAGTCTGTAGGTGCTAATGTGAAGGCTTGCTACTGTCTGCCCTACACTCACCATCCCCTGGGATGCTAAAGATGTCTGTTGTTTCCAGTTCTTCCCCAGGCACTCTCCAACCCTTTCCCAATCAGACAGGTTCACAACTTCCAAACGCATCATTCAGAAGTTTTTAATAAACAACTTCATTATAAAAACTTTTTTTGAAAATGTAATTCTGTAAAACATTGAAAAATCTACTTTAACAAAGATACGCCCTGTGCATTTTCTAATGGCACTTATATTTTACAATTAAAAACCTTGTTTTATATAAAGCCAAAAATACTCCAAGAGGTTATTCACTGTGTTTACAAAGTGCTAGAAGGTTTTTGTCTTGTATTTTTCTCTTTAAATAATCTGGCATTACGAAAGAGTGGCCCCAAAGCCTTGATCACCAGGAGGGAGGGAGGCAAATGAGAAGTGGTGTCTCAGGAGTTCTAGTGCCAAATACTTAGAGGTGGAGAGGGGCAGCTATGGAAGTGAGCTTGCATCTGAAGAAACTGGGCTGGGATACTTCTTCCAGACCCCTCCACAGAAGCACTAAATTATCACGGTGAATCCTTCTCCTGTTAGAACCGGAACACCCCTTCCCTTGCCACAGACCCTCCTCTCCAGTGGTGAAGGTCATAGCCAATTCCTTCCACAGCAGGTTCAGAGCTCCAGGAGAGGCCAGGGTGAGGTCCCAGAGGAATCTGGACTTTTCTGGCCAACACCTGCCTAAGGCAAAGTTTCTTATTACATAAATATCCTTGTTAAAAAGCAAAATATTGATCCTGTACAATATAAACTGTTAAAAAAAATCGTGCTTAAAGACAGCTCCTAGATAAGAGGGAAGGTAGAGGGAATGGGGAAAACAGCTACCAAAAAGAAAGGGGGGGGGCAAGGATTCAGACTACTAGGAGAAGTTTAGGGCAGTGGAAAAATTTCAACTTAGGACAATATCTACGAGCAAAAAAGTAATCACACCTGCTTCCCGGATTTCCATTAAATGCCATTTGTATAAGGTTGGGGGGAAACTCATTGGTGCTCCTTTTCCCACCTCTTCCCTCTTTAAAAGATGTGCACAGATCCTGAGCTGACACAGCTGGGTAGGTCATCCCCTGGCCCCCAGGACTGCACTCAACCTTGACCAGCTGTGTGCAGGATGTGAGGTGCCTGCCCCCTGTTCAAGGCAACTCATCGCTGACAGAGGTTGGAGGTGGTGGGGAAAGGGGTCATTACCCCTTTTTCCTGGTCCCTGTTTGGTCTCTGCCACATGCCATGGCTCCTGTCGTGGGCAGACACCCCTCAGGCTCTCATGGCCTCAGTAAAGGTACTGAAGTGGGTTTGGTACTGAACGTAGGATAAAGCTATTCTTATCCTTTGAACAACCAGGCCAGTAAGGCTTTTTTTTTTTTTTTTTTTTTTTTTTTTAAATTTTGGGAAGGGAAGTTTAAGAAACAGCTGGGTGGCTATGGTCCAAAAAAAGGTGAAGGCAGATGTTCCTCTGTACCAGCAAAGTTCACAGTGATAGGGAAATTCCTTGTGTGGGGTGAGAGTACTGACGGAAGAGTAAAGGAGAAACAGGATGGAAGGAGAGGGGAGAAGGGGCAAGGCCCCACTTACAAGGCTTTAAATAGTTGCTCTGCCTGTTCTAGGAGTTTCCCAGCATCACTAATGGGGGAGAGAATTCAAGGAAGGGACAGAAAAGGACAGGCAGGGAAGAGTGGACTCTTTAAGCCTGAGATTTTATACTCCATGGCCAGAGGCCCACTTGCCTCTATAAATGAGGTGTGCACGGAAGGTGGCAGGGAGCGGATGAAGGGTTGCTGGGTCTAGTGATGAAGACCAGAGACAATAAGGAGAATGGCAGCACTGAGTCCTGCTTGGATCCTCACGTACCATTTCCTATAATACGAGTCCCAATAACATGCACAGCATGCAGGAGGTGGCTGCGTACCAAGGTGGACGCTTTTAAAAATAAACCTTAATTAGTCCCTGGGACTCACTGAAACGAATTTTTAGAAGCAAATCACCTAGTCTGATCCTAACCTTGCCAGACATTTTTATATCTGGTTTGTTTTTTCAAAAGTATCCCAAGCTACCCTGCCTAAATCAAAACATGCTTATTCACTCCACATTGCTTCCAATCGAGGGCCAGGGAGCTACATTTTAAGGCTTGCACCTCAAAGAGTACTGGCCTGGGCTGAAGCAAAAGCCTGGGTCTTGGACCTGCTCAGTTCCTGATGATAAAGCAAAGTGATGTCTAGAAGGAAAGAGGGGGTGTGAGGACTGGGCGGAGGCCGAGGCAGTTCCTTGGTAGTTTGTCCTGAAACCCTAGTGGAAAAGCCAGCATGAGGCACTGCTGAGAAAAGTGCCCAGAAACTACTGGCTGCATGTGTAGAAGTTAACAGTAAAGAGGTAGAAGTGTGTTTCTGAATCAGACTGGAGGCGTCTCATGAGGGTCCCACATTGGTGGTCCCTCAGCTGCCTCCCTTCTGTGAGTGGTGAGAGTAAAGCCCGTGTGGAACTGAGAAATGAAGCAGGGATGGGGTTCGGCTGGGCAAGGGCTGTGCTTTCTGTGGCAGGGAGCCCCACAAGCCAGAAGAGTGAGTCATCTGTTGCGAGAAACCCTGCTAAGTATTGGGGGCAAATTGAGGGGGGGCCACAAGAGGAAGGTGGGATTACTTTGATGGGGAGCAGAGAGGCCTATGCACAGTGGCCCTGAGTCCACTGTAACTGCAAAGTAGAGGAGTGGGGAGACTGTGGATAAGAACAAAGGTTGGTATGGGAGCCAATGACGTACCCACAGGTTAGGACTCAACTATCTGCCCAGCCCTAACTTCCTGAAGACTGTTCTTGCAACAATTCCACAACTTCCTGGAAAAGGGACAAGCAGGAGAGACACATCAGGGGTTCATACCCTCTCCTTTGCTAGCCAACCAGCTTAGAACCCGAGTCCCTCCTTCCAAGACTAAGGATAACAGCTCATGATGTTTGGGGTGGGGGCTGGGGAATGGGGGCGATAGAAGCGGGCATGCCTTTCATTTCTTGCCCTCTCCTGTTCAAGAGGAGGAGGAGGGCTCATGATGTACTTGGAGAAAAACAGAATTGCAGACCTGTGAGAAACCTGCTCCAATCTTCTTGCCTGTCTTGCAGACACTGCCGAGGAAGGCAGGAACAGACAGTCATGGAAGATGGCAGAGACTGAAGCAGTCCAAAGTCAGTTTATTTCCCCACAGGGGAAAAATGTGACCTCAAGTGAAGAGAAGTCAGTGAGACCCGACTCCGCCTTGTAAACAGGGCTCCAGTTAACACCAGGTACCAAATGGTTCCGGCTGGTGCCAACTGGACTGGACTGGTGGGAATGAATTCACGGCGTGTAAACAATGTTCACTGCAATCATTCTAAGGCTAACAGCTTGGCAAGGGAGGTGAAATGGTGTGTCTGAGGCGACTGTGTAAACGGTACCGTTGCTGGACAACACTGACTGGAAATGGAGGTGCTGCTACAGGAGGGACGGGGCTGGTGGGCAGGACAGAGGCTCTCTCTCCTGCCTATTGGTGGGAAGCAGGCGACGGAGCCAAGTGACCCTTTGCAGCAGGGCCTGACCAACTGCCGTGGGGTCTGCAGGTTGGGACCAGAAGGCGGGCTTCTTGGGCTATTTCTCTCGAGGTCATCCAAAGTGAAACCCTTTGTGTCTCCAAGAGGCCTCCCCCTTCTCCAAAGAGGAGGAGGTTCTGACACTTTGGAGAGGGAGAGGGCAAAGTGTGGCTCCCGATTCAGATCAAAAAAAGTAAAAGTAAAAATACCTGAAGTTCTATGGTATGAGATCTTTTCATGGGGTTGGGGCTCAAGGCTCCTCCCAGAACTGATCCTGGAGCTTGAGCCCCCAAACCAAGTGCTCCATACAGATACTGGAATTTTTTTCTTTTTGAACCCAGCTCTGAAAGCTCAGCTGCCTTCATGGGAGATGCAGATGGGGTGGGTACAGAGGCTCCCTGACAGAGCCTAAGACTGGGCTGAGGGCCTCCTTGGGGGCTACTGGAATGCCTGGTGGAAACGAGGCAGGGTGGTGGTGCTCAGGCCAGAGGTGAAGACAGGAGGCAAGGAGTGCAGAGGTCCAAAGTTCAGTGGTCCGCCAGCTCCCGGGGAATCTTGAGGCTGAGCTTGCAAAGTGGTGAGTAAGGGCTGTGCCTCGGCCTGGGAGTAGCCCATGACCAGGCCTCCGGTGGCCCCGGGTGGGTTACACGGGGGTAGGTTGAGTGGAAGAAAGCCCAGTAAGTGGGAGAAGTCCACATTAGCAGCGCAGAGGGCCTCAGAGAGGTTGGCGGGGCTCTTGGTGAGCAGTGCTTCATCTAGGAGGGCCGCAGCTGCCGCCGGCTGAGGTGAGGCGGGCTGGGGTTCAGCGGACGAGAGAGACAGGCTTCCAGGAAGCTCCGCCAGAAAACTATCCACCTCCACTTTGGGCAATTTGTCGGGCAAGTATGAGGTAGATCCAAGCTGGTATTTTGGAGGAAGCTGAGCTGGGGAAGAGATAGGTGAGGATTCCAGGGGGTAGCTCATACCCATGGGCAGCGTGTTGTGCACCAGGGAGTGTGGCATGCCCGTGCTGGGCATGGTAGGGATGTGGGCACCATACATGCCCATGGGCAACATGCCAGGGAAGGCCTTGGCCCCCATCACGTCCCGAGAGGCCATGCATAGCACAGGGCTCAGCTCTTCCTTCACACTGACTGTGGAGCTGCAGCTGAGGAGGCCTAACATGTCCACTGGCTCTGTCTTGATTTTGAGCAACTCCTGCGAGTGGCTCTTCTTGACATGACGTGTCAGGTGGTCCTTGCGGCCAAACCGCTGGGCACAGTACTGGCACAGGAAGTCCTTCCGGCCTGTGTGCACCACCAGGTGCCGCCGCACATCCTTACGAGTATAGAACCGCCGGTCACAGTGGTCACAGGGGTGCTTCTTCTCCTTGGCACCACCTGCTACTCGGCGTGAGTGGGCCTTCAGGTGCTCTAGCAGGGCCTGGGTACTCTCAAAGGTCTGCAGGCACACCTTGCAGCTGAGGTCACCGCTGCTGGCGGCATGCATAGCCAGGTGGCGCCGGTAGCCTAGCTTCGTATTGTAATTCTTACCGCACTCAGAACAGTGAAGGGCCTCTTTGTTGGGGTCATGGGTCTGCAGGTGGTTCCGCAGATGGTCCTTGCGGTGAAACATCTTATCACAGTACATACACTGGTGGGGTTTCTGGGCTGAGTGGGTGGCCATGTGCCTGGGGGTAGGGATGGAGGATAGAGGAGAAAGAAAGGAGATCACAAGGGCTGGCCAGACAACTGAGGTGTCCATTAACAGGGAAGTAGATACAAAAATTATGGTAGAGACACGCAATGGAATACTATGCCAACTATATTCTATAGATATCCTCACCCACCTGCAAAATCACATATGTACTCCTAGTCTTTGCAGCACTGTTTGTAGTAGTAAAGAATCAGCAACAATCTAAACGTCCATCAATAGGGAATCGGTGAAATAAATTATAAGTTCAAAAAATGACTCAAATAAAAAAAAAAAAGGCAGCTTTATATGTACCCACGGGGAACAAACTCCTAGGATACAATGAAGTGGTAAAAAGCAGTGGGACAGGACAGTGCATGCAGAATGGTACTACGCATAAGAAAAGAGGGAAAACAGATGTATGTTTGCTTGTATGTGCTTAAAAATATTTCTGGAGGGATATATAAGAAACACTGGTTCCTTATGGGGAAAAGAGATAGGGAAGCTTATGGGTTTGATGGAGAATTTTCATTTATACCTTTTGACACCTTGTGAATTTTATGTGAATGTATTTCCTTTTCAAAAAATTATATTTGGGGCGCCTGGGTGGCACAGTCGGTTAAGCGTCCGACTTCAGCCAGGTCACGATCTCGCGGTCCGTGAGTTCGAGCCCCGCGTCGGGCTCTGGGCTGATGGCTCGGAGCCTGGAGCCTGTTTCCGATTCTGTGTCTCCCTCTCTCTCTGCCCCTCCCCCGTTCATGCTCTGCCTCTCTCTGTCCCAAAAATAAATAAACGTTGAAAAAAAAAAATTTTAAAAATTTTAAATGACACCATAAAAGAAAATTGAAAAGAAAAAAATCTAAACTTCTCTATCTGGAACAATCCCAAAACATAATGAGGGGTTAAATCAAAACAGGAAGTTCAGTTTGGTGTGTGTAATCTAATCCCTTGTGAAAATAAAAAGGGAAGGGAATACATATTTCAATGTCTTAGCATGGATACACAAGAAACTGACCCCATTGGATACCTCTGGCGAGAATGGTAGCTTCCAGCATAAGGACAATGCATTTTTCACTGAATGCTCATTTGTACCATTTAAAGTGTTTGCCGTGTAAACCAGCAACATTTAAAAGTGTTCCCATGGTATAGTACCTCAGTGTTCCTTGGTTTACCTGCTCCCATCTGGAGGGACAGGAGCTCAGAGTGCAGGAGTTACAATCCAGAGCTCTACGGGACTTTCAGAATCAACTCGTAAGACTTCAAGGACCCACCATCTGCCAGGCCCTGTGTGAGTTGTCATTAACCTTGTTCTCCACAAGAGGCCGAAGCACAGGACAACCCCACCCACGTCAGTAAGTGGCAGAAACTGAATTTGAACACAGTCCTTGAAACCTGGGTTCACTCAGGTGTACCACAGCTGTCTCTAGTATAGCACCCAGTGACCCTTCCTACCTGGAAGGTATCGAACGTAGCCATTACCCTCAGGCTACGTGTGAGTGCTCACACCACCGAGAGCTACTATTAACCTCCTGTGACATATCAGACACGGTAATGTACGAGAGGGAGGTGCTGATGGACCCACAGTCCATTTTCCTCATTTTACAAGTGAGGAAACGAAGGCACTAAGAGGTTTAGTGACTCGCCTAAGCTCACGCAGTGACTAAGGTTGGAGTCAGAGCTCCTGCCTCCCAGACCCTATAGGACCTTTCCTGTAGCCTCTCGCAGACACCCAGATTGTCACTAAGGAAGTCTAAGAGGATGGCCCCAACTGGAGTCCACCTCAGACACAGGAGCACACAGTTATCAAAGCATTCCTGAGGACCACAGAACTGTCATGAGGGCAATCCTGGTCACGCTGCCCTATTACCTGCTTTAGTTCCTTCCTATCAACTGTTTTCCAGACAAGAACTGAGGCTTTCTTTGGTCATCTTGTTCATGCATTTACTTGTCTGCGGTCTGTCCCCACTATTAAGATAGACTCAAGGAGCACCCCCATCTGGCTCACTACTCTGTCCAGGGCACTTAACACCATGTGTGGTATGCAGCAGGAGCTCAATAAATTATAGTGGGCTAGATGAGTGGATGAAGCAGTGTGCATCAGGCAGTCTATCTCATTTGTAAAGGGCATATTCCTGTTCCTCTGATGGAAAGGCAAGGATAAAGTCAAAATCACTTTGGGGCAGGCGCCCCTCCCTTCCAAGCTGCTCTGCCATATCTACTTTATACTAGCACTTTCACATTCTATTTCACTTTATGTAGGGCTCTTGGGCTTAAAGTTTCAGGAAAGCTGCTGACCGAGAGGACACCAGAGATTCCACAGAGACGGAAGTAATCATGTGAGTAGCAGGCTGGTTCAGAAGAGGCACTGCAGGACCAAAGATGCTATGGGACTTTGGGTAAGTTACTACCCCACTCTGAGCCTCCACTTTAAAATTTACAGATGGGACCAGAGGGTCTCCTTTTCCTTCTCAAGTTAAGACTGATTTCTAATTTCTGGCTAACATTATCTGGCATTACCTGGCAAAGGTGGGGAGAGTAGTATTGAAAACATCGTTTAATCTAGTTTGTTCATGACGGTCTGACATTTCCCCATCAGAGTCTAGTGTCTGAATACAAATACCACCGGTAGCTTTTAGTGAGGGATTTCAAATTGTTGGTGTTCAGGGTACACTTATGGGCCAATAAACGTCTACTCTTCTGTCACAGATAAAGCCTCCCACTCAGTGGAGTCTTTCTGGCTTTGTCCTCTGGGAACCTCAGGGCAGGAAGAGGTATGGGAGCATCACCTACCTATACAGCTTGTACTTGGAGGCAAAAGCCTTGCCACAGTGCAGCTGAGGGCAGCTATATGGTCTCTGCTCTGGATGGGGGAGGCTGTGAGGCCTCAGCTTCTCCCCATTTGAGAAGGGCGTCCCCGAGATTTCGCATTGGCACTTCACTTGACTCTCCGCCTCCCGGCCCCGAGGCCTGGGAACTAGTTTCCAGCCCACTTCCTCCTCCTGCTTTGCATCTTGAATCCAGGGGGGGACGCTGGTGAAAAATGTGGTCATGGCAAGACTAATGGCGAAGGGCCATGTTATTCAGAAAGCCTCCCCATCAGCTCCACACGGGCTCTCTGCTCTGTCACAGCCTCCAACGCAGCAGCCTTCAGAAAACAATCTCTTCACCTGAAACATCAGAACACCTGGTGTTAGGGAGCCCAATACCATGAAAACATGGGCTCTGGAGGCAGACAGATCCCGTTCCGATCCCAGCCCTTCCACTTCAAAGCCACGTGACTTTCAGCCAATTACTTCCCTGAGCTATCTCATTTACAAAATGAGTTTAATAATCTCCTAAATCATAAGGATATTTCGAGGATTAAATGAGATAATGAATACACAGTATTCAGCAGAAGGCTGGGCACCTAATAAGTGCTTAATGGTAACTATTATTACTAGTTCTACCTAGGCTAATAAGAGACGAGATAATCTAAGGAAGTAAAAGCCCTAAACTCCAAATATTCTCTTCCGACTTCACTTTGATATCCTTTCCACTAAATTTAGAGATGGCAGCTCCTCCTCCTTCTCCTCCTCCCCCACTACTTTCCACAATTCTCCTCCTCATGAAGGTGCTAAAGAGCAATAAAATGCCCAAAAGGCAACAGAGAAGGAAGGAGAAGCTTTTGCTTAGGAAATTTACACCCTGGAAAGACAGCCCCTGAGCCAGATGTGTTTCTCAGTAGCACATCAATAAGAGGTTCTGCCTGAGGAGGCAACAGCAGACTCAGCATTTCTCCTAAACCAGTCCTGGTCCCATCCCACCCTCCACCACCTCTCTGGGTCTCCCAGGCCATGCTTCTTTAGCAAAGCCGTCCAACACGCCACGTGCCGAGCAGCCCCTCCTGCAGACCTTTGTAGCACATACATTTCTCCATTATGAGCAGGAAGCATACTAGCATTAGAACTCCTCCACCAAATTGATTCTTTGAAGGCTCAGATCACAGTTCTTTCATTTCCATACACTTAGCATCTAGAAAAGGACTCTCAACTTTCTTACCGTTCGATGAGTAAATTAGTCACTGAATGCAAGTTGATGCAAGGCTCACTTATGCTCACAAAGTTCTGGTTTAAACTGGTGTCACAGCTCTTCCAAAGTGGGGAGCCAATACCTTGAAGTCTGATCCTCTCTCTTGTTGAGGCAGGGGGAGGGGAGGGGTGTGGGAAAGGGGAAAACTGGAGCAAAGATGACAGAACTTTTCTCCTGACATTAATTCAGAGAGGATGGAGATTACTGTACTGACTCTCCAAAGGGGGACAACAGACCCACATTCACACTAATAAGATTACCAACTGCAAAGTAACTTGCTACAACAGGGGGATTCCTTTTGAAGAAGTCATGCCAAAATTTGGTCATGAGGCTTTCCCATGTGAAGGGAGCAAAGGACAGTGGGGACTGTCCACGAGAATCTGGGGAGGGCTCCAACCGCACAAACAGCTGTGGGCCACAGAATGCTTGCTCAGCTCATTAGCACCTGCTGCTTACAGTGACCATTCATCTAACAGACTGGCGGTGAACGAGATGATGGGATCAGCGGGTTCATGCCCCAGAGAGCTTTGCTCATCATTAACGTGAGCTACGTCCTGTTCAGGAACCATTCCTCTTGTTGAAGAAACACTGCAGTGTAATATGATAAACATTTCCCCATCACGAGTGGAGATCTGCCTAGAAAGATCTGCACAAAGGTGGCTGCATTTTGCATGAGTCACATGCCGGGGAGGGGTAGGCAGTGCTAAAAAGTAGTCCCACTTGAGCCTTCGAGTCATCGTGGCATATCTGCCTGCTTCACTATAAATCTCCAAGGCCTCTGACGTCTGCCTTTCATGGGGTAAGTCCCTCCTTCTCAAGGGTGGAATCACCCGTTTATAAAACCAGCGATTACTACGCTACCTTGGAATCGGGCAGAGAGCAAGCGTGAATTCGAACATCTACTTTGGAGGGAATTTACCCCACCCTCAAAGTCAAGTTCTGCTCCCCGCTGCTATCTAAAACCATGCATCTCAGCCTCTGAAAAGCTGGGAACGGCAGCCAGAGGGAAGCAGGTCGCATCACTTTGGCCGACACGAGAGGGGAGCCTAGCCCTGGAAATTCCACACAAACTCAGAAAGAGAACAGTACGTCCCCCACCTCCCACACATACACCTCTTCTGTTCTCCTGAACAAGCACAAACAAGACAGAGCAGTTTAGTATGCCGCTTCTGAAAGAGTGAGTAATGGGCTTCTAGGAAAGAGGCTGGTGGTGGCTAAGGAGAGCTCAAGAGGTTGTAATGACAGAACCAAAGGAGGGAGGCAGCCATGTGCTTGCCTTGATCTGCGTTTAATGGGGCTATGGCCTTAAAAAGAAAACAGCCAACACCCTGATCCTATTCCCCCTATCCTTTCAAAAAGGCACAGGGGAAGCCCTCACCCATAGTCACCGACAGGCTGCTGCCGGTGTTACCTTAGGAACCCTTTTGGGAATCTAGTCTCTCTCCCTCTGTCCTTTGTCTGCAAAGTCCTCTCCTCTAGGAAAATTCCTGGGCCTCTCTCCTTCAGACTTCCTGGGCAAAACTGAAAGAATCCTGCTTCTCTTTCAAAGCCGCTCTTCTGGTCTCACACTCTAACCTTAACAACTGTAGAGAAGCTGACAGAACCTGTTCCCATAAAACAAACACAATCAATCCCTCCCAGTTACTGGTATAACTCGGTGTATTTTCATCCAAAGATCGCTTCTGGCGCCTGATCTGAAGAGGGAGGTAGTGCGGAAAGAACCTTGGACTTGCTATCCGAAGAGCTGCCACTTACTGGCCTGTGAAAGCAGGCGCAGGTTACTTTGTTTCTCTGAATCTCAGATTCCTCAGTTTCTAAGATAAAGACGTCTTCTCCTTACCTAGAATGGTCTCACAGAGGACGAAGCGTCTGACACAAAGTGTGCGCACACATGCAGTGCCGTCTACACTGTGTCTGCCTCTTTTCCGCACAGGGCCCGAGCAGTACTTTTTTTTCCCCCTTTAATGTTACTTCTCAGGCCTCTGAGTGAGTTTCCTTCCCTTCACATCGCCCCAGAACGCAGCCTTCCCCTTTTCCCTCGCCAACAGCCGCCAGCACATCCCCTCGAGCCAGTCGCCCTTGCGCTCCCTTCCTCCAGCACCGTATCCCGGGCCGGAGCTCTCTCTCTGAGTCCCTTCTGTTACTAAGGCTCTGCGCCCCAAACACAAGTGCTTTCTAAAAACTCCCGAAGGCCCTCTTTGGCAGCCAAAAGGAGACAAACTGCTCTCCAGTCTGTCTGTCCTGCTGTGTGCCATGATGCCTGCTGCCCTCTGACGAAACTATAGTTTTTATGGTGTTACATCATCTCTATAGAAACTGCGTTCTTTCTCCATTATTAGCCTGTTTCCTCATCTGTAAAGCTAAAAATACTTACCTCACAGGCTTGTTGTGAGGATTATTTTAGTCAGGTATGCAAAGGGCTCAACATAGGGCTTGGCTTGCTGTAAGTCCCCAACAAAAGGCAGCTATTATCTTTGCCTTTGTACTGAGTTGCACGTTCCCACCTTCTGCTGCCACACTAAATTGTCCCAACCCTCCCCAAACCGTGGAGAAGCAGCCCCCCTGCAGCAAGGAAAGCGTTAATCTCTAAGTGTTCTTAACTAGAGAGACCCACAGAGGATTAACAGCTCCACTCCAGTGACTACCCTAAAATAGCTTTTATCCCTCCTGCCCAAGAGCTACTTGGGGATCTGAAGAACTCAATTCAACACCTGCCCAGGAGGAAACGTACCCGGGAACACACCCTGGAACGTTCTTTAGGGTGGACAGACTCTTCCCTTAAGCAGAGCCCAAAATAGCAACTGGGAAATTATAAATAGACCAAGAAAAAAAAACCCAGGTCTTGACCCCAGCACCAGAAACAAATCCAAAAGACACACCGACTGGCTGGAAAACAGTGAGAAAGGGGAAATGAGCATAGCTGCCCCCCCTCACTCACTCTCTCACACACACTCCAGAGTGGTGGGAGAATTAAATTACAGGGAGGCTGGAGAGTCTCAATGACTTGCATCATTCCAAGAGACATCAAACAGGATTAGCAGGGGTTGGATTTACTCTCGGGCTGCTAGTTCTTCTGTCACTGTAGATGGGCCCTCTTCGGAGTCCCTTTGATTCACTATTTCCTCTGAATCCCGCTGCCTCCCACTCCTGCGGAGGCCTTGAGCAAATGGCTGCAGCTCACTACAGCCCCATTTTCATTAAGAGGAAACCTGGTTGGACACCCCCTAGTATTCCCAACCTCCCCCCCACACACACAATCTAGTGGCCTCACCTTGGGGGGCAGGGTTAGAAATCCAAGGCCAGACTCTATCACAGTCCCAAGCTAACAAGATGGAAAAACACACAAGCCAGGAGATGGGCTACTCGTGCAGGTGAAAGCACCAGCAACTCCCCCCCCCCCACCTCCCCAGTTGTCCCCTCATCTTCCACCTTACAGGTCCCTTTCTCCCACCAAGCTGGGGCCATAGCAGGGGACTGGATTTGCAGGGAGTAACCAGGCTCCTCCGGCAGCTTCTATACCACTCCACTGTGTGGTGGGAAAGGTTAAACTCCCCGGGAGCTGGGAGAGATGGGAGTGGACGCCTGCCGGAGAAGGCAGAAGGCACAGAAATTCAGGGAGAAGTCTGGAGGAGGTCTCAGGGATGGGAAGGAAGGGCAAGTGTGATAAAGAATCATTAGCAACTTAACTGGGTCTCTAAGGGACCTCCCCCCCGGCCAACAGAAAGAAAGAAAGAAAGAAAGAAAGAAAGAAAGAAAGAAAGAGAGAGAGAGAGAGAAAGAAAGAAAGAAAGAAAGAAAGAAAGAAAGAAAGAAAGAAAGAAAGAAAGATGGGTTATAAAGGCTGGAGGATTCCAGGGATTGAAGATAGAAGTGAATTATCTGAATTTCAATGGTCTCAAAACGGGTAACCAAATAGATGATAAGGTTTGGAAGTGTAGTCACTGAGGAAGGAAATATAGGTAGGGCTTATCTGGGTTCTCCAGAACCAGGTATTTGAGGTAAGTCTCAAAATGGGCTATGCGGTTCTGGAAAACGAAACAGAGAGTAAAAAGCGACTATTTGGAGCAGGAAAGGGGGTTATGTGGGTCTGAGTAGGCGTGTCTGAGGGGAGGGAGCAGGTGCAGCTTATCTGCGTCCCCCAGACCCGGGTCCCTGGTAAGGTCAGCAGCGCGTTATCTGGGTCTCCAGGGAGCCTGGGGGTCAAGAGTAGGGGACCCTCAGGGCTGCGTCTCCAGGTCTCGGTAGGGAGGGAGCCAGTGGGGTTTCTTCCGGTCCCCCAACCCAGGTATCGGTTCCAGGGAGAGATTTCGTCACCCTGGGGCCTATCTGGGCCCGAACTGGCGTGGAGGGGGCCCCCGGTCGGGGGTGTAGGCGACCGCGCCGTGGGGCCCGAGAGGAGAGGCGCCGCCGCTCCGGGTGTCGGGCGCGCGGGCGCAGCGAGACGGCCTCCCGCCCCGCTCCCCGCCGTCCCCCGGGGCCCTCGCCGGCACTCACCGCGCTCGGGGCCCCGCGCCGCGGGCCGGGCCGCGCTCGGGCTCCGCCAGGCCCGCTCAGGCCCCGGTAGTGGCGGCGGTCGGGCCATTGTGCGGTGCATTGTGGGAGCCGCGCGAGCGGGCGCTCGGGCCGTGGAGGGGGCGGTGCCGCGGGCTCTCTATGGTCCCGCCCGCCCGCCGGCTAGAGAGGCCGGGGCGGCGCGCGGGCGGCGCGCGATGACCGCCGGGAGCGGGGCGGACGCTCGCGCCCCTCCTTCTCTCCCCGCCTGTGGGCTACCCCGCGCTCGGGCTCCGGAGCCGTCATGGGCGCCGCCGCGTGGGCACCGTCGCCCCTGCTGCTGCGTGTGTCTCTCCTGATTCTGATTTTGCCGCTCCCGGGGCTGCCCGCGGGCTCCTGGGACCCGGCCGGTTACCTGCTCTACTGCCCATGCATGGGTAAGGCCTCCCGAGCCCTCTGCTCAAATAGGGAAACTGAGGCCCAGAGAGGAGAAGGCCCTCTTCTGAGGCACTCAGAGATACCTTGACGTGTCCAGGACAGAAACCCAGCGCAGGGCATGGCCTGCTCCTCGCCTCCCTGCCCCAGTTGCAGTGGCCCTGAGGGACCTCTGTGTCCAGCCTTCCAATGTGGCAGATGAGGAAACTGAAGCCGGAAGAGGTGATGTGTCTTGTGCAAGGTCTAAGCCATCCCAGAGTTCAGTAAATGGAGTTTGCTGGGGCAGGACTTGATATGACTGACTCAACGTTGGCTCTGGACGATTTTTTCACCAACCAATAGTATTTATAGGACCCTTACTCTGTGTCCAGCCCTGTTTTCTGCTCTGCGGATACAGCAGTGATAAGCTAGAAAACGCCGTGCCCTTGTAGAACCTTCATTTTAGCGGGGGAAAGACAGACAATAAAAGATACACAGAAAAAATAAGTAACTATGTGGAGTATCATAGAAGAGGATGAACACCGTGGGAAAATAAAATAGAGAAGAGCAAGGGGGAATCTAAAAGCTGGCTGAGGGGTGCAATTTAAATGGGGCGGTGGATCGTCATCGTAGAAGTCATTTCTTTTTCAGACCCTGCAGATCTTGATGATTTGGCTCTCTGCGCATCATTACCACCACTCCCTTCTCCCCAGGTCCTCCAGCTGCAGCCACTCTTTATTCCCTCTCTGTTTTTACACACATAATCAGGTCCTGAAGCCTGTGCTATTCCCTCTGCCTGGAACACCTTCCCCTTCACTTCTGCCAGATCAACTCCTTCCCATTCTTAGGTCGCATCTTAAATGTCACCAGAAAGGGCTTCGCTGACCTCGATGCAAATAATCTCCACTTTATTGTCTATCAATCACCAAACTTTTCCTGTCTTGAAATCATCAGAATGTGTCACTGTATACTTGTTTACATGTTTAATGTCTCTGTAGCTGGACTGTGATTGCCTCGAAGGCAGAGACCTTATCCTTCTTGCTCAATCCCGTATTCCAGTACCAAGCAGAGAGCCTGGCACGTTGTGGCGTCTCTCTATTTGTGGAATGAATGAATGGATGTCATGCTAGGGACAAGGAGAAGAATCAGATAGGGTCCTCACCCCAGGCCCCCGAGGTATTTACAGGCTGAAGACACAGCCAGTACAAAGGCCAGGAAGTGAGAAAGGACATTTGAGGAAAAGTGAAGAACCGGAAATAACTCCAGTCTGAGGTGGGAGGCAGAGGAGGGGATTCAGGATAGCAGAGGATTGGTGAAAGGATCCCAGTGAATGAGGCACTGGAGTTGCCCCTTTCACGCACAAGTGAGTGGAGATAGAGGTGGAAAGGCAATCCTGGATGAGAGAACCCCAGAAGCAAAGGCATGGGGTGAGGATGGAAAGTGTAGAGCATGTTTGGGAACACCAAGGCACCTGGAAGGTCTGAGGCAGAGGGGTAGGACCTAAGGGCCTTGATTGTCAGACCCAGGAGTCCACACCTGGATCCTATGCTGCCAGCTCCCCTGGCTCTCCTTGGTGTCCCGGTCCTCCTCACCCCTGGCTCTGCGTCCTTTCTGGACCCTGCATGCCCCATGCCCTCCATGCCCCAGGCCTCACCTCAACCATCATATACCATCCAGGGCGCTTCGGGAACCAGGCCGATCACTTCTTGGGCTCCCTGGCTTTTGCAAAGCTGTTGAACCGCACCTTGGCTGTACCCCCTTGGATTGAGTACCAGCATCACAAGCCTCCCTTCACCAATGTGAGTACCTCCCACTGACCTTAGCCCTTGTCCATCTTACCCCAATCCTGCTTACCTCCTCCTGACCCCAAGTCCTTCTCTGGGCTTTACCTCCCACTCCTCTGAGCCTGCCCTGCTCCCCACCCAGAACTGTCTTCCCTGGCTACCTGGCTAACACTTATCCAGTGCCTTCGGTCTGCCAGGCACTGTCCTGAGCACTGCAGGAGGACTAGCTCTTTTCTCCTTCGTTACATGCCTATGAGGAAACAGGTTCCCAGAGGTTAGGTAACTTGCCCAAAGTCACACGGCTTATAAGTAGTGTAGAGCTGGAACTCAAGCTCATGTCCGTCTGACTCCAGAGCCTGTGATAGGAACTTAAAGCTCCATATCCACCCCTGATTGGTCCCACCCTCTGGGCATCCCATTGGTCAAAGGGTGATGGATGCTAGTGTCAGTCTGAAGGAGAAACTGAGGCACAGGTTAGTTAATAATGTGTCCAAGGCCATAAACCCAGGCGGTCTGGCTCCAGAGCTGCCTCACCCCATCATAGTGATACTCAACACCCTCTAATTCCTTGCTTTTTATTTGTGTCTTCCACTGATCCTATGTCTGTCTTTGTTCACACTGTGTCCCCCAGAGTCTGGCAGTAGGAATTGAATTAATCTGATGAACTGACTTTAAAAGTTTTTAATAAACTTTAAAAAACGATATTTAGTATGTACAAAACACTGTATTTCATTCTTACAGCTTTTTCTCTGCGTAGGTTTTATTTATTTTTATTTTTTTCTTCTGCATGCCTATATTTAGAGAGGTTTTTATCAGAAGTTAAAAGCCAGAGTACCTGAGATCATAGTTTGGCTTTGCCACTTACTGGCTGTGTAGACTGGACAGAGTACTTACTTGATCTCTTTGTGCTCAGTTTCCTCATCCTTAAAAGAGGCTGATAGTAATTGTGGCCACCTCCCATAATGAGTGAGTGATTGTAGCATGCCTTGAACATTGTATGCCTCTCTCTTAGAATCAACTAAGTTCATAGGGACGCCTGGGTGGCTCAGTCAGTTAAGCATCCAACTTCGGCTCAGGTCATGATCTCGCGGTTTGTGAGTTCGAGCCCCACGTTGGGCTCTGCGCTGACAGCTGAAAACCTGGAGCCTGCTTCAGATTCTGTGTCTCCCTCTCTCTCTGCCCCTCCCCCGCTTGTGCTCTGTCTCTCAAAAATGAATAAATGTGGGGCGCCTGGGTGGCGCAGTCGGTTAAGCGTCCGACTTCAGCCAGGTCACGATCTTGCGGTCCGTGAGTTCGAGCCCCGCGTCAGGCTCTGGGCTGATGGCTCGGAGCCTGGAGCCTGTTTCCGATTCTGTGTCTCCCTCTCTCTCTGCCCCTCCCCCGTTCATGCTTTGTCTCTCTCTGTCCCAAAAATAAATAAAAAACGTTGAAAAAAAAAAAATTTAAAAAAAAAAAATAAAAAAATAAAAAAAAAAATGAATAAATGTAAAAAAAAATTTAAAAAGAATCAACTAAGTTCATCAACGCAAAGTGTTTAGGACATAGGAAGTCCTCAGTAACTGGGAGCCACTGATGTGCTGATTTTTTGCACTCAGTGTTATAGTTTAGACATTGTCTGTTCATCTCACTCTGGCTTGTTTTCTTTCTCTGGCTTTGTCTTCTCAGCCAAAAATCTTTCCGAGTCTCTACTTCTTGCTTTTTTTGGGTTACTCAACCCGTCCAATTACTCTCCTCTTCCCCACTGGGGCTGTTCTCACAGAGGTCACCAGGGACCTCAGAATTGCCAAATCTAGGTGTCATTTCTCAGTCTTTCCCTCAGCTATTCTCCTGGCACCTGGTCCTGTGAGCCTTTCTCCTTCCTGAACGTCCCTACTCTCCTGTCTTCTAAGACACAGCCTATTCCTGCTTTAGCCCTGACCTCTCAGCATTTTCCTCTTTGTGTTGTATTGGAGGCTTTTCTCTCTCCACTCACTGTTTAAATATTAGTGTGTCTCCTCCTCCTGTTTGGGTATTAGCTCTGTGACCTCAGTTGAGTTATCTGGATTCTGTCTGCCTGGGTTTCTTCATAAGTACATTGGAGATAGTTATATTCCTACCTCTTAGAATTAGATGAGCAAGTCCATGAAATGTGATGAGCATACTAAGTCAGCACTCAATAAATATTAGTTGCTGTTATTACCATCATTTGCTTTGTTGTAAATTTCTGTTAAATCTTGTGGCTTTCACTGTTTTCCACGTACCTCCCAACTTACCTGAGGCCCAGATCCTCCTCTCATCACATCCTGTGTTTCTAATTCCTAAGCCCTTGAGTCTATTTGGATGTCCCACAGATACCTCAAATTCACAAAGCCAGAACTGAACTTGGCATCTTTCCCTCACAAACCTGTGTCACCTTCTATATTCCCAGCCTTAGTTTATGTTACCTCCATTCACCTGGATACCATGCCAGGAATCTAGAAGTCATCCTGAATACCTCCTTTTACCCGCTACTTCATCTTCCTTTACCTCTCCTAACCTGTCCATGCCTTCCATCTTCACCTGGACTTATGCTCAAAAATATATGTTGAATGAGTACTTGAACAAATAAAGGGATCGTTGCAGTAGCCTCCTGATTCCTCTTCCTCCTCTAATCTTACCATCTATATGTTCTCTCCTCTGCCACTAGAGTGATCTAAGAGGCAAATCTCCTATTATTTCTGTTTAAAATCCTTCAGCAAGACCTAGTTGCTAATGGTTAAGTGCCCCAAAGTCTGTTGGAATGCCAATGGCTTGTGAAGGAAGGGTGCAGTGGTTAAATCAGCTTGGGAAATTATATTCTCAATACCCCAGCCTCCCAAACTGGAGATTCAAACTACGTATTACCATACTGCAAAGTCCTGTAGTAAAGAAATCAGCTTAACACAGTGTTTCCCAGGTCTGTGTAACTCTGGAGCCTTTTGATTGCAGAACTCTTTATTCTCCTGAACTAGTGGAACATGCTTGAGAACCCTGAGCTATAGGGTAAAGTCTACATTTTTATTCCATGGTGTTCTAAAAAACTTTTTTAAATCCAGAAAAATACAGAGATTAATACAGTCACCATCCATGTACCTACCACTAGAAGTGATCGTTGTTAACATTTTCTTCTTTGCTTCATCTTTCTTTTTTTTTTTTAATAAAAGAAATAAAATATTATTACAGATGAAGTTGTTAAAAGATAAAGCCTCACGTGGCTCCGGAGGCTAGTCCCGCTCCCCTCCCAGTCCCAGAGGCAACCACTGTCATGGATATAGTGTCTTCAGTGTGACTCCTTCCAAGGTCTTTCTTGTACTTCTGCTGCGGCACTGAGCATCCTTACACCCATCTCCTGGTGCAAAGTGGGAGAGCTTCTCTAGGGAAAATACATAGAGGTGCAAGGAGCATTTTAAATTCTAGTAGATGCTGCAAAATTGCATTCTAAAGTGGTTGTTCCAAAACGTATACTTTGACTACCAGCCAGGTACAGCAGTCCCTGTTTCCCCATATCCTTTCCAAAAACTAAAGTTAAGTTTTTAGGTCCTGGGTGGCTCAGTCAGTTGAGCATCTGACTATTGATTTCGGTTCAGGTTTCACGGTTCAGAATATTGAGCCCCATGTTGGGCTCTGAGCTGATAACATGGAGCCTGCTTGGAATTCTCTCTCTCTCAAATAAATAAACGTGAAAAAAATTTTTTAATAAAGCTTTTTAAAAATGTTTATTTATTTATTTTTGAGAGAGAGAGAGCACAAGCTGGGGAGGGGCAGAGAGAGAGAGGGAGACACAGAATCCAAAGCAGGCTCTAGGCTCTGAGCAAATTATTGTATTTGCCCAGAGCCCCACACGGGGCTCAAACTCACAAACCGTGAGACCTGAGCTGAAGTCAGATGGTTAACCAACTTAGCCACTCAGGAGCCCCTAAAGTTAAGCTTTTAAATCTTTGCTGGTCTAATGAGTGAGAAGTGGTCTTGTAATTGCAATTTGTTTTTTTCTAATTACTAGGGAGTTTGTATATCTTTTGAGTGTATTGGCTATTTGGGTTTTCTTTGCTGTGTAAGTTGTTCACTCCTCTCCTTTGCTCACATTTTCTCTTACAGCCTATGTCTTTTTTCATCTAGATCAGCAAGCATTTTTGAACACAAGGGGTGTTACTATTTCTTTGTTAGTTTGCAGATAAATTCTCCCAGCCTGTTTCCGTTCTAAGTTTGGTGTCCTTTCCTAAAAGTTTTTCATTGGCTCACAGTCTGAGTCATCTGGGTCTTGAATGCATGCTTTTATTAAATGTCTTTAAAAGAGCCACTAGGATACTGAAGAGGGACCTCTGCCTCTCCTTTTCCACCTTTTCCTGTAGCTCCATGTGTCTTATCAGAAGTACTTCAAGCTGGAGCCCCTCCAGGCCTACCATCGGGTCATCAGCCTGGAGGACTTTATGGAGAAGCTGGCACCCACTCATTGGCCCCCTGAGAGGCGAGTGGCATACTGCTTTGAGGTGGCAGCTCAGCGAAGCCCTGATAAGAAGACGTGCCCCATGAAGGTGGGTCTGGGGGACCCTTTATGCTTGTTCCACGTCCTCTAGGCCCCTGAGACGCTGTGATGGCAATATGTGGGGGATGGCACTAGAAGGGCTTAGAGTAGAAAGATGGAGATTTAAGTCCCATTTGTGACATTTGTCAGCAGTGTCACTTTGGACAGAGTACCTTGATTCCCTTGAGACTTTATTTTTCCAGCAAAATAAAGACACCAATCCCTGCTCTGTCTCACTCATAAATGTCATGAGGGTCAGGTGTAAGAGTGCTTGTAAACTGTGAAGTGCCACATCAGTAATAATAACTAATACCCATATGGCACTTACTACGTGCCAGGTACCATGCTTAGAGCTTTACACATGTTAACCCAGTTACTCCTCAAACTGCTCCACTAGGGAAGTACGATTAATATCCCCATTTTATAGACAGGACATGAGTGTAACGCAAAGAGGTTTGGTATTTTCCCCAGGGTTACATTAGCAAACAAGTGGTGGAGCTGGGATTCAGCCCCAGGTGATTTGGCTCCATTGTCCACCCTCTTAACTTGTATACTTTCCTGCCTTTCAGTGGGTAAATAAGAAGCTGTCATATTTTATCAGGAGAAATTTATAATTTTCTGGCACTTTGGGAATAAGACAATCCCCAGTATGTCTGTAGGTGCTTATGCTAAAGTCTGGGGAGGGTGGTTGGAGGAGCCACAAAACTTGAGAAAGGAAGACTTGGCTTACAGCCCCAGCACTGGCCTCACCTTGGGCAAGTGTTTTACCCTGTCTGGACCCTGGTTTCCATCTTGAAAATACAGGCATTGAGGGGCACCCAGGTGGCTCAGTCAGTTGAGCTTGATTTCAGCTCAGGACATGATCTCACACATGGTTCATGAGAGTGAGCCCCATATCTGGCTGTGCTCTGACAGCCTGGAGGCTGCTTGGGATTCTCTCTCCCTTTCTTTCTGCGCCACCTTCTCTCTTCCTCTCTCTTAAAATAAATTTAAAAAGCACTTAAAAAGAAAAGAAGAAGGGCGTTTATTAGCTGGTCTTAAAAGTCTCTGGAAGCTCTAGTCCAAGATCCAAGGCCCAAATCCAAGGTTCACTCCCTCCCCACTTACCCCACCAATGCTGCAGCTTCAGTGGGATATGGCATGTAAAGGAGGAAAGACTCCTTTAGACACTGGTGAACATTTCCTGCTGAAAACCAGATTGGAGGCCCAGCTGCTCTCCTCAGGTCTCCAGCCCAGGCTTTACAGAGTGGCATTCCTATTGGGCCATCCCATGAGGTGTTTCAACCTGTGTGCAGTCCACCAGAGTTCCCTCACCCACAATTCCTTGGCCCCATCCCCAAAGGGCTTTCCCTCCTCAGTAAGCCTTTGATCACTCTCTTTCTGCAGGAAGGAAATCCCTTTGGTCCATTTTGGGATCAGTTTCATGTGAGTTTCAACAAGTCCGAGCTTTTTGCAGGCATTTCCTTCAGCGCCTCCTACAAAGACCAGTGGATCCAGAGGTACTTGGAGGGGGCAGTGTTGCTGGGTTTAAGGGAGGGGCCTGGGGCCCATGAGCATTCAGCACCTTCCTGACCCTCTTCCCCTCCACCACACCCTGATGTATGAGACCAAAGGTGCAGCCGTTCTATCTGTTGAACTTGGGATCCTGTGTGATCTGTTCCCATCTCAACGCCTGACACGGTGGGACGTTGACCTGCCACAAGGTTGAGCAAGAGTTTATCGGCCGATAAAGGATGTCATAAAAAGATTATTGTGCAGTCACATGGGTCCCGATTTCCTCCTCTAGGCGTGAGAATCATTCCCCTCTTAACCTTCCTCCTCACAAGGTGAAAATTGGAAGCAGCGTCTAGAGAAAAGCAGCTTCAGGTGCAGACTGAGAGATGATGTCATCCAGTTAATAATTGGATGTGCTTTATTAATTGTGCTACGGTAGGCCCTATTAAAAAAAAAAATAGGTTAGCAGGGCACAGGCACAGGCTGTGAAATATTTATAGAGCGTCTGTCATGTATGAGACATAGTGCTCAAAAGCCAGAGGTGATATATAAAAATGAAGAAGACCCAGCCTCAGCCCTCAGGGAGCCACAGGCTGGTTACAATGATGATAACTATCAGAGTGCGCTTGCCTTGATGCTAGAGCATGGCAGGAATGAACGTGGGCTTGAAAGTCAGACAGGTTGGGAGCTGTGAGGGACATATGAATTCACACAGGGTCACAGCACTTGGCATTCAGTAGACCAAGGACAGACTGATGAAGAGAAAGGAGTCACGCTCATGATAAGTCAGACCTGGGCTCTGATTCACCCCTGCTTCTTTCTCAGGCGACCCTGAGCAGCCTCTCCAGCTGTCTGGCCTGAATGGAAGGAGCACTGTGGTATCTGCTTCCTAGAGCTTAGAGCGCATGGCACATAGTAGGGGGCCAACCAATGTTAGCTGTTACTGCTGTTATTCACATGCTTTATTTCATACAAGCCTTTGAGAAACTTCATGAGGTGGGTATTATGATCAATTTCCATTTGGCAGGTAAGGAAACAGCTCAGTGAGGTAAAATAACTTGCCCAGGGTAACTGAGATGGTGAGAGGGCAGCTGCAGTCCAAATGTAACTCTTCAATAGATGAGAAAGCTACTGTTTATTTAGTGCCTGCTGTGTACCGAACACTGTTCCAAGTTTTCCTTTCACTACCTAAGTCTCCTAAGGTTACTTACTCGATACTTCCACAAGTCTGTATGACAGGCATTATTGTCTTCTGCGCTTTACACTTAAGGAGATTGAAGCAGAGAGGAGTGAAATGTGTCCAAGGTCACACAGCTTGAAGTGGCAAAGCTAGGATTTGAACCCAGGCAGTCTAATTCCAGAGCACCCATTCTTAATCACTATGGAGAAAACAGCTGTGCCTGGAACAGGTGGCAATTCCCATTTGGGACTTCCGAGCTAATTAAGGAGCTACTGAGGACACTTGGTCATGGCAGGTTCCACTCCTCCCTCATGGTTGGTCTAGGACATTCCCATTTGATCACCTACTTGGTTCTTCCTATTCAGTTCTGAGTGACCTGGAGCTATTGCCAAAAGGTAGATCTGCCCTCCAAGGGTGGAGATTTTTCTCCTATTGACAAAGTGCCAGAAAAAAAAAAAATGACACCAGCTCCAAAAGTAGCTCCAAAAGCAAATTCCAGAAAACCAGAAATATCACACAAGCCTGGTTGGAAGAGAAGGTACAGTGCTGCATGGATGCATCAGTCAGGGAATGTTGCTAAAACACTTGCTCAGTGCCTCACCATCTTGTTTGAGTTCACTGAGTTGTAGGAATTGCATGATGGCTTGGGAAAGCTTGGGCTTTACAGCCAGATTTCCCTCCCCTCCCCTCCCCTCCCTCCCCTCCCCTCCCCTCCCCTCCCCTCCCCTCCCCTCCCTCCCTCCCTCCCTCCCCTCCCTCCTCTCCCTCCCCTCCCCTCCCCTACCCCTTATTTAAGAAGCACCTGCTGGGTGCCAAGTACTGGTCTGGACACTGGGGATACTGGCAAGAATAAGACAGATAAGGTCCCTGCCCTGATGGAGCTGAGTCTAATGGGAGAGACAGTGAATAAGCCTTTACAGAAGATAATTCCAGAAGACAAAGTACTATGAAAGACACACACAGATGTTGTGTGTGAGACCTTGTCTCAGTCAGCTCAGGCTGCTGTAACAAAATAGCACAGACTAGGGGCTTAAACAGCAGGTGTTTATTTCTCGTGGTTCTGGAGGTTGGGAAGTCTGAGACAGGATGCCAGTATTGGGTTCTTGCATTGGGTTCTGGTGATCTCCCTGGCTTACTGCCTTTCTGCTGTGTCCTCACATGTTGGAGAACAGGCTCACTTATAAGGCGCTAATCTCATTATGGGGGCTCTACCCTTATGACCTCAACTAAACTTAATTGCTTCCCAAATGCCCTACCTCCTAATATTATCACCTTGAGGGTTGGGACCTCAACAATGAATTTGGGGGGACACAAGCATTCAGTCCATGAGAGACCTGAAGAAAAAGACCCATCCGTGGAAAAAGCTGGAGAGAAAGGTAGTTCTTCATGGTGGGGACATGGAGAGCAGAGGCTCTGAGGCAGGAACAAGCTTAGTATGATCAAGGGGCAGACAGAAGACCAGTGTGGCTGGTGTGGAGTGAGTGAGGAGGAGAATGGGAGACTGTGCTGTTGTCTTTTGCTGCATAATAAACCATTCCAAAACTTAGTGGCTCAACAGCAGTGTATTATTATTTCCCAGAGTTCTGTGGGTTGACTGGGCTCAGCAAGGCAGTTCTTGTGTTCTTTGATTTTCCATGTTCTTTATAGAATCCCAACTGTACAAAGTTTCAATTCATGTTAAACATCAAATTTCTTGGTGTAAGTATCCTTTAGAATACCCATCACAGATTTGGTGGGAGATTTTTTAAAATTTTTTTAATAAAGAAGAAAATTAAATTTACTCCTAATCCACCACCCTGTCAAAAAACACTCTTTGCATTTTGATGTATGTACTTCCATTCTCCAGTGCTTTTTTTAAGTGTCTTTTTAATTTTTATTTTTGAGAGAGAGAGAGGGAGAGCACGTTGCATGAGCGGGGGAGGGGCAGAGAGAGAGAGGGAGACAGAGAATCCCAAGCAGGCTCCGCGCTGTCAGCACAGAGCTCGCTAACCCTAACTCATGAACCAAAGATCATGACCTGAGCCAAAGTCGGATGCTTAACCGACTGAACCCCCCCAGGCACCCCTCCAGATACTTTTATACAAATCTACTTACCTATACAGATGAACTTAAAACGAAATTACTGCATGTAGTTTGTAATTGAATATTGTTTATCATTTCTGAAGAGTAATTAATATCAGTATTTACTAGGTTAGTAAATATTGCTGGCAGGATTAGTTCTAAACATAAAAATGTGAGATTTCAAAAAATGGTTACCATGGTGTATATATGTGTATTTGTGCCACTGGAGTGTGTGTGTTATTTATTCATTTACCATTGTAACCACTTTTTTAAGTGTACAATTCAGTAGCATAAGCACAGTGAATTGTGTGACCACCACCACCGTCCATCTCCAGAACTTTCTCATCACCCCAGACAGAACCTCTGAACCCATTAAACACTACTCCCCATTCTTCCACACCTCTGCCCATCCCTCTATTCAATTTTTCTGTCTTTGAATTTGCCTGTTCTAGGTCTCGTATAAGTGGAATTATATGATATTTGTCTTTTCATGCCTGGCTTATATCACTTGGTATAAGGTCTTCAAGTCTTGTCTGCGCTGTAGTATATATAAAAATTTTAGTCCTTTTAAGGCTAAATAGTTCATTGTATGTACAGACCACATTTTGTTTATCCATTCATCTATTGATGGACACTTGGGTTAGCTGGGCATGTCTTGCTTCTTGGTCAGCTTTCAGCTGGGGCTGGAGTCTGAAAGCTCAGCTGGACTGTGCGTCCACAAGGGCTCGCTCATGGCTAGCAAGCAGGTAATGCTGGCTGTCACCTGGGAGCTCGACTGGGGTAGTTGATTGGTGTGAGTACACTTGACCTCTCCATGTGACTTGGACTTGTGACAGCATATCAGCCAGGTTGCTGAGGATGCATCCAAGGGAATGAGTGTTCCAAGAGGTGGGAAGTAGAAGCTGCTGGCCCCCAAAGCCTGGGCCTGGTGACCGGGACAGTTTCACTTCTGCTCCATGCTGTTGGGAGGAGACATAGAGCCCACCCAGTGAGAGGCGATTTGAAGAATTGATCTGTTACACACGAGGAGATTGGAGAAGCGGGCAGGGGTCAGACTGTGCTGGGCTTTGTAGGCCCTGCTGATGCGGTCTGATAAGAAGCCTGAGTGCTTTGTAGGGGTGAGCTGGCGAATATACATATTTTAAACATTTTCTAAAATAGCGGACATGGGGCGCCTGGGTGGCGCAGTCGGTTAAGCGTCCGACTTCAGCCAGGTCACGATCTCGCGGTCCGGGAGTTCGAGCCCCGCGTCGGGCTCTGGGCTGATGGCTCAGAGCCTGGAGCCTGTTTCCGATTCTGTGTCTCCCTCTCTCTCTGCCCCTCCCCCGTTCATGCTCTGCCTCTCTCTGTCCCAAAAATAAATAAACGTTGAAAAAAAAAATTAAAAAAAAAATAAAATAAAATAAAATAGCGGACACTTGCTCGCTGTAGAAAGTTGTCCTCTGGGCCCGCGGGTATGAGTGTAGGGAGAACGGCATTGGAAAAGGTCAGGCTCTTCCCTGGCTTACTGTATGAGTAGGCAGATTGCTTCCCTTCCCTGGCCAGTGTTCTAACTGTAAAATGAAGGAGGGGAGCAAGATCAGTGGCTTCCGTACTGTTCCTCAGAATTCTTAAGAAGTGCCTGTAGTCCCACGAGGCTGGCAGTGCAGAGCCTGCTTAGATGGGCTCTGGTCCCCTCCCCCACTGCCTTTAACCAGTAATTCTCTTGTGTAACAACTGACAGTTTGGATGGCCACAGATCTAAATGTATCAGGCATAATTTAAGCTACATGTTACAGAAAACCCCAAATAACAGCAGATTAACAAGATAGAAATGTATTCTTTCTTTTTTAATGTTTTATTTATTTTTTATTTTTTTAATGTTTATTTTTGAGAGAGAGAGAGAGAGGGAGAGGGCAAGCAGGGGAGGGCAAAGAGAGGGCAGGGGAACAGAGGATCCAAAGCAAGCTCTGTGCTGACAGCAGAGAGCCCAAGGTGGGACTCAAACTTACGAAGCATGAGATCATGACCTGAGCCGAAGTCGGAAGCTGAACCGACTGAGCCACCCAGGCACCCCAGAAATGTATTGTTTTCTTAAGTAAGAGAAGCACTAGGGTATGCAACCCACGGCTGGAAGGCAGCTCCCGTCTCTCTGCCCAGCCGTCCCAGTACTGACTTTTATCCTCAGTGTCCCCTCACAGGGCTGTTGAAGCTCCAGCCATTACATCCTTGCCACAGGCAGCTGGAAGGAAAAAAGGGCAGAAGGGGGCCACAGCCTCACCTTTTTAAGGAACCTTTCTAGAAGTCCCATACAACCCTTCTTGAATCTCATTGGCTAGTTCTTAGACACATGGCCTATACCTAGCTGCAAGAAGGACAGAAATCTTATTTGGGGCTCCCATATGTCCAGCTAAAAATCGGGTTCTAGGAGAAGGGATAAGAGGTATTTCTTCCCCACTAGGTGATTTCTGAGAATCCTTCTAGCTCTGCTGCTTCTGAGTCTGAATCCCCTGGTGGAGGTTTAATTCAACAGACATTTATTGCACGTCTGCTGTTGGAAGACTGTGGACCATCATGCTGAACCATTCTCATGGCATGAAGGTAACCAGTATTTGGAGCTCTTAGGAAATTCTATCACCATCACCACCATCGTCGGTATATTGCGTGAAACCCACTGCAACTTTTTAGAAATTCGACTTTATGTTTTAGAGATTTGGCCACATTGATTGCGATAGCTTCTCTTGAAATTTTCCATTTTGCACGAATAAACACAACAGCTGTGGTGGGCACGCCCCTTTCTTCACACCCAACGCAAACACCTCCCAGCTCTCCAAGACCAGTCGCCACTCCCAAGCCACAGCTCCTACAGGAGGGCTCCCTGTCCCACTTCTCCTCTGCTGCCTTCTGCACACTGATGTGCTCAACAGCCGTCTTCCCTGCTCTCACGTCAGCCCTTATTCTTCCAGGCTGCAGCCTTCCTGAGAGGCCCTAAAGAGGTGACATGTAATTGGCAGGTCGGAGACTCGAAGGATGAGGAGCCAGCCAGGCAAAGAGCGGGAGAGAAAGATAGTCCTTCAAGATAGGAACATTAAGAGCAAGGCCCTGCCTTGTGCAGGGTGTCCCTGCATCCTCTGTACTCAGCATGGTGTTCATCCACTGTCCCACAGATGTAATCTGGGCACATAAGTGGATGCTGTGCATACAGAAACCCTGGCTTGGTGGGGGAATCTCAGTAGAGTAGGGTGGGGGGGTGGGGTGGGGGGGAGAAGAATCCCAGACGTTTACTGCACCCAGCAACAAGAGCATATGCCTTGTTCAGCTGGACAGTGACCAGGCTAAGGGCCTGATCTAGGGCACTCAGGCATATGGAGCTAGTCAATCTTTCTTTCCAAACAAGATCCCTAACGTTCCCTTGCTTTCCAAACAACACTTTCCTCTCTCATTGGGAGTAAATAAACACATCATTCTCGGCCTCTTGGTGCTTTGACTGCTCAGAGCTGATGTCCCAGTGGTGCAACCATGTGCCAGTCCAGTTCTAAGGAGAGGGGAGGGACATTCCAAATCTAGAAATCACGAAGGGTCAACTGCAGGTTCTCTCCAAGAGGGCAGAGTGAGCACAGATCCTGATTTATCCTAGTGTTCTAGCCTCCCTGGGAGATCACAAACTCTGGCTTTCCTTTTAAAATCTTTTGAGGTGACATCTAAAAGGAGTTTGGCTGAGGGCCTGGCAGTAGTAGGTGTTCAGCTCATACTCACTTCTTTTTCCTCTGACCCCTGACAGCCTGGCCTGGTCTTTCTGGTAAGACCCTTGAATTCTTCCCATCCACTCATTCATTCATTCTAAAGGTACTGATTGTACCCCCTGTGTTAGGGGTTGGTGATCAGAAACAAGACCCAGACCTGGCCTTTGAGGGGCTCGTTGATGGCACTGGGGGGCTGAGAGAGAGGTGCATAGTTAACACAGGTTCTGGGGACACCTTGGTGGCTCATTCGGTTAAGCATCTGGCTATTGTTTTTGACCCAGGTCATGATCTCACAGTTTGTGAGTCAAACCCCGCGTCAGGCTCCATGCTGACAACTCATCATGTGCTTGGGATTCTCTCTCTCCCTCTCTCTTTGCCCCTCCCCAGCTCGCTCTCTCTCTCTCTCTCTCTCTCTCAAAATAAATAAACTTAAAAAAAAAAAAAAAAAGGACAAGCCCTACATCAAGGCATCAGCGCAGAGCCCACTTCAGATCCTTTGACCCCCTCTCTTTCTGTCCCTCCCCCACTCACACACACTTGCTCTCTGTCTCTCTCTGTCTGTCTGTCTGTCTCTCTTTCCCTCAAAAATAAACACACACACACACACACACACACACACACACACACACACACAAAACCCACACAGGTTCTGGAGCAGACTGCCCAGACTCAAATCCTAGCTTCACCAGTTCCTAACTATGTGACCATGGGCCTGTTACTTAACCTTTCTGTGCCTCGATTTCCTCATCTGTAAAAAGAATAACGATAGTGCTTACTTCACAGGGCTCTTGTGAGAATCAAATGAGTTCATACATGTAAAACAATTAGAACATTGCCTGTTGCATAATAAGGCTCGATAAATGATTCACATGCACATATGTATAAAATTATTATAACAAAGAGCCAGGATGTCAGCAAACACTTGATTGTTGCTTCCTTGGCATAGGCCCTGGACCAGAGTGTGTGGGACTCACGGTGAGCATGACTGCCCAGGCTCCTACCCTCGTGGGCTGACGTGAGAGCAGGGAAGACGGCTGTCGAGCACATCAGTGTGCAGAAGGCAGCAGAGCAGTGGGACAGGGAGCCCTCCTGTAGGAGCTGAGGCTTGGGAGTGGCGACTGGTCTTGGAGGGTTGGGAGGTGTTTGCAGAACGAGGTGTTTGGGTTGGGTGTGAAGAAAGGGGCGTGCCCACCACAGCTTTTGTGTTTATTCGTGCAAAATGGAAAATTTCAAGAGAAGCTAACACGATCAACGTGGCCAAATCTCTAAAACATAAAGTCGAATTTCTAAAAAGTTGTGGTGGGTTTCGCGCAATATGACAATGATGGCAATAGAATTTCCTAAGAGCTTTCTATATGCCGAGTATTCTAAATGCTTTGCTTATATTAATCCATTTAATCTGCTCAAGAGCACTGTGACTTAGGAGCTATTATTAACCCTATTATACAGATAAGGGAACTGATGTACAGAATGGTTAAGTCACTTGCCTAAGTTAGTAGGTGGCATAGTCAACATTAGAACAAGGCTGTCTGGCTCGGCAGCCTGTGCCTTTACGATTACACTGTGTAAAAAGCACACAAAATAATACCTTTTTGTACAAATAGTAAAAGTGTAGTCATGCACAAAACCACAATATCTTCTGGGAAGAGGAAGTAAAGGAGGGAAAGAGATGACAGGATAGACCTTTTATTTTGGTCTTTCTTTTTTAAAAAAACCTGAAACAGAGCAAAGTATTAACATCTGCTAATTTGGGTGGTGGGTATGTGGGTTGTAAAATTATTCTCTGTATTTTCCTGTATGCTTTGAAATACCTAATTTTTCATTGAGATTTTTATGGAGGTAATTATAGAGTCACACATCGTAAGAAATAATACAAAGACAAGAAAACAACAACAAAAAGAAAGACCGCAAAGAGGTCCCAGATCCCGTCCACCCAGTTTCCCCCAAAGCTGGCGTTTTGCAAAACTGTAGTGTAGTGTCACAGCCAGGATGATGACATTGACACAGCCCACCCACTGTATCCGGATTTTCCTAGTTTTACTTGTACTCGCTTCTCTATGTTCATGTTTGTAGGTTTCTGCGTATGTTTAGGTCTATTCAATTTTACACAAATTTTACACATAGGTAGGTTTGTGTGTCTACCATCACAGAACACCTGAACGATTCTAACTTCCCAAGGATTCTCTGTGGTCAGTTTATAACTGCATCCATGTCCCTAAACACGCACGCATGCACGCCCACATGTGCACGCACACCCTAGCCCCTAGCAACCACTAATCTCTTCTCCACTTCTGTTCTCTATTTTGTCATTTCAAAAATGTTATGTAGGGGCGCCTGGGTGGCGCAGTCGGTTAAGCGTCCGACTTCAGCCAGGTCACGATCTCGCGGTCCGTGAGTTCGAGCCCCGCGTCGGGCTCTGGGCTGATGGCTCAGAGCCTGGAGCCTGTTTCCGGTTCTGTGTCTCCCTCTCTCTCTGCCCCTCCCCCATTCATGCTCTGTCTCTCTCTGTCCCAAAAATAAATAAACGTTGAAAAAAAAAATGTTATGTAAATGCAGTCACACAGTATGTAAGATTGAGGGCTTGGCTTTTCTCACGCTGCCTAATTGCCTTGAGATCCATCCCAAATTGTTGCCTGTCTCAGTGGTTTGTTCCTTGATATCTCCGGGTCGTATCTCATGGTGGGATATCCCACAGCTTATTTAACCTTTCACTTGTTGGATGTTCGAGTTGTTTCCAGTTTGGGGCTAATAGGAGTAAAGCTGCTGTGAACATTCATGTACTGGTCCGTGTGTGAATATAGGTTTTCGTTTCTTCGGGATAAATGCCCAAGAGTACAATTGCTGGGGGATATGGTAATTCATGTCTGTCTGTCTGTCTGTTTATTTGTTTAATGTTTATTTATTTTTGAGACAGAAACAGAACATGAGTGGGGGAGGGGCAGAGACAGAGGGCGACCCAGAATGCGAAGCAGACTCCAGGCTCCGAGCTGTCAGCACAGAGCCCGACGCGGGGCCCGAACCCACAAACCGTGAGATCATGACCTGAGCCGAAGTCGGACGCTCAACCAACTGAGCCACCCAGGCACCCCGCATGTCTGGTTTTATAAGAAACTGCCAGACTGTTTTCCAGAGTGGCTGTGCCTATTTCATAATTTTAAGAAAAGGTTTTTGGCTGACAGAGGAAAGGCAGTCCAGGTCGAGGCAAGAAACATACAGAGATCTGGAGCCGGAAAGTGCATTCAGGCTTGTGGAACCAGCAGGATGTGTCGTGTTGCTAGGACAGACTCTGGGGTTAGCTGAAGAGGGAAAACAGGTTTGCTCCTCATTCAGTCAACAAACACTTACTGGGCTCTTCCATGTGCCAGACACTGTCCAGCACATGGAAGCACCGCCTTCAGAAGCCTGTGTCTAGCAGAGAAGACAAGGTGAAATAATTACAAGGTCCATAGTTGACAAGGGTGAAGGAGAACCTTCGGGAGGGTGTGACGAGGGCATCTGCAGACATCAGGTGCTTTCTGTGAAGGTAGGGACGTGCCTGTCTCGTTCTCCCCCTGGGCCCCCCAGCACATAGTAGGCAGTCAGCAAATATGTGTGAAATGTTGAGCGGATGCTCTCACGCAGTGTACCCACTCCCTGTGAGCATGTCCTGTCCACGGCCCTCTGTAAGCAGCTGTGTGTCCCAGTCCCGCCATGTGGGTAAAAGGGCAGAGGCGAGGCCCAGACACCCCACCCCGCAGTGAATTACCACACCACAGATTGGAAGCCAGCGTGACATACAAAAGGTTGGAATGCTCTACTGTAAATTTTTAATTGTTAAACAAGCAAAGAGGGTTGTAAATTCCGTGCGACGGGACAGTATTACATATTGTGCCTGTTGTCGCCGCCACGGTTTCTTATCAGCCCGTTGGGGTTTCACAGCCTCTCGTGCTTCTTGCATGTTAGAGGGGCCCCTCCGCAGGGTCTCTGGGGCATGGTGCGACACCATCCTCTTTCCTGTGGGGGTGGCGGCCAGCTCTCTGTGCGTCCTCCATCTGACTTCCCCTCATTCCGCCTCATGTCTAGATTTTCTCCAAAGGAACATCCAGTGCTCGCCCTCCCAGGGGCGCCGGCCCAGTTCCCCGTCCTGGAGGAGCATAGGCCACTCCAAAAGTACATGGTATGGTCGGACGAGATGGTGAAGACGGCAGAGGCCCACATCCGCGCCCATCTCATCCGGCCCTACGTGGGCATTCACCTGCGCATTGGCTCTGACTGGGTAATTTCTCCCTTCCTCCCGTGGCTGGCTTGACGTGTCCCTGACTAGGGCCCATGCCTGTGGGCGTTGAACACTGAACCCACTGCACCGAGTCCCAGGCAGGGCAAAGAGGTCTCATTCAGCCAAGTCTGGTACTGTATTCCATGATCCTGCCATAGACACATCAGAAATGTGGCTCCAGAGTGCTTACTTGCCAACCCTCATTTTGACAATTGCCATTTTTGTCCATCCTTTGCAGATGGAAAAAGAAACATCAAGGTAGACTCCAAGTCAGGCAGTAAGCCAGAGAGAGACCCGCAGCTCAGGAGTCCTCTGGTCCAGCTCAGCGTTTAGCCAGTAGACTCTGTTGAAAAACAAGCTCTGGAGATTGGGTGGGGCCCCCAAGAAATGAAGATGTCATCCTCCAAATTCGGAGGCTGCTTAAATATGCAGAAACCTCATCAGATTATCTTCTGTGTGGAAATAACAGAGCAACGTAGACAGTCTCCTTAATTTACACCAGAAGATGTATGTGTGTATGTATATTAGAAATGCTCATTGTGGAAGACTTGAAAAATACTGACGAGTATAGAAATTAGATCAAAATTCACTCAGAGTCCATTGAGGAAGTACAGGTGACCCTTGAACAACTTGGGTTTGAACTGCGCAGGGGCACTGAAATGCTGATTTTGTACAGTGCAGTGCTGTACCTGTGTTTCCCTTATGACTTTCTTGGTAACTTTTTCTTGTTTCTAGCTTCCTTTGTTATAATACAGTACGCGGTATGTATAACATACAAAATATGTGTTCATTGACTATTTATGTTATCAGTAAGGCCTTTGGTCCACAATAGCCCATTAGTAGTTATGTTTTGGGGAAGTCAAAAATTATATGCAGGTTTTTGACAAAAATTATAAGCATGGGGTCGGGGATAGTGTCCCTAACCCCTGTGTTGTTCAAGGGTCAACTGTAGTCACACGCGTATGCCCTTGACTCCCTTCCCGCCCTCCTTCCACAAAGAAAAGGAGCCAGGCTCGGAGTATCTTGGCCCAAAATATCTTGTGAATGGTTTCAGTCAAACCTTTAAGAAACAGTTTCTGTCCATATGTGCTTAGAACATAAAAAGATATAAGATGCCATTTTTTATAAAGCTAGCATAGCACTAAAGCAAACTCAGATAAGGTCAATTCAGAAGAGTAGATAGTGCCCATTGTCACAAACACAGATGCCCAAATTCTAAGTAGAATATTAGCAAGTAAACTCCAATAACATATTAAAGAGCATGTAACACAAGTAAACTTCATCCCAGGAATGTAATTCACCGTATTAGCACCCAAAGAGGAAAAATCACATAATCATCTCAATAGAGGCCAAGAAAGTATTTGATGAAAGTCGACCCTCATTCATGATTTTAAAAAAAAGAAAAGCAAGGAAAAGAAAAACTTCTTAACTAACTGGGAAAGAAGGGACCCACCTTAACTTGATAAAGGCTATCTCTCCAAAACCCACAGCAAACATGTACTTCATGGGAGCTATCAGAAGTGTTCCCACTGAAGTCAGAAATCAGATAAGGCTGCCCATTATCACCACCACGGCTCAGAATTCTACTGGAGTTCCCAGATAATATAGTAGAACTAAGAAAAAAATATTTTGTAAAAAGCCAGTACGCCACTACACGGCAGTAACCGCTGTTACTGTTTTGATGCGTTTCCCTCTTCCCTCGGGAAGAGTTTTTTTAAAAAACACAATGCAGCTTCTGTACAGCCTTTCTCCACTTAGCGGCTCCTGCCCCTGGGGTCCCGGGCCATTTGCAGCCTTTAACCCTGTCCCCCTTCAACACTGCAGAAAAACGCCTGCGCCATGCTGAAGGACGGAACCGCAGGCTCCCACTTCATGGCCTCCCCGCAGTGTGTGGGCTACAGCCGCAGCACGGCGGCCCCTCTCACCGTGACCATGTGCCTCCCTGACCTGAAGGAGATCAGACGGGCCGTGAAGCTCTGGGTGGAAGCGCTGAACGCCCGGTCGGTCTACATTGCCACGGATTCTGAGAGTTATGTGCCCGAGATCCAAGAACTCTTCAAAGGGAAGGTGTGTGTGGGCCCGGTGGGGGTGCGGCGGGAAGGGAATCAAAGAAAGCTCCAGGGTGGCCCCACGGCTCCCTCTACGTGCTTTATGTCCTTCTGACACTTAGGCATTTCCGCTCCGGTTCCTATCCTTCCTTCAAACCCTGGCCCAAACACCTTGGCCCATTCTCTCCAGTTTCCCCTGCATTCTTGTAGCTAATGTGTCCCTACTGGAGCTGTCACAGTATTTTATCACAGCTGCTCTCGAGGCACTGTCTAGTCTGTGTGAGACTAGAAACACGTCCCACTTCTTCCCAAACATTGTGGCTTCTTGAAGGCAGGATCAGAGGCTGACTCACCATTCTGTTCCTCAGCTTGTAGAGGCCTTGCCGTCACCATTGTCTAGGTTAGTGCTTAACACAGTAGACACTCGGTGACTGTTGAATAAGGGCTTAAAGAGTGGGCCCTTGGGAGAAATCCAGTGTAACAGATTAAGAGCTGGACTCTGGAGCCAGAGAACTTGGGTGCTACTCATTGTGCAGTCTTGCACAAGTTACTTTAGTTCTCTGTACTTCTTTCATTTTCTGTAAAATGGGACTGAGAGTAGTCCTGTTTCATAGGGTGATTGTGAAGATCAGATATGAAGAAAATAAAACCATTCCAGTGCAAAACAAGTGCTCAATAAAGTTAGCCATCACTGATAGTAGGAGTAGGTGGTTGATGAATAAAGGGAATGCTCTTTTGTACTTCGTAAATGCTTAAGGAAGTGGTGAATAGTAAATATTCAGTGTGTGACTAAAGAGTGGGATGTGCTTGGTGCTCTATCAGTGGAGGGTAGGTAAGAAATATCAATAAAGTGACTGAATTAATACCAAGCATTCAATAAGGTTTTGTGGAATGAATGAAAGCCCTAAACACCTGCACAGACCTTAAAAGGTTTGCTTTCTAACAGTGGGAACCCTTGGCTTTATGTGAGGGGCTCCCTTCTCTCTTTTAGCCCAGACACCAGCAGGAAGCCCTGACTTGAAAAGAAGGTGCCAAGTCAGCGCATCCTGGCCTGCCTCCTTCCCACCCGCTTTTTAGAAGACCATCAGAGCTGGGAGACCTTGGGGCTCCTCCAACTCAGCCCCTGCATGTTATAGCTGAGGAAACCAAAGTCCCAAGAAGGGATAGAATTTACCCAGGAGGTCTCAAAGCTAATGATAGTGGGTATGACACGGAGCGGGTAAGTTTCAGGGTGTGGGTGGAATTATTCGGGGGATTTTGGCCATGATTATACTAGTATTATTTCTCTGCTACCATCCAAATAGCAAGATGATGATTTTTGTTAGATCAGAAATCTCTGTGTGACAGCAAAGCACTTTCAGCCCCAGCTCTGCCCACACCCCCACTTCTGTACTAAGTTGAAGCATTTGGAGAGTCCCTGGGAGTTTTTTCGTGAGTTTTTAGAGTTGATATATTTGTTACACGTTAAGTCTCTTGCCATTTTCTATTTCCTGTTCATGTGCCACTGTTGTCGTCCTTGCCTACTCCTCAACCCCTCTGTCCATGGGGTCAGAGCCCACCCTTGCTCCTCCGTTAGGCTGGGCCACTGCTGAGCTGAGGATGCTGATAAATAAGATGTAGTCTTGCCCTCCAAGACTCCCAGTCTAGACTCAGGAAAAGAGACTTTGCACAGAACTCTAATATATGCGGCAAGAGAGGTCCGGGAGCTTGAGGAGAGGCAGGGGCTCATTCATTCCTGTGTCCAGTCAACAGATATTTATTGAGACAGGCCCCAGCCAGCAGTGACAAGAAGACCACCACAGCCTGGCCCCATCAAGTACAGGAGGCTGATCTTAATCAGAGTGAAAACTACAAGCTGAGATATGTGCTCCAAAGTAAAGGAATGTGGTTCTGTGAGAGTATAGAGCAGAGGACCCTGGCCTAGACCAGGGTCTGCAGAGGTGAGACTGGAGCTGCAGTGAGGGTCAGGTAAGAAGCAGACAAAAAGATGGATGCCTCAAGCAGAGGGAGAGTGCATGCAAAGGTCCTGAGGCAGGAAGGGCCTGGTGGATAGTGGTTAGAGCTCAAGGGATGATGGGGGAAGGTATGAGAGGTGGAGAGGTGGCTTGGACAGGGCCTTGTAGGCCACATTCAAGATTTTTCATCTTCATCTGAAGAGAAGTAGGGCACCATTTAAGGGTGTTCAACTTGCAGTGGAGGGAGGGACAGAGAAAAAGTTGCTGCTCTTTGGTTCCAGCTGCTCTGTGGTAAACACACAGAGGCAGTGAGGGGACCCATGAGGAAGTAAGAGATTGTGGTGGCTGGGCCCCTGGAGTGATGGTCCACCAAGAGAAGGGGTCACTTTTGGGGAGTATCTCGGGGACAGATTGAACAAGGCTTTGGGGCTCAGAGGCATCCAGGCAGCAGAACAGGATGGGTGGAGCCCTATGTGATCAGATCACAGTTTGATGGGGAGAGCCACGCCTGCTGGCCTAGGGCTTCATGAGAATGGTGGAACTCGAGCTGAGCCTTGAACTAGAATAGGAAAAAGACACTCCAGGCAGAGGGAACCACACCAGTGAAGGAACCACACTAGAGGGTGAATGATGCTGTATTTGGAGCTGAGGCTGGCAGTGGGGGAAGGGTGTGCCGTGTGGGGGTGTGCTGAGACAGCATCTGGGCAACACTGCCGGCAGAATGCCCGACCCCATGTCTGAATCCTCTGTGCACCTCCTTTTGTGTCTGGCACTTCTGTGCAGGGGAAGAAAGCTGGGGGTATGGCTGCAGGCCTTGGCCAGACTGGCCACCTTTGCCTGCAGCCACCCTGGTGAAAACGTTCTGCCCTCCCTCCTCCAGGTGAAGGTGGTGAGCCTGAAGCCCGAAGTGGCCCAGATCGACCTGTACATCCTTGGCCAAGCCGACCACTTTATTGGCAACTGTGTCTCCTCCTTCACCGCCTTCGTGAAGCGGGAACGGGACCTCCAAGGGAAGCCGTCCTCTTTCTTTGGCATGGACAAGCCCCCTCAGCTGCGGGATGAGTTCTGATCCTGGCTGGAGCATGTTACCAGTCTAAGCTGGTCACACTTGCCAGGCCTGACAGCCAGCAGTGCTCCCAGGACCGATTCCCAAGGATGCAAGCTCTTCCCCCTCGCCAGAGACAGGAAAGCACCAGGGACTTCTGGAGGAGGAGGACTCCATCTCCCGGGGCACAGGGCTTTCAGGCTCCCGAGCCAGAGCGTCTCTAGTCCCTGTGTGCCTCTGTTGTTTCTCCTGGGGATTTCTCACACTGGCAAAGCAGTCTGACCTCCATCTTTTGGTCTGCCCTGCTCTGAGCAGCCTAGGGGGCTGAACTCTTCTCAGTGATTTTTTTATATAAAGAGAGACAGAGGTTCTTATAGTTTTGATATGAGGTCATGACTACCCTAGAACTCTCCCTCATTTTTAAAAATCAGTGAAGTTCATTACTGTAGGTATCTAAAGTGACCTTGAATGAAGATGAGGCCAGGGGTGGAGCGGTTGTATTGACCCCTTTTCCAGCTGACCCCCAAAGTAGCCCTTAGACTGGGTCAGAGCCAACCCCACTGCCTGGCCAGAGCCATCATCTACCCCTCTTCCGAGCCCATTTCCATGCTCATTGGGGCATGAGCACTTGTCTCATTATAAACACTATGCAAGTAGAAGTTAGGAATCATGATGCTGTGCACTGCTCTGCTGCAGACACGGAGTGCTGCCCACACAGCACGTTCCAAGTAAGGAGCACCTGCCATCAAACGAGACCATCATGCTATTGCTCTCAGAGTCTCCTGGTGCTTGGTGACCTGCCACAAACCTGGCTCCATCGAGATCTTGGAGCGTATCACCAGGGACCAGCAGTGGATGGCCTGGCGGCATCCTTCTGAAGGCTGCCCTCTCCTCCTTCATCTGTGTCCTAAGGGGCCTGGTTGTAGAATTTTGCCATTAAGTTGCTATCCAAAACCTGTCCCCGCAGCCTCCTGCCTGTGGCTGGAGCTCTGAGGCCATATTCTCACAAGGGAGCATTTGCTAAGCCTCTGACCAGGTAGGAGATACCCCTGACCCAGAAGCCATCAGATTCCCAATCTGCCCTTTCCTGTCCGATAAAATCTCTGCCAACCCCATGAGGCTTAAAGTATTACATTGTGCGGTTTTTTTGTTTTTGTTGTTATTGTTGTTTGTGGGGTTTTTTTGTTGTTTTTTGTTTTTTGGGTTTTTTTTTTTTTTTGACTTTCAGATGCTACAGTTGTGATAATCCATGACTCCTAAGATTCTGTGATGTTTTGGCCTTGTGGTTCTAAAATTCATGTCTAACACCTGCTGGTGTCTTCCCTGCCATGTGCCTTCCCTTGGCCTTCAATCCTGGGAAGGTGGAGGAGAGTCTAATGAGAGCCAAGCCCAGAGCTCCGTGCAGGGCTTCTCCCTTAAGTTACCTTTGGGAAGAAACATTGTCTTTGTCAAGGCCAGAGGTTGCAGAGCAATAAGGATTTCAAACACCAAAGGTGGCCTTTGCTGCTTGGAGCTGCTGCCCGACTTGAAGCAGAGAAACTAGAGAAAGGGCTTGGGAAATGTGAGATGTTCTAAATCCTGGGTGGACCCTGAGAGATGGCTTGTCTGTTCAGACTTGTTCACAAGCTTCACTCATGGGTGCAGGGGCCTGTGCACGCCTGCCTCTGTGGGGTCGCTGGGGAGGGGCGGCTCACTTCTGGTTTTGTGTGCTGAATTTGTTCGCTGTTCACAGCCTCACACTAGGCACACGCTTTAGAGTCTGGGGCTCTGATGGGCCATCCAGATCACTTTGATTAGCGTTGGCAGTGGTAACAACTCGTGTTTCTGGCGAGAAGATGCCAGTGTTGTAGTCAGATTCAATTGTGTTCCACAGGCAGGCACTCTATTCCTCTTTGACCCAGTTGCCTCACCTATAAAAATGGTGATAAAAACCGACGGGGTTGTTGAAAGCCTCAAATCAGATAAAGCATGTATAAGAGGATGTTGTAAACTAGAAAGAACCAAAGGCGCATATGTGGCTGCTGATTAATTTGATGGCCTGTTGTCGCACACCTACTCTGTGCCAACACTGTGCTTGTCAAGTGCTTTATGGGAATTTAGCCCCCACTCCAGCCCTGGGCGTAGGAACTGTTAATATCCTTCTCTTGCTGCACAGGGAAAAACTAATACTCGAAAAAATTCTCATAATTTTCTCGAGGCCACATAGCTGGTGGTGTTAAGCCAGGATCTGACCTCCCAAAGCGATTACCATTAGCCCCACACCCCCCCCCCTTACTGCCGCCAGTTCACAGGATGTACTTTACGCAGTGGGGGTGGGGAGCGGGGTTCAGATGGGAGAATGATCAGCCACTTTAGTTCCCACTGGGCTCCTGCTATGGGTCTGTTACTGCCAGGAGGTTTTGGGGAAGGAGAAATCACCCAAAAACAAAGCCCACACGAGGCTTGTAGTTATTTCGGTATTTATTCCCACATTCTTTCATTCGAGTCACCAACTATGTGCCAGGCTGTGTGTTAGGTACTAGAGATTCAGCAGAGAATCAGACATAAAGTCTGTTCTTAAGGGATTTGCATTGTAGTAAGTACACGACCCAGTGCAGACATGTACTGGGGGAGGTACTGACCAACTGCTATGAAGAAAAATAAAGGGTCTGGGGTGTTCGCAGTGCTGTTCTGGATGAGGAGTTCAGGTAAAGCCTCTCCCAAGAGCTGCCAGAAAGAAGGAAGGGGCCACTCATTCAGATATCTGGAGGCAGCACATTCCAGGCAAAGGAAACAGCAGGTGCAAAGGTCCTGAAGCTGGAATGACTGAGTGAAGAGTGGCAAGGAGCTTGCATGTTTGGAATGGCAGGACTGAGGCAGGGAACAGAGCAGTAGATCAGAGCAGGCAAGATCCTATATCCTGGAAGCCAGTGGTAAAGTCCAAACTTTTATTTGGAGAGATGGGGAGCTTTTGCAGGGTTCTGAACAGAGAAGGATCAAGATCTGCTTATAGTTTGAGGGACCCTTCTAGCTGCATGTGGAATAAAGGTGGGAGGGTGGAAGCATGGAGACCAATGCAGGGCTGGTGCTGGGATACAAGCCAGGTGGTGGGGCTCAGGCAAGGACCATTGCATTGAAGGTGATGGGAAGTGGGCAGATACTGGATATATGAATTATTTTTAAATTTCAAGCTTTTTCATTTTTTTAAGGTTTTATTTTTAAGTCATCTCTCTACCCCCAATGCGGGGCTCAAACTTAGAGCCCTGAGATCAAGAGTCACACACTCTACTTACTGACTGAGCCAGCCAGGTGCCCCATTAAATTTCAATCTTTTTTAAAGATAGGAGTCTTTGTATATTTTAATAATGCAATGTATACAATTTCATATGTTGTTTTTCACTTAACAGTATATCACATTTTCCATGTTGGTACACATCCTGAATAAACGTTTTTAATGACAAGATTCTATTGAGGGGCGTCCCATAGTTTAATGTCCTATTAGGAGAACTTAGTATGTTCCCAATTTTTCACTATTATTATTTGAATAATATTTTTATTTACTTTTTTTTCCTGTAATATGTTCATGAAGATAAATTCCCAGAAATGGATTTTATCTTTATTTTTTCATTTTTTTAAGTTTATTTATTTATTTTGAGACAGGGCGCGTGAGTGGGGGAAGGAGCAGAGAGAGAGAGAGAACCCCAAGCAGGCTCTGCACCATCAGCACACAGCCTGATGCGGGGCTCCAACTCACGAACCATGAGATCATAACCCAAGCCAAGGTCAAGAGTCAGATGCTTAACTGACTGAGCCACCCGGGTGCCCCGCAGAAATGAATTTTAGATCAAAGACCTAAAGGTAAAAATTTTTATTATGGAAAACCTTAAATCTACATAAAAATTGTGAGTAATGAACTCCCAGATCAGCGATTCTCAACATTTCACGGGTCTTGTGTTATTTGCTCTTCCACCCCCAAGTCCACATGCTGGAGTCTTTCAAAGAAAATCTGAATATGTTTTGAAGGAAGAGCCAACAGAATTTGCTGAGGCACCGAATGGGGGGTAAGAGGGAACCAGAGTCCTAGGATGCGCTAAGGTTTGGGGCCCAGGCAATGGGAAGGAGTCGTCCCCGACTTACAGGCTGGCATTGAAGGTGGGCCACCTCACCTCCAAGTTCCAGGTGCTAATGGTGGTCCAAGCAGTTTCTTCGAGGTGGTCTCCAGAGACTCCTTAGCTGGTTGACAAGGCAGATTCTGGGGACCCGCCCACCTGAGGAATCAGAATGTTTTATAGGTAGCGCCTAGGTATCTGCATCTTTTTTTTTTTTTAATGTTTATTTATTTTTGAGACAGAGAGAGACAGAGCATGAACGGGGGAGGGGCAGAGAGAGAGGGAGACACAGAATTGGAAGCACGCTCCAGGCTCTGAGCCATCAGCCCAGAGCCCGACGCGGGGCTCGAACTCACGGACCGCGAGATCGTGACCTGAGCTGAAGTCGGACGCTTAACCGACTGAGCCACCCAGGCGCCCCTCCAGGTAGCTGCATCTTAAGAAGCACCTACAAGTGATTTTGATGCCCAGTGGCCCAAGATCTATCTACTCACTTGTGGTCCTCAGACCAGCAGTATTGACATCACCTGGGGCAGCTTGTTAGAAATGCAGACTCCCAGGGGTGCCTAGGTGGCTCGGTTGGTTGGATGTCCGACTCTTGATTTCGTCTCAGGTCATCTCACCGCTTGTGAGTTTGAGCTCCATGTTGGGCTCCGAGCTGATGGCACAGAGTCTGCTTGGGATTCTGTCTCTCTCTCTCTGCCACTCCCCCTCTTGCTCTCTGTCTCTCTCAATATAAATAAATAAACTAAAAAAAAAAAAAAAAAGGGCAGACTCCCAGGCCCCATCCCAGACCAGCTGAGTCAGAGAATCTCTGGGAATGTGGCCCAGGATTTTTTTTTTTAAAGATTTTATTTTATTTTTAAATGTTTATTTTGAGAGAGAGAGCACACTTGAGCAGGGGAGGGGCAGAGAGAGAGAATCCCAAGCAGGCTCTGAATTAGCACAGAGCCCCACATGGGACTCCCATCTCATGAGCCATGAGATTATGACCTGAGCCAAAATCAAGAGTAGGACACTTAACTCATTGAGCCACCCAGACACCCTTAGATTTTAATCTGTCCCCCCTACCTGGGTCTTGAACTCACAACCCTGAGATCAAGAGTAGCATGCTCCACCGACTGAGCCAGCCAGGCACCCCTAGCCCAGGAATATTTTAACAATCTCTCCAGGAGCTAAAATCTGAGCAAAGCTGCCTGCAGCAGGATGTGGCGATCATGCACTGTGATCAGCCAGCAAGTGTTAATGGAGGGCCTTCTCAGCAGGCCCCTCCCTGACAAGCCTTGAAGTTCCCACCAAGCGTGGTCAATGGGGTAGTTTTAGGTGCCTGGTAGTTCTCAGTTTGGGTTGTGACTAGACAGAATTTGATTTATTGAATTTCATTGTTTTAGGATGGGGTCAATTTATGTAAGTGAAACAATGGGAATTACATTTTTTAAATGTTTTATTATTTTTGAGAGAAAGAGCACGAGTGGGGGAGGGGCACAGAGGCGGCGGTGGGGGGGGGGGTGGGGGGCGGCCTGCGGGGACAGAAGATCCGAAGTGGGCACTGCACTGACAGCAGTGAGCACTTGGATTCAGGAACTGAGACCATGACCTGAGCTGAGGTTGGACACTCAACCGACTGTGCCACCCAGGTGCCCCACATTTACAAAAAAAAAAAAAAAAAAAGTAACTCCGGTAGAGGCAGGTTGTAGATTAGGCAGAAATGAAAAAGCTGGTATTCAAAGGAACCAAAGCTGGGAAACGCTGTCCTGATACATCATAAATCCTTCAGAATATATGGAATGGAGTGAAAAGGAAGGGAGGAAAGACAAGGAAGGAGAGAAGGGATAGAAGGAAGAGGTGAGTTCTCATTTCCATGTTCCGATCACTTCAGAGAATCTTAGTGAATAATAAGATTTGCCTGGCCCCAAAATAAAGATCCCTTTTCCTCCTCAGTTTTCTCTCTTTCATTAGTGGAGTTGACAGAAAAAACCCCGTAGCCTAAAGGCAAATCCTGCAGTCTGGATTATGTTGTCAGAATTAATTCAAATTCTTACTTGAAACCTGGTTTATTTCAGAGCTGGGACGTTTCCCTTGAAATAACATTATTTAAGGACAAGCAGGTTTAGTTTGTTTTTACGTCTAATCCTTTATTGATCATCAGCTCAGGGTGCCAAGCCCAACCAGGTGAACAGCGGGACTGGACTGAAAGGGACAAAAGGCCTGCCCCAGAAACTGTCTCCTTCTCAGGTACAGTGACTCAGCACAAGTGGGGAACAATGCCCACCCAGGAGTGGCAGAGGAGGAGCCTGGGAAGATGCCCCATCCCTCTCTGAAAATCTGCCTCTCTTAAAAAAAAAAAAAAAAAAAAAAAAAATTTGGCAGTGCACCTTGCCATTTGACATGTGTTCTCTCGAGTGTGGGGGATATTTTCCTTTCTAACAATGTGCTCAATGGCTTAGGGGGTACAGGGCGCTAGCAAAAGAGAATTATCTTCTTGTTTTCTCACTCCTGCTAACAATGCCAAAGAGAAAGTCTCAGTTCAGTGCCAGCAGGTCATTAATTTCTGTACCACTTGCTAATAATCTGCCCGGGCAACAGAGAGCAGACCTCAGAGTCAGACATTAGCTAGCTAGAATTTAGTGACACTGTTTTGCTTTCATTTTGTTTATGTCAGAGATGCTTTGTATTTGCGTTTTTTTCATTTACAGATGTGGTTGACAGCTTCCTTTTAAGAAATGTATTTAGTTTACAAAAAGTGAGTTGATGTAGAGAAATGTATTAAGTAAATGATGTGGTGTGGATTATGAAGGTGAAACCTGGGAGACCTCACTGAGCCTCATCTTTATGCCAGGCCCTGGAGACCCTCCGAATGAGACCCACAGGGCTGTCAGAGGGGAGAAGCAAGTGCTGAAATTACTGTGAGAGAGAAACTCCACTGTGCATTCGTATTCCACTTGCCCTTCATGTCTCCGCGCTACTGTTTAGGCTTTCCCTCTGCTTATATCACACTCAGTAGTGTTTCAAGATCTTACTCTAAGAAATGTTCCTCTCCTGAGCTCCTAGGACCTTGAAATTGTAGTAATACCCAATATGTATCGTTTACCACTTGCCAGGCCATGTTTAAGCACCTTATATAAGCAACCATCTAGTTCACAGACTAACCCTATGAAGTTGATCCTCCTATTATCTCCATTTTACAGATAAGGGCACTAAAGCACAGAGAGGTGGAGTAACTAGCTCAAGGTCACACAGCTTATGAGGAACCCTGGAAGTAAGAGATTAAGAACCAGTGTCCTTGGGGCGCCTGGGTGGTTCAGTGGGTTAAGTGTCTGACTTCATCTCAGGTCATGATCTTGTGGTTCATGAGTTCAAGCCCTGCATCGGGCTCTGTGCTGCTCAGAGCCTGGAGCCTGCTTCGGATTCTGTGTGTGTCTCTCTCTCCTTCTGCCCCACCCCCGCTCACACTGCACTGCCTCTCTCAAAAACAAATAAAAAACATGAATAAAAAAAATTAGTGGCACCTGGGTGGCTCAGTCAGTTAAGCGTCTGACTTCAGCCTAGGTCATGATCTCACAGTTCGTGGGTTCGAGTCCCATGTCATGGCTCTGTGCTGACAGCTCAGACAGAGCCTGGAGCCTGCTTCAGATTTTGTGTCTCCCTCTTTCTCTGCCCCTCTCCCGCTTGTGCACTCTCTCTCTCTCTCTCTCTCTCAAAGATAAACATTAAAAAAAAAAAAAAAAAAAAAAAACTGAGGGGAAAGACTGTGAAGTGAAAACCAGAAAGAGAGCTAAGTTTGTGGGGAGCAGTGAGCAGTGTTGTGTGGGGATCCAGGGAGTTGGAGAGCAGAGATGAGGTTGCACAGGAAGCCTTAGCCTTTTCCCTCAGGGAGCCAGAGAAGGCTTTTCAACCTAGAGTGTTTGATCACATTTTAATCAGGGCTTGTCTCTGGGTCAAGGGCAAGCAAATAAGGTGATGGTGGAAGGAGGGGCTTTTCAGGGCTCACTAAGGGGCCCCCTGAGCCATCTATGTGCAAAGGGGTCCCCGTGGTGCCCCTTGAGGGCAGAGCTCTGACTATGGAAGTTATTCAAAAATTTTATTGAAAATAAATTCATGGGGGCGCCTGGGTGGCTCAGTCGGTTAAGCGTCCGACTTCGGCTCAGGTCATGATCTCACGGTCCGTGAGTTCGAGCCCCGCGTCGGGCTCTGTGCTGACAGCTCAGAGCCTGGAGCCTGTTTCAGTCTGTGTCTCCCTCTCTCTCTGACCCTCCCCCGTTCATACTCTGTCTCTCCCTGTCTCAAAAATAAATAAAATGTTAAAAAAAAAAGAAAAGAAAAGAAATTCATGCTCAAGGTAAAGCATTCAAAAAGTACAAAAGAATGTACCTGTAGAGTGAAAAAAAAAGTGTCTGCTCCTAGCCCAGAACCCTCCCCAGAGGCAAACAGTGCTAACACTCTCTTGTAAGCCTTTCAGAAATTTTCCATGCTATCTCTGGAGCTATGTCTATGTATATATCCTCTAAAAAAAAAAAAAAAACCCACAAAGTCGTACTGTCTGGCTTTTGCTTTTTTCACATAACACATTTAGAGCTTTTTCAGTATCAGGTGTGCAGATCTTTTTCATTCTTTTTTCCCTCCTCATAATATCCCACAATATGAATGGAGCATAATGCATTTAACCTATTCTGAGATATTCGAGTTTGGTGTTTTGGCCACATGTGCAAATACATCAGTGGGATACGTTTTTGGTAGTGGACCTGGTGGGTCAAAAGGGGGTGTGTATGTGTTGGTGAGATGCCTCAGTTTGTCTCCACAGGATTGTTTGCGTGTCCTATCAACACTGGCTGGCTTCCCCCAGAGTGAGTGATTCAAGAGACCAAGGCAGAAGCTGCAGTGTCTTTTATGACCTGGCCTCATAGACCATAAGTCATATACCATCACTTCTGTCACTTTAATTGCTCACACACGCCGACCCTCTTCAATGTGAGGGGCAGAGGTAGGAGGAGGTGAGGATCATTGTGAGCCATGTTGGAGCCTGACTACCACAAGCTGTTTGTTTGTTTCAGTTAACATGCAATAAAATTAACTCTTTTTTTTTTTTTTTTTTTTTTTTTGGTGGATAGGTCTAGGAATGTTAACACGTGCCTTTGTGTAACCACCACCGCAGACAGGAAACAGAACAGTTCCATCACCCCTCAAAAAACCCTTGTGTTTCCCATTGTAGTGACACACTCTCTCCACCCTTAACCTGTGTTAACCACTGATCTATCACTATAGTGTTTGTCTTTTGGAGAATGTCACATAAATGGAAGCCTGTAGCATGGCACCTTTTGAAACTGGCTTCTTTCGCTCAGAATAACACCATCGAGATTTACCTAAATTGTAGCAGGTGTCAATAGTTCATTCCTTTTCGTTGCTGAGCTGTGTTCCGTTGTATGGATGGACCACATTTTTGTTTATTGATTTACATATTGCAGGGTAAATCCAAATTGGGAGGGGAGATGAATAGAGCTGCCAGAAACATTCATGCACCAGACCCTCTCTCCCGTCCTTCTACTCTGATGACGACCGCTGTGTTAAACCTTTTAACATTGTGCCACAGGTCCCATAGACCCTGCTTATCTTTTTTCAACCTTTTCCCCTCTGCTGTTCATATGGGGCAATTTCTACTGACTGTCTTTGAGTTCATAGTTTCTTTCTTTCCTGTGACATCTCCATTCTGCTGTTGAGCTCACCTATTGAGTTTAAAATTTTTGTTTATTGTAGTTTTCCATTTCAAATCTATATTTGGTTGGGGCACCTGGGTGGCTCAGTTCGTGAAGAGTCCAAGTTCGGCTCAGGTCATGATCTCTTGATTCATGAGTTCAAGCCCCACATTGGGTTCTGTGCTAACAGCTCAGAGCCTGGGGCCTGCTTCAGATTCTGTGTCTCCCTCTCTTTCTGCCCCTCCCCTGCTAGCACTCTGTCTTTCTCTCTCTCAAAGATAAACATTTTAAAAAATTGTTTTAATAAAAAAATAAGATAAAATAATCTATATATTTGGTGTATATCCATATACCAAATGGAGATCTTAATGTATATCTGCTACTTATGAAAAAACTGAAGAAAGCCCAGAGTCTCCATCCTTACTTCTTGGAGTCTTTTATTTTTTTTTTTAATTTTTTAATGTTTATTTATTTTTGAGAGAGAGAGAGAGAGAGAGGGAGAAAGAGAGAGTGCAAGCGGGGGAGGGGCAGAGAGCACAGGGCCTGATGCGAAGCTAGACCTCACGAACTGTGAGATCATGACCTGAACTGAGGTTGGATGCTTTAACCAACTGAGCCACTCAGGCGTCCCCCGCCGCCCCTCACCCCGCTTTTTTTTTAAGGAAGCTCCAGCCCCAATTTGGGGCTCAAACTCATGACCTTGAGATCAAGAGTCACATGCTCTACTGACTGAGCTAGCCAGGCCCCTCTCAAATTTACCGTTTTAATCAATTTTAAGCATACAGTTCAGCGGCAGTGAGTACGTTCCCACGGCTGTGCTGCCATCACCACTTAGCCATCTCCAACCCTTTGTCTTCTTCCCAAACTGAAACTCCATACCCATTAAGCACTAACTCCCCCTGCTCCCCCTGGAGTATTTTTACAGCAGTTGCTTTAAGGGCTTTTCCAGATCTTTCCAGCACCTTCGAGTTGGCATCCTTTCATTGTCTTTTCCCGAGCAAGCTGAAATGTTCCTGCTTCTTTGTATTGCGAGTCATTGACCCTGGACATTTTTAATATCATGTTATGAGCTCCGGGTTACATTGAAATCCTGCAGAGACAGTCGATGTGTTTGTCTCAGCAGGTAATTGGCAAAGTGGGTTTGAGCCGCAAGCTCTGCCTGCCTTCTCTGGGTTGTGGTTCCAGTGTCAGCCCTGTTTTCAAACCCTCTGTGACGCCACATACATCTGTCCTGTGCGAGTGTCACTCACTGGCCAGAACTCCGGCATCAGCCTAGTTCATGATTCAGCTTCTCAAAGTGTGCGGTGAGCTGTTTAGGCTAGATCCACTCATGCGCAGCTACTGGGTGAGCCCAGAAGTCCATAAATAACTTTGTGGGGTCACTTTCCCAAAGTCCTCTTTCCTGGCAACTTTGTGGTTCCCTGAAGCTTCATTTACCTGACTCGGATGCGCATTTCCCACAGCTGCACCCACATCTGGGGCCAAAGCAGTATGGGTTCATCCCACCATCTTGGGAGCCACAACTCTTGGGCTCTTGGGAGCCACAGCTCCTGCAGTTAGAGAGGAAGGTTCTTCCTCATAGTTTCAGGCTCCTGTAGGCACCGGCCACTGCCTCTACCACCAGGAAAGCCTGAGGGCTAGGATACAAGAGAATGGGGAAAAGAAATGGGAATCAACCTCATCTCTCTGATGGTTAAGAGACCTCATTCCTGTCTCTGCAGCCAAAACTAGAAGGTGTCTCTCTTTTTTCTTTTTTTTTTTTACGTTTATTTATTTTTGCGAGAGAGAGAGGGAAACAGAGTGTGAGCAGGGGCAGGGCAGAGAGAAAGCGAGACTCCAGGCTCTGAGCTGTCAGCACCGAGCCCGACATGGGGCTTGAACCCATGAACCGTGAGATCATGACCTGAGCTGAAGCCCGATGTTTCACCGACTGAGCCACCCAGACGCCCCTAGAAGGTGTCTGCTGTCACCCCCTCCACTTGCACTGATGCCCACCTCTAGGTTCGGGGCTTCACTGACACCAGCCCAGGGAACACCAGAAGGAAAACCAAGTGTAAACTCACTGCCAGGTTGGTGGTACTTCTTCCCCGGTCTGCCTGTGACTGTTGACTTTTCAGAGCCTGCCTGAACTGCTCCAGGCCTCTGTCCAGAGTTTGGAGCTACCTTCAGCAGCAGAGGTCGGGTGGAGACTCCTCACCATCCTACTGGAAGTTGAGGCATGACCTGGGTTTCATTACATCAGCCCCTCTGGCTGTCGAGCATACCGTGGACTGACAGGGCTGGGTTGGGCACAAGGAGGCCTGTGGGGCTGACAGGGGAACCATCACAGAGATGCCCCATAGGTTGAGTCTTAAAGATGGGTGGTTGTTTTCAGAAGGCTGGATTGGGGATAGAGCTTGCAGGGCAGAGGGATCAGTGTGAGCGATGTCTTGGAGGGGTTTAAGAGCAGATCGGGGAGTCTGGGGCGATGTCTGCAGGACTGAGGCAGGGTGAAGGGGGAACACCATGGGAGAGAAGTCTAGAGAATAGGGTGGGACTCCATGTTGGGAGGTGAGTGGTTGGTTGCTGATTTCTATGTGTTGAAGAAAAGGGCCAGGTAGTGTTTTCCACTAGTGTGCACAGAAAGGAAGCCCCCACCCCCAGACCCGAGACAGGATGTGGGGATGTGCGTGGGTGTCTGAGGTCTTGGCAGGGAAAAATGGCATCTAGGCTGAAAAGGCCAATGTCCCAGTTCCTGTGGAGAAAGAAGGGCACAGTCTTACAGCTGCTGAAAGGGGACACCACGCTGCTGCAGACTTTCTTGGGTCAGATGATCTGTGAGAAGGGTGAGGGACATGTCTGCTTCTGTCCCCAGGATGATAAACCTAACATTCCCCAAGGCCTTACTCCAAATTAAGTGGGGGTGAGAGGAGAGGATAGAGGACCAGGTGAGAGTTTAGAGGTGATAGTGACAAAGAGTTTCTACTACATCCTTTTCAAAAAAATTTTTTAATGTTATATTTATTTTTGAGAGAGAGAGAGACAGAGTGTGAGTGGGGGAGGGACAGAGAGAGGAAGACACAGAATCTGAAGCAGGTTCCAGGCTCTTAGCTGTCAGCACAGAGCCCGATGTGGGGCTGGAACTCACGAACCGTGAGATTATGACCTGAGCCGAAGTCAGACAGTTAACCGACTGAGCCACCCAGGCACCCCCTACTACATCCTTTTTTATATATTTTTTAAAATCTCGAACCGCACACAGTAATATATTGTTGCAAATAAATTACTCAGTAATTTATTAAACTTGGTAGCTTAAAACAGTGGACATTTATTACTTCATGCAGTTTCTGAGAGTTAGGAATCTGGGATCAACTTCATTGGGTGGTTCTGGCTCAGGGTCTTTCATGAGGTTGAGTCAAGATGGCCAGGGTTGCAGTCATCTGAAGGCTTGACTGGGGCTGGGGGCACCTACTTCCAAGATGGTTCATCCATGTGACTGTTGGCAAGAGTTATTCCCCATGTGGGCCTCTCCGAACGGCTGCTCATGATACAGCAGTTGTTTTCCCCAGAACAGAGAGAGAGAGAGAGAAAGAAACTGAGCCAAAGCTGCAGTGCCTTTTAGAACCTAATCTTAGAAGTGGCACACCAACATTTTTGCCATATTCTGTTCGTCATACAAGCCACTGCAGTTCGGTATGGGAGGGGACTATGCAAGGATTTGAATTCAGTGTGTGTGAGGGGGTCTTTGAGGGTGTCCTTGGAAGCTGGCTACCACAACATGTGAATGGATCACTAACAATTCAAGTTTTGTTTTTTTTTTTTTTTGTAAATTTAAAAAGATCACTGAGACTTTGTTATTGAGGAAAAGCAAGTTGAGTTTTTCTATTTTCTTACTTAAAAAAAACCCCACAAAACCTATATCTTTCTATTATACCCACATATGTAAATGTATAGAAAAAGGTCTGGAAGGATACACTTAAAACCGCTAACTGCATTACCTCTGGGGAGTGAGATGGAATGAAATGTTGTGAAAAGAAATGTATCACTTTTACACATATTTTTCTTTATGGCTTGGATCATTGGGTTACTGTTCAAATTTTATGTTGCTGGAGATCAAACCACCCCAAACTTAGTGATACAAAGCAACAATCCTTGGGGGTGCCTGGGTGACTCAGTCGGTTAAGTGTCCAACTTCAGCTCAGGTCATGACCTCACAGTTCGTGAGTTCAAGCCCCACATCGGGCTCTCTGCTATTAACACAGACCCTCCTTTGGATCTTCTGTCCTCCTCTGTCTCTGCTCCTTCCCTCTTCACATGCACTCTCTCTGCCTCTCTCCAAATTAAACAAACATTAAAAAAAAAAAAAAGAAACCTGCCACAGTTTTATAATTTTAAAATCTATTTCAGGTAAAAAGTGGGAAATAAAACTTGGAGGCTGCCTTTCCTGGGAGCATCTAAGCATATACTCACAGCTGCGGCATCTAGACTCTTAGGTCCTTCTGTTCTTTGTGCCCTTGAGCTTGAGAATCTCAGAGAAATTGAGATAACTTGACAGTTACAACTCATATATCTTACAAGCTATACAAGCTATTCAGTGCACAATTCTTTTCTGTTGTTGTTTCTTTTCTATACCGGGAACCAAGCCCGTTATGTAAGTATTTATTATAGATTTATTTCTTCCCCATGCCTTGTTCCAAAAAGGATTTGAGGAAGCTTATAAGAATTCATACAGCATACTCATATGATCAAAATATATAAATAGATCAAGAAACTAAGGTGAAGGGAAAGGAAAGTTGAAACAGTAAGTTGAGACCAGAAGGGGAAGTTAGTTCTTAACAATATATGCTGCAAAGTCGTAAGTAAATATTTGACATTGCAGGGCCAGAAGGGACTAGATGTTATTTGACTCAGTTCCTCAACTGGCTCTTGAAATCCCTTCCCAACACCCCCAGTGAGTAGCCAGCCAGCTTCAGTTTGCACACCTCTGGTGATGGCAAGCTCACTACATCCCAAGGCAAATCCAACTACTAGGAAGTGTGAACCCAGTGGTCATAAACTCAAATGCTTCCAGGGGCTGGACAGGCAACAAAAATGAACGAGGCAGGTCAGTGGGAAGCTGGGGAGCATATGACAGAATGGAACACACACATCAGTTGTCCCTGGGGCAACTGTGACTCCCTCCAGCTAATGATTGACACATGGAAACCCAGGTCCAGTGTGGCCAAGTCTTGGAGATCCCAATTTATATGGGACCTCCCAATTTATATGGGTTTTTTTAACATTCATAACTAATTCTCTATTTTATAAAGTGTTGAGTAGGCCAAATAAAACACAACTGCAGGCAGATGTTGCCTGTGGTCCTCCGCTTTGTGAGTCCAGAAAAGGCCAAAGTTGTGGGCTTTCAAGCTGCATTAGAACAGACTTTGACTCTGGCTCTGCCCCCTTATTCATTTGGTAATCGCTCCATAGCCTCAGTTCTCATCTGTAAAATGGGGATAATAATAGGTCCTAGCTCTTAAAGAGATAGCTATGTGGTAAGAAAGATAGGCTGTAAAGTACTTACCACAGTGCCTGGCAGAAAGGAAGCACCCAATAAATGCAGTGCTGTATATAAATAGTTTATAAATAAGAGAGGAGAGGAGGGAGGGAGGTAGGGAGGGAGGAAGAGATGGAAAAAGAAAGAAAGAAGAAAGAGAAGAAGAAAGAAAGAGAAGAAAGAAAGAGGATATTTATAAATAAACACGCAGTGCTAAATAAATGCAATAAATAAACACACTATGAGGGGCTTTTCTGGGCTTCCTTCCATCCACTGATCTCAAGTCTGCCTATGAAGGTTATTTTTTGATCAGGGTTGTTAAGAGGTTTTTGTGTCCAAACTCTGGGGACTTTGTTTTAATTTTAATTTAATTGTTTTTATTTAATTTAATTGTAATGTAATTGTGCAATTGCATATATTTTCCCATCAGGTGCTAGAACACACAGCATATTCCTATGTCCAGGTGGGGGTGAGGAACGGATAGGAACAGAGATGTGCCGTGTGTGTGTGTTTGTGTGTCCATGTGTAGACGGGGTTCAGGGGAGAGAGCGTTCTGGCAGGGAGAACCCCTAAAACAAAGGCACAGAGAGGCCTGTGAGCTGGTAGAGCCAGGCCAGAGAGAAAAGAGAAGAAACCCACCGACAGTGACAGGAGGGGCCTGGGGCCTGTTCCTTTGGAGAGGAGGAGGCCTCAGAGAGTTGCGGGCAGGGGCCGGTCTGCAGGGGCAGGGGTAACTGAGAATTATCATGGTTTGCCAATCACTGAATGTGCTGAATGTGCTTCCGTGGGCCTTACCTCATTTCGGAGTAAAGCGTTTGTGTCTCCTGTCTACAAGACTGGCAGCCTCCGAGGAGGAGGGGAATAGAACATTTTTTAAATCTTGCTGCCTTAGAAACATGCCCATTACCTGCAGAGGGCTTGAGAGAGTGAAGGGCCTGCATGGGGGCCATAAGACTGAGTGCAGAGGTGAGAGTGTGGGCTCCGGGCTCACGTGGGGACTCTGTCCCCTTGGCCAGTTTTCCCATCTGTAGGGGGGTGATGTAATCATACCTTCATGCTAGGGGATTGTAAGGATTGATTTTTTTTTTAATGTTTATTTATTTTTGAGACACAGAAAGAGAGGGAGGGAGGGAGAAAAAGAGAGTGGGAAAGGGACAGAGGGGGACAAAGGATCCGAAGCAGGCTCCATGCTGACAGCAGAGAACCTGATGTGGGGCTCGAACTCACAAACCATGAGATCATGTCCTGAGCCAAAATCAAACACTTAGCTGACTGAGCCACCCAGGCAACCCTGATGTTCTTGACTTGTTGTAAATGCTCCATAAATGTCTCTTCTGGAACTTTCAGAAGCCTTCCCCTTGGTCTCCTTACCATAGGCCACCATCTTGCTTCTGTGGATTATCTGTCTCCCTCCCCATCTCATCTGCTCTTTCTCATTTCATCCCTTGATCCCACCACCCTGAGGTCTGTCTCTGTAATTCTGACTACTTTAAGTACCTCCTGTACATGGGATCATGCAGTACTTACCTTTGATGTCTGGCTTACTCATTTGGCATCATGTCTTCGAGGTTCATCCTGCTGTAGCACATGTCAGGATTGCCCTCCTTTTTTCTCCCTTCCTTCCTTCCTTCCTTCCTTCCTTCCTTCCTTCCTTCCTTCCTTCCTCCCTCCCTCCCTCCCTCCCTCCCTCCCTCCCTCCCTCCCTTCCACGTAATTTCTAGACCCAAGGTAGGGCTTAAACTCAAGACCCTGAGATCAAAAGTCACATGCTCTACCGACTGAGCCAGACACGCACCCCAGAATTTCCTTCCTTTTTAAAGCTGAATAATGTTTCATTGTGTGTTTATATCACATTTTGTTGATCCATCCAAAGGACCCTTGGGTTGATTCCACCTTTTAGCTGTTGTGAATAATGCTGCTGTGAACATGAGTGTGCAAATATCTCTTTGGGACCCTGCTTTCAGTTCTTCTGGGTATGTGTCCACAAATCCAATTACTGGATCATATGGTAACTCTATTTTTAATATTTTGAGGAACTACCATACTGTTTTCCACAGTACTGGCACCAGTTTATATTCCCACCAACAGTGTGCAAGGGTTCCACTTTCTCTGTATCGTGACCAACACTTGTCCTTTTCTGTTTTCTGGCAATAGCCATCCCGATGGGTATGAGGTGATATCTCATTGTGGTTTTGATTTGCATTTCCCCTAATGATTAGTGATGTTGAGTTTCTTTTCATGTGTTTACTGACCATTTGTACATCTTATTTAGAGAAATGTCTATTCAAGTCCTTTCTTTGCCCCGTTTTTGAAATCTTTTAAATTTTTATTAAAAATTTTTTAATGTTGATTTATTTTTGAGACAGAGAGAGACAGTGAGAGAGAGGCAGATGCAGAATCTAAAGCAGGCTCCAGGCTCTGAGCTGTCAGCACAGAGTCCTTCATGGGGCTCAAACCCACGAACCGTGAAATCATGACCTGAGCCAAAGTTGGATGCTTAACTGACTAAGCTCCCCAGGCGCCCCAGTTCCTCCTGAATTTTTAAACATTGGTTGGAGTTGTACCTTCAGCAGATGAGCAGGAGGGCAGTCAGAGGAGTGAAGGGAGGGAGAACTCAGATTGAGGGCCAGGAACCCCCCAGTTCTGGTTTGTTCTCCACCACTCATTTGTCCCTGAGACTCTGGCCATTCCTCTTCTGTAAGTGAGGAGTTGATCCAGAATGTTCCCTTACATTTCTGGCATTCTTTCAGAGTGCCAGTAATCATGATGAGTTTTTGGAGGGAGGGTGGGGTTCATGGGGTTCAGAGACGACAGCCAAGAAAGAATTCTTGAAGACATTTTTGGTGCAAAATGTGATTTTATTAAAGCATGGGGACAGGACCCATGGCCAGGAAGAGTTGCCTTAGAGAAATGTCTATTCAAGTCCTTTGCCCAGTTTTTTTTCTTTCATATTTATTTATTTTTGAGAGAGACAGACAGACAGACAGACAGAGCGTGAGTGGGGGAGGGGCAGAGAGAGAGGGAGACGCAGAATCTGAAGCAGGCTCTAGGCTCCAAGCTGTCAGCACAGAGCCCAATGCGGGGCTCGAACTCACGGACTGGACTGCAAGATCATGACCTGAGCTGGAGTCGAACACTTGTCTGACGGAGCCACTGAGGTGCTCCTCCTTTGCCCAGTTTTTAATCAAGTTGGTTTTTTGTTGAATCATAGGAGTTCTTTATATATACTGGATACGATTTGCAAATATTTTCTGTAGGTTGCCCTTTCATTCTGTTGATTGTGTAACAGACTGTTTCTCAGTGACCACCATGGAACATTGAAAGTTTTCCTAATGGGGGGCGCCTGGGTGGCTCAGTCTGTTGAGCATCTGATTCTAGGTTTGGGCTCAGGTCATGATCTCATGGTTCATGAGTTCGAGCCCTGCATTGAGCTCCACTCTAGCGGTGTGAAACCTGCTTGGGATTCTCTCTCTGCCCTTCCCATGCATGCTCTCTCTCAAAGTAAATAAATGAACTTTAAAAAAAAGAGAGAAAGTTTTCCTAATGGATATAAATACCCTATCTCTCCCCTAATTCTATTTTCATGAACATTTCCCCTTATCATTAGATGTACTTCAAAAACATCATTTTCAGTGGCAACCTAATGTTCCTTCTTACTGACAAATCTTAGTTACCTGACCATTCTCCTAATATTGGACACAATATTTCCCTATTCCAAATTAAGCTGGGATGAACATGTTAGTGTCTAAATCTTTAGGAGCATCTCTCATTATTTTCTCAGAATTGATTCCTTGGAGGGGCGCCTGGGTGGCTCAGTTGATTAAGTGCCTGACTTCGGCTCAGGTCCTGATCTCACGATTCTTGGGTTGGAGCCCTGAGTCGGGCTCTGTGCTGACAGCTCAGAGCCTGGAGCCAGCTTCGGATTCTGTGTCTCCCTCTCTGCCTCTCCCCTGCTCATGCTGCCTCTGTCTCTCAAAAATAAAGAAATGTAAAAAAGAAAAAGAAGAAGGAGAAGAAGGAGAAGAAGGAGGAGGAGGAGGAGGAGAAGAAGAAGAAGAAGGAGAAAATTAATAATAATAATAATAATAATAATAATAATAATAATAGATTCCTGGAAGTGGAATGGGCTGACTCAGATGGTTCTTAGTCATCCTGTTAATTTTCCTTACAATTTGCCAATTTCATCCCATCAGCAGGGGATAAAAGTAATCCTCTCTCTGTCCTTGCCAACATTGAGTATTATGCTTTTAAAAATCTGCTAATGTGAAATATGAACGTTGATATTATATCAACATTAATTTTTTTTAATGTTTATTTATTTTTGAGAGAGAGAGAGACAGAGCGTGAGTGGGGGAGGGGCAGGGAGAGACAAGAGACACAGAATCTGAAGCAGGCTTCAGGCTCCGAGCTGTCAGCACAGAGCCCGATGCAGAACTTGAACTCACAAACTGCGAGATCATGACCTGAGCCGAAGTAGGACGCTTAACCGACTGAGCCACCGAGGCGCTCCTAGTATGTTTTTTAATAGTGTGTTGTGTGTTGCCATGCAGAGATGATACAAATAACTATGACAGGGGCGCCTGGGTGGCGCAGTCGGTTAAGCGTCCGACTTCAGCCAGGTCACGATCTCGCGGTCCGTGAGTTCGAGCCCCGCGTCGGGCTCTGGGCTGATGGCTCAGAGCCTGGAGCCTGTTTCCGATTCTGTGTCTCCCTCTCTCTCTGCCCCTCCCCCGTTCATGCTCTGTCTCTCTCTGTCCCAAAAATAAATAAACGTTGAAAAAAAAATTAAAAAAAAAAAAAAAAACAAATAACTATGACAAAACCCAATCCTGGGACTTTAATTCAGGTCCTAGTTCTGTCACCAGACATCTATGACCTCCTTAGGGCTCTGAGATTTTAATTATCATGGTTTTTTCTTTTTTTTTTAATGTTTATTTATTATTTTTGAGAGATAGAGACAGAGCGTGAGCGAGGGAGGGGCAGAGAGAGAGGGAGATCATGACCTGACTAAAGTCTGATGTTTAACCGACTGAGCCACCCTGTTCCCCCCCCCCCCCCCCCCCCGTGATTTAAGGTGCCTTACAGCTGGGAGAGCAGTTTCCCACCCATTCTCACAGCAACCCTCCAGGAGGCAAATGGGGAAATGAGGTCCAGAAAGGTGAACTCACTTGCCCAAGGTCATACAGCCAGTTAAGGGCCTGAGGAAGAAGCAACTAGCAGCCAGCTCCATCTGGCTTTCTTCATAAAACATCAAAGATGGGAATTTAGAAGGCATTAGCTTGATTCTCAGCTGACAGAGCCTCCCTCAGGTTGCAGGCCTTCATCCAAACAACCCAGGCACTCAGCCAAGTGAGAACCATCCAGGGTATCTCAGATGCTTGGCCTTGGTCCAAGCCTGCCATCTTATTTCTTCCTGAAAGGGGCCCTGGGATGCCATCTCCTTGCATGCTAATAAATCACTCCCTTTACAGTCTTTTTTTGAAAATTGAGGTATAATTGACTCTATATTAGTTTCCAGTGTACAATGTAATGATTTGATATTTGTATATGTAGCAAAACGGTCATCACAATAAATCCAGTTAACATCTAGTCACCACGCCTAGTTACAAGATTTTTTTTCTTGTAATGAGAACTTTCAAGATCCTCTCTTTTAGCTACTCTCAAAATGCAATATAAAAATCATTGACTTCACTCATATGAGGACTTTAAGAGACAAAACAGATGAACATAAGGGAAGGGAAACAAAAATATAAAAACAGGGAGGGGGACAAAACATAAGAGACTCTTAAATATAGAGAACAAACTGAGGGTTGCTGGAGGGGTTGTGGGAGGGGGGATGGGCTAAATGGGTAAGGGGCACTAAGGAATCTACTCCTGAAATCATTGTGGCACTATATGCTAACTTGGATGTAAATTATTAAAAAAAAATTAAAATTAAAATTAAAGGGAAAAAAAAGAAAAAAAACCACTGACTATAGTCAACTGTGCTGTACATGACCTCCCTAGGACTTATTCATTTTATAACTGGAAGTTTGTACCTCTTGATCCCCTTTACTCCTTTGGCCCACCCTCCACTCACCATCTAAGGTAACCAACAAGATGCTCTCTGTATCCATGAACCCACACTTTTGTTGTTGTTTTTGATTTTGATTTTTGGCTTCCACATATAAGTGAGATCATGTGGTATTTATCTTTTTCTTTTTGACTTATTTCACTCACTTTTGCAGTCTTTTCACATGACCCCCTTTCAGCCCACTTTTCCAGATGGTATTAAGTTTCCAAAAAGATCAAACTCTTTCAATTTTTTTTTTAATGTTTTATTTATTTTTGAGAGACAGAGCATGAGCAGGGGAGGGTCAGAGAGAGAGGGAGACACAGAATCCCAGAGCCTGACACAGGGCCCAAACTCATGAACCATGAGATTGTGACCTGAGCCGAAGTTGGGTGTTCAACCAACTGAACCACCCAGGCGCTCGAACCCATAAACCATGAGATCATGACCTGAGCCAAAGGTGGACACTTAACCAACTGAGCCACCCAGGCGTCCCAAGATCAAACTCTCTTAACCAGCAGAACTCCTTACATTTGCAATTATTGTTTCCCTGGAGGACACTATATCCCTCACCCAATAAAGGAAAGAAAGAGATCCACCATTTACAGAGCACCTAAGTGCCAGTCATTGTCCCACACCATACCTCAGTAATCTTTACAACAAATCTGCCCAGTAACATTAATAGCCCCATTTTGCAGATGAGGAAACTGAGTCCCAGAGAGTTAATGTGACTTGCTCTGGGTCATTCAGCTATCTGGTGAGACGTGGAGCTGGGATTCAAACCTAAGACCATCTGGACCCCACAATCTAGGCTTGCGATTTTTCATAGCCCAGAGCTGCACTGTCCATATAAACTTAAATTAATTCAAATTGAGTAAATAAAATTCAGTTCCTCAGGAACACTAGCTACATGTCAACTGTCAATAGCCACATGTCAGTGGCTACCACATTAGACACTGCAGATATAGAAAATTTCCATCACTGTGGAAAGATCTTTTGGACAGTACTGCTCTAGAATATCAAAGAGCAGAAAGAAAATTTGGTGATTTTCCCCTCACAAGAGGATCCAAGCCACCTGTCATTTGTCAACCCTGTGGGGAGTCCATCAGAAGTTATTTTCCCTGCGGGGCGCCTGGGTGGCGCAGTCGGTTAAGTGTCCGACTTCAGCCAGGTCACAATCTCACGGTCCGTGGGTTCGAGCCCCGCGTCGGGCTCTGGGCTGATGGCTCAGAGCCTGGAGCCTGTTTCCGATTCTGTGTCTCCCTCTCTCTCTGCCCCTCCCCCATTCATGCTCTGTCTCTCTCTGTCCCAAAAATAAATAAACGTTGAAAAAAAAATTAAAAAAAAAAAAAAAAAGAAGTTATTTTCCCTGGATGAGGTCACCATAAAACTGTCTATGAGTGTTCATGCTGTGTTTTACATTTCTCCTGGTTTGGAAGGAGACTGCAAGCTGGATCCATTCAGTCCCATCCATGCTAGGTACCAGCAGATCCCTTTCTTCATTCTCCTCCTGCCCCCAGATCCCTAGGTATCCAGTACTCTCCTCTGTCACAGCGCTTTGGGATGTCTCCAACCATTAAAATGAGATGTCCCCACAGGACAAGACAGATGAGGACTGAGAAAAATTTCATGGCACAGTGGGCTTAGTTCTGGCTTGGATGGTCACTGGGTGACATCCTTACTCCTGGGGAGAGGCGTCCTTACTCCATAATGATGAGGGGGAGGACTGATGGAGCTCCTTGGCAAGGGGATATCTGATCATAATGAGATATGTTTCTCCTGCCTACCAATAGAACTCTTTCCAGAGTTTGGGAATTCTCACTTTGTAAATAAAGGCAGAGCTTCCTGCTGTCATAGAAGCCCCAAAGTTCAGGTGTTCACCTTTACAGCTTCTACTACAGGTAAGAGATGGAAACATGTGATCAAAGCTGGACCAATCAGAACGTGGGTGACCAAGAAGCCGGGACTTGGGGAGGGTGGGTGAGAGTGGTATTGAGACAGTGTCCATGGCCAGATGTCCATGGTAATAGCTGGGCACCCAGTGTCTTCACCAGCCCGGCCAAGTAGTACATACTCCCACATGACTTGGCCTCCCGCATTCCTGGCCACTTCGAGAAAATTCCTGGTGATTTTTTTCCCATTACCCTTTTAATAAATCCCATCTCTGCTGCTATCAGTCAGAGTTGGTTTCCTTTGCTTATGATGAACAGTAGAACTCACTGGAATTAGACCAGATCATTTGTAGGTTGGAATTTGCTCCAGCAGGCAGGGAAGGGTCTCTGCTCTGGTCCACATGATCTTTCTATAACAGGACCCTTTGTCCCTACCCCATTGGGCTCATTCCCCTTGTTGCATTCTTGCCATTTCTTCCCTCAAACTTAGCAAATCTCTGGAATCAGGAGGTTGGAAACCCTGCTCTGACTTGTCAATACTTCTTTCATTCTGAGTCCCATCTCCAGGAATCAGGGGACTCAGAAAGTCCTATCTCTATTTTCCTGCTGAAATAATTCTTCCCTGAACATTAAATGCCCCATAGTCCAGGTTGGATGGAAAAGGGGTCTCACTGTGAAAAAGAAAGGGAACATACTAGTAATGTATCAAAAATATTGTCCTGCCACACCAGGCTCATCAGGCACCCCAGTTTGCCCAGATTGGGGGCTTTCTTGGGACATGAGACTTTTGGTGCGAAAACAAAGAAGGTCCTGTGCAAACCAGGATGAGTTGGTCACCCTACACTTTAGTACTGTTATTACTACTACTAATCCTGTTCTCCCACATAGCACTTTACAGCTTGCTAAGGACAGAATCAAGACCAGACTCGCATCAACACTGTTTTATCAAAGGTATTTTTTCTTTCTGATTAAGTGAAAACAAAATCTTATGGTTGTTGAAGATTTCATTTTCTTCAATATGAGTGAGCAGAAGCATCTTTTCATATGTTTAAAACCATGTTTTCTATTCCTTTTCTTGGAAATGTCTGTTCATACCCTTTTATCCACCTGTTTGTTTTTGAAAATTATAAAGCAAAAAGGACACCCAGTTAAATATGATGGATTGATGATACTTATATGAACCCCACTCATCCGATAATAAGGAATAAAAGAAATCATCAGCTCACAATGCTAATGGTACAGGAGGGAGATATTAATGGTCCAGAAACTTCAGCAAACTTTTTGCAGACAGAGACAGAAGGGCAAGTACTAACCAACTTAACAGGGAGGGAGTTATAACCTAGAGTTTGCAGAAGGAAGTATTGATGACTGAAAGAGAAGTCCAGAATCCTTCCATAGAAAGGATGAATGCTAAAGTTGAGGAAATCTCCCAGAGAGTAGAACAAAACAGAACAAGACAAAAGCCCAAAAGAGGGAAAATAAGAGAAAACCAATGAGAAAAAATTAAGGGCTCAGTCTATGAGGTTCAACTTCTAAGAAAATTTCCAGAAAGAGAAAACAGAGGGGAAAAAATAGGGAGGAGAAAATTATCAAAGAAATAATACAAGAAAATTTCCCAGAACAAAGAGATACAAGTCTCCAGATGGAAAGGACCCAGCTAACACAACAATGAGGAAAATCACTCACTGAGGGGAGTTATCAAATATTATAATGTTAGAGATAAAGAGAACAGCTTAAAAGCTTCCAAAGATTAAAAAAAAGAATTAGTCATAGACAAAGGAACAGGATTCAGAACAGTGTCAGGGGTCTTAAATGTAGATACCAAAAGATAGTCATGCAATGCCTTAAAAATTCCAAGAGAAAATACTTGTCAACCTAGATTTCTATACTCTGCTAAACTATTAATCAAGTGTGAGAATAGCATAAAGACATATTTAGGTATACAAGGGCTAAACGTATTTGTTTCTATGTACCCTTCCATACTGAAAGATGTGCTACACAGAAATGAGGGAGTAAATCCATGAACCAGAAGACACTGGGTCTGGGGAACAGGGAGTCCAATCTAGGAGAAAGACGTAGGAAGGTCCAAGTATGACAGACAGTTCTGCATTAGGTTTGGAGAGCACCAGTCTAGATTGGAGCTGAAGTCTTCAGGAGAAAACAAAACAAAACTCATGGACTTTTTGTTGTATTTAAGCATCTGGAAAATTCAATTCTAAGCATTTACCTGATTTATTGACCCTTTAGAAAATAACAATAGCTATAAAGAATATTAATGAAAAAGAAAAAAAATCAAGGCAATTTTTAACCTCAGAAAATACAAAAGATATAGAAGAAATGAAACATAAACACAGTGAAACACAAACACATTATTTGATTCAGTAGAAAATAGCATTTGTAGTCCTTATAGGGTAAACATGATTTACTGACTTTACTGTATTGAATAACGGTGGGTAGGATAGTAGGGTAGGTAAACAGGAGAGAAGTAAACTGGGACCCAGAGGGTGATTCAGAGTTAGGTATCTTAGTTGGGACCAGCTAACTACGGTGACAAAAGCCTCCACATCTCAATCACTGAATCCAACAAACATTTATTTTCTTGTCCACCTTAAGTGATGGAGGTTGGCTGGCTTCCTGGCCAGCTGCCATTTATTTATTTATTTATTTATTTATTTATTTATTTATTTAGAAAGAGTTCGAGCAGGGGAAGCACAGACAGAGAGGGAGAGAAAGAGAATCCCAAGCAGGCTCCACAGTGTCAGCAGGGAGCCGATCCTGGCTCAAACTCAAATCCATGAGGTCACAACCGGAGCTCAAATCAAGAGTTGGACGTTTAAGTGACTGAGACTCCCAGGCGCCCCCAGTGGTTTTTAAGGAGTTCCTTCCATTTTGCAGCTCACTCATCTCCTAAGCCTTGGAGTCCTTCACTTTTTTTTTTTAAGCTTTTATTTATTTTTATTTTTTAAAATGTTTATTTATTTTTGAGAGAGAGAGAGAGAGAGAGAGAGAGAGAGAGAGAGAGACACACACACACACACAGAATCTGAAGCAGTCTCCAGGCTCTGTGAGCTGTCAGACCAGAGCCCAACCCGGGGCTGGAATCCACGAAGTGCAAGGTCATGACCCGAGCCCACGCTGGAGGCTTAACCAACTGAGCCACCCAGGTGCCCCTAAGCTTTTACTCTAATTCCAGTTAGTTAACATACAATGCTATACTTGTTCCAGGTGTAGAGTGGAGTCCTTCACTTTAAAGCAGAGACAGTGTGAACAGTGTATGGGAGGTTTTTATGGGTCACGCCTGAGAATGTACACATCATATTCAACTGGCCGGAAATTGGTCTTACCTGCAAGGAAGGCTGAGAAATGTAGTCTAGTTGTGTGTTCAGGAGCAAGGAAAAAAGTTCTGGGGAGCAAGCAGCAATACCTGCTACCGTAGGCAAAAATGGGGTGTGGGATGAGGAAGAGCATCTCAGAGCATTCATGCAGCACTCAACACATATACTGAGCACCTACTATAGACCAGACAGGGTTTTAGGCATGGCAGCTGTAGTGGCAAATAGAGACTCTGCTCTCATGGAGCTTCTGTTTAGTGGGGAATGGCACATGGATTCTTACTGTGGGGGGAGGGGGGCTGTGAGGGGTGCTGGAATCTTGCCTTCTAAACCAATGTGGCTGGAACAGACTTTTAGCAGTTTTGTAGGGATTTTGGATTTGATTCTAAGACCAGTGAGAATTCCATCCAAGAATGTTAAGCCAGGAACATGACATGATTTAGTTTACTATTTATTTGTTTGTTTATTTATTTATAGGCTCCATGCCCAACGTGGGTCTTGAACTCACTGCCCAGATACCAAGAGTTGCATGTTTTACCTCCTGAGCCAGCCAGGAGCCCCTGTTTTACCTTTTGAAGCGATCACTCTGGCAGCCTTGGGGGAAAATGGCTTGGCAGAGCAGGGCTGGACAGGAGTAAAAGCAGACGTTTCAGGCAATCTAGAGGGGAGGGGAGACCTGCCTGGCATGGTGCGGCGGTACTGAAGATGGAAAAAGGTGGAGAGACAGGAGAAATATTTGAGAGGTAGACTAAGAGATACGGTGACTGAGTGCATGTGAGGGCGTGAAGGCGAGGGAAGAGAAAAGAATGATTCCTAAGGTTTTTGGTTTTTTTTTGGCTTGAGTGCGTGACCCTAAGTGGGAGCAGTCTCAGTAGCGGTTTGGGACCCAAGCCAGATAATGGATGTGAAAGCGCTTTAGGAAAGGTCAAGCGGCGGCTGAAATCGCATGGTGAGCCCGAGGCAGTGAGTTCCATCTTACATTTGGGGAAACTGAGGCACGAGAGACCGGCAGGTGGGGTCAAGCCACGTCCCACACCTCTTCCGTGGATGAAAGGACAGAGGCGCGTGAGGTACCTGCTAAGCGCCCGTACTGTGCCCCGCCCCGCCGGCTTCCCTGTCCGCTGCTCGGGTCCCAATAAAGTTATTGAAATTGACACCGGTTGCCAAGGAAGTGGGTCGCCGAGCCGGGTTGCTAAGGAAGTGAGCGGCGACCATCTCTCCCCATCCGGGGCAGCGGGGAATGGCTGAGCCCGGGGCTTGCCGCCGCCCCCGCCGCCGCCGCCGCCGCCGCCGCCGCCGCCCGCTGTCGGCTCGCGCCTCAGGTGAGTCGGGAGGGGCCCGGGCGCCACCGGGGCAGGTCCGTCGCGCCCGCCGCCCGCGATCCGTCCGGAGGCCCGCGCCGGCGCCGCCGCCTGGCTCTGCTGCTTGGCGAGCGGGAGCATCCTCTGCCCTGACTCCCGGGCATCCTCCGGCCGTCCGGGCGGCCTCGCCCCTCCTCCTTCGGGCGGAGGCGCGGCCTGACCCTCAGACCTGGCCGCCAGGGGCGGGGGGCCACCCGGGGGCGTCTGGGGCCGCGGTCAGGGACCCAGCACTGGAGAGAGGCAGGGGAGCGAGAGCGTGGGGACCGAACCTCGACCGCTGCTCCGGTTCACTGTATGACCTTGGGCCAGTCCCTTTCCCTCTCAGGCTGCAGCCGAGTGTTTGTCCAGGGGTCTCCTAACACTTGCTGCTCAGAGTGCTTAAGAGGATGAGGTGGGTACGTTGAAAGAGCCCTAAATGGGGCGAGGGAGAATTCTTAGGGCCCCCTGACATGGGGACCAAGAGTCCAGTTTTAAATCGGGAGTGTCTGCGTTGGAGACCCTGCATCTCCATTTGGTGATTGTTTGGCCTCGTCTTGGGCAAGTTGATCTCTGAGCCTTCATTTTCTGTAAAATGGGTTAATGAACCTCTGTGGGAAGCCAATGAAACAGAGTATTTGTCAGGTAGCTTGGCACATAGTAAGTGTCCCACAAGCCATTAGGAGGCATGTGGGGTGGTGTGGGCAAGGCTTCCAGGAGGTGACTTTGAGACTGGTGGGATTTAGGTGTGTAGAGCGCCAGCCTGTATGTGTACTCCTTCCCTGTTGACACCACCCCACCCCCCGCCCCCAGTTTTACTTCTCCACGCTGTGCAGAGCAGGGAAGGTGGTGTGGACCTGCACAGGTAGCCCTGGGGGTGGAAACCCAGAGGTCAAGTCCTTGTAGATGGCTGAGGTTAGCTGTCATTTTCAAATACTTGGACCCTGTTGGCCCGTCCAGAGCAAAAAGATATCTTATGTCTTTTGGGACGTGCTTAAAGCTTAGTAGCTATTTGCAAGTGTATGATTAAGAAACACTTTTCAGGTACATTATCTCATTTAATTTTCACGGAGGCTTTGCCAGGTAGGTGGTGACGTTATCCCCATTTCACAGATGGGACTGAGGCTCAGAAAAGGGAATGACTTGCCTGGGAATCTTACACCTATTAAGTAGTGGAGCTGGACACATTTCCAGGTGAATCCTGTATTTTCTCCCCTGTACCCTGATGTCTCTGCTTTCTCAACCATAACTGTTACAAAGCCACAGAGTATTCTTCTGTTTCTTCTGATTTCTGTGGTTAGAGGCTTTTCTTCAGTGGCGAGGAGATAAGATCTTATATAAAACTTCATTTAAATAGATGCCTTCCAGGGACGCTTGGGTACTTAGTCCGTGAAGCATCTGACTCTTGATTGTGGCTCAGATCATGATCTCACCATTTGTGAGATCGAGCCTCACGTCAGGCTCTGTGCTAACAGCATGGAGCCTCCTTAGGATTCTCTCTCCCTCTCAGTCTGCCCCCCCCCCCCCGGCAAATAAATAAACATTAAAAAAATTAAATAGATACCATCCAAAGTGTGGACCTCAAAAAAGAGCTGGATTTTTTTTTTTAATTTTTTTTAACCTTTATTTATTTTTGAGACAGAGAAAGACAGGGCATGAACGGGAGAGGGTCAGAGAGAGGGAGACACAGAATCTGAAACAGGCTCCAGGCTCTGAGCTGTCAGCACAGAGCCCGACGCAGGGCTTGAACTCATGGACCATGAGATCATGACCTGAGCCGAAGTCAGCTGCTTAACCGACTGAGCCACCCAGGCGCCCCAAGCTGGAACTGTTTTAAATTTTTTAATGTTTATTTATTTTTGAGAGAGAGAGAGAGACAGAGTGCAAGTGGGGGAGGTGCAGAGAGAGAGAGAGGGAGAGGGAGACACAGAATCCGAAGCAGGCTCCAGGCTCCGAGCTGTCAGCACAGAGCCCAATGTGGAGCTCAAACCCATGAACCATGAGATCATGACCTGAGCTGAAGTCAGACGCTCAACCGACTGAGCCACCCAGGCGCCCCTAGAGCTGGAATGTTTAAAAGGCGACTTCTCTGTCCTTCAGTTCCCTCCTCTTTAAAATGAAAGAAGCAGGCTAGATAGTATCTGAAGGCCCTTTCAGTGTTCTTGTGCAACTCTCCTTGCAAGCTACTGGTTTTAAAAGCATGGAATCAGGCTGTCTGGGTTCAAGTCTCAGCTCTGCCACCTCCAAGCTGCATGCCACTGAGCAATTTACTTCCATCTCTGTGCTGCAGTTTCCCCACCTGAAAAATGGGGATAACGAAAGTATCTACTATGTATGGCTGTTGTGAGGATTCATTGGAGCCTAATACGTTAAAGTGCGTGGCCTGTTTGATAAATGTTAGCTCTTATTATTTGGGCTTCACCTATACTACATATTATATTTATATACTTTATATCCTGTTTATGATTGGTGAGTGAATAAATTGAAGTATGTGCATACTACCAGGCTTGTCAACTTCAGAAGGTCACTGCAAGCTTGAAACAGTAGTTGTCACGGTAGAATATTAATGTCAGTATTATTATAGGGTCGCTCCAGGAACGTGCAATCCCCTGCCAGAATGGGTTGCAAAGAGAGATGAAAGCCGGTGGGAGGATGTCAACTCCCAATTGAGTAAATGTGTACTAAATCCCTCTGTGCCAAGCACAATAGAAGATGTGGAAATCAGTCCTGGGGTGTCCGGGTGGCTCAGTCAGTTAAGCATCCAACTCTTGATTTCGGCTCAGGTCACGATCTCACAGTCTGTGAGTTCAAGCCCTGCTCTGGGCTCTGTGCTGGCAACATGGAGCCTGCTTGGGATTCTCTCTCTCTCTTTCTCTCTCTCTCTCTCTCCCTCCCTCCCTCCCTCCCTCCCTCCCTCCCCTGCTTGCACTCCCATACAGTCTCTCTCAAAATAAACATTTTAAAAATTAAAAAAAAAACACAAAATCAGTCCCAATGCCATATACTTCAAGGACCTCAGAACGTAGTTTGTAGGTTACTAGGTTTTGAAATGATTCGACTTCTTTAAATGAATTCATGACTTGTGTTTAGCCCTACTGCAGAGTAAAGCTGCTTGTTCAGATCTCTTCTTTTTTGTCCCTAGGCTTCTGTTGGGTGCCTGGGTTAGCAGCTTCGTTTTATCCACTGGTGTGTGGGGCCCTACTTCATAATACAATGCTCTCTGTGTGGTTTACAGAAGTGCTTAAGCGTGCCTTCACTCATTTGGTCTTATTAATAACCCTGTGAGGAAGGTAGGTTACAGATTTAATTTCCCCATTTTGCAGTCCAGGCACCTGAGGGAAGAGAAGCCCTGCTACCACTAAGTGGCCCATTTCACATGGGAATTGGGTCTTCCTGCTCCAGGTTCAATGCTGCTGCCTATGCAGCCTCAGTTTGATTCGCTCCACATTTGCTGAGCACCTGGTATGTGTCAGGCCCTGTTCTAGCCTGAAGATACGATGGTTCTGAGATGGATGAGATCCTTGCTTTATGCAGCAGACACTCCAGTGGCAGCAGTAGAAAAATAAACCAAGGGGCGCCTGGGTGGCGCAGTCGGTTGAGCGTCCGACTTCAGCCAGGTCACGATCTCGCGGTCCGTGAGTTCGAGCCCCGCGTCGGGCTCTGGGCTGATGGCTCGGAGCCTGGAGCCTGTTTCCGATTCTGTGTCTCCCTCTCTCTCTGCCCCTCCCCCGTTCATGCTCTGTCTCTCTCTGTCCCAAAAATAAATAAACGAAAAAAAAAAAAAGAAAAATAAACCAAGGCCACCATTTGGAAAAGTGGCAGAAGGAACAGCAAGGGTAAACTGCTCCAACAGTGGCTGGAGCAGGTGAGTTGGGGTGGAAGGAGAGAGAGAGAGGAGGGAGGGGGGCTGATGGGGAGGGGTGAGGCCTCAGATCATACAGGGCCTTGTAGGCTAGAGTAAGCACTTGCGGTTTGATTCTAAAAGCTTGGGAGGCCAGTGAAGTCTTTAGGAAGGGAAATGACCATAGTCGATTTTGGGTTTTTAAAAAAATCATTCTGGCCTCTGTGTGGCCAATGGATTTTAAGGGGAATAAGCATGGCGGCCAGGAGGGTAGTTAGGAGACTGGTTGAGAAGTGATGAAGGCCTGCTGCAGGGGTAGCAGTGGAGGTGGGTCCAAGAGGGTGGACTGGGGATATGTTTTGGAGGCAGAACCAGCAGGATGGTGGTTGGGAGAAGAGCTGAAGGAATCAAGGATGATTCCTGGGTTTTTGGCCTGAGCAATTAGGTAGATGTTGGGTGGTGCCATCTGCCTTTAAAATGATGAAAGGACTTTTTGGTAAGGTGCCCTGTGGGGAAGAATTCGCGGTGGTTCACTCCGAACCTGTTGGAGGGGCAGAGGTATAAACATCATACCTTACAGTTCGTGGGGACGAGATCCCAGATTATGTGCAGGAGCGCAGACAGATGCATCTCCCCGAAGCCCTCACCTTGGACTTCCGCAAGCCCTACTTTTCTTGCACTCTGGCTCTTTGCCGGCTAGTGGAATGGCAGGCGTGGGCTTTGCCAGGGCAGTGCCCATCTGTCTCATGCTGTTGGTGTTGCTGTCCTGACTCGAGATCTTGGCTGATGAAGGCTGGAAGGAGGCTAGCCAGCTCTGGGAGAGAGTGAAGCTCACTGTCAGAGCCTCACACGGCCACAGTTTCCCTGCCAAAGTGGTTCTTTTCCTTGGCCCTCAAACGACATTTCTAAAGTTTCAGAGCTTTTGATTTGGGAATCCCTTGTGAAAAGCTGTTGTGTTCTGCCAGAATTCCTGGAGGATCCTTGAATGGAGTATCTCTTCTGAGCAAGAGAATTCGAGCCTTTTTTCCCTATAGGCTAATACTTGCACTGGTAAATGTAGGCTTACGATGTTGCAAGTTCCACATGGTGAATAGAAGACTAATAATCCCACCGCCTCCACTCGTATAGCCTTGTTTGCTGTTTAAAATGTTCTTTCCTGTGTGTTCTTATCCAGTAATGCCAGTCCATGGAGGTCATGTGGAATATGTACCAATCCCCAGTTTACAGACGAGGCATTGAGATGCCAAGAGGTCGTTGTTTTTGTCAGTAACGTTAGGCACCTGCTAGGTGCTGGGTGAGGGAGATTCTTGCAGCTCAGGGAGTGTGTTTTTCATGTCAGAAGTACCCTTGTCCCCTGGAGCTTGCTAGAAGCGCAGAATCTGGGCCTAGATCTAATAAACCGGGCTGCATTTTACCAAGACCCCTGGGTGTCTCCTGTGCAAGTTAAAACTTGAGAGGTGCGCTTATTTGGTACTAAGTGGCAAAACTAGGGCTTGCCTGTGATAACGATAATAAAAGTGACAGAAATAGCTAACATTCATTGAGCCGAGCACTGTTGTAAGTACTTGACCCACGTTGTCTCATGCAGTCCTCATAGCAACCCTGACCATGGGTACTGTTACGAATCCCACTTTCCAGAAGAGGAAAGCAGAGGCACAGAAAATTCCCATAACATCCCCGGATCCTTTGCTCTTTCTGCCGCTGGGTTTTCCAGGTGAGCAGTCCTTCCCTGCTGTCTTGTCCAGAGCCGTTCTCTTCTGTACGTGATACTAATGTTACATGCTGCTGAGAAAGTGACTTGAAAGAATGTTTGAGGAAATCAGGGGAAGAACCCTTGAGCTATTTTAACTGAATGAGATGGATGTCAGTCACTTGACCCATAGTCAAGAAACAGATATGCAATTTATAAGATAAGCACCTCTCACACTTCTTAACAGTCCAACACTCAAGGCCGTAACAGCTGATGTGGGTAGGAACTGCGAGCCTGTACTGAGTCATTTGACCCTACTCTGTTTCTTGATGGTGGTGATAATATCTGTGCGGAGAAGAGGGCAGCCAAAGTCCCATACCACCCGCTGACTGGCTGCAAAGGATGCCTCAGTTTTCCCTCTCTGCCCTGTGGCCTCATTGTTTTCCTTTCAACATCTCCTTATCTCAGAGCTTAAAGTCTTAGAAAGATTTCTTGGTCAAGGTATGCCCGTAGAATCTTAGGTTTCTTGGTCACAGGAAATTCTGGTGTGAAAAGGCAGTGGGATCAGATGGGGTGGGGCAAGGATTCTGGTAGCAATTCTGCCACTTGCTGTGTGACCTCAGGCAAGTAATTCAACCTCTCTGGCTCTCAGTCGCAGTCTCTCTCCCTCTCTCTCTCTCTCTCTCTCTCTCTCAGTCTCAGAGTCTCAGTCTCAATATATACAAAATAAGGACCTGGAACAACTTTCCAAGGCTCTTCCAGCCCTGCCTGGAAGACTGAGTATGGAGTTGAGTGGTATTTTCTTTCTTGGTGACTTCATGCTGGGCTTTCACCCAGGCCTTCCAGGGTGGGGCTTTTAAAGCACATTTCTGGGCCGCCAGAGATCCTTGATTGCCATCAGCTCATCTTATCAGCCTCACACATCTGCATTGCAGCTGGGGATGTTTCTGTTTAAGGCTCAACTAGTCCTGGTGACACATTGTGTCTCCTCACTTTGTCACACTGCAGGCATTGAGCTCTTCACACACAAGCAGATCTATCTTTAGTATGCTGATTTATTTAAATCAGAGTTTGCATTAGAGAGCACCAGTGATCATTATGGTGGGTGTGGTTTTATTTTTATAGTTTTTGGCAGGATATTTGCAGCACTTGCATTTTGTCATATTTGAACATGGTGTATAAGTGGAAGCGGGTCCAAGGGAACAAGGAATTAGAGCAGATTATCATGCTCTTACCTACTCTGGGGTCCTTCACATCACCTTCAGCAGAGGTTCCAGGAACTGCCTGCTTCGGGGCTGTTGTGTGGGAATAAAGTCAATGGAAACTAGAAGCTCATGGAATGGTCTCCAGCAGTGTAGTGGATTGCAGTAATCATTACTTTATAACACATTTCGGTAACCTAAGCAAAAAAAAAAAAAAAAAAAAAAAGAAAGAAAAATCTAGCTAGTAAATCACAAAAGATTCCATTCAGGTAAGATAAAATATCAGCTCAGGTTACTTAAGATAACCACAAGAAGATTGTTCTTGGTGGAAATAGTTACTGGTTTTGCAAGATCTGCAGTAACCAGTCAGATTCTAGCCTAAGAAATATATCGTGTTTTTCCTTCCTTATTTCTTCAGTTGGCAGCATTTTTTAATAGCATTTTTTTTCCTGTTTATAAAAATAATGAATTTCTGTTGAGGAAAAATGAGGAAAGTCCTGAAAAGATCCAACTTTTAAGATTCACTTTGGGGCACCTGGCCGGCTCAGTCGATGGAACATGGGACTCTTGATCTCGGGGTTATGAGTTCAAGGCCCATGCTGGGCATGGAGATTGCTTAAAAATAAAATCTAAAAAAAAAGAAAAAAAATGCTTTGAAAGATTCACTTTAGGCGTGTCTGGGTGCCTCAGTTGGTTAAACGTCTTGAGTTTGGCTCAGGTCATGATCTCGTGGTTCGTGAATTCGAGCCCTGCATCAGGTTCTGTGCTGACAGCTCAGAGCCTAGAGCCTGCTTCAGATTCTGTGTCTCCCTCTGCACCTCCCCTGCTTGTGTTCTCTCTCTCTCTCTCAAAGAATAAATAAACATTAAAAAAAAATTTTTTTTTAAAGAGTCACTTTAAGTCCTACTGCCCAAAACTAGCCACTATAACATCTTACTATCCAAAGACAAAGATATCCCTAAATATATTTTATCTAGTGGATGTACAATTCTTACCTATTTCCCCTATTGTCATTTAGGCTAGTTTCAATGTTAAATATTATAAATAATGCCACAGAGAACATCTTGATGATTATCTTTGTGTAAACCTTTGTCTGCATTTCTGATGATTTCTTTAGATTATTTAATTAAAAAATTTTAATTACAAAGGCAGCCTCCTTAAATCACATTTTTAACAAGGCAATGTCTAAATAAAGTTGGAAAGGCAGACATTTTACTACAATTTGGTGGAGAGGAGTTGCCTATGAAAATGGTATTCTAGGGGCACCTGGGTGGCTCAGTCGGTTAAGCGGCCGACTTCGGCTCAGGTCATGATCTCGCAGTCCGTGAGTTCGAGCCCCGCGTCGGGCTCTGTGCTGACAGCTCAGAGCCTGGAGCCTGTTTCAGATTCTGTGTCTCCCTCTCTCTGACCCTCCCCCATCCATGCTCTGTCTCCCTCTGTCTCAAAAATAAATAAACGTTAAAAAAAAAATTAAAAAAAAGAAAAGAAAATGGTATTCTAACTCAATTTCGGCATTCTTGTCTACTTGCAGATATGTTCTTAGATAAATGTACACTCAAAGTGTTACCTTTCATGTTGCATCTGGAAATGTTCATTTCATATTTCAGAACCATGTTTCCATGTTTAGTAGTTATGAACTAGTAAACTTTCCCTGGCATTGGGCATTTGTTTCCAGACTTTTACAATGACATAACGGGCTCTAATGAACATCTTTGCTTCTCTCTCTCAGCCTCATAAGAGAACAATTCTAATAAATAAATAGATGGTTTGGGGAAGGTTAGAATTTTCAAAGTTCTAAAGGAGAACCGTATGTTTTCCTTCTTAAAATTTTATTGGGATCCTCCAAAAGTGTTAAAAAAAAAAAAACAACTTTATTGAGATATAATTCCCATACCATAAAGTATCTTTTCATAGTTTTTCTCAGCCTTCTTTGCTCCTTCTCCTGCATTTTCTTTTTGATACAGAATTCCCACTGTATAAGACCCGGAACACGGGCCTATATAAACCCTCCGTTCCCTGAGCAGGCTGTTGGCTGGTGACATTGACTGGAAATACTGTACATACATTATCAGGTTTGTGCACTGCACGAGCTCTCACTATGAGAGCAAGCGTATCAATGTGGAATTGGACAGTGCACCATGACAACTGTGGACTTTTGGAGAGGGATTTTTAAAAAACATTTAACTCATCAATTACTGAAATAAGTTCTTTGATTTATGGGAGATTCTGCTTCGTCAGCTTTGGAAACTGTTTGCTATAGAGGTGGCACATGTAGGGTGAGCTTCTCCAACATGAGTATACACGCAAATCATCAGAAGTCTCAATACAATGGGATTCTGATTTGGGGGGATCTAGATGGGGTTAGATTCTGCAGAGTTAAACCAGGTAGAACAGGAGAAGATTTTAGGTCGCACTCAATACAGCATCCAAAATTATATTGAATGACATGGATTAGGATGAGGTTGTTAGCGTTATTCCCTTTTAAACTTTCTTCTGGCTATGTCAAGGAGAACATTTGTGTGCTTCCTGTCTGTTTCTTAACACTTGCTAAGTTGGTTTTCTAACCAAGAGAGATCAGACCGTCAGCCCTTAGGTAAGCCATAGTATCTAGCTAGAATTTAGTGACATTGTTGTGTGTCCTTATATTTATTTTCATAGTTACCTTCTGTGTATAGTAAGTGATACTGATTTTCTATTCATGCTAGTGATACAAAGTTTCTTTGTGTTAGAAGAAAGTAGATTTAAAGAAAAACCTTGAGTAAATAATAGTACAGGTGGTTCATGGAAATGGTAAAAATCATGAAGAGACAATCAGATGACTGATATTTAGGGCTGGTGTAGGAAAAAGGCCATGAACTTTGGAGCCAGGCAGACCTGGTTTCTGCGTATTTTGCCACTTATTAACCCGGTGTGCCATGTTACTGCCCTCTCCCCTGCTCAGGACTTTTCTCCTCCAGATTGGGTCAGGGCAGAAGCACCTCCTGTGGGCCAGGCCCCGTAATGCTTGTCTCCTCTGATGCTCAGACAACTCCATGTGGCAGGGTATTGGTGGTCTTCCCATTTCACAGACAAGCAAATAGTCTCAGAAGGAACTTGTGCCGGGTTCCAGAGCTAGGAATGGTAGCACTGGGTTTCAATCTCACGTGTACCTGAATGTCTCTTTTCATTACTCCAGGCCACTTCCCTCTTTCAAATGTAGATTTTGCTCTGGCTCTCTACCCAGCTGAATGGCAGTCTGATTAAAATGAAAGGTCACTGAGGGGCGCTTGGGTGGCTCAGTCAGTTAAGCCTCTGACTCTTGATTTTGGCCCAGGTCATGATCTCATAACTCATGAGTTCGAGCCCCACGTGGAGCTCCGTGCTGGCAGTGTGGAGCCTGCTTGGGATTCTCTCTCTCCTCTCTCTCTCTCTCTCTCTCTCTCTCTCTCTCTCTCTCTCACAACAAATAAACTTCAAATAAAATAAACAGAAAATAAAATTGTTAAAAAAAGAAAAGTCATTACGCACACCCATGTTCACTACAGCATTACTCACAGTTGCCAAGAGGTGGGAGTTGCCCAAACGTCCCTGGACAGACCAGTGGATAAAGAAAATGTGGCATATACACACAATAGGATATTATTTAGCCTCAAAAAAACAAGGTGATCTTGTCACATGCCACAACACAGAGGCAGAGTGGTGGTTTGCAGGGGCTGGGGAAAGGGGGAAATGGGAAGTTTCTGCTTGATAGGTATAGAGTTTCAGTTTGGCACGATGAAAAAGTTCTAGAGCTCTGTTACAATGTGGATGTAGTTGGCACTGGATTGTACACTTAAAAGTGGTTCAGAGGGTACATTTTGTATATAAGTGTAGGGTTTTTTTTACCACAATTAAAAATTTCTTAAAAGTAGAAAAAGAAAAAAAGCCATTGGTCAGAAGGCATTTTTTTTTTTCATTTTGGAAAATGTCAAGCGTACATAAAAATAGACTAATATAATGAACCATGAACCCATTACCCACTTCCAGCAGTTATCAGCACACGGCACTTCTGTTCTACCTACAACCTCCCGTGCACCCCACCCCACTCTGGCACACAGTATGTAACTTTATCTGAAAACACTTTTACGTGTACGCCTAAAGTAAGAACTTTTTCTAAAGAGCACCATTTTCACACCTAAAAAAAGGTAACGATAATTCTTTAACCACCTAATATCTGGTGTGCAAATTTGCTCGATTGTCTCATACGTTTTGTAATAGTTGGTTCATTTGGCTCAAGATCCAAAAAGGGCCCCCATCAAGCACCAAATGTTATATTTGGTTGATTTAACTGTCTTACATCAAAAGAGTGTATACATTTTTATTTTTATTTATTTTTTTAATTTTTTTTTAACGTTTATTTATTTTTGAGACAGAGAGAGACAGAGCATGAACAGGGGAGGGTCAGAGAGAGGGAGACACAGAATCTGAAACAGGCTCCAGGCTCTGAGCCGTCAGCACAGAGCCCAACGCGGGGCTCGAACTCACAGACCGTGAGATCATGACCTGAGCCGAAGTTGGACGCTTATCCGACTGAGCCACCCAGGCGCCCCAGAGTGTATACATTTTTAGTAGAGAAACAACTTCACTTCTTTCCTGGATGAGTACTTGGAATGAGAAGTTCCTGGAAGGAAGGCTGTTCTGGCCTCATAGTCTAGTGGTGGTTCAGAGTGTAAGTTCTGTGTGTTGGGCTGGTGTGGGCAACAGGGTGCACTGGCGGTGGGGGGATTAGTGAGACAGCCTGGGGAGGGGGTAGATGGCGCCCTCTGTCAAAAAGGAACCTGCATAGCTTTTACAGCTCTAGGAATTGATCCTGCTAATTACTCCTACCTGTAGCTAACGGTGTATATTCAGGATATTCACTACGGCATCGTTTGCAGTAGCAAAAGACCAGGAACCACGAGAAGACGTCCCGGTAGTGGAATAATCAAACACCTTAAAAATTTATTTTATTTATTTATTTTTTTAAGTAAAGTCTACACTCAACTTGGGGCTGGAACTCAAGACCCTGAGATCAAGAGTCACATGCTCTACTGACTGAGCCAGCCAGGCGCCCCATCAACCACACCGTGACGTCTAGGCAGCTGTTTGAAGGAGGGGGGTGGTGGTAGTGCAGAAATTGCTTCCAGGATCTATAAAGTAAGATGGAGAACAGTACATAGTATACTTCCACTTGAATTAAAAAAAAAAAAAAAAAAAAAAAGATGGGCGAGCAATACAGATATATTAATGCTTAGGTATGCATTGAGTATTTCCCCAGGGGTCGGGGGAAGATTACTTGCTCATTACTGTACAGCCTGAATTGTTTTAATCTATGCATATATTGATATACACATGCACATATGCATATATATGTGTGTATTAAGAATAAGTTTATAGGTAGGCCTTTAAATAAGATAAGCCTAGTTTTGAATCCTGATTGTTCCACTTAATTGCTCTGAGACCTTGGGCAAATTAATTTCTCTGAACCTCCCATCCTTATTTTTAAAATGAGGCTAATACCTATTCCTCATAAGGTGATGTTGAGGATTAGAAGAGGAATATACGTTAAGCTCTTGATATACTGTGAATTGCAAGTGTCGAATATGACAAAACCTCAGACCTACACTGATCCTAATAAGAAGTAGCCTCTAGATTTGACTATATTTTTATGAATGTATTTTCTGAATGTTTCACAACTGGATTAAAAAAAGAAAGGATTTCTTTCCCACTTTTTCCCTCTAAATAAATGCTTTCTTTGTCTGCCTGTTTGGGTTATCAAATGACAGGGCATGCATGGTGCCAGTTTGAATTCAGGGCAGGAATTTATTTGTTCAGGGTTCTTGTATGTAACCTTTGTAGGTTTCTTTCCAGATAAGTAGCCTGTCTTCCTAAAACACTTAATCTGAAATCAAGTTGCTAGACTTTTTCCCCCCAAGGAAACAATAGCTTCATTGCCATCCCCCTTCTTGATTATAAGAAACAAAATATATGCAGCTGTCAAAAAGGCCAAAGGAAGCAAAAAAAAAAAAAAAAAAAAAAAAAAATCACTTGCAAACTCAGTCCCAGAGTAAATTAACTTTACTAATCTTGCACTAGGCTAAGCAGCGAGCATTAATTTATTAGTTTATTTAATCCTTAGAACAGTTCTTTAAGGTATGTGTTATTAACTGCATTTTATGTAAGAAACTATGACTTAGGTAACTTTGTCAAGATATTGTAACTAAGTGGCAGTGCAGAAATTAAAACCCTGACCTGTTGGACGCTAAAGCTCATGCTTTTAGCGCAGAGCCTGCTTGGGATTCTCTCTCTTCCTCTTTCTCTGCCCCTCCCCAACTTGTACCGTCTCTGTCTCTCTCAAAATAGATAAATAAACTTAAAAAAAAATAATAAAGCTCATGTTTTTAACCATGACTTTACCCTGTTTCCCTCACGTCTTTTTCTGTACATGTGCGTGTACACATGTAAACATAAATCACGTCACAGTAGCTCTTCTCTTTGGTAGCCTGCTTTTTTTTTCACTCAGCCAAATGTCACGAATATCTTCCTAGATGTAAATACTTAGAGGTTTATTGCCATTCTTAATGACTGCATAATTTCCCATTGTAGAGATGTGTTATAACTTAACCAGTCCTTTACTGATGAGTATTTAGGTGGTTATAGATGGTGCTGTAATAAATATAAACATGTGTGTGCATCTTGCATATATATTCAGGGATTGATGTCCTTAATTAGATCCTTAAAATAATTCCAAGAAATGGAGTTGCTGTTTGAAGGGAGTGTTACGTTTTGACTGTTACACTTCAATGGATTGATTGACTGTTTGATTCAAGATATTGATTACTCAACTGTTAGCAAATAATCTGTGCCAGTTTGAGATGCTGTGGCTCTTATACGTACTGTAAGGGACAGCTTGAAAGTTTTTAGACAATTCACACAATTATGTGATTATAAACAGTACCTGTAATAACAACAGACTGTATTTTATTAACCTTTGGTCTAAATGCCTTTAGGGCGGAGACTACATGACTTGCTACAATGACATTAGAATGTTAAAGAGTCTAGTACTGTAGACCTCATGGAAGCTCTTTTAGACACTTCACCATAAAGTTGAGATAAGTATTTTTACTCCTAGGGCCCTTTGTTCATCAGTTAAAACGTTGCTTTTCCCTTCCTGCCTCTCTTTCTTCTTTCCTTCCTTCCATCTTGACGCCCAGCCTGGCTCTCAGACCCACGACCTTGAGATCAAGAGTCACATGCTCCACTGACTGAGCCAGCCAGGCACCCCAAAACATTTTTACTACCTTATATTCATGGTGGTCAGTAAAACTGGGTAGATGAAAGGAAGAAAATAATGAGTTTTAACAATTGGATATTACTTTACTAATTAATTTCACAAAATTTTTCCATCTCCTTTTTCCCCTAATTTTATTTTTCTGACCACACAGTATATTCCCACTAGTCAAAACCCAAGAGGTCTAAAGGGTATACATGCAAAGTCTCCCTCCTGCTCTTACCCCATGCCGTATAGCTCTTTCCTTATAGGCAGCCAGTGTTGTTATCTGGCTCATGAACATCCCTTAAAATATATTTTATGCACATATAAGCAAATATAGAACTGTTCCCTCAACACAAACCCAATGTCATTTTTTTTTAAAGTTTTTTTTTTTTTTTTTTTTTTTAATTTTTGAGAGAGAGAGAGACAGACAGACAGAGCGTGAGCTAGGGAGGGGCAGAGAGAGAGGGAGACACAGAGTCCAAAGCAGGCTCCAGGCTCTGAGCTGACAGCACAGAGCCTGACATGAGGTTCAAACTCGTGAACTGCGAGATCATGACCTGAGCTGAAGTCTGGCTTTCAACCGACTGAGCCACCCAGGTGCCCCAAATCCAATGTCCTTTTAAACATTTTTAAAGATTTTTAAACATTTTTTTTTTTTTTTTTTTTTTTGAGGGGGAGAAAGAGAACTTGCACATGCATGTGAGCACAGGGGAGGGGCAGAGAGAAAGTGGGAGAGAATGAATCCCAAACAGGCTCTGTGCTGTCAGCGGAGAGCCTGACTCAGGGCCCAATGTCACAAACTGTGAGATCATGACCTGAGCCAAAATCAAGAGTTCGATGCTTAACTGACTGAGTCACCCAGGCACCCCCCAATGTCCTTTTAAAAGTTTCTCAGTGATGTTATTTTTCAACAAGAGATGAATAATCTTGTTTCAAAAATTGTGTAACTCCCATTAATGGGAGACCCAGAATTGGGCTTGCTCTCTGATACTTCAAAACAGCACTGGTTGTGAGAGTAGTGTTGATGGTGATGAGGTAGATACAGAGTAGAAAACAGCCACTTCCCTTGAGAGAAACTTGCACAGGGAGTTAGCTTAAGCCTGGTTAATAGGGAGCTGCTTTATCTTCTTGCCTGAGAGTTGCAGTGTTTCTCAGATGGCCCACGTGATCTGTGGCTTCAGCTGCCTTTCAGATCCTCTGAGTCCTTGAACTCCAGGCCAGGGCGGTTGGCAGGTGGTTGCCTGGTCTGATCTTAGAGGACACTGCATTGGAATGCATTGATTAAAGATGCATTAGCATGCACTCTGTGCACCTGCAGATTGCTCCGCCTTGCAGGGCTGTTTCTGGTAAATTGTCAGACCTTTATTTTTTTCCCCTTTGAAGATACCACATGCTCACTAAAGAATAGATCACTATTGATGTTTTGATGGGACTTAATTTTTATATAATTGTGATTGCATGCGTTCAGTTTTGTAAACTGCTTTTTCATTTGTGATAAGCATTTTCCATGCCATTACAGACCCTTGGTAAGTGTCATTTAAAAAGGTAGATTAGGGGAGCCTGGTGGCTCAGTTGGTTAAGCATCTGACTTCGGCTCAGGTCATGATCTCTCGGTTCGAGCCCTGCATCGGGCTCTCCATTCTCAGCGCAGAGCCCACTTCAGATCCTCTGTCTCCCTCGCTTTCTTCTGCTACCCTGCTCGGGCACTCTCTTTCTCTCAAAAATGAATGAAAACATTAAAAAAAAAAAAAAAGATAAAGGTCTAGGGGCACCTGGTGGCTCAGTCGGTTAAGCATCCGACTTTGGCTTAGGTTATGATCTCGCAGTCTGTGTGTTCGAGCCCCGCGTCGGTCTCTGTGACGACAGCTCAGAGCTTGGAACCTGCTTCGGATTCTGTGTCTCCTTCTCTCTTTGCCACTCCCCCACTCACATTCTGTCTCTCTCTCTTTCAAAATTAAACATTTAAAAACAATTTAAAAAGATAAAGGTCTAAAGAAAACCTCCTCTTAAAAAAAAAAAAAGACTTGCATGGCAGGCCTTTCTTTTTTTTTTTAAGTTTTTTTTTTTAATGTTTATTTATTTTTGGGACAGAGAGAGACAGAGCATGAATGGGGGAGGGTCAGAGAGAGAGGGAGACACAGAATCCGAAGCAGGCTCCAGGCTCTGAGCTGTCAGCACAGAGCCTGACGTGGGGCTTGAACTCACAGACCGTGAGATCATGACCTGAGCCGAAGTCGGACGCTTAACCGGCTGAGCCACCCAGGTGCCCCCAGGCCTTTCTTAATCAGATCATGTATACGTGAATTTGGTTATAGACAGAGATGCCTATAGGAGCCAGGCAGGAAATACAAATGGGCAAAGCATGTTGGGTGTGACTATAGAGAGCGGGGTTGGGGCAGATTGGAGAGGCTGGGCTCTCCAAAGTGGCAGGTGTTTTCTCAGTTCCTATTGCTACCATTTGGGTCATGGGCTAGGGGCTGTCAGATACTCCTATTCTTCAAGAGAAGCGGAAAACCTGTTTTGTTTTGTTTTTTTAATTTATTTTTATTTTTTTATTATTAAAGAAACTTAAGTTTATTTATTTACTCTGAGAGAGAGAGTGTGAGCATGTGTGCAAGTGCGCACATGAGTGGGAGGGTGGGGTAGGGGAGGGAGGGGCAGAGAGAGAGGGAGAGAATCCCAAGCAGGCTCCACACCATCAGTGCAGACCCCGACACAGGCCCGATCTCACAACCATGAGATCGTGACCTAAGCTGAAGTCGGGAGTTGCATGCTTAACTGACTGAGCCATTCAGGTGCCCCAAACCTGGTTTGTTTGTTTTTTAATGTGAAATTGGTGGTTTTTTTTTTTTTTTTTTGAGAAAACAAATTTTTACATATTCAGAGAATAATATGGGAAACAATCAGGATTGATAGCAGTTAACATTTTCTCTTATTTTCTTCAAGCCTCATTTCCCTGGGGTTTTTGTTTGTTTGTTTGTTTTATTTTGTTTTTTGTTTGAAGTAAACTCACCTCCCAATGTGGGGCTTGAACTCATCACCCTTAGATCAAGAGTCGCATGCTCCACCAACTGAGCCAGCCAGGCACCCCACCCTGTTCTATTTTTTTAAGAGGAATGATAAAATATTACAGATAAAATTGAAATATCCTTCCCATTATTTAAAATTTTTTTTCAATTTTAGAATGAGCGCATGAGCAGGAGAAAGGGGCAGAAGGGAAGAGAGAGACAGAGACAGAGACAGAGACAGAGAGAGAGAGAAAGAGAATCCCAAGCAGGCTCCATGCTCCAAGCAGAGCCCTCTGTGGGGCTGACCCCACGACCCTGGGATCATGACCTGAGCAGAAATCAAGAGTCCGACGCTCAATTGACTGAGCCACCCAGATGCTCCAAAATATCCTTCCCAGTTTTAATCCCATTCTCCACCTCTCACCCTGCCCAGTTTGGGCAGCTGCTATCATAAATTGTATATCTTTCTATCCCATTTTTTAATACTTACAAATGCAGCTCTATGAGCACCATATTATTTTATAAATTTTTTGTTGTTTTATAAATTTTTAATCATAATTATCACTCTGTACTTGCTTTTTCACTCAGCCCGTTTATTTATCCATGTAAACAAAGTCTAATTCAGGCTTGGCAGACTTTTCTGTAAAAGTTCAGGCAGTAAATATTTTAGGTTTTCTGAGCCAGACTGTCTCTGTTACAGCTACTCAACTCTGATATTTTATAGCTAACGCAGCCATAGGTAATGTGTAAACAGAGGAGGTATGGCTATGTTCCAATAAAATTTTATTTACAAAAACAGGATGTGGGCCGGATTTGGTCCCTGGGCTAGAGCTTGCTAACCCCTGCTCTAATGTATTCCTTTTTCCTACTGAATAGTATAGTGTGTATGATGTGATTACACCATATGCTATTTTTCAATTCCCCTGGTTTAGGTTGTTTCCAGCTCTTCTATTTTAACATGCTGCAGGAAACATCCTTGTCCATGTTTCCTTGTGTACACATTCAAAGGTTTTTCACTAGGACATACACATAAATAGAAGTGGAATTGCTGAGGCTTTTTTTTTTTTAATTTAAACAAATAAAATGGACCAAATAAAATGCTTCAGGTAGAAGAATGTAACCAGTTTGAGACCTCTGTCCTAGAATCTCTATAGGAAGCCAATAGTTAGTGAGAATCCAATCCACACTTACTTCTAGAATTTGAGGCAAGAATCCGTGACAACCAGCAAAGATGAGGGTGCATTCACCCAAGTATAAGAGCTGGAGAATGATCTGGAAGCGTGTGACCGCCATGAGAAATGCGTAACTGACTTCCTCAGCGGACAAAAGTGGTGAAGTTAGGAAGAAACTCAGCTTTTCGTGGGTAGTGGCCATTCAGATGGTGGTTGTTAACGTCGGGATGATCAGTTCTAACAGAAAAGCTATTCAGGATGAAGGTGACGAGCTGCTGACCTGTGGTTGCTTCTTTCCTGGCAATGCTGTGTGTTCCTTTAAAGATTTATCACTGCAATTAGACCGGCTAGAAGAAGAGTAAGGAAGGTAATAAAGCAAAGAAAGAGCGTCAGGGCATCCTTCCAAGAAAACCCTCTCCTCTGAGGAGGACCCAGAGCAAGTTTTTAAGCCCTGGTGGCAGGAAATTAAATTAGCCCATCTTCCTGAAGCAGTATGGCAACAATACATGACTCGTGCAGTCGAGCTCAGCGAGCTCAGCAAAGAAATGGTATTATTCTGTGTTCTGAGTTGAGATTTAATTAAGAGGACTCGGGCTTTGGGAATTCCTTCTTTTTGAAACATTTTAAGCATGATTGTAGGTCATTATCGTTCCTTTGTTTTTATCGTTTGGAAGAGCGCAAAAAATATACGGTCACCCTGCGGTGGACCTTTTCATTTTTTTAAACAGGCTCGGGGCCACCTTGTTTTGATAGGTAAAAGCTGGACAGCTCTGCCTCTTCTGTAATGCAGAAAAATTGGTCTCTCCTCTGACCCATTCTCCTCTTACCCCCCTTATGTTTCCTTTAAAAATTTTTTATTTTATTTTGTTTAAAAATTTTTTTTAATATTTATTTTTGAGAGAGAGAGAGTGAGAGAGAGAGAGAGAGAGAGGCAGAGCATGAGCAGGGGAGGGGCAGAGAGAGAGGGAGACACAGAATCCGAAGCAGGCTCCAGGCTCCGAGCTGTCAGCACAGAGCCCGACGTGGGGCCGAACCCATGAACTGTGAAATCATGACCTGGGCTGAAGTCGGACGCTTAACCGACTGAGCCACCCAGCCGTCCCTTTTCTTTCTTTCCTTTTTTTTTTTTTTTTAAGTTTTATTTATTTAAGTACTCTCCACCCAACATGGGGCTCAAACTCATGACCCCGAGATCAAGAGTCACACGCTCCTCCCACTGAGCCGGCCAGCCTCCCTCCCTTATGTTTCTTACTCCAAGTCTATAGGATCTTGTCTAAACCATCCCATGTGCTGCAGCAGAGGCCTCCCCATGGGAGGCTCAGGGGCTTGGGGTTTGAGCTTGGCCCCTGACTTTTGCAGGTCTCTGCTGACATGGAGGTAGAGACAGGCAAAGGATCAGCTGCAGTGGTAGCTTGGGGGCCATTGCCCTGGAAAAGAAAGGGAGACCAGACCGGCCATTCTAATGTCTAGTTCTTTCTTATCATTAGACAAAATTGTAATAGCGTATAGAAAGTGATGAACGAGGGACTGTCTTCCATGCTTTTCTTTAAATGGCTGGAGCTTCACTTCTAATTGAACATGGATTAAGTATTTGGATCTCAGTTTAATCTGATTTTTTTTCAGGGTGATAACTATAAAACTGAACAAGAGAATAAAAGTTAGGGCTCACTAGTCACCTCTGGAATGATCGTTTGACAAAGGTTTTGGATGAATCTGTATTAGTTAATTTTAATTACGCTTTATGTTAGTTCATAAAGTGCTTCCACCTTTGTAAGTACTGCCTAGTGTCACGATCATCCACCAGGAAGGAGCATTATCCGTCTTTTACCAATTTTACAGAAAATGGGTTCACAGAGGGTAAGAGGTTTTCTGGTTCTTCATTCTAGACATTATTTTATTACATCTAACAACTAGAGAAGTATGAAAAGTAAATTTTCGTGTTTCCGTGTGCTTAGCAGCAGAAGAATCTTTTATAAAAGCTTAGTGAGGGAACACGTTGACTCTCTATTAACCTGCAGCACATTTGCCTAGAACGGCCCGTCACTGCTTCACATTCTGCCACTCCTTTGTTGGCAGGGAATAGGTCATCCTCACAACTAAAAAGAAATTGTTATCACTGTTCTAAGTGTCTATTAATATTACAAATGCATATATCCTGTGAGCCGGCAGGTGCACACCTAGAAATTTAACTTAGAGCTATACTTGCTCACACATGCAAGGATGTGGTTCCAGTTTTTTCACAATAATACCAGAAACAGCTTAATACTAGAACTTAAGCTGCCGTATGGTGGGATATTTTGCTGCTGTCATAAGGAATAAGGCAACTCTGTGTCTACTGAGCGAACAGACTCCAAGTTATGTTGTTATTGAGGAAGGCAAGGTGCTGGACACTGTTGTTCCTGTGTATAACCTTCTACGCTTGTGTTAAAAAGGAAGGGGGCAAGTGGGCGCCTGGCCGGCTCGGTTGGAGGAGCGCGTGACTCTTGATCTTCAGGCCCCACGTTGGGTGTGGAGATTTGCTTGAATAAAGAAACTTAAAAAAGGGGGGGGGAGGGTAAGTATGTATTAAACATATTTGCTTGCTATGCATAAACTGGCTCAGGAAGATTAAAAAGCTAATAATACTTGCTGTGTGGGCAGGGACTTGGGTGGCTAGAGAACACGTGAGGCGAAGGGACCTGTCACTGAAAAGCGATTTGAATCAAGAAGCATGAGAATTACCTATTAAAAAAACCCCCAAAAACCCACACCAAGGTTTTTGGGAATTTGAGGTCCTCATACATACCTCTTTACTCTGATCTGTTTGCTCTCTTCCCCTTCCCAGAGGACCCACTTATTCATCCTTTCTCTTGTTCCCCGAGTTTTCTGGCACCACCAGATGAAGTTACTTAAAAAAACATTCTTTTTTTTTTTTTTAACGTTTATTTATTTTTGAGACAGAGAGAGACAGAGCACAAACAGGGGAGGGGCAGAGAGAGAGGGAGACACAGAATCTGAAACAGGCTGCAGGTTCTGAGCGGTCAGCACAGAGCCCGACGTGGGGCTCGAACTCACGGACCGCGAGATCATGACCCGAGCCGAAGTCGGACGCTTAACCGACCAAGCCATCCAGGCGCCCCTAAAAAACATTCTTAACACCTATTTTCTTATTTGCATTCAGATTGTATTAAGTTTGTTGATTGAATAAGTGCTTTCTCTGTTTGAATACATTTTGCACAAGCCATAGTTTATGATTTTAGGGTGGAAGAGAATTATGGGCACGAGATGGGAAATTCAAACAGCACAAACAAGTGCACAGTGAAGTCTTTTCTCTCTCTTGACCTGAGAGTCCTCTAGGCCCACAGTCCCTCTGCTGAGGCTGCCACTGTTACCACTTTGTTGTTGTGGTCACCGCTTTTATGTGCATACTTCTAATAATATTGTTTTGCCTATCAGACATAAACATGCATCCACGTATCCCCATGCTTACACAGTGTTAACCATTCTGTACACACTGGTTGCCATCTCCTGTTTTCAGTTAGCAGCACATCTTAGTATAGGGTTACATTTAGATTAGCACATTCTTCTCAGTAACTGCATAGGATTCCCCTGTATATACTATTATATATGTTTAATTTATTTAATCAGCCCCTTCTTGATGGGCGGTCCCAGGCAGTCTGTAGCTGTAGTCTGCCGCTACCACAAATGATGCCACAATGAATATCCTTGTATCTGTGGGATAAATTCTTAGAAATACAACTGCTACATCAGAAGGTACTGCTAGATGGTTCCAAATTGCTCTCTGTAGATGCCATAGTAGTTCTGCAGGATGGAAGATCATCCAGGCTTTGAAAAGGTTTTGAGCTGCCACAACCTGTAGTCTGAGACAAAGTGCCAGGTGGAGGGAGGATGAGCTTGTGCGCACTACTGGTGGACTAAAGTTTTTCCTTTCCCGCCGCAGCTCGTTAAGACCTGGTGAAGAACTACAGTGTGCATTCAAGTCATCAAAAAAATTAAAAAAAAATCTTTTTAATGTTTATTTTTTTTTTTAATTTTTTTTTTCAACGTTTATTTATTTTTGGGACAGAGCATGAATGGGGGAGGGGCAGAGAGAGAGGGAGACACAGAATCGGAAACAGGCTCCAGGCTCTGAGCCATCAGCCCAGAGCCTGACGCGGGGCTCGAACTCGCGGACCGCGAGATCGTGACCTGGCTGAAGTCGGACGCTTAACCGACTGCGCCACCCAGGCGCCCCTTTAATGTTTATTTTTGACAGAGAGAGAGAAACATAGTATGAGTAGGGGAGGGACAGAGAACAAGGGAGACAGAATCTGAAGCAGGCTCCAGGCTCTGCGCTGTCAGCACAGAGCCCGACGCGGGGCTTGAGCTCACAGACCACGAGATCATGACTTGAGCCGAGGTTGGACGCTCAACCGACTGAGCCACCCAGGCGCCCCTAAAAAAATTTTTTTTAATGTTTGTTTATTCTTGAGAAAGAGAGAGACAGAGCATGAGTGGGAGAGGGGCAGAGAGAGAGAGAGAGAGAGAGAGAGAGAGGGAGACACAAAATCTGACGCAGTTTCCAGGCTCTGAGCTATCGGCACAGAGCCTGACATGGGGCTCGGACCCACGAACTGTGAGATCATGACCTGAGCCTACTGAGCCACCCAGGCACCCCTTCAAGTCATTTAATGTAGCCATCAGAAGCTTGGTAAGACAAAGGTGATGTGGGTGTGTCAGGTGCTGTTGAGCAGCCCCCGGTGACAACTGTACTGTCCTTACTTACTTTTGCTTTTTTTTCTAGGACCTTAGCCTCCTGAGACATTTTGGATTCATAACCCTCAGGGGTTGACCCGGCCAGAGTTCATCATGTCAAAGCTAAAAAGCTCAGAGTCTGTCAGGGTGGTGGTTCGCTGTCGGCCCATGAATGGCAAGGAAAAGGCTGCTTCCTATGATAAGGTGGTGGATGTGGACGTGAAGCTGGGGCAGGTATCAGTGAAGAACCCCAAAGGAGTGGCCCACGAAATGCCCAAGACCTTCACCTTCGACGCAGTCTATGACTGGAATGCCAAGCAGTTTGAACTCTATGATGAGACGTTCCGACCACTCGTGGACTCTGTCCTGCAGGGTTTCAATGGGACGATTTTTGCCTATGGACAAACCGGGACTGGGAAAACGTACACGATGGAAGGAGTCCGTGGTGACCCTGAGAAAAGAGGGGTCATCCCTAACTCCTTTGATCATATCTTCACCCATATCTCTCGATCTCAGAATCAACAGTACCTGGTCCGGGCTTCTTACCTGGAGATCTATCAGGAGGAGATCCGAGATCTGCTCTCAAAGGATCAGGCCAAAAGGCTTGAGCTCAAAGAGAGGCCTGACACTGGAGTGTATGTGAAAGACCTGTCTTCCTTTGTCACCAAGAGCGTGAAGGAAATAGAGCACGTGATGAATGTGGGGAACCAGAACCGCTCTGTCGGTGCTACCAACATGAACGAGCACAGTTCACGCTCTCATGCAATTTTTGTCATCACCATTGAATGCAGCGAAGTGGGCCTTGATGGAGAAAACCATATCCGTGTAGGGAAATTGAACCTTGTGGATCTTGCTGGCAGCGAACGGCAAGCCAAGACTGGTGCACAAGGAGAAAGGTTGAAGGAAGCGACCAAGATCAACCTGTCCCTTTCAGCCTTAGGTAATGTCATCTCTGCCCTGGTAGACGGCAAGAGCACTCACATTCCGTATCGGGACTCAAAGCTTACCAGGCTCCTCCAAGATTCTCTTGGTGGCAATGCTAAAACTGTAATGGTGGCCAATGTGGGACCTGCCTCGTACAACGTAGAAGAGACTCTGACCACTCTGAGATACGCCAACCGTGCCAAAAACATTAAGAACAAGCCAAGGGTCAACGAGGACCCTAAAGATGCCCTCCTTCGAGAATTCCAGGAAGAGATTGCTCGGCTCAAGGCCCAGCTGGAAAAACGGTCCATTGGCAGAAGGAAGAGGCGAGAGAAGCGGAGGGAAGGTGGTGGCAGTGGTGGGGGTGGGGAAGAGGAGGAGGAGGAGGGAGAAGAGGGTGAGGAGGAAGGGGATGATAAGGATGATTACTGGCGGGAACAGCAAGAAAAACTGGAGATTGAGAAGCGGGCCATTGTAGAGGACCACAGCTTGGTTGCAGAGGAGAAGATGAGGCTGCTGAAGGAGAAGGAGAAAAAAATGGAGGACCTGCGACGGGAGAAGGATGCGGCTGAGATGCTGGGCGCCAAAATCAAGGTACCGGACCCCTCCCTGAGGCCCTTTCCTCTTTCAGTGCGTTCTGTTTTTGCCAAAAAAATGAGATGAGGGATGATGTCCCTTTCAGGTTTACGTTCCCAACAGCTTCCAGTGTCCGGTGTCCAGTAAGGATTTGTGGAACTGAAATAAAAACAATTTCTTCAAATTTAAAACACGAAATATTGAATGCATAGGAAGAATAATTTTTATATATGTGCAGGGTATAGAAACCAGCAATAAAACCGACGCCCATGCCCCCCTCCCCGCCCCGCAGTGTGAGAAATAGAACATAACCTGCATCTTTACGAGTTCTTCGTGTCCCCCTCCCCCAGAGGTAAGCATTGTCTTAGGTTTGGTGTTTTATTATTTCCTTACTCTTCTTTATAGTTTTCCCATTTATGTATATATGTCTAAAAAAATAGTTTCGGTTTCACATAATTTTTTACCTTTATATAAATGGAATCTCACGGCTGCAATTTGCTTTTACTTGCTCAACCTTATGTAATGAGATTTGTCCATATTGATGCCTGGAGCTGTGATTCATTCATTATTACCGCTCTGAGAATCATGTGGTATTCCATTCTCCTGATAGTGGGTTGTTTCCATTTTTTGCCACAAATGTTTTTGTACTTGGCTCCAGGAGAACGTGTATGAGCAAGAATTTCTTATCTGGTGCCATTAGGTCCTTGGGTATGTGCAGTCCTAATTTTACTAGATAATCACAAATTGTTCTCGGAGGTGGCCATGTGAATTGAAGCTTCTGCCAGCACATTATGAGCTTTGGTTGTGCCTCATCCTTACCGGCACTTGTGACTCTCCGACTTTTAATTTTTGTATGTCTGGTGTATATAAAATGGTATCTCGTTGTGGCTTTAATATGCAGTGACCTTGTGACACAAGATACAGAACAGTTCCTTATGCCCTTGTAGTCAGCCCCTTCCCTCAACCTCCAACCTCTGTGAGTCACTGGCCAAGTAGCATTCTAGAACGCGGGGACTCCTGTGCATTTTCTTTCTGGTGCCAATGGGCTGGACTCTGGGCTGCCACGGGGCTTTAATGGCAGAGGAGGGGACAGAGCTAACCCTGGCAATCTGACGACCATTGCCTGACCACAAGCCAGAACTGCTCTGAGGTGTTGGGTTCTTTCTTAGTGAATTCACGCAAAATCTGGTTTCAACTCTCAAATGTATCCTTGTTTATTAATTTAAAAATGACAGTGACCTCTTCCTCTCCTCTCCTTTCCCCATCGCTGTATGAAGCCATGCTTTATCTGTGGCTTCACAGTAGCCATTTCACAGAGCTGGGTTCTGTTTTACTTCAGAAGCAGGGGTCTTTTCCAGAGCTTTCAAGACCTGATATGAACATGGAGTCCTATACAACACAAATAGAAGGTCACCTTGTCCTGTGGATTCCGTCACTACAAATGCTACTTCATGCCTCTTCACTCCTGCACTTGAAGTGTTAACAGGGTGTGCCCGTGTTTGGTTTGCATGCTGGGTTTTAGGATCACATCTATTAACCAAGCCCAGGAACACCTAGACGCTCTAAGCAACTTGGGTTATTTGGGCGACTCTCAGAGGCCAAGTGTGGCAAGACTCAATATAACCTCAAGGTCACATTTTGTTTATGGCAGAATGGTATTACTTCTGTCTCTTGAGATCTCTAGATGCTGTAAAATCATAGGACAAAAGTACTTTAGAGCTGGAAGGAGTGTGTGTGTGTGTGTGTGTGTCTGTGTGTGTGTGTGTGTGTGGCAAGGGGATGGTTGATAATCCAGTCCAGTCACTTCCAAACAGGCTCAAGGGCTCACTGAAAGATGGCTGTCATTAATGTTCATAAGTTTCTTTAAAACAAGGTTGTGGAGTTTGTGGATTCCATGCTTTTCAGGAGCAAATCATTCCCATGGCTTCAGGGACCATCTAAATGCTCAGGGTGTCCTATCTGTATAGCCAGCCCAGAGCTGTCTAACATCCAAGCCTGATGTCTCTGCCTACTGGACATTTCCAGAGATGACCACGGCCACCCAGAGCCTATTCCTGCCTACCTTTTCTCAGTCAAGCCAGAGCCCTAGGAGTTGTCCCTGCTGGCTGTCCCTCGTTCTCCCTTAAGGCCCAGTCAGTCCCAAGGCCTCTGAGTCCTGTGCCATCAGCTCTCTTGGACCCATCATCCTCTTTGTTCTCTCCCACCACTGCTGCCCTAGCCCAGGCCTGGATCCTCAAAACAGCCTCCTGTTCTGGTCTCCCTCCACCAGGCCTGTCCTTTTCCAGTCACCCTTCCTGTGGTAGGGGAAGAATGTTTCTAAAACACAAATCTGACTGTGTAACGTTATGCTTAAAGAACAGTCAGTATGATTTGTGTGCTTTGCAGGATCAAGTTTAGTCTTTGAGGTTTTTGAACTGACCCGTAGTTGCTTTGCCAACTTCACGTATCAGTACTCCCTACCCTACCCTCTCACACACATAACATTTTTGTTTTCTTAGCTAATTCCTATTTTTACCTCAGCGCTCTTGAGACAGGAAGCTTTTCTTGACTCCCTCCAAAAGCCTGAATTCTCTCCCTCCCATGTGCCTCTCCCATTATTTTTGTGTTTTCCTCATGATGGCATCTGACTCCATAGGGTAAGAGCCTGCTTACTTGTCCGCGGCCCTCAGTGAACTCTTTAGCCTTGTGATTTGTATTCAGTTGCATCCCCAGTACCTAGCACGTAGGAGGTACTCAATATGTTTTAGGTAGGGTCAATGCTTGGTCCATACAAACCAAAAAAAAAAAAAAAAATTTTTTTTTCAAAGAAAGCTGAAATTCCTGTACGCCTGGGGAAGCTACATCTTCAGTGTTTCTAAGGTAAAGCTGCATAGCAGTGATAGTAAGGACACTGCCGAGCACAGTCTGTGTTCCCCCAGAGTTCACCCCTTTGGCTCAGTCCTGAGCTCGTTATGTTTTACAGGCTTCCCCAGGAGGAGATACGTTCTGAGGGAGATCAGTCACGAGATGGATTCTACTTTTTCTCTCACTCAGGCCATGGAGAGTAAGCTGCTTGTTGGAGGGAAAAATATAGTAGATCACACAAATGAACAGCAGAAAATCCTGGAGCAGAAACGGCAGGAAATCGCAGAGCAGGTGACTTTTCATTCCTTTTTGAGGAGAAGGGGGTGGGATATGGTGCATTAACGCTACAGAGAAAATGTCTCTTGTGTTAGATTCTTCAGAAGGGGTGGAAACGAGGTGCTTAGCCCCTTCCTAGCAGGAGACTCTGATCTGGAGCCCCCCAGCCCTGTGTTCTTGTGCAGACATTGTCTCTAGGCAAGCTGATGAATTTTGTGATGTTGCTCAGAAACGTCGAGAAAGAGAAATCCAGCAACAGATGGAAAGTCGAGATGAGGAGACCTTGGAACTTAAAGAGACATACAGCTCATTGCAGCAAGAGGTGGACATCAAGACCAAAAAACTCAAGAAGGTATAAAGGAACGAGGCCGGGCAGAGGTGTCTTGAGACTTGGCGGTGGGGAGCGGGTAGGGAAGAACTCTGTTGTCTGGAGGGCTGCCCTCTTCACCGGCCTCTCGCCTCGCTTCCAGCTGTTCTCCAAGCTTCAGGCAGTGAAGGCAGAGATCCATGACCTCCAAGAAGAGCACATCAAGGAGCGTCAGGAGCTGGAGCAGACTCAGAACGAGCTCACCAGGGAGCTGAAACTCAAGTAAGTTCTGGGCCTTTCGTGGCACCCCCAGCCATTTGCTGGGTGGTTGCTTGTTCAGTACGAAACATGTCTCTGAGGACGGGGCCCCTGCCTACTTCTCTCTAGATCATCTCCTGCCACCTTGTCTGTTTTCTGTTTATTCTTGAGAAAGTCACTTTCTGTCTCTGAATCCCATCTGTTAAGTGAATGACTTCACCAGATGATCTCCAGGTTTCCTTCTACCCTACTTCTTGAAGCTTTTGAAGGCTCCAGCCTCTGTTGACAAGAAGGGATCTTTTATTAACTAGAATTTTCTGCATGGTATAATGAATACCCAAATACCCACCACCCAGATTCATCGATAAACAACCTTTTTTCATTTATCTTTTCATCGAAATATTCTAAAACCTCATGTAATGTTAACCTCATGTTATCTCATTCCTGCATACTTACATATATGATCACGATGCTATTTTAAATTTTTTAAAAAGTTATTTATTTATTTATTGTGAGAGAAACAGTGACAGCATGAGAGGGGGAGGGGCAAGAGAGAGGGAGAGAGAGAATCCCAAGCAGGCTCTGCACCTGTCAGCACAGAGCCCACCGTGGGGCTCAAACTCACAAAACCATGAGATCATGACCTGAACCGAAAGAGAGAGTCAGACGCTTAACCGACTGAGCTACCCAGGTGCCCCCACAATGCTATTTTTAAAAATGCTTTATTGACATGTAATTTACATACCATACAGTTCACGTATTTAAAGTATACAAGTCCGGGGGCACCTGGGTGGCTCAGTCGGTTAAGCGTCTGACTTCGGCTCAGGTCATGAGCTTACCATTTGTGAGTTCGAGACCTGTGTCAGGCTCTGTGCTGACAGATCAGAGCCTGGAGCCTGCTTCAGATTCTGTGTCTCCCTCTCTCTACCCCTCCCCTACTTGCATTCTGTCTGTCTCTCTCTCAAAAATAAATAAACATTAAAAAAAATGTTTTTTAAAGTATACAAGTCGGGGTGCCTGGGTGGATCAGTTGGTTAAGCACCTGACTCTCGATCTTAGCTCAGATATTGGTCTCAGGGTTGTGAGTTCAAGCCCCATGTTGGGCTCTGTGCTGGACGTGAAGCCTACTTAAAAAAAAAAAAAAAGGTATATAAGTCTACAGGGTTGTAAAACCATCATCACAATCTGATTTCAGAACATTTTTGTGTCCCCCTTTCTCCCCAAGGAAACCCTGTATCAGCAGTCATTCCTTATTACCTGCCTCCCCCACCCTAGCCCTAAGTACCTACTCATCTACTATCTTACAAATTTGTCTATTCTGGACATTTCATATGAATGGAATCCTATATGTGGCCTTTTGTGACTGGTTTCTTTCACTTAACATGTTTTCAAGGATCATCCTTGAATGTAGCATGTCAGGACTTCCTTCTTTTTTATGGCTGAATGGTAATGGATAGTATGGATATACACACATTTCATTTATCAGTTGATGGACATTTGGGCTCTTTCCCTTCTTTGGTTATTATGGATGCTGCTGCTGTGAACATTCATGGACAAGTTTTTGTATGGACATGTTTTCATCTCTCTGGGATATTTACCTAGGAGTGGAATTGTTTATGTTGTACAGTAACTCTGTGTTTAACTGTTGGAGGAACGGACAGACTGTTTTGAATGGCTGCATCATTTTATATTTCCACCACCAATTTCTCCACATCCTTGTTGACACTTGTCACTGTCTGTCTTTCTGAGTGTAGCCATCCTAATGGGTGTGAAGTAGTATCTCTCTGTGATTTTGATTTGCATTTCTGTAATGACTAACCATGTGGAACATCTTTTCATGTGCTGTCTAGCCATTTGCATATCTTCTTTGGAGAAAAGCCTGTTCAAATCCTTCACCCATGTTAAAATCGGGTTATTTATTGGGTCTTTTTATTATTGAGCTACAAGAGTTCTTTATATATTCTGGCAAAAGTCCCTTATCAGATACGTGGTTTGCAGGTATTTTCACCCATTCTGTGGTTGCCTTTTCATTTTCTTTTTTTTTAAATTTTTTTTTTTTTCAATGTTTATTTATTTTTGGGAAAGAGAGAGACAGAGCATGAACGGGGGAGGAGCAGAGAGAGAGGGAGACACAGAATCGGAAACAGGCCCCAGGCTCTGGGCCATCATTTTCTTTATGGTATTTTGTTTGCGGCACAAAAGACTCATCATGAGGTAGTCCAATCTATCTGTGTTTTATTTTGTCGCTTTAACTTTTGGTATTGTGTCTACATTTTCCTATTTTGGGCATTGTGTATAAATTTATAATGGAATAAGGTGGCCATTTGTTGTTGTTCTTGTGTTTTTAATTTTTTTTTAATTTTTTTAAGATTTATTTATTTTTGGGGCGCCTGGGTGGCTCAGTCGGTTAAGCGGCCAACTTCGGCTCAGGTCATGATCTCTCAGTCAGTGAGTTCAAGCCCCGCGTCGGGCTCTGTGCTGACCGCTCAGAGCCTGGAGCCTGTTTCAGATTCTGTGTCTCCCTCTCTCTGACCCTCCCCCGTTCATGCTCTGTCTCTCTCTATCTCAAAAATAAATAAAAACTTTAAAAAAAAAATTAAAAAAAAAAGATTTATTTATTTTTGAGAGATGGAGTGTGAGCTGGGGAGGGGCAGAGAGAGAGGGAGACACAGAATCTGAAGCAGGCTCCAGGCTCTGAGCTGTCAGCACAGAGCTTGACGTGAGGCTTGAACTCACAAACCGTGAGATCATGACCTGAGCTAAAGTCAGACGCTTAACTGGCTGAACCAACCAGGCACCTCATGTTGTTGTTGTTGTTCTTGTTGTTGTTGTCATCGTTGTTGTTTTTTAATGTTTATTTTTGAGAGAGGGGGAGGGGGAGACACAATGTGAACAGGGGAGGGGCAGAAAGAGAGGGAGACACAGAATCCGAAGCAGGCTCTAGGCTCTGAGCTGTCAGCACAGAGCTGGATGCAGGGCTCAAACTTGAGAACCATGAGATCATGACCTGAGCCAAAGTCGGATGCTTAACCGACTGAGCCACCCAGGCGCCCCACATGTTGTTGTTTTTTTAATGTGGCCATTTGTGGCTGGCTTCTTTCACTTGGTATAGTGTTTTTTTTTTCAACGTTTTTTTTTTTTTTTTTTTTTTTTGGGACAGAGAGAGACAGAGCATGAACGGGGGAGGGGCAGAGAGAGAGGGAGACACAGAATCGGAAACAGGCTCCAGGCTCCGAGCCATCTGCCCAGAGCCTGACGCGGGGCTCGAACTCACGGACCGCGAGATCGTGACCTGGCTGAAGTCGGACGCTTAACCGACTGCGCCACCCAGGCGCCCCATCACTTGGTATAGTGTTTTTAAGGATCATACGTGTTCTAGCACATACCAATATTTCATTCTTTTTTATGGTTGAATAATATTGTATGAATATATCACATTTTAGTTTTCCATTCACCAGTTGATAGACCTTTGGACTGTTTCTGTCTTTTAGCTATTAGGAATACTACTGTTACGAACATTTGTGTACAAGTTTTATTGTGGACTTATGTTTTCAATTCTCTTGGGTCATCTTAGAGTCCTAAAGTCTTAGGTCTTACATTTAAGTCTATGATCCATTTGGAGTTAGTTTTTGTGTATAGTCTGAAGTAGGGTTCCAAGTGCATTCTTTTGCATGTGGATATCCAGTTGTCCCAGCACCATTTATATAATTTTTTTTTTAAGTTTGTTTATTTATTTTGAGGGAGCATGAGCAGGGGAGGGGCAGAGAGAGAGGGAAAGAGAGAGAATCCCAAGCAGGCTCCACACTGCCAGCGCAGAGCCCGACTTGGGGCTTGAACTCACAAAACTGTGAGATCATGACCTGAGCTGAAACCAAGAGTTGGACACTTAACTGACGGAGCCACCCAGGTGCCCCTCTAGCACCATTTATTGAAAGGGTCTTCATTCAGTGTCTTTGAACCCTTGTTGAAAATCAGTTGACCATAAATGTAAGGGTTTATTTCTGAACTCTCAATATTGTTCCATTGATCTTTTTGTATGTCTTTATGCCAATACCATGCTGCCTTGATTACTGTAGCTTTGTAGTAAGTTGTCCTCCGACTTTGTTGTTCTTTTTCAAGATTGTTTTGGCTATTCAGGGTTTCTTGCATTTCCATATATATTTTAAGATCAGCTTGTCAATTTCTGTGAAAAAGCCAGCTGGGATTTTGATAAGGATTGTGTTGAATCTAGACATCCATTTGGAGAGTATTGTCATCTTAACAGTTAAGTCTTTTGATCCATGAATATGGGATGTCTTTTTATTTATTTAGATCTTCTTTACTTTCTCTGTTTAAATATAATTTTAATGTTTATTTGTTTTTGAGAGAGAGAGAGTGTGTATGTGTGTGAGCAAGGGAAGGGCAGAGAGAGAGGGGGGCAGAGGATCCGAAGCGAGCTCTGCTATGACATTAGAGAGCCCTATGTGGGGCTCGAACTCATGAACTGTGAGATCATGACCTGAGCCGAAGTCAAAGCTTAACCAACTGAGCCACCCAGGCGCCCCAAAAAGATCGTCTTTTTCTGTTAAGAATGTTTTGTAGTTTTCAGTGCAAAAGTCTTTGTGCTTCTTTTTTTTTTTTTAATTTTTGTTTTAATCTTAATTTTTTTGTGAGAGAGAGAGACAGAGTGTGAGTGGGGAAGGAACAGAGAGAGAGGGAGACACAGAATCCAAAGCAGGCTCCAGGCTCTGAGCTGTCCGCACAGAGCCCTACCTGGGGCTCGAACTCACAAACCTCGAGTTCATGACCTGAGCCAAAGTCGGATGCTTAACTGACTGAGCCACCCAGGCCCCCCTGCACTTCTTTTGATAAATGTATACCAAAGTTTGTTTTTTTCTTTGTTATTGTATATGGAATTGTTTTCTTTAAAAACATTTTTTTAACATTTATTTATTTTTGAGAGACAGAGACAGAGCATGAGTGGGGGAAGGGCAGAGAGAGAGGGAGACAAAGAATCTGAGGCAGGCTCTAGGCTCCGAGTTTCAGCACAGAGCCTGATGGGGGGCTTAAACCCACAAACAGTGAGATCATGATCTTAGCTGAGACACCCAGGCACCCCGACCCCTGGGGTTTTTCTTTAAAGACCTCTTCAGAGGGATTCTTTTCATGACCAAGTTTTAAATTTGGAAGGAGCCCTTAAAATTAAGTGAGTCTGCCCTCTTTCTGGGTATGTACCCCTAGAAAAAAAAATCAGAACAGAATATGTCAAACTATTAATAATAGCTACCTCTGGATGGTGAAATTATATGTAATTGTATTTTTCACATTTTCTACCGTAAATAGAAGCTTTAAAATCAGAAAAAAATACAATATATGTCATGAAAAACAATTTCTTACATGTGTCAAATAAAATGAATAGAAAATTTAATCTCTCTGAAATATTTTTTCCCTAGGGAAGCCATTTTCATTGTTATTTCTCTTATTTATATCTTTTGAATAAACAGTGAGTCAGCCTCTTTCTCAAGGTCAGTACCCTCCACCTCCACCTCCACCTCAGTGGTGTTTGTTGTGTGTCTCTCCCAGTTAACACCCCTTTGGCATTGTTCTGTCCTGAGGTTTTGAAAGCCTGAATACAGAGATGTGGCAGGGGACAGTTATCACCATGGAGAGACACAACCCAGTGGGTTCCAGTTTCATTGTTTGCCATGTTCCCTGGCACTGCTGAGGCAAAGACTCTTCTCAGGAAGAGGTCTTTATTCTCAGTGGTCTAAGGGACTGAAATCCACTCAGTCTTGCTCTGTGTCCTAGTGATTGGAACAGAGAGCTTTCTAGCTTGGGCAATAACCCATGGGATTAGAAGAAGGCCGTTTAATTCCTAATCGGTTTTCCGTATTTTGGAAGTTAATGTGCTGGGTTGGCAGTCCCAGTGGCCCTCTAGAAGACACTTCAGATAGCACACGTTCACTCCGATACGGCCCAGGCATGGTCACTTTTCTGCAGTCCTTTCACCTTCTCAAGCCGCTTCTCCTCGGGCAGAAGTGGCCTCCCTGTAGTCCTAGGGCAGCCCACTGTTGGGACCTGTCACAGCTAAGACAGCTGCACCATTACCTCACCAAGTGTCATTCATCTCTGTATGCCAGCTCTCTGTATGATGGTGGACCCATCGTGCCTGCCCAGTAAATGTTTGCTGAGTGGCTTGACTCTCATCTAATGACCTCCTACACATGGGACCAGGTAGCCAGTACTCCATCTGCATTCTTTCTCTACCTGTGTTCACTCATGTATGTGTGTTCTTACAGGCATCTTATTATAGAAAACTTTATCCCCCTGGAAGAAAAAAGTAAAATTATGAATAGATCCTTCTTTGACGAAGAGGAAGACCATTGGAAATTACATCCTATAACCAGACTGGAGTAAGTCCCTACTGACTTTAAGGTGGGGAGGAGGGGAAGAATGTTGGCAAGCTGGCCTTGGCCCGAGGGGTTTGGTGAGAACACAGTGTGAATCATTTGAATTGGAACCAGCCGCATCTCTGACTCTGTGACTGCCAAGGTCCCCGAAGTAAAAGACGGCAGAGTGGTGTTAGGAATTGGGAGACTATCCCAGTGAACTCACACCCTTTCCCAAATTCCTGAATTTCCGCTTCCTGAGCTGTCAAGTGAAGTGTGCTAGGCCAGGTGAGGGGAAGTACCTAGGTGCCCTCTTCTGTGGCAGTCTGGTGGGGTGTTGGAGGGGATTTTCAGTCTGAGCCTGGGTCTTGCTGGAATCATGGGAGACTGTCTGCCGGGGACACGGGGGCGGGGAATATTGACAGCCATGTTTCGCCTGCCACCTAAGAACTGGATGATGACTCACCCCTTCCAGCTTAAGAGATGCAGGACACTAAGCATTTGGATCGGAGTGTGGCTCAAACAGAAAATAGCAGCAGCTCCTGCCCCATTCGCCTGGCAGCCTTCAGTCCAGGGCTTCACTTGGTTCAGGTTCTGTCTAAATAGGCTCAGTGTCTTCTGAGAGTTGGTTCCACAGGATGATCCTGGGACTGTGGGACACACTCCAGCCAGGCTTTAACCACTGCAGTCCATTTCCAGGAACCAGCAGATGATGAAGCGGCCAGTCTCAGCTGTGGGATATAAGAGGCCTTTGAGCCAACACGCAAGAATGTCCATGATGATTCGTCCAGAGGCCCGATACAGGGTGAGAAGATCATCCATGTGTTTTTCCCCTCTCTCTTTTCGAGGAGTTTAGATTTATGTAAACTCTTACGCACCATTCTGCAAAGTTACAGAGTTTGTATCCTGACTCTTTGCAGAGGTTTCTGAGGACATTTATATTAACATAACAATGATGCCAAATAGTAAAGCAATATACTAAATAAATAACAACTAAAAAGAACAAATTATTATGAATAAAAAGGTAAAATCAAATGAGATTTAGAAAACTAGGACTAGGGAAGGAGGAGAGTACAAGCACACTGTCCTAATGGTCGATAAACATCAACACTAAGCCTGCAAATGGTTCTGTGCGAATGCTGGAGGGAATGCAGGTGTGTAATGACTGGAGATGAGTTAAAGAACTTCTGGTACGTCCATTTAACGGAATGTGGCTCAGTCAGGTAGTCATTTCAAGTGACATAATTGAGGACTATTTAACGACCCAAACATATTTTACAATAATAATACTGTACGAGCTGCTATTTATAAGTGCTTGCTGTATGCAGGCATGTACTCAGCGTTTTAGTGGTTTCTCTCATTGAACCCTCCCACCTCCTCTACGCAGCAGGTCCTGTGGATGAACCAGGAGACACAATGTATTGTTAAGCTGTAAAACAATTGGTGCTAGAGGTTTACATATGAATCAAACCAGCTGCAAAATATATCAAAATGTGAACTGATTACCTCTGGTTAATGGAAGTGCACTCAATTTAAATTGCCTTCTTTTTGCTTATCTGTATTTTAAAGTTTATTTATTTTGAGAGAGAGAGAGAACAAGTATGTGTGTGTGCGCGCACGCACACACATATACACACACATACACACACACACGTGAGCAGGGGGAGGCACAGAGAGAGAGGAGAGAGAGAAAATCCCAAGCAGGCGCTATGTGGGCCTTTATCTCACGAAACGTGAGATCAGGACCCGAGCCAAAATCAAGAGTCGGCTGCTTAACCGACTGAGCCACCCAGGCGCCCTTGCTTATCTGTATTTTATATTGGTGGGGAACCTGTATTATTTTTTTTAATGAAAGATTTTTACTTGAGAACTTTAAACTGTTTTTGAGTCCCTTGGCCGCCAGAGCAAAACAGATGGGGATTAATTAGTTCATCAGGTGCTGTTTCTCCTGGCATCGAGTTATTTAAAATAAAGGAAGCAAAAGCAGAAAAGATACATCCGGTGGAGTTTTCTATAGTGGAAGGTGAATGATGTATCAGGTGGAATCCTCAGAAGCATTTTTTTTTTTTTTGTAGCAGTTTCAGAGGGTGTACACCTTGTCCATTATTTCATGTCTCAAAACAGCATGATTTCAAAGCCTACAAATCAAAACATGTGGGTTTCCAGGGCCTAACCTGATCCAAAGGTAGAAGTTAAGGCAGTGGCTCTCAGATGTTGTTAGCAATGGACCCACTCCATTAAGAGAGATTTTAAGCAGCATCTCCATATATGAAGTGGATCGAGGGAGCCACTCCATCTCCCCACCTTCTCCCTGCAGTGGCAACCTCCTGCCCCCTCTGGGGCTCTGGGGCTTGGACTCCACCGGGTAGGAGGACCTGGAGGAGGAGATGTGTACCATAGGTGTTCTTCCCTCTACACACTCATCTCGGTGTGTGGGAGCCAGGGAAAGGCCCGCCACAGGATATCAGCTGAAGGAATCCAGCCATAAGGCCAGTTATGAGGCAGGACCCAGTACGACTTTTGAAATGTGGTTATATATGCCACACACCCTCCGTATATGTGCTCCAGGCCTGTCTCCTCCCCAAAAGGTTCATCAAAGCTGCTGTGGGTGGTGAGATGATCAGTGATTATGATCTTCTTCTTTATATTTCCTTATATTTTCCTATTGTTTGCAGTAAATGGGTTCTACTCTTTTCCCTGATTATTCCCCTTAGGGTATAATATATGTTCATTGTTTAAAAAAATTATTTTTTAAGGAACTAAAGGAAACCTAGAGAAGAAGATAAAAATCATCTGTACCATCACCAGGAAAAAAAAGTTATAAAACTGTGTCTCTACAGGCTCTTGGTAGGCTCTGAGTAGCAAGAAATGTGCAGTTCTGTTTTTTTGGAGGGGGGGCGGTCTAGATTGCTTGTGTTCTCTATGTCTGATCGGACGCCAGCCTCACTGGTTATGGCTCTGTTTCTGCAGGCAGAAAACATCGTGCTGTTAGAGCTGGACATGCCCAGCCGGACCACCAGAGACTATGAGGGCCCCGCCATCGCTCCCAAAGTCCAGGCTGCCCTGGACGCGGCTCTGCAGGACGAAGATGAGATACAGGTGGATGCGTCATCCTTTGAAAGCACTACAAATAAGAAATCCAAGGCCAGGTGAGTGACTTTTGATGACCTGTGGTTAAACAGAACATGTTTGAACAAGGACAAACGAAGGCTGAGGTTTATCGTGGAAGACTTCACAGAACACGCCAGAAAGTATTGCCATATTGCTCCTGTGTTTATTATTTGTTCCACAAATATTTATGGCTCAGGCATTATGCCAGGTGTTATGAATACCAGAATGCCCGATGTGCCCAGTTCCTGCCATAAGGATCGTGGGTTCTAGTGAAGCAGGGGGCAGTTCTTTGGTCCCCACCAGGTACTAGGCAGTTCTGAGTGCTTAAAAAAAAAATTCTCTTCATGATTTCCTGCAAAGACTTAAAAGGGAAATATTATCATCAATCCCATTTTACAGTTTAGAAAACGGAGTCTTAGAGAGTTTGAGAAAGTAGCCACATTCAAGGATGTAAGTACAAAGCCAAGGTTTAAACCTCGGTGTGCCTGAATCCACCCAGGCTCTGAACCTCAGTGCTGAATTGACTTCATTTAAATAACCTGTTGAATAACCAAGTACTTAATTTGATGCTAAATTAGAAATTCTACCTTATTAAATTTTGGATTAGAAGTTTAAGGAAAACAAATGGGTAAAAAAGCAAAAATGGAAGAAATTCTACCTGCACACTTAATAGTTTTTACCAATTCGGAGAAGACAGTCAAGATCTGATTTAAATGGAAGAACAGTTTCTGAGAACCAGGTCCCTTCCCTGAGCTGTCACACCCTGGCCACGCACCGAGGGTCAGGCGCTGCCTGACAGTTGAAAGTATACCGGCTCTCAGGCCATTAAGGAAAGGCTCAGGGTCCTTGATGAGGTAAGGCATCTGATCTGTGTCGAAGATAGAGGCAGGGACGTGAAATGTAAACATGTGCTTGACCTTTGCAGGCCCAAAAGCGGAAGGAAGTCGGGACCCTCCTCCTCTTCCTCAGGAACCCCCGCATCTCAGCTATACCCACAGTCTCGAGGGCTGGTTCCAAAATAAAGCCAGTCCCTCCTCTCCCAGGGTGTAAATAGCATTTGCCTTCTGAGAGAAGAGACAAGCAAAAACCCGCCGAGAGGACTCAAGCCCAAACTCAGAACCGTGCCCCTGGGGAGAAGCTATGGCCTCTTTGCAGATGAACCACCTGAATCTGGTTGAAATGTGCTGGTCCTCATCTGGCACTCAGCAACTCTGGGAAACGCCCTTTAATTAGCATCTCAGAAATGCATGGGTAAGGTAAAGTGTGATAGTCCAAGTGGAAAGCAAGAGAATGACCAGTGACCTTGCTTCCCCTCTCCCTTGCCTTCTCCTCTCCCTTTGCTTAAAATCCCTTCCTCTCACCTCTCCTTTTCTAGCTTATTCTTTGTACTGAGCTCCTTTCTTAGTGAACATCAGGGCAGAATCGGGAGTCACCTGAGCAGGACCAAGTCTTTGGAGCCTCAGGATAAAATGACAGTGAGGTTGAAAAGTAAACGCCCTAGAACTTGAATAGGTGCTTGTTCCTGTGGGTGGAATGAGAATTCTCTTATGGATCCAAGCCCCCGATAGGCATGATCCGAGCACCTCAGTAAGAAGGGGATCTGTCGTTCAGGAACTGCTGAATAAGGAAACGTTTTCCAAGAATGTTGGAAGCAATAGAAATAACATTCCCTTTGCCTCCTTGGAGAGTTTAGGGAAAACAGCTTCTTAAAAACCTTAAAACCACGACCATCCTGTCAAAGACGTAAATCTGTAAGCTGATGCCACATCCATACACTATGTCACTTTACTCTTCATCTGTCACCATCTTTTCCCTTGCACGCATCCTCTGAGTGTCCCTGCCCAGGCCCATCCTCTGCCTCCAGAGCATGCTCAGCCGTGGGCCTGTTTTGTGGGAAAAGGGAGGTCGGCTCTGCTTTCTCTGGTGGGACAAGAGCTGGGGCAACGAGACATACAGTGGCACTTTTGAATTCCCCATTTTGTTCCATATTTGCTTAAGGGTGACCAGGCAGTGCAGAGACAGAGACGTGAGACTCGGGGCAGTGGGAGAGGAAGATATAACGGACGGGAGCAAAGGAGTCCTGCCTGCCTTCAGCAGAACACCTAGAAGTGTGGCTCCCTGCAGCCAGAGCCCAAGGTGGGGGCCAGGAGTGGCGGCGCGATTGAATAGGCTCAGAGGAGAGAGTTAGAAATTCCCCTTTACATATACTAGTTTGGTCTGTAAGTTTTAGTTCTTTGTATTATTGAAATTCAAAGCTTCATTTTATGTTGGTCATTAGGTGAATGTTACTCATTTCTGCCCGCGCCCCCCCACCCCAGAGCGGCTCATAAGTGTGTGTGGGTGTGCAAGCACAGTGGTGCCTGTGTTCTTTGAGTGTGTCCATGTGTGTCTGTAAGAGAGAGACCAAGGACTTGTCCAGTTTTAGAAATACACTAATGTGCAGTTGTTGCCTTTGTCTGTATTAAAGGCCCATTGACTGACTTATCCAGGCTGGATGCGCTCCCATGTGAGTGTCTGAGTCCACGAGCCAAGCCTAAGGAGACAATAGGAGTCCCCAGGTTGGCCACCCTGGTGCACCTTGCTGGCACGGTGCCCCAGGAAAGTGGCGACTCAGGTGGGCCTTGAGTTCTATTTTAACTCTGCTGCTGAGTTCCCAGGGCACATTTCTGGATCAGAGCCTGTGGGAAAGAGGAGGTACCAAGTGCAATGTCTTAGCAGTCTACAAATGGAGATCTGGCATCTGGCAGCTTATCTCCTGTTTAGTTACCATTCTTTCTGAACCTGGGGCCCTTGTCAGCGATTCCCAGAGCACAATGGAGCCTTCCCTCATCTTTCTCGGGATCAAACCCTGCTTCCTATTTATTAAGATTTACCTGTTTGAGTAGGAACCAAATGATGAGGTGGATAGTCTAAGATGGTTGTCTGCCAGTTACACCTGTCTCTTGCACCACATTCCCTCACAGCTAGTCTGAATTCCATAGGCAGAAAATATTCATCTAGCAAATCTGAGACCTGAACACCGCAGTTAACGCTGTACCTTAATACTGATGTCTCAAGGTGGTTGTTCTGAGCAAGGGTGGTTGAGTGACCGTGGGACTCTTCTAAGAAGGTGAAAGAAGAAAGGCAAGTTGACAGGCAGGATTATTAAAACAAGCTTGCCTTACACGCAGCTGTGTTCGTCTGGCAGCCTGTGAAAACAAAGTAGAACACCTGTGAGGAGGCGAAGCTGTCCCTCCCAAGCAGTCTCCGGTGCTTTTCTTCTCTCCAAATGGATCCGATAAATATTTGAATAGAGCAGACAGGAGAGTGTCTTATTGCTACCAGGAAGCTGCTGCTTTGGGCTCTGAACTGAGCCAGCTGTGTAGAGGACCGACCTGGTTTTTGCGTCTGTAGTCATGCTAGAATGTTCCCAGCCATCTGAGGGTCTTCACGCCAGCAGCAGCTAGTGAAGTGTGGAAGCAAGTCTGAACAGGATCTAAGAAGATCATCTGGGAGAAGGAGTTTGAGACTGTGTGCGCAACCCCCATCCAGCCCCCTTTTGCTCTGATCAATAGGAATGTATCTGGCTTCATATTTTCAAGTCCCATGTCTCCCAGGTCCCTGGATTCAGAGCCCACAGCCACAAATCATAGGCATGAAGCACTTTCTTGAGACTCTGACCTAATGTTGGATTGTTCCCCGTCGAATGCCTGCATGCTGCTTGAATTGTTACCACCCACACCTCATGACCAAGGGCGTCAGAGAGTTCTGCAGTTCAGGCCTGGGCCACTCTCTGCTTTTCCTGTCTGACTCTTGTAAGTCCTCCCTCACTGAATGTAGAATTGTCGCCAAGTTTTTGAGAAGTGTCGATTCCCTGTGAACATGGGATATCAGTTCTGCCTCACGTTTCCCACTCACGGTCGAGGCTCGCTGTAAACAACACCTTGGGCCATCGCAACACCATCAGTGGACAAAATGGGGCTATTAATACACTCTAAAAGCCATAATCAAAATGCTCAGAAGAAACTGGATACGGACAGTGGGCCTGGCTATTGTCTACTGCGCAAGGTTTTGCCTGGCACTGTTTGGAAATCTGCCACCTTTCTCCCAGCCCTTGTTTTCTTGAATGAAATGCTTTTGAGATTATTTATGAAAAGAGTGATCCTGGAGCAGGCAGGAGGCAGTGGGCTTTATGGCTCTTTGGAGTTGCTATTGATCTTGACCTTCTCTTTGGCTACCTTTAGACAAAGAATATGCCAATACTTGGGGCTCTAAGTTTTACAATTGATATTTATTTGTATCATCTCTTTGTCTAGGAATGTAAAAGTGATTCTAAACTAAGATGTGTAATAAAAATCAATCAGATTTATTGTACCTACAAAAAGGTGTCCTCATAAATGACTAACGCTTTTGAAAATGACAAGCCCTTGGCTGACACACTGCCACTTTCTTTAAACATTTAAAATTTTCCGGTGAAAGGAGGGTGGGAGTGGAAAATAAAGATTGAGTTGGAATGCTGGCATTACAAAAAAATAGCAACAGGTAAAGGGACATAAAATGAAAAAAGAGCGACAGAGAAACGCCTCACATGGTTTTCCATGGAGGCTCCTGAGATAGGCCTGGGCAATAGGCATGACATTTCTTTTAACTTTTGTGTTTTGTGTTTAAAATTTTGTTAAGTTTGTTTCATATTATATTTTAAAATGTGTCCTTTTTTTTTTTTTTTTTTTTTTAAACACAAACTGTATTTTATGTTATTTACCATCAGGTAAAAAAGAAATACCAGAAATGGGCCACGTGTCGGTCTTGTGGTCCGTCATACACTCAGACCTCTTGGAGTGTCCCCCAGAGGGTTGAGAAGGGAAGCACAGACCCTGGACTCTGAGGCTGGGTTTGAGTTCTGGTTGTGTTTGCTTACTAGCTCTGTGACTATGAGGAATTTAATTTACCTCTTGGGCTGCCTGGGGGCTCAACTGGTTGAGGGACCAATTCTTGGTTTCGGCTCAGGTCACGATCTCACGGTTCGTGAGTTCGAGCGCCGCCTCAGTTAGCCCCACATCGGGGTCTGTGCTGACAGTGTAGAGCCTGTTTGGGATTCTTTCTCTCTCCCTCTCTCTGCCCCTCCCCTGCTCCTGCTCTCTCTCTCTCTCTCTCAAAATAAATAAACTTTAAAAAAAGAAATTTAAAAATCCCTTTAAACAAATAATAATTTACCTCTCTGAACCTTGGTGTCCTTGTCTATAAAATGGGGTAGTAATACCCACCTGCCAGGGCCATTATGAAGATAGCAGTGCATTTAAAGCAGCAGCACACAAGTATGTGGAGCAGAGCAGCCATTTGAAAATGTGGTTATTGCTGTGATGGGGCCCTGTGTTCAGAAGACACCATGAACAGTGTGTTCGGCAATGACTGGGCATGTTTAGAAAATCCTAGGCCTTTACAGAAAAACGGCTAACTATTTAACAAATATGTGTTAAGTACCTGCTATGTGCCACACTGTTCTGGGCCCTGGATATATAGATGTGAGCAAGACTGTCTTGGTCCCTGGCCACATAGAACTTGTACTTTGATGGAGAGGGAGGCAAGCTGAGTGTTAAAATGCACACACGTGTACAATTACACATTACGACAGATGCCATGAAGTGATGTTATAGCATATTACAAGAGAGTGATAGGTTTCTAATTGGGGTTGGGTGGGTAAATAAGGGAAGGGCTTTCTGAAGAAATGGCACTTAGAGATCTAAAGGATGAGAGATTTGGGGCGCCTGGCTGGCTCAGTCAGTAGAGCATGCGACTCTTGATCTTGGGATCATGAGTTCAAGCCCCATGTTGGGTGTAGAGCTCACTTAAAAAAAAGCGGGGAGGGGGGATGAGAGGTTAGCTGGGTCAGAGAGTTGGGGAGGGAATTTGTGAAGGTCTTGTGGAACAGAGAAGCCGAATTTCACAGGGAGGTATCTGCGTTCCTTTCTTACCCTCACTACAGGGAAGCCCAGGGAACTGTTAGGGAAAAAAAATTACAGCATGAGACTTTAGAAAAACCCAATAGATTTAAAGAGCATAGAGAGAATAGCGTCCTATGTGACTTATTAGGCAAAGGATTTGTAATTGTGTTTCTTCATGATGCCCTCAAACTATGTATAATGTTCCTGTAACACCCTTTCCCCCTTTTCTTCCAAAAAGCTAACCATAGTTTGGCTTGACCTAAATAATTATTAGTTTAGAATAATTCAAAATCCATTAGCCAGAAAGCAAGAGTTCAAAGTATGATTTGAAAAATTCTGAGTGGGGGCACCTGGATGGCTCCGTCAGTTAAGCGGCCAACTCTTGATTTTGGCTCAGGTCATGACCTCATGGCTGTGGGATTGAGCCCTGCATGGGGCTCTGCACTGGGCATGGACCTCGCTTAAGATTCTCTCTCTCTCTCTCTCTCTCTCTCTCTCTCTCAGATCTCTCTCTCTGCCCCTCTTCCCTGGCTCGCACTGTTTCAAAAAAAGATGATGAAGAAGAAGAATTATGAGCATGTTCTTGAAAGTGACAGGATTCTGGATAGACCAGGGGCTAATTCATAGGGAGGCACAGGGCAGTGTGGCTGGGCAACTTGGAAATTCCTGTGACTCACCAGGTTGTCTTCTCATCTGCTGGGCTGTTTAAAAAAAAAAAAAAAAATCAAGAAACTACACAAACCCTGTGTGATTCAGTAAGAAATACATGTTTGGTTTTTGTCCCTGAAGAGCTTCTACAACCCTTGGAATTTCTTGAGTGACAGAGGTGAGTGATAGGAGGATTTTGTGGTATTCCTAACAAGCTCCTTTCAGCCCTGTCTGAGCCTATGCTGATAAAATGACTCTAAGTGGGCCCCTAGATAGCTTCCTAATGGGGGCTGGTTGCCAGAGGAACCAATCGTGTGTGACTGAGAGGGTGGGAACTTTCAGCCCCACCCGCTGACCTGGGGGTGGGGTGGGGGGGGGAGAGGAGCTGGAAACTGAATTAATCACCAATAGACAATGATTTTAATCAATCGTGCCTATGTAATGAAGCCTCCGTAAAAGCCCCTATATGATGAGAGTTCTGAGGGCTTCCAGGTTGGTGAACACATCAAGGTGCTGGGAGGGTGGCGTATCCGAGGACAGCTCAGGGACACCACACCCCTCCCCCCATACTTTGCACTGTGCATCTCTTCCATTTGACCGTTCTTGAGTTGCATCCTTTATAAATTGGCAGTAGTAACTAAAACACTCTCTTGAGTTCTGTGAACTGTTCTAGCAATTATCAAACTTGAGAGGGTCATAGGAACCCCTGCTGTATAGCCAGTTTATAGTTGGGCAGAAGCATAAGTGGCAGACTGGGACTTGGAACTGGCATCTGAAGTGGAGCAGTCTTGGACTGAGCCCTTAACTTGTGGGGTCTGTGCTGACACTGGGGAGTGTCATAATTACAGGACACCCAGTTGTCCGGGGAATCAAAGATTTGGTCATCGAATGCAGAGGAAGAAACCTATCTATTTGGTTGTCGGAAGTGCTGTGAATAATAAGAACAGTTAGCTCTGGAAACTGTATTTTGAACTTAACACTAATGGCTTAAGTCTTGGGCATGCAATTTTGGCAAGCCCTCTTGTACTAGAGTTTCCTTCTGGTTGAAGTTTACCTCGAGAATCTGGTTTCCAAGGACCACGTGGTGGTCACATCTGTCGACTGGGTTGTCAGTGGCATTTGTCAAGGACATAACTGTAGCTCTTGCAGCTGCTCCTGTTTTCTCCTCTTTTTCCATCACCAGAATTGTGGTTAGCCATCGCCAGGTGCCTCAGTTAGGTGAGCCATCTGGAGACCTGCTTTTGGAGGTGGGGGAATGGGCAGAGAGGTGGTTCACCCGCATCTTCAGCGGGCAGTGGAGCCCTCAGGAACTTGTTGGGTGCCCATTTTTGTGCCGCATGTCTTGCTCTGCACTGCAGATAGGGAGTGGAATGTACCTGGGCCCTTTGAGGACACAGTTAGGACGTACAAGAAGGCCCGCCTCCTCTCCTTGCACCGCTCTCCCAGCCCTCTGAAGCTGGAGCCACACAAGCCCTCCTTTTGGTTTCTTGACTGTGCCAACTGCTTCCATGCCTTGGCACCTTCACGTGTGCTGTGCCCTCTTTCTGGAGACTTCTCCCCGCTCTTTGGTTGACTGCCTCCTACTCATCTGTCGGGTACCAGTTTAATGACCTCTGTCCCAAGAGACCTTCCCCAAGCATCCATTCTGGTTTCTCCCCATCTTCACCTGGCTGTGTGGTACCCTCTGTCTTGTTTCCCTCTTAGCCCTTTTCCCAACTTACAATTATGTATTTTTTTGCTTTGGTCTCCCCCCCCACCCCTACTAGACAGTAAGTTCCCCGAGGGCATGTCCTATAGTCTTCTCAAGCTTGACGCTTCTATGAGTTGGATGGTTCAGTATGTACTGACACCTACAGCCGCTTTTCTGTCAGAGGAAGAGGTGATGTGGCACTCCAGGAAGGAGGGGTGGAGAAGGGCTTTGCAAAGGAGGCAGCATTTGAACTGTGCTCTGTGAAAACGGGTAGGGCTTCACCTGGGAAGGAGGGAGGAGCATGCCAGACAAAGGGAATAATATGAAGGAGCTGCTGGGGAGTTCCTGGTGATTGGGGAACCTGAGAGTGATGGGAGTGAGAATGAGAACTGGGCTGGGAAGGGTCTTGACTCCATGACACAGGCTGAAGACAGAACCCTCAAAAGCCTGTGTGTGTGTGTGTGTGTGTGTGTGTGTGTGTGTGTGTGCGCGCGCGCGCATGCCCGTGAATGTGTGTGAAACATGGCCCTATTTACACTTGAGCATTTTCTCCTTAAGCCAGCCTCACATGCTATTATTTCTCTTTGAGATAACAGAAAGCAATTTCACTAAGTGCTGCTTTAAGTTGCCTGCTGTTCACAGGTTTTCCGGGCTCAGCTGGCAAATTCCATTCTGCAGGGAGCTTTCTCTGGCACAGCGACCCAAGGAATTCCAAGAAGCACTTGAACTTGACTTCAAGGTCTTAGTTTCCTAGGAATGGGACTGAGGCATTTTTCAGTGCGTTGGGCTCAAAGGTGGTCCCTTGGCTGCACTTGGGAACTGAGAAATTGCTGTTGGTTTTGAAATTTCTCCTTGCCCAGTCAACAAAAGATTTATGTCTGCTATTCATTCAAGTCTGCGCTCGGTGTCATGGGCTACAGCTCAGGACCTTGCCCTTCCAGAGCTGCCAGTCCGGTAGGGAATTGCTGCCATTTACAAATAAGTCCAATTCAAGGTGGTCAGTGGCCCCTCTGAGGGGATGCAGAGGGGGGTCGAGGCACGAGTGGGGGAGGGGCAGAGAGAGGGAAACACGGAATCCGAAGCAGGCTCCAGGCTCAGAGCTGTCAGCACAGAGCCCGACGCGGGGCTCCAACTCAGGAACCGCGAGATCATGCCCTGAGCCGAAGTCGGATGCTTAACTGACTGAGCCACCCAGGCGCCCCAAGTAAGGAGCATATTAAACGCAGTGATCAGTCTCTTTGCTGGATTATCTGAGGGGTGGCGAAAGAAGCCAAAGGTTTGGTATTAGATTAATGTATTCATTTTTTGAGTATCTACTATGTTCTAGGCATTGTTCTCGTCCCAGGGATCCAGGATACAGCCCGTGCACTCAGGAATGTCACATTCTAGTGGTGGAGACAGATGGTTAACAAAGAAGTATGTGTTGGGGCACCTGGCTGGCTCCATTGGTACAGCAATGTCTTGATTTCAGGGTGGTGAGTTCGAGCCCCACGTTGGGAGTAGAGCTTACTTAAACAAAAGAGAAGTATGTGTTATGTCGGGTGTCAGAGGAGTGAAACAAGGCAGGTCAGGGGTTAGAGCGTGCCAAGCTGAGGGAGATGGTGACTTAGATTGGGAAGTCAGGGAAGACTTCTCTGCAACAGTGACATTACATTTGAGCAGAGCCCTGAGTGAAATGAGGGAGCAAGCGTGTGGGTATCTGCTCCGGGAGGAAGAGTATTCCAGAGAAAAGGAACCATGGTGCAGGGGCCCAGAGGTGGGAGTGTGTTTGAGGACAGCAAGGAGGCAAGACTGGCTGGTGGGCAGTGAGGTTGGGAAGGTAGCCATGGCTCAATTCTGAATTGTAAGTGAATTTTATTTTTTAGACCATTGGAAGCTTTTGAGCAAAAGAGAGAAATCTGACAGAAATGCTTTTAGAAGGCTCTCTCTGGCAGCGTTGTAGAGAACAGGTAGGGAGCAACAGGCAAGGTGAGGGACTGCTTGAAGGGGTCCGGTAGTTGGGGGGAGGGACCATGCTTGGGATGAGGCGCTGGGGGAGGAGAGGAGAGGAGAGGTTGACGCCTCAGGGTGTGGGTTGATTGCTGGTAACTGGATGTGAGCGGTGAGAGTAGAGGCAGTGGTGGGACCAGCGGTTCCAGGGCGTTTGATCTGAAGCCAGTGGAAATTCCACCACTGCCACTTCCTTCCGTGTGTCCTCCCCCCTTTCAAAATAAAAGGCTTATTAAGGTATAATTCACCTACCACACAGTGCACCCATTTAAAGTGTATAATTCACTGGTTTTTAGTGTATTCACAGAGCTGTGCAGCCATCACCACCATCAAATTTTTTTTAATGTTTATTTATTTTTGAGAGAGAGTGTACATGAGTAGGGGCGGGGCAGAGAGAGGGGGGAGACAGAGGATCTGAGTCAGGCTCTGCGCGGTCAGCACAGAGCCCGACGCAGGGCTCGAACTCACAAACCTGAGCCAAAGTCGGACATTTAACTGACTGAGCCACCCAGGCATCCAACCACCATCAATTTTAAAACATTTTTCCTCACCCCCAAAAGTACCCATTAGCAGCTGCTCTGCATCTGTTCCCAACTGCAGAGCCTTAGGCGACCGCTAATCTATTTTCAGTCCAGGTCTGGCTCCTTCAGGGTCTCAGAACCCCATTTGGCTCATCTATAACTTCACGGGGCGATTGTGAGGTTTAAAGGAGAACATGAAGAGAAACATGAAGACATGCCTAACGGGCCAAGCCAACTGGTCTAGCTCTTGGTAAGTCCTCAGGAGATGCCAGTCCTCCCCGCTGCTCTGGCTCCTGGTTCATCACCTTATGGAAGCAACATGGGCAATGATGAATAGGGTGGGCCCTGGGCCCACGCTGCTGGATGGTGAATTCTGAACTCACCATTTACTAGCTTTGCTATAACGGCACAGTTTCTTAACCTCCTTGGGCTCTCAGATTGCTCAAACAGTCAAAAAAGGGGTCATTGCAAGTACTTTCTAGGTTGCTGTGAGTCCACTGGGAACAGAACCTGGCACAGAGCAAGCGCTCAGCCAATGGTAATTGTTGCAGCGTTGTTACCATTGTTAGTCAATTCTAAAGTCAGGCTAGGAATGGACATTTCTCTTTCTTTCTTTCTTTCTCTCTTTCTTCTCTCTTTCTTTCTCCCTTCTTTTCTCTTTGTTTTTCTTTCCTCTCTTTCTTCTCTCTCTTTCTTTCTTTCCCTCCATCTCTTTTCTTTCTCTCTCTTTCTTTTCTTTCTTTTCCTTTTCATTCTTTTTTTCTTTCTTTTCTCTTTTCTTTCTTTCTTCCTTTCTTTCTTTCTTTCTTTCCTTCCTTCCTTCTTCTTTCTTTCTTAAGTTTATTTACTTTGAGAGAGAGAGAGAGAGAACCAGCAGGGAAGGGACAGAGAAAGAGGGTGACAGAGGATCCAAAGCCAGCTCTGCACTGACAGTACAGAGCCCAATGCGGGGCTTTAACTCAGGAACCTGGAGATCATGATCTGAGTGGAAGTTGGACACTTAACCAACTGAGCCACCCAGGCACCCCTTTATTATTTTTTAATATATTTTTTTGAGAGACAGAGAACTAGCGGGGGAGGGGCAGAGAGAGAAGGGGACAGAGGATCTAAAGCAGGCTCAGTGCTAACAGCACAGAGCCCGATGTGGGGCTCAAACCCATGAACCGTGAGATCATGCCCCAAGCCGAAGTCAGATGCTTAACTGACTGAGCCACCCAGGCACCCCTTTAAAAAGTTTTTTTTTATTATGTTTATTTTGAGAGAGGGAGACAGAGACAGAGTGTGAGTGGGGGAGGGGCAGCGAGAGGGGGAGACAGAATCCAAAGCAGGCTCAGGTTCCGAGCTGTCAGTGCACAGCCTGACTCGAGGATCGAACCCACATGTGTGGGTGTGAGATCATGACCTGAGCCGAAGTTGGATGCTCAACCAACTGAGCCACCCAGGTGCCCCGGCACCCCCCCTTTTTTTTAGAGAGGGGGAAAGAGAGAGACAGAGACAGAGAATCCTAAGCAGGCTCCACGCTGTCAGTGCAGAGCCCAATACTGGACTCAAGCTCATGAACTGTGAGCTCATGACCAGAGCCAAAGTCAGATGCTTAACCAAAGGAGCCAATGGACATTTCTGAATCCAGATGGTTGCAGAGCTAATGGAGAGAGAGAGAATCCATGGGTCTATTTTTAATGTTGTCTTCTTGTTGGATCTGTACCTTTCCCAAAGTCACTTGTTTCGTCTAAGCCTCAAGTTGCTTATCTGTAAAGGGGTAAAAGTCATTCTTACTTCACAGGGCTCTGTGGAGAATTTAGTGACCTACTGAGCACCTATTTGCCAAGCACTGTTGTGAACACAACAGGGAAGAAAAACCTTGCCCTCCTAGAGCTGTGTGGAGCTAGAGGAGAGACCCAGAAAGTAAGTAATAATCACAAGGGTCATAATAATCACAATAAATAAAATATACATGAAGAAGAGAGAGTATACGTAAACCACCCGGTGCCTGGCCTGTGGCGAGCACTCCGTGAATGGTAGCTATTACAATCACTAAGTGAAAGCATTTTGTAAAGCAGGGCAGCACAGCAGAGAGGTAGGTCTCCTTGTGACAGACTGCGTGAGCATGTTGCTTCATTTAAGCTTTACTTCATCTCTGCCCAATTAAGTTTCATTCGGCTCCAAGGCCCCTCTCGAATTGCCTGCTTGCAATCCTTGTCTCTTATGGCGTAGAGCTTTCTTCCCTCTTCTTTTCGGCCAGCATTTAGCAAACGCCACTTTTGCTGGATGCAGGGGCTGTGAAGCAGTAGGTGTGGTTAGGAGGGAGGTGGGGTGTGGTTGGGGGGAGCCCAGAGACCAGGCAGAGGAGAGCCAGGCTGTGTAAGAGTATGGCTGCCTTGGTTTAATACTGCCAGGAGAGACCCTGAAGTCTTCTAAACTAGGTGATAAAGTTAGCAGATAGACTAAGACTTCACATTCTTGCTTAAATACATTTCAATAAAAGTAGACATTTGCATTATGGTCAAAAGCATAATCTGTTTTTAAGCCCCATCAAGCGTGGAGATATGAGGACGTGTGGAAGTGCAAAGACCTCAGGGCAAATAATGTCTCAAAGTGAAGACGGTATGCTGCTAGATCAGCGAGAAATGCAGCAGAATGGAGCAGGGAGGTTTCGGAACTGGGTAAACCTGGGTTAGCACTTTTTGCCAGCAGCAAGCTATTCCACCTTGGTGAGAGGGTAAATATCAACCCCACAGCTTTCAGAGTTGCTGAAAGGATTAAAGAAAACATCCACCAAGTGCCTGACACTTACTAGGTGCATGATAAGAGGCATACATTATTATTATTTTACATTCACTTATTTTTGAGAGACAGAGATAGAGCACGATTGGGGGGGGGGGGCGGGCAGAGAGAGAGGGAGACGCAGAATCGCAAGCAGGCTCCGGGCTCTGAGCTGTCAGCACAGAGCTGGATGTGGGGCTCGAACTCACAGATCCTGACCTGAGCCGAAGTCAGCGGCTTAACTGACTGAGCCACCCAGGGGCCCCGAGTTTCTTTTGTTAACTGCCTGCTTAAGCCATTGTTATCTGACCATTTCCTGTAGAGGTGTTTCCTATTGACTTTTTAAGAATTCGTTTATTAAGGGGACACCTGGGTGGCTCAGTTGGCTAAGATCTGACTTTTGATCTTAGCTCGGGTCCTGATCTCAGGGTAGTGAGTTCAAGCCTCACTGGGTGTGAAGCCTATTTAAAACAGAACAAAACAAAACAATTCTATCAGGAATCTTAACTCTTTGTCGTATATGTGACAAATATTTTCCCCACTTCATTGTCTGCCTTTAACCTTGTGTGTGATATTTTGTTGCTGTATATGCACTTTTATTTTATTATTTTTTTAATTTATTTTTATTTTTATTTTATTTCATTTATTTATTTTAAAAAAATTTTTTTTTCAGCGTTTATTTTTATTTTTGGGACAGAGAGAGACAGAGCATGAACGGGGGAGGGGCAGAGAGAGAGGGAGACACAGAATCGGAAGCAGGCTCCAGGCTCTGAGCCATCAGCCCAGAGCCTGACGCGGGGCTCGAACTCACGGACCGCGAGATCGTGACCTGAGCCGAAACCATATGCTCAACAGACTGAGCCACCCAGGCACCCCAATGCACTTTTAATTTTATGTAGTGAAATCTATCAGTTTTACCTGATGGGTCTTTTTTTTTTAACTTTTATAACATGCTTGGAAATCGTTCCAGTTCCCGAATTATAAAAATAGCCACTTTTTTTTTTCTCTCTCTCTCAATACTTTCATTGTTTCTTTCATGACATATAAATCTTTGATTTAGGTGGAAGGTAGATTTAAGAAGAGGGGCGGAGCTCCAGTTTCATTTTTCTCCAAATGGCTACCCAGTGTTTCTGTTCTGTTTATTGCCTTCCATCTTTTCTCCATCAATTTGAAATGTTACCTTTATTATGCACTGCAATTCCTTGTACACTTGGTTCTATTTCTGTAGTCTATTCAGTTTAGTTGGTCTATTTTTTTCTTTTGTAAAAATTGCACTTAGTTGGCATAGCTACTGAATGCATTTTAATATGTCCCAACTCATTAATCTTCTTCAAACTCTTTTTGGCAGTAGGGCCGAATGGCTAAATTCGTAGAGCTTGGTTTCATTCAGCCAGCCTGAACTTTAATCCCAGGCCAGCCGCTCACTAGCTGTGTGATCTTGGGCAAGTTATTTTTTTCTCTCTGAACCTGTGCTTCCTCATCTGTATAATGTTGATAGGAATGGTACTACCTTAGGGTGTTTTTGTGCAGACGGGCTGAAATGATGCATAGCAAGCTTTTGGGATAGGCTCTGGCACGTGGTAAATGGTCAGTAAATGTTGCGTCCTTTTTGTTATGAAAATGGTGCATCTGTTTTTCCAGTTGAATTTTAGGGCAGGGCGGTAAATAGGCCTACAATCCCTGACCTCATCTGCCTTACAGTCTAATTCAGGAGCAGACACTGAAGAAGTCATCATCAGTGTCAAGAATGAGTTCTATTTTTCCCCATTATAATTTGAAAGAAGCATAGGGAGTATATCAGACTCCATGAGTTTAGGGCAGCAGGGAAAGCCTTGCTGAAGAAATAGGTAAGGGGGCATCCAGGATGACTCTGCACCCCTCTCTTGCTCCCCCTCCACTGCAGACCAGTTTTAGCACCCAATCCTGCTTGAATGAACCCATTCAACAACCTAAGAGCTCCCACTCTTGGGTCAGGCCCAGTGCTGTTGTGTCTGCATACAATTTATCTGGAAAGAGGGTCCCCTGCTTTTCAGTGGACTTCACAAAATTTAAGAACCATTCAGAGGGAAGGTACTATGTCTGTATTAGTTATCTACTGCTGTGTAACAAATTGTCTCAAAACTTAGTGCCTTAAAACAGTAAGTATTTATTAACTCATACAGTTTCTGTGGGTCAGGAATCCAAGAGTACCATATTTGGGTGATTCTGGCCCTGGATCTTTCATGAGGTTGCAGTCAAGAAGATGTTGGCTAGGGCTGAAGTCATCTGAAAGCTTGTCTGGGGTTACTGCCATGTGGACCTCTCCATAGGGGCTGCCTGAGTGTCCTCATGACATGGTGGCTGGCTTCCCTCAGAGGGTGAAATCCAAGAGAATAAGGCGGAAGTTGCCATGTCTTCTATGACCTAGCCTCAGAAATCATACAGTTATTTCCAAATATCCTTTTGGGTCTACAGTTCAGCCCTCTTCCAAGTGGGGACTAAAAAGGATGTGAATAATCAGGGTTGGGAATCATTGGGGGCTGTTTTGGAGGCTGGCTACCAGTGCCTTAGAAGGAGTTTGGAATGAGGGGTTTGAGTCTAAGTCTTAACTCCAACACAGCTAACTATGGGATTTTGAGAAAGTTCCTTTGATTTATTGGCCCTGATACAGCCAAGGCTGTGAAAGCCACTTATCTAAGCCCTCAACTTCACATACAGACATTAGCAATTATTGAAGAAGGGGAGGAAGAATAGCCATTTGGGGCAGGGTGTAAACTGTTTTCATTATAAAACATTGAAAAGGAAGAAGCCATCTACCAATCATCACATTAGTACCACCAGTCTTAGAATTTTGGTGTTAAAATGCACTTTAAACTTACACGGAGACCAGAAAGATTTATAGTAGGAAGGAGTATAGCTCTCTGGCATTAAGAGAGATTAAAAATTGGGATGGGCTCCTTAATGAGGTCCTGAAATCTTCACTTAAAAACGTGAAAGAATCTGGCAGGTGGCTGATATTTCCCATAATTCTGGTAAAAAAAAAAAAAACAAAAAAAAACTAGGTCAGATCATCCTTTGAGGCCATTTGGGGGGGGGTCCCACTTTGTTTTTTTTTTTTTATAGTTTATTTATTTTGAGAGAGAGAGAGAGAAAGCATGAGCAGGGCAGGGACGGAGAGAGAGGGAGAGAAAATCCCAAGCAGGTTCCACGCTGTCAGTGCAGAGCCCGACATGGGGCTTGATCCTGTGAACTGTGAGATCATGACCTGAGCCAAAATCAAGAGTTGGACATTTAACCGACTGAGCCGCCCAGGTGCTCCCCACAAATCTTTTTAAAGTAAAATTAAAGGAGGAATTTTTATTGAAGATGTTCCCTCACAGGGCGCCTGGGTGGCTCAGTCGGTCAAGCGTCTGATTCATGAGCTTGAGCCCCGTGTTGGGCTTTGTGCTGACAGCTCAGAGCCTGGAGCCTGCTTCAGGTTCTGTGTCTCCCTCTCTCTCTGCCCCTCCCCTGCTTACACACACACACACACTCTCTCTCTCTCTCTCTCTCTCAGAAATAAACAAACATTTTAAAAAATTAAAAAAAAATAAAGGTGTTGAGCATGAACATTTTAATATTTTCAACATACTTGTATATGAGTAGCACATATTCATTCTAGGAGATTTGGAAAATACAGACAAGTATAAAGAAGTGAAAAACATTACATCTGCCACCATAATCTAAATGCTTTGTTTTGTGGTTGAGTTAAAAAAATACTTTTCAATTAAAAAAATGTAATATTGGGGCGCCTGGGTGGCTCAGTCGGTTGAGCGGCCGACTTCGGCCCAGGTCATGATCTCGCGGTCTGTGAGTTTGAGCCCCACGTCGGGCTCTGTGCTGACAGCTCAGAGCCTGGAGCCTGTTTCAGATTCTGTGTCTCCCTCTCTCTGACCCTCCCCCGTTCATGCTTTGTCTTCTCTGTCTCAAAAATAAATAAAAACGTTAAAAAAAAATTAAAAAAAAATGTAATACTTCGTAGAAAAAAAAAAGATAGGAAGAAAACCAAAATCTGACCTCAGTCTTACAACACAGAGGTAACCATTATTAACATTTTGGTGGAATAAAATGGAATTTAAACACCTTTTTCAGCCTCATGAGAGACTGAAAAACAGGAGTGGATTTGAACGATGGTGAATGGCAGGTAAACTGAGTTAGGGCTGCCCATGATGTGGGCAGATTCTGTGCCTAAAAAATGCCAGTGAGGTCATGAAGTCTGATCTTTACAATTTGCATAAATACGTGTGGGTGAAATTTTGCCTAGGTCTTTCCCAATTCTGCTTGGCACATTCCAGATAACTGTTTAGGGGAAACAGTTCAGTGGGAAATTAATCCTCAGGGATTTTGTCCAATAAAGTAATTATCAAGTAAGGTCATTTATTCAACAGACTGAGTGCCTACCATGTGCCAAGACTGTGCCAGATGTTGGGGGAGTGATGATGGACCCAAGAAGACGCTAAGAATACAGACAGTAAACCAAAAATCATACAAATAAGTGAAATGTGGGAGGAACCAGGAGAGAGACACATTTGCTGATCATCTGTTACTCTGGAAGTTTAGTAAATGGGGTCTCACTTAATCATCTGGAACCTAGCAGAGGTAATTTGACCTCTGAACCTCAACTTCATTTGAAAATAGGGACAGAATTACTGGGAGAGAACGTTTGTTTGAGTGGAAAACTGTTCCAGAGCTTGGTTCACTGAAGTATAAAAAGGAGGCACTTTTTATACTTTAGGCTCTAAAGCTTTTGTGAGGCAAAGAGAGCTGCATTTAGTGAGTCTCCTGTGTGCAATTCACTTTAGAAAGATCCTATTTAGGGGCACCTGGGTGGCTCAGTCGGTTAAGCGTCTGACTTTGGGCTCAGGTCATGATCTTGCGGTGTGTGAGTTCAAGCCCCACATGAAGCTCTGTGTGGACAGCTCAGAGCCTGGGGCCTGCTTCGGATTCTGTGTCTACCTCTCTCTCTGCCCCTCCCTCCCTCATGCTCTGTCTCTCTCTCAAGAGTAAATAAACACTACAAAAAATTTTAAAAAAAGAGAAAGATCCTATTTAATCCCAATTCCACCTTTTGAGTTAATGAGAAGTTTCAGAACTTGACCAAAGCCAGTCAGCTAGAGAGGAACTGCAAAAGAAGATTCAGACCCAGGCCAGCTGATGTCCAAAGCTCATGGCAATGCATTATCTCACAGTGGGGTTCAGGGGTGTCCTTTTGGGAGTTCCTGAGTCTGCTGGTGCTGTGTGTTATTCAAATTCTTGAATGTGTGCTTTGCTTGTAACTGTGCAGTTTGAAAACAGTGACTCATCCCCAAACAGAGCAGGGTTGAATACAGTCCTGTTTATCTTACACTGCCCTGTGGCACCTGTGTTGACTTAAAAGCTGATTTGTAATAAAAGCACTGTTATAAAATGGAAAACACACACACCAAAACCAAAATGTATAGGTTGTTTTTTGGTGCTTCTGACAACAGAATAAACGTGAGTCTCATTTGCTTTAAAAAAAAAAAAAAATCACAGCTACTTAAGGTTTAGTGACTCACGTCCATTTTCAACACAGTATTTCATACAGTCCTCTGAACGTACTCTTTTCACACTTAACTATGATGCCATCAGTTTCTGTTTAATTCTGTAAGGGCAGAGACCTTGAAATAGTCACATCTGGATTCCCCCCGTGGCTTGACCGAAATGTGGAGCCAGTCAGTATTGGCTGAAAGAATTAAAGTCATTTCCAGTGTATTAGCTTTTTTTTTTTTTTTTTTTTTGGTCACTGTAAGAAGTTACCACAGGTTTAGTGGCTTAAAACAACATTCATTTATATCTCATGCTTTCTGTGGGCCAGAAGTCCGTGCATAGTGTGGTTCGGTTGGTTCTCTGATACAGCTAAAATTGAGATGTTGGCAGGACTACATTCCTTTCTGCAGACTTGGCAAGAGGGGGTTACTGCTTGCGAGCTTATTCAGGTTGTGAGAATTCTGTTCCATGACCTTATAGGACTGAGGTCCTGTTACTTGCTGGCAGGACTTGTTCTTAGCTTCTAGAGGCTGCCTACATTCCCTAGCTCATGGCCCCCTTTAAAGGCAGCAACACTGGGTTGAGTTCTCTCAAGCTTCAAATCTGATTCCTCTCCTGCCTTATCTTTCCAAAGCATCTCTTCTGCCTTCTTCTTCTGCTTTTAAGGGTATGTATGATTACACTGGACTCACCCAAATACTCTGGGGTAATCTTGTTTTCCAGTCCTCAATTCTATCTTCAAAGTCAATTTTGTGGTGGAATGTAGCATATTCACAGGGGCCCGGGACCAGGGCATAGAGAGTTTGGGGGTTGTGTGTTGGGGTAGACATTATTCTGCCTACCACAGGGCCTGTGATAAACATGTAAATTTTATGTTTTTAATGATTTTTAAAGTTTATTTATTTTGAGAGAGAAAGATAGAGAAAGCATGAGCAGGGGAGAAGCAGAGAGAGAGAGAGAGAGAGAGAGAATCCCAGGCAGGCTCCACACTGTCCACACAGAGCCCGAACGGGGGTTTGAACTCATGAACCACCATGACCTGGGCTGATATCAAGAGTCGGATGCTCAACCGAGCCACCCAGGCGCCCCTAAACATGTAAATCTTAGAGTGCATCTTCTCTAGTTACTCCTTGGAGATCAAAGGAGGGCGAAGCTACTCAAGAAAACATTTGAAACAAGTCAAATGACTTGTCAAAGGTTACTGTGTCAGCTGTAGATTAAAAAAAACCGTTGTTGAAAAAAAATCAGGTCAAACAATTTTTTGGTGGTGGTGGTAGGGGTTTGTTCTTCCTTGTCCCCTTCTTGGGGTGAAGTAAGAAGGGGAGAGATTTTATTTCACCTTCTATAGTCTATTCCCTTTGCAGTATTTCGTTTATTGGACACGAACATCTTCTGTGTGAGGAGCATTAAAGCAGGAGCACTGAATTCTGTGGTGCCTCTTAGCACCGGCTCTCCCATGTGCTAACATCAGGGGATGGAAGGTTATTTCGTTACCCAGGGAAACCTTTCAAATTGTGGCCATTGACCCCGCCTCCCTAATATTTAAGGCCTGGCTGCTCATTAATCCAGTTTAGGACTGATTTTAGGAACGTTTCCGGACAAACAGGTACAAAAACCCTATGTGCTGGGCACTCTGAACCAAATTTCATTTCATATTCAGCAACCAAGGCTCAGAGAGGCTACATACATTGTCCACTGTCTCTCAGCGTGTACTAATTATTAAACACTTGCTCTATGCTAGGAGTCAAATTACATGGAAGTCTCCCTTCACACCTTCTTCCCAACTGCCATGCGTTTTATGCTCATTTTAATCCCAATAGTGCTCTGAGGTATTATTAGACTAATGTTGTAGATTAGAAAATTTGAAGCTCAGAGAGGTTGAGCCCCTACTTTTAGGTCGATACCCAGGGAGTGACCTAGCCAGAATTCCAGCGTAGGAGTGTCTACTTTTGACTCCAGGGCCTGTGTTCTCTCCAGGGTACTGCCTCTAAGAAGGCCTCAAGTGCATTGCGGTCAGTATGGCCCCAAAGTCCAAGTTCTTTACCCCTCATTATCACGAAGTTCACCAAGTGGTAACATTCTAGGCTGCGGGTGCAGCTTCTGCAAACATAGCTTCTGCAAACACATAGCGGCATTAGGGGCATGAGAGCAGAGGAGGAAATGGGGAACTGTTTAGGTCCATCAAGCGTGGAATAACCGTTTTACTGGTATGAGTGTCTCATTGTCTCATTATTATGCGGCAGTGAGTCATTCAGGGAAGGACCAAAAGGGAAAGTCCTGCCCCTTGTCATCTTTTTGAAGTGTCAGTGAGAACCGTTTAGGCGGGGAGAGGCATAAAGTGGGCCCTGGGAGTCGAGCTACCAGTTCTCCATCCTCACCCTTAACCGCCCGGGGGCCCGGAGGCGAGAAGCGCCGAAGGGGTTAAGTGTGGCAGGGGAGCCCAGCCACCGCCCCTTCCCAGCATTGCCTCCCAGAATGCCTCAGGCTCGCATCCAGTTCCCGCACCTCGCGAGACTCCGCCCAGTCTCTTCCCCGAACGACTGCCCGTCCCCCTTCTTTACCGAGGTTTGCGCGAGGCGGAGGAAGGGAGGGGAGGGCGGAAAAGACGGGCCGCGAGAGGTACGCCGGGAAGTGTGGTCCAAGCGCTTCATGCAGCCATATTCTTCCGGAGCCGGGGAGGCCAGAGAGGCAGTCGGGACTACAATTCCCAGCCGCCTTTTCGGTTTGTTTTTGTTCAAAAAAAAAAAAAAAACCCCACACTCCCCCTCCTCACTCTTCACACACACTCACACACACACACACCCACGGCAGACACGCACACACCCGGGCGCCGAAGGGAAAGCCGCGTCTCGCTTTCCCGCCCCGCCGGCAGTCCTGTCTCGGCCCCTCAGCAGAGCGGGAAAGCGGAGGCTGGAGCCGTGACCTCTGACCCCGTGGTTATGCGGAGCCGCCGCATTCCTTAGCGATCGCGGGGCTGCCGCCGCCGCTGCTGCCGCCGCCGCCGCCGCCGTGGGCGACTGACGCAGCGCGGGCGCGTGGAGCCGCCGCCACCCCTCCCCCATCGCCGCCCTCGCGCCGGGTCTCGCGCCAGCCGGTCCCCGCACGCCCGCCCCCTCTGCCCGGCCGCACCCGAGTCCTCGCGCGCCGCCGCCGCCACGCGCCCCCCGCCGCCGTCGGTGCCCCAGCCCCGCGCCGCCGCCACCCGCCCCGCCCGGAGGTCCCGCGTGGAGCCGCCGCCGCCGCCGCCGGGGAGGAGGAGGATGAAGGACAAACAGAAGAGGAAGAAGGAGCGCACGTGGGCCGAGGCCGCGCGCCTGGTGAGGCGGGTCGCCGAGGGGGTTCAGTGGGGGACGCGGGGGGTGGGCTCGCCGAGCCCCCTCCACCGGGAGGGGGAGGGGCGAAGCTCTGCCCACTGCAGGAGGGGCGGGGCCACCAATTATCTAGGAACGGGACCCCCTCCCCCCCCCTCCCCGCCCGGCGTTGGGTGGGGAGAGGTCCCCCGCCGGTTGGATGTGGCGCCTTTTTCTGCGGCTCCCCCCACCCCTTAAATTCCTGCGGAGGGGCGAGCTGGCAAGCCGACTCCTCCCCCTCTGGGCGGCGGGGCCCCAGCCTCCCCTCCCTCCCCTCCCCCACTATTTGGCAGCGTCTGGGGGTCTGGGGAAGCTTCGTTTACGCACTCGGGGGAGTTAGGTTTCCGGGAAGGGTCGGAAGCTCCTCCCTCGCTTCCTGGTGGGTAATGGGGTGGTGCGTTTGACTCCAGGGGTGGGAAAACACCCCCAATTTTGAGGACGCGAGTGGCATTTTGAGCCTTCCCAATCTAAACCAGGTGTGTGGAGGGAAGCAAGTGCTTACTCCCTGCTGGAACCTTGAGTAGTGGTTCTCAAACTTTAGCGTCTTGGACATCTGGGAGGTTTTTAGGAATGCTCGTCCTAGGGCCCTACTTAAGATCCTCTGAGTCCGAGGTTCCGGAGTAGAGTCTGAGTGTCTTCATTTTAACCAGGTTCCTGTGTTGCCTGTAATGCAGGTGGCCCCGGACCACACTTTGAGAAACGCTGACTAGAGTGTTTTACTTCCTAAGCCAGACTGGAGCTAGATAGGCACTGTGCACAGAGTGCCTCTACTTTGCAAAGAATGTATGTGTGAGTCCACTCCTTAGCGTACTGGTGCATGTAGACATGAAGTGTTGGACAAAGACCAAGTACCTCTGTTTGAAGATACTGCTCGCTGAGAACTTAGCAAAGGAGAGAGTAATTTGAGTGTTGGAAGCTGCCTGGTGAGGAGGGTTGTGAGTTTTTTCACAGCGTCAGAGGACTTGTAAGTGAAATACCTTCCTTTTGGATTTGCACCCACAAAGCTGAGATACTGTGAGACGTGTTCTCATAAAATCTTGCGGATGACAATAGTAATAGTTCATACTTCTCCCAGAGATGTCACTTCCTCAAGTGTCACATAGCAGGGTTATAGTGTGGATAGCATACATTCCTCTTGGCACCCTGTAGTTGATACGTAATTACTATAATTGACTTTTTAATGGTGAATGAAGCTTCATCTTGTAGTCTTTTGCTTTATTTTGGGAAGTGAGGTTCCTGCCTCAAAGGTGTTGTGCAGACAGAGATGGCTGTGTGTTGAGTGTTGTTACAGGTCTGTGGTAGGTACGCCTTTTTCTTACCTGGGGTGTATGAAACTCAGTTACTGACTTACAAGAACTAAAGCTGTTGGGTTTATAAGAGAATTTTCACTGGTGTTCCTGATTGTCTTCCCCAGGCACTTGTTGCCCAGTGAACAGAAATAGCAGTTGTTTGTGTGCTCAAGTTTCATGCTTCAGTTAATTTGTTTTGGTTTGGCATGTGAAAATTGGAGATTTTGAAGTTCCTAAATATTTTTTTGATTCGGTCAAAATTGAAAGCTGTGGCTGGCTTTGAGATCTCTTGGAAATTTTAGGATTTCTCCAGTGTTGCTTCACTTGGAAACAAATTTAGGCCTGAAGGAGAGTAGGGGAGAGCCAAAGGATGTGCTTGCTCTCTTTCTCCTCGAGGTTGACTCTTGGGTGTTCATTGGAATTCTCCTCCGAGTCCCTGTTATGTAGGTGTTTATGACTCTGGGCACCAAGAGGAAATTTGCTTGCCAGAGTTACTTGTTAGAGGTAGGTGAAAGTACCTTTAAATCCTGTGTTATATGTTCTGATGGAATTTTAAAGTTTGTCTCAAAGCTCTGTTGGCTCTTACTAGATGAAAGACTTCAGGAACTTGGGGTCCACTATTCTGTTAAGCCTCTTTAGGTTCTTGAACTTAACTGTGATGTGATCTGAACTCCAGTATCCAGATTGCTGCTTCTGTTTTACCATTGGCTCAACCGCATGCCAGATTATCCAAGTTCTTTCTCTTTTTGTTCTCTTTTTGTTTTATGGCTCTTCGTTAAAGAATAATATGAGTGGGAATTACTTTGTAGTGCCCTTGAACATGTGGCAGAGGACTTTTGGAAACATGGTGCATAATTGTGCATATCTGTATTGTTTTTCTGTTAGAATTTTCTATCCCTTTGGATGGGACCACTTGGTGGGTGAGGGTTAACTTTTTAGCGTTCTCTCCCCATGTAAAGAAAATTTTTGCAACCTGGAGCGCTAGAGAGTTTGTGAGAGCTTATGCTGGACATAGAGCATCTTGACTAGAGAAAGCTGTAAGGGTAGGGAGGTTGATTAAATCTACTCTTTGGACAGGTGAATTTGGACTGCTTGCCATGGCAATCAGAGGCACTTGCTTTGGGGCGGTTTCATATTGCTCCTGACCTTGATTAGATTCGTGGCTAGAGTGATACTGGGAACTCTTTTAAAAACTATTTGGGTAGGAAAGAAGAGACTCCTGGAGAAGTTCAGTAGGGTAGTATACCTCAAGAGATTGATTTTTGCAGATGTTAGTTATGTTGTTGAGAAGTAGATACTCCTCTTTGAAACATTCTGTAGTATTGTCTTTTCTAGATATAAGAGGTAGACTTTAGAGGGTTGGATAGTGTAAATCCTCTTGCTTGTTAGGAACAATTTGTTTGGGAGAAATAGCCAAGGGGATTTCCCTTTAAATTGAATGTCCTTAAATGGATTCTCCCTGGCTTTGAGACACTCTTCATTGTACGCTTTATCTTTCACTTTGATTCATGACTGACCATTCTTACATCAAACATTTTTTTTTTCTCTTTGAAGTAGGAGAAGAGATACTTTTTTTTTTAAAGTGTGCTAGAAAGAGACTAGGAATAGAACACTGCTGAATTGTTCTTGTACTAAAAGCTGGAGGCATATACAATTATAATAAAAGTGAATACTTTGTATCTTTTGATGTAACTTCCTTTTAGAGATTTTGTTTTCTCTCAGATTCTCAGGCTCATCCTGACTGTTGCTTAAATAATTGGTAACTGATTTTTCAGAATCATGCTTCTTTTTTAAAAAAATTATGGTACAGAAATTGACTAGCTCAACTCACATTTAGTATCAAAGAAGTGATACCTGTGGCAGTGAGCATTAGTAGCTTGTAACCAGGGTTTGTTGTGGATTTGTTCAAGTCAGCACTGCTTAACTTGGCTCTTAGTCAGGTTCTTAGAATACAGAGGTGAATAAGGTTTGCCCTTGAGGAGCTTATGGTCTTCTGGGAGTGGAGAAGGTCTAGACCCATGAGTAGCATTTTACTACTTGCTAAGTGCCATTGTAGATGCACAAATGATAAACAGACATCCTGGTTCATGCTTATTGTCCAGGCATAATTATGACTACTTTCTCTCTTTCACTCACAAGTGCCCTACTTTGGAAGGTAAATTATGTGTTGTGGACTAGGAGGACACTGAAAGCAGACATTTAACTCTGCTTGGCAGGGATCAGAGAAGACTTCCTGGAGGAAGGTGCTTTCCAAACTGAATCTTGAAGGGTGAGCGGAAGTTAGGGCCATCACAGATGATGTTAGCAGGAGCTAGTGACAAGAAATAGCAGTCGTGTGTGTGCGCTCGCACATGTGCTTGTGCACAGGGTGGAGAGTGTGGGAATTGGGTAGAACTACACACAGTTGTTGGAACGTGAAGCTTGTGGATTATCAGTTTGGCAGTGAGGTAGAGAGAAAGGCAGGCACCGGATTCTGAGGACCTCGTGTGCCAGGCACCATAGGCACTTACTTCCATTATCTCTAATCTGTTTAACAACTCTTACGGGAAGACATCAGTATCCTTCCATCACAAGTGAGGGAATTTAGGCTCAAGTTGGGTAGATGAGGTGCCCAAGTTTAGCAGGCAAGAATTTGAATCCAGGTCCGTCTGGTTCTTTTTTTTTTTTTTTTTTTTTTAATTTTTTTTTTTCAACGTTTATTTATTTTTGGGACAGAGAGAGACAGAGCATGAACGGGGGAGGGGCAGAGAGAGAGGGAGACACAGAATCGGAAACAGGCTCCAGGCTCCGAGCCATCAGCCCAGAGCCTGACGCGGGGCTCGAACTCCCGGACCGCGAGATCGTGACCTGGCTGAAGTCGGACGCTTAACCGACTGCGCCACCCAGGCGCCCCCAGGTCCGTCTGGTTCTATATAGCCTGTGCTTTTCCAGTGAGGTGGTGAACTCTTCAGAAGCTTCAGCTTTTCCTGTATATGATTAGGTTGCTTTTGAAGGAGTTTAAGGTGGGAAAGTGATGAGGGCAGGTTTGTTTTGTAGGGTTGACCTCAGACTATAGCAGGTAGCTGGGATTTGGTCTTGTTTATGTTGAATTCCTAGAATTGTCCTTGGCACAAGTAAATATTTCGTGTATTTGTTAAGTGAAGGATGGCAGAGAAGGAAGAATGCATTTGAGGAAAGCGGGGCTGGTTATGGGAGTATTAGTGAAGGGCCTGTATATCGGGTCAGGGAAGGAACTGGGGGGCAGGCGAGAGTAGGAGTGCTGTCTAGGTTTCTGCATTAGGTGAACAGACAGGTTGTCAATCAAGGGCAGAGATATGGAGGAAGAGGCACGATTAATTGGAGTTGCCAGTTAGATTAGAACAGATGATCAAGGGGGGAATGTCAGTACAGACCTGAAGTCAGAAGCTGGGGGAGAAACCCAGGCCAGAGGTAAATATTTGGGAGTTAGCAGAATATAGGTAGTAGTTGAAGCTACGAGAGGTGCTAATGCTACCCGAAGAGAATGTAAAAATTGAAAAGAGAGGTTAACAATGGGACCATGGTAAATAGGGGCTTTATTTCAGCACCTGCTTCTCCAAAGCATGACTTACTTCCATTAGTGCTAGGGGCTCATGTTCTTCCATAGGGAGAACCTTTAGCAACAGTCCTGTCAGACTGCTTGCTTTAGTTTTATTTGAGACAAAGTAGTACTTAGTTGTTACAGTTGTTACAGTGACTGCAAGGTATTGGTGTGGTTTGGAGTTACCTCAGCAGCTACTGGTAGAGACAGTACAAAGCTACTGGCAGCCTTTTTTCTCCCCGAGAAGGACAGCATTTCCAGAACTTCCCTGCACCTTCATGTGAGAGAGATGCGGTTGCTCACTAAGAAACTGCTGCCACGACCCTGTTGCAGATGATGCCAACGTAAATGGGATGCTCTGTTTCCCATTGCTTTGCCTGCCCCCATCATGCGGAATCAGAGCATCATGTTGCCAAATGGCAAAATGTACCGCGGCAGTTAACACCAGGATTTTGCAACACAGTGGCAAAAACCATCACTTAAAAATACGGCTACTAGAGGTGCCTGAGTGGCTCAGTCGGTTAAGCGTCGGACTTCGGCTCAGGTCATGATCTCACACTCCGTGAGTTCGAGCCCTGCGTTGGGCTCTGTGCTGACAGCTCAGAGCCTGGAGCCTGCTTCACGTTCTGTGTCTCCCTCTCTCTATCTCTGCCCCTTCCCTGCTCATGCTCTCTCTCTGTCTCAAAAATAAATAAACATTAAAAAAAAATTTTAAAAAGAAAAAAAAATACGGCTACTAAACAGACTTCCTTGGGAAAGAAAATCTGAATGCATTTCTGTCTTGTCATTTATTGTATAGCCCTACGTATTCTGTGGTTTAGTCATGTGAACAACGTGAGGTTAGGTGGTAACCAGGGTTGCTGAGGCCCCACCCACGTACCAGAGCATGTATGCTAAGAAGATGTGTGTTTTTATGGGGCGCCTGGGTGGCGCAGTCGGTTAAGCGTCCGACTTCAACCAGGTCACGATCTCGCGGTCCGTGAGTTCGAGCCCCGCGTCAGGCTCAGGGCTGACGGCTCGGAGCCTGGAGCCTGTTTCCGATTCTGTGTCTCCCTCTCTCTCTGCCCCTCCCCCGTTCATGCTCTGTCTCTCTCTGTCCCAAAAATAAATAAACGTTGAAAAAAAAAAATTAAAAAAAAAAAAAAAGAAGATGTGTGTTTTTAGAATTAAGAATTAGACTGTTTATGCTAATTTCAGTGACTTTTAGCAACTAGATAGCTATATACGTAATTTGGTTCCTGAAGCAGTTTTAACTGTGGAGGGACCAAATTGTCAGCTGTGGTATCTCACAGCAGAACTGTAGCCAGTGATACAGACTGATGGATATAAATGGAAATTACACACTGAAATCAGAACATTTGTATTTCTTCTTCAGGTACTAGAAAACTACTCAGATGCTCCAATGACACCAAAACAGATTCTGCAGGTCATAGAAGCAGAAGGACTAAAGGAAATGAGGTTTGTATTGTTCTTTTTTTTTCTTCTTTTAACAATAGCAGCCAACATTTCTTAAATAATGTATTGTTCTTGCTGCTCAGCATGAGGATTTCATAGGACTTGTGTCTTTCTGTAGATACATAGGGACATGAGTAAGTGCACATATGCCTCCTCCCCCCCCTCCTGCCCCACGCCTGGCGTGGTATGGAACTATCTCCCAGGCTGTGTCTCCTCTGAGTGGAGGGTGAGAGTGGGTGAACATCCATTTGTTTTCATTAGAGATGCAGCAGTTTCCCTATTCTTCTTGTTCTTCTTTAAGTCTTGACACGGAATGTGTTCTTTGTGTAAGGAGTCTGCACATTTTCTTTTGTATTCTCTATTGCGCATTTTAGTAATAGAGAAGGGGCAGACTCTGATAGGCTCTGTCTTGTTTAAAACTTCCTTCTTTTTTTCCCTTCTGTATTTTTCTGCCCTTCTTTCTATATCTCTGAAGTCCTTTATTTTAGGATCAAAGAAGGGTGGTCTCATCACTATAACAGCCACTGACCTTTTTTTCCTCCCTACTGATTCTAGCCATTTATCGTAGGGGATATACTAAATTTTAGAGTGACCTTGATTTTAGGCTCCTGTGATGTAGTTTTCCTAAAGCAGCAACAAGTTAGAAACCAGAGGAGTCGCAGGCATGCAAATCAGCAGCTGTCTTTAATCCTTTTCTCTCTTCACTCTCACCCCAACCTGTTTTTTTGATTGTTTGTTTGTTTTGTTTTTAATTTAAATGAAAGAGGAGAGCACAACACAGTGTCCCTTCTTGGGACTCAGAACAAACAACGTATGTTTTTGCTGGTTCAGCTTTATCTGCTTGAAATTGACCTTTTAGGGTCAAAAGATGCTCACTTTCCAGTCATCAGTTCAAATCTTCTCAAGTTGACAGTTTGTGGGGAGGGAAGACCAGGATTACCTAGATCACATTCATTTAAATAGTACCTGTGCACTGTGTAGCGTTATAATTGTGCTTTATTTTTGTTTTTACGGGCTATTTCCCATCATGCTGCCGTCTGCACTGCTGTTGGACCACTATACCTATAGAAGGTAAATTAGTCCCTTTGGGACAGATGGAACTGAGAACCTTAAATTGTTTCTGCTCCTTGCTCTTATAGGAATTAGGGAAGCAGTCATGGTAGCTCGTGATGAGTGAGCAGCTCTGTAATTTGTAGACAGAGGTCTAGTGTGTGGGAGTCACTGTTCTGCTGAAGGACTCTGCCGGCATGCCACGCCCCCTCGTAGCAGAGATGCTAGCACACCCACCGGATATTCCAGATTCTGCACAAGGTTCCTTTTAGAGATTGGTTCTTGGTGAATTTTTTTTTTTTTTTTAGCATCCAGTGTGTTCCAAAGCAGAATAAGTAATAGGTTTTTTTTTTTTTTAATGGCTTTTTTAGACTCAGAATTTATTTTTAACACTGCATAAATTAAGGCCTCTGGTTCCGAAAAATCTTAAGAGGCTTTACTTAAGATCTTTATATATTTTCTGCATACTGGGGAGAGGGAAGAGAAGGTGCTCAGGTGAACCCTAGCACTGACGTGCAGGTGCCACACTCCGTTAGTATTAATAACGGACGTTTGTCTGTGTTTTTGACAGCTGTTCTATTTTAAGATTCAGTAAGTAGCCTCCAACTCAGTTATCATTGTTTTGGAAGCAACTGTTGTAGCAGGGACTGTGAAATAGCTTAATAATTCTTTTCCCCTTTTTCTCTTTCTTGGTTTAATGTTTGAACATTGTTGGGTACCAAGTCCATTTGACTTACTTTTCTTTTTATGTTCCAACTTAAGTGATTGCTCCTGGGTAGATGTAGAATAAAACCCATCCTTTCCCCTTGAGAATAGAGGAAAAGCAAATGAAATATTCTTCTTTTGTGTGCTTATTAGAAAATATTTAACTGGGGATGAAAACATATGCTTATTTTCTTGGACGCTGGCATTGATTCTCTGGTCTTTGTGTTGATAATATGTGGCAGCTTCTGAGCATGATACATACAGGTTGGAATACAGAGGCAAGGAAATACAGATTTCTTTTTAATTAATATTAAAATTTAATAAAAATACTGGGTAATGTGTTTTTTAAAAAGACTCGTTGAACTTCAGCAGTCATTGTGTGCTTTTTCTAAGTCTCTTGACTTAGAAAGTCTCTTGAGAACTTGGTTGGTATTGTCAAAAGGCACTAAGGAAGTGTCAGGTGTGGAACAAGGGAATCACATGACATGTCTTATCCGAGTGTGTTTGATGGGAACTTCATTCGTTGCTGTTTTACTACTTTCAAAGTGGAATTGTTATGGTCCCTTTTCTGCTATATTTCTTGCACTTTTCTTCTTGATTTAAGAACGAGTTAGAGGGTATTAGATCTTTGAGTAAGTAGGCATATAGATTTATATAGCCCTCATCCATCCTTGTATGTTTTCACAGTGGGACATCCCCTCTTGCATGTCTCAATGCCATGCTACATTCCAATTCAAGAGGAGGAGAGGGGCTATTTTATAAACTGCCCGGCCGAATCAGCCTTTTCACACTCAAGGTAAGTAATAGCAACTCTGTTCTTAAACTTTTAGTGTAAGTCACCTGGTAGGTCTGAGATGAGGCCCATCAATTTACATTTCTAATAGGCAGGTGATTCTGATTCTGTTGGTGCTAAATGGCACCTTGAGATGTTCTAGGGCGAACAGGGTTTTAGGAATTATTTAGTCCTATCGGCTATTTTGTCTGTATTCATCTTTTCTTTGTCTATGTCTTTGCAGATTGTGTGCAATGGAGGGATAAGTATGTGTGGGGATAACTGCAAATGTGCTTTGATTAGGGTTTTGTTTGTAATAGTATTGTGAAAGATAAATTACCGGACAGCTAAAATAAGACCTACTCTATGGAAAATAACTGACGTGTGAACATACTTGTGGAAATTCAAAAACTCATTAGTGTTTTCTAAGTGACGCTAATTACAAAGGAAGAGAAGTTAAGTCAGGTAGAGTTCATAATAAAGCTTAAATAGAGCTGAAATGAACAGGCTAATTATTTTCCTATTACTTGTGATATACATGGCTGTCATTTAGGAGACTGACATGCTGCCTGCTGCGCTAAGGAGGCTAGCTTATATGGCTATCATTTAAATCAGGGGTTGACCTACTTTCTGTAAAGCGCCAGATAATAAATCTTTCAGGTTTTGGGGATCATACTGTCTCTATCGTAGTTCTTCACCTCTGCCATTGTAGCAATAGAGCAGCTATAGACCATTCATAAAGGGATGGACAGGTTGTGTTCCAATAAAACTTTATTTTCAAAGACTGTGAGAGGGCCAGATTTGGCTTGGGGCTGTAGTTTGCTGACCTGATTTAGTCATAAGATGACCTGTTGAGGAAGCTGAAAATTTGATGCTGACCCTTTTACTGCGTCCATAATGTTATAAATTGCAGTAGTCTATATACAGACTTTTCTCTTTTAGTTTCCTTTTCTTTCCTTTTTAAATGTTTATTCATTTTTGAGAGAGTGTGAACAGGGGAGGGGCAGAGAGAGGGGGACAGAGGACAGAAGTGGGCTCTGCGCTGACAGCAATGAGCCAGATGTGGGGCTCGAACTCACGGGCTGTGAGATTGTGACCTGAGCTGAAGTCAGACGCTCAATCAACTGAGCCACCCAGGCGCCCCTTGTTTTATTTTCTTGATGGACTTATTTTCTTTAATTCAAATTAAACACTTGAGCAAATACCAGTTACATCACCTGCTATCATAAAATTTGATCTTTATGTATACTTTATGTATATTTCAGATGTATCTTATATTCGGATGTCTGTGCTGTTTTCTATATTATTTATAATATTTTGGCTTTTTTTTTTGTTGTTGTTGTTGTTGTTGTTGTTGTTGTTAAGAGGCAGCGTAATGTAGGGTCAGGAACCGAGCCTTGGTAGAGACAGAGCCCTGAGTTCAAAACCTAGGCTTATAACCTGGGACAGATTTAACTCTTCTTTATGGTAGTGTCTGCATCCCTGCTACAGAACCAGTCCTTAATAAATGCTAGCTTTTTTGGTGTTTCTTTAGGTTATCTTCAATTGCTCGTTAATGGCATTTTTCTATTATATATTGTTGTATATAACATAATGGTACATAGGTATGTATAATTATGATTGTATTGCATATATAACAAATATGCATGTTGATGGCATATTTCTATATTGGGAGGAGAAATACCTTTTTCTATGAACACCTTGAGGGTAAGAACTGACTTTTGTCTTTATAACTTGACCACATTTGCTTTATCCCTCTCTACATATGCATACCTTCCCCTCCCCCCCTCCCCCGCCCCCAAACTATTTGCAAGTATTAGCCAGAACTGGTACTTCATTATTCTACATAACCATAATTTTATTATCACATTCAAGAAAACTAACATTGATACAGTAGTATTTAATATGTAATCCATATTCAAATTGTTCCTACTTCCCCAAATATTCTTTTTATTTTTTTTACTTTAAAATTTTTTTTCAACATTTTATTTATTTTTGAGAGACAGAGACAGCAGGAGCAGGGGAGGGGCAGAGAGAGAGGGAGACACAGAATCCAGAGCAGGCTCCAGAGCTATCAGCGCAGAGCCTGATGTGGGGCTCGAACCCACAAGTAGTGAGATCATGACCTGAGCCGAAGTCAGATGCTTAACCGACTGAGCCACCCAGGCGCCCCTCCCAAATATTCTTTATAGCTTATATTTTCAGTCCAGTATCCAGTCAAGAATCATGCATTTCAGTTGGTTGACATGTCTCTTTAATCTTTATTAATGTAGAACAGTTCCCTTGCCTTGTTTTGTCCTTTATGGCATTGATATTTTTGAGCAGTTCAGGTCATTTGTCTTGTGGAATTAAATACATTTTTGAAGGACTAATAAAAGTGTAGAAATCTTGGTTATTTCCAGAGCTTTTTGTTTGCACTGTCGGATCATGTCCACTGTTCCCAGGTTGTGGTACAGAGCCACTCAGCAATGGAGGGTGGAAGTGATGGGATGTGTGGTATAGTAGTGATGGGTCTGGGTCTTGCCTGTAATAAGGGACAGGAAGGCACAACTTATTTAATTACGTTTCTCATTTTTTCTTTGGAAGATTTCTAGTGATACCTCTGAAATCCTGTGCCATTTACTTTGCCTAAGTTTTATGTGTCAAGAAAAAGCATGTGCAGAATGGCTTCTAGATTTTCTGCCCTCTGCTTGGAAATATCTTCTAGTGGGGCCGTCGAGGTCAGAATTCTATCCATCCATGTGATTTTGCTACTTCGTGGAAAACAGGAATTTTTTTCAGTTCTGGATACATTTGTGTGGCTGTATCTATGATTACCAAAGGTTTACTGATAAGCTGGAGTCCTTTTGGGTATGCCACAGGGTTTCTTGTCTGATAAAAGTTAGTTTTGTGTCATGTGATGGAACATTTGACACTTTATATATAGATGTTTACATCAGTCCCCAGAGCTAGTCCTCAAGGATGGATGGGATAGATGAAATCTATCCAGGCTTTGAATTCTTTTTTTTTTTTTAATGTTCATTTATTTTTTAGAGACAGACACACACACACACACACACACACACACACACACACACACACAGAGTGCGAGTGGGGGAGGGGCAGAGAGAGGGAGACCCAGAATCCGAAGCAGACTCTAGGCTCTGAGCTGTCAGCACAGAGCTTGACACGGGGCTCGAACCCATAAACCATGAGATCATGACCTGAGCCCAAGTCGGATGCTCAACTGATTGAGCCACCCAGGTGCCCCATGTTTTGAATTCTTGATTTGAATTGCTTTCCTTAAGCCTTTCCTGAAGTCAGCTGTCAGTGTCCATTATTGGTTAGAGGTAGGATTCATACTGTTGTTTACACTTGGGATTCCCTGTTCTTATAAAGCCACTCTGAGCTTCTTTGTAGTATTCTACATTTTTGGACTTTGATGCTGAACTACTACTATGATTTTGTGACTTGGTGGTTGTGTCACTGGTGAGTGTTGCCTATATTGGACTTTACAGCACTTACTGTCTGCATAACTGCAGTCATGTGAACATCGTTCAGTTTTTTTTGTTTTTGTTTTTGTTTTTTTTTTTTTGTGGAATGATTCTCACATCGATACATCACTTTTGTTACTTAGGGCTATTCGCACTTTATTATACCTTGTGTAAGATATAGGGCTTACCCTTCAGGGTCTTTTGACCCAATTAACAAGCCCAGTTGGATCTTTATAATATGTAGAGCATTTTTTTTTTAAGTAAAAAACATCTTTAGGAAATAGGTGACCGTACTTGAAGTATCCATCCATTAAAATCCACAGTTTGCAAATAAAAGAAAGGAAAAAGCAAATGGAGGAAGAGAGAGCAATGATTATTGCAGCCTCACAATGTTATTTATATAACTACAATTAAAATATTCAGGTACAACTCCACACTTACAGCAGTTTCAAAGCTATTTATGTTACTGTTAAATACCGAAAGAACAAATGAAGTAAGCCTAGACTTAGGTACGGTGAAATCATGGAGACTGTCATTTGAAAGGCAGTATCAGAGAACATTTTAATTTGACTTTTGATACATGCACAGCAAGCAGAGTGGTCTTTTAAAAATGCAAATCACAGGGCATCTGGGTGGCTTATTTGGTTAAGCGTCAGACTCTTGATTTCTGATGAGGTCGTGAACCCAGGGTTGTGGGATCGAGTCCCTTGTCAGCTTCTGTGCTGAGTGTGGAGCCTGCTTAAGATTGTTTCCCTCTGTCCCCCGCCCCCTTGCACATGCATGCTTATGTGCTCTCTTTCAAAATAATAAGTAAATACATAAATATATAAAGCAGATTACATCATGTCACTATCGTGTCTGGCCCTTGCCTACTCTGTGATGTGTTGTCCTGGTACTTTTCCCTTGGTCGTCACTAAAGCCGTCCTGGTCTTTACTTTGTTTCTCAACCCCTCAGACTTGTGTCCACCATAGGGCCCTGCACTTGCTAGCCCTTCTACTATAAAGCTCTATGGTGACTTCTTGTCCTTTGTTTTTTTACTGTTTATTTATATTTGAGAGAGAAAGAGAGAGACAGTGTGAGAGCATGGGAGGGGCAGAGAGAGAGAGATGGAGACGGAATCTGAAGCAGGCTCCAGGCTCTGAGCTGTCAGCACAGAGCCCGATGCGGGGCTCAAACCCACAAGCTGTGAGATCATGACCTGAGCTGAAGTTGGACACATAACTGACTGAGCTACCCAGGCACGCACCCCTTTGTCCTTTGGTTCTTAATCCAAAAATATCTGTTCAGTGAAGTTATCTCTACCCATCTAACGCTACAACATTAGGAGGGTTTTTGTTTGTTTCATAGCCCTATCGGTTTCAGAAATTACCTTGTTGGTTTGGTTACTTGGTTATTGTTAGTCTCTCCGTACTAGTGTATAAGTGCAGGGACTTTGTTTTCATGGTATCTCCTGTCTCTGGCACATAATAGGTACTTAGTAAGCATTGGCTAGATGAAAAATAGATCATGGTATCATCAAAACCTTAGCTATCTAGTTCTCCCTGTAATTCACCTTTCTTTTATATCAGTTTTATAATAGAATATGCATGTTTTGGGTTATATTTTCTTTTGCTCAACAAGTCGACTTCTAAGAACCATTTTTCCCCCTTGCCCTCTTTAGAGCAGTTCTACATAAATCTGTGAAAGAATCTGCTGACACTAGAGATAAATCTGTCCCAGACAATGGCCATAATCTGGTTCCTCTTAATTGCGGAAGGCAGAAACTGAGCCATTAGAAACAGTTTAAACATTTTAGGTATGTTTTAGATACGATGTTATTATTCCTTTTAGAGTTTTGAACTTTGATCGTCTTGGCTTGTTACAAAAAAGAATTTCTACTTTCATTTAAAATGGTAGTGACATTTTAAGACAATGTCTTTGATAGTCTGTGTTAGTCTTATCAAATCTATGATCTTTTAAATGCTTAGAATCTTAGAATTTTAGTGTAGAAAAGACTGTCAAATCATCCAGTTCATTTTCATTTTGCAGATAGAAAACAGAGCATCTAACAAATTAAATAATTTATCCGTGATTATACATCTGTGTGACAAATGCTTGTGGCCAAGTTGGGAGTAGAACCCAGAGTCCCACCTTTTGAGTTTAAGTTCTTTTCATTATGCCAATTTAGAATAAAGAATTTTTCTACAGGTTTTTTGACCTTTGGTCATTTCATCTTTTTGGACCAGTTTGTGAGTTCCTTGATACTTCTCGAAGTGTCAGTTTTAGTGTCTTTAGTGAAAATCCTTATAATTGTTTGCTTACTAAAGTAGCTTTTCATGTTTGGAATGTGAATTTTTAGTCATGGCTGGTTGAATTTCTGCACTCTGCATTAATTACATTGGCGTTTCTGATCATAGGTGTTCTTGTCTATGCTAGGATAAGTGATACATGGTGACAGTAAGAGCACCAGACTAGGAGTCAAGGTCTAGGTTCTAGTATAAAGCATCTCAGGTCTTACTGAACATGTCCATTTATCCTTCTTTGTCTCTAACGCTCAGGAGTTGAAATGGATTGGTCGTTTAAATACTTCAGGTGTAAAACCCTTTTATGTCGTGAAATGGAGCTGCAAAATACAGATAGGTGGCTGTGAAACTGCTCTGGTTGAAACAAGCATGAGGGCCCATCTTCTCCTCTCTTGTGGGTTGCAGTGTCCCCACCCATGCCCCAGGCACTTAAGGATCTTTCCCAGACCCTGGAACTCTGTTGAAAACTTCCTAGAGTAAAAAATCTGTCAAGATCCTTCCTGTGCTCACATTCTAGCATCTAGACTATTTTGTGTGAAAAGTAAGTCGGCATGGAATAATTTTTTTTCTTGTTCCTTTGTGATGCATTTGGTATTTACTGGAGGCAGACCGTTTTATTGCGAGCCTTGTTCCACTCTGAACTGTAGGAGGTCTGCACAGAAGGCCCAGTTGGTAGAGCAGTGCCATTTGCTCTGGTTGATAGTAGCAGCAGTTTGGTTTCGATGGAGGCTTTGACCCCTGAGTTGGTAAGAGTTTCCTTATTTGTTTGAGTAATTCTCAAGGGATGTCTGGATCTGCCTGTGGAACAGGGGGTATTTTGTTGTTAGGATTCCAAGCCAGCTCAGAGAGAAGAGAGAACTTGATTGTTTTTGGAGCCCTGGTCACACTCTGGTTTTATGTCTAAGAGATGAACTACCTTTTGTCCTTCTACTTCCTGAAGTTCAAAGCCCTGTAATAATAAAGTGTGGTAAAGGTCAGCTACCACAGGTTTCGAAAGCACTGCCACCGGAACGGTTTTGTGGTCGCTCAGCGGGTGGGCAGGATGATAATTTCAGGGTTGCTAAAGTGATGTGTATTTTTGAAACAAAAGAATTATACTTCTAAAGTGTGACTGTAAAGCACTGGGGTTCTAGGAACATGAGGAAATTGTGCGTGCTCCAGACTTCCGTGGGACTGTGTTTGAAAATACACACTTTTCTTTGGGTCGGCCAGGATGAAAACTGGAAGTATGATCTCTTCTCTCAGTCGTTCAGATCAGACTTTTTGGGAGAGTTCTTTGAGGAGCTTGTTCAGGCTGACAAAGTAGCTGCTTCTAGTTTAGCGAAGTCTGGAAGAAAAGCTGGAAACTGACATTTGAGTGCTAATTGTATTGCAGACAGGCATCATACTTCTTGCATTGGCCTCTTGCATTGAAACGTAAATACTTGTATTCCTGTACTAATGGGGAAGCAGTCCGAGAGAGTTTAAGTAAATGGAACCAAGTCACCTTTGTGGTTATTTGAGAGATTTGTATCAACACGTGGGGGACAGGCTTAAGAGGTTTGAAGTTTTGACTAGATGAGTTGGTTCTCAAATGGGGAGAATCTTTAAATTCTTTGTGCATCACGAGGCGGGAAAGGAATGGGGAGCAAAAAAGGTCTGTGTTTCTGTTCTGGAAGATGCTTTTTTGATTCAGTTTGACTAGATGTGCTTTCACATGTGTGCCTTTATGCGTCAGCAAATCCCTTCTGTTTTAGTCTTTGACTCTGTGTGCCAGTTTTTCTTGGGTAAATTAACTCGGGACAATTCTCCTTCTACTTCTAACCTCTTGTACTTTTTTTGGTGTCCATCCCCATTGCCCATCACCTGAATTTAAGCTATCCTCATATGCCGGATACTGAAATTGCTCTTGCCTGGGCCCCTTGCTTTCACTGTTGTCCCCTCAGCGTCCACTTTGCTCCTTGATAATCCACACAGTAGCTGGAGAGATTTTTTATTTTATTTTATTTATTTATTTAAAACATTTTTTTTTTTTAATGTTTATTTTTGAGACAGAGAGAGACACAGCATGAGCAGGGAAGGGGCAGAGAGAGAGGGAGACACAGAATGTGAAGCAGGCTCCAGGCTCTGAGCTGTCAGCACAGAGCCTGACGCGGGGCTCAAACTCACGAACTGTGAGATCATGACCTGAGCTGAAGTTGGACACTCAACCGACTGAGCCACCCAGGCGCCCCGGAGAGACTTTTTAAAAAACATAATTTGACCACGACACATGTCTTTTTCGTGCCTGTCAGTGGTTTCCCATGGCATTTACCAAAAAAATCCAAACCTTGCTCAGCCACACTCCCCTTCTTTCTGTTCTTTGAACTTCTTAAGTTCTTTCCAGTTTTAGGGTCTCCCATTTGGAACTCTTTTCTGCTTTTCCCTGGTTGTAGATCTTAAATGTTCGTTCCTCAGGACCTGTATCTCTAAATTGGATTTTCCTCTTGGGCCCCGAATTTTACTTAACGCTTACACATCTATGATTCTATAATTATTTAGGTGATTGTTTACAGAGTGTCTCCTGACTAGGTGTTGGGGGTAGAGAATCTGCATTATTTTGTTCTTGGCCTCAAATATCGTCACCATCTATCATAGGAGGTGCTCAGTAAATGTTTGTTGGCTAAATGTAGTGGAAAAACACATAGAAGGAGGTCATTACTACTTGACTGGTAGTAGTTCTCTATGCCAAACAGTCAAATTGGTTTAGGATAGTAAGTTTTAGTATCAAAATTGAAATATATAGTATGGAATGTTTATCAGGATCTCTTTTCCATGGAATGAAGGATTTGAAAATCTGTGAAATGTAAGCTTTCTTTTCTCAAAAAAAAAAAAAAAAGGCGCAGTTGCTTTTTAAAAAATTTATTTATTTAAAAAAAATTTATTTTATTACATCTATTTGTTTTTGAGAGAGTGAGACTGAGCATGAGTGGGGGAGGGGCAGAGAGAGAAGGAGACATAGAATCCGAAGCAGGCTCCAGGCTCTGAGCAAGCGGTCAGCACAGAGCCTGATGTGGGGCTCGAACTCACGAACCGTGAGATCATCACCTGAGCCGAAGTCGGACACTTACCCGACTGAGCCACCTAGGTGCCCCAGTAGGCCCAGTGTTGCTTTTGAAAATTAGTGCCATATTTATTCCTGATCATCTGTATGTGCCTCCTCCCGCCGCCCTTGTTCTACTGCCTGTCTCTGGAAGCTTTTAGGCTCCTTTCCATGGGTGTATACTTTAGTGTGTGTCATTTTTCACCCCATGTGGCTTACTCAAATGTCTGATGACATGGGTTGAGGGCTTATTCTTTATTTAAGAGCCAGGCTAGTGGGGAGTTCAGTGTGGTGGTTTTGTGGCTTCACTCGTCTCCTGCAGCAGTGGGAGCAGTTGTTGCTTAAATGCATGGTACTAGATTAAGGGCGTCTGTCTCCTCCTAATGCAGACTTTTAACAATTCCTCATCCTTGTCTGCCGTAGTACCTGGTTTAAAATCTGAGCACTCTGGAATTTAGAGGATGAGTCTACTTGGTTCTTTTCAGTACCTCCCTCTGTAACACTTAGATTTCATCTTTCTTTGTTTTGCTGACTTGTTTCCTTTGCTTCTCTGTTTTTTTCTCACCGACAACTTCCAGATTATATCTCCACCCTGGGTATTTCCCCCTGAACATCAAATTTGTATCTATTAAATTGCTTATTCAGTATCTCTGTTTGGATACTAATGGCATCTCACAATTAACATGTATAAAACCAATCTCCGGATTTTCCCACCTGAAACCTGTTGCACCCTTTTTTTTTGCCTAAATCAGTTAAGGGGAATTCCATCTTTTACATGGCTTAGGTTAGAAATCTTGGAGTTGTCTTGACTCCTTTCTTATCATGGCACATGTAATCATCAATAAATCCTGTTTGCTTAACTTTCAGAATGTATCCCATTTTACCTCTATCCCTCACCCACACCCTGCTTTAAACCATCGTCTTTCCCCTAGATTATTATAATAACCTCCTGGTTGTCTCCTTGCTTCCATTCTTGCCACTCTCCTCAGCACTGGAGCCAGGAAGATTTTCATTTTAATTTTTATTTTTTATGTTAGATCATGTCATTCCTCTGCTTAGAACTCTCCAGGGTTTACCCTCCCTCGCGTTCACTTCGGGTCAAGGCCAAAATCTTTGGAGGCATTTGCAGTGCTCTTACAAGATTGGCCTGCACCCTCACTCTCATCCCCTTTCTTCTTACTCTGCCCCTAGGTCTCTCTGCTGGGTAAAACACAGTGGCCTCCCTGGTGGTCCTTGATCGTGTTGCCACTGTTCTCTCAGGGCTTTTGTCCTTAACTGTTTCAGCTGTCTGCCATGCTTTCCCCCCATGTATGTGCCTGCCTTGCTCCCACAGCCCCTTCAAGTCTTGCTCAGATTGTACCCTAATCCCTCTCCACCCCTTAATACTCCCCTGTTCCCTGCCTTTTGTTTTTCTACTTGATATTTATATCTACTTGGTCTGATATTAGGTGTGTATTTTGTGTTTTGCTGTCGTTTGTCTCCTTTGAGTAGAGCAAACTTTGCTAGAGGACGGGTTTTTAATTTTAGTTACTGTTGTCTCTCAATAAATATTTGTGTAAATGTATCATAGTTTATTTCTTTTAATTTGATAATATAGTAAATTCTGTTAACAGATACTTTTTTCCAGTGCTCAAACGTCCTTGTATTCCTAGTCTTTTTAAACATACATTGCTGGATTTAGTATGAATCATTTATTTAGGATTTTTACATCTGTATTCATAAGTGATATATCTGTGATATTTTGATTTCAGACTTTGTTCTGTTTGGGTGTGAAAACAAGCCATGCTGTTTTCCCTCTCTTGATTCTCTGTAGTAGTCTAAGACAGAGATTTGTTCTATTAGTAGAACGTGTATAAAACTTACTGGGCATGATGTATTTTATTTTGCGAATATATTATCTTTACTCTTTTCTTGTGAAATGCATAATTTTTAAAACAATTTTTTTAATGTTTATTTTGAGAGACACAGACACAGCACGAGTTGGGGAGGGGCAGAGAGAGAAGGAGACACAGAATCTAAAACAGGCTCCAGACTCTGAGTGGCCAGCACAGAGCCCGATGGGGGCCTCGAACCCATGAACCATGAGATCATGATCTGAACTGAAGTTGGATGCTTAACCAACTGAGCCACCTAGGTGCCCCTAAAAATAATCTTCATGTGAATAGAATCATGTGTTTTCCTCTGAGTTGTTGCTTTTTATCATTTCTGAGCTTGAAATGTGCGGATGCGTTTAATTGACACACATTTTCTGCTGTGTGCTGTCTTACAGTGTGAATATACCATGATTTATGTGTCCATTTTCTTCTTGGTATGTTTTTGGGTTTGTAACACACAGTGCTGCACTGAGTACTTCTGTACGCGTCTCCCGGTGTGCATGTGGAGGAGCTTTCCCTAGGGTGTGTGTGTTGCTGGGAATGGGACTGACCAGTAGGCCTTGCACCTGATGGGCATTACTAGGAAGTACAGCTGCTTTTCGGAGTGAATATGAATTCCTGTTGTCTGACAGCCTGAGTATTGTGGATGTAAAATAGTATTTTGTGCTTTTCTTCCTGTTTTTTAAATTATGGCATAATTTACATACAGTAGAATTAACCCGTTTTGATGTAGTAATGTGCAATTCTGTGAAGTTTTTTAAAAGTTCATTTGATTTTTTTTTTTTAGTTCACATTCATTTTGACATTTTATTGGGCTATTTAAAGAAATGCTGTAGTGGCTTTAACACAGTTGCTCCAGTAACTGTTAATGCTAATGTGCTTCTCCCTCCCCTAAAAATTCAGCTTTACATTTGTATACAGTAAAATTCACCCTTTTTTAGGTTATAATCCTTTGAGTTTGACAAACAAATTACCATCATAATTAGGATACAGAGCAGTACCATCACCCCAGAAACTTCCCCCGTGCCCTTTTGTGATCTGCTTGTCTCTCCACCCTAACTCCTTGGCAGCCATTGATTTGTTTTCTATCCTTGTAGTCGTATAAATGGAATCATATGTTATGTAGCCCTTGGAGTCGGCTTCCTTTACTTTGTATGAGGTATTTGAGATTTTGCCATCTTGTAATGTGTATCATATCAACAGTTTCTTTTTTATTGCTGAATAAAGTCCCATTGTGTGCATCTATGACATTTTGCTTATCCATTTCTCAGTTGATGACATTTGTATTGTTTCCTCCTTGTGATTACTTTTTTTTTTTTAAGCTTATTTATTTATTTTGAGACAGAGTGTGCGGGGGGGGGGGTTGGGCAGAGGGATAGGGGGACAGAGGATCCTAAGTGGGCTCCATGCTGACTGGCAGCGAGCCCGATGGGCTCGAACTCACAAACCGTGAGATGATAACCTAAGCCAAAGTCAGATGCTCAACTGACTGAGCCATCCAGGTGCCCCCACAGATGACCTTTAAAAAATATTACAGCATTTCACGTGAAATGTAAGATTCTTATGATACTGTTCTTCCACTCACCCATTCCTAGCCTTTGCGCTGTTGTTATACATTTTACTTCTTACATTTTGCAAAACATTATTATTACCTTTGCTTTAAACAGTTCTTTTTTAAAAAAATTTAAGTGGGGAGAAATGTTATTTTTACCCATGTTTACCATTTCTGGAGTTCTTTATTCCTTCATTTTCTAAGTTTCCATTTGCTACCATTTTCCTTCCTCCAGAAGAACCTCCATTCACACTTGTCCTGCAGGTCTGCTGTGACAGGTTCTCTCAGTTTTTCTTTGTATGACAGTCTTTGTTTTGCCTTAAAGAATATTTTAGCTAGATACTGATTTCTAGGTTTAAAGTTGTTTTTGTTTCTCCCTTTCAGCATTTCAAGTTTTTTTTTTAATTTATTTTTATTTTTGTGAGCGAGCGTGAGCGGGGCAAGGGCAGAGAGAGAGGGGGGTCAGAAGATCTCAAGTGGGCTCTGTGCTGACAGCAGAGAGCCCTATGCGGGCTCAAACTGACAAACCCTGGGAGCATGGCCTGAGCCAAAGGCAGACGCTTCACTGAGCCACCCAGGGGCCCCTCCCTTTCAGCATTTTAAAGATACCAATCCTTTGTCTTCTGGTTTGCATAGTTTCTGATGTTTGTGGCAGTTCTTATGTTTGTTCTTCTCTTTTCTGTTGAAGGCTTTAAAAATTTTCTCTGTATCTTAGATTTTGACAACTTGATGGTCATGTACCATGGTGAACTCAGATCTGTGGGTCAAATTTGAAATATTTTTTTTAAAATTTTTTTTCCAACGTTTTTATTTATTTTTGGAACAGAGAGAGACAGAGCATGAACGGGGGAGGGGCAGAGAGAGAGGGAGACACAGAATCGGAAACAGGCTCCAGGCTCTGAGCCATCAGCCCAGACCCTGACGCGGGGCTCAAACTCACGGACCGCGAGATCGTGACCTGGCTGAAGTCGGACGCTTAACCGACTGCGCCACCCAGGCGCCCCAAATTTGAAATATTTTTAACCATAATTTCCTTAATTTTTCCCCTGTTGTCCTGTTTTTTCCGGGATATATGTATGTTTGACCACTCTGTATCATCCTACAGATCACTGAGGATCTGTATCTTAAATTTTTCCAATCTTTATCTTCTGTGCTTCATTTTGTATACTTTCTGTTGCTACTGGCCTTTTTTTTCCTGCAGTATCTAACTTGCTGTTAATCTCATCCAGTGAAATTTTCATTAGAGATAATTGTTTTAATCTTTAGAAATTCCACTTTTTAAAATATCTTCTGTTTTCTTTTCATGTTGTCTCCTTAGATTTTTTTTTTTTAAGTTTGTTTATTTTGAGAGAGAGACAGCGAGCAAGGGAGGGGCAGAGAGAGAGAGGAAGAGAGAGAATCCCAAGTAGGCTCCATGCTGTCAGCGTGGAGCCTGTTGTGGGGTTTGAACTCACGAACTGTGAGATTGTGACCTGAGCTGAAAACTAGAGTCGGATGCTTAACCCACTGAGCCACCCAGGCACCCCCGGTTTTTTTTTTTTTTTTTTTTTTTAAGCTTATTTATTTTGAGAGGCAGAGTGAGCAGGGGAGGGGCAAAGAGAGAGAGGGAGAGAATCCCAAGCAGACTCCACAGTGTCAGCGTGGACCCCGCTCATGTTGTTGTTTTTAATTCTTGGTCATGTTGTGTGTGTTTAGACTAGCTGTTTTAAGTCTTTGTCTCTTAATTCCATCTTGTCTGTCATAACTTGGTCTGTTGCTCTTGGTGGACTATTCTGCTTATTGGTCACTGTTACTGGCATATCTAAGTAGTTTTGTTTGGATGCCGAACAATGTGAAATTTACGTTGTTGGGTACTACAATTTATCTTCCTTTCAAGAGTGTTGGGCTTTATTTTGGGAGATAGTTAGGTTACTCTCTTGGAGGCTTGATTTTAAGCTTTCTCAGGGCAGGTTTAGCCTTTAATGATAGTTTAAGTCTATTAGAAGGTATTTCTCTTCTGGGGTCTCTACTATAAATGCCTCAGATGTTTAACAATGTCCCTCCCCTTTGGCTGGCTGTCAACCCTCCCTCCCTAGGCTTTCTGCTCTGGGAATTATTCGTCATTCATTGCCCTGCCTGTGGAGTTTGAACCTGCACATATGCAGACACCCCATGCAGATTTCTGGAGGTCTTTTTCTGCATAGCTTCCTCCTGTCTGTGATTCTGCTTTGCAACTTTCAGCCACCTCAGCCTCCCAGAACTTTGATCTCTGTCTCAGCTCAGGAAAACCACTCTGCTCTGCGTGGGATCCCCTGTTCTTCTCTGTTGTCTGCATTGAACCCACAGGCAGAAAGCCAGGGCAGTTGTAGTAATCAGTTTATTTGTTTTTCTTGTCTTAGGGATAAGTCTTGAATGCTTGTTTTCTAATGTTGAAAACAGTTTTTTCATGTATTCTGTTCAGTTCTTAGGTCTTTATAGCAAGAGGGAAAGTTTGGCAACTATTAGTCTATTGTGACCTAGAGCAAAAGTTTGCTTGCTTACTTACACATGTACGTGTGTGTATGTGTGTGTATTTTTTTTTCAGGCATGCAAGATTGTTTTATTTTTATTTATATTTTTTATTGAAGTGTAGTTGACATACAGTATTATATTAGTTTCAGGTGTAAAATATAGTGATTCTACAATTGTATACATTACAAAGTGATCACCCTGATAAATCTGTCATCTGTCACTAAAGGTGTTACAGTATTATTAACTGTATTCCCTATGCTGTACATTACATCCTAGTGATTTTTTTATTTTGTAACTGGAAGTTTGGTGTGTTCAAAGACAAAATATTTCATGAGTTCTTACTGATAATTCCAATTCAAATTCAAGACTGTAGGTTTTTTACTTGAACTTTTTTAGTCTTGTCTGTGTACCTCCTTTCTGTCATGCGGAAATTATGGTTTCCTGTGAAACCACAGAATTCCTTGTTGCTTCTTCCAGCAGTTTCAGAACAACAATACCAGTAGCACCAACACCAGCAATATGATTGCTCTAAAGTGGTTTTGTTGTTGTTGTTGGCCTTAGGGCATATCTCCTGAGGCTGCTGTTTAAAATCACTCGATATAATTAATTTGTGGGTATGACATCAATTTGGTACGCAGTTTGGTTCATTACTTTTATGTGTCTTTTTTGTTTTGTTTTGTTTTTTGTTCAAGGTGGGAGGGATTGCTTTTATAAATTTTAATTTTGCTTTATACTGACATAAAATATGTGTGCTTAGATATACTGCATGATGTTTATTCAGTGAAGTCTAGCTCCTGTCCTGTCCCCTGTACACGTTCCTTCTTTCCCCTATGGGTGGCTAAGTGTTTTATTTGTTTTTTGTTTTTTCAGTTTCTTTCCTTTTTAGAAAGGTAAACAAATAACATATCTGTAGTTATATCTTCCTCCTTTCTTAGAATGGCATTGTAGGAGAAAAAATAAATTTCTCTTTACCCTTTAGGTTCTTGGCTGAGACGTTCTCTGTAGTAAAAGAGAGATTAACAGGAGAAAAACAAATTTAATTTAATTTCAAAAATATGAGGACCCCCACAGATATGAGACCCAAGAAAGTGACCAAAGGGTGGCAGCTTTTTATGCTTTTTAGATACGGAAGCAATGCATTTGTGAAGAATTGACAAAAGTTTGGGCTTGGGGTAGCAAATTAATGAAGTAGAGTACCATGGTTAGTTTATGTACCCTCTGTGCCCTGAATTCTGTATCTCTGGCACTAAGGGTGCCTTCTACCCTCCAGGTGCCAGAAGGGTGCCCTTCACAGGGGGAGTTTATTTCCTGCTTTCAGGGGGAGAGGAGGTCAGAGTGTCCTTGTACCAGCTGTTTCTCGAGTATCTTGAATTCAGAGTAGTCCACACGCCCCAATGGCACATCCTAGGCCGCCTGCTGTCAGCAGCACACACATTTTTGCTCACTTTACTTTTTTCACTTAGCAGTATGTCCAGATTACCCCATAGCCGTATATAGAGAGATTCTTCATTTTTCTTCCAGTGGTGTAATGCATGTGGATTTACCACTGTCAGTGCTAATCAAACTGTGACCATAGACCAGTGTCAATTTGTGAACTATTGTTCCTTTCTGTGGTAGGTACAGGACTTGGGAGTGTGTAGAAACTTCTGTCACAATTTGATATTGCCGCAGCATCTAGGAGCATGATTGGTAGGTCAGCTTGGGTAGTTTTCAGGCTTGCACAGTGAGTTATGTGGGCTGATCATTTGCCAGTAGCACCACATGTAGATCTTTGATGGGTTGGAGAAAAAATCCCAAACTGATTCTTAAACTCAGATGGATTGAAGAGGAGTATATGCACTCTGTGTACCCTGTTGGTGAACATGACCCCACGAGGTTTTTTAAAAATTTTTTTTTGTTCTGTTTTGTTTTTTTTAATGTTTATTTTGGGAAAGAGAGACAGTGCATGCAGGGGAAGGGCAGGGAGAGAGGGAGACACAGAATCTGAAGCAGGCTCCAGGCTCTGAGCTGTTAGCACAGAGCCTGACACAGGGCCCGAACTCATGAACCACGAGATCGTGACCTGAGCCAAAGTTGGATATTGAACCAACTAAACCACCCAGGCGCCCTGACCCCACAAGTTTTGACATGTGTGCTTTTATACTTTTCCAGTTCTAAATATTTTGGAATTTCTCTTATGAAATATCATCTAAACTCATGAATTGTAGTGGTTTTAAAAATTTTTTTTCTTTTTTTTTTTAAATTTTTTTAACGTTTATTTATTTTTGAGACAGAGAGCATGAACAGGGGAGGGTCAGAGAAAGAGGGAGACACAGCATCTGAAACAGGCTCCAGGCTCTGAGCTGTCAGCACAGAGCCTGACGCAGGGCTTGAACTCACGGACTGTGAGATCATGACCTGAGCTGAAGTTGGACGCTTAACCGACTGAGCCACCCAGGCGCCCCTAAGAAAAATTTTAAATATATATTGTATCCTCCCATTTTACCCCTTTTACTAAATCAGTGTCGAAGAAGTGTTCTGTGTGTTTTGGATTCTGTTGAAACTTCTTTTCTGGCTTAATATATGGTTAAGTTTTTTTTTTTTTTTCCATTAATTTATTTTTAAATTTACATCCGAATTAGCATATAGTACAACAGTGATTTCAGGAGTAGACTCCTTAATGCCTCTACCCATTTAGCCCATTTCCCCTCCCACAACCTCTCCAGCAACCCTCTGTTTGTTCACTATATTTAAGGGTCTCTTATGTTTTGTCTCCCTCCCTGTTTTTATATTATTTTCCTTCTCTTCCCTTATGTTCATCTGTTTTGTCTCTTACAGTCCTCATATGAGTGAAGTCAGTGATTTTTATATTGCATTTTGAGACTAGCTAAAAGAGCAGATCTAATTTCATTTAGCGTAATACCCTCCGGTTCCATCAACGTAGTTGCAAATGGTAAGATTTCATTCTTTTTGATTGCTGAGTAACACTCCATTGTATGTATGTGTATGTGTATGTGTATATATATATATATATATATATATATGTATATGTGTATGTGTATATGTATATATATGTATATATATGTATATGTGTATGTATATGTGTATGTGTATATGTATATATATGTATATGTATATATATATGTATATGTGTATGTATATGTGTATGTGTATATGTATATATATGTATATATATACACACCACATCTTTGTCCATTCATTCATCGATGGACATTTGGGCTCTTTCCATACTTTGGCTATTGTTGATAGTGCTGCTATAAACGTGGGGCTGCATGTGTCCCTTCGAAACAGCACTCCTGTATCCCTTGGATAAATTCCTAATAGTGCATTTGCTGGGTCGTAGGATAGTTCTGTTTTTAATTTTTTGAGGAACCTCCGTACCATTTTCCAGAGTGGCTGCACCAGTTTGCATTCCTAGCAGCAGTGCAAAAGAGATCCTCTTTCTCCCAATCCTTGCCAACATCTGTTGTTGCCTGACTTGTTAATGTTAGCCATTCTGACAGGTTATATGGTTAGTTTTTTAAGTCTTCAGGATATACTTTAATGGTGTTTATATTTTGTGCTTATCTATTTTTGTATCACAGTATTCTGTATACATATTATCAGTCAAGTTTTTAAGTTTTAAAATCTCCTCTTTAATTTTTTAAAAATGTTTATTTTTGAGAGAGTGAGAGCAAGAGAGAGCAAGCGAGCAAGCATGAGCAAGGGAGGCGTAGAGAGAGAGGTAGACAGAATCTGAAGCACGCTTCAGGCTCAGAGCACTGAGTACTCATGTACCGTGAGATCATGACCTGAGCCAAAGTTGGATGCTTAAACGACTGAGCCACCCAGGCGCCCCTAAAATCTGTCTTTAATTTTTAATGTGCTTTATGTATCAGTTTGAGAAATAGCTCTAATTGTGGATTTGTCAATTTCTCCTTAAGATCAGATAATTCTTCCTTTCTCTCCCTCCCTCTCCCCCCCATATATGTATGTATATATATACACATACATATATATATATATATATATATATATATATATATATTTTTTTTTAAGTTTATTTTGAGAGAGAGTGCAAACAGGGGAGAGGGGAGGGACAGAGAGAGAGGGAGAGAGAGAGAATCCCAAGTAGGCTCTGCACTGCCAGCACAGAGCCCGACGTGGCGCTCAAACTCCCAAACCATGAGATCGTGACCTGAGCAAAAATCAAGAGTCAGACACTTAACCTACTGAGCCACCCAGGCGCCCTTTTCTGTATATATTTTGAGGCCAGGTTATTTTTTCTTTACTCATGTGTTATAGTACACTAACCACATGAAAGCTTAGTGTTTTAAAACAATAACCATTTTGATTGTATCTTATGAATCTGTGGATTGACTGGGCTCAGAAGAGTGGTTCTTTGGCTCTGTGTGTTGTCAGGCTGGTGTTGCAGACACCTAGGGCCTCTATTAGCCTGACATGTCTGAGACAACTCACACGTTTGGCAGGTTGGCAGCAGTGGCTAGAAGGCAGGGCTTAGTTTGGATGCTGGCATGGCCGGGCTTTCTCTCCACATGGCGTTGGGGCTCTTCCCTTTTCCACAGTCTTTCCTATGCTGTTTCCCTGGCAGGAGTAGCCAGCTGCTTTCCGTGGCAGCTCAGGGCTCTCGAAAGTACAAGAGCAGTGGTTGCTAGGCATTCTTAAGACGTAGGCCAGGACTGGCATAGGGTCACCTCCATCACGTTCTGTTGTGCAAAGCAAATCAGGGATCAGCTCAGATTCAGTGGGAAGGGACTATCTAAGGACAGAAATACAGGGATACTTCATTCATTGGGGTCATTTTTGGAGAGCAGCTACCACAGTGTACACTCAGGTTTTTGATTGTTATAGCTTTTTGGGTTGCTTTTGTGTTGCTAAAAAAAAAAAAATCCCCTCTTTGTCTTTTGCTTTATAAATTCTTTTGTCTTTGGGTGGGATATGTTTGCCATATCCTCTTCAAGTCTTTCACTTTGGACCTTTTTGTTAGTGTTTTGGTGTTGCTTTTATTTATTTTTTAAATGTTCATTTATTTTGAGAGTGTGCACACACACAGGTGCACACACGGGGGAGGGGCAGAGAGAGAGGGAGAGAGAATCCCAAGCAGGCTTTGTGCTGACAGTTTGCAACTTAATCTCATGAACTGTGAGAGCCGAGATCAAGAGTCAGACACTTAACCGACTGAGCCACTCAAGACACCTTTTAAGAAGCTTATAGCTGAATTGGGGTGCCTGGGTGGCTCAGTCAGTTGAGCGACCAACTCTTGATTTTGGCTCAGGTCATGGTCTCAGGGTTCATGGGATTGAGCCCCTCAGTGGGCTCTGTACTGACAGTGCTGAGCCTGCGTGGGATTCTCTCTCTCTTCCTCTCTCTGCCCCTCCCCCACTCCTGTTTCTTCTCTCTCGAAATAAACTTAAAAAAAGTGCTTATGACTGAATTAAAATATTTAGTCTAGAATTTCTATATTTTAATAAGCAAATTGTGATTGGTAATACTGTATTTTTATCTTCTGTCTTTTAAAAAATACTTAACTGTGTTTTTTCTTGCATTGTTGTTCCTTTTCTGGCTTGTAATAGACTCGTTTAAAAACAGTTGTTGTCACTTTCTTTTCTTTCTTTCTTTTTTTTTTTTTTTTTGTTAATGGTGGGCAGATATACATAAGATTTACCATTTCAACCTCTTTTGGGGGTAGATACCTTTTTTTTTCTACTTTTATTTTAATTCCAATGTAGTCAAATACAGTGTTATATTTCAGGTGTATAATATAATGATTCACCAATTTTGTTATGTCAGTGATCATCAAGATAAGTGTACTCTTCCAGTGCCTGGCTCGCTCAGTTAGAAGAGTGTGTGACTCTTGATCTCAGGGTTGTGAGTTTGAGCCCCATGCTGGGTGACTTAAATAAATAAAAACTTAAAAAAAGAAGTGTAGGGGCGCCTGGGTGGCGCAGTCGGTTAAGCGTCCGACTTCAGCCAGGTCACGATCTCGCGGTCCGGGAGTTCGAGCCCCGCATTGGGCTCTGGGCTGATGGCTCAGAGCCTGGAGCCTGTTTCCGATTCTGTGTCTCCCTCTCTCTCTGCCCCTCCCCCATTCATGCTCTGTCTCTCTCTGTCCCAAAAATAAATAAACGTTGAAAAAAAAAAAATTTAAAAAAAAAAATAAATAAATAAATAAATAAAGAAGTGTACCCTTAATCCCCTTTAGTATTTCACCCATTGCTCTACCTTTCCTCTGCTAACCATAAGTTTGTTCTCTAGTTAAGAGTCTGTCTTTTGGTTTGTCTTTTTTTTTTTCCTTTGTTTTGTTTCTTAAATTCCACATACGAATGAACTCATATGATACTTGCCTTTCTCTGACTTGTTTCACTTAGTGTTATACTCTATAGATCCATCCGTGTTGTTGTTGTAAATGGCAAGATTTCATTCTTTTATATGACCGAATAATCCATTGTGTGTGTGTGTGTGTGTGTGTATATATATATATGTATATATATATATATATATACATATATATATATACACTGTGTGTGTGTGTGTATATATATATATATATACACACACATATATATGTGTGTGTGTGTGTGTGTGTGTGTGTGTGTGTGTGTGTGTATATATAAATATATAAACACCACATCTTCCTTATTCATTCACCTATCAGTGGCCTTTTGGGCTGCTTCTAAAATTTGGCTATTATAAATAATGCTGCAGTAAGCATACGGGTGCATATATCCTTTCAAATTAGTGTTTTTGTATTCTTTGGATACTCAGTAGTGGGATTACTGGATCATATGGTAGTTCTGTTTTTAATATTTTGAAGAACCTCCATACTGTTTTCCACAGTGGCTGTACCAGTTGGCATTCCCATCAACCGTGCATGAGGGTTCCTTTTTCTCCATATCTTTGCCAACACTTGTTTCTTGTGTTTTTGATTATAGCCATTCTGACAGGTGTGAGGTAATATCTCATGGTGGTTTTGATTTGCATTTCCCCAATGATGAATGATATTGAGCATCATTTCATGTGTTTGTCAACCATCTGTATGCCATCTTTAGAGAAATGCCTGTTCTTCTCTGCCCATTTTTTAATTGGATTATTTGGGTTTATGGTGTTGAGTTGTATAAGCTCTTTATATATTTTGGTTACTTACCCTTTGTCATACATGTCATTTGCAAATATCTTGTCCCATTCAGTAGGTTGTCTTTTAGTTTTGTTAATAGTTTCCTTTGCTGTGCAGAAGTTTTTTTACTTGGATGTAGTCCTAGTAGATTATTTTTTGTTTCCCTTACCTCAGGAGACATCTAGAAAAATGTTGGTACAGCTGATGTCAGAGAAATTACTGCCTGTGCTCTCTTCTAGGATTTTTATGGCTTCAGGTCTCACATTCAGGTCCTTAATCCATTTTGAGTTAACTTTTGTGTATGGTGTAAAAAAGTGGTCCAGTGTCATTTTTTTTGCATGTAGATGTCCAGTTTTCCCAGCACCATTTGTTGGAGACTGTCTTTTTCCCATTGCATGTTCTTGCCCCCTTTGTCAACGATTAATTGACCATACAGTCATGGGTTTGTTTCTGGGCTTTCTGTTCTTTTCTATTGATCCATGTGTTTGTTTTGTGCCAGGACCACACTGTTTTGATTACTGCAGCTTTGTGGTATAACTTGAAATCTGGAATTGTGATACCTCCAGCTTCGTTTTTCTTTTTCAAGATTGCTGTGACTGCTCAGGGTCTTTTGTGTTTCCATACAAATTTTAGGATTGTTCATTCTAGTTCTGTGAAAACTACTATTGGTATTTTGATAGCGATTGCATTAAATCTGTAGATTGCTTTGGGTAGTAGGGACATTTTAACAATATTTGTCCTTCTGGTCCATGAGTATGGAATATCTATTTGTGTAATGTCCAGTTTCTTTCATCATTGTTTTGTAGTTTTCAGAATACAGTCTTTTACCACCTTGGTTAAGTTTATTCCTAGGTATTTTATTGTTCTTGGTGCAGTTTTCTTATTTTCTCTTTCTGTTGCTTAGTGTAGAGAAATGCAAGATTTCTGTATTTGACTTGGTATTCCTGTGACCTTACTGAATTAATTTATCAGTTCTAGTAGTTTTTTGGTGGAGTCTTCAGTGTTTTCTATAGTATCATGTCATCTGCAAATAGTGAAAGTTTTACTTCTTCCTTACCAATTTGGATACCTTTTATCCTCTTTCTTGTCTGATTGCTGTGGCTAGGACTTCTAGTACCATTGAATAAAAGTGGTGAAAGTGGCCATCCTTGTCTTGTTCCTGACTTTAGGAGGAAAGCTCACAGTTTGGTTTTGTTTTGTTTTTTTACCAGAATGTGATGTTAGCTGTGGGTTTTTCATATATGGCCTTTATTATGTTGAGTTGTGTTCCCTCTAAACCTACCTTGTTGAGAGTTTTTGTCATGAATGTTATACTTTGGCAGATTTTTTTTTTTTTTTCTGCATCTGTTGAAATGATCATATGGTTTTTCTTCTTTCTTTGTTTTTGAAGTTTGTTTATTTTGAGAGAGTGAGCGAGTGCGCATGAGCTGGGGAGGGAGAGAGGAAGAGAGGATCCTAAGCACACCCCATGCTGTCAGCACAGAGCCCGATATGGGGCTTCACACATGAACTGTGAGATTATGATCTGAGTGAAAACCAAGAGTTGGATGCTTAACTGAGCCACCATGGTGCCCCCTCCTTTCTCTTATTGATGTGACATGTCACACTGATTGATTTGTAAATATTGAATCACCCTTACATCTTGGGCATAAATTCCACTTGATTGTGGTGAAATTTTTTTTTTTTTTAATGTTTGGTTATTTTGAGAGAGAGAGAACAGGGGAGGGGTTGAGAGAGAGAGAGAGAGAGAGAGAGAGAGAGAGAGAGAGAGAGAGAATCCCAAGCAGGCTCTGCACTGTCTGCACAGAGCCCGACTTGGGGCTCAATCTTACAAGTAGTGAGATCATGACCTGAGCCGAAATCAAGAATAGGACCCTGGGGCACCTGGGTGGCTCAGTCAGTTAACCATCTGACTTCAGCTCAGATTATGATCTCCCGGTCCATGAGTTCGAGCCCTGTGTCAGGCTCTGTGCTGACAGCTCAGAGTCTGGAGCCTGCTTTGAATTCTGTGTCTCCCTCTCTGCCCCTCCCTCCCTCTCTCTTTCTCTCTCTTTCAAAAATAAACATTAAAAAAAATTAAAACAAAAGAATAGGACCCTTAACTGACTGAATCACCCAAGGTGCTCCTGGATCTGTAAATTATAAACTACTTTTGTTTGTGTATCTTCAGGCCTCTGTTTTGCTCTTCTTCTTAGATGGCATTTTAGCTGTGTGATGATTTGTAGTTGACTATTATTTTCCTTCTTAGGAAGAGGTTGTTCTCTTGTTTTCTGGCATGTGTTGTTGCATTTGAGAAGTCTGATGTCCAATTGTTGCTTTTTAATCATTCTTTTCTTTTTGGTTGCTCTTACTATATTTTGTTGGTCTTTATTGTTCTGCAGTTTTGCTGTAGTGTATATTTGAGTCCCTGGCAATCTGGAGGCCCCTGTCAATTTTGGCAAATATGTCTTCGAATATTACTTTTCCTGCTTCCTCTTCTGACACTGGTATTTCACCGTGTTAAAATTTTTCATTGTGTATTCCATACTTCTCTTTCATATTTCCATCTCTTTATATTTTTGTGCTAAATTCTGTGAGATTATTTCAGATCAAGAATATAGTTCCCTAATTCTTTAGTTTTGACCATTCAGCTTTTATTTTTATTTTATTTATTCATTTATTTATTTTTGAGAGAGAGGAGAATGAGAATGAGAGAGAGCACATGCTAACATGGGACTCGATCTCATGAATGTGAGATCATGACCTGAGCCAAAATGAATAGATGCTTAACTGACTGAGCCACCCAGGTGCTCCCAAACAGTCAGCTTTTTAATCACATATTTTTATTTCTAGATTTTCGAATTGTTTTTTGAAATTTGCCTATTCTTTTCTCATTCTATTCTGTTCTTGTGTGGTTTTTTTTTAAGTTTTATTTATTTTTTTAAAGTAAATTTTACACCCAATGGTGGGGCTTGAACTCACAACCCTGAGATCAAGAGTCGCATGCTCTACCAACTGAGCCAGCCAGGTGCCCCTGCCTTGTGGTTTTTATTTCTAACTTTATTTTGGTACCTTTTTTTCTTTTCTTTTCTTTTTTTTTTTTTTTCGAGAGAGCTAGTGCGTGTTAGAGGGGGAGGGGCAAAGAGAGGGAGAGAGAAAGAGAAAGAGGGAGAGAGAATCTTAAGCAGGCTCCATGCTCAGTGTGGAGCCCCATGTAGGGCTCCATCCCATGACCCTGGGATCATGACCTGAGCCAAGATCAAGAGTTGGACGCTCAACTCACCAAGCAACCCAGGTGCCCTTGCGTATTTTTAAAAAAAGATTTTATTTTATTTTTTAAAGTAAGCTCTGTGTCCAACATGGGATCGAACTCAGTGCTGAGGTCAAGAGTCCCATACTCTACCAGTTGAGCCAGCCAGGCATTCCTGTACATTTTAAACATGATTATTTTAAAGCTTGTTTATTTTACCTATATTTTGAGGTCTGAGTTTGCCTATTTGTTGTGTCTGCTAAAAACTCCCCTTCCCCTTTGGTGGTTCATTTCTTCATATACTTTAGAGTTTTGACTTACATGCTTATATCATCTGTAGAATTTATTTTTTAAGTGAGTCAGGAAGTTTTGAGTTTCTGCTGAACCTAACAGGTTTTCTTAGTGCCATACCTGTTCTTGGGCTCATTTCTTGGCTTGGGGTTTATGGACCACTTGAATAGTGTGATTTTGGAAGCCATACCTGTGATAATGGAGTTTCATTTTCCCAGAGGTGAAACTTACTCATCATGGGATGGAGATTGGAGTTCACGTTATGTGTAGTTCTTTGTGGCTTTTTGGCATTTTAATGCAACTAACTCATTTCCAATTTCTTGTCTCTTATTCTTGCAGTCCTGTCCCAAGCTCTAAGACCTGCATCTGGTTTAGGTGGCCCTGGGAGTTATTTGGACTTGAGTAGCTTAGTTGTTTGTTGCATCAGGGAATTTCCCTTTCTTGCTTTCAAGCTTGCCTATGTGCTGGGGTTATATTTGCCCAGCTTTTCTATATATTTGGGCTTGGAAACGAGTGCTTCTGTGTCTGGCCTGTCTGCTATATTCCCTGCAAGATCTGTGATACATTTGCTTACTTGTAGGTACCTCCTGTAAAACAGGTATAACTCACTAGAAACTAAATGTTCCTGAATTCTGTCAGAACTCATGTGCTGCTGGTGGTACAGCTGTGATGTCCCTAAGATTGTTTCACCTTGCACATAAAGCATTGTGTCAAGCTGCAAGGATATGTCAGTTGACATCACTGTTGGGTCCTTTGCAGCTTGATGGATCAGAGTGCCCTTACTGCCTTGTGCTGAAGCATAGTTCTTTCTCATCAGCAGTTCTTAGGGGAAAAAGTCATTGCAGTAGCCACTCTGTTTTTCTGAGGAGTTTGCTATATCTGGGCATAGAGAAAAGACCTCATCGTTTCCTGTAATGTTCTAGTATTCAGCTGTCCTGCCTGAGTAGGCAGATGCCTAAATCTCTAATTACAGAACTCTAGATCTGCATATCCAATAGGACATTTCCACTCAAAGATTCCACTGTTACCAAAAATCCACCTCTTTCTTCATCTGTTGTCTAATTACTGATATCACAAGTTGGCCTTCCTCTTAGATTTCTTGTTTCTGTCCTTGTCTTCTCAGCAACTCAGACGAAAAACCTGACCTACACCAGACTTTTTTTTCCCCCTCCTGCATGCATTCAGCTGTTAAAAATCATGTTACTGCTTTCTGTAGAAGTCCTATCCTTTCTCTTTCCAGGACAGTATCAGGGGGACATATTTCAGCTTAAAATCTCATTCTCTCTCTTCTTATTCCCTTGTGATCAGTCTGTCTGTCTACTATATCTGCTTAGCTTAGACCAAGATCCCACCTCCACACCCTCCTTTCTCCTAAACTTTTGGTGGAGTTCCACAGAATGTGTGTCTGTGGCTTTGTGTGCTGGGGATATTTTTTCCTTGGGGATGTTAGGACATAACTAGAAACAGAACCAGAAATGCATTACCCGTTTTTCTTCTGTTTTAAACAAGTTAGTGAGTTCTTACGAAATTGTGTGTGTGGTGGTTGGGGTGGGGGAAGGGCTGGTCTTAGAGACTTGAGTGTTAGTCTTTAACAGAATGACTTTGGATAAATGAATGATACTTGTGAGCCTCAGTTTCACCATGTACAGTAATATCAAGGGGTTGAATTGGCTGATGATTCTAGTTAGCATTTATTGAGCTTTTAATTTACTGGGCCAATTAGTAGTTTTTCATGTATTGCCAATTTTTCAAAACTCTTTATTTGGAAGTAATTCTGAACTCACAGAAAAGTTTCAAGGATAAAATAAGCAGTATAAAAAAGAATGCTTATTCCATTTGCTCAGATTCAAGTATTGTTAACACTTAACATTTGTTAGCATGGATATTGTATTTTTTCAAATGCTTTTTCTGCATCCACTGAGATGAATATATGTTTTTTTGCACTTTTAGTCTGAACATTAAACTAACGTTTGGGATGAAACTCATTTGATCATGATCTATTATTATCCTTTCTATAAAATATGGTTGGATTTGATTTGCTAAGTTTATTAACAATTTTTACGTTTATATTCATGATGTGTATTATAGTTTTCTTATAAGGTATTTGTCTGATTTTCATGAAAGTAAAAGTAATACTGTCCTTGTCTAATGAATTGGTGTCTTAGTCTTTTTGGGTTGCTGTAACAACTGAGCAGCTTATATACAACGGAAATTTTTTTCTCACAGTTCTAGAAGCAGGAATTTCACAGTGGCCCTCTTCTGAGTTGCAGACTTTTTGTTAACTCACTTTAATTGTAAACTGTGGGACTTTTTTTTTTTTTTTAAGAGCACTAATCTACCTTCATGACCTGATCACTTCCCAGAAACCCCACCTTCTAACACCATTACATTGAACATAAGGATTCCAGCATGTGCATTTGTGGGGCACACATTCAGACCATAGCACTTGGGAAGTATTTCTTCCTTTTAGATTTTCTGAGTTTTTTTTTTTTTTTTAATGTTTTTTCAATGTCTGTCTATTTTTGAGAGACAGAACATGGGAGGGGGGGCGGGGAGAGAGTGGGCAGACAGAGAGGAAGACACAGAATCAGAAGCAGGCTCCAGGCTCCAAGCTGTCAGCACAGAGCCCAACGTGGGGCTTGAACCCACAAACCATGAGATCATGACCTGAGCTGAAGTCAGACGCTTAACCGACTGAGCCACCCAGGCGCCCCTAGATTTTCTGAGTTTTTATAGAATTGTTATTATTTCTTCCTTTAATGCTTGATAAAATTCACCAGTGGAGCCATCTGAGCCTGGAAACTTTTAATTACAAATTCAGTTCTTTTATTCAGATATAGACATTTTCAGTTTTTCTACTTATTTTGATGTGAGTTTTTGTTTGTGTCCACTTCATCTAAATTGTCAAAATTTAAGGACGTTCATAATACCTGCAGAGTCTGTAATAATGTCTGCTCTTTTCCTGATATTGGTGATTTGTGTTTTCTGTTTTTACCTGATGACTCTGATCCATTTTAGAGATTATCTCAAAAATCAGCTTTTGGGGGCAGCTGCGGTGTCTCAGGTGATTAAGCATACAACTTCATTCAGCTCAGGTCATGATCTCATGGTTTGTGAGTTCAAGCCCTGTGCTGACAGTGCAGAGCCTGGATTCTCTTTCCCTCTTTCTCTCTGTCCTCCGTCTCTGCAACTTCTCTCTCTCAAAATATATAAATAAACTTAAAAAGAAATCAGCTTTTGATTTCATTGACGTCTTTTGTTGTCTGTTTTATTGATCTCTTTTTTTTTTTTTATTCTTTCTTAGGCTTGAATTAGGTTTAATATAGCTCTTCTTTCCTTCTACTTTCTCATGATGGAAGATGAAGTATTTGAGACCTTTCCTTTTTTCTAAGATAAGCATTTAATGTGTACAACAGAATTCAATATATTGTGTTTTTATTTTCATTCCATTCAAAATATCTTTATAATTTTCTTTTGATTTTTTTCTTTACTGGTTATTTAAAAGTATGATCATTTAATTTCCCTATATTTGGGAGACAGAGAACTTTCCTGTTACTGATTTCTAATGTAATTCCATTGTGGTAAGAGGATATATCTTGTATGGTTTGAATCCTTTTAAATTTTCTGAGGCTTGTTTTATGGCTCAGAATAAGGTCTGTCTTGAAAAATTTTCCATATGTACTTGAAAAGAATGTGTAGTCTACTGTTGTCACGTGCTGTGTTCTGTAAATGTTGATGAGTTTATTGGTTGATAGCCTTGTTCAAATCTTCTGTATTCTGACTGATTTTATATCCGCTTATCCTATTAGTTACAGAGAGAATTGAATCTCTAATTGTGGATTTATTTCTTCATTTAGTATTATCAGATTTTATTTCATGTATTTTGAAATTCACTTAAAAATACATAAACATTTAAGATTGTCTTCCTCCTTTTTTTTTTTTTTAATGTTTATTTATTTTGGGGGAAGAGAGAGAGAGAGAGAGAGAGAGAGAGAGAGAAAGGAAGAACAAGCCAGGGAAGGGGCAGAGAGAGACAGAGACACAGAATCTGAAGCAAGCTCCAGGCTCTGAGCTGTCAGCACAGAGCCCAACTTGGGGCTTGAACCCACAAGCTATGAGATCATGACCTGAGCCAAAGTTCAAAGTTGGATGCTCAACTTACTGGCCCACCCAGGTGCTCCAAAATGGTCTTCCTCCTGATGAACTGACTCCTTTGTCATTTTTTTTTTTTTTTTTATGTTTGGTGATTTATTTTGAGAGTGAGAGAGAACGAGAGTGAGTGAGCAGGATAGGGGCAGAGAGAGAGGGAGAGATAATCTCAAGCAGTTGACCCGATGTGGGGCTTGAGCTCACAAACCATAAGATCATAACCTGAGCCGAAATCAAGAGTCAAGTGTTTAACCAGCTGAGCCACCCAGGTGCCCTCCTTTGTTATTTTGAAATGACTTTCTTTAGCCCTGGTAATATTCTTTGATCTGAAATCTACCTTCTTTTATAACGACACAACCACTCCTGCTTTCATTCAGTTAGTGTTCGCATGCTATGTATATTTCCATCCTTTTATCTTTCCAGTGGGGTGGGTTTGTTTGTTAGTTTGCAGGCATCATAAAGTTGGATCTCACTTTTATCCAATTTGATAATCTGCCTTTTCTTTGGGGTGTACAGACCATTTACATTTAAAGTGACTACTGATGTTGTAGAGTTTTTTTTTTTTTTAATTTTTTTAATGTTTATTTATTATTGAGAGACAGAGAGCATGAGCATGGGAGGGGCAGAGAGAGGGGGAGACACAGAATCAGAAGCAGGCTGCAGGCTCTGAGCTGTCAGCACAGAGCCCAGTGTGGGGCTCGAGCCCATGAATTGCGAGATCATGACCTGAGCTGAAGTCAGACGCTTAACCGACTGAGCCACCCAGGCACCCCTGTAGAGTTTAAATCTACCGTCTTGTTAGTTGTTTTCTCTTTGTCCATCTGTTCTTCATTACTTTTTTTTAATGTTTATTATTTCTTTTGTGAGAGACAGAGTGAGTGGGGCAGGGGCAGAGAGAGAATCCCAAGCAGGCTCTGCACTGTCAGTGCGGGGCCCGACGTGGGGCCCGAAGTCAGAACCGTGAGATCATGACCTGAGCCGAAATCAAGAAAAAGTCTCATGCTTAGCTGACTGAGCCACTCAGGCACCCCATGTTCTTTTTTTTCTCTTCTTTTTCTGCCATTTGTTGGATTAAGAATTTTTAAAAAGTATTTTCAGTTCCCTTTTTGTCTCTGAGTTGTACCTGTCTTTATTTTGTTGTTTTACTGGTTGCTTTAGTGTTTATTGTATAGATATTTAATTTATCACAGTATATCTTCAGATGACATCATACCACTTTACCTGTATTCTGAGAACCTTACGAGTAGTTCACTTCCACTTTCCCTGCTCAATCTTTGTGCTGTTGTCATATGCTTCACTTCCATGTTTTTTTTTCTTTTTTTTTCACTTCCATATGTTTTAAACCCCACAGTACCTTGTTACTATTTTTCATTTAATCCATTGTCTTAAAAAACAAAACAAAACAGTGCACTGTATTTTTCAAAATATTTAAGAAATAAGAAAAAAAGTCTTATTAGTACCTATATATTTCTGGTGCTCTTCATTGCCTGTGATTAGGATAGATCCACATTCCTGTCAGGTACCATTTTCATTCTGGTAGAAGGACTTCCTCAATGTTTCTTGTCATGCTTGTCTGCTAGTGATAGTATTTTAATTTTTTTTTTTTAATGTTTATTTATTTTTGAGAGAGACAGAGAGACAGAATGTGAGTGGGGGAGGGGCAGAGAGAGAGGGAGACACAGAATCTGAAGCAGGCTCCAGGCTCTGAGCTGTCAGCACAGAGCCTGACGTGGGGTTCAAATTCATGAGCTGTGAGATCATGACCCGAGCTGAAGTTGGTCACTCAACCGACTGAGCCACCCAGGCGCCTCTACTAGTGATAGTATTTTAAAGCGTTTATGTATCTGAAAAATGATTTCCTCTTTTTAAAGAGATATTTTCTTGGTACGGAATTCGAGATTGACAATTTTTTCTTTCTGTACTATAAAGAATTTGCTCCACTGTATCTAGCTTGCATTATTTCTGATGAGATATATGCTGTTATTTTAATCTGTGTTCTTGGATCAAATTTGGTAAATACTCAGCCATTAGTTTTTCAAATATTTTTCTCCTACACCTTTCCTTTCCCTTTGGGTATCTGGCCACATGAGGTTGTAGCTTACTGATGTGCTGTTCATACTTTATCAGTCTTTTTACTCTGTTTTGGGTAGTTTCTGCTGGTATATCTTCATTCTCATTCATCTTTTCTTCTGCAGGGTTCAATTTGCTGTTAATCCAGGCATTGCATTTTTTACCTCTAGAAGTTCTGTTTGGGTGTTTTTTATATTTCATACATACCTGCTTCATGTGTTCAGTGTTCACATGAAATACAGTTAGAATAACTTTTTATCTCTTCCTCTAGTTCTGTCATCTGTATCAGTTTTGGGTCTGTTTCTATTACTTTTGTCATTATAGGTCATTATAGATTTTTCTGGTTCTGTGCATTCCTAATAATTTTTGATTGAGTGAGAGCCACTGTGATTTTTACTTTGGGTTGTGTATATTTTTGTACTTAGGTTTTGAGCTTTGTCCTGGAATGCAGATAAAGTTACTTGGAAATGGATCCTTTTGAGTCTTGCTTTTCAGCCTGTTAAGTGGGGTTTATCCTTTCGGTGTTTATTTTTACAAAGCTATACAGATATATATGTTCTCTTATTTCCTTTTCTTTCTTCTACAAAAATAGCTTGGATATGTTCTTTTCATTCTTTCTTACTTACATCACAGTCTTTTCCTTACAGTTCTGACATTCTTACTCAGGTAGCAGTTACTTCTGGCCTGACTACTGCCTTCGTCTCTTAATATTTGTCTGGTTTTCAGATTCTGTCCATCTCTCATGCAGTGTTCAGATTGTTGTCAGAATTATTCTGAAGCACGCTCTGATCATGTCACTGCAATGCTTTCCATTGCTGACGGCAGTGCGATTCACGCTTTAAAAAATTTTCCCTTAATGGCAATAAAAACATTTTGAGTTTACATCCTAAGTGTGTGTGTACTTGTTTATACCATTGTAACTGGATAGAAGTTAGCATGTATTCTTTCATAATATGCCCATTGTGAAATACAGTCTAAAACAAATTTAAGAGTATTTAAAAATTATAGTATATTGGGGCCTGAGCCTGGGTGGCTAAGTTGGTTAAGCATCTCGCTCTTATTTCAGTTCAGGTCATGACCTCACAGTTGGTGGATTCAAGCCCCGCATTGGCCTCTGCTCTGATAGTGCGGAACCTGTTTGGGATCCTCTCTCTCCTCTTCTCTCTCTCTGCTTCTCCCCTGCTTGGGCTCTGTCTCACTCTTTCTCTCTAATAAATAAGTATGAAAAAAAATTTTAATTCTAGTATATTTTAAAAATAGTTAACATGAAAGTGAATTTATTAATGATAGAGGATATATTATATTCCAGCCTTTGAAAACTTCAAGTAACTTCTTTTCAGGTATGATAATGCTCATCATTGATTTTACCTTGTAACATACCTGATGAAAAGTTTATATATTCGGTGTAAAAACGTCAGCCCTACTGTTTTCTTGGTGTCCCTGTACTCACATTATTATTATTATCATTATTGTCGTTGTTGTTTTTGGTATTCACATTATTAGTGTAAAATCAATCTAATGAGGCATATGAAACATGTTGAGAATAAGTATGTGAATTTCAGAATACTGAATTTTTTTTTTAATGTTTATTTATTTTTGAAAGAGAGAGAGAGACAGAGCATGAGTAGGGCAGGGGCAGAGAGAGGGAGACACAGAATCCAAAGTAGGCTCCCGGCTCTAAGCTGTCAGCACAGAGCCCGACGCGGGGCTTGAACTCACAAACTGCGAGATCACGACCTGAGCAGAAGTCGGACGCTTAACTGACTGAGCCACCCAGGCACCCCGAATTTCAGAATACTGAATATGACATAAGACTTACATAGGAATTGAAAAAGGGCAGCAGTGTCAATCCATATACTAAATGAGTGAAGCTTAATTTGTTTTATTTTTATGTTAAAAATATATACGTTTCCTTTTGGCATTACTGGCCCCATCGATAGAGACATTTCTGCCTGATCATTGAGTCCTGCTTGATTATTCCGTATGGCTAAATATTTCATGTGTGTTGTGTCTGTTAGCTTTTACTGTGTAACGGACTGTCCCAAAATTTAGTGCCTTAAAAACAATTGTATACTTAATTCACAATTCCTTGTGAGCATTGTTGGGATAGGCTGTATTTTTGGTCTGGCCTGGTTTAGATTATCTGCAATTATCTGGCCTGGGCTCTTCTGTATGTGGTCAGCTGGAGAGATGGCTGGAGGCTGGATGCGTTAGGCAGAATTCTAAGATTATCCCTGATAACCTATATCTGTTATCATTTTTTCTGTCATAGGGGTGAGAACTGCAGTTTGCTTCTCACAATAGGATATGGCAAAGGTGAGGGGCGCCTGGGTGGCTCAGTCGTTTAAGTGCATCCTAACCGACTCTTGATTTTGGCTCAGGTCATGATCTCACAGTTTGAGAGGTATGGCAAAGGTGAAGAGATTTTACAGGTGTAATTAAAGTCCCTAGTCAGATGGCTATATCTTGAGTAGGCTTGACCCAATCAGGCAAGCCCTTTAACAGAAGACCTGAAGGTCTGAGATGGAAGAATTGAGCAATTCTTCCTGACTTTGAAGAAGCTAGCTGCCATATTGTGAGAGGGCCACATCACAAGAACTGTGGAGATCCTTAGGAGCTGAGCACAGGCCCCACTGATCACCTGGAAAGAATTGACCTTAGTCTTACAACCACAAGAAATTGTTTTCTTCCAATAACCATGTGAGCTTGGAAAAGGACCCTGAGCTCTAGAAAAGAAAGCAGTTCAGTTGACACTTTGATTTGAAACTTGTGAGCCCTTTAGCAGAAGACCCATAAACCGTGCTTAGGCTCCTCACCCCTAGAAACTTGAGATAATAATAAATGTGTGTTGTTTTAAACCACTAAATTTGTGGTAATTTGTTACACAACAATATAAAATTAATCTGCTAGATCGTATCTAGGATAGCCTTATTACAATTTTATCCTTTCCAGAGTGGAATAGAATCGTATAATATATTCCCTTTAGAGACTGGTGTTTTTCACTCATCATGGTACTTGGGATCTATCCAAGTTGTTGTGTTTATCAACACTGTTCTTTTATTGTTGAACTGGTATTCCATTTTATGAATACCAGGTTGTTTATCCATTCTTCCAGTGAGGAACATTTAGTTGTTACTAGTTTGGGGCTATTACAAATAAAGCCACTGTGAAAATTTTCTTACAGGTTGTAGTATGAAAATAAATAGCTATGAGTGGAATTGCTGGGTTACAGGATATGTGTATGTTTAACTCTGAAAAACTGCTACACTTTTTTTCCAAAGCGGGAGTACCATTTTTCATTCCCACTAGCAGTGTTGTGAGTTGTTGTGCTTTCTCAACAGCACTTAGTATTGTTATTGTTTTTCCTTTTCTCTCTTCTAATAGATGCACAGTAATTTCAAAGACTTACTTTGTGTTTTCCTAATGGCTAATGGTGTTCAGTGTCTTTTCATGTACTTACATTCCATTTCAATATCTTTTGGTGTAATTTATTTTTAAATCTTTTGTCCATTTTCTAATTGGGTTGTTTTCTTATATATTTTTTTTAATGTTTATTCATTTTGAGGAGACAGAGGGCAGGGGCAGAGAGAGAGGGGGACACAGAATCTGAAGCAGGCTCCAGGCTCTGAGCTGTCAGCATAGAGACTGACACGGGGCTCTATCCACAAGCTGTGAGATCATGACCTGAGCTGAAGTTGGACGCTTAACTAACTGAGCCACCCAGGCGCTCCTAATTGGGTTGTTTTCTTATTATTGAATTGTTTTCTTATTATTTCTTATTATTGAATTGAATTCAATTATTGAATTGAATTACTGAATTGCTCCTAATTGGGTTGTTTTCTTATTATTGAATGTATAGAGTTGTTGAGATACAAATTGTTGGATATGTGACTTGCAGATATTTTCTCAAGCCTATAGCTTATCTTTTTTTCTTTTTTTTTTTTTTTAATTTTTTTTTAACATTTATTTATTTTTGAGACAGAGAGAGACAGAGCATGAACGGGGGAGGGTCAGAGAGAGGGAGACACAGAATCTGAAACAGGCTCCAGGCTCTGAGCTGTCAGCACAGAGCCCGACGCGGGGCTCGAACTCACAGACCGAGAGATCATGACCTGAGCTGAAGTCGGCCGCTTAACTGACTGAGCCACCCAGGCGCCCCTCTTTTTATTTTCTTATGCATGTCTTTTACAGAGCAAAATTTTTAATCTTGATGAGATCCATTTTATTGATTTAAAATTTTTATTTTATATATTTTTTGTGTTTGTGTGTATCATGTCTGAGAACTCTTTGTCTAACTCTAGATGATACAAATTTCTCTTATATTTTAAAAGTTTTATTTTATTTTATTTTTTTTTAATTTTTTTTTTCAACATTTATTTATTTTTGGGACAGAGAGAGACAGAGCATGAACGGGGGAGGGGCAGAGAGAGAGGGAGACACAGAATCAGAAACAGGCTCCAGGCTCTGAGCCATCAGCCCAGAGCCCGACGCGGGGCTCGAACTCACGGACCGCGAGATCGTGACCTGGCTGAAGTCGGACGCTTAACCGACTGCGCCACCCAGGCGCCCCTATTTTATTTTTTTAAAGAGTTTATTTTTAAGTAATCTCTATATCCAACATGGAGCTTGAACTCATGGCCCTGAGATCAAGAGTCACATGGTCCACTGACTGAGCCAGTCAATGCCCCTAAAAGTTTTATGTTTTACAAGTAGGTTTGTTATTCCTTTTGTGTTAGTTTTTGAATTAGGTATAAAATTACATCAAGGTTCATTTTTTGCATTGGAATGGCCGGTTTTTGAATTACCATTTAATTGTGAAGACTATCTTTTCTCTGTTAAATTGCTTTTACAGGTCTTCAAAAATCCGTTGGCCATATTTTGTAAAAGGTTCTGCTTTTGGACTCTATTCCATTTACCCCTATGTTTGTTCCTCTGTCAGTACCATACTATTTTGATTAGTGTTACATAGTCACGATAGGATGTAAAATTAGGTGGTATGATTCCTTCAACTTTATTATTTTTCAAAATTGTTAATAGCTATTCTAATTTATTTGCCTCTCTGTGTAGAATCATCTTAACTAGATCTACAAAAATTTTTTTTTTTTTTTGCTAAGATTTTAATAGTAAATAATACATTAAACCAGTAGATCAGTCTGGGGAGAATTGTTATTTTGACTGTGTTGAGTCTTCCAATCTATGGATATGGTATGTCTTTTTATTTTCTTAGATCATCTTTGATATTTTAATCAACATTTTGTTGTGTTTGTTTCTGTTTTGTTTTTGTTTGTTTTTTTTTTAGAGAGAAAGTGCATGTGAATGTGCTTGTACAAGCGGGAGAGGGGCAGAGGGGGAGAGAGAGAATCTTAAGCAGGCTCCACACCCAGCACAGAGCCTGTCTCAGGGCTCTATCTCACAACCATTACATCATGACCCGAGCTGAAATCAGGAGTTGGATGCTCAATTAGTTGACTGAGCCATCCAGGCACCCCCAGCATTTTGTAGTTTTTAGCGTACAGATTCTGTATGTGTTGTTAGATCTGTACCTCAGTATTTAATTTTGGGGGGGAGTTATTATAGATGGTATGGTGCTTTTAATTTTGATTTCTAATTACGGATTGCTACCATATAGACAGTAATGATTTTTGTGTGTTGACCTCTAGCCTGTTGAATTTGATAAACTTAGTTACTAGTTCTAGGAATTCCTTGGGATTTTATATATAGGCCATCTTGTCATCTGTGAATAGGGCCAGTGTTATACATTCCTTCTGATCTGTCATTTTCTTCTCTTGACTGATTTCACTGGCTAGGATTTCAGGCTCTGTGTTGAACAGCAGTGCTGTAAATGGATATCCTTGCCTTCTTCCCAGTCTTTGAGGGAAAGCATTCAGTTTTTCACCATTAGTAGGATGTTAGCTGTAGATATTTTGTGGGTATTTTGCTGTTTATCAAGTTGAGGATGTTCCCTTCTGTTCATAGTTTGTTGAAAGTTTTTATCATGAATATGTGTCAAATTTTCTCAACAATTTTTCTGCATTAATGGATATGATTGTATGTTTTTCTTTATGTCTCATTGTTTTAATTTACAATTTTCTGATGATAAATGATGATGAATACATTTTAATGTGTTTATTGGCCTTTTTTATCATCTTCCTATTTGAACGTCTAATTAAGTATTTTGCCCATTTAAAAAAGAATTTCTTTTTATTTTGTAACATTGATAAGCTTTCAGAAAAGTTTTTAAGTACAGAACAAAGAACTTCTTTTTTCCTGAACTGCTTTAGAGCCTCATGTCTTAATTCCTTACTGTTAATACTTCAGTTAAAGATATCTGTTGCACTGGGAGAATTAATATTGTTAAAATGTCCATACTACTCAAAGCAGTCTACAGGTTCAGTGCAATCACTATCAAATTACTAATAGCATTTTTCATAAAACTGAAATAAATAATACTAAAATTTGTATGGAACCACAAAAGATCCTGAATATTCAAAGCAATCTTGAGAAAGAAAAGTAAGCTGGAGGTACCACAATTCTAGATTTCAAGGTCTATACTGTAGAGCTGTAGTAATCAAAACAGTATGGCCCTGGCACAGAAACAGATACACAGATCAGTGGAACAGAATAGCCCAGAAATAAACCCATGATTATATGGTCAATTAATCTATGACAAAGGCAAGAATATACAATAGGAAAAAGAGTCTCTTCAATAAATGGTGCTGGTAAAACTAGACAGCTTCATGTAAAAGAGTGAAACTGGACCACTTTTTCACACTATGCTCAAAAATAAGCTCAAAATATATTAAAGACCTAAGTTGTGAGACCTGAAACCATAAAAGTCCTAAAAATGTCTCATATGGCAAAGGAAACAAAAACCAAACTATTGGTATTACATCAAAATAAAAAGCTTTTGCACAGTGAAGGAAACAAAAAGCCAGCCTACTGAATGGGAGAAAATATTTGCAAATGATATATCTATTAAGGGGGTTAATATCCAGAATATATGAAGAAGAGCTCAATACCAAGAAAACCAATCTGATTAAAACATGGACAGAGAACCTGAATAGACATTTTTCCCAAGGAGACATACAGGTGGCAGACATAACATGAAGAGATGCTTAACATCACTCATCATTAGAGAAATGCAAATCAAAACCACAGTGATATACCACTTTACACCTGTCAGAATGGCTAAAATAAAAAAGACAAGAAATAGTGTTGATGAGGATGTGGAGAAAAAGGAACTCTCCTACACTGTTGATGGGAATGTCAGCTGGCACAGCCACTGTGGAAAACGTATGGAGGTTCCTTAAAAAATTAGAAATACTATATGATTCAATAATTTTACTTTAGGGTATTTACCCAAAGAAAACAAAAACACTAATTCGAAAAAAATAACGCAACCTTATGTTCATATGTTCATTGCAGCATTATTTACAGTAGCTAAGATATGGAAGCAAACTAAGTGTCCTGTCAATAGACAAGTGGATAAGGAAGACATACACATATATATACATATACAATAGAATATTATGCAGCCATAAAAAAGGATGAGATCATGCCATTTGAGACATCATGGATGGACTTAGATGGTATTATGCTAAGTAAGTCAGAGTGAGAAAGAAATACCATATAACTTCATCTCATCGAAAAACACCCAAAAAACATGAATAAACAAAAGCAAAATCGAACCTATAAAAATAGAACAAAGTGATGCTTGCCAGAGGGCAGTAGAGTGGGGAGTAAAGTGGGTGGGTGGGGGGGAGTGGGAGATCTAGGCTTCTTGCCAGTTAGGGAATGAATCAGTCATAGGAATTAAAAGCACAGCATAAGGAACATTGTGATACTGTAGTAGTGATGTATGGTGACAGATGGTAGGTACACTTGTGAATGTAGCATAATGTATAAACTTGTGGAATCACTGTTTTATACATCTGAAACTAATGTAACGTTGTCAACTAGACTCCGAAAAAAAAAAAAAGGGATGTCTGTCAGCTACCTGTCCAAAATGCATCCATCAAATTCAGAAAATTACATTGAGAAATTTTTATCATCAGATTCCATTAAAGTTTTGCTAATTGTCCCTGTAATATCCTTTATGCCTAAAGGTTCTAGTTCAGAATTACATGCCACCTGGGGTTGTCATAAGTCTTTGGTCTCCTTCAGTATAGGACAGTTTTTTGTTTTTTTTTTTTAATCTTTCTTTGACTTTCATGACCTTGACCCCTTTGAAGCTTACAAACCAGTTATTTTATAGAATGTTGTTCAGTTTGGATTTTCTTGGGTTTTCTTAGGTTTTCTCATGATTAGATTCAGATACGTGTTTTCATCAGATATATCAGAGAAGTGATGCTATATTCTTAGTGCATCCTGTCAAAAGGCTCATTGTTTCAATTTGTCCTATTACTAATGTCCACTTATATCACTTAGTTAAAGTAGCATTTGCTAGGCTTAATCACTGTAAAACTCTTTTTCTCCTGGGGAGAAGCTTTGAAACTCTATTATCCCATTCTCCTTCTAAATTTCAGTTTATTTATTTATATCTGTATGAAATCACGGTTTTCTGTTTTGTTCAGTGGGTTGTAATCTATAAACTATTTAAGTGTTCAAATTGTTCCTAATTTAGCTGGTGGGGATTTTGTCAATCTGGCTTCTATGTCCCTTTGACAAATTCCCATCAGTCTTGGGGTGCTGTTGCCAGAAAGATGATGTAGGTAGGTTCACTGTGTACTTTCCCTGCCCTCACCCTTACTATTAGCCATTTCTCCATGGAGCCCTGGTTCTTTTAGTATATAATGGTATCGAGAAACCAAGATTTAGGTTCTAGTGTGCTTGCTGCTATTGGGGTATTGCTGATACCAGTTCCTCTCAGTAGGAAGAGGCTAAGGAAAATCTGGGCATATTTACATACATACACATATATGCACTTACATCTATATGTCTAGCTTCATCTGAACATGTTAAAAACCATGAATTTACAGCAATACCACAAATTCTAATACAAGTCCGGAGGATTCATTCTCATTTTTCTCTTTCCATATTTGTAACTGCCTTCACCAACAGTAAGAAATCTAGCTCCTATTTTTCCTGTTACTTAATATATTTTTACTTGTTTAACCCTCCATCCCCTTATATAATTTTATCTCTTCTCCCATCACTATTGCTGCCTTTCTCTGACAAAGATGACCTCTCTACCCCTCATGGACTCCCAACACCGTATATTGCATTGGTCTCCCAGGGATGATTGCTTCATTTGCTTCATGCTCTGATTGCATACACCAGTGCCCTCTCATATAAATGCCCTCCTCACCCCAGCTGAGCTTTGGCATTTTGCCCCCTTGTCTTGTCATACCTTCTTTGGGCATTTCACCCTTCTTGAGCTTTGACTCCGACACCATGCCATCCTTGTGTATGGAGACCTTCTGTGCCCTGCTCAGGCATGGTACCCTACTCTTGGCCTCCAGGGCTCTTATCCTGCCCCCCCCCCTTCCTCCCCCTGCCCCCAGGTAAGGAAAGATTAGTTTGGGGAGGAAAGTGGCAGCTTTTCCTTTTAAAAAAATAGTTTGTCTTTTTATTTTTCATTTGTAGAGTTTTTTTTTTTTTTTTTAAATACACTTTGGATGTAAGTCCTTTGTCAGATATATGTGTTGCAAATATTTTTTGCCAGTCTTTTGGCTGCCTTTTCATTTTTATTAAAGTGTGATTAGAGGTTTTCAATTTTGAGAAAGTCATTTTATCACATTAAGAAACATATAGTTAATGTTTTTAGAAATCTATCCAATAACACAAATATTATATTTCTTTCTAGAAACTATATTTTTGGTTCCTGTATTTAGGTCTGTGATCTAAATTAATTTTGTTTTTCAAGTTTTTTTTATTCAGGGGTACCTGGTTGGCTCAGTCGGTTAAGTAGGCATCTGACTCTTGATTTCGGCCCAGGTCATGATCTCACGGTTAGTAAGTTCGAGCCTTGCATCCCGCTCCATGCTGATATCACGGAGCCTGCCTGGGAATCTCTCTCTCTGCCCCTTCCCTGCACACGTGCTTTCTCTCTCTCCAAAAAAAAACCCCAAAAAAACAAAAAAACCTTAAAGCTTGCTTATTTATTTTGAGAGAGAGAAAGCATGAGTAGGGGAGGGGGCAGAGAGAGAGAATCCCAAGGAGGTTCCACACTCAGCACGGAGTCCTATGCAGGACTCAATCTCATGACTGTGAGATCATGACCTGAACTGATGTCAAGAGTCAGACAGACACCCTACTGACTGAGCCACCAGGCCCCCATTCCAAATTTTGTGGTGTAATTTGAGGTAGCAGTTCAGATTTGTGTTTTTATTTAGTTGTTTCAGTCTTATTTATTGAAATGACTTTCTTTTTTCCCCATTGAATAGTCTTGGTGCCTTTGTCAAATATCAGTTGACCCTTATATACGTAGATATGTTTTGGTATTCTATTCTGTTCCATTGATCTATTATCTTTATACCAGTGTCATACTCTCATGATTTTTATTAAGTCAAGAAATCAGGTAATGTTAGTAGTATGAGTCTTCTAACTTCTTCTTTTTCAAGATTGTTTTGACTGTTCCTGGTCCTTTAAGTTTTCATATAAACTTTAAAATCAACTTGTCGGTTTTTGCCAAAACAATGCCTGTTGGGTTTTGATTGTGGTTGTGTTGAATTTGTAGATCAGTTTGTGGAAAATTAACATTTTGATGTTGATTTTTTTTTTCCATTCCATGAATATGGTATATCCATTGATTTAAGTAGTCTTTTTTTTTTTTTTTTCCTAGCAGTGTTTTATAGTTTCCATTGGGGTTTTGCCTGTGTTTTGAAATTTTTAAAGTGTTTTTTAATTTTGGTGCTATTGCAAGTGGAGATGATTTTTAAATTTTTTTCAGTTTTTTCTTTAATATATTCAGTTGATTCTTTAAAAACCTTAATTTTACATACTTTATCACATTATCATATTTTCTCTGTCATTCTCTACATATTTTTTTTCCTGTATCAGAGTAAGTTGCAGACATAATGTTCCTTACTAAACAAGGAAAATTCTCTTTCATAACCACATTGCAATGATCAGAGTTAGAGTATTAATGTTGATACAGTATTGCTTGCTGGCTCATTTGCATACTTAATTCAAATTTTTCCTGTTGTTTTATTAATGCTAATTATGAAATTCTGGTTCAGGATACATCTAATCCTGGATCAGATGATGCATTTGTTTGTCAAGTCTCTTTCATTTCCTTTAATCTGGAAAAGTTTCCACAAATTTTGTCTTTTGTGACCTTAGTATTTTTTAAGAATACAGGTCATTCACTTTCTAGAAAGCTCCCCAAGTCTGGGTTTGTCTAATGTTTTTTCATTATTAGATTTAAGTAGTAAGCTTTTGACAGGAATATTTCAGAAGTTATGGCATTCTCAGTGCATTGTATTAGGATACAAATGATTTCTATTTGATTTCTCCTAATGATAACTTCAGTCACTTGGTTGAGGTGGGGTCTGCCATTTTCTTCACTGTAAATAATAAGTACCTTGTAAAGAGATGCCTTGAGTGTATATAGTCTCATCAAACTTTCATCCATTAGTTTTAGCATCCCTTGATGAATGGGTCTTACCTGAAAGTTACTAGTCTGATGGTTGTCAAGTGGTGATTTTAAACAAATGTTTGTTTATTTTGAGAGAGAGCGTATGCATGTGAGCTGGGGAAGAGGAGAGAGAGAGAGAGAGAGAGAGAGAGAGAGAGAGAGAGAGAGAGAATCCCAAGCAGGTGCCTCGCTGTCATTGCAGAGCCTGATGTGGGGTTCAGTCCTAACGAACCCTGAGATCATGACCTGAACCAAAACCGAGAGTCGGATGCTTATCTGACTGAGCCACTCAGGCATCCCTCAAGTGGTGATTTTTAAAATTAATTTGACATTTATTGGCATTCTACAGTAAGAAAGAGCCTTCTTTTCTCCCTCATTTGTTTATTCATTATGAATTTATGGATTGTTATTTTATTATTGAGTTATCTGTTACTGTTATTAACTTTGTTTAAAAAAATTTTTTAGGGGCGCCTGGGTGGCGCAGTCGGTTAAGCGTCCGACTTCAGCCAGGTCACGATCTCGCGGTCCGTGAGTTCGAGCCCCGCATCAGGCTCTGGGCTGATGGCTCAGAGCCTGGAGCCTGTTTCCGATTCTGTGTCTCCCTCTCTCTCTGCCCCTCCCCCGTTCATGCTCTGTCTCTCTCCCAAAAATAAATAAACGTTGAAAAAAAATTTTTTTTTTAATTTTTTTAAATGTTTATTTTTGGGAGAGTATGAGTGGGGGAGGGGCAGAGGGAGAGAGGGAGACACACAATGTGAAGCAGCCTCCAGGCTCTGAGTGGTCAGCCTAGAGCCTGATGCGGGGCTTGAACTCACGAACTGTGAAATCATGACCTGGGCCAAAGTCGGATGCTTAACCAACTGAGTCACCCAGGTGCCCCTACTGTCATTAACTTTAATGCAGAAATTGTACAGAAGTGGCCAGCAGGACTCCCTTCAGCGTGGCTTTTGTGTCCTTCTAACAGGTCCCCCTCATTCTGAACTCTTCTTCACTTCTTTGTTTTCTGGCCCAGCCATGTGTCTGGGCTTAGCTTGTATTTTCCAGCCCCAGCTTTGGTATCAGTCATTTTCCCAGGGAGCTCAGGATCCTCAGGAGCTATACATGTACACATCTGTGTCTTTTCTGTATTTGTCTGTTTTTACATATGTTGATTCATACTGGTACCTCTGATTCCAGTCTTTTACTGCAGGTTCATTCCAGCTTCACACCTTTCCGTATTTATAACTAGCTGCTCCAACAGTGAGAATCCTAGCTCCCATGATCTACTTTATTATCAGCTCATTTGCTTAAGTCAGAATACATCTAATGGTTTCAGAATTGCCATTCCATTCCACTGTGAAAAGCAAATCTATTAAAAGGAGAGCTTATTATTTGTTTATCATTTATTTAGTTCTTTAGCCCAAGTGTACATAGTTAAAATAGTGTGTTCAAAAGTTACTTGGGTTAGATCCACCCCTGCCCTTCTTCAGTGTGGTTCTGTTAGTCATTTGAAATACTTTAAAGTTTTCTGCACATATGTATCACAATAATTTCTCTTTTCAAAGCTGTGGGAAAACAGGCACTCAGACATTGCTGTTATGAACACAAATCCACTAAACTTTTTCCAGGGGAATTTGGTACTGTTAACAAAATTTCATTTACATTTAACCTTTGACTCAGCATTTCTACTTCAGGAATTTACCCTGAAGAGGCACCTTTAATGATACAAAAGTACAGAGTCATGAGGTTATTCAAGACAGTAATATTTCTTTGTGAAATATTAAAAGCCACCTAAATGCCAGTACATGGGGGAATGTTTGCATAAATTTTGGTACATGTGTATGATGAAGTTTTATGCAGCTGCAAAGAGAATGAAGGTTATCTATGTAGTGATTGAGTGATTTCCAGGATATATGGTTAAGTGAAAACAAATATTGTCTGTGGCATACAATTTGATGATAAAAGGGGAATAAAATAGATGTGTATATTATCATTTGTTCAGAAAAGAAACACAAGAGAAATAAACCAGAAACTAATGGGATTGATTCCCTAACGGGGTGGGTAAGAATGGAGTGGAAAGTTGGTGGGGTGGGAAGAGAAGGGGATGAGGGTAGTGTTAATTCTCTGAGTGTAACCTTTTAAATAGTTTTGACTTTTATAACCATGCTGTGTTTCATATACTTACAAATAAATACATAATAAAGATGAGGGATAAAAACCAAAATGGATTACAAATAGAAAAGATGAAGCTAATGCTTTTTAACAGCTATGAAGTTCTTCTTGATGTGGTCAAACACATCAGTTTCAGTCTTCCTTCTTTTTTTTTTTTTTTTTAAGTTTATTTATTTATTTTGAGAGAGAGAGAGAAAGAGAGGGAGGGGCAGAGAGGGAGAAAGAGAATCCCAAGCAGACTCTGCAGGTCCCGACTCAGGGCTCAATCCCAAAGTTGTGAGATCATGACCTGAGCCGAAATCAAGAGTTGGATGCTTAATCGACTTCCACCCAGGTGCCCCTTCAGTCTTCTTCTGAAGGTTAGTCCTGGAATTGTTCTTTCTCCTATTCCTGGTATGTTTGGGGGGGGGGGGTGGCAACTGTCCTGAGAAATTTCCTGGGGCACAGGACTTTTAGTGCTGAAACTGGGAAAGTCCCAGGCATATGGGGGTAAGTTGGTTACCCTGTTTGACATACACATAGCTGTTTACCTGGGCTTTCCCTTCATCATCACCTTGGAAATTCTTTTCACCTGTATTCTGTGATATATTCTCTTTCCTAGATCTTGAGCAGGTATCATTTTTGTTATGGTTTAGTTTGGTTTGTTTTTTATTATTTATTTGTGTAATATAGATTCTCCAGTTACTTCCTGAGAATAGGTGCATAGGAGGTAAAAGTATTTGAAGCCTTACATATCTTTATTCTGTATTCCATACTGGATTATTGGTTTGACTTAAGAATTTTAGAAGAGGGGTACCTGGCTGGCTCAGTCAGAAGGGCATGTGACTCTTGATCTTGGGGGTCATAGGTTTGAGCCCCACATTGAGTGTAGAGATGAAGATTACTTAAACTTAAAAAGAATTTTAGAAAGTATTACATTCTTCAAAACGGCTCTTGAAGAAGCATGATACCATTCTGATTCCTTTGTATGTGATGTGTTCTCTCTGAATGGAAGATTTTAGGATCTTTTTTTCATTCATTGTGTAAGGGCATTTTGCCTTATTAAACCTGGAAACCCAGGTCTTTTCATTTTGGGAAAACTTCTGTCTTTTCTATTTTCTCTTGGAACTTCTATTTGATGTGGGACTTTCTTGATGATTTTCTTTTTCTTCTGAGTCAGTTCTTTGGGAAATAACCTATTTGTTGTTGCTGGGAGGTTTGTTTTGTTTTGTATCATTTTATATTTCTAGCAGATTACTCACATTCTCTGATGTTCCTTTATTATTTTTTTTTAAATAGCATTCTGGGGCGCCTGGGTGGCTCAGTCGGTTGAGTGTCCGACTTCGGCTCAGGTCATGATCTCATGGCTTGTGGGTTCAAGCCCCGCGTCGAGCTCTGTGCTGACAGCTCAGAGCCTGGAGCCTGCTTCAGATTCTGTCTCCGTGTCTGTCTGTCTCTCTCTCTCTCTCTCTCTCTCTCTCTCTCTCAATCTGTCTTTGCCCCTCCTCTGCTCACACACTTTCTCTCTCTCCTCTCTCTCTCTCAAATATGAATAAACATTTTAAAAAATAAAAATAGCATTCTGTACTTTTTGTTTTGGGGCTCTTTGAGAACATTTACTGTGAAATCTTCATTATCTCTGCTTCCTTTCAAGTCCTTTTGTTTTTGGTGGTTATGTTTCATCTGACAGTTGTGCTCAGATCTCTGGTGGCCCTTGACAGGTCATACGTGGTGAGAGGACTGGCAGATTCTGTGCTTGTGGACACTATTTGTTGGCTGGGATGGAGAGTGGGGACCCAGATGCTTTTTTGAGATCCACAGTTATCTACTTGAAGGTATTTTCTCTTAGGCTAGTCACTTTTTCCAGGAAGAGAAATCCTCTCCTCTCTTGCCCGCTAGCTGAGAGCAGGGCAGGGCTGGGATTGTGGGGCCGCCACTGTTCGGAGAGCTTTGGGAGCCAGGTTGGGGAAGGGAGCTGATGGTATCACTGTTTTGTATGTGGTCTTTGACTTACTGCTCCTGTTTAGGGCGTGGCACCTCATTTTCTCCCTGACTTCTTGAGCTGGAGTCTTCTGTTCTGGACCCTCCATGGTTGAATCCAACTAGAATATAAATCTGTTTTCTTCTGAAGCCGGAGAAGAGTATTGCCTGACTGGGGACAGAGAGGGGACCTGAGGTGTCCAACTTCTGGTTCAGACTTCCAGCTAGTTCTCAAGTCTTAGTTCCTATGGCTCGCCTCTGTGTGGAGTGGTTCCTGGTACTTTTAATCACTGTCCTCTTGGGGGTTTTGCAGTACTAATTGGCGGCTTTTTGGATTTTCCCTCTGCAGCTTCAGACTTCAGCTTTCTTTTCCCTGCTGAGTCCATTACTTCCTCTCTTCCTGCTATCCATCTTCCAGAATTCTGTTGACATCTCTCATCTGCTGCCTTTTTCCTCCCCCTTTCCCTTTGTCCATTTATACCTTTATTTTTTTCCCTTATAGTCATTCTAATGGGGCTTCAGGAGGATGCAAAGAATTGTGTCCATTTTTGCCATGTTTAAATGGAAGCTCAGGTCTTTGTGCAGAGAAAATGGAAAATGACCTTGACTTCCATGCCTCCGTGCCAGAATGGACCCCTATCCCTCCACCTGCCACCCAGGACCTATGACCCTTGTTCCTTCCCAGTAGCAACCATTGTTACTAATGTGTGTCCTTCCCATTCATGTGGATCCATTAAAAATGTGTAGTCTGTTTATATAGGTGTATTTTTTATTTCTTTCAACTCCTGTTGAATAGTGTATCATACCAATATACCTAATGTTACTTATCCAGTCTCTTATTATGGATGTTTATGTTTTTTACTATTACAAATACCACTGCAGTAATAACCTTTTTACTTTTGTAGTCTCCATGTGCAAATGCATGAGAATTTTTCTAGAGGACTACTTACCTTGACATTTTAATGGGTAAAATGGAGGTGATTTGGAGGCTTTCTCTGAGGCTTTGAGGAAAACATTTTATTTAATTTGCTTTACATTTTATTTTATAACTATGGTGAGAAATAGAATTATTAAACTTCCAAATCTTTTAAAAAAACTGTACTGAGAAACATGCTTTCTTTACTGTCTGTATTATTAACAATTCTGAAATCTAAAATATTTTGAGAACTGGAAAATTTTTTTCCTAACTCATTTGGCAGTAAACTTGACCAGTCTTAAACTCCTTTGGTAGCCAAACTCTGATCCCGACTGACAAAGCTATTTATTTTAGTTGGTATGAGCATACATGTTCTTTCGAAAAATATTAATGTGTGTTAATATATGATACATTAAAACTATATGCACTATATTACCACCCAAAATTCAAGAAATCTTGAATTCTAAAACCTATCTAGATCTAAGGGTTTCAGGGGAGGGATCATGGGCCTGTGGTCAAGTCATAATCAACTGGAAGCTTTGCAGTGGTGGGTGGCAAATCATAGATGAGAATTTATTTCTCATTGATGGAAACTTTTTTTTTTTTTGTCTTTAAGAACTCAGTTTTTTTTTTTCTCTTTAAACTGTGTTCCAAGAGTGTTCATTTTTTTTTTTTTTAATTTTTTTTTTTTTCAACGTTTATTTATTTTTGGGACAGAGAGAGACAGAGCATGAACGGGGGAGGGGCAGAGAGAGAGGGAGACACAGAATCGGAAACAGGCTCCAGGCTCTGAGCCATCAGCCCAGAGCCCGACGCGGGGCTCGAACTCACGGACCGCGAGATCGTGACCTGGCTGAAATCGGACGTTTAACCGACTGCGCCACCCAGGCGCCCCCAAGAGTGTTCATTTTTAAAATAACAGCTCTTTTCTTTCTTTGACAGCTATAATACTGAAATTGCTTGTGATAATGCAAATGGATTTCAAATTCAATAGAACTTTTTTTACATTAAGTATTTTAAAAAATGATGAAGCCTTTTTTCAAGCATACAAGGAGTTTACTTTGCTAGCTTTAATTCCTCTTTAGGATTCATATAACAAAATTAAAACATCGTTAACAGACCATTTTAGCCTCCATTGTCTAAAGTTGAATTTTACCTTTGGATCATAAACTTTCTGTACACATTAATAGTTTTTATGTGGTATTTACAAATTCTCATTAAATTCATTCATGTTTTCAGAACTGTTGGTTAAATTTAGTAAGACTTTTTTTTTTTAATGTTTATTTTTAAGATCGCGCAAGCAGGAGAGGGGCAGAGAGGAGGACAGAGGATTTGAAGCGGGCTGACTGTAGAGTCAAGAAAAATTATGTTTTATTGGAATTTTATTGAATCTACAAATCAGTTTGGGGAGAATTGACATCTTTACAATGTTGAGTTTGCTTAATATAGAAGATGGTGTGGCTCTCCATTTTTTTAAAGTTTATTTTTGAGAGAGAGAGCATGAATTGGGGGAGGGGCAGAGAGAGAGGGGGACAGAGGATCTGAAGCAGGCTCCACGCTGACAGCACCAAGCCTGACACAGGGCGGGACTCGAACTATGAACTGGGAGATGATGACCTGAGCCAAAATCCAATGCTCAACTGACTGAGCCAGCCAGGAGCCCCATCCATTTTTAAACCTTTCTCCATAAAGTTTTGTTTTCTTCATTAGATGATTGTATTTCACAAAATTCTTTTGTGAAATTTGCCCCTGATTAACTTATATTCTTTGTTCTTATAAATTACATTTTTTTCATATAAAAAATTTTAAGTTTATTTTTGAGAGAAAGAGAAAGAGTGGGGGAGGGGCAGAGAGAGAGAGAATCCCAAGCAGGCTCTGTGCTGACAGTGCAGAGCCTGATATGGGGCTCGATCCCACAACCATAAGATCATGACCTGAGCTGAAACCAAGAGTCAGACGCTTAACTGACTAAGCCACCCAGGCACCCCTATAAATTCCATTTTCTAATTGGTGATATTACTGCTAATGTTGGAATTGCTGGAGTTTTTAATATGATCTTGAATCTTAACAACCTCGCTGAATTTCTTACTGGTCTGAATCTCTTGGCTCCTCAGTGAGAACCTAATCTTGGGCAGTTAAAACTTCATCAGTTTTGGGGCGCCTGGGTGGCGCAGTCGGTTGAGCGTCCGACTTCAGCCAGGTCACGATCTCGCGGTCCGGGAGTTCGAGCCCCGCGTCGGGCTCTGGGCTGATGGCTCAGAGCCTGGAGCCTGTTTCCGATTCTGTGTCTCCCTCTCTCTCTGCCCCTCCCCCCGTTCATGCTCTGTCTCTCTCTGTCTCAAAAATAAATAAACAGTGAAAAAAAAAAACAAAAAACAAAAAAAAAAAACTTCATCAGTTTTGGGGTGCCTGGGTGGCTCAGTAGGTTAAGTGTCCAACTTCAGCTCAGGTCATGAAATTGTGCTTCACGAGTTCGAGCCCTACGTCGGGCTCTGTGCTGACAGCCCGGAGCCTGGACCCAGCTTCAGATTCTGTGTCTCCCTCTCTCTCTGCTCCTCCCCCATTGGTGCTCTGTCTCTGTCTCTTAAAAATAAACATTAAAAAAATTTTTAAAAAACCAAAAAACTTCATCAGCTTTTTTTTTTTTTTTAAAGCAATCTCTACACCCAATGTGGTGCTCAAACTCACGACTTGAGATCAAGAGTTGCATTGTTCTTCTGACTGAGCCAGCCAGGCGCCCCAAAACCTCATCAGTTTAAATTTTAGTGTTCCATTTTATTCATGTTTGGGGCTTGTTATATTCACGGTGCCTTTTATTTTTTTAAACTCTGACTTGGGGCACCAGGCTGGCTTAGTTGGTAGAGTGCGACTCTTGATCTTGAGGTTGTAAGTTTAAGCCCCATGTTGGGGGTAGAGAGTCTTTAAAAAAATAATAAAAAAAAATAAAATATCTGACTTATGGGAAAATATTCAGGTTTATTTATTTATTATTATTTTCACCATTAGCCTCTTTTCTAGTTGCCTTGCCAAACTAATACACTTCCCGTGTTTTTATTTTATTTATTATTATTGTTTTTTTTGTTTGTTTACTTGTTTGTTTATTTGGAAGAGAGCAAGAGTGGGCAGGGGAGGGGCAGAGAGAGAGAGAGAGAGAGGGAGAGAGAGAATCTTAAGCAGGCTCTAGCAGAGCCTAACTTGGGGATTGATCTCACGACTGTGAGATCATGACCTGAGCTGAAATCAGGAGTTGGATGCTTAACCAACTGAGCCATCCAGGTGCCCTCATACATTCCATGTTTTAAAAACCCTTATTTGTGTTAGGAGGTGAATATGGGTAAAAAGTATAGGCAAGTATTCTTTGTGCTGTTTTTACTATTCCAGCTTTTTTGTATATACAAAATTATTTCCAAATGAAAGTGTTTAAAATGTATTTGTAAAAGTAACACATGCCCATGATCAGTATTTAAAAGTATCTGGAACAAAGAATTCCTACAACTATAACAAAAAGACAACTCAGTTTAAAAATGAGCAAAAGACTTGAACAGACACTTCAAAAAGGAAGATATGAGAATGGCCAATAGCATATAAAAAAGTGTTCAATGTCTTTAGTCATTAGAAAAATGAAAAACTTAAACCACAGTGAGGTACCACTGCATCCCACCAGCATGGCTAAAGTAAGATTGACAACCCAAATGGTGAGGATGTGGAGGGTCTGGAACTCCATACAGTGCTGCTGGGAGTGGAAATCTGTGGAAATGTCTGGAAGTTGTTTTCCTTTTAATCATTCATCCCATACCAAGCAATTCTGTTCCTGAATATCTACTCACAAGAGATTAAAAACCTGTCCAGAAAAAGGGGTGTGCAAGAATGTTTGTGGTAGCTTTATTAATAATTGCCCAAATCTGGAAATAATGCTGATGTCCTTTGATGAGAGAATAGATAAACACATGGTTGTGTATGACCACTACTCTGTAATAACGAATAATGACCTGATGCCTGTGGCCACACGGATGAATTTCATCAACATTAGACTGAGCAAAAGAAGCCAGGGACAAAAGAATATGTACTGTATGATTCTATTTCCATGAAGACCACAAACAGGCAAAAGTAATTTTTGGTGATAGAAATAAGAATAATAATTGTGTCAGTGGGTGGGAGAGGCAATGTAGAGTTGGGGTTGACTAGGAAGGGGCACAAAGGAACTTCTAGGGATGTTGGACATGTTCTGTATCTTGATATGCATTTGTCAGACTCATCAGATAGTATACGTAAGATCTGTGTTTTACTCTGTGTAAATTATACCTCATTTTAAAAAGTACGAGAAAGGACACACAGGGTGTATACATTGATCCAAGAACATTCCCGTATATTAAAATGCAATGCAGTTATCATATTCAGAAAATGTGGGGTGCCTGGGTGGCACAGTCGGTTAAGCGTCCGACTTCAGCCAGGTCACGATCTCGTGGTCCGTGAGTTCGAGCCCCGCGTCGGGCTCTGGGCTGATGGCTCGGAGCCTGGAGCCTGTTTCCGATTCTGTGTCTCCCTCTCTCTCTGCCCCTCCCCGTTCATGCTCTCTCTGTCCCAAAAATAAATAAAAAACGTTGAAAAAAAAAATTAAAAAAAAAAAGAAAATGTAACATTATTGCAGCCTTGCTGTATGTACTATGCAGTCACATTTAAATACCCCAATATTGGGGCGCCTGGGTGGCGCAGTCGGTTAAGCGTCCGACTTCAGCCAGGTCATGATCTCGCGGTCCGTGAGTTCGAGCCCCGCGTCGGGCTCTGGGCTGATGGCTCAGAGCCTGGAGCCTGTTTCCGATTCTGTGTCTCCCTCTCTCTCTGCCCCTCCCCCGTTCATGCTCTGTCTCTCTCTGTCCCAAAAATAAATAAATGTTGAAAAAAAAAATTAAAAAAAAAATACCCCAATATTGTCTTTTATAACTTTTTTTTTTTTTTTAGAGAGTGGGGAAGAGGGGGAGAGGGAGAGAATCTTTTTTTTTTTTTTTTTTTAATTTTTTAATGTTTATTTTTGAGAGACAGAGCATGAGCATGAGCAGGGGGAGGGCAGAGAGAGAGGGAACACAGAATCAGAAGCAGGCTCCAGGCTCTGAGCCGTCAGCACAGAGCCCGATGTGGGGCTCAAACTCTTGAACTGTGAGATCATGACCTGAGCCGAAGTCAGATGCCTAACAACTGAGTCACCCAGGTGCTGAGAGAGACAGAGAGACAGAGCGAAAGACAGAGACAGAGAGACAGAGACAGGAGAGAGAGGAGAGACAGAGAGGGACGGGGGTGGGGGAGAGACAGAGACACACACACACAGAGAGAGAGAGAGAGAGAGAGAGAGAGAGAGAAAGAGAGAGAGAGAGAATCCTAAGCAGATTCCATGCTCAGTGTGGAGCCTGATGCAGGGCTTGATCCCACAATCCTAGGATCATGACGTGAGCCAAAATCAAGAGTTGGACACTCAAGCAACTGAGCCACCCAGGCGCCCCTTTCATAACATTTTTTGTTTTTAAATGTTTACTTATTTATTTTGAGAGAGCAAGCATATGCGTGCACACACGGGAGAGGCAGAGAGAAAGAGAGGGAGAGAGAGAATCCCAAGCAGGCTCCTTGCTGTCAGCACAGAGCCTGACATGGGACTCGATCTAATGAGCCTGAGGTCATGACCTGAGCCAAAATCAAGAGTTGGATGCTTAACTGACTGAGCCATCCAGGCATCCTGCTTTCGTAACATTTTTAGTATCCAGGTTTCAGTGAAGGATCACTTATTACCTATTAATTTCTTTAAACACAGTTTCTTGATAGAAAATATCCTTGTGAAAAAAAAAAAAAACCCAAAAACAAAAAAACAAAACAGTCTTGAGTCCTAAGGCATATTATCTGATGCCTATAATTCTCAGCCCATTTCATTTTTGTCAGACATCTACAGTTAATGTTTGGAAAGTTATGGTGTCAAATGTGTAGAGTTTATAAAATGGAAAGATTAAGGATTTTTAAAAAGGCAGAATTAGAATTGCTAATCTTTCATTTTCTTAAAAGTTCTGTTTGCATTTTACAGAAAATGTGGCTTTAGAAACTTGGGATGGTAGTTTGAATTGCAAACAAATGGGCAGTATTTCTGTTTGTTTAATTAATGAGATTTGTAATCAACACTAGGTTCCCCTAGACTCTAGGGCCTCTGGAAAGGAAATTAGCTTTTAGTGACTTACTTGCCAGAGAAGCATTTAGCATTATAATTTTTCTTTTTTAATGTTATTTTCTTGATCACAAAAGCCAATATACATTAATTGTAGAAAATACCTCATGTTGAAAAGAAAGTCCTTACAACTCTGCCACCTAGAGGTGGCGATGACTAACATATGTAAGGAATATCATTAATATCATTGTTCTTGTCTTTTGTTTATGCAAACACATTCACACAATTTTTTTAAAAACAGGTGATGGAATCATACCATATGAATTTGCTTAATTCACTTGCTGTATCATCATTTCTTGTCATTAAATACCCTGCAGCTTTATTTCAAATGACTGTCTATGGTAGTGTTCCTTGATGGAAATACTGGAATTATTTTTTTGTTTTAAAACTTTTTTATTGTAGAAATATAAGAGTAAACTGCTTACAACATAAATGTTCAGCTTGATGAATGTTGTAAAGTAAACATCCTTGTAACTGCCACATAGATCATCAAGACATCAAGCGTGGCCAGCAGCCCCCAGAACCCTTTCCCACTCACAGCTCCCTTCTTCCCCTCAAAGGTAGTAGCTACTATCCTTTTTAGAGGTTCTATTTTTGTTTTTCCTTATTGTTTCCCACCTGTGTTTGCATCCCCAACAGTGTAGTTTATTTTTGCCTGTTTTTGGAACTTCTTACAAATGGAGTCATTACAGTATGCTCTCTTTTGTGACTGGCTTCTTTCATTCAACATTTTGTTTTTAAAATTCATCCATATTGTTGTAGTGGCGGTAGTTCATTCATTTTTCATTGTATACTACATGTTTTGATTCTACTGATGATGGGCATTTTGGTTATTTATAGCCCAGGTTACAAATGTTGCTGCCATGAACACTGGATCTGCTTCACGGTGTGTGTGTGTGTGTGTGTGTGCGCGCGCGCGTGCGTGTATTTCTCTAGAGAATCACATGTAGGAGGACTGACATTGCTGTGTTGTGGGATGTTTGTACCTTCAACTGTGCCACATAATGCCAAACTATTCTCAGATGGTTGGATCAGTTTTCATTGTGCCCATTCCTCATCCTCATTAGCACTCCTTGGTATGGTTAACTTTCATTTTAGCCATTCTTATGGGTGTGTTGATATCTCATTGTGGCCTTAATTTGCATTATAATGCGTTTTCCTTATTGTTAGTGAGGTTAAAGAGGTTTATGTGTGAATGTTGTTCATTTGGATATCCTATTTGGGACAGTGCTTTAATTCATGGTCTTTTGCCTATTCTTTTCCTGGGTTCTGTTTTCTTCTTGATTTACGTAATCTAGATACATGTTCTTTGTTGATTGTATCTTCTCCAACTCTGTAGGTAGTTTGCCCTTTTTACTTTATTAATGGTGTCTTTTGTGGAATGAAGGATCTTAATTTTAATGTAGTTCAATTGATTGACTTTCTCTTTTTAAGGATTCATGCTTTTCATGTCCTGTGTAGTCTTAGAAATGGAAGCGTTGGGTTAAGAGGACTTTAGATTTTCATTTACAGCTTACTCTCCCACTGGTAGCACATGAAACTTTGATACCATTTTCACTCTCACCAAGAATGTAGGCACGATTCCTTCACACTTACTAGAACTGGAGTTCTGGGGTCAGTTTTGCCCTTGTAACAGACCTCCTTGATTTATTAATGAGTATTTTATCTTCGTTTCCTCGTGAGACTCAAAGAGCAGGTTTGGTTCATCATTCTATGCACATGGCAGCCATTAAGCATAATTCCAAGATTAACACTAAAAATATTCTTTAGCTTTTGATTCTGAGGAGCATTTAGAGCTGGCAGGAAAAGAAATAAAGATCTAAAATGCCATTTTCTTTTTTATTAATTTAAGGCAACATGATTTTGGCTTAAATTAATGGAAATGATGAAGATTTAATACAAGGGGTCAAGGGACCCATGAAATTGATGAGTTAGAATTGTGTAGATTTCCTTTATAAATTTCTGGTGTATTTGTAAGAGGTAGAATCATGATTTTATCTGCTCTTCTTCACACACTTTATTCAAAGAAGACGACCTCCTCGTCCTGATTTATCTCTGTTCCTCCTCTCCTCAGCCCCCAGTATTCATTCAGAGTCCTTCCTAATTGTGAGGTGGAAGATGGCCCCTTGGTGTTCCCTGGGTTAGCGGTGGAGTTGAACTAAGACTCTGCCACAGAGCCCGTTCTCCATTAGGAGAAGAAATCAGGAGTGGAGCTCTCCTGCACTCTGGCCTGCTTTCCTTGAACTCATGGTTTAGGTGGCCAGCACTTTCCCTGGGCCTCACCACAGTCCCAAGTCCTCTTCCTTCCTGCAGACTTCCCATCGTTGCCAGAATGAAATTCCTGCGGCTCACATCGTGCCCCTCTCAGCGCCCTTCAGAGACTCGCAGATAGTCAGAATCTTGGTCCCGCAGCGCAGCGTCTCATCATTTACCTGGCTGCTCGCTCTTGAGCCTTATGCACCCAGTCCTCCAGGTGCTTGTTGAAATCTGTGCTTTCCTTGCATTTGGAATCTTCTCCCTCCTGTCTCCTACTGCCAAACCATCCACCTGCTAGCTTAATGCTAGTTTAACTTTTAAAACTCAGCTTAAGAGACACATCTCCCTGCAGGCCTTACCTCCGTGCCCTCTTTCCTCCGGCTCACTAAGTTAGGTGTCCCCTCTTCCGGACTGCCCCAGCTCTCTCTGTATGTCTGTTGCTGTGCTTTGTATTGTAGTAGATTTCATTTTCTTTCCTACTCCTTTGAGTTCCTTGAGGGCAGGACCCTGATTCTCCCTCCTTATACACCACCCCCCACCAGGAACGAGCATGGTGTAGCTTATAGGGGGCACCCCATAAATGTTTAATGAGTGAGTGAACATGAAATTGTGTCTAACTTTCGTGACGCATGTATGAAAAGAACTTGCAGAGAAAGAGGTCAGTTAGAACGGGATAGGAACTTATCAGTATTCTAAATCTCTCTTCTCCAAAAGCAGTGCGCATTTAGGAGTGACTGCTGTGCCTGTAGCATCTGTCGGGTTTTGCTCACCTGAGTTGTGCCTTGCTGTCACAGAAGGATGCCCTGCAGTGGTCTCGCAGTCCGGCTGCAGTGGAGGGAGAGGAGCCAGAGGACACAGCCGACGCGGAGAGCTGTGGGTCTAACGAAGCCAGCACTGTGAGTGGTGAAAACGATGGTAAGTACCCTTCACAGGATGGGCCAGGAGCTGCAGGCAGCTTGCTAGAGACTAACCTTCACTTCCCCCTCTTCCAGTTTCTCTTGATGAAACGTCTTCGAACGCATCCTGTTCTGCAGAATCTCAGAGCCGGCCTCTTTCCAATCCTAGGGACAGCTACAGAGCTTCCTCACAGGTAGGGAGGAGAGTTGGTGGCTAGGCTGGGGCTAGTTGGGGCCAGGCAGGAGATAGGACTCTTCTTCTGTGTTAACTGTGAGCGTGTAGGGAGAGTGGAGCGAATCAGTTTGGTCTTCACCTGTTGGTACAGTTCAGAGTGGGCCATAGGAAAAGTGGGCTGTGGATCTGAGAGCAGAGTGGTTTGTTTTTCTTCATTACCACAGATAATATAGTTTGCCTCCTACTTCTGACAAACACAGGAATATCTGGGTCGGGGAAGGCACAGTGTAGAGTGGGGAGCAAATGAGCTTGGGAGTCAGCACTTGGAATTATGGCCCTGCCGCTCACCAGCTTTGGGACCTTGGGCAAATTCCTTATCTGTAAAACAGGGTAACAATACAGTACACTCAGCCTGGAGTGGTAGTTGGCAAGGTGCTGGCCACAGCTCAGTAACACGAGTCAGTGCCACTCCCCCATCACATGCCTGAGCTGGTTGAATATATGAACTCTGTCGTACGAGATGGTGGGTGGAAACGTGGTGGAGAGGGACCACTCTTGTGGCCCTGTAGGTGACTCGGGCTCCTTTTGTAATCCCTCGGCAATACAGGCAAACAAGCAAAAGAAAAAGACTGGGGTGATGCTGCCTCGAGTTGTTCTGACTCCTCTGAAGGTAAACGGGGCCCACGTGGAATCTGCATCAGGTATGTGCAACCTTGTGATATGATGCTCCTTCCTCAGGTCTTGGGGCCTGCCTCCCTCTGGCAGCAGTGTCTGACCTAGGTGGTACGGTGCCCGTCGAGGCAGGAGGCCCTCCTGGTGGGCAGCACGCTGTGGTGGTGAGGCCTGAGCTAGGTTCCGGTGCTGAGCTCTGCCGTGCACACCGCCTTTTGGTCTCCCAGGGCGGCATGAGGGTCCGATGAAGGAGTGTGCAGGTGCTTGGTAAAGGTGCAGTGCTGTGCAGATGAAGATGGCGGTTTGGCATTCTTTGTGATACCATAAAGCCAGACCATGCGGTGGTGATCTCTGACAGCCCAGGGTTGGGCCACGGAAGCACCCGCTATTGCTGGCAGTGTCTCAGGGAGAGCTGGGAGAAGTAGGCTTGTCTGAGAGCCCTGGGCGCGGCGGGTGATGCTTTTGACCAGTGGAATGCTGTGCCTTCAGGGTTCTCGGGCCGCCACGCCGATGGCGAGAGCGGCAGCCCGTCCAGCAGCAGCAGCGGCTCTCTGGCCCTGGGCAGCGCTGCTACTCGTGGCCAGGCCGAGGTCGCCCGGGACCCTGCCCCGCTCCTGAGAGGCTTCCGGAAGCCGGCCACAGGTGAGTGGCTTGGCACTCATTTCTCTGCCTGTAAAGGGGGCCCCTGCAGGCCTAGTGAGGAGAGGACATCTTCTGTTCCACTTCCTTTACCAGTTTATTTTGATTTCTTGGGTGGACCTCTAATTTTTTTTTTTTTAACCTCGTATTTTGGTTATTGCACGTGTAGATCTCTGCTAGACTAGAGAGAACTCCTTGTGGGCAGAGGTGACGCCACGTTGTTCCTTGTATGTCCCTGTAAGGGCGTGGCCCGTGCCTGCCGTGGTGCTGCTTAGCAAGTGTTGGAGTGAGTGAAAATTGCTCTTGAGCTTCTCAGGGAAGAATTCCAGCATCTATTTTCTTTCTTGGGTAGCATCCTGTCACGTTTGTTCTCAGCACCCAGAGTTGCGGTCAGGACCCCTTTTTGTAGCCTAGTCAGCATGTTGCGGAAGGAGGCCTGTGTTGAATTTGGAGTGCTCCTCCCACCCCTCGGGAGGGCTACAGGCTATTTGCAAGGCCACTATGCTGTTTGCGATTTCAGAATTTACTTCTCAGAGCCCACATGCTGGTTATTTGTAGACGGGCCACATGAAACCATTAAGACGACTAGCCTTGGCTTCTGAAAATTCGACTAAACCGTTGCCCAAGTGGGACCTGGGTTTGTTGTCTTGCTGCTCTTCCAACTCCTCCGCAGTGCTTAACCTTAAGGTCTCATGAGTCTCTATTCTTAGTGATTTTTCTCAAATACAAGTGACATTTGCTGACGCTTCTGTGAGAGAGATTGACAGCTCAGCGGCTTTAAACGGCCCTTAGTACTTTGCCGTGTGGAGATCACCTCTCTCCGTCCCGTTGAGGGAAGGCGTCTGCAGAGTCGTCTGTAGGACACTCAGTAGATTCACTTTCAGACAACCGCCATCGTGTCTCCACTTGGCTTTGTGGAGCCTGTTCTCCAGCTTTGGAGGGAAGCTCGCAGCCTGCCCCCCTGCCTGCTTCTCTGTGGGAAGAGTGTCCCTTTCAGCCTGTGTCCCGGCACGGCACAGAGTCTCGTCTGAGGATGCAAGCCCAAGCATTCTCTTAGGTTTGGTGGCAACATCAGTGACCTGGACAGAGTGATTGTGACGTGCAGGTTAGGGCGGCCTGGATGTATGTGCGGATCAGTTCCGCGTAGTTTGGGGGCTGCCGGTAAACGTTCTCCCTCAGTTGACATTTGTTCCTTCGCTTTGAAAAGTCGAAAATCTGTACCTTGCTTCTCACTGCTTTACAATCACAGGTCAGATGAAGCGCAACAGAGGGGAAGAGATAGATTTTGAGACGCCTGGGTCTATTCTTGTCAACACCAACCTCCGGGCCTTGATAAACTCTCGGACCTTCCATGCCCTGCCAGCCCACTTCCAACAGCAGCTCCTCTTCCTCCTGCCAGAAGTGGACAGACAGGTGCAGAGGGGCGGCCTCCTCTTTGCTTCCCTCTGGGTGGGCTTCTGTTCTCTCTCTGAGTTTCTTTATTGTGCTTTTCGCCTCGATCCCTCTAGGTGGGAACAGATGGCCTATTGCGTCTCAGCAGCAGCGCACTGAATAACGAATTCTTCACTCATGCGGCTCAGAGCTGGCGGGAACGCCTGGCTGACGGTGAGTAGACGTTCTCAGACGGCTTGAGAGGCGCCTGCCGTGTGTGGTGTCGCTTGTCCTTGGTATTTAAAACCCAGACATTCATTTTTCACCAGTCTCTTCTTTTTCTTCAAGGGAGTATTCAGTGTAAGGTAGGCTTTCCTTGCAATACTAATGAATGTGGTGGGCGTTAATGTGGCCTATAGCTTTAAAGAAGGTACAGGGTGTTTGGGCTTTTGCCGTGTTGTGTGTATATATCCACCACGTCAGCGTCATTAAAACTTTCAACTCCTGTCTTTCTGGTAATCCTGGCATTGTCTAGATGGGTGGAGGAAAGTGCACCATGGCGTTGACCTATACGCTGAGCTCTTTTTGGACATTGCCACTTGAAGTGATTGTCAGCTTCTCTTAATTTAGTTTCTTGGGAGAGCTGCACGGGGAGTGTGCTGGGAGGTCCCCAAGACTCCCTCTGGGTTTGATGATTCACTAGGAGGACTCATAGGACTCTGCATGTAGTCCTACTCAGGACTCATGGGACTTCGCATATAGTTGTACTCGTGCCTGTGATTTATCACAGTGAAGGAATACAGAGCAAAGTCAGCAAAAGGAAAAGACGCTTGTAGTGAAATCCAGGGAAACCAGGCGCAAGCTTACAGAGTCCTCCCAGAGGAGTCACACAGGATGCGCTCAGTTCTCCCAGCAGTGAGCTGTTGACAGCACATGTGAAATGTGATCTGCTGGGGAAGCTTGTTGGAGACTCGGTACCTAGGTTTTTTTTTTTGTTTTTTTTTTTTTTCCTTGGAGCTGATCATGTAGGAAGCCTCTGCCTGGCACATAACTACATTCCAGATTCCCTGAAGGAAAGCAGGTGCTTGCCATAAACCATCTTGTTTGCATAAACAGTTTAGGCACAGTGAGCCATTCATGTCAGTTAGCGGGGGTGGGAACCCTCCTGAAATCCAAGTTCCCAGATGTCAGCCAAGGGCCAAACTTGTAAGCAGGCCTTTCCAAAGATAAGCAGTCAGGCCTGCCCTGTTAACTTTTTTCTGCACAGGGAGTAAGAATGGTTCTTTTATTTGTTTCTGTTTTGCTTTTTTGATCCATGTGTTGCTTTGCTGTTGAATGACTTGATTATCTGTGGGAAGAATAAATTTCCCTAGTAATAGACATGTTAGTTCTGTCATGAGTGAGAGCATGGTGTGGCTCTGGAGGAGACAGAAACCAGCATGAAGAAGATAGGGTTAAAAAAAAGATCTCCACACTGAAACCAAAGTCATGTGTATTTTGAAAAGTCCTGATGTGGTGGAATTGCAGGATTTACCTTTCCATAAGATAGACGTTAATATCCTGAATGCACACACTCAAAAAGCTTTATTTCTCTTTAGGCGAATTCACTCATGAGATGCAAGTCAGGATCCGACAGGAAATGGAGAAGGAAAAGAAAGTGGAACAGTGGAAAGAAAAGTTCTTTGAAGACTACTATGGACAGAAGTAAGGCCCTCGGTGCTGTGAGTCCTGGTCTGGGCTTTGGAGGGCAGAGAAACAAATACTCTCGAAGTCGTGCATACCAGTGTGCGGGGTGAGGACAGGTTGACCGCAGTGGCTTGCTAGTCTCACTTAGCTTAATGCCACTCTTGAGAAAGCTGATAATACATTTTTCTATGGTTGGTATTATGGACCATGCACATTGATTTTGTTCTGAGATACCTAACATCTAGAATAAAATAGGCATGTCCTCTCTGCCCCGTAACTGATGGTATGAATTTGGTTTGCAGATTGGGTTTGACCAAAGAAGAGTCATTGCATCAGAACGTGGGCCACGAGGAGGCTGAAATCAAGAGTGACTTGCGTGTCCCAGGAGAATCAGTGCGGCCACAGCGTGGTCCAGCTACCCGGCAGCGAGATGGGCATTTCAAGAAACGCTCTCGGCCGGATCTCCGAACTAGAGCCAGAAGGAATCTTTACAAAAAGCAGGAACCAGAACAAGCAGCGGTTGCTAAAGACACACAGTCTGTGGTACCAGACATCCCCCTCTACAAGGACGGGGAGGCTAAGAGCGACTCAGCAGAGGCGGGAGGCCCCCATCTGCCTGGCATGGCCTCTGCAGCACCTGACCCAGAGAATCCCGAATTCCTGACCCAGCCTGTGGCTTCCCGGACCCAGACCGATCCAGGCGACCTGGCACGTGCTTCCGCGTCTCCAGACAGGATTCCCAGCCTGCCTCAGGAGACTGCGGCTCAGGAGCCCAAGGATCAGAAGAGAAAGTCCTTTGAGCAGGCGGCCTCTGCGTCCTTTCCCGAAAAGAAGCCCCGGCTTGAAGACCGTCAGTCCTTTCGTAACACAATTGAAAGTGTTCACACCGAGAAGCCACAGCCCACCAAAGAGGAGCCCAAAGTCCCGCCCATCCGGGTAGGAGGCTATTTGGTTCCTGGCTGTCCTGGAGCCAGGATCCCTTTGAGGGCCAGGAGATGTGCAGAGCCCCTTTGTAGAGATGGAAGGCTCTGGGCCGTTGTGTTAATTACATGAGCGTAGAGCCCTCCGCCAGAGAACCATTCTTGAGACTGGTAGTCAGGGGGATAAGGTTCTTTTTCTTCCTCACTTCTTTGTTACTCTGTTGAAGTTATCTCTGGAGGTCAGAATCCTTTGGGGTTTTTAAATCTTGTATTAGGTGGTGGTAGATTCTTTGTGCAGTGACTCACACAGTCCCACCAGAAATTAAATTTAGAAGCATGACATACAACAGCCCTGGAGCTGAATCTTCTCAGAATGGGGTGGTGTCACGGACAGCCATTTTACCACCATTATTTCATTTGTAAAGAAAGTTATTTGATTCTTTAGGCCATGACTCCTAAGCTACTAGAATCCCAGTTTAGCCTTACAGTTGCTAGGTCAGGCCACCCAGTCAATAAAACTGTCTTCCAATTCTTCTCTTGCAGATTCAACTTTCACGTATCAAACCACCCTGGGTGGTTAAAGGTCAGCCCACTTACCAGATATGCCCCCGCATCGTCCCCATCACGGAGTCCTCCTGCCGGGGCTGGACTGGTGCCAGGACCCTCGCAGACATTAAAGCCCGTGCTCTGCAAGTCCGAGGGGCGAGAGGCCACCACTGTCATCGAGAGGCGGCCACCACTGCCATCGGAGGGGGGGGTGGCCCGGGTGGAGGTGGCGGCGGGGCCACCGATGAGGGAGGTGGCAGAGGCGGCGGCAGTGGTGATGGTGGTGAGGCCCGTGGCCACCCTGAGCCCCGCGGAGCCCCGAGCACCCCTGGAGAGTGTGCGGCAGATCTACAGCGAACACAACTACTGCCGCCTTGTTCTCTAAACGGGGAGCATATCCAGGCTGGGTTTGCCGTGTCCAGAGCCAGGAGAGAGGACCCGATCGCTCTCAGAAAGGAGGAGAGCTGCCCGCTACGGAGGCTTCCAGATGTCCTCACAAGTGGTCTGGAAGATGCCTCCCAGCTCCCCATTGCTCCCACCGGGGACCAGCCGTGCCAGGCTCTGCCCGCACTGTCCTCCCGAACCCCAGTACCAGAGAGATTAGTTGAGCAACCTGCGTTGCATCTAGATGTTAGAACTGAATGTGAGTCTGGTACCACTTCCCGGGAAAGCGATAATGAGGATCGAGGACCCTCTCTTCTCCGAGAGAATGATCCTGTGCAGTCTCTAGCGGGGGGTGTTGTACTGGAAGGAGGACCTGGCCAGACCCTCGACCATGACAATGACCCCACCATGAAGCATCCTGTGAATGTGACCCCCACTTCCACCACTGAGTTGTCTTTGGCTGGTTGCCTGCAGGACAGACAATGTGATGATGAATTAGGACTTGGTGATTCATGCTCACCCACGAGGGAAAGTGCTACTAGACAAGAAAACCTGACAACTGAGGCCCTCGTCTCTGATGGTGCTGCTCCTTGGGTGCCCGGCCTGTCAAATGATGAGGCGGTCGGATGGCCTGAACCAGACTCCAGAGGACGTGTCCCATCTGCTGAGCCCCAGGCTGTGGAAGAATGGGAGAAAGCTGCCCCCCTCATTCCTGTGTCAGCTGGGGAGTTGACTGAGGAGGGGCTAGTTCCCCCGGAGCACTTCTCTTTGGTCTGGACGGTGCCGTTGCAAAGGTGTGCTGACAGTGCTGGTGGCCACCGCAAACCGGTGGCAGGTGAGAAGTTGAAGATCAACGGAGAGTCTGAAGCACTAAGTCCTCACGGCGAGTCCACAGACACGGCCTCTGACTATGAAGGCCACCTGTCTGAGGACAGCAGCGAGGCCGACCCCAGTGAGGCCACAGTGGTGAAGAGAGCCTTGGTGGCGGACACGGATGAGAAACACGATTGGAACCACTCTGCCTCACTCTCCAAGGTGAATGGTGATCGGAGTCTGGTTATGAGGACAGACAGCATGGCTCCTCCTCAGAGCTGGGTGTCTCGTGTATGTGCAGTTCCCCAAAAGTTTCCAGATTCCCTGCTGCTGGCCAGTACTGAGTACCAGTCAAGGCCCACGATGCTGGGCAGGCCTGGGTCCTCCATGGAGGCCACTAACCCGCTCGTGATGCAGTTGCTGCAGGGTCACTTACCCCTAGAGAAGGTTCTTCCTCCAGCCCAAGGCAGTAGCAAACCCGAATCCCCACGACTCCCGCTTATGAAAGAGCAGGGCCACGGCGGCTCCCTGGGAGTGGGATCTTTGCAGGACCCTTTGGTAAACAGCTGTGCAGGTAGCAAGACCAGCCCCCGTTCTTTAAGAGCTTCAAAGGAGCTGCTTCTACCTGAGATCCGTGAAGTGAGCACTGGTCTTGCCAGGCTGGAGCCCACCCAGGCTCCTGGAGCTCCCCAGAAGATTGCCAAGACAGCCCCAAGTTTAGACTCCCTGTATCCAGTGACAAAGTTGATGGCTGCCTCTGGGAAAGTGGAAGAAGTGGATTCCAAAGAGCAGTTCTCTCCCGTTGGTGTGGAAGATCGGAAGGAAGCCCGTGACCTGTCCCAGCGCAGTAATTCAAATGCTGCCCCAGGCAGAAGTCCAGGAAATCTCACTACCTCGAGAGTCCCTTGTTTCTCATCTCCAAACGTGATCTCCTTGGATCCCGATCAGACAGGTCAGGCCCTGGGTAATCAGAATGGTGCTGGAGGTCAAGGGAAGAAGCTCTTTGGCCCTAGGAATGAGGCCGCGGCCCTTCAGCGCCCCAGACCCGTGGAGCCAACGCCACTGCCCGCTGATGCCCCTCCTGGGTTTCCCATTAGGAAGTTGGGGCCAAGCAAAAACTCTGTGTCCGGTGGGGTACAGACTGCCAGGGAAGACTGGGCTCCAAGGCCACCGCCTACCTCTCTTGGTGGTGTCAAGAACGAGAAGACTTTTGGGGGCGGTCCTCTCAAGGCAAATGCAGAAAACAGAAATGCAGCTGGGCCTGGTCCTCGGGAGCTGGTGGATCACTTGCAAGGGATGCCCTTTGTTCTTGACCTGCCCTTCTGGAAATTACCCCGAGAGCCTGGGAAAGGGCCTGGTCAGCCTCTGGAGCCTTCCTCCATCCCCTCCCAACTCAATATCAAGCAGGCATTTTATGGGAAGCTTTCCAAACTCCAGCTAAGTTCCACCAGCTTTAATTATTCCTCGAGCTCCCCCACCTTTCCCAAAGGCCTTGCTGGAAGTGTGGTGCAGCTGAGCCACAAAGCAAACTTTGGTGCGAGCCACAGTGCATCACTTTCCTTGCAGATGTTCACCGACAGCAGCACGGTGGAAAGCATCTCGCTCCAGTGTGCGTGCAGCCTGAAAGCCATGATCATGTGTCAGGGCTGTGGTGCGTTCTGTCACGATGACTGTATTGGACCGTCAAAGCTCTGTGTATTGTGCCTTGTGGTGAGATAATAAATTATGGCCATGGGAAAAGTTGTATAGTTAGTGTGTGTATTTTGATAATGATTGATCTTCCATCTGTGTACAGAACCCCATTGATATAACAGACTCTGTTTCTCTAGGCAAGAGCACTCTTGCCCCTCCTTAAAACTTGTAGTGCTAAGGCCCCTCTGTCGCTTACCAACTCTGCTGGTCTTGCTGCAAGGGCTTCCCGCGGGGCAGCTCATTGGGCCGCCCGAGGCCGGCTGGCCAACTCAAGCTCTCGTGCAGACAGAGCCTGGTGTGGCATGGGGAGCTTGCTTGACACCCAGAGGGACTCGAAACTGAAGAAAGAAGGTTGTGTTCTCCATCGAGGGAACTAACCTACCCGAACTGAGTAGAAATGTCAGTCTTCCACTGCCCCCTCCCTGCCGTGTTTCCTTCTGCTTGCTACTCCGGTCCTGGGGGAGTTAGTTGATGGCTGGGGAAGCCAGCACAGGGTTAAAATAACTCCCAGCAGTGCCCACCAGGGGGCCCAAGCACCTGCTGACCTCAGGGTCACAGTTCTGGCATTGGCCAGTTGACAGGAGCCGGTTTGACCTTTGGTTCTGTTGCTGAAGCAAATTTGGGACTTTCCTGTCTCGGTACAATTCACTGGCCCACAGGAGCTTTTGGAACCTCGAATAGACTCGCTTGGACAACGGGGTCGGGCATAGGGTTGTCTTTCCTCTTAAAATGCCATCTGTAGACCTTGTAAGTCAGATGTCCAGATATTTGGCAGGTGAATTCCTCTGCTTGACACCCTCCCTGTCACTTTGGACTCCGTGGGAGTGGGCATCTCCACGCACCTGTGTATGTGAAAGTCATTTTACATTTCAAAGCAGTGTGTGTTTCTTATTTTTATATTTTTAACTCTTTATCCTTGGATGTATAAAGTGAATTTTTTGGCTTCTGTAAGTATGCTCTATGCACCTCTAATGTTTTATCATGTATTTATATGTTGTACACAGTACTGGCCGATTCTGTAAATGGATGTATTGTACAGAGAACACAAGTGTCTCTCCCTTATTTTCCGTCTTCGGCATCATTGCATTAAAGTGGTGTACTTCTCTCCACCTGTGTCAGAGCCACTGCGCGCTGTGCTGCCCGACACGAGGGTGGAGTGACTGACTTGTGATCTGCCAGCGTGGCTTGGTCGCCTAGTGGACCTGCTGTAGCCTGCAGAGCCACAGCCAGCCCGCCCGCCCGCGCTCAGCTGAGCAGACGTGTCTCGCCCCTCACGTCTCTTCTCTTCCGACCTCCCACTGGCCGCTCGCTGCCGTACGCGACAAATCACCGCCACGGGCGTTAAGTGCTCTGGAGTCCAGGGTGAGTGCCCTGGGTGGCCCCAGGCAGGCTTTCCAAATACGGCTCCAGGGTTACCACCTTCAGCAATAGCTGGGGCCGTGTCCTCCTGGGGCCCGAGGGCTCCGTCTGATGTACTTCTGACAGCAGGTTGCTGAAGAAACAGCCACGCTCGTTGCCTGCCTCTCTCCCAACACATTAACAGCGCAGACGTCTCCATAGTTGTCTTCCCTCACCCTGCTTCCTGCCTTACTTCTTACACCTCGACTTGTGGCAGAGTTCAGAGCCCACATTTGACTTAGGTCTCCCTATGTGAGTGCTTCTGTGTAAAGTAGAAAATTGGTGTGACTTCAGCAAGTGTCATTTCACCCGAAAGGTCTCCCCCCACCCCACCCCACCCCACCCGGGTTCATCCACTGTGGCATTTTTGTCATCTGAAGCACGAGTGAGAAGTTGGCAATCATGTGACTTAAATGCAGTATTGGCCAAGTCCCGAGTTGGCAGCTTCAAGAGTCTGTTTACCAAAGACAGGGAGCAGAGGCCCAAGTGTGTTTGATCCTCTTCTTCCTTCTGCTGTGACCTTTGGCGGCCTCTAGGCTACAGGCAGAAACTGGTCTGGTCCATGGGGCTGCCCAGGGACAGCACTGTTCTTGTATGTCTCGTGGTTTTGGAAAAATAAACGTGTACAGCCTGCGCTTGTGGTCTCCGTCCTCTTGTGTGGCCGCCCCGCCGGGCTGGAAAGGAAGGCCAGGAATGCGAAAGTGGCACTGCAGGAGCGAACGCTGGCTCGCTTCCCCTCAGCTCCGGCTCCAGTGCTGATGTCCTCGGGCTGGAAGCTCTTCTGTGAGGTCAGTGCCGAAGGCCCAGACTCGCCGCTTTTGCTGGGTCTTTAGACTCTGGGCGTGACTGCGTTGACTGGAAGCCAAAATCGAACGAGAACAGTGAGGGCGCTCATCCCAGCTGCCCTGCTGAGACACACTCGCCGAAGAGCTTTCTGGTGGCTGGTGGCCTAGGGGGGTGGTGACCAGTTGTGACCTTGAAAGATCTGTAAACACGAGCGCCTCTCTGCATAGCGGGCAGCCAGCAGGTGCTAGTGGCGTGGGCCTGAGGGTGACCGGCTGCAGGACGTCCCAGTCCGTCCCCAGACATATCTGGAGTGCTGACACGCGCGAGTTTGTGCTGCTCAGAAACAACCTTAGTATAGAAACAAGCCAGAAGTAAAAAGACACATGGCGGAAGTACAGATTGACTAAAATGTGTATCCGTTAGCTCGTTTCCCGTGAGTTGGTCGAGGCCGGCTTTCCGTGTGGTGGAGTACCTCCTGGGGCAGTTCAGGCTGCGGTTTTGTGCTGCTGCTGTCGATGGAAGGGCAGGTGGAGAAGTGAGGTTGGGTGGCCCTGTAGTGACCGGGTGGCCTCCTAGTGGCGATGATGTGTGTGTACTTGTGCTGTCGGGGCATGGCACCCGTTGGCTCGCTTAAAGGCCGCAGGAGCTTAGAATGCTTTAGAAAGCAGGCCTGGGACCTGACCTTGCGATCGTGTCTCGAGTGTCGTGAAGGAGGCAGCCGAGGACAGTGGGTTCAGCACGCGAGCCCTGTTCCCCCTACTGGCTGTGCGGTCTCCGCGTCCATCTCTGCCCGCGCTCTCGCCTCAGAATGGGGACGGCGATTCCTTCTTTGTAAAGTCGTTAGTGCCTGGCACGCGGGGAGTACTCCGGACTTTTAGTTTGCACCCGGCAGGACAGTGGCGGCCTGACCTTGGAGTAGAGGTCTGTGTGACGCCTGCCACCTGCCCGATCCTTGCCCCAGAGGGGGACTGTGGAGAGGCGGGCCTTGTGCGCCGAGGGGTGGGGTGGCGGCCTCTCACCGGACATGTGGCTTCTGGCCTCACGCTCAGACTGTAGTTGCTGAGTGCACAGCCCTAAGTTCAGAGACTGGGTGTCTGGCAGAGGAGACTGTTTGTACTCATGATCTGAAGGATGAGGAAACCTAATGTTTCAGGATACGGAGAGACGATTATTGTACTGGCCTGGTGAGTATCGTGACTGTTTTATGTCCATCCTGCTCTAAAGGAAGTCAGAAGCTGCTCGAGAGAGGGATGGGGAGTATGTGTGTGCTTCATAGAGTAGCCTGCCTAAAATCAAGGGCCCCGGGGACCAGAGCATCTGCCTGCTTGCCTCCTGAGAGGAGGTGGCACAGGCTGTGTTGCCCTTGTGTGTGGGCACCGTTTAAACTGATGGGGAGAGTGGGCTTTGTGACCCTGGAGACTAATACCTGAAACCAAATGTTGACGGTGACCATACTTCCTCCTGTCTCCGTGCATCAGTTTGAAGGCCTGGACTAACTACTGAAGGTGCAGGCAGAAGCTCTATAGGGAAAATAAGAGCGACTAAAAGAGCTGTCTGGGCAATGGCTTTTAACCTGGCTGGGGACACAGACCCCTCGGAGAGCCCGACGGAGGCTGCAGACACCCTCCCCCGGGAAGGCACATCCACACCAACTTGTGTGAAGTATGTCATAGGGCCCATCGGCTCCTCAAGCAGCTGGGGACCCCTCATTTAGGAGCCCCTTGGCTGCCGGGAACCCGAATAAAATCTGGGTTGATACAAAAGATCAGGGAGGGGAGAGAGGACTTTGCAAAGGATTCTTGGGTTTCTTGTAAACTGGGCTTCCCCGGTGCATCATAGTTACTTTTAAAATGCACTTCTGTGCCTGTTCTCCCCTTCGCTCCCCTTCCCTGAGTAAAGGGAGGGTTGCCTGTTCTGTCATTGAGTAAATTTTAGTTCACTGTTCCGTGGGGGCATTTCCTATTTGACGTTGTCCTGTACGCTGTTAACAACAGTGGTCCTGGGGCCCCAATTAAAGAAGCCAGGCTGGGATCAAGCAACGCTTCTCCGTCCTTGAGTGACGATGTCTCCTCGATCTGCATGCCGCCGTCCTGTGGAGCTGTGTGGCACTTCATCCGGAGGTAAGCGCTTTCCTGGTCTGCGTGCGTGGTCTGTGTGCGGTGGGCCTGGGCCCAGGGTATGCCGTCCCAGGTTGTGGGGGTGTCGGGTCCCTTGGTGATTCTCAGCAGTGGTAGTTTTGGTAGGACAGGGGTTTTCATGGTATCACTGAGGCATTGCCGCCGTTGGTCCCTTCGTTGTGTGAAGAGGGGCACCTAGCTGCTGTCTTTGGCTTTCACCGTCCCTGCCGTCCTTGTGAACAATCGCCCTTATGAACAGACGGGGTTCCCTGGGTGCAGTGTCTTTCAACTATTGTCCCCTCTCTTTTCATCTTTTTTTTTTTTTTTGAGAGAGAGAGAGAGAGCGAGCACAAGTAGGGGAAGGGCAGAGGGAGAGAGAGAACCTTACACAGGCTCCACATTCAGCACAGAGCCCGACATGGGGCTTGATCTCACAACCGTGAGCTCGTGACCTGAGGTGAAATCCAGGGTCGGATGCTTAATCGACTGAGCCACCCAGGTGCCCCCCCCCCCTTTTTAATGTATTTTATATATTTGGGTTTTATACAGAATTTCACCTTTCAAGATTCTTCTACCATTACAAAATATAAATGTTTTAAAAACTGTCACGTGTGTCTGTGTCTGTACGTACACACACACACACACATAACAGTAAAACTGACACTTAACGCTTGTAATTCAGAATTTTTTTAAGAACTCATGACAGGTTAGCCCCAAGCCATATTCCTGCAAGTTTTCCTCCAGGGTTAGCCTAAATGATCTATGTAGGATGAAAAAAAGACTGCGCACAGGTAAACTGCCCTTTTCCCTTAAGGTGGGATTGGGAGTTTGGGGTCGAGTCGGACGTCAAGTGCAGAAGGTTCAGGATCAGGGATGGTGTTTCCTCAGTTTTCCAAGCCAGCACTTAGCGGGGCCAATCCGTGTGAGTTTGGTCTCGGCTGGCGAAGAGCTGCGCGCTGGGGCAAGGGCAGAGGCCGCATGTGAGGGACCTTGCTGGGTGACTGGTGTGCACCCCCGGGAAGGTGCCTTCCGCACCTGACACCTGATGAGTACCAGTAAGGTTCGTTTCCTTCTCTTTCTGACGGGCTAGCTGTTGAAATGACAGGATTATTTGTTCGAGAACAGTTGACTGAGGGCCTGCGGTGGTGGGCTAGGGCGTGGGCCGGGAAAAGGTGGTCTCCTAGCAGAAGGGCATGTCTGTCGGTGCCGAACTAGATTTGCGGGAGAGAGTCGGCTGGCAGGGCTGTTGAGAGGACACGGTGGGAATGAAGCCTCTGATTTGTTATTCAGTGTTTATTAAGTAGATTCAGTCTTATATATGATATACAGATTCAAAAGAAAAGGGATTCCACATACTTATGAAATCAGTGCATTTAGCAAGTAATACCATGGAGATAACAGCTCGATTAACAGCTCATTGGTCTTTTGTTAAGTGAGGGAGAGGGACTTGGCCTGTGCTAGTCATTCCACAAACAAAACAGAATTTAGTTGCATCACATAAAGAAGACACAGTCTAAGAATTAAAATATTAAGCCACATTTACTGGAAAAAACTCACTATATAGAACACAAATAATTTTTATAGAGCGTTGAGGAGGAAGTCCTCACCTGCTTAGAAGAGCCACGTTAAGTTGCATAGGTGCATATCTGTAAAAATATAATTTAGAGGTGTAGCCATTGATTAAGTAGTAAAGAGTCACCTTTAAAAGTTGGTGCCGCCCGCTGTTTGTCTCAAGTGCCATATGCTTACCGTCTGGAGCCCCCTGCCCCTCCTCAGAGGGTGATGCCTCGCGAACAAGCTGCCTCCAGGGGAACCCTGAAGAAATGTTTGTACCATCTGCACTGGCAAGTCCTAAAACCTCATCTCGGATGGGGAACTTGCGCTCTTCCGAAACATGTCTAAATTATGCCAAAGGATTGACAGCCTCTTGGGTCGTCCCTGAATCCTGGGCGGCTTGACCCTGAAGGTCACAAGGGTCATCTTGACCTCCCCGCTTCCCGGGCTGCTGGAAGAACTACACCGGCCCACAGCCCTGCAGTCAAGTCCTGCTCACGCTCTCCGAGAGGCCACGCAGGTGCCCCGCCGGCAGCCCCTGGGAAGTGTCTGCTCTGACCCCTGCTCCTCAGTGGACCACGTGACAGAGGCCTGTGGGCCATCTGACGCACGGAGATTTTTCTGAGCTTAGAAAAGTATTTTTCAGCAAATCTGAGTTCTATGTGGCGTAGGGTTTTTGCTTTTGTTTTTAGGTGGAAACACAGGTAAAAAGTGAGAGGTTTTTGTTTTGTGGCTTTGCTAAGCAGATGAGCTTAGTGAGGTGCCCCTTCCTCCTCAAGAGCGAGTCTTGCGGAACACACAGGGACGGGGGCATCTGTACATGTAAACAGTACACTTTCACTGAGTCCAAAATTAGGAGCAAAAATACAAAGGTTCACATTGGTCTTAGGTAGATACAGGCGAAAAAGGATTGAGCTGTTTAGCTCAGAAACAACAAAAACAAAGTTTCTAAAGCACCACTAAATTATATAAAAATCAGACCATGGACGGATTGAAACTGGTATTCTGGTGAAATACTTTACTATCTTGTAAAAAGTTTTACAAAAAATTACAAATTAAAAGTATCAACCCTCTGAGTTCAAAGCAGCATTTTGAAAATGAACTGGTAGTTAATCCTGTAACCACCCCTGGAGTCGTTAGTGGCCCTTGGGAATAGGGATGGCCGGGTTCCACCTGTTTGAAATCCTTGAAAACCCTGCTCGCCCCCTTCGGTCCCCCTCCCCCTCAACACTGCCCTTGGGTATAAACTGTCCTGGAGGTGATGGTAAAATGAATTTCAGATGGGTCACACCATTACTGGTCATCTAGTTATCCACCACTAAGACCAAATTCCCATTTCTCCTGATTCTACTCTTCTGCTGGGATTAGCCCCCTGCAAAGACTCAGGAATTGGTGTATTCTAACTCTTGAGTTACCTTCTGGCTTAGGATCCCCCATGATGAATCTGCGCCCCCGAGGCCCTCCGTCAGAATTTCAAATGGCTGCGGGGCAGGGCCTTGGAAGCTCCCTTTAGGAGAAGGCAGTCCCTGGGGTGAGGGTGAGGGTGCGGGTGGGACGGCAGGGACGGCAGTGAGCTAGGTCCAGCCGAACCAGCTCTTTGGTGCCCTCCAAGTCAGGAGTGGGGAGGGGTTGAAGCTGCATCTTTGAAAAACAAACGCAAAACAGAACAAGGTCCCTGACTGAACTAGCTAATGGAGTCCTGTTTCCACACAGTGACTTGCTCCTGATTTTGCCATGACCAGGGCTTCAGGCATAGCTTCACGGAGGGGCCCACCCAAGCGGTGGGGTCACCGCGACAGAATCCACTGTCCCGGAGGGGCCGCGGGGAGCCCCGGCGGGCCTTCACCACGAGCACCCGGGGCCTTCCTCTCACACGAGTGTGCCTGCACTCTTGCCCAGTGCTAAGGCAGGCCGAGGTGGCCGGCTGAGGAGAGCCGACTTCCAACTGGAGCTTATGCTGATCTTTAGCTCTAATCCCTTGCGTGTGGGTGGCGGCCGCAGCCCCTCCCAGCCTGCCTCTCTCCTGTCTGTGAGAGAAGCGCGCGCGGTGCCTGGCTTGGGTCCTGCCTCCGGGAGGGGAAATGACACGCAGTTGGTATCAAGAATTCTAAGGCGGCGATTGTCTCTGCCAGTTTTCAACTTTAGGATTTTCGCAAATTGCCTGGGGGAACGTTTTGCAAAAGACCTGCTGATTACTTTGTAGTATTGTTCACTCACAAAAATAAATATTTACACAAATTGAACCGGGAGTAGCACTGAGCAGGTGGGGCTGGACATGTGGGTGGCCGGGTTGGGGGACAGGCCTCGGGCACTGGAGCTTGTGCTGTGCTAAGGGGGAGTCTCGGGTGTCCTGGCCCTGACCGGAGGCCGGGGGATGGGTCCGATGGAAGGCAGAGGTGCTGTGGCTGGGTAGGGCGTTGGAGGCCACTTGAGAGAGAAAAGACCACCCTGAACTGCTGGGGGCTGGAAGTAAGCAAGGGGCGGGGCGCGGGGCACCCTACCTTTCAGGGTTCCGGATCCAGGGCCCGCAGCTCGGGCCTGGATCCGAGGCGGGTTGGGGCCTCCACGCTGGAGCCCCTCCCTGGCGCTCCTGAGGGTGGTCTGCCGCTGGTGCCGGGAGGCGGTTGGCTGCAGAAAGCTGGTTTGGGAAGGGGCGCCTGCTCTGGGGTCGAGTGGCTCTCTGTGGCCGTCCTAGGGTCCACACAGCCCTGGCTCCCCTGGGGCCTCTCTGCTCTGAGGGAGGAAAGGCAACAGAGGGCTTCTGCCGGCTCTGGGCAGGGGCAAGCAGCGGAGAGCTGCTGTCATGGCTACGGAGTGTTGCATGGAGAGGCCCCTTGGGCCTTCTGAGGTCTGGGTGAATCCCTGGTTTTAGCAGCACTGGTAGGTATTGCACTGAGCAAGAAGAAGTGCCTATCGGGGAGGAAGGAAACCGGGCCAGCCTTTTCTTTTTGTCCTTTTTCACACTCCAGGGATTACAGGTTTCTTCTAGGACTGGCCCCTTGACGAGAAGGGTGCGTCCTAGGTGAACCCAAGTGGCTTCTCCACTTCTGGTGGTTCCTTTACTCCAACCACGGGGACGGAGGATGGGAGCTGCCAAGTCCAACCAGGGGCTCGCAGCTGCCTTTTCCTGTTTGGTGGCTACCTGACAGCTGAGGGCTCACCCTGAAGAAACAGGCCCTTCCTGGCAGGTGTCTGAGGCATCTGGGCCTGTGTGGAGAAGTGTTCAGACCTGGCTCCCTGGGGGCAGGTGCCCGCGAGCTGCTGCTCATGAGGGTCCAAGCCCTCTCTGGGCTCTAGCTCCTGGCCACCCCTCTGGACTTACCTCCCAGGCAGACACATGGTGTGGGGGAGTTGGGCGATAGATAGCCATTCAGAACAGGCTCAGGGCACATCCTGGAAAAAGCCCACGCTGGAGTGTGAGGTAGAACACAGGTGACCGTGTGACGGGGGCTTCTGTGGGGTGGGGGTGGGGGAGCCATTTTTGCCTTTGCTTTGCATTGGGTGTGGGCGAGGTCCTCCGGCTTGGCTGTGCGGCTTGGCTGTGCCGGGTGCTCAAGGGGACAGCCAGCCCGGCACCTGCCCCACCTCACCCCGCCCTGCCGTCCCCCAGCCCGCGCCAGTGTAGTGATATGGAATGTTAGGTCACAGGGATACATCCTTCTGATCAGACAGACACAGACTGGCAATCTGTACAAACACAAAAGAATCCATTTTCAGAAAAATAAATTACTAAGGGGGGAGGAAGAAAGGGTCCACTTTGTTTTTCTCAATAAATATGCAATTCTGCTCACCTAAGACTTGAAAGGTAATTATCTGGGGGTGGGATTCTAACATCAGGGTCCACGAAGATGATTCTAAATAGAGCTGCGTCCCCAGCGCCTCGTCAGGGGAGCCCCAGCCCTTCCAAAGCTGCCCCATGGCCTCTTCCAAGCAGGTCAGAGCACCCGTGTGGTGAGATTCCAAAAAAAAGTGTCCTTGTGCCCAAAGTCGCAGGTGCTTGGCGTGTGGCTAGAAACCGCTCTTTTGGATCCCACCTCTTTCAAAAACCAAAATGTACCAAGTGGTGAGGCAGGAGGCCGGGCCGGGCCGGCCTCCTTCCCTAGGGTAGTGCGCTTCAGGTGCCGCGGGTCAGTTCTGCTGTAAAATGAGGTTTTCCAGTTCGTCCGCAGAGCGCAGCAGGAAGGCCGCGGACTCTCGGTAGCCGGCGATGAGCTGCCGCACAGCGCTGATCTCCGTGGGGCTGAGCTGGGCGGTGGGCATGGTCCTGCTGGTGCTGTTGCTGGAGGGCGTGGGTGTGGGCGTGCTGGAGGCGGTGGCGGCCCCGCCTTTCATGCTGAGGTCGGTGGGCCCTGCAGAGGGGAGAGTGTGGGTGAGGAGCGGAGGCGACACCTCCCATGGCACCGGAGGCCATCACTCTGTGTTGTCTTGGGGGCTTGCTGTGACTCAGGCACTTGGGCCTCTTGACGGGTGTATGCCAGTGCCCGGAATGGGGCCTGGTGTCAGCAGACGAAACGTGGGCTTCTCTGTTAACCCTCAGGGCGATGCTCAAGGAAGGGGACCTCGTCGGTGACGGGTGGGGGGGGGGGGGGGAGCAGAGACCTGGAGGTTGAGGTTTGCCAGAGATCACATGGTGAATGTGGGCCCTCGGCTCTGCCTTTAGGGCAGGGTGGGACATGGTGGGGGCACGGGCTTTACATCAGCCAGCGTGGGGCTCTGACCCTCGCTCCCCGGCCCGGCTCCCACCTGCACGGCTCTCTGGGGACCCTCAGGCGGACAGCGCTCCCCGGACAGCGCTCCCCTACCGTGCACATATCCCAGCTCTGGCAAGGGGGAGGGGGAGGGGGAGGCCTCAAGGGGGAGGGGGCGAGGGGGAGGCCTCAAGGCAAAGAACTGCCCTGCCTGTCTGCACTGTGGTGAAGCAGAGCTCCCCTGGGAGAACGGCCGTGGGCTATCAGCGTCTGTGTGCGCCGGAGAGGTGTGCTGTTCCTCCCAGCACCGGGAGGCTGTCCGGGAGAGGGTAAGCACCTTGCAGCAGGCACCCGACACCCTGAGAGGCACGGGTGTGTGGAAAGCCCTGGAGTCCAGAGTGGAGCCGTGCAGGTGCTCAGACCGGGGTGGGACTTCTGTCCAGGTGGAGAAGGCCAGGTGCCCTGCTTGGCTGTGGGAGAGGTTGAGGCCAGGCCGGGCAGATGGTGACGGTGCCTTGCGGGGGCGGGGTGCCTGGCACGGAGTGCCACGTGGAGGAAGGTGCTGTGGGTGCTAAGCCTGTTTCCGAGGAGCCGCAGAATCCCCCTTCCTCTGAGGAGGTGTTCTGTGCCTGAGCAGGGGGAAAGTCCATGCTGTGGGGCAGGTGTGCGAGGGTCGGAGTGGTCGGGACAGGACCTAGGGGTGCTATCTGGAGAAGGCCCCTTCACCCTCCAAACGGTGGCGGCAAAAAAGGAGCCTGAGGTTTTCTGAAACAGACGGGAGGATGTGAGGCAGGGGCCACCAGGCCCTGTCTCCTCTCTGCCTTTCCCAGGCCACTCCACGGGTGCCTGAATGCAAGGCCTGCTCTGCCACTCTGCAGGCAGCTCAACGTCCCTGAGCCTCGGAACAGGAGGAGGCTGCTGGGAGGCTGAGTCCTGCCTGGGAAACACTCCGCGTGGCCGTGAGCTGCCAGGCCCACTGGGAAAGGGCTTCCAGACAGGTTTGGGGGGGGGGGCGGCTTTCTGAACGGGCTCCCAGGAGATGTGGAGGCTCCTGGGAGTTGAAAAGCATTCTTGAGAGGTGTTGAGCGAGGAGGAGGAGGAGGAGCATACCTGGAGCCTCCTCGGGGGGCCGTCTCCCTGCTCCTGCCTACCCACCCTCCACCCCGGGTGGTCTCACCCTGGCAGGTAGGCGTGTGAGGCTGTCCTTGGCTATCAGCCATTTCCCCACTACCCCCTGGGTTCTGACGGCCAGCTTCACTCATTACTGCATCTGCAGTGGCACTTTTTATGCTGCTGCAGAGAGAGATGGACAAGCTCCAGTCTATGGAGACGTCATGCCTGGAAGTGACCTGCTGGTTGACACTGGAAGCGGGACCTGCTGCTAAAGGAAGCTGGTGCAACCCGAGGCGGGGGGGGGGCGGGGGGGGGCACCTGTCCCACGGGCTGCTTCCTCTTTGACCTGAGCACGTGGACATCAAGAAGCAGGTCCTTGGAACTGGCTTGCTAAGGACCGTCCTTGGAATTGAGAGTCAAGGGAGCAGCTAAGTCTGTTCAAATGAAATGCAGGAGGAAGAAGCAGGGCTGTGACTTGCTGGAAACAGCAGCCAAGCAGGTGGTGGCCTCCCCTGTTGTTGGCCAGAGGGCTGCAGGGGACAGGTAGGGGGCAGGGGTGCCTCCGCAGACTCCTGGAAGCTGCAGGGCTGCCTCCGGGCTAGGGGAGGGTTGGTTTCCCCTGGAGCGGCTCCCAGTCTCTCTCAGACAATGAAGGCGAGAGCCGCCTGCCACAGTTGGTGTGACCGGGCCCTGGGGTTCCTCTCTCTCCCCTTGCCGAGCCTTGTCCTCTTGTCTCTCTTGGACAGTAGCTAGAGCCCAGAGAGGAGAATGTCCCTATTTCCTGCAGCCAGTCTGCTCTGGAGCCATCCTCCCGCAGGCGCTAGTGCTCACACTCAGGTGTGGTTGCTGGAGGGGCAGAAGTGGGCATGAGATGCCCGGCACCCCAGGAGAGGGGGCCAAGCGGATGTTATCTAAGCTCATTTGCATCTCCCAATGACAACCTGATGAGCAACGTGTGGAGTTCCGAGCGGCTAACACATCGCCCTGCCAAGGCACCGGTCTGACTGAAGGGTCCCTTGCAGGGCTGGCTGCTGCCGGGGAGGGCGGGAGGGCTGGGGCGGCTGCTTGTGGACAGCTGCTGGACTCCAACCCAGTGCTTGCAGGGCATGTGCTGCCCCAGGCCGGGAGGTAAACGAGCAGAGCTCTGCTACAGTGACCTCGCCACCCACCTCTAAGGAAGGAGGGTGCATACGGAAGGGAACGGAGGCCCCGGGAAGCACAAAGGGCAGAGCCAGTTGCCTCCCTCAAAGGAAGATCTGGCTGCCGCTGGAGCCTCTCTGGCAGGTGTGAATAGGGCGCAGAGGGGAGCAGGCCCAGCACCCTCCCTGGCAGCTGCAGCCCGGAGACGGGTCACGCTGCATGGACCAGGTCGGGGCTTGTCACCATTGCCTGCTGCCTGGAAAGGACTGGGCCTCACGCTCCTCATGTATATCTAGGGGGTCCTAACTTCTCTGCCCTGGGGCCTGTCTTCAGATACTCTAATAGGGTCCCTGCTCAGAGGTCAGATGGCTCTTCTTCCTGGAATAAAAGCCACCCTTCTGGGACAGTGGTCCCACCTCTCACTGGGGCTGGCCACTCCGGCTTCAGCTTCAGGGATTAAGGCCAGGCAGCCTCTTATTTTAGGTTAAGAGGCATTAGGAAGGGATGAGAAGTTAAGCCCAGGCAGGAATCTTCCGGGGACCTGCACACACTTCCTGGTGGTGGGGGGCAAGGTGAGCGGAGGGGGCTTGGGCTTCCTGCCGTGGGTATGGGCCAGCCCCTCCCTTGCTGCCCGGGGAACGTTGAGGGGTCTCCTGAAGCCAAGGACAAGGGCTTGAGAGCAACTCTCAGGCATGTTCAGCCAAGACCTAGAACCAAAGTTCCCTGGCCTATGGGCAGTACTTTCCTCCAACCTACTCCTCAAGCAACTTGGGGTCACCCTCAGTTCTCCTCCTCCCCCCTCTGGCTTTGAAGGACCCTCACTGCACACAGCCGCTGCCTCCTGCCCTTCTGATTCAGATCTCACCACGAAGACAGAGCAGAGTTCACAGCCCTGCTTTGCTTAAAACCTATCAGTGGCTTCCACCGCATACACAACCAATTCCAAGCACCCAGCCCTGAGGTCACCGCCCCCCCCCCCCAACCTACTCCCCTCTCGTTCCCCGAGGCCGCCAGGCTGCTCTCCACCAGCCGAGTCTGCTCTTCCCCTGCTGCTCCCACCCCGGCTTCAAGTGGGGCCCAGCGTGAATGGGCCTCAGGTCCCCACGCTAGTTCCCACTCAGGGTGATGCTTAACTCCACAGGGAGGTCCGCGTCTTCTCAGGGACCGTTTCTCCGATACTGGGCTATGTCCTGTCTGCATCAGAGGCCCCTGGGAAGTACTGCAGGGGCACCAAGGGAATCACCAGCTTAAGGGGTTGGAGTTGGGGGAACAGACAGTTAACTGTCACCCCAGGTGACCTAGATGGGGCTCCTAGATGGGGCAGGGGCAAGGGCTGAGGCCTGGGGAAGGCGAGGACCTGCCCAGAGCCACTAGACAGGCCCCCCGCAGGCCACAGCTGCTGAACTGGGCCGTGCCCGGGCCTGATGCTGGCTCTGCTACCAACTCCGAGTGACCTGGGCCAGTGGCCACCTCGCCAAGCTCTGGTCACTGGGGGTAAAGCAGGTGTGTGGAGAGGATTCAACTCAGAGCAGGACCTTGGCTGCAACTCAGTGCTTGCAATGGCCTGCGAGGAGCCGGAGCTGGGAGAGGCCCAGCAGCGCATCCAGTCGAGCGCTGGGGCAGCCTCCTCGGAGGCGAGAAAGGACTGGTATGCTCTGTTTTAACCAGCTGAGGTTTCCTCACCGTCCAACCTGAGGACTGGCCAAGACTGTGAAATGGGGCGGGTGTCTGTGCCACGCGGCCTCTGCCTCCCCACCTGCCCTGCCCCCTTCTCCAGGCTGCGATACACACAGACCTGGGTTCTGGTCAGGGAGCCAGAGAGCCCGGGTCCCCCCACTCACCGTTACTGTGATTTCCTGTTTGGAGGGAGGCGGGGGGCTGCAGGTTGCTGCCCAAGGCCCCGTAACCGCGGTAACTGTAGTTGAGGCCGCCGTTGACATACACGGGGTCCTGGGAGTAGGAGGAGGCTGGCAGTGAGTAGGTGGAGTGGGTGATGGCTGCAGAGTCCCGGGAGTGCTGCTTGTCCAGGGCAATGGGCTCATCCTGCAGAGTGGGAACCGAAGGGTGCTTTGAGCTACGGGCCTCTGCTCATCTCTCTGGGGGGCAGATTTGATCCGTTCCTGCCTGGCTCAAAAACCCTCTCAGAGGCCGGGCTCCTGAGGTCTGTGAGGCCTGTGTGACCGGGCCCTCTGACTTTCCCCATCTGCCCCACTGCAGCTCCGTCTGGGTCCCAGGACGGCCTTTCCCTCTCTCCTGTCCCCAGCTGTCTCCAGCATGACTGACGGTCACCCTCTCACCCCTGCCATGCCAGGAACAACGCCCGGGCAGCTGTGGGTAAGCAGGTACCTGGGAGGACTGGTAGATCTCCAGGCGCATCCTTTTGGCTGCTTTTCTCGTCTCGCTCTCGCAGGCTGCCGCCAGGATGTTTTCTGCCATGGCCGAGGTCAGGTGGGGAGGTGTGGGTCTCGTCTGCAGGCAGAACGGGGATGGGGCCGGTGCTGGGGCTTACCGAGACCCTGCCCTGGAGGTGGCTGGGACAGGGCTGGCGTGTGCGCTCCAGGACCGTGATCTATGGAACCGCGTAATCTTTCTGGGCCTCAGCTTCCCTCCTCTGAGAATCAGGGATCGTGGTTCCTGCTCCCAGGGGCATTGGGAGGGTCAAGGGGAAGTGTCTGGCCAGGGGGGCCACCCAGGAGTCCCCGGGGGGGTGGCGCAGAGGGAGCAGGTGGACCGGGGACGAGGGGCTCACCATCTCCATGCCGTTCTTCTTCATGCGCCGGCAGGACTTGAGGTATGTGCGGATGCGCTTGCGGGCCCGCTCCTGGAACTCGGGAAACTGCCGGCTGCAGGACTCGATGATGGCCTGGATCTTCTCCTTGGGCTGCTTGGAGATGGGCACCATGCGGTCCAGGTTCTCGTCCACAAAGAGACGCACAAACATCTGTGGGAGACACCGGCTGTAGGAAGGGCCGCCGCGGCTGTGGCCCCGGCCCCCACCCCGCCCATCCCTCACGGCGCTCACATTGAAGGCCTTGAGGCGCTCAGGGTCCATGCCCTCAGAGTCGTTCATCTTATCGTTGTCCTCGTGGTCATCGTGGTCGTCATCGTCGTCATCCGCCGTGGGGGCCCGGCCCACCGTCAGGTCCTCAGGGCAGCCACTGACCTCGGTCTTGATGGAATCGTAGCTCCCGGAGCTGTAAGGGGGCGACTGAGAGAGGGCAGGGGCCGGAGGGTCAGACCAGGCCCGCTCGTGGTCTCCGACAGCCACGGAGAGGGCGGGCACCGGGATGGTGAGCGCACCTAACCGCCACGCTAGCCACAGTTTCGAGGTCCTGTGTCATTTCCCCTCTCCACTCCCTTCCTCCGCGAATGGAGATGCCCAGGGGCAGCAGCAGGCAGGGCAGCAGAGGTCTGGGCCCGTGTGAGTGAGTGCTCTACTCGGCGGCAGCGCCCACAGCACGACCCGCCGCATCGTGTGAGGGACGGGCACTCGTGGGAAGGGTTCCCAGCCTCTTCTGCTTCTGCCAAGACTGGCTCTGGTTTTGGGGTTTTCCTCCCCCATCCCCAAGGAGCCGCAGCCCGAGCCGGCAACCGAGCTGTCACACAGGCAGCGAGTAAGCGCCGTCTGTCAGGGAGGAGGAACAGACGGGCTGGGAGAGGGAACCAGCCAAGGCGACAGGTCCATCAGGCAAAGCGCATTCCCGAAACTCCTGGGCTGGGGTTCCCCTGTCTGCTGCCACTCCTGGGGAGACACCGTGAGCCCCAACATGGGGAGGGGGTGTGTGCAGAAAGGGGGAGTGGGAACCAGGCCCAGCTCCCCAGGCAGTCACCGTGTCGTTCAGCAGAGGAGGGACCCAGCTGCCTACTCCCACCCCATGAACACCTCAGAGAATAAAGCCTCTTTTTGCGGGGATCACAGCTCTCGCTGAAGAACAAACGGATAAAGATGGACACTGACCGGCGCCCGGTCCTGCATCGGCTGCGGCCACCAGGACTCTCTGTGACCATCCCACGGGAGATGTGACCCACCTCCCAGGGCCCCCGGCCTGGTGTCCAACTCTTGATCCACACACAGATTTTAACGGGCAGAGACACCTAGGTCCTCCGGCCGGGTCACGACAGACTCACAGTGGAGAGTCGAAAGACCTTCCAGGCCCTGGGCCAGTCCCATTGCCAAGCTGCTCCTCGGCCAATTCCTCTGCCAGGGCCAGGGGAGACAGAAACCACGAGACAGACACAAGCTGCTGGTGGCACGGGTGCTCCCATCTCACTTCCTTGGCCCACACACGTGGCCTGAGCTCACGGCGGCAAACTCCCCCTCCGCAGCTCTTTGCTCAGTGCAGGTGGCAGCTATGTCTGACCTCCGTGGCCTGAGCTCAGGCACACAGTGACAACCGAACACCCGCTCATCAGTACAGAACCTTCCCGTGAGATAGGCCATCAGAGGCAAGCACTGGCACCTGCCCTACGCCCTCTGCAGAAGAGAAAGGCCCAGGGAGGGGAGGGAAGCTGTGTAGGGGTACCCGGCTGGAGCGGAGGGGCGTAGGGCTCTGATGAGTCACCTCTGGCCCTCCTCCAGCCCCGGCAGGAGAAAACGCTCCTGCACAGAGAGAGTTCAAGTGCCCAGTGACGCACCGCACCACTGCAGGAGACCCCCATGGCCCAGAGGCAGCAGGCGCAAGCGGAGGGGGGTGGGGCAGAAAGCAGGAGGGAGTTCCCGGTGGTGGGGGCACCTGTACTGGCCAGCCTTCCCTGGTGGCCACCCCCGCCTCCCATCAGCTTGGCCTACTGAGTTTCAAACATTCACATCCCTGGGGCTTCAGAGGCCTCATACTTTTTCCGCACCATCTGTAAAATGGGGACAGGCGTGCAGAGTAGCCGAGAAAGGTGGGGTCTTGGTGCCGAAAGCGGCCACTTGCTGCTGTAATTTGCAGCAGACACTTGCTGGGGGTTGAGGGAAATAGGCCACACGTCACCCGCTACCTTCATTAAGGTGGGGCCCACCCCTCTTTACAGATGGTGACACAGGCTCAGAGGAAGGAAGGCCTTGCTTGAGGTCACACACTGTGTGATTTCTTATTCCAGAGCCTTCCCAGGAAAATGACAGCAGCCACAGCCTCCTCCCTGACTTGGTGTCACAACTCTGGGGACACACAATGTCATTTCAGCTTCGTGCAGCCCTGACGTGTACAGGAAGCAGGGGCTCACATCTCAGGCGGGCCCACAGCCCCACACACCTCAGGGGTGGTCTTCACCCCGTACTTGACGCGGCTCCGCAGTCCATCGGTGCCACAGCCGTCCGAGGGGTAGGATGGTGTGCCGAGTGCTGCGCCCGGCGGGAGCTTGTCACACAGGTTGATGGGCTGATCTTCGGAGGTGGCGGTGAAGTCCATGGGGGCCACGGCGCCGTTGCCATTCATCTCGGGGAAGGCGGGGTCGCCCTGCGTGCTGCTGGACGTGGATGGGTTCAGGGTGGAGGAGCCATTGCCGCTGCCACTCTCAGAGGAGGAGTCATCTGGAACAAGAGGCCTGGGTGTGAGGCTCCACCTCAGCCCCTCCTGCCCCCTAACGCGCCCTGGGGGATCGTGGCCACGGCAGCCACAGGGAATACTTGCCCCGTCTTGTCCTCACAGGCGTCTCTGGGCAAGAGGTGAGCCCTGCTGTCGAAGAGGCTAGCTGTGCCCCTGCCCGATGGAGGGGCAGGGCCCCTCTGCCTGAAGCAGGCCATCAGGAGTGGAGCGCCCGTAGTGATCTTCTGCACTCCACACCCGTGACACCACATCCAGGCTCGAGGGAGGCCCAGCCTCAAGGGCCTGGGACTGAGTGGCTGCAGCCTCAGGTCTGACCAGCCTGCTGCACGCCAGAGGTGCTTGGACACCCAGAGCTGGCTTGGGGCCTGACCGGCATCCCCCTCTTGCTCTAACTCGCCACTGCCCTGCCCCTGCACACCCTCTCCCCACAATGGGCTCTCAGCTTCCTTCATCTGCCCAAGGAAAAAGGGATAATACCTCCATTGTGACCTCCCCCCCTCCCCCCCCCCAGTTACCCACTCTTCCCACATGTGGGCCCTACCTAGTCCTGGCAGCTTACACACAGACAGTGCCCCCCGCTCCCCCCAGAGCTGCCTTCTGTGCAAGGTCAGGTGGCCTTGGACATCCTGAGCCAGGGCTGCAGGCTCAGGGGGCTGCATTCCTGGCATCTCAATAGGCTATCTCTGCTTTCCAGAGGTGACAACCCAACAAAGCTCTGCCGAGGGCGCCCCCTGCTGCGGAGAGCACAATATTGCCTGGGGGACCTGGGAGGACAAACTTCCAACTGAGGGGCTAGACATTTTCAGATAAAATTCCAGGCCCCTCTCCCCAATCCAGGCCCAGCCTCCTGCTTGATCAACTGAGACGGCGGAGGCCAAAGCAGGTTGAGCTCCCGGGGTCACGGCCAGGTGAGTACCAAGCAGTTCCCGGTGGCGCCCAGGTGCCCCCGGGGCTCGGCACCAGGACCCAGAGCTGGTGGGGGAGGGGGGAACCACAGTGAGCCTAGACCGCATCCCAGGCCACCCCTTTCCCCAGGCCAGGGTCGCGCAAGACCCCACCCCCACTCTCCCAGCCAGCAGATTATGAAGATTTAGTCCCCGGGGCTGGGCATTGGGCACGCGCACCGCCAGAGCGTCCCCATGGCGACCGAGCGGCTCTAGCGCCCCAACCAATCGCTGGCCTCCCGGCTGCCCGGGGGCGGGGCCGGGCTGCCCATCAAGCAGCCGAGCCCGGGGCAGAGGGGGATGGGAAAGGCCGTGGTGAAGTGGCACCCCTCCCCCACTGGCTGCCGCAGGTCCCCTGGGCCAGGCTGCCCCTCCTTCTCCTCTTCCTCCGGGCAGCTCACGGCTCCCTTCATCCTCCTGCAGGTCAGCTCCAGGCTCTGCTCAAAGCCGCCCCACAACTCCCTGCTTGCTGAACGACACCCCAGAGTCCCTGGGCCTGCGTCCTTGCAACCTCCAGGACCTCACCACGCGTCCGCTGCCCCCCTCCTCCTCCATCACAGATGGGCCTGGTTTTCCTCCAGAAGGATCTCCAGCGACCAGCGCAGATGTTGGCGGAATGAACAAATTGCCCGGCAGTATTTACTGAGCACCTACTGCATGCCCGCACAGTCCCAGGCTGAGAAACAAAGTAACAATGACAACCAAGGTGCCAGCCCTCCTGGAGGGACAGATGCTCATTACCAAACCACAGGAAAGTGGCTGCCCTCCCTCCCTTCATCACACCCACCTCCACCCCACCCCTTTCCAGCACCAGCCTATTCTTGTTCCATAACCTTCCTGCTCTCCAAAGACCCCTGAAGACTATCCTCCAGACTCCCGCTGGGTGTGTTCTTAGTCCCCTGACTTCTGGAGTCCAGACCCCACCCTCCTGGCCACCGCGGGACCTCACATCTCCAGGCCTTTGCTTGGGCTCAGGCTCTGCTGTCTGCCTGCCATGTTGCTTCTAACTCAGAAAATTTCAGTCTACCTTCGAGGCCTGGCTCAATGCTTCCTCCTCAGGGCAGGCCTCCTCTTCCACTGTCCCTGGGAAGGAGTTACAGCCCAATGCCCGTCCTTCCTGGGGATACTTCGTGCCTCCTTTGCCTGGCCCAGGGTGAGTTCTGACGGCTGCCTAGAAGCCCCCACACATGCAGGAGCCTCTTCTGGAGCTGAGGAGCTGGAAGGCAGGGATGGGCCCCTATACTGACTGATCACGTGAACCCCTGTTTGCTCTGGCAGGTGCCCATTCTTAGCCCACCTTATAGGTGAGACTTCACACCCTGGCATCATTCCTAATAGGCCAGCTGCTTGACCTTGGAGGGCTTTGGCTTCCTCTTCTGGAAGGAGGGGTTGCTAGGAAGGCACCATGCTCTGCACACAGTGAGCCAACTGTCCCAACGCAGGGGCGTCAGGCCCACGGCCTCCTGCGGTGCCACACCCCTGCACAGGCCCACGGGTGGCACCCCAACCACCTGCCTCTCTGACTAGGTTTCGTCGTGGGAGGACGGACCTCCCTTGCCCTACACCTGTGGTGGAAGGGGGAAAGGAGATGCATGCCTACTCCCAGCCTCCCACAGCTCAGGAGCCCAGGGTGGCCCCAGGGCTGTGCATCCTTGCTGCTCGGCCAGACAGCCACAGGCACTGGCTCCGACCGCAACACAGCACCCTCTTCCCAGTACTCCGAGGCTGCTCTCGTCCAGGTGGGACCAGGAGGTGCCAGGAGTCCAGACCAGGCATCCTGAGTTTTTAGAAGAAACCGGAAATCTGCACCATTATGTAAATATCCAGATTTTAAAATGTTAATGACTGACTTACATTGTTTCCATTTTGAAAGACCTTGCCAAACCAAATGTGGTCTATCCATGCAATGGAATATTGTTCAGCCCTAAAGAGGAATGAAATACTGTCACAGGCTACAACACGGATGAACTCCGAGAGCATTATGCTGAGTGAAAGAAGCCAGACACAACGGGACAAATACTGAATGAGTCCCCTTCCACCCAGTGTGTGGATTAGACACATGCATAGAGACAGAAAACGTATCAGGGCCTGGAGGAGGCGGGACAGGGAGCTGCTGCTTAATGGATATAGTTTGGGGTGAGGAACACTGTATTTTGGAAATAACGGTGCTGGTTGCACAACACTGTCAATGTCCTTAATGCCGCTGAATTGTACGCTTAAAAATGGTTAAAACGTAACATAAGATTTTTATGTTATACATATTTCACCACAAAAGTCCCCCCAAAACCAAAAGAACCCCAAAACCTTGAGCAGGCCAGCGGGCCCCAGTTCACAAGCTCTGTTCCCACCTCCTCCCGCCACAGGCCAAGGCCCTCCCACCTCCGCACCTCGCCCGGGGGCAGGGAAAGCCAGCCACACACACAGCCCACCTCGAGCATGTGCTCCCTCGTCATCCTGCCGGGGCCACCCTCAACCCGCGTGCCGACCACCCGCAGCGCCACCCGCTCACGGACTGCCTCCCACTCGGGTCCGTTTTTTGCCAACTGGAGAGGCCGTGGGTTTTAGGCAGAATGCAGAGGGGCCGTGTCACCTTGAAGATGCCACTTTACCTCCTTGAGCCTCGGTTTCCTTTCCAAATGCGTCTCCTGTCAGTAAACCAGGATGCATGAGGTGTAGACAATACTGGCGTAGACAGTAGGCGCTAAAAAAGAAAAAGCTGGTTCTCTATGCCCCGCTGTCTTCCTTCATAACGCACCTGCTTCCTACACACAGGGGCTCCGGAGGGCCCCGCCAGAGCCCGGGTGCGAAATCTGAGGTGGGCCAGGGAGGAGGAGGCGGAGGCCAGTGCCCGCAGGACGCTCTTCCCACCCTTGTCCCTTCCCTGCCTGAACACTTCCTGGTGTCAGGCCCATGAGGGGCACTGGGGACTCAGCAGTGAAAAGAGAGGGTGGTCGCTGTCCTGGCGACTCATACTCCAGTGAGCAAAAAACCAGACACAGGGCTCCAGAAGAGACTGGGCCCCAAAAAGACAGTCGTGAGCTTTCTGGCCCTTGAGCCCCGATGGCAGAGCCCCATCTCCAGAACTCCTCCCAAGGAGGGAGGGAAGGAGGGAAGGCTTTTTGTAAGAAGCAGCCCATGGAAGAAGCCTCACGGGAGGAGGCTGAGAAGGCCCTGGGACTAGGGAGAAGGCCCCTGACCCTGGCGGGGGCAAAGGTGCTGCTGGGGAGGGGGGTAAGTGACACACATCCGTCAGCAACCCCCCCCCCCGCCCCGCCCCGGCAGCGGCAGCTGCACGAACGGAGTTCAACCCCCTAAGTGGAAGCCAGACTCCCTCCAGAGGGGGCCCCTTGCTGCCACCCACTGCAGCTGCGCCAGCTGCCTACCTTTTCACTTGCTGTTCCCTCTTCCGACACTCTGTCCCCAGCTGCCTCTCCCCCTCAGGGATTTGCTTCAAGGTCACCTTCTCAGTAAGACCTCCCTGCCCCCGCTCTGACAGGCTGACCCCTTTACCTACTTTTCCCAGACCATTTTAATCACCTTCTGACATACTACGTCTGTGGCCTGTGCCCAGCACCCCTTCCCCACGTAAGCTGCCCCAGCCCAGCAGACCCAGGGTCAGCAGGGCTGTGCTGGGTGGGCCCAGATCACTCCCGCCTCTCCAGAACCCATACCCCTTTCCTCTGGGGAGGGCACCCCGAGTCTTCCAGGGGGAAGTACGTGCCCCACGCCTGGCCAGTCGGCACAGCCCATCCCGGCGGTCAGTGGGCATGTGACCAAGCTGGACCCATGAAAGTCAATCCTGGGGCTCTGGCTGAAATGTTTGGAAAGAAGTGCTCCCCCAAGCCCCCAGGGCTGCTGAGCCCGTTTGGCAGGGCTGAATAGCTGTCAGGAATAAATCCCCCTTATATCCATCCCTGCCTAAAGCCAAAGAAGAACCTAGACTTTTCGGTTACAGGAGCCAACAGTTTCCTTACTGGGGAAGGTAGCCGGAGTCTCTGAGCGATCCACAATCCTCCCTCTGGGAGGAGCCCGGGGACTGGAGCCCAAGCCAGGCTGTCTCCTCACTGTGGCCCACCACAGCCCCACTGGGTCGGTCCCCCTAGCTCAGTCCTGAGGTGGCTGGTACCCGCAGGAAGGGCTGGCGGCAGCCCCCGCCGCGCCTGGCACCTTTTGGGGAAAGAAGGAACAGAGAGAAGCGTCAGCACCCCAGGCTGAGGCAAGCTGGGTTCCGGTCCGCTCCCAATTCTTCCCTCCTCCCCACTCCCTCCAAAACAGTGTGATTTAAAGGAGATATAGGCACGTATTCAAACGCGTGCCCGAATGAGGCCGGCGGGGCCAGGGCAGGGGGAGCAGGTGCGGGCCTCACTGTCTCCCGACCTTGGGCACAGCCCGCCTCCTTGGCTCCTCTTATCTGCAGTCCAGGGAGTTGCTGCTGACGCCCTGTTGGGCTCTGACACTTTATGACCCTGTGAAAGAACCCAGCTGGCCCCACGGGCAGCAGGGGCCCTGATACACGGGGTGTGGGAGTCGGGCCCTCCAGGGCGCAGGCCTCCGGCCACGGGTCTCCCCGGGCGGACACGTGTTCTGGTCCAACCCGTCCCAGACCTGGCCGGAAGTGATCCTCTCGTGTCCTGCTGTGGCAGGACGGGCATCCCACCCAAGGCCAGGCCGCCGGAGCCTAGAACAACGCCAGCGGGGTGAGACTGCCCCCAGCCTGTGACTGTGTGTGAACAACAGACAGAAGGGCGCCCTGAGTGGCCGCAGGGGAGCCGCTGGGGGGTGCACCCCTTCTGAATGTTTCCACAAAGCCAGGCCTCCCCGGCTCTGGCAAAGGACACCTCCCGATTCGGGCAGGACGCGGAGCCCACCACCTGTGCCCGGAACGCCTCGGGCAGGGAAGGGCCGAGGTGCCCATCTATTTAACGTGGGGCGATGTGCTGCTATTCCAATGGGGGAATTAGCGATGAATGGGGGAAATTGTTCCTCCCTCTGTCCCGTCTCCAGAAGGAGACAAAAACCCCTTTTACCTCGGCAAACAATGCCCTTATGTGGGCGCCAGCGCCCCGCAGCCCGCACAAGCCCGGCTCTGTGCGAGCCGCCAATCGCCACACCGGGCTCTGGGGCCGCAGCCAGCGGCACCCTCTCCCAGTGGGTGACCCGCACCAGCTCCCAGGGCGGGCTGGGAAAAGGTGGGAAGGTACCCCACCACTGAGACCACGGGCCGGGCCTGTGGCCACACCACCCGGCATGCCCAGCGCGGGCTGCCTTCTGCGGCCAGAGGGGCGGCAGCTGAGGCAGCGCCCCCTCCTCCGTGGGCTTCTGTCACAGCGGCGGCCAGGAGGGGGAGAGGAGGGGGCATCGATAATTCACACACAAAAGAGCTGGGCTGGGGGGAGGAGGAGGGTAGAGGGCTGGAGCCGGCAGCCCCACCATGGGCTGGGAGGAGTAGACACCAGGGCAGGCGCAGGGAGTCTGCAGAGCCGGCCCTTCCTCCTCCTCCGCCCGCGCTCTGAATTTGGGTGTGCACCTCACCAGGGCCGGTCCCCGCCTGCTCTGACAAAGGCCAGTGGCCTGGGCCATGTTTACATGATGCATAGTTCCCAGGAGCACCAGGCTCCTGGCAGGCTACCCTGCTCTTCCTCCCGGAAGGAAGGGGGAGGGCCTTGGGGTCAGACGGGGGACACAGAGGAGTTGGACGAGGCGGTCTTGCTGGGATCCCACCATCCTGGGTGACAGGGCCACACGGGGTGCCCACCCCGCGGTCTGGCCGTCAGGCCCCCGGCTGCCCACCGAACTGTCCCTTCGAAGAATCCCATCCCACCCTTGTGGTTCCAGGGGCAGGCCGGCCCCTGCTCCCCACCATGCTCCCCACCGGCCTCCGCTCTTGCCTCCTAATGCCACGGACCCAGGGACGCTGGCACCTCTACTCCACGGCATCGCCTTCCTGCCCGGCCTTTTGCAGGTCGTTCCTTAGGCAGGCACCGATGCCCGGGCCCTCAGAGACTAGAGCAGTGCTGTCCAATAGAAACAGAACGTGAGCCAGCCATGGACTTTCCCGTTTTCTAGTAGCCACATTTTAAAAGTGAAAATAAACAGAGAGAATGAATTTTAATAATCTATTTTACTTAGCCCAATATAGTCAAAATCTTATTTCAACAAGGAGTCAATACTGTGTTAAAACTGAGCTATTTTACATTCTTTTTTCATACGACGCCTTTGAAACTCAGTGCGTATTTCACACACACAGCACACCTCAGTTTGCAGGAGCCTTTCTAATAGCCATCTACAGCCATAGTATCAGACAGCACAGACCTAGATTTCCCCCTCAAACTGAAATCCTGTCTCTCAGCGCAGGAGCCCCTAGTGAGGTGTCTGACCCACAGATGAGTTGGGTCTTGGGGGCAGGGGGCCGGAGCAGGGCTGGCATCAGGGCACTGGGGACGGGTGCCACCTTCAGTGGGGGAGATACTAAGTGTCAGGCGCCAGGCACACTGTTTCCGATCTGCGCAAGCACCCCACGGCAGGCATCGGGGAGGAACCAGGGGCTCCCCCCAAGGGGAGTCATCGGCGATCACACCGCGTGTGTGGCAAAGCCCAGACGGGCCCCCGATTTCCCAAGGCACCTGCGCTCTTTCTCCTCTAGGCCTCCATTTGCCCATCTGTACCGTGGGACGGTCCCCACCTCTGCCGCCACCCCACTTCCTTCGGCTTCTCCCCCAACACGCACTGGTCAGGTATGCCCAGCGGGAGGTGCTCCCGCTATGGACAGGCTGGGTCTGTGTCTTCCCAGGCCTGACATCTCCCTGGCCCCACCCTCTAGGTCAAGCACGGGCAGCGAGAAATCCATGCTAACTCAACGTACAAAGCTCCAGCCAATATGCCCATTGCACCCCTACGACCCCCCCTACCAAACAAATCGTGTGTTCTGAGAGCAAACAGAGCCACTTCAGGTGACCATGTGTGGGTGATTCACGGGGCAGGGCCCGGGCCCCAAAGCCTGTGCGTGCGTGTGTGTGTGTGTGTGTGTGTGTGTGTGTGTGTGTGTGTGGCATCTGAGGGCCCTGGAAGGTCCTCCACCAGCCTTCCCGGAAGCCAGCCTGGGTTCGGTGCACCTCAGTCCTTAGGTCAGAGTGATGACGCCACCATGGCTCTGGTCACTTCCTGGTTCCCGAGAAAGCTGCCCTTCGACAGGCTGGGGTGGCAATGCCTCTCTTGCACAGCCCCCACCCACCCTGGGTATGCTCTCCAGCACAGCAGGGCTGTGTCTGCAGAGGGTCAATGGAGAACTGGGGTCTAACGCATCCTAGACCGAGGGGCAGGAGCAGCAGGACGTCTCTGATCTCCCCGACAGGCCGGCAGATGCAGGCTAATCTCCCAGGGGTGTGTGGGGGGTCGCCCTCTCCCTTAGCAGGTCAACCTCACCACCCCAGGCCAGGGAGTCTGTCCTGCTCTAATGTCCTCACAGGCATCTGGGGGCCTAAGACCCTGGCAGCCCACACAAGGCCAGGGCTGTGCAGGCCCCGCCTGCTCCTGGGATAAAGGGATCCCTCGGTGCTGTCTCCCAGCCTCTCTCACCCCTCAGTGGCTGGAGGCCAGGACAGCCTAGCATTGTCTGTGCAGCCAGCAGCCCAGCTGATGATGGACACTTTCCTGTGACCCAGGACTGCCAGGGTGGCCCATGGCCAATCCCCAGAAAGACTTGGGCCCCAGTTCTCTGTTCCTTGGGGGAGGGCAGGGCAGAGGGATCATTCCGTGTGGATGTTTGGAGCCTTGACTAGGAACAAACAGCTCGTGCTCTGGAAGGAGGGAGTGTGACCTGTAGCCAGAGAATGGGGCCCAGACCCGGTTTCTAGCCTTAGCTTAGACAAGTAGGGTCAGGGGTGGCCAGGGCCAAGACGACCACAGGTGTGAAAGAGAGAAAGCTCAGTTTAAAAGCTCACTGCAGGACAAGTCCCTCAGAAGCCATCCCCAGTTGGCCACGGTGAAGGGGCCACAATCCTCCCCCAATGTGACAGTGACCAGGGCAGACACGCAACCATGAGCGTTGGGGTCCCCAGGGAGTCAGCTGTAAGCAAACCATAAAGCTCCAACCCCAGCAGTGGGCCTGCCAGAGGGCGGGCACCATCCACAGAGCACACTAAGTATCCGGAGCACAGGGGTGGTGTTGGGGACTGTCTGAGCCCGAATGGCCTGCTCCCAACTCCTACTGGGCCCTTCCCCACTAGCAGGGCGGCCCCTGTCCTCTCCCTTGCACGAGCAGCATCCACCCCTTGCTGGGAACCCTCCCGTGGCGTCCTCAGTGCCCGGGAGCCTTCTCCTTGGACAGCAGAACAATCTCACAGCTGCCTGCCTAGCTACCTGCCTGTGTGGAAGCTTGGAGACAGGGTCAGCCGGATCCAGAGGCAGGGGCTTGAAGGACTCAGGGTCCCTGGCACATATGAGCAGGGTGTGTGACAGGAGTTCACAAGATGCCAGGACAAGCTGTGAGTACCTGACCTCCCATCCCAGCTCTTTCCAAAGAAGCAAGGCTCTGGGTGGGTGGGTGGGTGGGTGGGTGGGTGGATGGGTGTGTGTGTGTGTGTGTGTGTGTGTGTGTGTGTGTGTGTGTGTGTTGTACAGCAGGAGCAAGGAACACTGGTGCGACGCTGTAAGGGAGCTGTGGTCAGGACCACATGGGGATCATGTGGCAGACGGGACCCAGAGGGACCTGAACAGATAGAGAGACTGGACGGGACCAAGTGAGGCTGGTGAAGAGTCTGGAAATTGGGACCAGTGAGGAGAACCCCTCAGCCTTTCAAGGGAGGCCCTGACCTGCCAACAGCCCCTCAGCCCGCGTGTGCCAGTTGGCAGTGAGCCCGGGTGCCCGGCCCTCCAGCACAGCCCCCTGCACCAGGCTGGCCACTTATGAGGAAAAGGCCCCACACCCATTTGTTGAGCCTCTCCCGTCCCAGGCTTGCGCTAAGCTCTGTCACTGCCTCACCCAGCTCTCATCTCTCTGTCCAGTGAGGGCAAATCACTGCCCCAGGCCCCACAGCAAGGAGCGAGGAGTTGCGAGTGGAGGCAGGACCGAGCCTGGGGCAGGGCAGCAGGGCTACGGCCGCCCCCTTCCCCTGCACACTGCGCTGCAGGGAGGTGGGGGAGGCACACTGGGAGAAGCCCCGGCTGGTGAGGAAAGGAGGGACAGCCCCACTGCTCCCCAGGGGACAGCCCCTGCTGCCCGGGCTGCGTTTCTGGGCGGTGGAGGGCCTACTTATCAGCAGGCAGGAAGCCTTGGTCTTCTCTCAAAGAGCTCCCAAGGACCTCAGGGCTAATGGTCACATTAGCCTGTCCTACGTCAGCAGAAGCCAGGAATCAGAGCCAATGACTTGCCGAGGACCACCGGGCAGGGACGGGACTGGCCAGAACCAGCTCAGGAGACCCATGGCACAGTGCCAGGGCCTGCCTGCAGGGGGCCACGTCCAACTGAGACCTGGCCCACAGACATGGCCCCAACTCTCTCCATCCTCCTGGCTGTAGCCTCCCTGCCCCGTCTCTCCTGTTTGGAGGCTGGAGTCCTGGGGAGCTTCTGGAGACATGTGACCCAGGAAACCCCCAGCCCTGGCATTCAGCACCTTTTCCCCTGCCCAGCCTCCTCCCTGGGAGGAGCACAGACGTGCTTGCTACCTGAGCCTCCCAGGCACGCCTCAGGCCCCCTGTGCCTGCCTTCAACATCACACCAAACACAGCCTGCTTGCTCCCACGGGCCTCCTCTGGTCCCCCATCTCTGCCACTAGCTGCTCAACAGCCATTGGTTGAGCTGCTACTCCATGGTCAGAGCTGGGGGTAACGGCCAGAAGAGGACACTCATCCCGGTGCAGGGCCCTGACCCTGAGGATGCCCCCCGTGGCGCTGTCTGAAACAATGAAAAAGAGGAACTCAAATGTCCTTCCCCACAAGTGGCCCAAACGCTGGCTCCAGAGTCAGAGAGACTTGTGGTCTGGGCAAGTTACTTCCCCCTCAGGAGAGGACATGTCCTTCCCTGTCGGAAAGGCATGGTCATAGCTCTGAGCACCCAGCAGGCTTGGGAATGGGGATTCCAGTCACTAGGATGACTGGACAGTCTTCAAAAAATGCCACATCACTGACAGGAGAGGCAAATAACATTAAGAAGAAAAAAAGGTGGCTGCAACACTACATAATCCCCCTGCCTTTTTTTTTTTTTTAACAAGACTTTTATTATATGCAAAGACTGAGAAAAATATGCCCCAAATATTGGTATTTTTTTCTTTTCTTTTGCTCCATTTTTCCCCCTAAAATTTCTACAATAAATGTAATATTTGTGAAACCAGGGGAAACCTAAGATAGGTTTCTACAGAGGCACACCTGCCCTCAGGAGGCTTACAGCCTGGCAGGGATCCCACATTCTTGTGCCTGTCCCTCTCTGCCTGACTCCTCAAAGGCAGGAACAGGGGCTCAATCTTCCCATGACCAAACTGATAAGAGTCCTGAAAGAACTGAAGACCACCCCCCCCCCCCCGCCAGTGCCTTTGGTCATGGGCACCGGAGGGGAGGCTCCAAACCCTCCCCATCTGCAGGAAGGGAGTGCCGGCACCGGGTCACCGGAGGGAGGGAAGAAGAGAGGTCCAGTGTGGTGTCCTGTGGGCCTATAGGAGCGGTCTCGTCTGAGAGGCACATACGAGGGGCCCTGAAATGCCCCAGGACACCACACGGCCCCTGGCCGGCAATTCCCCACCCCCACAATCCTGCAGGAAGACGACCATGCAGGAAGAGGGAAGCGGGACCCTCTGCTCTCCCCTGGCGCTGGCTTCCTGTCTGCCGGAGAGGTGAGTAATGTCCGCTCCCCACCCCCTCGCATCCCTTCTGGAGGCCAGGCCTCACATTTTCCGTTCAGGAAGGGGCAGAGCAAGAGGCCAGTGAAGCACATCAAGGAGAAATCAAGGAGTAGGCCCTGGCCTGGCCCCGCCCTCTGCAGCCCAGACTGCCTGGCCCGCCCATGGCCCCCTGGGACCCTGGCCTGGCCGGCATCTGAAGCCTGGGGGGCCTGCCTGCGGGCTTGCCTTGCCCATGTGTGTGCTCTTGTTCACCATTTCATTCGCACATCCATTTGACAGACCATTACCCCCACCTGCTCTGTGCCAGGCTCTGTGCTGGGTTCTGGGGTCCTAGCTTTCAGGGTGCTTATGCTCTCTGGGGGAGAGATGGACATTAGGCAGATAATCCCACCGACGGGACATGACTACAGACTGACAAATTGGTCCCAAGTCAACTCCAGACTACAGTGTCTCTGGACAAAGTCTCAACAGCTAGCTTCTCCCAGGCGTCTTCTCTCTACCCCAGAAGGCACCCCCTGAACCAAGTGTCTTTCCAGGCACCTGTGATGTACACAGAGTTCCATTTGGACTCATAGGCCAAAGCCTCAGATAGCGCCTAGCTGCAGGTCTGGAAAAGACTCGGCCACGTGTGGGCAAGAGGCCGCAGCGGGAACAGCCTGGATCACTCTGGCCCCAAGAAGCCAGTGCTTGGAATACGTGAGGGGAGGCTCCTCTGGTTCCCAGGCCCCCCCCCCCCCACCATCTTCTGGGGAACTTCACACATGGCCAATACCTGCCAAGGCAGAAACAGGAGGCCAGCCTCCTTCGGCACTACCCCGAGAAGGGTCAGATCACCCAAATTCTCTTCATCATCTCCTACGTCTCATGAGGTGGGACAAGAGTGTATGCTCACCCACGGCAGCGACAGCCCCCAGCAGGGAAGCACCCTGTGCGTGGTGTGCCCCTCCCCCACCATGGCCCAGTGTCTGCTGCTGTGATTTCAGGGAGCCAGGAACAGCACCCAGAAAAGAGATCCGTGAGGTATATCCTTGCAGGCAGTGGCGGGCTTGGGGGAAAAAGCACAACCATGCATGTTTCAGGGCGAGTGCATTCCCACTCCCTGCACATCTCAGAGGCAAGTTCCCAGGGGTGAAAGCTGGTGTGCTAATTCACTTCTGGTCTCGGCACAGGGACCTGGCCCGCCAAGACCCAGTCTTCATCTGCATTTGTTAAAATTTGAAAAGGGAAGGAGAGAAGAGGGGGTGGTGAAGGCAGGCGGGGGCAGGGGGGAGGAGGAGGAGGAGGGGAAAGAGGAGGGCCCAACACATACACCTACAGGTGTGAATGTGTGCAAGCTACCTGGCTTCCCGAAATGGTTCTGGGCCGCATCACTGGGCCAGCACGAGTGGTGCGCTCCCTGGGACAGCCTTGGAAGCCCCCACACTTTCTGGCTAAGGGAAAAGACCCAGGTGCTCAGATTGGGGATATCCTCAGGAACAAAGAACCCAACTGGTCCCCAACAAGGGTGGGCCTATATCCCCTCCGGATGGTGTGCTCAGAGGTAGGTCTTGATGAATGTCTGTTTCTTTATTCATTCAGGCAACAAATATTTAGCAGGCCCCTATAACGTGCCAAGCATACAGCTGGAGTCACTGGGGACAGAGTAGAGAGCAAGATTGACATGGTCTGTGCCTTGCAGGACTCACAATGGGGGCTTTAGACCTCATCTTTCCAATTTGCCAGCTCCACGGAGGACCGAGGGCCGGAGACCACACAGCAAGCCACCACGGAGGGTTGTGGCTAGGTTCGGAGTCCAGGGTAGACCAGAGCCTCTGCTTGGCCTGTCCCCACCCTGGTCCTTCGTTAACAACAGGGGATACGAGAACACCCCGTAGTCTGACGGTCTCCCGTTGATTCACTGATGGGAGCAGGATCTTGGCTTGTGTCTGCACTGTAAGCACCTTCAGAGAGGGGAGCTGGCTGCGTGCCACTGTGGGGGCTGGGGGGCTGGGGAGGGCTCTAGGCCAGGTCTGTACCCAGCCAAAACCCTATGGGAACCCACTGCTCTGGAGAAACACAGCAGTCACCAATAGATCCAGGACCAGCAGGGGCAGCAGAGACCAGGCCAGACAACTGGGCCTTCTCAAGGCCTGCGACCCCCCGCACTGGGTCTAGGTCGGCCTCCGGCCAGCACATCAGCCCACGGCCTCCAGACACAGCCTCTGATTAAATAATTAAATTGATGGTATCACAGTCAACACCGTCCTCCCTGTCTCCAGCTCGGGCTGCCTGCCCTGATAAACACCCTGGCACTGTCAGCAGGCCAGCCTGCTTCAGCCCAGTGCCCACAACCAGGAAGGCCTGGGGCTGCGGGAGGGGCAGGGGGACTGCAGGACTACACCCAGGCCGGCTCCCCCTGGGAAGCTCTTGTGGGACCAGCTGCAGGATGTGCCGACCCCAGTCTCTGCTTCATCTTCGTGACCGGCCAAGCCCCCGGGCAGCGGGGCAAATGATGCTGAGGAATCCCTGCGACCCTCACAGAAATACTCCCTTCTGCTACCTGAGCCTGGAAACTCCCCACAAAGTGCCAAGTCTCCCTGGGAGATGTCTCCAACAAAAATCAGACTCCTAAAGGACGGTTTTGAGCAACAATAACATAAGACTTTTTCAAGAGTGAGTTGCGGGAATATGGCCCCCCCCATTCAGTCCTACTACTCTGAGTTTTTTAAAAAAATGTTCTGGATCCTTCTTGGGAAGGTATAACCCTATGCCCTTGGCTGAGCTCTGCTGGCACAGCCCTTGGTGTGGCCTTTGGGTGTGGCCTTTGATCGGCTCAGATGAGGAGGGAGGTCAGCTGCTGGGCACTTCCGAGCCCCAGAACCCCCAGCAGCATGTGGCTGCCCCCACCCTGTGGGAATACTGGGAGGCGGTTACTGGTCTGGGAGGCTCTGGTGGGGAGGCTCACAGCACGAGGGGGTCGTGCCGACCTCACGAGGTGTCAGGGCACAAAAGTCTTTTCTTTCCCAGCAGCCTTATACTCCAGGCCCGGCAGAACCACCCTCTGGGCTCCCCAGCCCCTAGCCCAGCTTCCCCAGCTGCCTCCAGGCTGGGTCTCCTCCCAGACAAAGCCGGATTCAGGCCTGTGAGGGCAGTCGGGAGGCAGGCGCGCGCGGGTTCTGCCATGGAGACGAACTTTGACCCAAACTGCAAGGCTCCTACCCCTTATTTACTCTTTAAGGCTAACCCGTTTCACAGAGTTAACATTACACCCCTTTTTAACCCTGCACTTCCCTCCCGCATTCCAGGCCCGACCTTTGACCCTTCCTAATTGCTGGCTCTACACCCCAGATCTCTGAGGCTCAGCCCTGGGCTCAGCCCCCGCCCCCAATCACCTCCCCAGAACCCAGAGCCCCACCAGAGACACTGGCCACAGGTGCCACCCGGGTCCCACAACTGCACGTGACTGACACAGGCACTGTCGTCTCAGAGCCCCAGCCCCTTGGGGGTTTCACACAGGTGCTCCAGAGTGGACCCCTGGGACCTGACTTCTGACCCCAAGATTCCCATGCCAAGAAGAAGGCCTCCGTTCCGAGGGAGGCCACAGGAAGCTGCCTGGCTGGCCCTGGAGGGCAGTGGGGGCCAGGGAAGAGGCCAGACGGCTCCTGAGCTGGGCCACTTCTTATCACAAGGGCCTGGGGACACACAGTGGACAAGCTTATTGCCTGCTGGCTCACAAGGTGACAGGCAGGGACCCTGTCCTATAGCCTCATGCTGAGTTGCAGAAGCCTAACTCTTGCTTTCACTGCTGAACTCTTCCGGGTCAGGCAACTATTAGCCTTCCCAGACCTGAATCACGGTAACTTCGACATCCATATCCCACCAGCCTGTGAGTGTCAGGGCAAACAGACAGGCAGGACGGCCTGTCAGGCTGCCAGCCCCTGAGAGCTCTCTCCATTTACCTTTGGGAGGACTTGCTCTCTCTGCAGCCAGGGGCTGGAGTGCTGGTGGAGATGCTGAGGAATCCAGCTGAGATGCTGAGGTCCAGTAGGACCCCTCGCCAGGCCCCAGCCCAGATTTCTAGGCCCCTGCAAGCAGGCACAGCCCCTTCCTCACTGGCCACTCAGAGACACTCACCGTCCTCTTGGCTGTGGAGGTTCTGAGGGCTCCGCATCCTCTCGTCCTGGCTGGGACTCAGGCTGGAGGCCAGGTGTGGGTCAGCTGACATCCATGTGGAGTCGTTCATATCAAAATCTTCACTGCTCACAGAAGTTTCATCCTGATCAGGGACAAAGAAGGTGGATGTTTCAACAGGGACAGGCTCTGTACAGCCCCAAGGCAGCATTCTGGGTGAACCCTAGGGCCTGTGGGCATTTGGAAGCCTCCGAAGGCCACAGGGAACCCCCAAACCTTGCCCCCCGTGCAAGTGGTTCGGGCTCTGGTTCCTGTCGGAAGCCAGGGCTGAGGGCCGGCGCTGTCTGTAATTGAAGACAATTATGAGGTCTTGCATCCTGGAGGGGCGGATAGCAGGGCCTGGCTCTTACCCTTGTGAGCCAAGGTTGAAGCAAGCGCTGTAAACAAGGGCCACCACTCCCCGCCCGCAGCCCCGGGAAGAGGGCTCGCTGTGCACAGGGACGGGTGGCCAAAAGCGGGTAGCGAGACATGCGGACACTGCTGAGGCCAAGCAGACCGCCCCCACTAGGACTGCCTCCGACTCCAGCTCCCGTGGAGCATGCATGGAATTCCTTTCTCCCACTCCCCCAACCCAGAGGACATTTCTGTCTTCCTCCTTCCTAACCTTTGCTGTGCTTCAAAGATATGCTCTTGGGCAGCTTCCAGGGCTGAAAAGGCCAGCCCCAGAAGTGCAGAGAAGGAAGGGGGTGGGGCAGGCGAGGAGGGTTCGGATCAGACCGCAAAGGGGGTTTGGCTCCGGGGCCTGGGGGGCCGCCAGGGCCTTCCAAACAGCCGGAGGGCCTGTTAGAGAGGACCACGCCTGCCTCCTCTCCCCTTGCTGGCTTCAGTGAGCCCCTGGCCAGTCATCTGGGAACCCCCAGGGCGGGGCCCCTTCAATCCAGCCCTCCAGTGGGAAGGGACCCCACCTCCTTCTGGCCCAGCCTCTTTCAGGAGCAGCAAGCAACTGTGTTTGGGAGCTGGCTGTAAAATGCAAGAAAGATGGCCCAGCAGCTCCCCAACCCCCCAACTGGCTTTGCCCCCTCCCCTCTCCTCTCTAGCAGGATACAATGGCATCTGTGGGCCCCCAGTAAGGACCTCTGGCAGAGCCCCCCCCACCCCCCAAAAAAAGCCTCTCCAGGGCCCCCTCACAAACGACTCCTTTATAATGAGCAAACACACTTTGGTTCGAACTTTCTTCGGAGGCTGTCCCTGAGGCAGACACATCTGTTCTCCAAGTGCTAGGGAACCGGCGTGGATTATCCACCCCTCCCCCACTATGGCAGGCTGGCAGGGAGTTTCCTGGAATTTACAGCTTCTGTGCAGCCAGTGTGTGCCCTCTGCGGCCGAATCCACCACACCAGCTCTGCCCAGCTCCGGGGTCCCCACGAGGCACACCCAGAGCCTCAGGGGACAGAGACCAGGTGTCCTCTTGGGACTTATTCCCCTCCCACCCGCTCCCACACTTCCACTCACCCTGCCTCCCTCCCACTGGCCGCCCTGCTCCTTACGCACAAGCACATCCACCCAGTCTTCCTTGGGTGAAAGCCCACTCACTCACATTCACTCAGACTATGTTCTCACACCCAGAGGGACACACACAGTCAAAAGGCTCTCTCTGCACAAAAGGCACAAAGGGACAACAAAACTCTCCCGTGCGGCCCCCCAGGACGGAACCGAAGAGTGAGACGGGTGGCTGGCCAGAGAGCGGACCCTTGGAGGCACAGGGCCCATGGAGGCTCTGGGAGCCAGGGGCAGACACATCCTTGCTTGGGCCGCCTGCTCCTTCCCGGCTGCCCAGAGCACACTGTGCTCAGGGTCTGACCTGAGGTAGGAAGGCCTTTCCTGGCTCTTGGGTGTTGTTGAAACACCCATGATTTACAAGGCTGAATCTATTAACATCCGGAAGCACCACCTACTCAAAACGCTTCATGCATTCATTCAACAAGCATTTATTGAACACCTACTATGAGCCAAGCACTTTCTAGGCGTTGGGAAGTTCAGCAGTGGACAAGACAGAGTCCTAGTGCTCCTGGCACTCCCTGTCCCGCAGGGGAGGAGATGGATAATCAGCAGAAAAAACACGTAACAGCTGTGGTGATGGGCTCCGGAGCAGAACGAAGCAGAGCAAGCGGGAGAGGGGCCCGTGGGGCCGTGTTTGTCAGGTGGCCAGGGAGGGCCTCGCCGGTTAGGAAACATCTGAGAGGAAGCCCACAGGAAGTGAGGAAGGTTACCATGCAGGGGTCTGCACAGGGAGCCTTCCAGGCACTGGCACACGTTGGTGGGTCCAAGGAGCAGCCAGGAGGCCACTGTGGCCGGAGGAGAGGGGTAGGCCAGGGGCAGCGGGGCCACACAGGAGTGTCCCCTCCCAAGGTGCGCATAAGCCTGGGCGGGGCTGTCCGCAGCCGGTCCACTAAGCACACGGTGTTCTCACCCGGGAGCCAGGAGCGGGGAAAAGTCAGAACCACTGGGCGCAGCGCTCAAGGTGCCCACACTCTACCCTCGCTCCACCAACCTGAAAATGTGAACAGACGCCAAAGTTCATTAGGCGCCAAGTGCTCCCCTTTGATTGTCTCATGTCATCCTCCCCACAGGCCCACCTGTGGGCCTCATGAGGCAGGTGTAGTCATCAGCCCCATTCTACAGATGAGAAACGGCCGCTCCAAGGGGTTAGGGCGACGGCCCAAGGTCGTGAGCTTACAAGCGGCAGAGCCAGACATGCGCAATCCTAGAGGCCCAGACGCGCCATCCTTCCCACCTGCGAGGCTGCGCCCAGGCTGTCCCCCTCACCCGGAACACCCACCGGCCTGTGGCACTGCACAGCGCAAAGTCCAAACGCGTACCTGTCTCACCCACCAACTCCGGCTGTCTCCATCACTCTTACACAATCTGTCCGCACCAGCAGCCCCCTGCAGTCAGGCACACGCCCCTCAGCTGCGGCATGTCAACATACTCTGGGCTTTGCCCTGACTTTCCCCAGAGAACCCGAAGTCCTTCTGAGGGTGGGGACGAGGCAGCATGTCTCCCGGACCCCCCGCAAGGCCTGCGAGACGCGGGGCACTGGCTGAACTGCCTGGCGGGATCCTGGCGTTTGAGGAGGATGCGGCATCAGCTCGACAGTGGCGGCCTCGGTCCCGCTGTCAAGGGTTCTCGAATGGAGACCACATGAAACCCGGATGGTGGCTGGCAGGCTGGCGGCAGCACACGGCCCCGCAACGTCTCCCCGTGGCACATGCCAGCCACCCCACGCAGGGCCTAGGGTTTCTCTGACTCAGATCGCTTAACTGTCCACCAGAATGACCCTCTCCACCCTTCCCTGCCCTGCCAAGTCGAAGTGGGAAGAGGTGAGCGAAACTTTACACTGAAGTTGACTGACAGCGAAAACCCAGTGCCCACCGTGCCACCGGGGTCTTTGGGGGCAAGAGTTTCACGAGATTTCCCTCCCATGGCTCCATTAAAAAAGCAGGCGCCCACGTCAGGCCTGTCTCAGGATGTGGGACCCGCCCCTCGGAGATCGACCCCAGCTGCCCAAGGGCACCACAGCTAGCTGCAGAGCTGGGCTCTGAACCCAGGCGGTCTGTGCCCAGAGCCCACATCACAGAGCCGCCACACCACGCTTCCTCCCTTCAACTGAAAGAGCCAGACTCCTTAACGACAAAGTGTCTCAGGATGAGACCCACAGGAGACTCATGGGAGATGGAGCTATATTTACACATACTCCCACACGCGCTCCCTCTCTTCAATGAGTGGCACACATTTCCTGAACATCTACTATGTGCTTGTGTTGTGCCGGGGGCACAGACGACGAAGGCTCCTTTCCTTCAGGACCTTGTTATTTACGGAGAGACACCAGCCAAAAATTCTGCCCCACTTAAGTGCCAGGAGAAAGGGGCTGCGGACCCCTCCCAAGCCACTGATGGACTGCCGAGCTCTCCCCTGGAGAGTGTTCTCACAGCCCGCGGGGTCTGCTGAACGACCCCTGGCTCTGAAGGCGGTGGCTCTGTGCAAGGTTCCAACACCGCTGCTGTAGCCGCTTTTTAGGAGAAACCAAGCGTCGTCAACCCGGTTGAAACACAGAAAACGAGTACGTTCTGATGGAGCTGCCACAGCTACTTTTGTGGGAGAGAAGCCTTCCCAGACCCCTTTGCAACCTGGCTGCTACAGTGCAGCCCCCAGCCGCAGAGGGCAGGCTGCGACCTCGCCCCCTCGATGGAGCCGAGGCTCCAGGAGCAGGCTAATTACACAGGCAGTCGCCGGTGCACGCGGCTCTGAGACCGTCCATGACTGTGTAGGGCGGGAGATGCACTCCTTTCCCGAGGGATCAGCAGGAGGTGGCCAGCGCGGCCTTGTGAGCCGCAGGCTCTTGGGCCTGTGGATTGACTTAGGGTGTTCTCCCCCTGCTCACCCAGAGGTCACGAGTTAGGCCCCTCTTGCTTTTCCCTTCTGGACTCTCAAGGGAATCTGATCTACTAATTTCTCTCTGTAAGCAAACTTCAGTGAAATTTTCATTAGAGAATAAAAGAGTGTATACAATCCAGTCTTTCTGGGCCACCTCTCCCCAGACCCCATGAGAGTGACCAGCCAGCTGCCCCCTTCCCCCAGCTCCTCTTACCTCAGACACCTTGAAGCCTACAGCCTTGCCACCTGTTGATAAAAGTCCATCATTCAGCACCAAAGGGCCTGAGCCATTGTGGGCGTCAAAGTGATAGCACCACTGCCTTTCTGAAGGGGGGGACCTTAAGAATATGTGGGGAGCAGGTGAGCAGCACCCAGCCAGCCCCTAGGACACACCCCAATCCTCGAGCCCTGACTCTGGGCAGAAGGAGAGGAACCGGACCAAACCCTCCCTGCTTATCTGCAGTCCAAAATTCATGGGCAGGTTCAGTTTCTCTCCACCCAGGTTCTGAGGCCCTTCCTCCTCTGCAGGCAAACTAGCACCAACCACTGCCCAGCCTAGGAGGAGGAGAAAACGGGAGAGCAGAGGGGAAATGGTGGAAACGCGCCTGTATCCATGGCGGGTAACTAGGAGCAGGTGCTATCAGTAACCTGATTATTTTACAACTGGGGTCAATTTCTTGGGAACTAGGTTCCTGGTGCCTCTGAAGTTGAGCCATTTGCATCCTCCAGGACAGGGATCCTGGGGCGTGCCTCACACAACATTTTCCAGGCCTTTCCTCTCAGCTGTAACTCTATCTCTACCACTTGCTTTGAGAAAAAAAAAAAAATAAAAAAGAGGAGGATTTGCTGAGAATTTAGTGCAATTGTAAGCCATAAGCCCTGACCAGGAGCCTTGGGTGTACGTTTCAGAGAAGGGGAGTGGGGGAGGGGAGGCAGGGATGTGCCAGAGGTGTTTCTGGGCCAGGCAGGAGACAGACCCCTCTGTCTAGCCCCCACAGTCTGTTTGATGAGAGGCTGAAGCTCCTGCCAGAAAGATCGCCAGGCTGGGACAGTTGCGCCAGCACTAGCTCTACCCCAAGGAGGCAGGCACCAAGATGTAGAAAGTAAGCACCTCCTTCTGGAACACCTGCACGTTCGTTCTGGGCCCTGGAATTCTTCAGTAAGAGGCAACTCTTCCCCTTGTCTCCATGTCAGCGAGCATTACACACACAGCCTTCTGAGCATGCCAAGAAGGTACTGAACCGCATTTGACCCCAACTTAACCCCTTCGGTTCATCAGATGGCTTATTAATGGAAGACGAAAACCCCCCAGGATTGAAAGTAGTGAAGGGATTGCACAAATGAAATCTTAGGGTGGTCTGAGCCGCAGCTCCTGGGAGCTGTGGGGTCCCAAGGCTGCCGCTTCATGCTCCACACTGAGCCCACCTGGCCACCAGGGGAGGAGGCCAGCCTCCTGGGGACACTCCCTGCACAATTCCACTCCTTCCTGCTAACATACCTTCTCTGCTGACTAGTCCTGTGAGCACAAGCCCTTCTGGGAAACGTGGAGTGGGGAGGGCTGAGGCAGCCAATCCCCTAACACCTTTCAGGTGTTCTCGTACACACGCATAGGGTCCGTCAGAAACATACATACACACATAGGGAGATGCTCTGTTGTCCTTGCTGTCACGAAGGCCTGAATGCTGGGAGTGAGCATTTTCAACACCTTCCTACTAGTGTGTCGAGTGTAAAATGGGCTTTTGTTTCCTAGGCAAAGGCAACTGGCTGTTTTCCCAGCACTCCTCACCACGAGGGCCTCACTGACACCCCAGGCCCTGGCATTAACAGGGGTCTCTTTAAGAGGGTGGCTGGAGAGAGGAGTTGCAGCAGACGGGGTTCTTCCAGCCAAAAGGAGAGCTGGAGAGGAACCACTCTGAGCTAATCCCCTGCAGGAGTTTCCTTCCAAGAAAAGGACCCAGACAAGACAAAAAAGTTCTTGAGAAACTCAGGGCAGCCCAACTCCACATGGCCCCAGGGTGGCTGAGGCCACAGACGTTTCCCCAAATCCACCTCCTCAGCTGGGAGGAAAGTTCTGGGGTGTTCTGCTCCCGAAAGGTGCTGAATGGGGTCATGCCACACAGCTGAGGTAAAGTGGGTGTGGGAGGAGGTGCTGTCTTAAAACCTACTCTATAAAACAAGCCCAGCTTGAGATGGGATTAGACAGGAGCTTGATATTATTTAAAGACACATTTGGGCCCTAATGGTTTTCCAACGAAGGGGTAATTTACTATGTAAGGACTAAACTACCCCCGAGGCCTGGGCCATATAGGGGTCTTTCCCCAGACCAACCTCCAGCCCAGAAGCAGGGGGCCAGACAGCACCCCTAAGTCCCATCACACAGATGGTTCTCCCCAGAGGAGCTGTGAGAGCCCCTGAACACCTCTCTCCACACCCCCACCTGGTAGGCTGGGGGCCCCAGGCTGGGGTTTCCAGCTGATTCTGGGATAAGTAGGGCTTTATCTCAAGGGAGAATCTATTTCAAGCCACAATCCTTCTCAGAAAGAGGAGGAAATCACAGAGTCCAAACACCATTTCAGGTGAAATCAGGAGGTTATTAATCTCCCCTCAGAGCAGACAGAAAGAAAAATCAATGTTTTAGAGGGGGGAAAAAGGTTCCATTTGAATTAATGGGTTTGTGGCTTCTCCATTGATCTGCGCCTCTTCACACTTTCTTTTTGTGCTTTTGTGCTCTTGGGGAGGGGGAAGGGAGAAGGGAATGGGGAGGAAGGGGGTGGGCCTCCCGGTAAGGAAAAGGACGGTCTAACCTTAACCTTTCTCCAGGAATAATGCTAATTAGCCAGGCTTAATGAGAACTTCCCCCAGGAAGCGCGGCCCTGTAGGGGCGACCGGACTCGGGCAAAACGCTGTTCCAGGTGGGAGCAGGGAGGGGGAGTCATTTCTGAACTCGAGCCGCTGGAATAAAAACTGTGGATGGCACACCCCCACCCTGCCCCACGAGAAGTGTCCGGTCCAGGAGGGCTAGGTGGAGAGCGGAGAGTGGCCGGCGGAGGCGTAAATTCAACTTAACGCGGACGCGCGCCCTCACTCCGGCCGGTTGCCCCCGCCCCGTGTGTCCCCTTCATTTAGGAATGCCCCTTCGCCAGGAGCCGCCGCCGCCCCCCGGCTTCCGCTCTGACGGTACACCTGAGCAGGGCACCCGGTCCTCTCGGGGGAGGGACAGGGGCCTGCCGAAGTGGGCTCAACTCTGCAAACCTCATCTCAACTCCCCGCGCCGTGGCGGGGAGCCCCTCCCTGCCACTCAACGCTTCCCGTCCTCATATCCCCAAACAGTCCACTTCCCTTCTCTCGGCGGCCGCGGTGGCGGCAACCCGAGCCCGGCCCCCACCCCGCCGCCTGCGAACGCCTTCCTCCCCGGGACGCGGTGCCGAGCCCGCTGCAAACGGTGTGGCCGCCGCACAATACCGCGGCGCGGCGCAGCGCAGCGCACACAATCACCGCCCCCCAGGACCGGCGGCGCGCACGGCCCGGGAGTGGGGTGCGCCCGGCAGCCCCCCGGCACTCGCTGCCAGGCACACCTCTCCGGGACCCCAAAGCCCCTAGAGTGCACCTCCCCTGCCCGTCCCCCCCCCCCACTCGGTCACACTCACCCGCCCCTCGCCCCAGCCCACTCCACCCAGGGCGCAGCCGCTTCCCTGCGCCCCCCTCCTCAGCCCCGGCGCAGGAAGCTCCCCCGCGTCCCCCTCCCCAGAACCCCCCAGCTCCCCCACCCCCTTAACCGCAGCTCAACGGCCGGCGGCATCGGCGGGAGAAGGGGGGCGGCGGCCGGGGGCCCGGAAACGGCCCGATCGCGGGGATCCGGGTCGGACTCCGTACCTGGGCGGGAGGCGAGGCGGAGACCGGCGGTCGGGCTCGGCGAGTGAGCGGGGCGGGCGGCAGTGACAGCCCCACAGCTCCAGCTGCTGCTGCTGCTGCTGCCGCCGCGGCCGCCCGGGGAGAGGGGCTGGCACCGCCGCGGCGCGTCACTGCCCGGCCCGGGGGCGGGGGTGGCCAGGGGGAGGGCCCAGGCGAGCGGCGGCGGCAGCGGCGGCGGCGCCGCGGCCGGGAGGGAGGAAGAGGGAGGGGGGCACCGGGCACGGGGAGGCGGGGGAGGGGGGGCGGGACCGGGCACGGGGCGGGGGCCGGGGGGAGGGGAGCGCGGGGAGGGCGCACGCAGGGGGAGTAGGAGGAGCAGCAGGAGGAGGAGGTGGAGGGGCTGACGAGAGGGAGGAGTGGGCACGGGGGGAGGGGGAGAGAGGAAAAGGAGGCACCCAGAGAGAGGAGAAAGGAGGGAGAGGCCGGGGGGCGGGGAGGGGGGAGAGGAGGTGGAAGGAGGGGGTGCTGGGCCAGGTAGTGGGGGAGGGATGAGGGCGCACTGGACGCGCTGCCGTGCGCTCCGGGGGGAGAGCGCTCTTAAGGGGGAAGCGCTTCGAGGAAGATTCTTGCTGGGGGCTGAGCCCCGGAAAGAAAGCGGTAGGGTGTGTGCCCGCCCCTCGCTCCTGGAGGCCGCAGTCTTCGGGTCTGGGGGTTGGAAGGGGAGGCACCCGGCCCGCCGGCTCTCTGCGTTCAGGCCAGGAGAGGAGAGACTTGGCCCAAAGAAAGTGACTCAGGCACCATTAGGAACTCTCCGCGCCCTGGGGCCTTCGGGCAGCCCTGGACCTCCTCGTGTCCCCTGGTTCCCTGGGCACGCGGGTCCTCGCTGGGCGGGGCTGCTGGGTCCCCGGGCGGTCTCAGCGAGACCCTAGTCTGGGAGAATCAGGCACGTGGCCGGCTCTCTCCCGCCCCCCCACCCCTATCTCAGGGCCCCCCTTTTCTTGATCAAGTTCAAGATCGGGGTCCTTAGCGCGCTGCCCCCCCCGCCCCCTCCTCTCCCCTCCCCCTCCCTATATTCCGTACCATCTCGCCTCTTCACTCTTCCTTTGTCTCTTTCCCACCACTTAGTTTACACCCTCCCATGCTCCCCTTCTTCCTCCCTGGCGGGCGCCTGGGACTCCAAGATGCGTTCACCTGTCCGACCCAAACATTCCTGCGACCGGGAGCGCTCGCCGCCGCCTCACTCTCTGCTCCCTCCCGGCCACCCCCACCCACTCCTCCCGCCGGTCATTGTGCTCCTCCAGACCACACAGTACCGGCTCCTGACGGCGCGCGAGCTACAGTTGTAAAGTAATAGGATAACATCACGAATGCTGCTCCATCCCAGACCTGGGCGCGTACTGTCCGCGGAGACACGGCGTGGCAGGAGAGGGAAGACCCAGGCGGATCAGAGACGCCGTCCTCCGCACAGGCGGACCTTGTCCGCCGGGGGTGCTGGAGAAGACCGCGTGGGGCGTCGCGGGGTGGGGGGTGGAGGACCCTGGACCTGCGAGCAACCTCAGACTCAAGCCTAGAACAGAACTCGCTCGTCCCCAAACAGCACAATTAGACCCCAACAGACAAGATGGGTCAAGGGCAGACGTCCCCCTCCTCAGATTCACAACCTCCGTTACCACGCATCAGCTTTCAGGAAAAGCTTGTGCTTTAGCAGGGATGAGGAGCTGCCCTCGTGGAATTCTGTGACGAAATGGCCAAAAAACAAAACAAAAATACCAACAACGATCCCACCTCCGGGTCCCTCTAGTCGCATCCGAAAAAGAAGGGCAATTTCTACTGACTTCACGCTACAACTCATTCACAGTAGAACAGCAAAGAAAAAAAAAAACCAACAAGACAGCCATCTCGATTGTTTGCAATTTTGAAACAGACTGCCTTTAACCCTCCAACTTTTTTTCTCTAAAAGCCTTTTTCTTTCTTTCACTGAAAGCTTTGCATTGTGAACAATCCGAGGTAAACAAGGCTCCCTCTACAGGTGTGAGTGGGAAGTACAACACAGGTTCAGAGCTCAGTATTCACCCCTTAGAAAAATAGAAGGATGGCAACATATCAAATTAAAGGCAGACAGACTTGTCCCACACGTGCTAAAGATTTATTGTCAGTATAGAACTTACACTTTATTTTTAAAAGAGGGTCTAAGCATGTTACTCATTAGCGCCTTTTATTCCTAAAATCCAATGTGTTTTCAAACCAATGCACCCTTCCCAGTTTTCTCTAATAGATCTTCTTGCCCATTGTCGTGGGGACAGCCTGGAGGCTGCATCACCTGAATGTCCACACGTGTTGGTGCCCAATAATGATTTTTAGAATTTTAATTAGTGGCCATGACTCTCCAGTTCATCCAGGGAAATGCGGGCGTTTCCAACATGGGAAATGCCCTTCCTCACTTTGAAAATGAGATAATTCAGGCCCGGATTTCCCATCTCTTCCCACCACATTTCTAGAGACCTTTGACTTCTCTTGGCCTGATTCACTATTTCACAGCAGTGGTGGACATCTGGGCTTGAAATATAAAGCCAAATCCAGCTGAAGTTCAAAGGTGGAATTGAACCCAGATAACCCACCTCCTTTCTGACTAATAAAAGAGAGCCAGTACCGCCCAGGAGAGCAGAGCAGTGATTTTCTCTAGGCATGAAATGTGAACTCATTTACCATCCCTGAGATAAAACAGCCTCAGCCCCACTCAACCCACAGAAAGCAGTTGGGAGCCCTAGAGAAACCTGGCTGTTTAGCAGCACCGAAAATTAGGTGAATTTTCATGTGTGCTGAAGCCTGCACAAATCTCCCAGATCCTTATTCCTGCAGGAGTGGCCACTCCTTGAGTAACCTTGTGCTGGTTGTTTTCAGTGTCCTTGTGCCTTAGGACAACTCCCTCGATCCTTAAAGTGGCCACAGCACGGGTCCCAACAAGGAATGGCATGACCTAGTTTCTTGACCACTAATTCTCCCAAGGATGCGACCTTCCTTCTTTTTGGCCTCAGTCTTGGTGGGAGAGTATGGCAGGGAAGGCTGCTCCCATCTGCTTCAGAGGGCAGTACTGCCTTCATGTCCGCTTCATGTCAGGCTCTACAAGAAGTGGGTGCTTTTTTTTTTTTTAATGTTTATTTATTTTGAGAGAGAGAGAGAGAGAGAAAGTGGAGGAGGGGCAGAGGGAAAGGAAGACAGAGAATCCCAAGCAGGCTCCACACTGAGCTCGAGCTCATGAACCGTGAGATCATGACCTGAGCTGAAATCAAGAGTAGGATGCTCTACCGACTGAGCCAGCCAGGTGCCCCAACAGTAGGGGTTTTTGTAAGTGGACAATTGGCAGGGCATTTGCTCTATAGGACAGTTTCTTAAGCAGCAAACTCCTCCAGACAGACTCCTATATGACATGAGACATCCCCCCCACAAGTAGGGACCTGGCCAAGGGGATCAAGGGTTTGTTACTATTAGGAAAAACAGGAGCTTAGTCTGATCAGAGAGGATACTGTTCAAGCATCTCAGAGCATTTAAAAACCCATCTATCCCTATATATTACTTACTTATGATGGAAGAGAACATGTACCTGCACAATGGAGAGACTGGCAGGCACCCATAACCACGCGATCAAATTCAGGAGCCCCCTGAAGTGGGGCCACCTGACATGATGTGCTCACCTCCTAAAGAGATGCAATCATCACCCACGTTGTGTTCTCCAAAACGCATAACCTGAATCTGATTATGAAGAGACACCCAGACAAGAAATCTAGAGAGACTCTCTACAACATGACTGTCCTGGACTCTTCAAAAAGATTCATTGTTGGGGCGCCTGGGTGGCGCAGTCGGTTAAACGTCCGACTTCAGCCAGGTCACGATCTCGCGGTCCGTGAGTTCGAGCCCCGCGTCGGGCTCTGGGCTGATGGCTCAGAGCCTGGAGCCTGTTTCCGATTCTGTGTCTCCCTCTCTCTCTGCCCCTCCCCCGTTCATGCTCTGTCTCTCTCTGTCCCAAAAATAAATAAACGTTGAAAAAAAAATTAAAAACAAAAAACAAAAAACAAAAAGATTCATTGTTATTAATTCGGGTGTTCTAAACCCTGAGAGTAAAGAGAAATAACAACTAAATGCAAAGTTTGAATCCTGGTTGGATCCTGGAAACAAGGAGTAAGAAGGAAGATGGCGTGAAGGAGAGGCACAGGAAGTTGGGGCGAGGGATCGAGTGGAGACGGGTTGAGGGTGGAGACAAGGGTGGGCTCTGGGCTGAGTGGTCAGAGAAGGACCCTCTCGAGAGTAAGCCAATGTGTGCCCTGACCCCAGGGTGGCTGAAGTGGACAACTGGGTGAAGACCTGGGGGCACAGTCTTCCAGGCAGAGGGAAGAGCTGGTGCCACGGCCCTGAGGTAGGAAGGGACTTGGCATGTTTGAGGAACAGAAAGGTGAGCAGTGTGACCAGAGTGAGATGGGCCGGGGTTGGGGGGGACAAGGTGAGAGGGTATTCAGGGCCAAGCATGCAGGGCCATGTACACCACTGTAAAGTATGTGCATTTTATTCTAAGAGTGAGGAAATGATGCAATATGAATTATGTTTTTAGATCAGAGGGGATGAGATTATAAGGAAGCAAGAGTGACAGCAGGGAGACCAGTGAGGAGGTCCAATAGAGTCTAGCCAAATGGGACTGGTTCAAATTCTCGTTCTGACACTCAAGTGACTTTGGGCACCACACTTAAATCTCTTTAAGCCTCAGTTTCTTGATCTACAAAGTGGATAATAAGAGTGTGGTTAATGTAGTATTTGACACCAAATTTCCCCTTTCAAATTGGACACTGTGGTGGCCAGCCTCCAAGATGGCTCCGTGTGATCCTCATCTCCTGGTATCACACCCTAGTGCCCTGTCACAATGGTCACAATGAATAGGGCTGTGCAAGCTATTAGGTATTGTGGAAATGAGGGTGTATGACTTCTGAGGTTAGGTCACAAAATGCAGCTGGATATCCTCCTGAGGGGTAGTATTTGGCAAATGGCAGCTGTTATCATCATCATCAGGATTCTGAATTTTCACAATGATAACCCCCCAACCCCCTGCACAAATGCTGCACTGGTTTACTCAGCCACCAGTGACGGGTGGCAATTCCCATTTCATGGCATGCTTGTCAGTGCTTAGTATTAGTAATCTCTTCTGTCTTTACCAATCTGAGAGGTGAAAAATAGTATCTCTTATTTTCCTTTGCCTCTCTTCATTTGGCAGTGTGAGTGTATATTTATGTGTATCATGTATTTATCGGTCACTTGCATTTCTTAGAACAACCTGTTCATATTCTTTGCCCATCTTTCTATTTGGGTTGGTGGTATTTTTTTTTTTTTTAAATTTATTAAAAAATGTTTTTTGACATTTATTTTTGAGAGAGAGAGAGAGAGAAAGAGAGGAAGAAAGAAAGAAAGAAAGAAAGAAAGAAAGAAAGAAAGAAAGAAAAAGAAATAAAGAAAGAAAAAAAATGTGAGCGGGAGAGGGGCAGAGAGAGACAGAGACACAGAATCCAAAGCAGGCTCCAGGCTCTGAGATGTCAGCACAAAGCCCAATGCACGGCTCAAACTCCTGAGCTGTGAGATCATGACCTGAGCTAAAGTTGGATGCTCAACCAATTGAGCCGCCCAGGCGCCCTGGTGGTCTTTTTTTTTTTTTATGAAGGAAATTTAATCTTTTGTCATATATTTTGCAAATATGTTGTCCTTTTGTTGTCTTTTTTATTTTATTTGTGATGAGATTATTTTGCCATATGGAAAATTTTTATTTTTATATCCTCTCAAATTTTTTTTTCTGGCCAACAGGCACATGAAAAGATGTTCAGCGTCGCTCCTTATCAGGGAAATACAAATCAAAACCACACTCAGGTATCACCTCACACCAGTCAGAGTGGCCAAAATGAACAAATCAGGAGACTATAGATGCTGGAGAGGATGTGGAGAAACGGGAACCCTCTTGCACTGTTGGTGGGAATGCAAATTGGTGCAGCCGCTCTGGAAAGCAGTGTGGAGGTTCCTCAGAAAATTAAAAATAGACCTACCCTATGACCCAGCAATAGCACTGCTAGGAATTTATCCAAGGGATACAGGAGTACTGATGCATAGGAGCACTTGTACCCCAATGTTCATAGCAGCACTCTCAACAATAGCCAAATTATGGAAAGAGCCTAAATGTCCATCAACTGATGAATGGATAAAGAAATTGTGGTATATATACACAATGGAATACTACGTGGCAATGAGAAAAAATGAAATATGGCCTTTTGTAGCAACGTGGATGGAACTGGAGAGTGTAATGCTAAGTGAAATAAGCCATACAGAGAAAGACAGATACCATATGGTTTCACTCTTATGTGGATCCTGAGAAACTTAACAGGAACCCATGGGGGAGGGGAAGGAAAAAAAAAAAAAAAAGAGGTTAGAGTGGGAGAGAGCCAAAGCATAAGAGACTGTTAAAAACTGAGAACAAACTGAGGGTTGATGGGGGGTGGGAGGGAGGGGAGGGTGGGTGATGGGTATTGAGGAGGGCACCTTTTGGGATGAGCACTGGGTGTTGTATGGAAACCAATTTGTCAATAAATTTCATATTAAAAAAAAAAATTTTTTTTTCTGTTAGGGTTTAAAGGTTTCAGGCCAGAACAAAGGTTTTTCCCACTCTAAGATTATAAAAGTAATTCACCCATATTTTCTTGTAGAGCACTTATAGCTCCATTATATTAAATCTTTTTCTTTCTTTCTTTTTTTTTTTAAATAAGCTCTATGCCCAATGTGGGGCTTGAACTCAGGACCCTGAGATCAAGAGTCACATGCTCTACTGAGTGAGCCCACCAGGTGCCCCAAATCTTCATTCAATCTGTAATTTATCTCCATATAAGTAGTGAGGTCTACTACTAAACCTAGTTTGTATTTTTTTAAGTGGTTCTCCAAGTTGTCCCAATACCATCTTTTAAATAATTCATCTTTGTCCATGGGTTAGAAATGCCACTATTATAGTACACTACACTAATATTCCCTTATTTTTAGAATTGTCTATTCTATTTTATTGATCTATTCCTGTCCCACTATTATAGCTCTAGAATATATTTTAATATCTAGTAGGGCTGACATCCACCTCTATCTCCCAAGAGCTGTCCAATTAAACCCAGGCCGTAACAGAGAGGTGCCCTAGGTGCAGACAATCATGGAGGAAGGAGGGGCTTGGGGTAGGAGGTTCTTGGAAGAGATGCCATCCATCTGAACCAAAGAAGGCAGGAGGAATGTGACAGGTGGCAAGTAGGGAGGGCATCTCAGCAGGAAGAGGAGCATGGATGGAAGCACCAAGGGCTTCACACATGCCTGAATTCAAAACACCTGATCTGTGGATTGGGGCCTAGCTTGGCTTCTCCATCTATTCTTGGCATTGGCTGATTTTTGCACAGCTGGCTGCAACCTCATAGTCAGTTTGACCACTTTGCTGAAATCTAGAAGAACTGTCCAATTCTATGTCCTCATTCCTTCTCTGTTTAGATAAATTTCCCATGTGAATATAACTAAAAGGGCCTGGCTTGTGGAAATGTACTTTCCTAACAACCACAACAAAAGGTAGAAATTACACTTTCACCCAATCTCCTTTTCAGTGATGTGTTGCTTTAAAGTGTCATCAGTTAATCTCTGTTCATGTCGCTCTCCTACTCCAAAACCTTCAATGGCTCCCAGTTGCTGGCAGAATCAAGTTGCAGCTCAATGGCCTCGTGTTCGAGGCCTTCCACAGCCCTGCTGGCCTTGTATCCTTCTGTTCTAAGTGGTGAACTCTGCTTCAGAGAGACTCACTATCTTCTGTTCCCCAATCACCCATGTGTGACCCCCTTCATTCCTTTGATCATGCATGCTTTCAGGCACATGTTCTTTCCACAAATATGTATAGACCCCCTATCACATGCCATGCACCATGATAAGTATGGGAGACCCAGCAATGAACAATACAGATATAAGTCTGTCCACTCAGAGCCTGCAGGCCAGCAGGAGAGAGAGAGAGAGAGAGAGAGAGAGAGAGAGAGAGAGAGAGAGATTAAACAAATGACCACATGGTTTCTGGTCACAGGATGTACATTCAGTTTGTACTTGACAGTTGTGGGGCCTGTTGAGAACAAAGTCGCCGGCATGTAAGAAGGACATACTGGATCCTGGAGGGATCCACTGAGGAGGTGACATTTAAGTTGGGCATTGAAGGATGCATGCTAGAAAGGTGCTTTCGGCCATCAGCAAAGACCCCCTCCACCCTCGCCAAATCTGGAACCCTCTGAACCTGGAGCAGCCAATTTCACAGACCACGCGGCTGGCTCTTGTGACAGGTCTCCGTTACTCCCGTTACCTAATGTGCTTGTACTTCCTGTTTCCTGCTTTATACCTCCTTTCCCCAACTGGACCATGAACTCTCAGGGCTAGGACAGGCTCTTAGGCGGCACAGTCCCCGGCAGAACTCCTCACTGCATCACTCAGGACCCCGTTTCACCCTCCGCCCAGTACAGCTCTGAGCTCCACGACGCAGCTCTGAATTAGGCACACCATCTGCAACCCAGGCCGCACTTTGTAACTCCCGCAGAGCACGCGCTCCCCCCTCCTCTCTCTTCCTGCGTTCTAGCACCTTTGGAGAGGCTCAGCCAAAAAGCCAAGGCCGGCTGTAACCCAGCACTTCCGCTCCTAGGTACACACACAACAAACCAAAGGGGGACGGTCCCTACAGAACACATTCTAGAAGGATCACAGAACACTATTCGCAGGAGCCCCAATCCAGAAGCCACCCGAGTGAACGCTAACGGAGACCGGCTGGTCATGGCTCCACACGTGCTGTGGAATACCCCTTGGCGACAGAGGGAGCACCACACAGATGATGCTCACAAACTCAGGCTTGTGAGTGAAGATGCACATGTTATATGATTCTATTCATAGTCACTTCTAGAATAGGAAAAACCAATGTATGCTATTAGAGGCCAGGGTGGTGGTCACCCTTGGTGGGGGTGGTGACTGGGAGGGGGCACAGGGGGTCTCTGGGGTGCTGACAATGTTCTGTTTCTTGATCTGAGAATTGGTCACAGGAGGTGGATTCAGTCTGGAGAAACTTACTGAGCTGTCCACTTAAACGATGTGTGCTCTTTTCTGTTTGAGTGGTATAGTTTAATGAAAGTTTGAAAAAGGAAAAAAAAAAGCTGGAGCCAGTTACCATGGTCGAGCAGCCTGGAGCTTGGTGTGCTCAATTACTGTGACCCACTCTGTGCCAGGCACTTACGCTGGGTGGTAGTATATGTTACCTTATTGAATCAGCCAAATAGCAAGGTTGGTATTAATTGCCGTTGTGTAATGACAAGTAGGGGCTCTGGGAGGAAGATTAAATGACTCATCCAGTCACCCAACAGTGAGGAAGTTGGCATTCAGAGGCCAGGGGACATGCCCGCAGTCACAGAGCTGGAAGCTAGTGACCGTGCTGGGGTTCGAACCAGGGTATGTGGGTCCCCAAAGTGTGGGGAGTGCCCTGCTGAGGCAGGACCGCTGAGTCGGACCATGTGGTGTCATACTTCACCGACCTGCAGCACAGAAAGACAAAGCCCCAGAGCAAGTCTGGGCCCTCAGAGGTCTCCCTCAGGCTGAGCACTGGCAAGGGGCTGGGGCTGCTGCCCCCCCCCCCCGGTGGGACCCCAAGGCTTCTCCATGCAACCCCTGAGGGAAGCTGGGCCTGGGGCCTTTCCTTAGCTCTTCAGCAGGTGATGGGAGGAGAGGCCAGGGCCCCTCTGCCAGACAGGCTCGGCTGTGGGGACAGGTTGCCAAGAGAAAGGGGCGGGTGGCACTTCCCCTTTTCGGCCTGCACCCTCCGTGACAGAGCCTGAGGCTGGGAGGTGTGTGGGTCATGGCCAAGGGTTCTGGGGGCAGAGCTACAGCACGGAGAACTTTCTGACGGCTGGAGTCCTGTGCCTGGTGGGCAGTGCCGGTGTGGGGGTACAGCCGGGGAGCAGGTGACTGGGGTGTGTTCTGTTTATATTCAGGCCCTTCCTCGACGTGACCTCAGGCAGGCAACCTAACCTCTTTAACTTTGTTTTCTCATTTCTAAGATGGGGGGACAACAGGGACTCGCTCTGAAGGGTGCTGTGAGGTTTAAATGCAGTGATGCATTTAAATAAGTAGTTTGTAATAAAGGCATCAGCCAAGATACTTTCACCGAGTCCCTGCTGTGTGCCGGGTCCTGCCCCACGTGCCAGGACTGCGGTGCTGGGATAAGGGGACCCAGACCCATCCCTCTGAAGCTGTTAGGGCTGGTGCCACTGGGGGCCTTGGCCTGTCTCTATATTTGCTCACTCTCACCTTCCTTTTCCTTTCTCTCCTCCTTCCTCTTCCCTTGGGAAGTAATAGCATAATGTTAGAGGGAACAGGGCTCTCTCCCACTAGCTCTATGACCTTGGATAAGTTACCTGAGCTCTCTGAGACTGAGCCTAGTTTCCCCAGCCACGTGGGGGACCTGGCACATAGAAGGCCTCCAACAACCATTCCTTCTCTCTTCCTTCCTCTCCTTCTTCTCTTCTTCTCCCTCCCTGCTTCTCCTCTGTTTCCCTCCCTTCTTATTATTTTCTCCCACCCGATCCTTTGGCATCTTGATAACCCAAGTGCATTATCAAGCTCAATTGATTGCGCCCAGGCCATGGGAGATACTGTGGACTAACTTATCTGATACCCAAACTCGACATTTCTCCTTTCCTTTTCTCAACTAGAGAGGGTAGAAAAACAAAATTCTTTCTTTCAAAGCCTCCCTTGCAGCTGGAGGTAGCCACGTGACACTGGCCGATGTGATGTCAACAAGTCTATTGGTGATTTTCTGGGAAAGCTTTTGCTTTGCTGGACTAAGCTTATACCACCCCTTCCCATCTTCCTCTCACCTTGAATGTGGACAAGATGGTTGGAGCAACAGCAGCCAACTTGCAAGCATGAGGAAAAGGTCAGCAACATCAGAGGCATCAACAACATTGTAGACATTAACCCCAACAATGGCTCCTCCGCTCGTCTTGTTTCAGCAGTAAAAAAAAAAGCTTCAAGTTTGGCTGTACAGTCAGCTGACTTTTTGCTCTTATAGTCAGGAGCATGCATCTCTGAATGATTCATGGGATTCCTGTTTGTGGTTGGACTGGACAGCAAGGACCCCACTCCTATGTGGCTTTTTCTCTAGAATGTAGACTCGTTAAAAAGACTGAGGAAGGCGGCTATGTCCAGGCACCTGCTGTGCACGTGTGGTGCCTGGGAGAAGACAAACTCTTATTTCCCTTCCCTATGAACTCTGCAGGAGGGGACGGTGCCAAGGCTATTGCACGGCTGTGCCTGGGCACTTCCTGAGCCACAGCACTGCACCAGTTAAAACATATCTTCTGTTTCTATGCTATTTTTTTCTTGAGGCACTTAAGAGACATTCCAAAGATCCAAGCCTTAAAACACCATGGGGCTAGCATGGGCTCAGTTACTCATTTCCACCGAGGAGGAAACTACAGGAGAGAGAGGAGTCCTGGCCTGAAGCCAGGCTGCTTGTGGTTATGCTGGGCTGAGCCCTTCTGCCTGTCTTTAGCACCTCAGCCCAAAGCTTTCTAGGCCCTGTTATTGGGGTCCTATGGAAGGGTGGAGGGGGTGCCGCCTGGGCATAGGAGAGGAAGGTGGGCAGAGCTATGGGCCCCTCTGCCAGCTTTGCCGGCAACATGCCCGCCTGTTGCTGCCCCTTGATATGCTGGACTTCCTCCCCAAAAGAACTTCCTTGAAGGAAGGGGTTCCTCTGTCAAAAGGCAAACTTTGGAAACCACTAAAGCCTGGCCTAAATCTGCTGTTTCAGTAACAGGGAAACTGCAGCACAGAGAAGTGAAAGTCAGATAGCTGGTCAGGGGCAGGGCCACACCTATAACCCGAGTCCCTGGACACCCTCTTGGGTGCTCGTCTCTGCTCGTCACCACCCCCAGTAAAGCCACCAGTCTCCTCTGGTGGAGGAAAATGCAGCCTAAGGTTTCACACTGAACACGACAAACTTCATATCCAGCTGGCGGGCCCAGAGGGGGCTGTCCTCTGCAGACCGCTCAAGCTTGTTCAAGCGTGTCTCCACCTCACTCCCTCTGTCCTAGCCCTCTTGCTGTTCCACCCCAGGGCCTTTGCACTTGTGTCTGCTCCACCTGGCAAGCCTTTTCTCCTTCACTGCCCCACGTCTGGCTACTTCTTACCATTCAGGTCTGACTACTTCATATCCATCTGGGCTTGGATTGCCACCTGTTCAGAGAGGGCTTCTCACCCAGAGGTGCAGTCTATCAACTCTCCCTATTTTAATTCTCTGCCCCAAACTTCTCACTTTTGTGTATTTTTTCTTATTGATTTGTTTATCATCCCTACAGCCTGGGAGTTCCCCGAGAACAGGATCCTTATCTGTCTCTTTTGCTGCTGTATCTTCTTTGCTCAGAACATAGTGGGACATAGTGTCCAGAACATAGTAGGAACTTCAGTGACTTTTGAATGAAGGAAGGAAGAAAAAATGTTAAAGCTGTACAAACACAGGGTCACTGGGAGGGCACGGGTCTGGTGGGCTGTGAGCAGAAGCCGCGGGCCTGTGTCTCTTCCGTCTAAGTGGAGGTGGGGGGACGACCGGCTGCCAGGGGTCCGTGCCTGGTCACCCTGAGTGACACAAAGCAGCCGGCACAAATTCACAGTGCAGCACTGTGCCATCCCACCCTCAAAAAAGAAAAAAAGAAAAGGCTGCTAATGAGGTAAACACAATCATAACCAGGAAAATCTTGGCCATGCCTCTTTGCGTTCACCCAAAGCCATTATCTCTAATTGATCTCCAGACATCAGCTGCTGAAGCGTCTGAACTCCTCCCGCATCCCCCAGGTCTGGTTACAGAGCCCTGGCTCACCCACCCACAGGCCCACCCAGTGGGGTCACATCTCCCCCAGCAGCTCTTTGCTGGGGTGCCGGGACCCATCTGCCCCCCATGTGGGAAGGAGCAATCAGGGCGGTAAGAGTCGGGGGGGGGGGTCAAGAACCTATGGAAAACCACGACCCACAGATGCTCAGCTGCCAGGGGCCCAGAGACCTATATTTCAGGGCCTTCAGTGGGAGGCTAGACAAAGCCACCAGGGGACTTGCCCCCCCACCAAATGTGACAGAAAACAGGGAGGGCTGGAGAAAGCACGCTGCCCCAAATAACCTACTTGCTCTAGATGGAAGATACCTTGAAAACTGAGGTTAGGAGTTCAGTTGTGAAAAACAGCAACGACAATGACCCAATGGGACTTGGTCACAAGACAGGGCCCCTCTGGGCCTCAGTCAGGCTGGGCCCAGAGAAGGGGGGGGGGTGTCACAAGGTCAGCTGTCGGTTCAGTGACCATCTGGATGTTTTGAGTTGCTCCTTCCTGGCCCAGCCCAGCCCAGGAGAGACACCTCCTTTCCTGCTGGATCTCTCTTGTCCTTAAAGACAGAGCAGGAGTCAGCTCCCCAGGGTGCCTCCCAGGGGCGGTTTACAGTCAGAGTCTGAGGAGACAGAGCTGCTTCCCATTCAGGAGGCCCGGGTAGCGGCTCCTGACCTTGCTCCCAGCTTTTCCCTTGACACAGATAAAGCATCCCCGGGCTAGCCTAGCATGCAGGATTCTGCTCGTGGTACCAGGCGGCTCTCCTGCCTGTACCAGTAAATTATGGGCACTGTGTACATTTTTTTTTCCTGGATAATGAAGTTGAAAGGCCAGGTCGGCATCTTCACATGTCGGGGGTGGATGTCAGCAGCCTGGAAGGGGACTGAGCCTTTAAAAACTGATGGGGACGTAGGGCGCCTGGGTGGCTCAGTCAGTGGAGCATCTGATTCTTGGTTTCAGCTCAGGTCATGATTTCACAGTTTGTGGGTTCAAGCCCTGTGTGGGGTTGTCATGCTGGTATTCTCTTTCTCTCTCTCCCCATCTCTCTCCACCCCTCCCCCCACTCACTGTCTTTCTTTCAAAAAAAAATACAATAAATTAAAAAAATAAAAACTGATGGGGACAATGAGCTGTTTAGGTTTCAGGTATCTACTGACTCCATCAGGCAACTGGCTTTTGAGACAGGATGTTGGTTGTTTTCTGCTTTTTTCCCCACATAACTTCAGGGAAGCAGGAAGACAGAAGAGACACAGATCTCTCTGAACCCCAGGCTGTCCTAGCAAAATAGCCATAATGCTCATTTTCTTTGAGCACCTGGAAACTGCAGCAAGTTTCTAGAAAGTACCTGAGTATCCTCAATAGTATGTATTAATCTCTAAAACAATGCCCTATAACAAAGATGTTTAGGGGTACCTGGCTGGCTCAGTCAGTACAGTATGCAACTCTTGATCTGGGGGTTGTGAGTTCACATCAGGCATAGAGCCTACTTAAAATAAAATAAAATAAAATAAAATAAAATAAAATAAAATAAAATAAAATAAAACAACGTTTGGGAGTGGGCTCTTCACTCCCTTATTTGTCCTCTCAAAGAGAGGTTGCCAAGAAAACCATCCCTCTCAAATTTAGAAATGCCCTTTTTTGCTTGACACCATCCTTAGGAGGATGGGAATGCTGGGCTGTGCATGTTTATAGCCCCCAGATAACGCTGGGGTCATGATGCTCCTGGCTCATAGTCCACCCCTGTTTTTTGGTGAACAGAAAGGCCTGCAGTAAAAGTGTCTTGACTTAATATTTACTTGGTTAGATCAATAGTGCCTTGGGCATCTGGGTGACTCAGTCGGTTACGTGTCCGACTTCATCTCAGGTCATGATTTCATGGCTTCTGAGTTCGAGCCCCGCATCGGGCTCTGTGCTGACAGCTCAGAGCCTGGAGCCTGCTTTGGAGTCTGTGTCTCCCTCTCTCTCTGCCCCTCCTCCGCTCATGCTCTGTCTCTCAAAAATGAATAAATGTTAAAAAAAAAAAAAAAAAACCAACACCAAAACCCAGTGCCTCTGTTATCTTTCCCCCACCAAGAATGGGATACAAAAATTTTCAGGCATTAAACATTTTTTTTCAAATAACTTTCTTTTCAAGCCAAGATAACTTGGAAAAGATGGAAAACAAGGAAGGGAACCATTCCTACCAGATATTAAATAGACAAAGAGTCCAATGGGCTGAATAGAAGTAGATTCTGTTTCAGATGGAAATTTAGTAAATTATAAAGGTGGCATCTCAAGTCAATGGGGAGAAAATAGACTCTTTAATAAGTGATGCTTCCACAGAAGGGTAAAACAGGATCTGTGTCTCAGAATATACCCGGATAAGCTCCAAATGGATCAAAGATTAATTGAAAAATAAAAACGTGCTTATTTTTTGCTCCTTCTGCTTAGATGGTCTAAAAGGAAGGAAACTCCAGTAGCAATAAGCACACCTAGCACCCAGATCATGGTTTTTAATACAATTCTTCAATAAAAGGAACCAGAGCTCCTTTGAGATACGGCCGATCTAGGATTGGGGCAGGAAATATACAAGATGGGCCTGGAGCATCTCATAGTGCCAGAAAGTAAATGAAACCCTACGAAGAACAAACCCCAAGACCCTTCCATCAGGGTTTGTCAGAAGAGCACAGGAGCCAACTGAAGGAGCTCCCAGTGACTAAAGTTGGAACAGTTTCAGCATCAAGATAAATAAAGTAGTATTGGATTATAACCCAAAGTATAAAATAAATAGCCATATAAATTACTGAACGATTAAATAAATTTATAAATGAGGTAGAAGGGACAAATGTCCCATGTCAAAGAATTCCAAATGATATATGTAGATACCTCGCCCTCAAGTAAGGAAATTATAACCCCCACTCCTTAGGTATGGGCTGTACATAGTGACTTCCTTCCTGGAGAGGGGGGAAAAGTGCAGCTTTACAGTTTTGAAACCTGACAAACATTATCTCAGCCAGGTGTGACCAAGGCCAACAGCTATGGTCATGAATCATGTTGACAGTATGTACCCCTGCTATAATGTGGTAAAAATCACACTCTATGTCTGTGGTCTTCCTCTTAATAGCCCATAACGTCAGCTTTATATTGAGAAAAATATCAGACGAACTCCAGAATTCTACACAATACCTGACCAGTAGGTCAAAACTGTCAAGGTCATCAAAAACAAGTAAAAGCTGAGGAACTGTCATAGCCAAGAAGAGCTTCAGGAGACACGACAACTAAATGTAAAGTGGTATCCCCAATAGGATTATGGAACTGAAAAAAGGAAATTAGGTAAAAACTAAGGAAATCTAAATAAACTATGGACTTTAGTTAACAATAATGTGTCACCTTTTGGGATGAGCACTGGGTGCTGTATGGAAACCAATTTGACAATAAATTTCATATATTAAAAAAACAAAACAAAACAAAACAATAATGTGTCAGTATTGGTTCATTAGTTGTAACAAATGTATTGCAACCATGTAAGATGTTAATAGTATGGGAAACTGGGTGTGCGTGTGTGTGTGTGTGGGGGGGTGTAATGTGGGAATTCTATACCATCTTCTCAATTTTTCTGTAAACCTAAAACTTTTCTAAAAAGCAGTCTATTAAAAAAATGAAAACATGAAAGTACTAAAGGAGAACATGGAAGTGGAGTTACTTAGCTTTTTAAAGAGTCAAATGCAGAAGCCATTAAAGAAAAAAAGATAAATTTGAGCACATAAAGACAAAAATAAAAATGACAAAACACACACATCGTAAGCAAGATCAAAAGATAGAAGGTGAAGGTTGGAAAAAAGAGGCAATGGCTAACTCTGGGGAATCAAAAGAAAGAAAATGTAATCACAGTATGCTCATAGGCTTAGCTATGAATAATCTATGCACAGTCATAATAATATAGATAATGAAGTGATTTATCCAAATAGAGAGGTATGGCGAATATTGAGGGATGCAGGAAGGGGAAATAATATATGTATTTATGAAAGGGTATAATAGTATAAATATCTATCTTATACAGCAAGAAATTGAACAACATCAATCCAAACAGCCCAAATTAAAAAACCAAGAACTAGCAGCATGAGCATATGTTATTTAGAAATAAAAGGTAAAACCAGAAGAGAGAGCTAAAGGATAACTAAGAAAAGAGGCTGTCTCTGAAAAGAAGAAATTAAAGTGGGAAGGCCAGGGCAGGGTCTGCTGTTTTTCTATCTGATTTTTAAAATATATATTCTTTTGATAAAAATAAAAATGAATACAAATAAACAAAAACAAAAAAAGATAAAGGGCCACCTGAGATGTTGTTTCTGAAACTGAACCACCCTGGAATTATGGGGGAGGGTCTGAGGGGCACAGGGCAGAATCTGAGGGCAACTACCCCACCTGCACATCATCTCACAGCAGAAATGCTCTAAGGATCATTCTTTGCCTGGAAAAATCCAAACAGCAGCCTTGGTCAAGGTCAATATTTCAGCTGCTTTTTGTTTTTCTTGCCGCAGCACAAACCTTCCACAGTGCCAGGGATTTACTGAAACAGGAAAAAGTTTGGGCTATAGCTTCTCAGATCTTGAAAATGGAGCCAGGGCCATTTCAGGTCCTTTTTGGACTCTCATGGAGTCAAGCTGCACCCCTTCAGTTCAACCACATAACAAGTCATAGGTGGGCTGATCCCAGAGGCTTGTTAAGGGTGTCTGAGAGGCGGGAAGCAAGAGATGAAGCAAGAGAAGGAAGCCAGGAAGGCCAGGACTTGGGAGGAAAGGAGGAGGCTGGGAACTGAGAAAGCAGTCCAGTATGCCTTGGTGGATGAGCCCAGTGGGGAGAGGAGGAGAAGGACTAAAATCCAGGTAGCCAAGGAGCAGATCCACATTCTTACAAGTTCTTCAGGGTCCATGCCACATTCTGTTACATGCACATTTCCAGAGAGCAAACAGAGATGCTCAAAGTTTGAAGATACTGGTCTAGAGAAGTGGCTACAGCAAGACAGTACCACAAATGACAAAAGGTGAAGAGAATGATGATGGGGACACAGAAGAAGGATAGTGCCTCTCATGGTGAAGCCTAAAGGCGCTACTTATGTTCCACAGGACCAACCACCTCCTCAACCTCCCCCAAGGGCAGACTTCCAAGGTCAAGAGGCTCTGAAATCTTACTGGGAAACGGCCTTTGATCAACATGAAATATCTCACTTTGCCCTATTTAATGCTTTTTTTTTTGCCTTAAACATTTGCTTGTTTGACAGGAGCAACACTGCCTTCTCTTTCTCTTGATTTCATCTTAGTTTTTGTGTCATTAAAAAAATGTCTTTTGTTTGCCATTAAAAAAAACAAACAAACCTTATCTGAGCCTCTTTTTTTTTTTTTTTTTTTTTTTTTTTTTTCAAATTCTCTGCAGTGGAATTTAACCCGTTTACATTTACTGTGATTTACTGGCATTTGGTCTTGTTCCTACTAGCTTATTTATGTTTTCTACTTATTATATCTCTTTTTAGTTGTTTCTTCTTTTATTCCCTCATTTAATTACTCTTGCTGCATTGGTCAAGTTTTCTTTATTTCTTTTATTTTCTCTAGGGATTGAAAAGTTCTAAATTCTAGTTCTGTTCCATGGAGATTACTGTTTAATTTTAAAGAAATACTTCAGAACCTTTGCTTTCTTAAGAGACCACCAAAGGTTACATACACTGAGCCACAGCAGGGGACATGGAAATGATTTTTTTCTGTTATTTTCCCCCTGAGTTCACATCTTGTCTGGGCTGCAAGACAGCCTGAGGAGGGGGAAGGAAGAGATTATTTGATCATTATTGTTATTTTTTTAAAGTAATCTCTACACCCAATGTGGGGCTTGAACTCATGACTGCAGGATCGAGAGTTGCATGCTTTTTGGACTGAGCCAGCCAGGTGCCCCAGAGATCATTATTGTTACCAAGCTCTTAAATCTGGATCAGAGTCAGTGCCCATGGGTTCTCCACAGGTAAGAGCCCTATGAGTCAGGCACTGTTTAAGTTAAGCAACAGGCTCTCACTTCTTCTTTGGGGCCCCCCATTTCTTGGGGTCCTTCTGAGGTCGAGAGTGTTCATGAGAAAAGAAAGCCACAAAGAGGGTTAAGGACTCAGGGAGAGAAGGAACAGAGCCCTGATTTAATTCTTCCTTGTCCTGCAACCTGGTCCAATAGATAAAAAAGTGAATGTGGTTAGCCAAAAAGTGGACACAGCCCAAACATTCATCAGTGGGTGAAGGGATACATAAAATATGGTTTGGTAAGTAATGGAATATTAGTCAGCCATAAAAAGGAATGAAGTTCTGACACATGCAACAACATGAGTGGACCTTGGACACACATTACACTAAGTGAAGTCAGCCAGACACAGAAGGACAAATATTAATTATGTGATTCCACTTATATGAGGTCCCTAGGTGGTCATATTTATAGAGACAAAAAGTAAAACCTAGGTGGTTACCAGGGGCTGGAGGAAGGGAGAACGGGGAGTTATTGCTTAATGGTTATAGACCTTCTGTTCAGGGTGATGAAAAACTTTTGGAGATAGTGATGCTGTTCACATAACATTGTGAATGTACTTAATGCCACTGAACTGTGCATTTAAAAATGGTTAAAGTGGGGGTACCTGGGTGACTTAGTTGGTTAAGCGTCTGACTCTTGATTTCGGCTCAGGTAATGATCTCGTGGTTCTTGAGTTCAGGCCTCTCATCGGGCCCTGTGCTGGCAGTGAGGAGCCTGCTTGGGATTCTCTCTCTCCTCTCTCACTGCCCCTCCTCTCTCTCTCTCTCTCTCTCTCTCTCTCTCTCTCTCTCTCAAAATAAATAAATAAGCTTAAAAAAATGGTTAGGGCTGCCTGGGTGGGTCAGTCGGTTGAGCATCTGACCCTTGATTTCAGCCCAGGTCATGATCTTATGGTTTGTGAGTTCAAACCTGGCATCGGGCTCTGTGCTGACAGTGCAGAGCCTGCTTGGGATTCTCTCTCTTCCCTCTCTCTCTGTCCCTGCCCCAGTCCCACACACACATACTCTCTCTCTCTCTCTTAAAATAAATACATTTTTAAAAATTTAAAAACAATGGTTAAAATGGCAGAGCGCCTGCCTGGCTCAGTCCAAAGAGCACGCAACTCTTGATATTGGCCGAGGTTGTTAGAGCCCCACACTGGGTGTAGGGATTAATAAAAAAATAAATAAATAAACTTTAAAAAATGGTCAAAATGGCAGACTTTAAATTACAAATATTTTATCACAATTAAAAAACAAAGTGAGGGGCGCCTGGGTGGCTCAGTCGGTTGAGCGGCCGACTTCGGCTCAGGTCATGATCTCACAGCCCGTGAGTTCGAGCCCCACGTCTGGCTCTGTGCTGACAGCTCAGAGCCTGGAGCCTGTTTCGGATTCTGTGTCTCCCTCTCTCTGACCCTCCCCTATTCATGCTCTGTCTCTCCCTGTCTCAAAAATGAATAAAACGTTAAAAAAAAAATTAAAAAAAAAAAGTGAATGTGGAGAACTTTTTGGAGTGTGCTTGTTTTCTCCTGCACTTAGGGAGGTTGGGACCTGAGAAAGTTCCACACTTGGATTGTGCTCACTTCCTGCCCCCATCCGTGCCTCGCTCCCCAGTGCTGGCTGAGGAAAGGGCTCTCCTGTGGCCTCACTGCCAAGAAAGACCCATGCTCTGAGCCTCCTCTTCCTCATCTGTCTCCTTTCTCCTACTTTCCCCAAACTGGCTGTGGCCTTCACCAGCTCAGCGTCTCCTAGAGCTGTCGACTCTCAGCTTCCCTCACCTGGGCCCTCTTTGCCAGGTGGGCTACGATGAGAGGCCCGAATCTCATTTTAAAATAAGTGAATGTCCCCTGAACCACCTGGCAGATTCCTGGCCCCTTCTGGCCTCTGTTTTCTGTCTGGGTCACAGTTCCATGGCTGTTGTCCTGTCTGTTAGAAGAGTTCCTTGAGAACAACTATACTTCTTATTCAACTTTACGGCCCTGGTCTCTTGCACAAGGTCATCCACTGTGTCTATTAAACACAAGGTGCATTAACAGCAGGAGAGGTCACTCCATAGTTCTAACATGCCGGGCGCTGTGCTAAGCACTGATCTTGCCTCGCATCATTTACCTCTTGGAATAACTCTATGAGTTAGGTGTATTATTACTACTCTCGAGTAATAAAGCACAGAGAGTGAAGCAATTTCCCCAAAGTCACATAGCTGGTAGGTGGTGGAATTGGTGCCGTCAACCTGCCTCTAGGGTGTTTGCATACGTGGGGGGCTGGCGTCCTGGCTAAGAACAGTGCTGCTCCAACAGGCCGGCTGCAAGGAGCATGAGGGCCCAAGCTCTGGAGACTCAGGGGGCTGTGGACCTTCCAGGCCCCACATGTTTGCTGGGGCCTTCAGGGTCCTCCCACACCCTCTGGGACCCGAGGAAAACTGTGCGCCGGGAGAAAGGCCGTAGAAAGGGAGGCAGAGGTTAACGGAGACAAGTAAGAGCTTCCATCACTGGGGCTTAAACAATGGAGCAGCACCACTACACCGGCTGCTGGGAGAATGATTAAAACCATTAGTAGGACATTAGAACAGCTCCAGGAACTGGAGAAGGTCTGACAGCCTTCCCACTCCAGACAGAGCAAGAACAGAAACCACCACCACCACCACCACCAACAAATAGTCCAGGGGTCTCAGCCTCCACTTCTATAAAATGGAAGTATGTGTCAGAAGAAAGAATACAATCTGTCTCCCTCCTTCCAGATCGGGACATGATTTCTACAATAGGGTCTTGGGTCAAACACTGGGATCTAAGAGAAGATGAGGATAACATCACCCGTAACGTGCATATCAAATTATACACGTACCCCCGCAGATAACTGAGCATACACGAGGTAGGGGTAACCTTCCTCCCAAACCCAGCCCCCTGCCAAATTCCTCTTGTGATAGTTCCTTAAGCATCATGTATTTATTTTCTTTTCAAAATTTTTTTTAACGTTTATTTATTTTTGAGACAGAGAGAGACAGAGCATGAACGGGGGAGGGTCAGAGAGAGGGAGACACAGAATCTGAAACAGGCTCCAGGATCTGAGCTGTCAGCACAGAGCCCGATGCGGGGCTCGAACTCACGGACCGCGAGATCATGACCTGAGCCGAAGTCGGCCGCCCAACCGACTGAGCCACCCAGGCGCCCCAAGCATCATATATTTAAAGCAGATCCCAGTTCCCAGGCCAAACAAAAGACCCTTGACGTGCTCTGCCATAATCTCTGCCGAGGACATTTTCCCCCCTCCAACCCCATGGGCGACACACCTGCTTCAGATTCTAATGAGCACATCCTCATCCAGTAAGTGTGGAGAGAAGCAGGGCTTGGGGCTCTGGCAGGTGCACAGGTTCAGGGATGGAAGAGATCTGAGTTTCATTCATGTCAGTGGTTGTGTGACCTCGAGCAAGTGCAGAACCTTTCTGAGCCTGAGCTATGGAATCTGCAAAATGAGAATAATGGGACCCTGCAGGGCTGTGAGGGCAAAGGGTAAAGTGTGAAGTGCTGGACACAGAACAAGTGCCTAAATTAATAACCCAGTGCCTACAATGGCATCCACCTGGCTCACTTCCTTGTCCCTCCTCTAAAACCCCAGGGTGTTGATTTGGGTTTTCCTTATCTCTATCACTGAACTCTGAGAGCCAGCAGGGCATAGACTCGCCTCTGTTCACCACTGTTCCCTTAGCGCCTACAACCATGTCTGGCTACAGTGTGCAATGGATAGAAGGATGGATGGATGGGTGGGTGGGTGGGTGGATGGATGGGTGAGTGGATGGATGAGTGGGTGAATGGGTGAAGGAGCGAGGGAATGGCAGGAAAATTATATAACCAGTTTATTTGGTAGGTGGGAAATATCTTGGCCAAGGGGGTAAAGAGACTCTGATAACATGGAAAATCAGCATCAGAAAAGTAAAGCACCCACCCACCCTGCTCCTGGGTGGCTCAGTTGGTCGAGTGTCTGACTTCAGCTCAGGTCATGATCTTGCGATTTGTGGGTTCAAGCCCCCACCATCAGCTCTGTGCTGACAACTCAGAGCCTGGAGCCTGCTTCAGATTCTGTGTCTCCCTCTCTCTCTGCCCCTCCCCCACTTGCACTCTGTTTCTCTCCCTCTCTCAAAAATAGAGAAACATTAAAAAAATTTTTTTTTGAAAGAAGAAAAGCAAAGCACAGTGTTTGTGCGGGATAATCCCCTTTCTGTTCAACAGTCTGGAAGGTTGGACCCCAAAATACTCAGTGACTTGAGTGGTGGGATGGTGGCGATTTTTATCACCATGCTTTTGCTTTTGACTACTGAGGTCAGGTGCTACCTGTGTAATTAAAAGAAGTATGGGGACACCTGGGTGGCTTAGTCGGTTAAGTGTCTGACTTCTGCTTAGGGCATGATCTAACGGTTCGTGAGTTTGAGCCCCACATTAGACTCTCTGCTGTCAGCACAGAGCCCACTTTGGATCCTCTGTCCTCTGTCCTTTGTCCCTCCCCTCTTTGTGCTCTCTCTCTCAAAAATAAATAAACATTAAAAAACATTTCTTAAAAAAAAAAAAAGAGGGGGGTGCCTGGGTGGCTCAGTCGGTTAAGCGTCCGACTTCGACTCAGATCACGATCTCGCGGTCCGTGAGTTCGAGCCCCACGTCGGGCTCTGGGCTGATGGCTCGGAGCCTGGAGCCTGCTTCCGATTCTGTGTCTCCCTCTCTCTCTGCCCCTCCCCCGTTCATTCTCTGTCTCTCTCCGTCTCAAAAATAAAAAAACGTTAAAAGTAAATTAAAAAAAAAAGAGGTATGAAACCAGTGGCCACATAAAGAGGAGACCCTAGCACTCCTCTTTGGTGCATCTTGCACACAGCCCTAAAGGGGGATGTGCCAGGCCAGCCGTTGTGGATGGCACTTGTCCTGTGAGTGTGGCACGTCTCCCTGAGACCTCATCTTATGACAGAATGCTACAGAGCATTCTCCGAGAGACAGTCCACAACTTATGAAATCCTCCTACCCTGTCCCGTATAAGAAAACGTTTTCCTCATCAGTACAACAAAATGTGATCTCAGTTTTATGTCTTTATTAGAGTTTTCCCAAGCAAGGGGGAAGAAAGATTTTATCAGACTACAGTCCCCTATTTTCAGCTCAATGTGGCCCCTGCGATGATAGCTCCCAGGCTCTGTGTCTTAGGATGGAGGTCCTGGAAGGCTGGTGTCTGATCCCCAAATGTCTTGCATGTGGAGGACACCATTAACATTTGCTGCATTGAATCAGACCTCAAGAAGAATCTTTTTCCTTTGTGTGAATATTGTTATTAGATTTTCATATTACCTAATATCCTCTGTGGAGAAGGGCCCATTTCCCGGCATATTAATTTGACACAATTGGACAAGTAACATGATTCTGTCCAGTTCGCAAGTAAATCCCACCACCTGTTCATTGTCTGCTAGAAGCAAAGCGAGGGCAACATGTTCTACCTGCCTTACTGTTTGTCTCCTGGATATCGAATGCTGGAAAAAATGAATTATTGGGATTTTTCTTACCCGGAGTTTTTAGATGGAGGGTTTTGTTTGGCATTAATAAATTATCACTTATCCAGCTCCCGTTACATTAGAATTAGGTTTATTTTCCGTAGGGCCTGCAGGAGTGACCTGCAAACACTTAGGCCCTCTGTCAGCATTTTGGGGCCAGAGGAGGCTTCAGGGAATGAAGCCGCTTTCAGAGCCTCGGCGGCGGCACACGAGACGTGACAGCGGCAGAGGCAGGCCCCTGGCTGCGTGTTCGCACGGCACGCCATTCACTGGCCCCGAGGGGAGCCCGACTCCCACTCCCCCCCGGGAACAAGCTACCAATTCCAATAAACGTATTTTTAGTTCCAACTCAAACCAAAGAATCAAAGACTTCTGGGTCCTTGGCCCTTCCTTGCTCCTACAGATAAATAATCTGATGAGCAATGCGATTTCTGGTTTCACCATGTGCCCAGCCATCGAACAGGGATGGCCTGAGAGAGTGAGGCCTTGCGAGCTCACCGCTATACGGGGAGTGCTGGAGCCCAGCAGATGCCAGACCCTAGGCTCGAGGAGGGACGCTGCTTCTCCTGCCCGGTGTATGCAAGGAAGGTCGATACCTTTGATCTCCTGCAGCACAGGGGACAGGAGAAGAGCGGATACTGTCCCAGGGCCCCCACCTGGGAAACTAGGAATGGAGGCGAGGAAGGCAGAGTCGACTCTGAGACACTTGCCGTCAATTTCAGTCCCAGCTGGACTCTCAGAGCACCCTGGAGAGAAACACCTTCCCACAACCCGCCTTTCCTTTGTGAGTGGCCCAAACCTCACCAGGGTATTTTATCCATCTTGTTTCATGAACTTTGGTTCATTCACAGATACCCAAGTGCTTCTTTGCCCAACACTTGTGTCTTCCTCCTCTTTCTTCAGGAACAGAATACCTCACACTCCCTGCAGCGGCCACATCAGCCTCTCAGGTTCTCAGAGGCACTGTCCTCCCTCAAGCCACAGGGCCTCGGCACAAGCGGTTTCCTTAGCCTGGAGCTGTTCCCTTCGGACCTCCACCTCAGCTCAAGCACCCCTTTCTGAAGCAAAGCCCTGCCTCGGTCCACCCCTCATGCCCATCTAAGAGTACTCATGGACTGTGTGTCCTCCCGTGTGGCATTTGTCGTAGCTGCCCTGTGATAACCGATTCATCTTTCCCTCCAATTATTTATTGTTACCTCCTCTGAGCTGGGCCCTTGTGTGTGATTCTTTTTCATTAGTGTCTGTTTCCCCCAAATCATAAGAAGGGCTAGTAATGGTAGCTCCGAAGACTTGCGCATCCCTAGATGAGCTCACGGGGCAGGGCTCCATAAGTATTTGCTGAAGGATTAAATCCTTGCAAATGCACCTGGCCGATAGTTGTAATTCCCCACAGATAGCAAGAATTCATATCACGAAGCAAAATAGCACAGCATCCAGTAATGGGGCTACCCTGACCACTACTGGTCCTGGTGGCGATCTGAATCTAGCATCGTTCTGTGGGAAAGAAAGAGGCATGAGGCTGTACCGCCAGCTGTCTGAGTGGCTCTGCACTTCATGGTGACGGATGGGAATGGTGAAAAGAAGGTGAGAGAAGCCAGGTGCTTATGACTGTGTGGATGGTTACGGGAAAGGAAATTACTCTTCAACGTAGTCAGAGGTCTCACACTGAACCTGCATGGTGGTGTTTGGATTCTGTAACTATTAACAAAAACACTGCCATATTATTGGCATTCCTGCACAGAAACAATTTTACCGTTGTGAGTTAGAAACCCCCACATCCTTTCCCCCACTGACATTATTTTTGAGTACGTGAAGTTTCTTAGGGATGTAACCATCATAGAGGAGACTATGTCAGGCGAGAAGATGCGGGAGGCACAGAGACACAAACAGCCCTAGCATCCAGAACAAGGCTTATTTTGTTCAACCTTTATGGGCCGGGCACGGTACGGGGCTGGGAGGACATCCCTCCTCCTTGGGGGAGGGCAGAATGGGTCATGCTCAAGCAGGCCAGCTCAAATCCTCCACCGGGTGCCACAACCCCAGATGCAACCTAAACATCCTGCTACATCACCTTGGAGCTGGCTGTGGAGCCATCACCCACTCTGCGTACACACACTCAGGTTGTCAAGGAGACCAGCAGTACGGGGGACAGCATGCACCCAGGGCCGGAAGTCAGACTCTCGGTGGGGGTGGGGACGAAGAACCCATTCCCCTAGGGAGGCCTCAAAGGTCTAGTAGGTTCAAACGTCACAACAGATGAGAAGATGTGAAGCTGTGTGAGAAATTATTACTCTGATTTTAGGCAGTGGTGAAGGGAGGGGGTGGCACTCACCTAGTCCTTCCTTGAAGGACAGTCATGCTACTTGCTTTGCAAAGGGCTAGAAGGTAGACTGTGTGGGGAAGCTGGCAAGAGTGGTTTTCTTTTCAGAGCCAGTTTCCATGGTGCCTGACAACACTTGGCAATCCACAGCTGGCGAGTCTTGGACAGCCAGGGGGGCCCAGGGCCTTATCTCACCCGGGCCACCCTCCAAGGCCTCTGGCCTCTCTGGGCCCCCAGAGTGAGAGGCCACAGGTGAGCAGCCAGGGCACCTCTCTCTCTCTCTCTTTCTCTCTCTCTCTCTTTCTCTCTCATGCCTCCCTGGGGAAAGGAGGTGAGTGACACAGCAGACAAAGGGCAAAAAGCAGAGAGAGAACAACCTAAGAGCCAAGGTCTACAGCTCATGCACACCCCCTCCTTCACCCCTGCCCTTGGGGAAAGTTCTGTGAAGCATGAGCTTCCTGAGTTTCACTGAAGACCTGGCAGGGCTGTCTGCCCAGCAGATCCCTAACTAAGAACACATTCTTTCCACCCCCACACTCCTCAGCCTGGACTGCAAGGACCAGATAACCACGTACGGTCCCCTTCGATTCCCAGTGTGTTTACACCTGCTGTGGTCCCCATATCCTGGAAAGGACCAACCGCACCCAGACAGGTTGGGACGCTTCCAGGCGGGACGAGGAGAGGAGAGACATGCGCCTTACCTGTTCCTGGGAGTTCATCACTCGCAACTTCATCTGCTTCAGGTACGTGGAGGTAAGGGGCATGTTGTAATCGATAATCCCGGAGACCAGAGGAGAGGGAGGTTCATTTTCTGGCAGGAAGAACAAAAGGAAGCCACTTTCAGTCTGGGCCAGGGGCCCCCTGGCAGGCACCACACCCTGTCACCCACACAGAGCCTAAGGAGGAGGAAGGAACATGCCAGAGCTCACAAGCTGGTGGCTCACCTACCACATCTGGCCTGTGGATGCGGACTGCGAGGCCCTGAAAATATTGTTCAGTTAGGTGCCATTGTTTAGCAAGCGTTCACATGCTAAAAATCGGGACTATCTGGCTTCCTTGGAAGCTGGAAGGTCTGGTCACACAGGGCCCACGCTCCCACCTGGCCACCTACCAGGGCAGCCTTGCAGCAGCCACTTTAGCCAGCGTGTGAACTCTTCATTTTGCCACAGTCCCTACTGGTTCCTATGCGCATTTTCACTTGATTATGACACTTGCCGGGCCCTCAAAGGCATTTTCGTTTCCAGCTCTGGTCTAAGCCAGCTTCCTGGTGCACACCTGCCACCACCACCTGACCCCATCTCCCACCCCGACAGCGTCCCCCAAAAGCACTGTCAGGTACCATATGGCTCACAGGTCTGGGCCAGGCCTCCACTACCCCCTCCCAAATTCTGGTTCTTCCTTAATCACACGGAGAGGAGCTCTGTTCCCCCCATTTATTGCTTTCTTGTCCTGAAGATCAAAGTCATGCATGTTCTTTTTGTAAAGCATTTGCAAAATGTGGAAAAATGTAAAGGCCAAAAAAAAACCCAAAAACCAAAAAAACCACCCAAAACCAATAATTGCACTGAGCAGCTTGACATATGCTTCTGTTTATTTTTTCTCTGTGGCTTCTCTTCTTTATGCACTTGATATTAAAATGCATACAAAAAATTATAGTTTGCTTAAAAACATTTTTTTCCCACTTAACGTTGTCACGGTCATTTCCCCCACCATCAAAAATCTTGTTTTGCTTTGCAAACAGTGTTTTTATGGCTGTGTACTATTTTATCATAACTTGCTCAAGTCATTTGCTTATGATTGGCCATTCAGGTTGTTTCCTATTGGAGGCTATTATAAACAGTACTACAGGGAACATCTTTATTCGTGAATATTGGTCTGTATTTCTAATTGTTTTCCAAAAAATGGAATTTGGGGGCCGAAGGGTAGGACTGTTCCAGAACTCTTAAAATCTCCAGCTAAGCTGCCTTCTGCAGAGGCTGCTGCGGTGGACGGTGCCCAGCCACTGTGTTCTGCGTCTGAGGCCCCACCATGGGCGTCATAAGGGACAGACTAAAATGGCACAGTAATAAGTCAAGGAAGACGGGGAGCAGGACTGAAAGGGAGCCCCTTTTCCCATTCCAGCTTTCTCTGCAGATGCCCCCTGCTATGACCAGTCTCAAAACCCTGGAGTCACCTGCTGGGATCTTTCACACAAAGCGGGGCCTCCTTTGGTCATTTAGTCACTTGACCCAGCTTCACCCTCCGCCTGGGGCATAGTCTTGGTTACCTGTTCTCCGGCCTCCTCTTCCTGCCTCCAAGACTCCAGGCCTTTGGCCCAAAGTCCCCCCTGGTGCTCAGTTCTGTTCATGGGCTGGGATTTGAGCAGTGTGAGGAGGAGGAGGAGAAGCAGGAGCGACTTGTGGACTTGCCAAAGCTTGCCCTCCACCACTGCCACCACCACCATCGTGCCGGAGAGACGGGCTCAGGGGCAAGCGGGTGCCGGGGCCTCGGTGGAGGAATGCGGGAGCCAGGGCCCCGGCCAGGAAGGTCCCTTCGACCTTGGAGACACTATGCTGAGTAAAAGAAGCCAGCCACACAAGGACAAATACGCTAGGATTCCACTTAGCTGGACTATCGAGAGCAGGCCTGGTCACTGAGACAGAGAGTTGAACACAGGTTATTGGAGACTGGGGGTTGAGAATGGGAGTTATTGCTTCATGGGCACGTGGTTTCTGTTTGGGGTGGTGAAAACGTTTTGGAAACACACAGTGGTGAGGGTGGCTGAGTGGTGTGAATATCATTAATGCCACTGAATGTACACTTAAAAATTATTAAAATGACAAGTTTTATGTTATATTTTACAATAAAGAAAAAAGCCCCTGCAAACAAGGGGGTGAAGCTACCCAAAGGGGACAAGGGAGTCCCTGCCTTGACAAGGACAGAAACAGAGAACGGGGTCCACGGAGACTGGGTCTGGGGCCGACGGGTGTCATTTTGAGGTGGTATACTTCTGGTGACGGCACAGCTTGAATATCATCAAGGTTTATAAAAATGCACAACTATGGTTTGCTTTTTAAAGCTATGTTGTCGCACTCAGGGTTTTTGCGCTCCTTGAGGAAGGTCTTTGCTCTCTGAGGAAGAAGTGAATGTCACTAATAGAATATCTCAGAAAACTGGCTTAAAATGAGCTGCACTTTCTTTCCGTAGACACTTCCTCTTGGTTCCGTGGCAGAGGGTTCTGACACCGCTGCACGTTGGCGCCTTTGCACAGACGACTGGCACGGCGAGGGGACTGAAGTCGGTTTCAGCGTCCATTAGTCCTCTTCTTGCTGCCCCACCCTCAACCCAGACTTGACCTCTTTAAGCCCAGGAGCACATTGGGACCTCCCTCCCCCACAAAGCGACGGGGTTGGAGGCCGTATGTGAGGCGGACATTTGAGCAACCACATTGAGAGGGCGTCACTCAAAAGAGCCATGGTTCCTGTTTTCTGATCCTGGGTCTCCAGACAGAGAACGCTGCCATTTCCGTTTCATTTCCTCAGAGACATGGTTGTCTGGTGAGAAGCTGTCAGACAACATGGTGCATGAACAGGGCCACCCTCGTCCTGGAGATCACTAGTCAGAGCCGCAAATGAAGAATTCATGGAGTGTCATGGCAGCTCTCCATGTTTGGCCATCCGGGGAGGCCAGGCACTGTGTTTTTTTCCCTGATGGTCACCCATGTCCTGCCTAAAATACCACGACTGCTTATGAGAAGGCACCTCTAATAAAGCCGGGTACAGCTTGGCTTAAGAAAGAAAACAGAAAACCAATGGCTAGGATGGTACTCTTGGGAGGAGGGGAAAGGGGTTTTCCTTGGCCTGTTCCGTCCCCGGCAGGTCCACAGATCAGAAACCACTTCCAGTGCCCAGAGGTGAGCCAGGAGGGCTCAAGAAGAGGAGGTAGGATGCCCCGTCTGGGGGGAACCCGGATGCCTTGAGCATGCACGCACAAATCCATCAGAGATCCAAGTGCAGTGGAATGCTCGTGCCTGCGGCTCCAGAAGCGAGAGTGCTGGTGGGGAGGCGGGACCTTGGCGGGCAGTGGGGAGGCATTCCAGGTGAGAAAACATGCCAGGGAGCTGGCTGTGGGACCGCAGTGAGGAGAAAGGCAGGCAGGGTTTCTGCCAGCCAGGAAGTTCCAGAGGTGGTAAGTAGCTCACATCAAGAGGATCAACTTGGTAGGAAAGAGGGGAGGTGCAGAAGCCAGTGGTAGCTCCGGGAACTCCGTGGAGTCACGTGCTCACAGGCCAGACGAATGCCAGGATGGGCATAAGCTAAGGTGGACGCATGAATGGGTTACAAGTGGCTTCCCTGGGCTCTGCTGAGGCAGGTCAGCCCCCGCTGGGGTCAACACATACAGTGGCCGCGCTCAAGCCACTAAGCGATACCGCTGGTGAGTTAGGAGATCGCCACGGTCGCAGAGCCACCATAATCCAGCAGGCTGCTGGTGAGAGAAGCAGAGGAATCACTCAAAGAAATGTCTCAACATGCTTTGCCAAGGAAAACTGACACCCGCCCAGGAGCTAGCCTTGGCTTTATGGGCCTCGAGAATAACCCGTGATGCGGAGGCTTGACCCAGGCCAAGCCAAGTGCTGGCCTCCACAGCTAGGCTCCAATGGCATGCATCAATCGAGGCAAGCTTCAGCGGAGGCAGTGGCCCTCGCTCCTCCACGTAGAGCAAACGCGGGCAATTCTCCTGAGCTTTCACCTACAGAACAGAACTCAGTCCAGAGAGGCCTGTGGCTTCAGCTGCCAGTGGCAAGAGCTCTCCCAGGCAGGGCTGGATGTTGAAGGATACGTGCGTGATGAGGGCCCAGAGGAGCCACGAGACCAGCCAGCCTGAGTGGGTGTTCAGATCTGGAAACAGAGACCCAAAGCCTGGGGCTGGCTCAAAAGGTGATGGAAAGCCTCTTTCCCAGGGGAGTGAATCAGTAGGCCAACAGGTATTCGAGGAGCACTGATGTGTGTACCTTCGGCGGGAAAGGTAGGGGGCACTCTGTAGGTATAATCCCTGCACTCGGTGGGGTGGGACTGATGCGGAGTCCATTAGAGGTCAGAGGAGGAAGAGTTCAGAGGCTCTGGAGTAGTTCAAGACAGCTTTGTGGAGGGAGGATCTGAACAATGTTCAATCACTTAGCTGACGGCTACTCAGCACCCGTTAGGAGCTCCACGAAGACCCTCCTGCTCCAGGAGGTGGGTACTAGTATTAACAGCCCATTTTACAGATGAGGCACCCTCCCCATGTCACACAGCAAATGAGTATGAGAACTGGGCCAGGCCAAGCCAGCAACCAGGCCAGCATTGGAAAGACTCTGCAGGGGCCTAGGAACCAGCTGCAATGGGGTCACATGAAGGAAGGAGAGGAAGGAGGGATGCGGGGGGGGTGGGGGGGGGCACAGAGGGGGTTGGACTGAGACAGAGGAGTCTGGGCCTGGCTGTGAATGAATCACCACCTGAGTGGACAACTCTGTCTCCAAGGCAGGGACCCTTCGATAGGTAACTGGGTTGCCCACTGCTAACTCCTAGTTTGCTGCCTTGCAAATAATATTTTGCCACATCGGATCGGAGAAAACCGGAGCATGCCTCCAGAGGCCCTTTCCCCAGGAGCTAGGGCTGGTCTGAGGGCACACCCGGTTCTCACTCTGTCCCATCTCCGCCTGGACTTGCTGTGGGGTGGTGGAAAAGGAGTGTGGAGCCGGGAGGCCCTGGAATTTCCCATCCCTGGACTTCCTGATCCTCAGCTGCCTCCTTTGTTTGTGCTCCTGGCGTTGGGGGGAGGGCACGGGACTGTCCAGGCCCCCAGGCTCTGCCGGGGACAAACTGCTGAGCAGGGGAGGCTGCTTTGCTTCCTTTCTTTCTTTTTAACACGAGGCCAGGAAGCCAGGAGTTTTCCCAACAGCCCCTTGAGAAGTCTCCATCCTGTTCCCTGTCCCCCTCCTGCCCCACCTTCCTGGGACAGGAACCCAGGCCTGCCTCTGGGGCCTGAGGCAGGAGAGGGGGGGGGGGAGGACTGGCATGGCAGGGGCGCCTACGAAAGAGGGAGCAGTATGGCTTCATCCAGGGAGGCCAGCACTGCGGGAGACAGCTCTGTGGGCTCTTAGCTGGGGTAGGAGAAGGGACGCCCTGCCAGCTGGCAAGGGTGGCCCAGGCAGCTAATGCCTCTGGCCATTAAGCAGACAGGGGAGCCTTTCCCACTCCAGAGCTCTTCACTGGCAGCTTCCAGAACCAAGCCCTTCCCTTTTGCTTAGCGACCAGGTTGTGGACCCAGGGTGCTCACCTAGGTAGGCTGACTGACCAGAGGTCTCCCTGCAGGGCCACCTGAACATTGGCATTCTTGTGTCTCAACACCATGGTGCACACACCTAATAGGGTGGGAGAAATGGGCTGATGTTCCCCAGGTACCTGCCATACCAGATACCCTACAGAATAGGCTCCTTTAATTCAGCTCCAAGAGGGAGGCATTGCTCCCATCTTGCTGATGATGAAATAAGTTCTCCTGCCTTCTGGTAGGGCTTGGACAACTAATTTCACCATGACACTTGTCTGTGCCTCGTTTTCTTAGCGGCAAGGTGGGATGGATACCTCATGGATCATACAAGCTGTTAGGAGCAGGGAGGTCCCCAGCCTGCCACAGGACATACAACAGGGACGAGGCACCACGCCCAGGTCTGCTGGACCCCCAGCCCAGGCTTTTCCGTGGGTCGCACCGTCTCCTGCTCCCTCAGTGTCTCCTCTTCTCCCTGCATGGGAAGCTCCTCTCCTGGGGGCAGAGAAGTGGCATTCTGCCTGAGGACCGGCAAGGATGGGTACCACGCAGCTTTACGCCTCCTGCGCTCTGTCCTGCCTGGAGCACACCCCTGGGAAGGGAGGCTCCAGCACAGAGCACACGGAGCTGGTTTATATTCTAGGCGGTTCCCTCCTGGCGTGAGTACGCGCGCGCGTTCTTTCTCTCTCTCTCTCTCTCTCTCTCTCTCTCTCTCTCTCTCTCTCTTTCTCCCCCTCTCCCTCTCCTTCTCCACCTCCCTCCCATCACTCTTCTCCCTCCTCCTCCCTGGGGGTGGGGGCCTGATGATGGCAGCCTGGAGAAGAAACCGGCTGCCGCTGTGCTCAGCGTCGCCCTCTTGGCTGCGCGCTGGCCATGCCGAAGCCCACAGATGAGGAGAAGCGGAGCTGCAGCCTGGAGACGAGACCTTGCAGCCTTCACTGAGGAGTTGGGGGGCAGGGGGTGAGGGACGTCCTGCACACCGGCAGAGAGCAAGGGACCAGAACAGAGGGAGGCTGCAGACACCCCAGAGTGGCCCACAAATGCAGTCCCTCTTGGCCTGGCCTCTGTTCCCCTAGGCTAGTGCTTCAGTGTGACTCCGCCAGTTGCTATGGAAACAATTAGGCCAGAACAGGAGGGGACAGGCAGCCACCACCAGGGCACGTGCCCCTGGGACTCAGACCCTGACAGGGTGGGGGTGCAGCAGGGAAAGCCCTCCTGGCCTATTTGCAGGGACCAGACACTGCCCTGGCCCAAGGCTGCGGCCACTCAGCCAGGGCCAGGCCCAGTGGGGCGGGGGCCTCTGAGGCATGCGCGTTACCATAATAACTACAACCGCCACGGTTCCCTCCTCTTGTGCGGCAGCCGTGTGACGGGGTACAGGGATTAACTCTCCAACCTTAGCCCCCAGACGTAGGTCCCATGATTCACTCCACTTCACAGATGAGGAAACTGAGGCTCAGAGAGACGAAGTCACTTGTTTAGGATGCACAGCTGCTGACTGGCAGAGATTCAGACCCACCCAGTGTGGCCTTGGGGGCTCTGCTCTTAAACCAGGAACCCAGCGTTTGTGAGGCATTAACCACGCTTGTTCCTGTCCCCCATACTTTAGAAGCTACCCAATGTGCCTGGTGAAGCAGCCATGGCCTAGCGACCCCATGGACAGGAAGGCTTCTGGATTTGGTGAGTCAGCAGAGATCACCAAAGTGAGAAAACCCCAAAACACTTGATACCTAGGCTCCAATTTCTTTGTTGTCATCTACTTTGCTTGAGCTTTGTTGTTGATTTTTCCTTCCCCAGAAATGGGGGGTGCCACTTGAGTATCACCCAAAGTGAACAGCCTGCCCTTCAGCCTGAGTCTGTTCCCATTCTCAGGCAAAACGCCCACTGACTTCAGCAACCTTTACAGACCTGATGCCCAGGAGCAGCCTAGAAGCCCTGATAAATCGCCCACCTGAGCACCATTTCTCAGGGCAGAGTTACAGTCACACCGGCCACGTGTATCGGCCCACCTTGCTGTGCCAAAGCCACCTGCGAACAAATGAGCCCCAGACTTGCTGGAGGCCTCTGGGCGTGCTCAGGGTGAGGGGCTGAGGAGGACTGAAACGGGGGTCCTTGCTGCATCTCAGGGGGCAGGGCAGAGCTGGAGAGCATGGACACTGGCCCAAGGAACCAACTTTGCCTGGTCACAAGTGCTCTGGGCATTTACATTCGAGTAATTCCCACAGATTTCCTGGACATTCGCAGCGAGGGAATAAACACTGAGGGAGGACCGACTACTGGTAGGTGTGGGGCTACAGGGTACAGAGGTACCCGTGGCGAGGGGGGTGCTCCTGTCTTCAGAGAGCTCACAGTCAGGGCGGTGAGACCAGACCCATGAGGACACTGCCCCGAGTGAGGCTTGGGTGGCTAAGTATTCAGGTGCTCAGGGACTAGGGCGAGGTGATCATTGCCACCAGGAACCTCAGTGGGAGAAGAGGGTCTTAAAAGGAGGTAGGAATATACCATTGGTTTTTTAAATGAAACCTGACATTTTTTTTAAGCTGAAAAAAAAACCCCAAAAAACCCCAACCAAACCAACAACGAAGTTCTCTGGGCATGGACCCACACTGGCCTCTGGGAATTGTGACAACTGCTGGCCATGCACTTTTCCGTCTGTGCCAGCAAAGGGCAGGCCCTGCTGGTGGGAGGGCCTTTCCCTGCACAACCTCCCCCAAGGCACCAGCATGCCTGCCTTCTCCCCTACCTTTGGGCTCCAGGCCATTGGAATTAAAGTGCATCCTCTTCTGACACTCTGTGCAGCTCATCAGGAATCGAGTCACGGCTTCTCGCGGAAGGAAGGCATAGGTCTCTGCAATCTGGGGGAGAGAGGAGGTTTGCTCATCATATGGACCCAGGGGGAGGTCACTTGATCACCAGGTCACCGAGGTCAGTGCTCAGGTGGCAGGTAGTTGGCCCTTGCCAGGAAGGGAAGGGATTCGAGGAGCAGGTGACAGGTGCCCTCAATTCTTAGCCATGGAAATGAGTGAGGACTCTTATGGAAAACCATTTGTTCTAAAATTTTGAATAAAGGAGCTTAAAAACTGAGAAAGCAAAACATGTAAACATTATCTAACCTATGTTTTAATAAGTAATACTCCTCTCAGAGCATTTTATTGTTGCTACTGAAAAATTAGCTTATAAGCATTGCTCTAGGGGAGGAGGAAAAATTTCCGTTCTTAGAGATGGGTAAACGGAGACCCACTTACAAAGCTACTGGCTCCGGGCCTATGAACAGAGCCCAAGGTTCTATAAGCTCTTCCTGCAATAACTCACAGATCAAGAACATTTTTAGAGAGAGCTGTGAAAGTCTGATGCCAAGGGATCAGGTTTTTCAGACTGGGCTGCCAATGACCCCTATGTTCCAGGTGAGGTCACAAGGCCCAGAGAGGTAAACCAACTTGCCCAAGGCCACACAGCTCTTTAGAGGCAGTGCTGGACCAAAAGCCTGTCCTCCATAGTTGCCTCCAGAGGGCCTCCCCTAGCCAGGGAGGAGAAAGCAGGTGTGGGAAGGAAGTTGGAATAGATGGGAGGGAATACAAGAAACAAGCTGAGCAGGGGAGTGGAGAAGTGGGTGCGGTCCCAGAAGCCCAGGCCATCTTCTCTCGCTCTGGGTTTTGGGAAATGGACTGGCCCTGGTTTGGCCGCCTCTTAGGCCCAGGTTCCCTCGGCTGAGGCCGGTAGCTGCCCAGCCGCTGGTGTTCGCACGTTTCCCAGAGCCGGAGCCCTTCCGCTCCTCTCCACTAAGGGGCAGCATCACCCCAGCATTCCTCCCTCCTCGCCGCAGCCCAGCCGGGAAAGTTGGCGGAGGGCTCTGGTCAGCCCTCAGGGGGTGGGGACTGCTCTCCAGGACCGCACCAGGTCTGCTGCTTGGAGGTGCACCGAGCACCCTGTCCCATCTCTGTGGCGATCAGGAGGCGGAGTAGGGTAGGGCAGAGCGGATAGGGCTGGGTGGGGGGGCAGGGTCCCAGCACGGCGGCCAGGCCGTGCCCCCTGCTCAGCTGGTCTGTGGACCTCCGGGGCTACTGCTGCTCGGTGGCCGGCTGCAAACGCAGAGTTAATTTTGGTGACACAATTGTTATTTCTCAGCTGATTTGATGCTCTGCAGAGCAGGCAGTCTCCTTGATGAGTTATCTCCCTTCCAAATTCCCTGTCTGATTGCCTTCCTCTGGAGGTCAGGGACAAGGGCAAACCCCAGCTCTCTGATTGGAGCCAGTGGATGGGAGGGCACGCAGCCCATCCTCCTCCGGTCTCAGGGCTGCGGGATGGGGGCCTTCCTGCCACACACGTGGACATCTTCATTCTCAGCCCCACCTGCCTGGAAGTCTTATGGGTGGCGGGTGGTGTGCACCTCTCAGGCCTTCAGGGTTGGGAGGGGTGGGCCCCACTGAAGGGCTGCTGGCTGCAGGAGTAAACGGGCAAGAGGGAAGGGCACCTGCTGGACAAAGAGGGGGGTGTGGCTGAGCCGGGCAAACAGGTGACCTCCGAGGTGCCACAACAGAAGGGGTGATATCCCAGGTCAGACCTAGGAGAGGTGAGCTGAGGGCTTGGGGGAGGAGGGTCATAGTCTGCTGGGAAAGGAGGAAAGTTCCAGAGGGAGAACACGATTCACTATACAGAATCTCTGCCGCTGGGCAGAGAAATCATTTTCCCAGCGCTCAAGGAGAGCCCTCCCGGCCTGGCTGCACCTGACCCACCAAGGGCTCAGGGATAGTTCCCAAGGAGGGCCCAGCCCAGGGGCCAGGATGGTGGCCACAGCTCCCTTGGCCTCGGCAGGGACCCCAGCCATACGCAAAGCTGGCCAGGGGGCACGGGGCGCACACCTTCTGGACCTGGGTCCCACACAGGGGTGGCTGGGGTGGACCCAAGTACAGGTGAGGAGTCCTTGGAGCCGTCTGAGGGCCAGGAGGGAGCCCTGCTCTGGGTGGCTGGAATGTCTGCAGCCTCACTAAGTGCTCCATGGGGAGTCAGTGAGGTGCAGCGTCTAGCCCAGCTCCACGCTGCTGTAGGGGCTGGCATGGAGGAGGGGGCAATGTGTGGCCTTCGGCCTCCTCCGGGCATCTTTTGGTTCACTCTCCGGGCTTGTCCACGTGAGAAATGGGACATCCATTTCTGTTCTACAGCATGGATGCCCAAGGCCACAGGACTCCGGATGAGCTGAAGAGAGGAAGACAATCCTAGCTCATGCTCTAGTCAATAGGGTGGTGGTTTTCAGATAGTTTTAGAGCTCCGGACACAGTTCTGGAAGTAGTCTCTTATGCTGAAGGCCAACGTGTGAAACAGATGGAGCTGCTGTGTTTAAGGAGGGGAGCCCAGGACCACTGTCCCCACCCAGCTTCCCTCGGCTGCCTGCTGCTGCCTTGCTTTCAGGGCTTCCTGCCTGGACACTGAGACCCGTAAGTGCATTTGCCTTTTACGTTTTCCCTCATGGTAAAAAGGAGATTTCACTGGCAGGGAGAGCAGAAGCTATTTGCAGAGTCGTTGACTTGTAAGGCCCCATTTCGCTCCCCAGCTCAGGGGCCGACAAGGACAGATGAGGCCAATTGGGGGGATTTGCACCACTTTACAAGATCGTGCCGCTGCCCTGCGGTGGATTAGCACGCGGTGGGCCTGGAGCAGCTGCTGACCACATCTGGCCCCACCTCCAGAGTGGTCAGGGCAGCCAGATCCGGACTCCGTAGCTTGATCTAGCTTACCAGCACCCTGGGAGAGAGGAAGGAAGCAAAGAGTTTGCTCCAACCCAGATGGGTGCGGACACCAGAAAAGCCCCCTTGAAAGAGGCCCAGTCCTCTATGTGGGCTCAGAGAACTCTGTAGAACCACTTGGAACCCTCCCCAGACCCTGGCATAGGCAAGTCCCCCTGCGAAGCCTCTGGATCCTCTGGTCACACTGCATCAGAGGCAGCATAAGGCAGGAGCTTCTCTTCCAAAATGGGAATCCCCTGCATTATCCATTTAAATGGCCATCTATCCCCGGCTCATATAGCTTCAGTTTCAGAAAGCTCATTACCTGCCCTCTCTGATCTATTGCTGGATAGTGGTAGGTGCTAGAAGCTTCTTTTTCCCACAGAATAATGTCCCTCCTTCAATACCCTTGAACAAGTCTGCCCATCTCCCTTCCAGCCCCCTGCTTCCTGCAGGCACCCCAGGCCTATAAGAATCTGGAAAGTCTCCGGTGCCCTAGAGATGGCAAGTAAGTCCCAGGATTCAGGTTTGGCAAAACACACAGAGGTCCAAAAAACCCTCAGCCGGGGGCCTGATGTAAACCCCACTGTGCCAGGCTGTGCCTCTCTGCAGTCGTCAGCACAGAGTTTCCTTGGGGGCTCTTTCCCTGGCATGGATGGGACTGAAGAGCTACGCTTGGGTTGAGGAAAATGGGAGCAGATGAAAAGCAGGGGGACAAAAGCATCCAGGCACCACCCCCACCCCCCAAAAAGGAAAGGGTGGCAAGAGAAGGGTGACAGATGGGGAAGAGGAGGGGGAAGGGAGAGGAGGCACACGGTGGGGAGGGAGGTGCAGCAGCCCCCTTGGCCTTCACACCCGCTGCAGGAGGGCCCTGGCCTGCTCCACTCAGCCTTGGCCCTGCTGCTGAAATTCCAGCTCTGTGCACAGCCCAGCTGGCCCACTGCCAGTCATGTGCCAGCTCCAGGCTGGGCAGCGGGAAGTGGGGCACGCGGCGGGCATATGGACGGGAAGCCAGGAAGTGCAGAGCAAAGGGCTGGACACAGGGCCCAGGGACACAGAGGCTGGGGGAACCAGCCCAGCCCAGCCCTCTCTGCAGCAGGGAGGCCGCAGACCCAGCCTTCGTAAATACCCAGGGAGTGCCTGTGGGTGAGGCTTGGTGCTAGACACGAAGGGGACCAGGGAAGTCACGTGGTCTGGCTGGCCCAAGCCCATTTACCTTAACCACAACAAGTCTTGGGGCTTACTAGCTGAACACGGGGTGTTTGTGGAGAGGCAGGATGTGTACCGGTCAGGGCACAGGCTCTGGGTCCAGCTGCCTGCCTCCAAGCATCAGAGGGGTGACCTCAAGGCAGGTTATGTATCCCTCTAAGCCTCATTTTCCTCATCTGTAAAATGGAGGTAACATTAACATATACATATGTCTGTGTGTGTGTGTGTACACACACACACACACACACACACACACACACACACATATATACATGACCTCCATCACATATGTATGTATACATACGCACTCTTTGTACGAGTGAAGGCTCAGAGAGCTGGTGCACAGGAAACTGCTGAGTGCAGAGCCTGGCACACGCAAACTGCCCAGCACTGACAAATTTAATGCTTAGAAAATGTGTTGGGTCTCAGTAATACCAAGGGGCCCACAAAGGCCCTGGCTTGGCTGTCCCTCCCTTCGTCTATGACCCTCTGGGGGGAATACCCTCAGAACTCAGGCCGTATAGGAAAATTATAGACTTATACAGGCTACCTCCACAGCAGTCCAAGGCTATTTATATGAAGAATTTGGGGTAGGGGTAGAGTTCACAGATGCCTTGGGTGGGGAAGTCCAGTTACAGAGGGGCAGGTAAGAAGCCAGAGAGAAAGTTGACACACAGGGGGCATGAGGACACCAGCTGTCTGTCACATAAGTGCTGTGTGACCTTAGATCAACTCTTTGGGTCTTGGTTTCCTTAACTGCAAAATGCGACCATAGTGCCTCCATCACAAAATTGCTCTGAGGCTTGAATGAACGTATAGTGTTTGGCTTTACTGGTTTAGTGGTGGGTCTTGGGTTCAGAGCTGTGCATGATCCGTGGCAATGGCAGTCAACAGGGGGATGGGACCAGAACACAGGCAGGCTCCTCCTTCTCTAGCCACTGTCTCCCACACCTCCCCATGTGTGATGTTTCCTAGCCCTAGATCACCATCTCTGCTCCCTTCTGCCTACCCAAGCTTAGAATGCCAGCTTATGCACCATCTTCTCCATGAAGCCCTCGCTGGCTTAGCAATAATATGAACGCAAGGGTTCTGGAGGTGCCTTTGCTGAATGCCCTCAGGGTTCTTGTTCCCTCAAAGGTAGGGACCAGGTCCTCAGACTTCCCCTGGGGAACTTGTTGTACTGACTTCACAGGGTGGTGGAGGACCGGACGAACTCACACAGGAAGCATTTAGGGCAGGCCCAGCACACAGTAAATGCCATGGAGGCATTTGCTCTTTCAATTATTATTATCTAGCCACCCCTACCCCCACAGTCCCAGAACAGGCTGCAAGGGGCTGGGGTGGGAGGTGGGGAGGGGAATGAGTGAAGCAGAAACCAGGAAGAGGGCTTTGCTCCTGCCCTCGTCCCTCTCCTTCCCTCCCTCACTCCCTTCAACCTGCCTCTCCTTTGTGCTCAGACCACAGAACCCGCCCCCTCGCCCCCCTTGAGCCATCTCTGGCTGCCATGCCCTTGCCCTGTGCCCCCCTGGGTCCCCAAAGGCCGTTTCATCACGCCTCAGCTCCCTGCCCCGCCCCCGCCCAACATGTGCGGAGCCCATGGCCTCCTGCCAAGGCCTGGGGCTGCCCACAGAGGCCCAGAGACAGAAATCTCACCGCTCGGTAGGTTTTCTTCTGCCCAGCGTGCTTGGGGGCTTTGCCTGGCTCCGCTGAGCTCTCCACATGCATCGAGTAGATGATGTCAAAGAAATCTTCCACCACAGCGACCCGCTTCAGAGAGATGCCCTCCGGCTCCGACAGGCCATCTGCCCCCTGCGACAGGGTGGACAAGCTGTGTTAGTGTCAGGGATGATGGCAGGGTGAGAGCTGGGCCCTGAGGCCTGGCAATGGGTCGGGGGCAGGGACGGCGCTGCTCCCTGACCCGCAAGGCCTCCAGAGGTAGGTCTGGAGGGTTGGGGGTGGAAGGAGCCTGCCGAAAGGGCCCCAGAGACAGGGGCACCAGAGTCAGGGCGGCTGCTGCTACCAAATCTACCAGAAACAATGGGAAGAGAACGACAACAACGAAAATACAAATTAAAAAACCAAGAGGCTCCATGTTCACAATTTCAGACAGATTGTGCCAGACTCAGGCGGGGAGCTCTCGAATCACATGCTGTGCCAAGACCATCCTGGAAGTCTCTGGGGAGGGGGGGGGGTGCTAAATAGATGCAGCCCCATCAGGAGCTCGCCAATTAGCAGTAACCTTTCACTGTGGTCCTGGGCTGGGGTCCCAGGGGAATGGCTCGGATCACCTGGGTGACTCCTGCCTCCACCCTGGCCTTTCTGAAAAGCTTTTCACCGCTGCCGGCCCTCCCCACTCCAGCAGCTGAGCGCCAGCAGCAGACCCAGGCTCTTTGTGTGTGGAGATACAGAGAATAACAGACACAAGGCCACGTGGAGGTGGCGGGGCCTCATGAGCAAGGTGGCCGTGGGCCCCTGAGCCTCTTACAAGGCTGGCAGGGGTGCTGTCAGCTGGTCCTGAAAAGGTGTGCCAGGATTGAGAAGGGGGTCCTGCTGCTGGGCAGACACCTGCTGTCTCCCACCAGCAGGGATGGGAGGGAACCAGGAAACTGCAGGGCATGAGGCTGGGGGCGGGGGGGGGGGGTGGTGTGGCCGGGTCCATAAGGGAGCAGACTGCAGAGTGAGGTCTTTATTCATAGGGCACAGGATACACACATGCTCGGGGACACCCGGCTCCTAGCCATCATCTCTCTATGGGGAGACCTGGAGAGCTCTGGGGAGCTTCACAGATTAAGAGCAACCAGGTGTGTGTGTATGTGTGTATGTGTGTGTGTGTGTGTGTGTAGGGGGAAGATGGGGGAAAAGGAGATAGGATATTCTCTAAAAGTGTCCAAAACACAAATCTCCCAGAGAATTCTTTCCTAAAGGATCTTGCTCACGGCTCAAGAACATCAGCTCTATGAGGATGTGCACTTCATCTCTTGGCTCTTGCCTGTCTCCCTAGCACCTAGAACAATGCTGGACACATACTAGGCTCAGTAAATAACCGAACGCCTGACTGACTATAAGCAGCAGCCAGGCAGGGTAGTTGAGACATACGCTTCCTCAGTTTGCGGCCCATCATCGAAGTGGCTATATGACCCTCAGCAGTTATTTTGCCTCTCTAATCCTCAGCTCCTTTATCTAGAAAATGGGGATAACAGAAGCACCTTTCCTATGAGCTACAGAGAGGAAGAACTGAGATGCGTGTGGAACACTTAGCAGCAAGCCCAGCCCATAGGAACTGCTGCACAAATACTATAATTAAGAAGGGCTTTGTCGTTTGCAAAGTTTCCCCTAGCTATGATAGGGCTGAACATTGTGACAAGCCTGGGAGGTTGTTGGGGTCAGGACCTGCCTGTGGTATGGTGCCTGGTAAGTGGCAGAGCTGGTTTAAGACCTCGGTCTTTGCAGTCCAAGGAAAACAGAGGCGGTGCTAAATGGGACACTTGCTCACAGAACATTCTGGCCACAGACGGGGCTTGGTTTTGTCCAGCAACTTTCCCAATATGCCATGATGGGCAAATAGGGCTGTCTCTTTGCCAGTGGCCCACTTGAGAGCAGATGGGCATCTGGAGTGGAGGGTGCCAAATCCTACAGCCAGTGGGCAGCATCCGTGGGTGGTGACCCTGGGTGGTGACCCTATTGGCCCTGTACAGTTCCTCTTGCCAATGGCTTCCTTCCTAGTCAGGATCCATTTCAATGGGGACTTCTCAGATAGCATGCATCTGGTGTGTGGTGTGTGTGTGTGTGTGTGTGTGTGTGTGTGTGTGTGTGTGTAGGAGGAGCTGCCTGCTGGTCCTGCTTCCTTGCTGTGAGATTGTGGGCAAACTCTTCAGCCTCCCTGAGCTTCACTTATGAGCTGAGCTGTAAAATTCCACGACTCTTCTTTTCTTAAACTCTCTCAGGAGTTACCGTTACCTCTTTCCTGGGGGTATCTGAAGTCCCCTCTGACGTCCTGGGCCATCTGTAAACGGGGCTCATCAGTGACAAACTTGATCATTAGCTGACTTGTAACTACCCAGCATTTTGGGGATCTTCAAATACTGTTGTGACAGAGTTGGATGAGACAAATATTATGACAGTCCAGTAATAATATCCTTCTAACCAGAGGTTCATGTTGGCAAAAACTAACAAAAGGATCATAAGAATAAAAATATAACTGGGTTTCTATTTCTTGAGCTAGGTGGTAGTTTTACAGGTGTGTTCGGTTTGTAAAGAGCCATTAATCTAAACTTTATAATCTGTGTACTTTTCTATATGTCTGCTAAGTTTTAATAAAAAAAAGTATATTAAAAAAATATAATGAGGTGGGTAGTTCCACAACATTTTGATAATCTGAATCTAGAGGCATAATGAGGGGCTTAGCTGCTTAAAAGTGAATAGACCTCTCTGCTTGTAAAACCATTTCAAGCAAGAATGTAGACACCTCTGGAAAATGGAGATAAAATTTGGTGGGAAGGAATGTAGAAAGAAAATAATCTGATGAAAGACAGTATTTCAGGTAAGTGAAATGGAAAGTGTCCCCTAACCAGCTTGGTGACCTTGGGCAGTTCCTTCTTGACCTTTTTTTTTCTTTTTTTTTTTTTTTTCTTTTAAGTAATCTCTACACCCAATGTGGGGCTTGAACTCACAACCCTGAGATCAAGAGTTGCATGCTCCACCAACTGAGCCAGTCAGGCACCCCACTTCTTGACCTCCTGAAACTCGGTTTCCTCACCTGTAAAATGGGCCTAGAAAGTCCTTGTTGGCTGTTCCCAAGATTAGGCTAAGAGTGTATGTCAGACATCTGGCACATATAGGCTTGTAAATGTTCATCTCTTCCCTCTGGACCCACTGAATTTGGACATTTTGTGTTTAGGAATTTGCTCTTATGTCCTGTCCCTCTGATCCATTCAGGTTACAGCACGGGTCCCCCAAGGCAATACCCACCATCAGAGGAGATGCATAGTCCTATGCAATTCCTAAGTAATATGCTAAGGCTGTCACACAAACTTAAAATAAATTTTCTGAAAGTCAAGGTGTAACTAACCAACCCAGATTAAACAGCAAACCTCACTGCCCAGTGCCTGGCCCATCTCTGTCCCAGCCTTTCACCCCCATTCTAAGGCAGACACGAGTACCCAACAGCTTGGTACCTGGTCCAATGTGACTACAAAATTGTCCCAAAGAAACTCTTCAGGGATCATTTTTAGTAGCTCCCGCTTTAAAGATCTATTGTGATCTCCCCCGATGTTCAAACCTGGGTCCTATAACTGGTCTCTCTCAACTGCAGAGATGTACACAGGAAAGGAAAGGGCTTGTAAGCAACCCAAATTCAAACCACACAAGGTCTGCAGAGCCCCACCTTGAACTGTCCTCTGGTGAGCTGTGGCCACCTGGACACCATGTGTGCTACACCCTAAGGGAAGAACACCAGGATATCTGTCTGTCCTTCAAGGAGAACCCTGGGAAGAGAACAAAGGGATCCCACGGCAGTCACGTGCGAGACATCTCTGCCATGCCCTGCATCCATAGAGGTAATAACCTTCATGCTAAGTGCTGCAGGAGAGGCATGCCTTCCTTAGCTGAGAATCCAGACACAGTGCTATAAGGCAAGAGCTGGTAATTAAAGGAGCAGAAAGCACCTTCCCCATAGCCTTGGGATGCCCCTGCCAACCACTTCTGCTTTGTACCCAAATTAGCTTAATCTGATCCATGGCCCTAAGCAAGCTGGGCCTTGGCTTGACAAAGCTCACTTCATTTACAGGCTGAATGAAGAGGGGGCCCAGAGCCTCCTGACTCACCCCGGCTTCCTGGGACCGCCAGCCAGGAGTGATGGAACGGAACCCTGAAGCACCTCAAGGGAAAAGCCATGAGAAATACACGGTCAGTTGCGCAGGACCAACCTCTGGGGCCTTCCCGCTTGGGGAAGAGTATTGCCATGGCAACATACTACATCCTTTCGAACCAGCCAACTCCAAAACAGCCCGTCAGACCCAGGCCAACAAAAACAGGCATGGCAATAGTTTTAAAGATTTCACAGAGCTACGACCTTTCTTGGACATCACCATCTTCCTTTAAAGCAGTCCATGTGGATTCTAAACTAAAGGCCAGGTTGCGAATTATGGAGGAAATCACCAAACGTCTGTTTATATACTGCTCGTGTTTCAAGAATATTTACAGCAGTGGCCCCAAAGGGTGGTCCCCAGACTGTTTGAGTTCGCATCACCTGGCGACTTGATAGAAATGCAAATTCTCCGGCCCCACCTCAGACCCACCAAATCTCACTTTCTGGGGGTTTTAACAGGGCTTCCCTGATGATTCTGACGCACAACGGATTTTGAGGATTGCTGATTAGAATGTCTCCATGATTCGGACAGGGAAACTGGTATTGGCTCATTCAATATATGCTTGCTCTGTGCTTCTAGGCCTAATATTCTTTTCTTCTCCTTCACTGAAGGCCAGTTTTCCTGATGGTGAGAACAAAAGAATCTTCCTGGGCAACGTTGGTATAAATTCAAAACACCTGTCCAGAGACTTCATGCAAATTATGAGTAGAAAGGGCAGGAGTGCCCAGCGTCCTGACATCAGATTTTTAAGTCCTCCCTGGCAAAAGTAATTAACACTTCAGTGGGTCACCCCTTGACAGGTCTTTTCTGGCTTCCTCAGTTTCCTCAACTGATCTGAATGCTCAGGACCAGGAGGATTGTGACACCAGGACTGCACACCTACCCAGAAGAGACGAGCATATCTTGCCAGGCCATTAGGTCCCTGGCCAGGGTGGCCTCTCTCAGGTGAGCTGCCGAATCTGCCTGAGCCTTGCCTGTCTTCCCAGCAAGCCAATTAAATAGACCCCCGTCCAACGGCTGATGGATTTCAGGTCTGTCATCTCCACTGGAACTTCGAAGTCACTCGCTGGTAATAAGTTGCACACCTATCGAGATGGGCTCACTGTTTCCGGTCATGAGGGTGCTGGCTAGTGCATCACCACAATAAGAGCAGCGTGTGCCTCCCAGCAATGAGGAGGCCATGGCTGAGGGGATGTGGCTAAATAGCACCGACATGTCTCAACTGGGTTCCTACAGCAGAGGAAGAAACCACATAGAAAGTCCTTAGGATGTGGCCTTTTGGTGCATTTCAGGGCCGGCTCTTGACAAAGCGTACAAATCAACAAGATCGCCATCAGAGGAGAAAGTCAGTCAGCAGAAGAACCCACCCCGGGGGAGACACCTCTGGCTACCACTTATGTGGGACTGCAGGACTTCAGGGGGTTGATTGCACAGGCAAGTGTGAGGATGCTGTGCTGTCCTATCTCGGCCAGCCGGCTAAGTGGCTGCCATTACAGCCAAAGTTCCTGCAAATATCAGCTGCATGCTACTTTCAACTTCTGGAACTGGGGCTGTTCCTCCTGTCCCCCAAACCATACTTTAGTAAATTCAGGAAGGGCTGAGGTTTTGCAAGTGGGGGTAGCAGTTTGGGGACGGGGTGGGGAGGGGGGTTCCTACAAAGTCTCCTTCCGGCTCCTGGCAAGGCCGAAAGAAGACCCGAGGGGGAAGAGTCAGCCTCCTGCAAAGGGTTCTCAGAGGCAAAGGAAAGAGGTGGACGGGAAATTTATAAGCCACCCTAAACTGAGAGACTGAAAAGAAGAAAACTGGAATGAAGACCCGCACCCAGAGAGCCAGAAATTTTCTCAACAGAACCCCACGAGAAGCCAGTCATCGTTAGTAAAGCTAGGCATTCAGGTGATCGAGGGGAGGGCATTGCCTAAATGGAACAAGGACGGCATTTGAATATCTCTCAGTTATAAATACTACCTACTGTGGGCTGGAAACCAAAACCAAAACCAAACAAAACACCAACCCTCTAACACAAAGATGCACCAGAATTTTAGGACCCACAGTTGCAATGAGCTCTGGAGACCTGGATGGTGAGGGAGGAGACCACACCCCTGATAAATAAATAAATACGTAAACAAGGCGCTGAGGACTCAGTGTAGCACCTGCCTCCTCTCCACCCCTTTGCACAATTTCCAACTGCTAGTGCGGGCCGCCACGGCGGCGCACCTGCCATCTGGAACAGGCCTCACATATTTCCAAGACCTCCTTTCTGCTTCGCTGAATCTCCATCTTCTTTCAAATCACTCCGGGGACCAAAATGCACACCCCAGGCCACAGAAAGGTGCCTGGGATCAGCCCCCCGAACGACAGCACTACCTTTGAGGGATGCCATATCCTTCAAGCAGTTCTGAATATTTCTTTTTCTTTTCTTTTTCCTTTCCTTTCTTTTTTTTTTTTTTTTTTTTTGGTTAGCTCTGGGATGTCTGGAAAGGATGAGGGAGAAAGGGTGGGAAGGGAAAAGAGTCAAAGGGTCCCCCTTTTGGCAGGAAGGAGCAATGACCCCATGTTAAGGGACGGAGGGAAAGAGCAGCCAAGGGCACTGTGGGGCAGGAGGAGGGGAATGGGGGGTGGGGGTCCGGGCCTGACTCCGGGATTCTGGGCTGGGGGTGCCCTTGAGGCCCCAGTGCCCTAGGGGTGAGGTCACAGGCCTGAAGACAATCCAGCCCTGACCCTGGCCAAAGAATTGGCCTGCCTGGGCCTCAGTTTCCTCCTGTGTCGAGGTGATACAATGTGACAGGACGGCTGTTGGAACGCGAGTGGCGTACAAATAGCGCCTACCCTGGGCGAGACCCCCATAAATGACCGCTGTCGCGACCACTCCGAAAGGGTGCGTTCCAGGACTCTGGGGACCCGCCTCCCTCGGGCGCCGCGGCCAAGGACCGGGAATGGGGTCGCTGAGGGGGGGCTTCTAGGCGGAAGGGGGCGGCTCTGAGCCAAGCAGGCCCTGCGGGGCGGGTCCCTCCGGGGCCGCGGCGGGCGGCCTGGCGCGCTAACGAGCGGAGGCCCCAGGTGCGGGCCCCACCCTGCGCTGGGATGGGGGGTAAGGGGGAGCTCGAGGGGGAGGGGAGGGCCCGCGCGCTAATGACTGTTGACAGCGCGCGCAGGGGCCGGCCGGGCCGCGCGCGCCGCTGACAGCTGCTCGGGCGGGGGGCGGGGCGCGGGGCGCAGGGCGGGGGCGAGGCCGCTCTCGCTTCCCCCCACGGCGCACGCGCGTGCGCCTCGGCGGGGAGGGGCGGGGAGAAGCGGGGAGGGGCGGGGAGGTGCGCGCGCGCCGGGCCCGGGTTCGGAGGGCCTGCTGGAGCGGCTCGCGCGGGCTCCTCGCGGGCAGGCAGGTAATGAGAGTAACCATGGCAACCCACCAGAGGAAGTGTATTCTGCAGGAGACGTTAATCCCCTCTCCCCGGAGCTGGGACAGCCTGACTTTCCATTCTCACACAGTAATTAGATACCAGCTGTCAGTGCAGGGGGGACGGCTCCGCGGCTGCAGCCCGGCTGGGGGGGGGGGCGCACAAAGGGGGGGGGGGACGCGGGGAGGAGGGCGTTAAAGACACAGGGACGCTTTCGGGCTGTGGGCCAGGGTGACGCGCCTCCCCCCCGTCGCCAGCCTCCAGGCGCGCGTCCGCTCACCTGGAGACCCCGCCCGCGCGGGGCCCCGCCCACTCCACACGCACCTGCTGCGCGCCCGCGCGCCCGCCAGCCCGCCCTCGCGTTCCCCCCTCTCCCAGCCCCGCCTCCCCACTCCCAGCGCACCTGCCCTGCGCCCGCTCCCTCCCCCGCGCCCCCGCCAACCATCCCCGGGACGCTGCCCACCTGTCCTTTGTGCGGGCTGGTACCATTCGATCTGGCCAGCTCTCCTTCAGGGAGCGCCCGCTATGTGCCAGGCGCTGTGCCAAGCCTGATCTGTGTAATCCTCACAGACCCTGTGCGGTAGGAGCCTGTGCTGTTCCCCGCCCAAGGCGCAGCGGGGTGTGGCCATTTGCCCGGGGTCACGCAGAATTGAACCCCCATCCCGATGCCCATTTAACCACCAAGCTACAGCGCCTCCCCATCGCCTCCACATCCGTTATAGCTTTCGGGGGCCTCAAGGAGACAAAACAGTCACACTGGTAGCTGGCATCGTGGTGCACTTAATGTGTGCCAGATATTCACTGCCTCATTTCACTTTCCCAGCAGCTCTGGGAGGTTTATTACTCTCATCTCAGAGGTGAGGAAACTGAGGCACAGAAAGCTGAGGCGACTGGCATGCCCACGGTCAGGATGAGCAGAGTGGTGGAGCTGGGATTCAAACCCAGGCAGTCGGACGCCAGGATCCATGCTCCCAGCTACTGGGCACTATTAACTGCACCCCCAGGTTCCTGGTGGCTGGAATGCAACCCAGGTCTTTCACTGTTCAGCCCACCCACATCCCACATCAGTGAGGAGCTGTCTCTTACATAGCCATACCTGAGAAATCTAAGAAGTTCCTAGGCCTAAAGCTACTGCCACATCCCTAATTTCTATCAGGCCTCCCAGGAGCCGTTGCTGTCGCCGTAGGTAGACACTGGGAAATCATTCTAGGCCAGCCTCTCTGTTTCCCAGGTAGGAAAACCAAGACCACCAAGGCCGAAGTCTAGCCCGAGGAGGAGACATCCTGGTGGAGACTTTGGGGGGAGTTCAGTCCCCAAAGGCCCAGCTGTACCTCCTGCCTCCTACCCCACAATCAGGTCTGTGGTGGGCACATCAAGGAGGGGCAGGAAGTGCTGAGAAGCAGAGCAGGCTCCTGTCCCCAGTGGCAGCCGGTGTCTGGGGCTGGAGGAGGCTATCTGATCCCTTCCCCACTGCCCCGGCCATGACCTCCTCCCTCCCTCCATCTCTCCCTCCTCCCTCAAGGCCAGAGTAGCCAGCACCCTGGGCTGCAGCTGAGAACCCTGTGTTCCCCAACCTGGCCCGCATTCCTGGGGGAGGAGGGGTTGGGGGAGGCTGGGCCAAGGGCGTTAGGGACAGGGGTACCCCTGAGGCCGCCCCACCCTATGCAGGCCAAGGCAGGGCTGCCTCCAACCTCACCGTTTCCTGCCTCCGCTCTCCCCATCTCTCAGTAGCGGAGCTGCCTAAATTTGGCTCCAGGAGGGAATGGGGGAGGCGGCAGCAGGCGGGTGCTGTCAGAGGCCAGGGCGCAGCTCCCTGTCTAGCCGGCTGGCATTTTTGCTGTCTGGAGGAGGGCAAGGGGGGGGGGGGCAGCAGCTCTCTCTGGGAAAGGGAGATGTTCGTACCTCCTGACATGCACTGAGTAATGTGCAAACGACATACAAACTGAGCTTCAAATCAGCATCCTAGCCAGGGAACAGCTTGGGTGCTGCTTTTGGGATGAGAACAGAAGGACCAGTGGCCCACTCCCTAGGGGCTCCAGTTGGGGCTGAGTGGAGGGGTACAAGAGTGTCCAGGGCTGGGAGTTGGGAGATTCAGTTTCTCACCAGGTATAGCTTTGGGGCTTCAGCGACTGGACCCTCTGGGTCCCAGCCTGAGGGCAGAGCTGTGGCTTTCTCTGCCTGCTCTGGCATAGTGCTTGGCACACCCTGGCACACGGTTAAGCACATGAGTTCTGCATCCACTTTTTGCAGGTTTGAACCCTGGCTCTCCACTGGTGAGCTCCTCAACAGTGTACCCAGGTGAATAGGTAGTGAGATTGCGCATCCCTTTTAGTATAGCCACTTCCCTTCCCGGGAAGTTGGGCATAGGGGCATGGCCTGAAGGAACACGGGCTTTGGAATCAGACCTAGATTCCAGGTGTGGCTCAGCCAGCAAGGCTCTGTGGGTCTCACTCCCCTTATCCGAGAAATGGGTTCAGGATCTCAAGGTCAGTTGGGATGTTCCTGGGGGGGGGGCCTGGCACACAGTGGGCAGGCACCCCAGAAGTCTTCCCACTGGCCTCAAGTCATGGCTCTCTGCATTCATCCAACCAATTTCTCTGTCCTGTCCCCATCTCCCCTCTCCTCTTTACCCTCTATCCTGGTTTTTCTCTTGTCTCTAGATAGTTATAAATTTCTCGCAGTCTCTCTCCTCCCTTTCTCCTCACTTGTCTTAGTCACCTCAGACACGTCACTGCCTCTTAGAGTCTCAGTCTGCACATCTGCTAAATGGGGTTCATGGGAGGTGGATGATGAGCTCTGTCTGGAATCTGGGGTGCAACGGGCACTTGACAGGTGGCAACTCTTCTTTACGAGGCCTCCCCTCCCCATGTGTCATCCCAAATGACCAGGAGGGGTGGGCTGTGCCCTCAGCTCTATCGGGTACAGGGCGTTGGGGCCCTGCTTCTCAGTAACTCTGTTTAACCCCAGATAAGTGCTCTCCTGCCCCTCGGCCGGGGCTGATATGAGCTGAATCCAGCTTCCTGCCACCCAAAAGCCACTTCCTGCCAAACTTGAGCTGATACCAGAAGAACTTGTTTTCTGTGCACAGAGCAGTCCTTGGTGGGGCAGCCATCCGCCTGCCCGCCCCGGGTGTGAACATTTTTTCCATTTGCCTGTCTGCCTGGTGGGGATGGGCTGGGGAGGATGAGGACTCTGCCCTCTTCACCTCTGAACCCTAAACCTGCCCGTCCTGCCCTGCCCCACAGTAGCCGCCTATCCTGCCAGCCATCCCTGGAAGGGTGCCAAGTGCCCCTTTGGACCCAGACAGACATGTGTAGGCACATGTGATATACAGGCTGACACAGCCACACACACACCCAGTCACTTTGACAGAGTCCCCACAGCCATGGGCATTTGGGGAAGGGCTCCAGGAGACATGTGTGTGACACCGTCAGATATAGACTCGCACCTGGTCACTGGAGAGAATTCCACACAGCTATACCCATTCTCAGAGCCACTCACACACATGCACACAGATAGGAATCTCCCATGGGGCTCCCCACACTTGCCCAGCACCCCGCTTCCAGATGCGCTCATTGATTCAACAAATACTCTTTAAGGATCTGCTCTGTGCCAGGCCTTGGGTAACCCATAGTAAGAATTATTGAAATGGCAACAGATAATTAGGTGACCTGTGGTGCTGCCTCAGTTGCCTTATCTGTGCAAGAAGGAAAAGAGCCCTACCCCACAGGGCTGTTGGGAGGGTTACTGAGCTAACGCATGCCACGGCCCTGGGCTATCGCCCCAAGTGACCAGGAGGAGTGGGGCTGTACCCTCAGACATGGCACCATCTACGTTAGGCTATCTTAGTTAGCCCGGAGCATCCTGTACCAAGCACCATGCTGAGATCCCACGTACGTTACCTCCTGAGTCCTGGCTCCAGCCCCGGCGGCTAAGGTCACTGTCCCCGTTTTCACAGATGAGGAAACTGAGGCTCAGGGGAGAGGCCCAGAGTCCTCAGGGTGCCCCCACCGACCCTGTCCCCTGCCACACTCTCACTTTGCTGCTCCAGCCTGCCCCCACTACCCACCCACATGCCCACCCCCACCCGCACACACTGTTGCCTCTGCCTGGAATGCCCTTGCCACGGGTCTTGGCATGACCAGCTCCTTCTGAACTGCCTACTTACACAGCAACTCCCAAAAGCCCACGTCAGCCCCTGTTCGCTTCCCTCAGAACACTTATCATTTGTGAAACAGTAACCCCTCCCCCCCACTGGACATTAAGGGCCAAGAGCAAGGACCATTTTGTCCTGTCCTCTGGCACACGGTAGGTGCCCCCAACTTCAGAACTAAATGAATAATCCAAGTAGCCTTCTCTTCACAGCTACAGAGGGCAGAGCCTGGAATCAAACCGAGGCTACTCAAGCTAGAGCTCACTTTTCTGATACTGTACTTCTCACACCGCCAGCAGGCACTTCATAACCTGTGAATGAATGAATGAATGAACGAAACCAAGATCTCAGGATCCCGGTCCAGTGCTCCCTAAGCTAAACCTCCTTCATTTCATGGCCGTGTGGACATGAGCCAAGCTCTAGCTGCCTTGGATGGTGGCAGGGCTGACGGGCCGCCTGAAGCCGGCTGTCAGGAGCTCGTCTGGCCACGGCCGCCAGCAGGGGAGACCAGCTGGCGGTGCAGGGTCCATCGGCCCAGGCCTGGAATCTGAGCCGTCCTGAGAGGCCCAGCTTCTCTCCAGGCCCCCACAAACTGGCCTTTGTTCCCCAGGCCGGCCGAGACCCAGCAGCTTGGGCTTTCTCTCTGCCCGCGGCACCCGCGCTGAGCCGGCAGGGTAAATGGGCCAGCCTCCCCTCTGTCCGTGCCCAGGACGTCGCTTCAGGACTAAATGGAGATGTAATTTTCTATACAAATCCATGACAATTTAGATGGAGTGATTGTAATTGGCTTTTCAATGGGGGTTTTGTCCAGCGCTGGTGGCTAGAACTGGGTGGCCTGTTTAAGGCAGGCTCCATTTAAATGACAATAAAGCAATAATATTGAGGACTTGTACAGTGCCCAGAGCCCCTCCTGGGCCCAAGTGGAGCCTCATGTTTATGGATCTGGTCCTTCCCCGGGGCTGTCTGGACAACTGGATGGGGGGAGCACTGAGCCTGGGAGACGGGCTGCCGCATCTTTGAGCTTTCAGATGCGGCTCTGGGACGGCTGGGGCAGGGTCCCCTGTCCACCACTTACCTACTCCCACATTCATTACACACTCACTAACTGGTGCCGCCTGGGGGCTGGCTGCTATTCCAGGTGTTGGGGATGCCAGGATACAGAGAACCCCCTAGGCAGGTCAGGGGGAGGACGGTACAATGGCTAGCACAGCGTGACCCACAGCCAGACAGCACGGTTCACATCCTACCCCTGAGCTCCAGCGCGTTGCTTAACCTCTCTGTGCCTCCGTCTCCCCAGCCGTAATGTGGAGTTGCCATAAAAGTTACCGTGAGGTCGAAGCACCTGGCTAGGCCTCAGCAGCGTGCCTGGCATAGGGAAGGTCCTGTACGGAAGTTACTGCCCTCGTTGATGAAAGGCTCCAGGTCTGGTGTCAGGCTTGCTGGGTGACTGTAGGCACGTGACTGAACCCCTCTAAGTCTCCACTGGCTTCTCTTTAAGGTGGGGCTCTTAGGAGAGCCAACCCCACAGGGTTGTGAGGATTTACGGAGAGAATGCGGGAAAGGGCTTAGCACAGAGCCAGCACTTGCTCGATAAACATTAGCTCTCTTCACTGTGACGCTCTTCGGCCTTGAGGAGCTCGCCATCCAGTGATAATTATAATGTTGAATGTGGGAGACAGAGAGGGAGAGAAGAACGCTCACGGGAAGCCAGGATGGGGTAGTGCCTGCCGGCAGGGGCTGGCCTGGGAGGGGATGATCCCAAGGGGCCTCGGGAACAGGGTGGGGCATGGGGCTGTGTTAAAGAAGGAAGGCTTCACCAAGGACTTTGGGGCTGGGCCTTAAAGGATGAGTGGCGTTTTTGTCCACAGAAAGGGCAGTTACCAGTGCCAGGCTCTGTGGCCGCAGAGTCCCAGGCAGACCCTTGCGGCCTGGCCTCCTGAACAAGTGATCTGCACCTGTGGGGAAAGCTCAGGTGGGGGAGATGTGGGCAGGTGGGCAGGGAGGCCCTCCTGAAGGAGTGACGTGGAAAGCATCGAGGAAGGGAAACAGCATGTGCAAAGGCCCACAGGTGGGAAGGTGGCTGGCATTGTAGGTGGTGGCGAGTGGATAGCGTGGAGAGACGGGATGGGGGTTGTGGCTTCACTCACAGTGAAACAGGCAGCCACGGAGGGATTTTAAGTAGGCAGGCGACACCATCCAAACTACATTTTTTTCAGGATCCCTCTGGCTGCTTGTGGAAAATGGGCTGCAGAGAGGAAAGGGTAAGAGGGAACGTCGGGAGACCGTGGAGAAGCCATCGGTCACTGTGGGAGGGAAACGGCTGGATCCAGGAAGTGGCAGCACTCAGGAACTCTTGGATGGATGATGGGCGGACAGAGCTGGATGCGGAGCCAGTCCATAAGCGGGGTTGGTGGAAGGAAATGAGAGAAGAGAAATGAGGGCCGCCTCCCACCTCCTCATGCCAGGCTAAGGTTCTTGGGCTTTTTCCTAAAGGCAGCAGGAAACCAACATGGTTTTTCTCGAGGCAGGGAAAGACCATGCTGAGATTTGTGCTTTTGAAAGATCACTCTGGTGGCAAGCTGGAGGGGTGGGAGGTGGTGGGTGGGTGAGGCTAGAGGGAAGAGGGCAGGGGGCGGGGAGCGTGGTGGGTGGGGACTCAGAGGCCTCAACAGGCATTTTGGCCATTGCCCAACTCCAGAAACACACACTTCTTTCTCAGAGAGATCTAAAACTTAGTCCTAGGTCACAGAGCTTGTCAAGAGAGAGATGGGCTCTCACCCCAGAGCCCAGTGCTCTTTTCCCCTTTGGCATCATCTGCCTTGATTGCCAATAAAGTCCATCATGAGTAGTGCTTCAACCTCATTGTCAGCTATAGAGCCCTTACTATGAGGCCAGGAGGTGGGTACTATTATCGTTCCCATTTTACAGATGAGAAAGCCAAGGCTCTGAGAGGCTAAGTCATTTGCCCAAGGGCACACAAGCTGGGAATGGAGAGCCAGACTCAGACCCAGGCAGTCTGACTCCAGACCCACACACCAGATGTCCTAACCAGGCCACAGGCCAAATGAGGCCCATGGACATATTGGGGGGGGGGGGGCATGTAGAGATTTATTATAATTTTGAATTTATTACTAAAACATTGGAAAATTTCATGGAAGGAGAAACCCTGAACTTTGGACGGAACTTCCTGATGTTGGCAGCCTCAGGACCCAGTCCTTGAACCTCGTCCATCTCGTAGCCTCGAGGGGAGGTCACACCTCCAGCCTGCAGCTCTCCTCTGCCTCCATGTGGCTGGCTGGCCAAATCTGAAAGCGACTGAGTAGGGCCCCTCTAGATGGCCAGGGAAAGGCATCCATCCATTCATCCAAGAAGTGTTTGGACCACCACCCCCTCCACTGCCCAGCCATCCACCAGCTCTCCTCCAGCAGAAGCCTCCTCCATCCCCACTCACTCAGGCCAAACCCTGGAGCCGTCCTGGGTTCCTCCTGCTTTCTCCCACGTGCCCCACGCCCATTCCATCCACCAGCAAAGCCTGTTCGCTCCACCTTTAAACTACACCCAGGATCCAACTGCATTCTACAACTCCCCGGGCTTCTGACCTCCTGGCCCAGGGCCTGTGGGGCACCTGGGAAAGGCATGCACTGGCATTCAAGGGCCCTGGGGCCTGGCTCCTGTCTCCCTTCTCTGGGTCTCAGTTGCTTCATCTGTAGGAAGGGTGAGATAAAGTGTGTCATTTGACTCCTATTGTCCGTTTGTCCAGATTTTGGAGCTAGACACTTCATATTAAGATCCTAATTCCTTTCTGGCCTAGGAAGGACACCCTGACGGCAGGTCAGGAGCTCTCTGGGGTAGAAGCTGTCTTGTTTACCGCTGACTAGATCCCCAATATCTACCAGAGCCCAGTACAGACTAGTTACTCAGGAAACATTTATTGAATGAACAAAGGAATGAATGAATCCTCAAGTCACTCCAAAGGAACCCTGGGCATTCGCTCACTTACAGAGACCTTAATTTTCCCATCTGAGAAACAGAGTAATCTAATGCCTTGCCTTTCTTCTTGTAAAAATTAACATTTATTGAGCACTTATTATGCATCAAGCGCTGGTCTAAGCATTTTACATATATTAACTCATTTACTCTTTTTTAAAGATTTTTATTTTTTTAAATATTTATTTATTTTTGGGAGACAGAGAGACAGAGTCCAAGCAGGGGAGGGGCAGAGAGAGAGGGAGAAACAGAATCTGAAGCAGGCTCCAGGCTCTGAGCTGTCAGCACAGAGCCTGATGCGGGCTCGAACCCATGAAGTGTGGGATCATGACCTGGGCCGAAGTCAGAAGTCCAACCAACTGAGCCACCCAGGCGCCCCTTAATTTTTTAAAGTAATCTCTACACCCAATGCGGGGGTCGAACTTACAACCCCAAGATCAGGAGTTGCATCCTCTACCGACTGAGCCAGCCCACTGGTTTACTCTTCACTGTAACCCTGGAAAGTATGAACAGCTCCCTTTTATGATTGAAGAAACTAAAGCCCAGAGAGGTTAAGTGACATGACCAAGGTCACACAGCTTATAAGTGGCTGGGCCAGAGACCACCCTAAGCAGCCTGACTTTAAGAACTCTCATTCTTAAACACTCTTTCAGGCTGCTTTCAAGAAGAAATGAGGTTTGGGGAATCCTGCCCCAGGGAGGCAGCCCATGTTGCAGATGGGGGTATGTTGGGCAGGGATGCCAGCAGTTTCGTGGCTCCCTATTGCTGGTCACATGAGACCCAATACCCGCATCTGGACTCAAGGTCCCTGGATGTAGCCCCAGCCACATCTCCTCCTCACCCCGGCCCCAGCATAAATCTAATGTGCCAGCGGTCCTAGCTGCCTCTCTTCCCCATCAGACCAGGGCTGTCCTGCCTCTGTGCCTGGACACACACTGTTTCCTCTGCTTGAAGTGCCATCACCTGGCTCCTGAGCCATCCCTCCTCCGAGTTTCATTCAATGCCCTTCTACCCACTCCCCCTGCCCCATGAAGACTTCCCTGATCCCTAGCCATATGTCTTGCCTTTGATTTCCTGTAGCACTTTGCCCACAAGGATAATTAGTGTATCTGGATATGCCAGTAGGTATATGAACAAGGTCATTTTACAGATGAGGAAACTGAGGCACTAAGAAGGGAAGTGGGTTGCCCAAAGTGATATGGGATGCAATCAGGACTGAACCCACATTTGCCTGACCCAAAGCTAGACCTCTGAGTCAGACCATGTCTCCCAAAGTCTGGCTTTGAGCCTTAGCTGCCTTCCTTACAAGGGGGGACGCAGCCCGAGGGCAAAGGCCGCTCTGCACTTCTAGGACAGTGCCAGGCATATAGTAGGTGCTCACTCAAGACTTCCTAGTGATGGGATGGCCTTTGCCTTCTGCATAAGTAAGTGCGGTTTTAGAAAGAGATCTTCCAGGGACCACGTGCAGAGTTGGCATTCTCTCAGTAATCATCTGGCAGGGGCTCGAGGCACTCCGGAGGCACAAGGGGGATAGGACGGTGGGAAGTTGGCCGGGTCAGGAGTTGGAGAGACCATATGACCTCAGGTCACTGTAAAGTGGAGATTTAAATCTCACCATCAGCGTCATTGTGAGGAGATGCCTCTATATAGTGAGCAGTCAGTATACAGTTACCATGGTTATTAATTAATGGTTCATATTCTGGACGTTTCCACCAGGAGTGGGGGGCACTATTAAAGACCAAAAAACAGGGGCACCTGGATGGCTCAGTCAATTAAGCATCCAACTCTTGGTTTCTGCTCAGGTCATGATCTCAGTTTGTGAGTTCGATCCCCACGTCAAGCTCCACCCTGACAGCACAGAGCCTGCTTGGGATTCTCTCTCTTCCTCTCTGCCCCTCTCTTGATTACTCTCTCTGTCTCTCTCTCTCAAAATAAATAAATAAACTTAAAAATAATTAAAGACCAAAAAACATATCATCCCCAGACCCAGCAATTCTACTCCTTGATATATACACTCACACGTGTATGAAATGGCCATCTACATTCAAGGATGTTCATTGAAGTATTTTTTATGAGAGAAAAATATTGGAAACAGCCTAAATGTCCATTAACAGAGGACCAGGTAAATAAATAATGGTACACCCATAAAATCGAATACTACACAGCTATAAAAAAGAATAAAGAAGTTCTTTATGTTCTGACCTACTTATGCATTGACAGTACATAAATTTACTGTTTAATGGAAAAACAACCTGAAGAATGTAAGTGTTAAAACTATCAAGCTCCTAGAAGAAAACGTAGGGATAAATCTTTGTGTCCTTGGATTAAGCAAGGGTTTCTTAGATATGACACCAGAAGAGCAAGCAACAAAAGAAAAATTAGACAGGGGTGCCTGGGTGCCTCAGTCGGTTAAGCATCCGACTTTGGCTCAGGTCATGATCTCACGGCTTGTGAGTTGGGCTCTGTGCTGATAGCTCAGAGCCTGGATCCTGCTTTGGATTCTGTGTCTCCCTTTCTCTCTGCCCCTCCCCCACTTGTGCACATGCACTCTCTCGCTCTCAAAAATAAACATTAAAAATTTTTTTAAATAAAAAAAGAAAAATTAGACAAATTGGATTTCATAAAAATAAAAAAACTTTGGTGCTCCAAAGGACACCACCAAGAAAAAGAAAACAGGGGTGCCTGCCTGACTCAGTCAGTGGAGTGTGGGACTCTTGATCTCAGGATCATGAGTTCAAGCCCCATGTTGGGTATAGAGCTTGCTTTAAAAAAGAAGAAGAAGAAGAAGAAGAAGAAGAAGAAGAAGAAGAAGAAGAAGAAGAAGAAAAAGAAGAAGAAGAAGAAGAAGAAGAAGAAGAAGAAGAAGAAGAAGAAAATGAAAAGAGAACTCACAGAATGTAAGAAAATACTTGCAAATCCTATATCTGATAAGGGATTTTTATCTACAGTATATAAAGAAGTCTTATAACTCAATAATAAAACAACAAATAATGCAATTAAAAATGGTCAAAGGAGGGCGCCTGGGTGGATCAGTTGGTTAAGCATCCACTTTGGCCCAGGTCATGACCTCACGTTCGTGGTTCGTGAGTTTGAGCCCCGCATCGGGCTCTGTGCTGACAGCTCAGACCTGGAGCCTGCTTCAGAATCTGTGTCTCCCTCTCTGTCCCTCCCTGGTTTGCGCTCTGTGTCTGTCTCTCTCAAAATTAAATAAACATTAAAAAAAATTTTTTTTAATGGTCAAAGGATCTAAACAGACATTTCTCTAAAGAAGACACACAAACAGCCAATAAGCACAGGAAAAGATGCTTAACATCATTCACCATCAGGGAAATGCAAATCCAAACCACCATGAGATACCATTTCACATGCACTTAGAATGGCTCTAATCAAAAAGACCTACTAGTGGGGCGCCTGGGTGGCGTAGTCGGTTAAGCGTCCGACTTCAGCCAGGTCACGATCTCGCGGTCCGGGAGTTCGAGCCCCGCGTCAGGCTCTGGGCTGATGGCTCAGAGCCTGGAGCCTGTTTCCGATTCTGTGTCTCCCTCTCTCTCTGCCCCTCCCCCGTTCATGCTCTGTCTCTCTCTGTCCCAAAAGTAAATAAACGTTGAAAAAAATAAAAAATAAAAAAAAAATTCATGTGTAGGCCCCACCCTTATAAAAAAAAAAAAAAGACCTACTAGTAAGTGTTGGCAAGGATGTGGGAAAAGCAGAAGCCTCACGCACAACACTACTGGTAGGATATTATAAAATGGTGCAAACGGTCTGGCAGTTCCTCAAAAGGTTAAACATAGAGTTACCATATGACCCAGGAGTTCCACTCCTAGGTGGAAGATAACTGAGAACATATTCCCCAAAACTTGGACATGACTATCCGTAGCAGCATTATTCATAATAGCCCAAATGCAGAAACAACCCACATGTCAACCGACTGTTGAACGGATACATCAAATGTGCTATATCCATAACAGGGAATTTTATTTGGTAATGAAAGGGAATGAAATACGTGCTACAACATGGACAAACCTTGAAAAACTATACGAAGTGACAGAAATCAGACACGAAGGACCACACGTCGTATGATTCCATTTACAGGAAATTCCAGGTAAGGCAAATCTACAGAGAAAGAAGCAGATCAGTGGTTGCCCGGGACTGGGGGAGCAGGGGCGGGGGAGTGAAGATTGATTGCTGATGGGTATAGAGTTTCTTCCTGGGATGATGATAAGCTTCTCAAATGGATTGTGGTGATGGTTGCACAACTCTGAACAGACCAAAATCCACTGAATTGTATTTTATTTTTTAATGTTTTTTAAAACTTATTTTGAGAGACAGAGCACATGTGCATCAGAGAGGGGCAGAGAGAAAGGAGAGAGAGAATCCCAAGCAGGCTCCATGCCGTCAGCACAGAGCCCGACAAGGGGCTTGATCTCACCAACTGTGAGATCGTGACCTGAGCCGAAATCAAGAGTTGGACGCTTTACTAACTGAGCCACCCGGTGCCCTTGAATTATATTTTAAATGGGCGAGCTGTGTGGTGTGTAAAGTATATCTCAAAAAAGCCATTTTAAGAAAAAAAAGCAACCTGCAGAATATTTGTACAACATATTTTATGTAAAAATAGAAAGAAACCCCACAAATATATATGTGTGTGTGTGTGTGTGTATGTACACACACACACACACACACACACACACACACATCTCTGGAAGGACACTCAAGAAATAATAATGGTTGCCCCTGGGGAGGGGAGCTCTCAGTGGCTGGCAGGCAGGAAGGACTACGAAGTAGAATTTTTTTTCTCCCTATACATGAGTACCTGATGAACTGTTTCTGTTTTTGTTTTTTTTTTTTTTTAAGAAATGAGATTCTATTACCTTTGCAAAATGTTACACTCTAAAACAAACAAACAAACAAACAAACAAGAAAACAAACGCCCGGTGGTTTATTAGTGGCCCTCAGCCAGAGGATGGGTTGGGCCAGGCGGCTCTGAACACAGGAGATGGAGAAGAAAACCCAACCTGACAGTTTTCCAAGCCTTACCAACATCTGCCTCACACAAGCCCTGCCAGCAGGTTTCAGCACCAGCCCCAGTTCCACCAGCAAATCCTGTGGCTCCTCCCTCAACCAAGCCTAGAATCTGCCCACTTCTCACCATCCATGGGCACCATTCAGGGCCAGGCTGCCATCCCTTCTCACCTGGCTCGCTTGGATCATGGCACCACCCTACTCCCAGCTTCCACCCTTCCATCTGTACTCCACACGGATCTGTCCTTGCCACCCGCCCCCATACCCTGGGCATCAGCCCACTGACTGTTTCTCCGACTCCCCAGGCACTTCCTGCCTCAGGGCCTTTGCACTTGTTCTGCTGTCTGTCTAGATACCCACATGGAGGCTCCCTCACCTCCAACATTTCTCTGCTCTGATGTTGAACCCACAAAGCCAAGAGATCATGACCTGAGCCAAAACCAAGAGTCAGATGCTTAACCGACTGAGCCACCCCAGGTGCCCCTGTACCTTTTCTAGAAATCTAAAATTGTTCTAAAATAAACTGTTCATATAAATGTTTTAAATGTGTTGAATAAAAGCACAAATATACAAACTGAGGCTCAAACTTGTGGGCACTTGCCACAGCTACATAGCCAATGAAAACCAGCAGACAGCCCCCAAGAGAGGAGGCTACTATCACCGGACATCTATTTATTTTGCAATGAAGGGCAATGCTGTATTGGGAGAGGGGGAGTTTTTCTTTCCACATAGCACAGGGGGCTCAGGCATTCTACTGAGAATCCACACCTGGTCTTATAGAGCTCACAAGTGAGGCACACGCAAACAGGCACCTCCCCAGAAAATTGTCCTTTTCTCCTTGGTCCCCAGGAGGCCCAGACAGCCTCTCCAAATCATGATAAAGTTTGCCAAGGCTTTTCTTGGGTCTGTTGCTCAGGATCTCAAGCTGGGTCACACAAATCAGGGTAGCAGATGAGGAAGGGCTAAGAAAGAACAAGAGTGGTCTGGGCAGGGAAGAGAAAAGGAACGACTCATTTAAAAAAAAATGTTTACTTATTTTTGAGAGACAGCGCGAGAGAGCACAAGGGGCAGAGAGAGAGACAGAGAATCCCAAGCAGGCTCCGCACCATCAGCACAGAGCCTGACACGGGGCTCGAACCCACAAACTTCTAGGGGCTGCCATCGGACAAGACGTTTCAGGCTTACGTGACCTCATTCCAGGCTCCCCAGCCGTGCAAGACTGATTTGGTTACTCCTCTCTCACCAGCAAGGAACCCAATGATTGGAAAAGGATGCAGAAGGGGGTTATGAAGCAGCCGCAGTAGGACGCCATCTCTCCACACCCTCCCTGCACTCTAGCCACGCTGGCTCCTCTCTGAACCACATCTAGGCCAAATGCTCCCTCCTGCCACCTGGCCTTTGCCCATACTGTACCCTCTGCCTGAATCACTCTTTTTTTCCCAATTACTAAGCTAACTTCTTTTGTTTTTGTTTGTTTGTTTGAGAGAGATAGTGAGCGAGGAGGCAGGGGCAGAGGGAGAGAGAGAGAATCTTTTTTAAAAAAATTTTAATGCTTATTTTTGAGAGAAAAAGAGACAGCACATACGCGGAGGAGGGGCAGAGAGAGAGGTAGACACAGAATCCCAAGCAGGCTCCAGACTCTGAGCTGTCAGATGCAGCCTCGAACTCACGAACCATGAGATCATGACCTGAGCCGAAGTCAGATGCTCAACCGACTGAGCCGCCCAGGTGCCCTGAGAGAGAGAGAGTCTTAAGCAGGCTCCGTACTCAGCATGGAGCCCGACACGGGGCTTGACCCCACGGCCCCGGGATCATGACCTGAGCCAATATCAAGGGTCTGACACTCAAACCAACTGAGCCACTCAGGCACCCCTGCGCTAACTTCTATTTGACTTTGAGGCTTCAGCTCACGTGCTGAATTGTGTCTCTCCACTCCTCCCCACTGCAAATTCCTATGTTGAAGGCCTGACCCTGTACCTCAGAACGTGACTGTATGGAGACAGGGTCTTTAAAGAAGTAGTTAAGTTAAATGAGGTTATTAGGGTGGGCCCTAGTCCAACACGACTGGTGTCCTTTTAAGAAGAGCCTGGGACACAGAGACATAGGGAGGGAGGCCCAGGTAAAGACACAGAGAGAAGACAGCCACTTGCAAGCCGAGGAGGGAAACCGCAGAAGAAACCAACCTCCAACAAAGCGGACTTCGATGCATCGCCTCCAGAACCGTGAGAAAATAAACCTCTGTTGTTTGAGCCCCCAGTCTGCAGTATGTGACTATGCAGCCCGAGCAAATGACTGGGGCACCTCAGAGAAGCCCTCCCCGACGCCCTAAGCCTACGTCGGGCCCTTGTGAGCACCACTGCCTTCATGGCACCTCTCACAACGGCCATGCTGTTTACTTGTGCGACTATTTAGTCAGCGGCCATCTCTCCCGGTAGATGGTGACCCTCACGAGGGCGCCGACGGGGTCAGCCATGGTCTCCACCAGGGTCCAGCACAGTGCCTGCACACAGTAGGTGCTCCATAAACAGGTGCTGAGGGAATAAGGGATAAGCAAAGCTCCGTGGCCCTGGGGAGTTCTCTTGCCCCCCCTTTGTGCCCGTTTCCCTGATCATGAAACAGCAAATCCAAGGCTTCTGGAACTTTTAAACTTCATTCCCCTTCTGAAGCAAATATTAATTTGTGGAGTGGGGGTCTGCCCTGAGGCCCCTCTGCTCTGCCAGGCTTGGTTCTGCCCAGCAACTTTAAATCAAATCCTTGCTGGAAAAGGGTAAAATTAATTCGCAAAGTCTCCAGAAGGTTCCTCACCCTCCGCTACCTGTCCCTCTGTCTCCTTGAACCCCGTTCTTCCTTGCTCCTCAGTTCTGATGCTGCCTGAATCTGGCCACCTCCCTGGGTTGCATCCAAAAACTTCACTCCCCCAAAACCTCACCCCTGGAGAACGTGGAGACGTGAACTGGAGGCTCAGAAAGGGAAAGACAGTGGCCCAAAGTCACACAGCCAAGCAGGGACTGGTGCATCTGTGAATCTCTGCTGAGGGCCCAGTCCCATCTCACAGGGCATCAGCCGTGGTATCTGCCCACAAAAGTGTCCTCAGCCCTGGGGAAACTGCCCTGCCCCCTCCCCTCCATTCACCTCACCCAGCAAATCTGCTCTGGACTGAGAAGAGACTGGCCAGAGCCAACCTCAGGCAAGCAGATGTCCTGGGACACAGAGAGAATGCGGCCTGCCCAAGCCCACACAGTCAGGAAAGAGTGGGGCCAGATCTGGGTTGTGTAATATTGATCCCGCCCCTGCTGTAGGACAGAGCGGGGAATCTTAGGACTTGGGCAGTCCTGAGTTCAAATCTAGCCATGTGGTCTTAGGCAAGGGACTCCATGGCTCTGGGATGTTTTTCCTCAACTGTAACGTTGGGGTTCATGGCATCTGCCTGGTGGGATATGAGGAAGGTTCAGGGAAACGATGTTAAGGTTAACATTCATTCATGCGTGTCAACTTTAAAGGTGAAGAAGCCATTAACCCAGAGCCTGTCTACCACTCAAAGTGGGGTCCACCCACTCAGTCCACTCCGTAAAGTGGGGTCCACCCTCACCCCCCGCACCCCGCCCCCAATGATGGGCCCCCTCGCTGCTGAGCTGCCCTGTGGTCCCATCTGCGGGGTCACTGACTCTCTTCATTCCTCAGTTTGTGGACAGTGCCGAAAGTATTCAGGGTAGCCAGTTAGAACTTCCTTAACTTCTCCTTGGTGTCTACTTACTGCTTCTACAGAGACACCCTCTGAAAGTAGGACCCTGGGCCTCCTCTGCAGGGACTTCGGGAGCAACCCAGCCAGCTTCCCAAATCTTCCCATTTGGGCATGCCCAGTGCTCGGGCAGTGACAGGATCAGGGGAGGCTCTGCTCCCTACCAAGCTCTGTGACCTCTGGCAAGCCCTGAATGACTGATAGGGAGCAAACTCTTGACATGGACCAGTTCTCTCTAGCTCTAGAAACAGGCTCTGTACATAAGCATTTGCCTCTGTATGCATCAGCTGGCTCTGGAAAGACAACGGGCTGGTCACAGCCGTGCCTTGGGAGAGGGGAACTGGGCAACCGGGGAAAGAAAAGGGGCAGGAAGGGAATTTTTACCGTAATTTTTAAAACGGTCAAGTTTCAAATCATGTGAATGCACTGTGTATTTAAACGAAATTACAAATATAACAGAATCTAGCACTCAGCACCCCAAGTTTGCACGGGCCTCTGCCATTACTGCAGGTAACTGACAACCGGCCAGAGAGGAGTGGCTGATACACAGCGAGCTGAGAGGGGTCATTTCACCTTACGGGCCTCGGTGTCTCCTCGGGATCGAGGTAGCTATTGAAAGCCATGCCATAATCTAACCCCAACTTGCTAGTCTCTCGAGATCAGCTCTGGGGGGCGGGCGGGAACCAGTCTATCACGGGAGCCATGGGCTGAGGGGATGAGCTCGTGAAAGCCCAAGTGGCCCAGCACTGTGAACGGGACTATCAGGGACATCACCCAGGCAGCCCCCTTGTTTTACTGAAGGGGAAACTGAGTCACGGAGCTGGAAACGGACTATGTGTCTAGATGACACCACCAAACTGGGCATAACACCACCCCAAAGCCCAGCACCATGTGTCTCCTGACAGAGGCATTTGGAGGGGGCTCCGTCTATACTAAAATCGCCCCTGCCCCCTCAAGAGGCCACATGGGCAGGTGGAGATTCTGGCCGTACACGGCTCCTTCTGCAGCCCAGGGAGGATGGAGGGTCGGCTGCACTAGGCCTGGCTGGGCCTTGCAGGCTGCAGTATGGAGTCTGGTCTTTGTCCTAAGAGCCCCTGGGGAGCCACTGAAGGGTTTTAGGCTAGGAACTGATGCTCTCTGATTTATGTTTCAGAAGATTGCTCTGGCTGCTGGGTGGAGAATGGACTAGAGGGGCAAGAGAAGGAGCAGGAGACTGATGCACAAGCCGACGCAGCCTGGGCCAGACACGGAGCAGTGGGAGAGCTTGAATGGGTCCAAGGAAAGTGAGCTGATCGCAAATGGCAAAAGTATATTTGCCCCTGGGTTGTAAGTTCCCGGGCCCTGGACATGTTTAACTGAGCCCAGGCCACAGCATGACAGAGCTATTATAGTAGGGACTTGATAAGTTGGACCATAATGCCAAGATTCCAGGTCACCTCCTCCAGGAAGCCATCCCTGACTTCCAAGGCTGTGTCGGCAGCCCCGAAGCATCCCATATCACAGCACTCATTATCCTGGGACACAATCACTGGTTTCCAGATCTCTGTGCCCTTTCCCACCAAGAAGGCAGGGGCTACTTTGCTTCTCTCTGGATTCCCAGTCATCAGCAAAGAGCCTGGCACACAGTAGGACCTCATATATCACTCCCCCTCCCTTTCTTTCCCTTGTCTCCGCAATACCCCTTCTCTCAGGTCTTTCACCTGGGTATCCTTAGTGTCCAGCCCAGATGCTGGCACACAGTAGGTGCTTGGTAAATGTTTCTCTCTCTTTTTTTTAAAGATTTTATTTTATTTATTTTTTTTTTTAATTTTTTTCAACGTTTATTTATTTTTGGGACAGAGAGAGACAAAGCATGAGCGGGGGAGGGGCAGAGAGAGAGGGAGACACAGAATCGGAAACAGGCTCCAGGCTCTGAGCCATCAGGCCAGAGCCCAACGCGGGGCTCGAACTCATGGACCGCGAGATCGTGACCTGGCTGAAGTCGGACGCTTAACCGACTGCGCCACCCAGGCGCCCCTAAAGATTTTATTTTTAAGTGATCTCCACACTCAACACAGGACTCGAACTTATTACAACCCCACAAGTAAGAGTCACATGCTTTACCAACTGAGCCAGCCAGGCGCCCCTCAGTAAACATTTCCTGAAATGGATCATCTCTCCAGCAGATGTAACACACAGTAGGAGTTAAATGTTCGGCCCCTTCCTCTTAAGGGCAGCCTCTTCCTTCTTTGTTCAATACTGCACTGCTCTAAGTACTTGAGGTAGGACTATTAGCTTTATTTTGCAGACGAGCTAATGGAGGCCTAGAAAGGTGTGGGGATCTGCTCGAGCCACACAGCTGTCCAACAGCAGAGCAGGGATTTGAACCCAGGCTGTCAGGCTCCAGGACCGTACCGTGTGGTCTCATTCTGAGGGCCCAGCACTCCACTGTTCCTGGCACATATGAGGTGCTGAGACGTGTCTGTAGCGGACCTCAGAAGGACACAGTCATCCCCAAACCAGCTGCTATAGAGAGCTGCAGCGTGATCCCACTCTCCTCCCAGGCTTGTGTCTCCCTCTCGCCCAAGTGGGCCAGGCCGTCCCTGGGGGCTGCTGCCAGCCCAGGCCTGTCCAGGCCCCACCGCCCACGCGGCCTTCCCTGAGCCGCCAGCAGGCCGGCAACGTGGCCTGCCCCGGGGGACTGAGCCTGGGCCGCAGGGCAGCCCAGACAAAGGCCGGCAGCGTGCCCAATCCCCTGGCACTCGGTCTGCCTCCTCCTCCTCCTCCTCCTCCTCCTCCTCCTTCTCCTCCTCCTCCTCCTCCTCTCTCTCTCTCTCTCTCTCTCTCTGTCTCTCTCTCCCTCTCCAGGGCCCAGGTTGGGGGCACTGGCAGAGGTTATTTTCAAAAAGGAGGTGGAAGGAAGGATGAGGGACTGGACTGGACAGCCCTAAGGGCAGAGGCTGGAGCAATCAGAACGATGGTCCGGGGACAGGGCAGTCCCGCAGGGCTGAGCCGCCCAGAGATCAGGTGGGTGGGGGGGCTGGCACCCAGCAGGCGCCAACCGAGGTTTGCGGAATAATGGGTACAGAGTACTGTCAGGATCGGGCCCTGGCCACACAGCAGCACTGAGCCTTCCAACCAGAGGGGGCTTCAGGCTTCTACCAAAGAGAGCAGGTATCAAACTACGAATTCTCTCCCCAGTTTAGCTGGGAGGAAACTGAGGTTCAGAGAGGCAAAGTGACTTGCCCAAGGTCATAGTTGCAAGTGGGGCAAATGTGAGCCCCACCCAGGTCCATGTGATGGCAATAGACCTTATGCTTCCCACTGCCCTTATTGTCTCTTTACAAATAACAATAAAAATAGGGGGCGCCTGCGTGGCTCAGTCGGTCAGGCATCCAACTTGGGATCAGATCATGATCTCACAGTTCCTGAGTTTGAGCCCCCACGGGCCTCTGTGCTGACAGCTCGGAGGCTGGAGCCTGCTTCGGATTCGGTCTCCTCCCCCCTTTCGGCCCCTCCCCCCTTCGCACTCTGTCTTTGTCTCTCTCTCAAAAATAAATAAACATTAAAAAAAGACAATAAAGGGGGGCCTGGGTGGCTCAGTTGGTTGAGCGTCCAACTTTGGCTCAGGTCATAATCTCACAGTTCATGAATTTGAGCCCCTCATCAGGCTCTGTGCTGACAGCTTGGAGCCTGGAGCCTGCTTCTGATTCTTGTGTCTCCCTCTCTCTCTCTGTCCCTCCCCCGCTCATGCTCGCACACTCTCTCTCTCTCTCTCAAAAATAAACATTAAAATTTTTTTTAAAAAAACAATAAAAATAGAAACAATAATTACTATTTACTGAGCATTTAATATGTGCCAGGCACTGTGGCTAGGGCATTACCTATATTGAATCATTTAATCCTCATAACAACTCTATGAGGTAAGAGCTATTATTACGCCCATTTTACACATAAAGAAAATGAGGCCCAGCAAGGTAAAGTAATGTGACCAAAATCAAACAGCCAGGATGTGGTGGAGTGGGGTTTCAATCCAGCCATCTGGAGCCTGCACACTAAACACCGTTCCATTCCGGATGGATGGATGGGTGGATGGATGGATGGATGGAGCGGCTAATGGATAGGAGCTCTGCTTTGTGCACCAGGCCTGCAGCTGGACACCCAGTAGGTGCTTGGCTAGCAGTTGCCATGACAACGCTGTGCTTTCTCCTGCAGCCCCTGTAGAAGGGGCCTCGTGTCCCCAGCAGAACTGGAGCTTGGGGGCCATGGGCCCCGTGCCCGGGCTGCCGGGGCGGCCCGAGCTCCCTCACTGAGCTGAGCTGCGGCATGACGGATGCGCCCGCCGCCGCGGGGAGCCCGGGGTAGAGCAGTTGCCTGGAAACAGGCTGCTCTGGCGGCCCACACTCAGACCTTTGTCACCATCTCAAGGACCTTTTATTCCTCCTCCTTTCTCGCTGGAGCCAGACCCGGCACACAGGTGAGAAGCTGCAGCCAATGCCACCCGCACAGGGGACCCATGAGGGGCCCACGGCCCCAGGTGGGGGAGAGGGAGGCAGACGCAGGAGAGACAGGGGAGGCCAGAGGCCGAGCCAAGGCGGGGGAAATGGTGCTCCGCAGGCGGCCCAGCCACGGCCTGGAAAAATCCTGATGCTGGGATGATTCTCTTACTGGCTTTATTTCTCCCAGTTTCTCTGACAAGAAATGAGCTTTAGTCCTTTTTCTTGCGGCGCAATACTGGAAACATTAGCTTTTGGAACTGAGGGTGGTACCAGAAGAGATCTGGGCAGAGCTGAGCCTCTGGGCGGTAGGGGGGGGGGTGCTGCCCAGGGCAGGCGGACAGGTGTAGTGCCCCCCACAGAGCAGGTGCTAATTGGCCCTTGTGCTGGTGGGCCGGAGAGGGGATTAGTGGGGCCCAAGGGAACTGGCTGGGGACTGAGCCACACCCAGCCAAGGCCCCCGCCTGGGGACAGGGTGTGGAAGGGCTAAGAGCAAGCACTGGGGGGCCAGACCAGTCTGGGCTCAGGTCCCAGCTCTGTCCCTTAAGCGAGTCATTTCTCTGTGCCTCAGTTTCCTCCTAAGTGAATGGGGACGGCCTGCCTAGAAGGGCCGTCATGAGAATGAAATGATATATTCCTTACAAGACACCCAGCATAGAGTGAGCGCTCCACGAAAGATCACGGGTGCCTTCTGAGGAGGACCGGAGGGTGCCCAGACCCAGCTGTGTCACAGAGACGATCTCAGTCTCCCCCAGGCACTCGTGGAGGCAGGTCTACAGCCTACTCACTGGACACACACAGTGCTCAAGCTCCAGGAGCAATGCGGGGTTTGCCTGGGTCGGACACCCAGGGAGGAAAGACGCCAGGCTGACCCCGTCAGGTTCCCAGGTGGCACAGCCACCATCTTAACCTCCCCCAACGAATGGGGCTGCGGCTAGACTTGGAACATCAGATCTCAAGCCTCCTGCCCCAAACCTTCCTTGGCCCTCCATGGCCCGGATGGAATCCAGGAGTATTTGCTGGGCATCAGAGGCCTCAGCGAAGTGGCCCTGTTCACTGCAGCTTTGAGCAGTGCTTCGCGCCTCTGCAAGGCTATCTCCTCTGCCCAGGACACCCACCCTCTGCTTAGCTCCAAGATGAGTTGAGCCTTGGCTCTAGGATTCACTATTCCCGAAAGCCTTCCCAACATGGCATTCTTCAGACCAAGCCAGGGGCCCCTTGTCCTGTGCTGGGAGACTCTCTATGAACCTCCACCCACAGCCCTGAAAGATGTCCTCTCTGGACTCCAGGCCAGTGGGGAGAACGCACCTGGCCTGACATCCGAGTCCTAGTGGGCAGAGGCCACCTCCCGAGTCTCTGCCCCACCTCAACCGGCCACAGCTACCTGGTGGCAGCCTCTGTCCTGGGCCGTCCGCCTCATAGTCTCGGCCCCTGAGCAGACGGCTCATTTGTGCTGTCCTCCTGCGCTAGGCCCCGCCTCATACATACAGCCCCGCCACACAGGCACAGCCTGCCACACTGCCCTCCCCATGCTGCCCAGCAGCCTCCTGTCCATCCAAGTCCACTTCAGACCCTCCCTCCTCTGGAGCCTTTTCCTGACCACCCAAACCACAGGCAGTCCTTCCATCTGCTTTTCCTGCCTCCCTTCTGTGTGCTCCTGAGGCAAAGGGAGCTAAGACAGGAGGCAGGGGGAGGGAGGGAGAAGAGGGGGAAGAGGAGAGGGGGGGAAGAAGCTCCACGTGTATCAGCACCTACAGGCCCTACACTAGGCACGTGACCACACAGTATCTCAATTATTTCATTGCATCACTTAGAGGAGCGAAATGAAGTTCAGGCTCAGGGAGACTAAGCTTCTCGATCGCCTGAGGGCCCGAGGCCTAGCTGGGCTTCTCCTGCTGCCTATGAAGCTAGAGTGGCCCTACAGGGTCCCCAGGGGGTTGTCACTGGGCTTACATTCCTTGTGTTCTCTCACCTGAGCCAGCACAGACCCAAGGCCGTGGCAGTGGTGACAACAATAACGGTAATAATACTGCCCGCTGATAACGACACCGTTCAGGTGCCGGTCTCCAAACCCACACAGTCCTACAGTTAAAGGTGAGGAAACTGCTGCCCAGAGAGGCAAAGCAACTTAGCCGAGGTCACACAGCTAAAAAGTCACAGGGCCGGGATCTGAACCTCATGGCTGAAAGGCCGTGACGTCCCAGAGCCCAGGACATTGCTGGGTCTCCCAGCTGAGCCGGCACCAGCTGTAGGCAGCTGTAGCCCCAATTCTGGCCACCAGGCCCTGAGCCTGTCCCTCGTGGCCACCCGCTAATTAGCCAGGCGGCTTCTGCTTGCTCAGTGGCTGCTTTGGATAATTCTCCCAGGGAAGGCCGAGCTTGCAGGAGCAGGAAAGGTAATTGCTAATTTGCACGAGAGGAGACAAAGGGGACAAAGGCGCCCTTGGCCGCCCAGCGCAGCCTGAGCGGGTCCCACATCCTCCACCTCACCCACTACCCACCGGGACAGACTCCCGGGACGTGTCTGTCCGCAGGACACATCCACACAGCCCCCAGCCAGGCTGGGTCACTGGACCAAGCCCCAGGAAGAGCCAAAGAGTGTAACGGCCCCTGGCCTCCTGTCGAGCCCTGCAGGGAAGGGGTAGACAGGGAGCTCAGCGATTTCAAAACAAACGACCCCTGTAAGTGTTCTTCCATTTTCTGGGCACTCTGTACCGCTGCCCATGAACCTCACAACAGCCTGGGGGTGGTACTCCTCTCGGCTCCGTTTCCAGGTGAGAAAACTGATGCCCTGGGAGTGGTAGTGGCTGCCCAAGGCCACCCCGCTAAGAGGTGAGGGAGGCAGGAGGCGCCCTCCGCTGTGCCCTCAATGGGGACTGTCCAGTTCCCCTCTCCCATTTTGCAGCTGAAGAAACGGAGGGCTGGAGTCTATGTTACAGAATAAGTACAGGCTCTGGAGTCCCCGCTCTGCTCTCACGGCCTGTGTGCTTCAGGACATAACCTTGCCTCATCGTGCCTCAGTTTCTTTGTCTAGAAAATGGGCCTAGAAACCCCCGAGTTGTGTGGGCACTGAGGAAAGGCACGGGGGCCTTAAAGGCGCTGAATACAGAGGGGCTCCCTGACCTCTCCTTCAGAGGGTCACACGGTCGGTCTAGTGCCCACAGCGGGCTGGTGCAGGGTGGCGCTAGAACCCGGGGCCCGTGAGATGAGGGTTGGGGCTGCAGCAACGGAGGAGCAGAAACTGGTGGGCAGAGTCCCCTGTCAAGGGCTAGGCGGCTCACTCGCGGCCAGGAAGGTGGGCCAAGGGACGAAGGGGCCCCTGCACAGAGCCCGCCTGCTGGTACCTGGCTGAGCCATGGCAAGCCCCCTGGGAGGAACGGCCTGGGCCGGGGCTAGGTCGGGAGCCACTCCAAAGCAGGGCTCCCCATGCCAGCCCGGCTTGCACTCCCCCCGCAGCTCAGCTTCCTCATTCATGATGCTCCACCCCCCACCCCCCAGAGCTGTCCTGAGGCTCGGGCGCTGATCTGGACGAGATAAGGCACCGGCCAGGCTGCTGGGAGACCAGTCTGGGGACCCAGCCCTCCCTGCCCAGCAAGGCCAGACACCGGATGGACAGACAGGCCGAGTGGACAATCACATGAGCTCAGACCTCTTCCTCTTCTTGGGGACCCCAGACTCCGCCTGCCTGCGGCCTGAGCTTCCCCACGCTCCGGGCCTTTCGACACCCTTACAACAGACCTCCTGACCCACCAAGCCATGCCTTACAAAACCTGCTCGGGGACCACAAATCTGAAAGTCGCTATTATTTCGCGGTCCCAGTGATAGGTAAGCACGTGTACACGCACGCTCATCATGCTCGTGGGGTCAGGCGCGGGCTCTGGACAATCTCCACTCCCCTGGATCCCCAGGGTTCCCTGAGCCAGAAGACCCACATTTTAGCTTTCTATCGGCCCTGCCTCACCGTGGCCCTGGGATCGCCCCTTCTAGGCCTCAGTTTACCCCTTTATAAATTGGGATTATTCCTTCTGCCCCCTCTTCCTCATGGAGTTCTTAGAAGACTCAAGTGACAGGACAGATTCCAACAATGGTGAACATAGTTCAAAGTCATACACATGTTAAGTTCTGGTTTTAAACATTTACTGAGCTCCTCCCACAGGCAGGCACACAGCTGGGCACTTACACACATGCTTTCTGGGATGTCTCCCGTCTCCCATCCCATCAGCCCTGTTATACAAGCATCATATCACCATTCTGTAGATGATGGGGACACTCCGAAGATGATTTTCCTGAGGTCACATAGCCAGAAAGGGGTGGGCCCAGGACTCAAGCTCAGGGCCATCTGAGAGTCAGCCACACGGAGTGAGGAGTTAAGACAATGGTGTTCTCTTTTCCAAGGACCCATGGGTCTTAAAATCCACCCTACAGGTTGAACAAATGGGTATCAAGGCCCCTCTCACTAGCTCTCACTGGGACAGGCTATGAGAGCTCAGAAATAATTCTGTTCTGGGGACTAAGGTCCTGAGGGATAAACTGTGGTCTTTTGACTCCCAAATACAAGGAGTGGGGGCAGCTGGGGACAATGGCCTCCTGGCCTTTCCTCAAACCCACTTGACATACTCCTGCCTCAGGGCCTTTGCACTTACTGTTCCCTCTACCTGGAATGTTTTTCCCCCAGATACCTGCATAACTTGCTCCCGCACCTCCTTCAGGGCTTTGCTCAGAATGTCACCTACTCAGTGAGGCTCTCTCTGACACCCTGATTAGAATTCTAATACCTCCCTCCCCAGCACCTCTGATCCTCCTAACTCCGCTTGGTTTTTCTCTACAGCGCTTAGCTGCATCTGACAAGCTGGGGAGCTTTCCTCGTTTATCATGTGGTATCAGCCCCCACTAGGCTGTCAGCTCTCTGAGGGCAGAGATTTTCATTTGCATCTCCAGAGCATGGCACACCGCCTGGCACAGCAGTCGTTGCATAGGTATTTGAACAACTGAAGAAAACTGAGGCTCAGAGAAGGACAGCATTGGGCCCCAGGCCACCCAGGGAGCACAGAGGGGCCTGTGTAGGGGAAGCAGCGAGGGGAGGGGGGCGGTATGTACAATGTGTCTATCCAAGAGACCCCGGCTCCCTGCCTGCACCCTCCACATCTCAGATCCCAGAGGCAGGACTCAGAATAGAACCTTCGCTGCCTTCTTGACTCCTGATTTAGGGAACGGGGTCCCCCTGAAAACATCAACTGCTACAGTGAGGCTGGTGGTTCCTTGCTTTCCAGTGGCCTCCTTGGGAGACAGTTCTCCCCTTTCACATACAGGGTGCTGGGGGCAGAGGAGGGAGGGCACCACTCGCTCAAGGTTGCTGGAGCAAAGCCAGACTTCAAGCCCTGCTCAGGCAAGTCAGGCTCACGTACCTTCCCCCGTGTGGGCCCCGTGCTGGGTGCTGGGTCCAGGAGGCGAGGAAGGGGCCCGCCTGTGGCTAAGGGAGGGAGCTGCCTGCTGGAAGTGGCAGGTAGCCATAGCTGGGAGCAGCTGCTGGTCAGTCAGCCTGCCTGGGCTTACATCCGGGTGCCGCCCTTTGCTCACAGCAGGCCTCGGGCAAGTTGCGTAAGATCTCTGCCTCGCAGGGCTGTTTCAGGAGCCCAGTGTGCAAACACACAGGAAGCACTTAGTGCAGGCCGGCACCTAGTGGGCACTCCATAAATGTGTGCTGACACACCTCCAACCACACTATCCCCATCTCACCCTCATTACCACTACCCCTGCCATCACCACCATCACCACCACCATCATCATATCACCGTCACCACAACCGCCTGTCCCCTGCGATGCATCCTGAGCCCTACCAGGGCAGGACACACATCTGTGGGGCTCACCACTGTACCCCAGGAGGCTCTCTCCAAGTTGTTGAGCGAACTCATGAGTGAATGGATGAATGAATGATGAATTGGCTTTTATGGAGGACAAAGCAGCTGACACGAGGAGGAGGAGACAGACCCATTCCTGTAGCCCCTCTCCAGCCCCCCCCCCCCCCCGCCCCCTTGTGTCTGTAGCTTCTGCTCCCGTTTAGGCCATTGTGCCCTAGAACCCAGAGCCATCCTGGGCCTGAGACTCCAGTCTCTGCTCTGCACACACCAGGCCAGACTCGGCTCCCTAAATGCCTCCCTCCCCATGGTCCCCTGTTCTGCAATGTCCAATAGTTCCCGCTGCCTGAGATCTGGCCTCCTGGGGTCCCATTAAGGGACCGGCCACCAAGCTACATCGCCCCAGCCCCAGACCTCCCATCAAAACAGCATCTCTCCCCCTCTTCCCACAGCTGTGTCTCTGTTCCACCTGGGCTTCTCAACATGGCCAGGAGCGAGTCCAAATGTCTCTGTGACCGCCTGCTGACCCTGCCAGCCGCCTCTGGCTCCCTCAGCCCTAAGACTGGAGGAGCCTGCTTGTCAGGCAGGTCAGACGGCCCTAGACGGGACCCTGACCATTGCACCAGCCCTCATGTCAGCCCCGCAACAGCCCTGGTCCTTTCGTTCTGCAGAGGAGGCAACTGAGGCACAAAATGGAGAATGAAAACGTTTGAGACATTTGTTTAACAAATATTTACTGAGTGCTGACTAGGCACCAGGTGCTAAAAACACAGCAGTGAGCAAGATAGCCGATATCCCGGTCCTCACAAAGCCCAAGAGGAACTCACACACAAAGACGGCACTGGCCAGAGGTTAATAAAAGCTCCAAAGTTAGAGGAAGGGGCAGAGAACATGGGGACAAAAGGCATTTGCAGGGAGGGCCTCACTGCAGAGGTGACAATGTAGCAGGGCCCAGTGAGGGCTGGGGGAGCAGCCTGGGGGACAGTGTGGCTAAAGGTAGTGAGCAGGAGCCCACAGGTAGAGAGAGGGGCCACAGCTGGGCCTGGTGGGTCCTGGTGTCCTTTGCTCAGAGGCTGATGGGGACCCACAAGAAGGTTTTAGCAGAGAAGCAACATGGTCAAGTTTGCCTTTTTAACACAGCCATTTAGCTATTGTGTGAAGAGGGAGGAAATAGGAGGAAGGACAATGAGCTAGTGCTGGGGACGGGGTGACAAGAACTGGGGTGAGGGGTAGAAATGGCCCTGGGCTCCCCACCACCCCCAGAGGTTACCTCCCTGGGAAAGGGGGACCCAGAGGAGCCAGACATGGGGATGGCAGGGCTAGCTTGGGGCCACCAGGCAGAAGCAGCCCCTGTAAGCTCAGCAAGCCTGGTACAACAGGGCCAGGGGTTGCCTGAGCCAACCAGCTGGATGGCACATCAGGCCCTAGGCTGCCCCCGGCCACCAGCCCGTGTGGGTGCCCGGGACTCCCAGCTCTGGGAGGGCAAGGATCATGTCTGTCCCGTTCACCACTCCCAACACGTAGTAGGTGCTTAGTAAATTTTTGAATGAATGAATCGGTGAGTGAATGGATTGCCTGCAGCCCTGTACTGTTTGCCAGTGGTTTCTTGTATTAGGCTGAGTTCCTTAAAATAATCGTAACCGCCGCTGATCTCAGAACTTTGCTGCGAGCCAGCCCCCACCCCCCAGCTCAGCCTCTTATGCTGCATCCAACACAGCAGGTTCTATTGTTATGTCCGTTTTACAGAGGAAGAAACCGAGGCCCAGGGAGGTTAATCAATTCCCCCAAGGTCACTCAGCTAGCAAACAGCACAACTAGGATTTGAACCCAGGACTGGGTTATCCTCAGCTACATGTTAATACCTCCTACCTGGGGATCTTATAAATGACACCATCAGCTCAATTGTAAATCCCCTGAGGGCAGGGGCCCCACGAACAGCCTCAAGGCCCTGTCACATCTGAAGGGTTGCCTTGGATCCCCATTACAGGCTGAACTGCCATCCTGATAAGGAGCCGGGAACTTTTTCAGCAACGGTAGGGCTGAGCAGTGGCAGAGGAAGGAGGCAGGATCACCATCTTCTGAGCCTGGACAAGGGCTGTCTCCACAGCCTACCTCATCCTTCCCGTCCCCACCGCCACTTCATGTCCCCAGCACAGGAACGGGGGATCGAGTCCCCAGGCCCCCAGCCCTGGATGAGGCAAGTGGCTAGTTCCTGGGGCCCAGTCAATGTCAGAAACCCCTCCGCATCAGAGGCCTTTCTGAAGACCCAGGACCATTGGGCTGGCCTCTCACCTCTGCCTCTTGCCTAAAAGGGCAGAAGCCATGAAAACCGAGCTTCAGGACCTGCAAGGGAAGCGGGGCGTTAAAACCACACGCATGGCGTGCACGGCTATGGGCACGCCACAGTGATCCCAGCCACGGCGGCAGCAGCAGTAGGGACGGTCGGCACTCATGGAGCCCTCGGCCACAGGCTCACCTCAGCTAGGCTCAAAGAGCCCTGAGCCTCACAACAGTCCAGAGAAGCAGGCCCTCATATTACCTCCATTTTAGGTGTAGAAACTCAGGCACAGAGAGATTGAGTAAGTTGCCCAAGTCACACAGCAAGTGCATAGTGGATTCAGGATTCAAACCCAGGCAGCCCAGCTCAGAGCCAAGTATACCGGGGAGAACACTTAAGGGACTGGATCCTTCTGGGCAGGGAACTAGGTGGCCTGCGATGGGGTGGGCCGGGCACTTTGTACCCCCTTGGTGGCTGCTGTTTTGTGGTTGTTGCTTTAAGTCACGTACGCACATTACCTCGAAAACATACTTCTCTTGCACCCCTTTGCCCATAGCACGCTTTCCGCTGTCCCGGGAGGACATCTCCCATTTCTTGACTCACCTCCTCGTAAGAGCCTTCCTTAGCTCCTCCCTAGTCTCCATTGACCCCCCTCTGTGCCACCCAGATTAGGCACTGGCCATCCACCTCCTCCTGGGGCTGCTGGTGGCTGCCTGTGGCGCTGGCATTGAGCTCTGCCTTGCCTCGTGCTGGTGGGCACAAGGTTCCCCCTGGGTCAGCTGCAGTGCAGCGTGCCGGCCGACCCGCTTGCTACGTGGCCCCATGCCATAACCTGGCTCTCCCCGAACCAAATAATCCCTCGGTGACCCTGAGAGTCAACCCTACCAGTAGATCCTGTTTGCACCTAAACAGTGTGTCCCAGGGTCAGCACACTCTGCCAGACAGACTCACGGCCGCCTCTCCGTCCCGGGAAGGGGCACTGGGCAAGCCTGTGGAATACCACAGGGACCCCAGGATCTGAGACTTGTTGTCAAGAGGCTGAGTGATACGAGGAGCTGAGGACACAACAACCTCACCAGCTCAAGTCCCTGCTCTGCCTCTTATCAGCTGTGTGGCCTCGGGCCCGTTACTCAACCTCTCTGAGCCTCAACATCCTCATTAGCAAGAGGAGGATCACAAAGGGAGCCACGTTTGGACAATCCCATGGAGTCATGTGCAGACGGTGCTTAACAGAGTGCCTGGCTCTTCGTAAGCGGGCCACAAATACTAGCTGTGTCACGACTGTCATTGTTTTTGCTCAGCGGCAGAAGTTCCCTGTGTCCTTCGTGTATTTCAAACTATCCTCACAACTCTGAAAGGTGGCCGATATTAGTATCCCCATTTTATAGACGTGGACATAGAGGCTCAGAGAGGAGGGCGGGGTGTGTCTGAGGCTGCACAGCTGGTGGGTAAGGCAGGATTTGACCCCAGGGCTCTCTGGCCCAGGGAGCATGCTCGCTCTCAGCCCCAAAGTGGGCAGCCTGGACCCGGTGAAGCCCACTGCCTCTCCCGTACCTCTCCGCTCTAGCTTCTCCCGGCCCTGCCCCAGACCCCGTATCCCAGGTCCAACTGGCCCCAGTCACACTGCAGGTATAAGAGACAAAAGCTCCTGTTTCCTGTGCTGAGCACCTGACATGGAGTCTCTCTGCACCTCCCCATGGCAACCCTGTGAGAGCAGTCATACCACTGGGCCCATTTTACAGAGGAGGAAATTAAGGCTCAAAGAGGGAAAGGGACTTGTTTCAAGGCCACCCAGCTGGTGAGTCGCAGAGCTCAGTTCAAACCTGGGGCCAGTCTGTGCTCCAAAGCCCCACTCAGCAGCACCGCTTCACCGAGTCTCATCACAGGCTCTGGGGTTATTGATTCAATCACAACCAGAATCCTAATTATAGCTCCCTTTCATCGAGGGCTCCACTATGTCCACACCCCGGGATAGTTGCCTCTGTATCAGACAACAGAGTTTAGAAGGGAGATATACGTGAAGCCACGGCTGTCATCACCCCATCCTGCAGATGAGGAAACTTAGGCTCAGAGAGGGGAAGTGACTCGCCCAAGGCTACACAGCGGTGAATGGCGGAGCCTGGACTCAGCCCTTGCCTCCACATGCCCCACTCCTCTTGTGACTCGCAGGGGCCTTACATTCAACATAAAACCCTCTGCCCCAGCCCACTCCTGTCCCAGCTCCAGAGCTCCCAGAGAGGCCCCCCTGTCCACGGGCCTTCCCAGAAGGAACCCTCTGAGGTGCGAGAGCTCTCGTCTCTCTTCCCCTTGGCCTGGCATTTCCTACTGCCCCACAAAGTCCTTCTTAACCACCCGTGCTATGTGGTTTGGGGGTCTTCGCACTGGGAAGAGGGGTCTTCCAAGGGCCCTCGAGTTGGAGCGGCAGGCCCTGCTCTGTGGCCTGCCTGCCAGGCTTGGCTTTAGGACATCTTCCCAGCTACTCCACAGGATGTGGGTTATCACCCACTTCTACACAAGGGGGGCAAGAGATCGGAGCAGGCAAGCCGTTTGCCCAGAACCAGAAGCTGGCGACGGAGCTGGGATCCAAACTCAGGTCTATTGTTGGCCATGTTACTCTCTGGTCTTCCCTATTTTCGCTCTATCCGTAGACAGCCCCTATCGCCTGGGCAGACGCCTCTCCCTGTCCCTAGGAAAATGACAACGCTGCTATTTAAGCATTTCACATGATTCCCTCCCTGGGTTTTCCCAACAAACCTGTTGGAGGGAGGGGCAATCATCAGACCCATTTTTCAGGTGGAGAACTGCAGCACCAAGAGGTTACTTAGCTACTCGCCCGCACAGGCTCTGCCTGGGTCTGCTAACCTGTAGAATGGGGTCATAACCGCCTCCCAGGGTGGCTGAGGACCGCGCAAGACTGTGGAAGCCAGGGGCTCTTGGAGACACGCCCTCAGGACGCTTGGAGATGAGGCCCCAGTGCGCTTTTCTCCACCCGCCAGCATCCAGTCAGGGCCTGGCCTGCCAAAGGAAGGGCCCCATGTCTCCTTGAACATTTTCTCAGCCCGGGGATGCCGAGAAAACGATGAGTCATCCACCCAAGCATAGGCCTCCCAGGAGCCTGCAGTCGGGTCCCAGCCGGGGCGCGGGAGGTTCCAAGCTGGGAAGGGGGCCCCGTGGACACGATGACTCCCGAGCTGGCCCCCCGGAGCCCTGAGTCACCAGCTCCCCACAGCCCCCCACTGCCACATGCTGCTGGCCTTAAGGACAGCTCCCGGACTCCACCCACTGGCCCCTGAGCCTTCACCCCAGATCTGTACATCTGTCCACATTCCTGGTGTCTTAACCTCCCCTGCTTCCATGGAAGAAAACTGGGTCAACCCTGACCTTCGAACAACCCTTGCTCCCCACCTTCCCTGTCACTCGGTCCCAGTCACTCCACGTCTTGTCCTACGGGGGAGGCAACCCCTCTTCTTCGTCCCAGGCTGGCCTTCCCTCTCTGCACCTCACGACTCCTTCACCTCCTGTTTCCCCGACATGGAATATGTCTCCCTCCTGCCCGGCATTCCGAGGGTTCCTTCTAGAACCCAAATCTGACCTTATCTCCCCCTCCGCTAAAAAAACCCTCCTGTGGACTCCTGGCTTTCCGTCACGATGACACAAGGAGATAAGGATACACTAGCTCCTCTAGGTGGCTTTCCAGATCCTTCTCTCCCATCTGGCTCTAAGTGATTTCACCAGCTCATCCCCTCAGGACCCCACAGCGGTTCTCGAGCTGATCTGACCATTTGCCCACCCCCACCCCATGTGCAGTGTTCTGCGGAGCACGCTGCTCCGGGAACGTGGCCCCAGTTGCCTCCGTCCACGGCCTGCGCTAACCTGTGAAAACCTGCCCCACCTCCGAGCTCTTGCTCGCATTCCCACCCCCTGGAATGAGCTCCTTCGTGTTCTGCTCTTGCTGAAAAATGTGTTCGGGCCCTCCAGGTCCAGCTCAAATGTCGTCTTCCTGAGGACTCCCTGGACTCTCTCGGGCAGGAGGGACGGTCTGGGCCTGGGTGCTCCTGAGGCCCTCCGAGCGCAGAAGCCATGCTCTGCTGCCCCCCACAGAGGGCAGTCCCTTTGGGCAGGGGCTATTCTATGTCCTGTGGACACAGCAGCGAACCAAACAGGCTGGTCTGCCCTGGCAGAGCTCACAGCCTTGTGGGGAGACAGGTACTAAACCTATAAACTAAAAAACATACCTAATGTCGGGGGCAGGGGGGATAAGAGCTATAGAAAAAGATTAAATAGAAAGGGGGGGTGAGAGGGCCGCCTGGGTGGCTCAGCTGGTTACGCGTCCGACTTCGACTCAGGTCGTGATCTCAGGGGTTTGTGAGTTCAAACCCCACATGGGGCTCTGCGCAGACAGGGCAGATCCTGCTTGAGATTCTCTCTCTCCCTCTCTCTGCCCCTCCCCCACACTCATTCTCTCTCTTTCTCTCTCTCTCTCTCTCTCTCTCTCTCTCTCTCAAAATAAATATAAACTTAAAAAAAAGAAAAAAAAGAAAGGGGTGAGAAAAGGGTCCAAGGGACCTAAAATGGTAAAACAGTCCTGACTAGGTGATTGGGGAGGGCCTCTCTGAGGAGGTGGCATTTGAGCCAAAGAGACCCAAAAGAGGAGAGGAACCAGCCACGTAGAGATATGGGAGAAGAGTATTCCAGGCTGGGGGGAGACAGCCAGTGCAAGGGCCCTGGGGCAGGATTGTGTTTGGTAGTGTTTGGAAGAGCAAAGAGGTCGCTGTGGCTGAGACCCAATGGGCAAGGGGACAGTGGAGTGAGGTGAGGGCAGCAGACAGCTGGAGCAGATCATACAGGGCCTTGGAGGCTTCAGGAGAGACTCTGGCTCCCGCTTTGAGTGAGACGGTTGTCTTGGAGGGTTCTGAGCAGAGGCAGGTGAGAATCTGATTTCCTTTCTGCAAAGTTTTCTCTGGCCGCGTGAGCCAGAGGGGCTACGGCGGGGGGGGGGGGGGGGTGGTCAGAGTGAATGCAGTGGGGAGGCTGGAGGGAGTGGAGGTGGTGAGAAGGTAAAACCTGAGATGTATTTGAAAGGTCAAACCAACAGAATTTGCAAATGAGTTGGATGGGGAAGGAGGAGCAGGAAGAGAGGAGTCCTCAGTGGAGTGTGGGAGCAGGGGCAGGATGGGGCTGCCCAGACGGGGACAGCAAGAGAGCAAGTGAAGGGTGAGTGAATGAATGTGCAACCAGCCAGGTTTGGGGGCCTGCCTGTTCGCCCCCAGCTCTGGCACTCTCTGGGATCTTGATCTCGTTCTGTCCACTCTCGGCCTTAGTTTCCCCCCTTCCCAGGCTGGTGAGAGGACTGGATGCTGAGGGAGTGGGTGACTTCGTGGGGAGAAGGGTCGGGTCTGGAGCAACAGTTGAGGTGAGGGGGTGGGGAAGCCAGCGGGGAGTGGAGGGGTGCCATCTGTCTCCCACTAGGCTGGGTCTGGGCAGGTGGGGGGATGCCTCGAGCTCTGAGAAGCTTTTGTGGCTTGCCATCAGACGAGGGGGCACCATGAGCCTGGGGTGCAGAGAGATGGAGAGCTACGGCCCCTGTGGACCCCTGCCTCCACGCCCTGTAGCTTTTAGGGTCGGATAGCCATGGAACCCAAGCCCTGCCACTGCCTCACAGAGGGACTCGGAATGTTCCCTGGCCCCCCTGATGTCAGGTTCTCACCCACTTCACAGAGTCTAGGGACAATTAAGTGAAATAAAGTATCTGGCACATGGCAGGGGCTAGAAAACCCAGGAGATGTGCTGAGACCCCTGCCCAAGCAGCCTCACTGTGTTCTAAGATCCCAGAGCCAACCCAAGTCGAACAGGACGGGAGCAGGGGTGGGGATGGGGGGTGGAAAGGAGAAGGCCTCCAGAATGCTCATCCTACTACCTTTCTACCCGGGAGATGCCTACAGGCCTTGGTAGAGTCCCCACCCTCACCCCTCTACACCCCTCTCCTTGACCTCTGGGACCCAGCACCCAGCACCAGGAAGGGACTCAGGGGCAGGAGGGACCAAAAGAGCAGTCCCTGTGTAATAACTAGGGAAACGGAGGCTCAGAGCAGGGCAGGAGCCGACCAGAGCAGAGAGACCCTGAGCTTTTAAGTCCCCAGGCCTGGGGGTTCGTGCCACGCCTATGCCCCTCATCAAGGCTCTTCCGGTGTTCTGTGCAATTCAATACACTAACCAACCCCGAACGGCACTGGAGACATAGAAATGACTCAGATACAATCTCCAGGGAACTAACAGTTACTGCCCACCAACTATGTGACAGGGATTTGGCTGGCTGCTTTATCTCCACTGTTCCATCTAATATCCATGACGTCTTTCATCACCATCCCCATTTTCTGGATGAGGAAACTGAGGCCCGGTGAGATCACAGAGCACCTAACATTTCCTAAGATATGCACATTCTTCAGGTTCTGCATTGATTCATGCATTAATCTTCATACCAGTGCTATGAGGGAGACAGAATTATCAGCTCCATTTTGCAGATGAGAAAACTAAGGTCAAACTGGTGAAAGGGCAGAGCTGGTATCTGAATCCAGGGGCCTGGGTCTTGAAACCCCAGGCCCTTCCCCTCCCGTGTATGTCAGGGTGGGGTAGGGGCAGAAAGTGGACTCAGGAGTTCTTGTTCTAGTAGGCTGAGCCCTCTCTCCCAGAAAGGCATACCCACCCTCCACGGTGCTTGAGGAAGGCTGGAAACAGGGAGGTGCCTTGGCCACCGTCATGGGGACAGGGACAAGGCATCATTTCTCCTGTCCACTGCCTCCCTCACACTTCACTTCCGCAGCTGCTGAGACTCCGGGGGCAGCGGGGGCCAGGACGGCAGCTTGGGCCGATTCTGTTATGATGAAGGACACCCCTGTCAGCACTGCACTGCCAGACTGATGGGGTTTCTTCCACAGGAGCTTGAACATGTGTGCACGCACACACTCACGCTCGTGCTCTGCCAATGCCCACACCCCAGGTGCTTGCACATCTGCCAACACAGACGCCCACAGTCACACACATTCACAAGCACGCAGTCTCCCCTCCACCTGTACACACACACACACACACACACACACACACACACACACACACTGCCCCGGGCACACGAGCATCCCCAGCCTGCACATGGACAAGCACACTCACACCCACACAGTCACACTGCCACACACACACACACACACACACACACACACACAGCCTCCTCATGCACACACATGCTCTACCCCATGAGCACACACGCACCTGTGCACAACACTCAATCAATCCCACAATCTCTAAGTGGAGAGCTGGCTTGGAGAAGCCCAAGTTGGCCTGGGGCTGAGTCAAGCTCTCGACCTTCGTCCCTGGGCATCCCCAGACACAGGCTGCCCACCCCCCAGTCTTTCCAGTAGCATTTTTAGAGTCCCAGATGGGCCTCCTGACTTTCAGACACCCCAGGACAAGAAGGCAGTCTTTGGGGCCATGCCAGGTTTTAGCCAAGGAAGAAGGGGGTATCCTGTCTTCATGCCCAGCAGAGAGTGACCCAGGACCTGGAGGGGAGACCCCAGGAAGGCAGAGCCTGATCCTCCAGCATCACCCAGGCTCCCAAATGAGCCCCCAGAGTGCCTGAGACCACGTTTGCCCCAATCACCGAGGCTTAATTGACAAAATTGCCCACTTCTGACACTCAGGAGAAATCTGAACAGGGCCCACACCAGATGCCATTGTCAACCTTCTCCTCAAAAGTCCCCCAGGACCCAGGCCTCCTCCCTTCTCCTCACCCCTTCTCCGTCCTAGTGAGCCCCAGGAAAGTCCCCTGACACCTCGTGTGGAGCCAGTCCTGCCTCAAGCACTAGCCTGTGACATCTTGAACAGAGGGATTCTCATAAACTATAATTCAGATTAAGGTGTAATGGACTGAAAGCTTGTCACGAAGGGACCTGTGCTTTCCAATGGATCAGGCTGCAAGACCCCTCAGATGAGGTAAGAATGGAGATGTGTGCAAGCAGTCCCCAAGCTCAGGGCCTGCCCCTGTCAGCAGCATGGCGCTAAGGAAGTTCTGAACCTTGCTGAGCCTCAGTTCACTTATCTGAAGGATAGCGAAAATAACGTCATTGACCCCTGGGGGCCATCCTGGGAATCTGACAAATTAGTGTGTGTCAGCACCCCGGCACAGTGACAGGCACATAGTAGGTGACTCAGAAATGGTCAGTGTGGTGATAACTTGGAGAAAAGCAAGAAACATCGAGGAATTCAAGCGAAGGTCATGGCGTATATTACACTGTGCGAAGTCAGAGGCCATTTCCCGCCCAGACCAGTGGCCGCAGGTGCCAAAGGTTTACACAAAAGCTCTGGGGAGAAAGACCGAAGACTGAGAAAACGCTCTCCACTAAATGAACGTTGTCTGCAAACTGGGAAAAGACCACCATTAGTCAATTTGGCCAGCGGAACACCTGGGGTCCGGCTCGCAAAAGCCTAATGTTGACAGTGGGGTTTGGCAAGCTGGCGTTTTCCCTCGGGGGAATGGGGCTCTAATGGGGGGATTCATGGCCTGTGATGGGCCCACAACGCCCACTGAGGAGCACAGAAATCTGCATTCCAGTCCTGCCCCCTACCAATGGAAACCGCCTCTCTCGAGGCCTCAGTCTTCCCATCCGGAAAATGGTAGAGTTGAGCTGAGAACATCTATCTCCAAGGAGGTCCTGGGAGTTGACAGATGGCCCGGGGCCCTGCCCCAGTCATAACCTGTGGCCCTTGCAGGCCCCAGGGACAGCCCCACTCAAAGAGACCAGGGGAAAAGGAAAGGGGCTGGTTCACTTTGTGGTCGACGCTGGAACGAATTTAGAGGGTCTCGCGTCCAAGGGGTTTGCTTCCCCTGCGTGGCAGCGCACGGAGGCTGGAGCAGGCCAAACACAAGAAATAATAAATCCTAACCAGGCTCTGCCCAGTCAGGAGGCCCCGGCTGGCTCTTGTCATAAAAAGATCTTATCCCCAAGAGCGCCCCGTGCCGCTGGTGGAGGACTCCGCCCTCCTCCCCTCAGCCCTCAGCCCTCCGCCTCCACTTCTATTTCCTGTGACAACCTGCAAACTGAAGACCAACTTGCCTCTCCCCCGCGCCCAGGCTCTGGCTCGACCCCCGCCCCGCCCCGCCCCCGCCCGGGCCCCAGCTGCAGGAGGCCCCGGCACAGAGCAATTCCCCTCGCCCTCCTCTCCGCCCTGGGCCCGTCCGGACAGATTAAGCCTTTGTCACACACACCCAGAAAAGCTCAGGGCCAGATGGGACAGGACAAGTGGTGTCAGATCATCGACCCGCGGCCGGCCGGCCGGGACTAGGGAAGGGCCCCGACCATAGCACCGCATATGGCTGTGGGAGGAGGAAAGGGGGCCCAGGGAGGGGGCAGCCAGAGAACAACATGGAAGAGAGATGACATACCATGGCCACCCTTGGGACCGCACACCGCGCCGGGGGCCCTTGTTCAGCTGCTGGACGACCCAACTCCCACACCCCCTCTTGCCTGAAATCGGTCTGCCTGTCCGCCCTCCCTTGGTGGCTCCGTGCGCGGGCTTCTTTATCACATCCTTCGAGATGCCCACCTCCCCCACCAGCTGGGCGCCCAGGAGCAGGCAGAGTCTGACCCGCCCCAATACCCAATACCAGGCCTGTGGGCACTGAACAAACGCCTCAGACGAAGGTTTAAGGCCCAATGACCTTCACAAAAACCCACCCAGGACAAAACTACAGGATGTCTCCCAACTGCCACCAAAGGCAATGGCAACTTTGTGTGTGTGTGTGTGTGTGTGTGTGTGTGTAGGCCAGTGAAGGTAGGGGATGTCCTTTGCACCTTTCAAAGAAGGTCCCATTCAGCCTCTCCCAGGAAGAGGCCATGGCTGGCCCAGAATTCCCAGCAGGATTTGTTCCTCTTAGATCAGTGAAAAGAAAAATGGAAATATAAAAATAATAATAACTGAGCCCCAGGAAGGTGCTTGGAGACGGGGGGTGGCAGGACCAGGGGCATCTCCTGCGGCTGGCTCCAGTTGGCTGGGCGAGCGGCAGGTAACTAACAGGCTCTCTAGGGACCAGCAGGCCAGGCAAGAAGGCACAGGGAGCTGGAGGGGCAGGCTGTCAGAGGAGGGTACGTCTGTTCTGCTGTGTTCGTTGTCCCCCCTCCCTCCCCACCCCACCCCCCAGCCTGGGCAGGGAGACTTGGGTCCCCTTTCCCTGCCTCCCAGGCAGGTGGTCCCTTGGGGAAGGCTTATTATTGGTCTGGGAGTCAGGGTGGAGCCTCATGAGGCCCCTGATGCCAGGGGCAGACAAGGCAGGTCAGCATGGGCCTCATGAAGGGTCTGAAGAGACTAGCTGGGCTTCGAGGACCCGGAACCCAGGCCTGGCACTGAATTTCTGCATGTGGCCTGCATGGGTGTGTGTGTGTGTGTGTGTGTGTGTGTGTGTGTGTGTGTGTGTGTTGGTTCGAAATCACCCCTGCTCTGCCTAGACAGCAGTATCGCTAAGAGGATAGGGAGACTGCCCAGGATGCCCACTCCCTAGGGAAGAGGTAAACCCACGCAGAGAAGCAGTGAGCCAGCTGCCAACTCTGAGGGTCACCTGCCTCCCAACTTCAGGAGTGGGTAGAGTGGGGGACCCTGCTGCCCACTAAGAAGATTGAGCCAAGACTCTCAGCTCCCTGGGGAGGGATAACCAGGATGGGGTAGGAGGTGCTAACTGGCCTGGATGGCTGAGGGCACTGTCGCAGGGTAGGGGGCACAGATCCAGTCAACCACCTGGTGGGCCACTGACCTGGAAAAACCACACTTAGATTGGGGACACTAGCCCAAGATGGGGGAGAACCCAAGGGGGTAAGGAAGGCAGGGTGGGGAAGACCGACCTACGCTGGGGAAAGGCACTGACCCATACTCCCCTTAAGGGAAGGTGGGCACTGATTTGGGCTGGGGGGGGGGTCCCTGCCTCCATCGGGGGAGGGGACAATGATCCAGACTCCCCGGGTTTGGGGGAGAGCACTGATTGGGGCTGGGGGGGGGGTCCCTGACTCGCGCAGGGTGGGACACTGCTCCAGCCTCCCCCTCCGGGAATCCCGCCCCGGCGCACCCCTCGGCCCGGCCCCATGCTTCGGGTCCGGCCGGAGGCGGCAGCGGCGCAGATGGGCTGCTGGCGGCCGCAGCGGCAGCGGCGCGGTTATCAGCGCTCCTCGCAGATGGGCCGCCCGCCCTCCGCGCTCACGGCTCCCCACTCCCCGCGGCCTGCAGCCCCGTCCCCTGGGCGCGGGGGGGAGGCGCCTCCGGATCCGCTCCCCGGCTCCCGCCTCCCTCCCTCGCGGCCCCCTCACCCCGCGGGCCGGGCCCGGGCGGCCGCCGGAGGGGGAGGGGGAGGGGACAAGTGCACTTTTCGTAACGACCGAATCAATTGTGTGTGAAGAGCCCGCTCCGGCCGGGGACGGGGCTGAGCGCGGGGCGGGCGGGCCGGACGGGGGAGGAGCACAGAGGGGGGAGCGGGGGAGCGAGGGAGGGAGGGAGGCCGGCGCGGGGCGGCCCCGCTCGCTCGCTCGCTCGGGCCGGGCGAGGCCGGGGAGGGAGCGAGGGGGGCAGGGAGGGAGGCCGGCCGGGCCGGGCCGGGCCGGGGGCTGAACGCACTAATGGAGGGTCTCCACGACGGAAAGTTCAAAGCTCAGCAGCGCCCCGGGAGCAGCCGCCCCCCCCCCAGCCCCCACCCGTTGCAGAACAATGAGGTCCCGGCGGGGGAGCCGCGGGGCCCGCGCCGCACGCCCTCTCCAGGGCGCCCCGGGCCGGAGGGGACGCCCCCGCCCGGCCGCCCGCCTCCTCCCTCCCGGCGGCTGCGGTTCCCCGCCCCCTCCCCCACGCCACCCCGCCCGGACCCGGCCGGCCCCGGGGACGGGGGAGGGGAGGGGATGGATAGGTCAGGCCGCCCCCGTCCCAGGGAGGGGGGGAGCTAGGGGCCCGGGGGGCGGAGGGGGCGCCCCACCCACCCGCGCGAGGCTGCTCCTGCGCCAGGCTGCGGCTCGGGCCGCCCCTCCCCGGGCCAACCCCGGGTGGGGTCTGGGAGACAGTGCCCTGGAGGGCCCCCCCCACCCTGGCGCTGGGGAGCCGAGTGGACTCCCCGTCCCGTGGCTGCCCCTGCCCCCCCTCCCGCAGCACCACCCTCCACACACACACACACACACACACACACACACACACACACACACACACACACACACCGCCCAGCCGGCCCGGGGGCGGGAGCGCGAGGCGCCCGGGACAGGCAGCCCCGGGGCGGGCGGGGGGTTGGGGGGAGGCTCGGGCTTCGGAGCAGCCGCCTGCTGGCGGGGGGAGGGGACGGGAGGACGGAACATGCTGGGGTGAGCAGCCCGGGACAGCCCGCTCGGCAGGGCCACGGCCCGGGCAGCGGCGCAGAGGGGGGCAGGGACGCCCCGAACCCGGAGCGCTGCCTGGGCGGGCCGGGGCAGGCGGGTGAGCAGAGACGCGTGCGCCCCGGGCGGGCCAGACCCACGGACAACCTCAGGGACACACGTTCGGACACACATCCACACCCCCACACCCCGCCCCCGCCCGCCCCAAGCCCCGCGGCGGGACCGGCCCGCGGCCGCCGCGCGCGCACTCACCGAGCCCGTCTTGACCGGCACATACACCACTTGGCCCATCTTGGGTTCCCGGCCGCTGCCCAGGCGGAAGCCCTTGGAGCGCACCCAGAACTGGAACTTGCCTTTCTCGCCGGCCGCCGGGCCGCTGCCCGCGCCGGTCCCGCCGCCGCCCTGCAGGACCTCGGCGATCCGCTGGTATTTGCTGCGTGTCACCGTCTTGGTTTTGGCCGAGTCGCCGTAGGTGCGCAGGCACCAGTCCCGGAACTGGCGGCCCAGCTCCGAGTCCCCGGGGCTGCGCTCGCGCTCCCAGCCCCCGCGCAGCAGCAGCGTCGGCTTCGGCATCCTCCCGCCGCGCCCGGCGCCCTCGGGGGCGGGCCGGCCGCCGGGCCGCCCGGTGCCGGGACTGGGCTGGGCTGGGCCGGGCCGGGCCGGGGCGCGCCGCGGCCCGGGCTGTCCCGCGGTGTGGCTCCGGCGCGGCTGCTTGATGGGCACGGGCGGCGGCCGGACGCGCGGGGCTGCGGCGCGCTCTGTCCTGCTCGGGCGGCGGCAGCGGCGGCGTTGGCGGCGGCGGCTCCGGCTCGCCTCCTGCTCCGCCTCCTCCTCCCCCCCGGCCGGGATGCGGGAGCGATGGAGGCAGCTCCGGGCCCGGAGGTGCAGAGGGGGCGGGCCGCCCCGCGGGCGGCCGGGGGAGGCGGGAGGCGGGGAGCGGCTCCGGGCGCGGGGAGCGAGACCGAGCCTGGGCGCGGGCGGCGGCGGCGGCTGTCAGCTCGCGCGGCTCATCCTGCTCCTGCTCAGGCTCCCGCTGCCGCTGCTCTTCCTCCTCCTCCTCCTCCCGCGCCCGCCTCCACCACGCCGCGGGATCCCACCTGTTAGAGCGTCGCAGCCTTCGCCGCCGTCCCCCCCCCTCCCTCCCGCGCCCGCCCGCGGGGCCCAGACCCCGCCCCGGCCCGGCCCCTGGGGGCGCCGGGGCCGCCGCGCCCGTAGCCGCGGAGAGGGCAGGAGCCGCAGGCGCGCAGTGCCCAGCCCAGGGACCGAGTTCCTCTGTCCGGGCCTGGCCGGGAGCCTCGCAGGCCGCGCTCCGCCCGGACCCGGCGGTCTCGCAGGGAGTAGGGTGCAGACCCCGCCTGGCCACACGCGTCCCTGCCTCCCCGGGCGGCCCCGCCCGATTTTAGTCCAGCGCGGGCGGTACCGGGCAGGCGCCTTTCCCTCCCTCCCGCAACTGGCCTGATTTCTCCGGTGCGAGCCCGGCGCCAGAAGAGCAGTGTTCCCCCTGGGGAACCCCGAACCGCCGCCCTTTGGGGCCCCCAAACTTCCTTCCCTCTCCCCTCACCCTGAATTCCCCCGAAGTTTAGCCGGCCTTACTTCTGGCAGTCCCACTGCTCTGGGACAGCCCCAGGCCCCAGGAAAATCGTCAACATTGGCCCGTGGCCTCACTCAGGCCAGCTCCACCAAGGCTTCAGGCCACGCTCAGCACACCCACAAATTCGTTCCCAAGACACCCTGCTTTCATGCGTGCACCTAGAAGCTCTTGCTGAGTAAACTGAGGTAGTCCCCTATCCTCTTCCTCCCTGGGCGGGACTGACCTTGGGGTAGAGCTGACCCTCTCCCCCTTAATGAAACCACTAACACAAATAAAGGCCCAGGCCAATTCCCCAGTATTTCTGCCCTCCTTTCCTAACAGGTTGTGAGGAATTACTTGGTTTCTCTCCTTAGTGTTCCTTGGCGGCCACCCCCGTATTTCCAGGCCACTCCTGTAAGTCACCAACTCAAACCTGAGGCCCAGACTGTGACCTGTGCAGGGCCATTTTCTTCTTCTAATAGAAACCAGTGGCTACCCCCAGCCAAGGTCCCACACCCTGGAACCTACAGTGTGCCATGTACTGGCATCTCAGAGGCAGAGAGGATTGGCCCATTTTACAGATGAAGGCCTAGGGCCTGGAGAGGTAGCCTGACCTGTTCAAGGTCATGCAGGGAGGAGGGGAAGGTTGCAGCCCAGGGCTGTCTGTCTCCTGCTACCACACCCCACATGAAGTCTCCCCCCGCCATCCCACTGGGAGGAACCCCCCCCGCAATGTATGTGCCTACCCCACTTCTCCCAGTAGACCAGGGAGCTAAAGTCCAGCACAGGACCCATGTCTGACTCATCCTTTTATGCCCAGGCCCTAGCACAGTACCAGGTACACAGTTGGTGCCAATAAATGCTGAAAGAACCGAAGAGGTCTCCCAAGTCCCAACCTCGCACTGCATTTCACATAGAAGATTTATTTTTAGATAATTTACATTTCCATGTTACTTTATATACACCAACAACTCCACAGTCATTTTTCTTCTTCATCTCCCCAAAAGCTCTTTTTGGTTCCATGCTGGCGTGTCCATTTTTCAGAGATTACTACTGGGGCTCAGAGAGGGGAAGGCACCACCCAAAGGCCACCCAGCCCCAGAGGTATGCTTCTGCATGACTTGGAAGCCCCACGCCCTGACTTTTCCAATATACCCGTGGACACTTATCCTCACAGCTGACTTCCTTCCGGAGAGGAAAAGTGCCCTCACTTAGCGTTGTGAATGACCACCCTCAGCAAGGGTGCCTTGGTGCCTAGGTGGTGGGGCCCCCCATTGGAGCCCAGGTCTCTCTCTTCAGTTCCAAGACCCAGTTGAGTAACCACTAAGCCAGACCACCTGTCCATGACATCTGGGTCTTTGCCCACCTTTCAGAACCTAGAAACCTGCTTACCAATCTTGGGCTGGGTTCTATTGTGGCAGAAAATGTAGCACAGTGGAAAGAACACGGGCTTCGGGTAGAGTCAAACAGACTTGGGATGGGATCCTGACCGCTCTTTTCCAGGGCATTCTTCATGTCCACGGGTCCCAGGTGGCTGCTTCCCAACTGAATAAGCCCATCAGTCCACCCTTCACTGAACCCCAACTTCATCAACTTCATCACCTATTTAATGGCGTGGGTGTCGTGGATGTAATCATATACATGAGAGCGCCTGGTATATAACAGGTGCCCAATAAATGCCATTTTCTCCTTCATACGGTTGCAAAGTATTCAAGGAGGAAAATGGGGATTGTTGATACTTTTTGTGTTTCATTCATTCAACAAACATCTCTTGAGCAGTCATTATGCACCAGGTGCTGGGGATCTAGCCAGGGGATTCTGAAGGTCCTTGCCCTTGTGGAGCACACTAATGGGTGGGGAAGATGGCCACTGAACAGATCAGCCATCAATAATGACAGCTTTGGGGGGTGCACCTGCCTGGCCCAGTCAGTAGAGCATTCAACTCTTGATCTCCGGGTTGTGAGTTTGAGCCCCACTTTGGGAATAGAGATTCCTTTTAAAAAATCAAAGAAGAAAATCTTTAAAAAAATAATTACAGCTTGAGGAAAGGGCCTTGAATGAAATAGGGAGCTGTGATAACAAATGGACACAAGGGACGGCTTTCCTTAGGGGATCAGGGAAGGCCCCTCTGAGGTGGTATATTTGAACAGTGACTTAAATGACAAGGAACCATCTAGGCTGTGTTCTGAGGGAAGAGCATTCCAGGCAGAGAGAATAGCATGTGCAAAGGCCTTGAGGTGGGAAAGATATTGGCATTTTCTAGAAGCTGAAAGAAGGCCAGGGTGGCTAGAGTGAAGTGAATGAGGAGGCAGGAGACCCTAGACTCTGGATTGCATTCTAAACGTGATGCAAAGCCACTGGTGAGTTGTAAAGAAGGGAGAGACTGAGGAGCAGAGGTGGAGTGAGGAGTGGAGGGCAGCCCAACGGTCTGTGATCAAGGTGCCTGGAGGTCAGAGGCCTTGCCCTCTCCTCCCGTGTGTCAGCTTACTCTATACTAGGCACATCTCAGCCTCATGCCCCAAAAAAGTACCGGTAAAAAAGTAGAGGTGGCCGAGCAGAAGAATGAGCCCAAAGCAAAGCCCCTTCTGCTGAAACGGATCCCTGGACTTCTAGCCTGTTCATGTCAGTGGCATCCTTTATCAGAGGTCCTGCCCCAGAGCATGCTGGGGGTGGCGGGGGGGGGGGGAGGTAAGCTTCTCACAATGTCCATCTCAGGGAGGGGGACGGTCATGGTCCTAGGGGACAACTGCTCCTCTTTTCTTCACATTCCAGCCACCTGCCAAAAGGACAAAGTAGGCTGTCCCATTAATCATAGGTCAGTAGATCCCCTGGAGTTTTTCTTTAATGCTGACAGTACTATCCTGGATCACAAGAGGCCACCGATGAAGGGTCTGTAGAGAGTATATAATACAAACTCTGCCTTTTACAGATGGGTAAACTGAGTCCCACAGAGGGGAAGAGGCTCAGGGCCACAGGCATAGCCTTTACCTGATTTGGCCAGATCACCTGTATTTCACTGAGCTCTGACTCTGGGCCTGGGAATGGTGGGGGGAGGGAGAAGGGGAGAGTGCGGCGGGTGGAGGGGGGAAGGTGATGGGGTGGGAATGCCTACCACTCAGAGGTGAGGTGGTCCCTTGCTTCCCCCTGGCCCCCCGTAGTCTGCCTGGGCACACCCCCCTGCTGTTCCAGGGCCACCTCACCCAGAAAGGCTTCCTGACCCCTCAGTTTGGCTCAGGGACCGCCACGGTTCCTCACCCTCCGACCCCTGGGCTTTCCCCATCCCGGCTCTGACCACACAATTTCACATTTACCTGGTTTCCTGTACTTACCAGTGCCCAGCACAGAAGCTGAGGTTTAACAATCACTGAATACATTTTTTAAAAGTGAGTGAATGAACGAGTAAATGGGCCGGTCCTAAAAATGCACACCTCAAAGTTGATGGCATTTTTCACCATACTACACTGCCTCCCTCTTAACCAGTCAGTCTAGCAGCATTTAGTGTCTCCTCCCGGCATACTCTGCTGCTCAGTGACCTGACGTGGGTTCCTTGCTCTAAGCCTCAGTTTGCAATGCTGGTAAAGTGGGGATAAAAGTTACCCCTGACTCACAGGCCTATTGTGAGAATAAGCCCTCGATAAGTATTAGCTCCTAGCGTGACTATGTCTGCTTGCCATTTATTTATGTTTATGTTATATTTATGTTTATTTATGTTTTGAGTGCCCTCTGTGTCGGATGCCACGCCCAGTGCTGGGATACACGAGGTGGACCTGGCCCCAGCCTTCATGAAGCCCAGGGAAGAGCTGACTTTCCAAAGATTGTGACAAATGGGTTGAGAATTAGAAAACAAAAAGGTGCCCCGAGAACATATGGTAGGGGGGCTCGGCCGAGCATCTCTGAGAAGCCCTGCCTGAGGGCTCCTTGGACAGAAGCACTCGGGGCAAAGAGAAGAGGAGGGAGAAAAGTGTCTCCACATCTACAATGGCCCATGGAATGGTGCCTGTGGAAACACAACCCAGTGGGAAAACATTCTGTCCACCTCACAGAGTTTGAAAACCTTTGGAGTCCAGTGTCTCCCTTTTCCAGAAATGAAAGCATAAAGAGACAAGGAATTTCATTCAAATGTCACCTCCCCAGAGGAGCCCTCCTTGACAGCCCTTTTCAAAATAGTCCCCCAGTGATTCTATCTTCCTGCCCTGCTTTATTCACCTTCCAAGACTCAGCACCACCTTCCAGTATATGTATTTGTTTCCTTGTCTCTGTTCATCTCAGTACTGGAATGTATGTTCCCAGAGGGCAGGGATTCTGCCTTGACTGCAGTATCTCCAAGTCCGGAATGGCCTGGCACATAGTAGGTGTTCAATAAATAGCTGTTGAATAAATGAATGACGAAACCCCAAGTGTGTGTGTGCGTGCGCGCGCGTGTATTGTAACTAAAAATTGAAATGAGATCCAAGATTTATGTCGAATTAGAAAGGAAGGGGGCTTTTCTTTCTGTTATTAATTGTGTCTTTTGCCAATCGCCTCCCTTCATCAAGCCTCAGTTTCCGCGTGTGTAAAATGCAGCTAGCACCTGCTTTGCAGAATCATTGTGAGGCGCCAATCAAATGCGGTGCAAAGCGCCCAGATGGGGCCTGGCGCACAGTAGGTGCCCTGTGAGCAATTCTGTTTTTCTGATGGCGCCCTTGGCGGGAGAGGCTCATGGAGGGGGATCCCCTGGGCCTGAGCCTTCCTGCATGACACAGAGGAAGCTGACACTGGATCTGTCCCGTCACTTGAACTTGCCGGTAATTTATTGATGCTCGATGCTGGCACCTAGTAGCTTGCCGGGTCAGCCTCAGGGAGCAGGTGTGGGGCCCCCGGGGCCTCCCCCCAGCCTCAGCCAGGTGAAGCAGGATGGGGAGAACGGATCTGCACGGCCCAGGAAAGCGGATAGATTAGCCCTTACAAGCCCCCTACGATGTGCCAGACACTGGGGGACTGGGAAAAAATCCAGGTGTAGTCCCTGGCTGGCCTGAGCTCATAGAGGAGGAGAGGGACATAATTCATAATCTGAGCAATGACGAAACAGTAGCGAGGGCTGCATGAGAGACCATGTGCCAGGAACCTTTTACATATAACCACATTTAAGCCTCATGTGATGCCTTGTTCACATTTTATAGGTCAGAAAAGGTCTTCAAGGAGAGGTCAAATGATGTGCTCAAGGTCACACAGCTAGTGAGTGACGCAGGGAGAATTTGAACCCAGATCTGACCAGCATCCAAGGCCCAGGTACATGTGACTTGCCACCCTGCCCCCACCAGGCTGGCTGGGCTGAGGGGCATGTAAAAAACAAAACCAAAAAACCCAAAGAAAGAGCTCTGGGAGTTCAAAAGTGAGAAAGGAGGGGAGGCCCGTTCCTCTAGCTGGCTGTCAGAGGATGGGTGGAAATACCAAATAGGGGATGTGTTTCAGGGCAGGGAAACATCCAGAGCAAAGGCTTAAAGGTGGAAGGGGAACGGTGTGTTTGGAGTGTGGTTGGCATGGCCCTCCGGATGACCATGCGTGCCCCATGAGGGGGCAATGGGCACGCTGGGGCCTTAAATTCCTCATGGTTGGGCCATAGGGAGCCATGGGAAGCTACTGAGCAATGAAGCCACTGTTTCGCCCCGACCTGTGTATCCAAGGAGGCTGTCCAATTAGGCCAGAGGGGGCCTGGCGTAGAAGCACCTCTGACGTCCCTCCACCCCCTTTCATCAGCCCTCTGGGCCTGCCATGCTCACCGGTTCCGGAACATCCTGCTCACTCTCACCTCCGTAGCTTTGTTCTCCCAGGATCCTTCCTCCCAGAGTGCCCACTCTACCTGCCCCAGTCCTTCTCACTGTGCAAGTCTCCCTTCCAGGCCCCTTTCCTCCATGGAGCCCGCCCTGACCACCCCAGCCCTCAGCTGCGTGTCTCAGCCTCAGAGGCAGGGCTGGGCAAGGGCCCATCCCCCACCAAAAGCCGCAACAGTCGCCACCCACAGCGGCCAGCTATTGCTTTCACCTGCCTGGCAACACCCTGTTGCCGGTCATCCGAAGTTCCTTCGAGAAACTGCCCCTGCCCCATATTCAGAGCATGTAGCTGGAGCATGACTGACCTGAACACTGGCCACGAAAAAATCCCATCCCCTGGACCGATGTGACTGTGGCCGGATTTCTGACAATATCATTCGAGCCCCTGGATTCAGTCATGCTTGAAGGCCCTTTTCATTTTCCCCTAGGTCTCCTTGTGCTGGATTTCTTGCAAACCAAAGATCCTGGTCAGATGTGCTGTCTGTTCAATGCAGTTTGGGCCTCCTCTGGTCTCGCCCAGACAGCAGAACCAGCTTCCTCACTGGACTCCTGGCCTGTAGGTTTTCCCCTCCACCCCAATCCAAAGGGTTGCTCCTCTCAATTATGGCCTCTATTATTCCCCCAGAATACAATCTGAACTCCTTGGCTTAGCATTCAAGGCCTTTCACGCTCCTATTCCAGCCCACCCCTCTCTGCCAGCCACGCCGTATTTTCCAGCCTGTGGAACAACGAACCCTTCACACGACTGACTTGTACATGCTGTTCCTACCCCTGGGGCTGCCCTTCCTCTCTAATTCTCTTCCTGCAGAACTCCTACTCGTCCTTTAAAACCCTATTTGACCGTGAACTTCTCTGCCATACTTCCCTTGACCCTCAGGCGGGGCAAGACACCTCTTCCCCTGCCCGGTGCTTCAGGCTCCCTGACCGGTCTCCTTCAGAGCAATGGCCACACCGTGTGGTCACTGTCTTCCACTTGGCTACCTTCTCTCCAGAGAAGAAGCACCTCAAAGGCAGGATCATGTCTTGTTCACTTACCTTCCAAGGGGCCCGTGAATAGTTGTCAACTTACCAACTTACTGATAGGAGTTCAACTCAAGGTTATGAATCATTAGGTAACGATTTTTGCTGGTCAGGTCTTCCAGTTAAGCACTCACTGGCTTTTCTTTACTTCGGGACTTCTCAGAACCTTTCATGTGCTAATGGGCACTGGGAGCCTGGGTGCCAGCTTGAGATCACCGTACCCAGTTGCGGCCTTTCAGGAATGACAAGGGGCAAGAGAGGGACAAGGACTCATCTGGGCGGTTGACAGCAGAACTGGGCCTGGGGCCCAGCCCCCTGCTGCCTCAGCCCGTGCTCTCTCCCGTGGGCCTCTGTATCTCTCTCCTTTACGTCTCAGGCCCCGCTAGGTGCAAGTCACTTTGTAGCGAAATGTTAAGAGTGGGGGTCCCTGGAGCCAGACTGCCTGCATTTAAGTCTTGTACCCCCTCTCCCGAGCTGTGTGCCCTTGGCCAAATGGCTTAACTTCCCTGAGCTTTGATCTCCTCATCTGTGGGGTGTTGACAGTAACAGCACCTACCTCATGGGGTTGCTGTGAGGGTTCAGGCGAAGTAATCCACATAGAAGCACTTAGCACAGGGGCTGGCCCACAGTAGGCCCTCAGTAAATCGCCACCAGCATCCCTATGAGCTCAGCTTTCTCCGGAAGTACTGGGCACACTGAGCCCTGACATCTTGGGGGAGCCGTGGGTCTCTCTGGAGAAACCCAAGTAAATGCTACGTCCCGACTCAGTCCCCTCCGCAGGGTTCGGAATCCGGATCTTAGCACCGGGCCTACTCATCCGGATGTCCAACTGCCGGGCTTTCCTCCTCCCTGATTTGAAAAAAGACATTTTTTTGTTTAGAGGAATTTTCCCCCACTTCATATTGGCTCCATAAATTGGATTTTGTTGAGTGGTTTCTGACAAGCAAGTCGAACAGGCATGTGTGTGGAGGAAACGCAAGGCCGCCTCTGGCCACGGGGGGTGGATCTGAGGCCTTGGGTTCTGCTGGTTGCTGGCCGCGAGCTCAGTTCCCAGGCGGCTGCATCCTGGGGAGCGTGTGTGTCCTTGGGGTGATCCAGAAGGACTTCTTCCCCAAGGAATTCTTTCCAGAGTTTTCCCAGAACCTTCCCCTGGAGGAAAGGCCCTAATAGCAAATGGCCTGTCTACCTCCCCCACCCCATCCTGCATTCAGATTCATGGCGGGGAGGGGGAGGTGTCCCTGAGTCTCCTACGCCCAGCTCAGTCCCCTCCACAGTAATAGTCAAGGACCATGAGGTGGATGTTGGTGCTTCTCCACTTCTTCAGGCATCCAAACAAAGGAAAGCTGGCACAGTAAAGCAGGAGGGGTTTCAGTTAGACAGCAGGAAGGACTTCCTCCTGCCAGCTAGCTCAAACCTGGGTTGTGCATGACCTTGGAAAGAGCACTAAACTAGGAGTCAAGACAGCTTTAACTGATGCTTGCTGTGGCAGTTTAGGTCAGTGCTTCATTTTCTCCTCTTGGCTTGCTCATAACAAGATGGGGGTTATAATTTCTGCTCACTACAGAGGATTTCAATTGAGACAGTGGGATGAGGCCTTGAGGCCAGTGGCAGGAGGCTGGAGCAAATGACCTTCTAGGTTCCTTTTCCTTTCTTGTTTGGAAGGGATTCCCAAGGTTATGGCTGCCCTGGCCTAAGGCCCAGGGACCCACTGGTGAAGTGTGTGTGTGTGTGTGTGTGTGTGTGTGTGTGTGTGTTACATAGTAGGTGCTAATTTAACATTTTATATTCTCCCTCTTCTCTTGGGATACTCACCAGATGCAGAAAGAGCCATGGGCAGGGGCTCCTGGGTGGCTCAGTCAGTTAAACGTCCGACTCTTGATTTTGGTTCAGGTCATGATTTCCCAGTTGGGTTCATGGGATTGAGCCCCACATCAGGCTCTGCACTGACAGTGTGGGGCCTGTTTGGGATTCTCTCTCTCCTCTCTCTCTGCTCCTCCCCTGCTCATGCCTGTGCTTACTCTTTCTCTCAAAATAAATAAATAAACATTAAAAAAAAAAAAAAAAAAGAGCCATGGGCACATGTTAGAAAGTCCAGGTTCCAACCCTGGGTCTGCCCCCAACTTGCTTTGACCTTGCCCATGTCCTTTACCCAACTGAATCTCAGTTTCCCCCCTCTGTATCATAAGGAGTTTGGGTGGTTTCTGAGGTCACTTCTGTCCTGAAACCGTGAAATCCATGACTGACCCAGCAAGGTCTGACCCCCTGCTCTCCCATCTCCCTCAACAGCCATCACTGGACGTTCCAGATACACTGACTTCCTTTGCTTCCTTGACTTTACCAGAGCCTCGGGAATGAGCTCAGGTCCCTCTTACAAGCCATGTGATGCTGGACATGTCATTCCCTCCCACCACTTTGCCCAAACCCTTCCCCTCTTGCCATGAGTTCACCTAATTAAGTCCAACTCATCCTCCGAGCTGTCAGCCTGGGTGGAGTCCTTGAGGGAGGCCCGGGGCCCAGCCTTGCAGGCCGAGGAGAACCCGGTCAGCGGGTGCTGGTCGAGTGTGCAGCTTGAGCCCCCCACGTCCCCTGGGGCAGGACCCTGGGTGTGTCCTATTTTGTAATCACACCATTTGCCTAGTGCCCACTGGGCAAGCTCTGTGAGGGTAGGGCTGGGTCTCTCACCCCCACTATCAGGGCAGCTGGCTGGGCCCTGGGCCAGCCCTTAGTGAGTGCCTGTTGAACCTGCAGTGCGCCGGGCACTCTGCTGTCTCCAGACCCCCCAGCAACCACGAGCACCATTCTGCAGGTGAGAAAACCGAGGCTCTGAGTGGGGAAGGTCTTGCCCCAGGCCACACAGGTCTGTCCGATATGTGACTCCTCCAGGGATGGGATCCCAGGGCCTACGTGTCCCTCCTTCAGCAGCCAGCACGTGTGACGGACCCTGGAAGGCAGGTAAGATGGAGGGGGTGGGGAACATGCAGCATCTTGCCCAAGGTCTCACCAGGCATAAACAGTGTGAAGAAGGGGAGCTTCTCTGTGGCCCTAAAGTTCCAAACTTAAGGACCCGCATTAGGGCTCAAGGAGTCCAAGCTCCCCCTTTTATAGATGGAGAAACTTAGGCCCAGAAAAAGGATGAGCCTAGGGCCACGCGGCAGGTAAGGCGCGGCAGGGTAAGTACAAAGGCCCTGTGGCTGGCACAAAATATGAACGAGGCCAACAGGCTGAAAGAAGATGAAGCTGAAGTTTGGCTGGGCTAGGGGTTTGGGCTCTAGGCCACAACAATGGGAAGTTATGGGACTGGAAAGGCCTATCTGTGGGCTGGCCTGCAGGAGGGCAGGAGGGGAACAGGGAGGCCTGGGAGGCAGACTCGGCCACCGCACTCAGCCTGCTCCTGTTCCTGACCTCCAGACCTGCTTGCCCACCTGCTGACCCCCTATCACCACTCCAAGCTCCCCATTTCCTCTCCGCGTCTGTCCCTCCCACTGCCTCCTCACTTTAGCACACCCCAACTCCATTCTTCCCACTGCTCAGCCAGAAAACTTGGAGTCACCTTTACCCTCCCCCCTCCCCTCTCTCTCACTGCCACCTGACCCGGCAGCAAATCCCTTTGGCTCCACCTTCAAAACAGAACCAGAATCTGACCGCTTCTCCCGGCCCTACTGCCACCCCCGGCCCCACCAGGATGGCTGCCCCCACCTTTTCCTGCCCCCACACTGGCCCACAATGTACCTCTGTGTACCTTCCAAAGGCAGCGGGAAGCAAACTGTCCCTCCCCTGCAAGGCTCTCACCCTGTCTCCTCTGCTGCAGCGCTCTCTCCTCCTCCCCGAGGTGGTATTCGTGCCTCAGGTATTTGCACGTGCTGTGCCCTCTGCCTGGAATGCCCTTCCCGGGGTTCTGCAGGACAGCCAGAGACAGGTTTTCTCACCTGGCTCTTTAAAATTCTTAGTTATTTACTTTTGAGAGAGGGAAAGCGAGAGCACGAGTGGGGGAGGGGCAGAGAGAGAGGGAGAGAGAGAATCCCAAGCAGGCTCCGCATCCATGGTCAGTGCGGTAACTGACCATCGTCAGTTTCAGTAACGAGCGGAAACCACCACACCTAACCAACTACACCACCCAGGAGCCCCAATTCACCTCGCTTTCTAAGACACCACGTACTTGGTCTATCCTGTTGCTCAGTCTCCGCCCCTGACCGCCTCACCCCCCAGAAGGGCTTCCGCTTCCCCAGGGTGAGGGTCTTGGAATCACCGGTGCTGAGGGTGGTGTCTGGGCCACAACAGCTGCTAAATTAGGCGGACTCTCGCTGGGTTCTACTGAGATGGGAGGCTGCCTCAATTTCCTAGCACGGAGGAGGAAACGGGGGGTTAGGGGAAGGCAATGATCTGCCTGAGGCCGCAGAGTCTGGACACAGTGGGGCTGGGACTTGGACCCCGACAGCTCAGGCTGAGCCAGGGGCCTGGAGGGAGCGGGCTTGGGGCTTGGTGGGGGGGGGGGGAGCGGCTCCTGCCACCCCCTGCGGTCGATGCCCTCCCCGAGGAGCCAGGGCGCCCGGTAGGGAGAAGGCTCCAGCGTGGTGGTGTAAGAGGGGCATTGGGAAAGGCCCGGGGGCACCGGGTCCATTCTACGGTTGCCCAGTCCTCGGAGCCTGAACGGCCATGAGTGAGAAAGGAAGTCAGCAGGATCCAAAATAGGTCTGTGTTTTGGGAAGTGAAACTGGGTGCTGGGGACACTCGGCCAGGGGAAGACCTGGGCCTCCTGGGTTGAGGCTGTCGGGGTAAGGAGTCTTTCCCTGCCTCCTCAGCCTGGGAGGGTGCGTCTCCGGAATGGGCTCAGACACCTCTCACAAGCCACGTGACCTTGGGCCTGTGACGTCGGCTCTCTGACCCTCACTCTTCTCATCTCTAAAATGGAACTGAGGTAACAGGACCTGGAAAGGTGCGGCAAGACCATGCCCTGAAGCGGGAGGCTGTTGCTCAAAAGATGGTAACAGTTACTGTTAGTGTTCCAGAACCATCTTGGTGCCTCCTCCTCCAGGAAGCCTCCCCAGATCCTTGGGTCAGAATGAATCTCTCCTTCTCTTTAACTTCTCTGTGTTTCTGTTCGCATGTGTCTTTCCCACCAGAGGACGCCCGTCTTTTCTAGGCGAGGATGCTATCTGAGTCCTCTAAGTGTCCCCAGTGCCCAGTACGAGGCCCGACATGTGGGAGATGCCACAGATTGAGACTGACTGGGGGAACCAGAGCGGAGGCTTATTTATGCCCTTGAGGGTCTGATAGCTGGACCCTGAGTACCAGCTCCTTGGGGTGGCCTGGAGTTGTGGCAAGAGGAGGGCTCTGAGGGTAGGTGAGTTATGTTTCCTCCAAGCCTCAGTTTACTCATCCATAAAATGGGGACACTTGGAAAATATGTCAGAGCTTCTTTGTCCTGGATCAATGAAACCCAGGCCACCCGAGATGCCACCCCAGACACCTCAGAGTGTTCCTGGGGCAGGGCTGCCCCAAAGTGGGATCTTTCAGACCCAGGAGGCCTTGCATTCTCCTTGCTCTAGCCCCTGTCCTGCTCTGATGAGAAGCAGGCCTTCAAAGCTAAGAAGCTCCCCAGGTATAGTTTTGGACTTGCCTACTAATGAAATCAAGAAGCTCTAAATAATGATGGGGTCATCAGTCTGCAGGAACACTTACATCACCCCGGTTTTATAGATAAAGCCCAGAGAGGTTAGGTTACTTGTCCAAGGTCACACAGCAAATTAGAGCAGAGCAGGTAGAGTTCCCAGTCCTGAATTTTGGTCCCAGGACTCAGTCAGCACATCTTACAGTTACCGCATCTCCTCAAAGTGAGAGTCAGGTTACTCATCCTCTAGATGAAGACCTCAGGCTTCAAGAAGTGAAAGCTCTTTCCCCCAGAGGCTCTATCCTTGGAGCCTCTTTAAAAAAATTGTTTTTAAATGTTTACTCACTTTTTCTGAGAGAGAGAGAGAGAGAGAGAGAGAGAGAGAGAGAGAGCGCACACACACAAGTGGGGGAGGGGCAGAGAGAGAGGGAGACAGAATCTGAAGCAGGCTCCAGGCTCTGAGCTGTCAGCACAGAGCCCGATGTGGGGCTCAAACTCACAAACCATGAGATCATGACCTGAGCTGAAGTCGGACGCTTAACTGAGTGAGCCACCCAGGCACCCCTATCCTTGGAGCTTCTTAGGGGCTCTTGAGGTCCCTTGAAGGCCAAGCCTTCAAATCCAGGGACTAACTCAGGGCCGAGGCTTCTCCTGGAGGGACTCCGAAGGGTCTTTGTGGCCCCGAGTTTCCCATCATCCTCTCGTCCTGCCAAGCTCACCCACGAGCCAGCTGCTGGTACACGTTTCTGGGTGGAAGCCGCCCTGTGCAGCCAACCGGACAGACTCAGACTAATGATCACAAACACACTACATGACATTTATTGGGTGCTGAGCCCTAGTCCAAGGGCTTTACCTGTATTTACTCATTTGAGTCTCAGTGACTTGGTGAGGTCAGCTCCATGCCCCATTTTGTACACGGGGAAACTCATGCACATCCCAGACTGAGCTCTTCTGAAAACCTGCTCCTCTCCCAGTTCCCAGCCCAGGGAGAAGTCCCCGGGCAACTGCTCTGGGTACCTGAGTCACTCCTAACACCTCCTACTGCCCCTCCCTCAACATCTAGTCAAATCCACCTCCTAACCTGCTCTGTGAGCTGTGACTAGTGCCTGAACCTCTCTGGGCCGAATCTGTCAACTAGGACAACAGCCCCGCCTATGAAGTGTAGGGCAGAGTAGTGGGGATCTGCCATCACTCCTGGCTGTGTGACCTGGGCCAGGAGAACCGACCTCTCTGGGCTGCGGTTTCCGTATCTGTAAAGCAGAAACGGTAGCACTGCTCTCCTCCTAGGGTGGAGGGGCCGGGGGATGATTCAGGGACCCCTTCCCTCTGTCTTCCCTGAGACATCGCTCCAGCAATTCTCCCCTCTTAGAACCCGCCAGCATTTCCCCGTCTACCTGCTCAACCCGAGCAACATACACACCGCTGGGTTTTCTCCCGGAGCCCGCAATCCTTCCCCTGCTGTCCCGTCTCTCTCCCACCCTGCACAGGAAAGTGAGTCTTTCCTTGCGGCCCCCTCTCCTCCCTTGAACCAGCGCCCCTCAGCCTATCGCCTCCCCTCTCAGGAGACCAAGGACCTCCGCATTGCCAAACCCGTGCTATCTCTCATTGCCCTTGACCCACCAGCAGCATCCGATGCAGTTAACCCTCCTTCGACGCCTTCCTTGCTGGCTGTCAGAATGTTCTGGTTTGCCTCCTTCTCCCTTGGCTGCCCCTTCTCAGCCCCTTTTCGGCTTCCTCTGCCCTCTCACCCCCACCTCTGAGGGTTGCCCCCCCCCCCCATCCAGTGTCTTCCAACTACCTTCCTCCCTGGCTGACTTTAAAGACGGCTTCTCCACGGGAATCCACCCCCAACACCAAGAGCACACTGTACACACTGCATGTTAGCCAATTCGACAATAAATTATATTAAAATAAATAAATAAATAATAGAATACAAGAAGTAAAAAAAAAAAAAAAAAATGAAAACGGCTTCTCTGCGGGCGATCGCCTCTCCGAGACCGCCAACCTGGACGTCTCCCTGGAGCCCCCTGCTCCTCCCGGCCTCCCCAGTTTACTTGGCTCCCATCTGATCTGATATTTGCACGTTGACCTGTTCCACCCGCGACCTTCCTCATCCCAGTGAATGGCAACTCCGGTCTTCCCACGGCCCACGCCAAAACGCTGGCTGACGTCCTGAACTCCTCCCTCTCGGACTCGGGCTCTGGCTCCGTGTGCGTGTGTGTGTGTGCGTGAGCGTGTGTGTGTGTGTGTGTGTGTGTGTGTGTGTGTGTGTGTCTCATCCCGCCCGGGCAGCACCAGCAGGTCCTGCTGGCGCCAACCTCTCGATTCACCTCCGTTTCCAGCGCTCCTCGCCAGTCCCTCACCTCCCCCTGGATCAGCCTCCATCCGGCTCTTCCCTCCGCCAGCAGCCTCCCCAGCCTCCCACGGCCCCGCTTCTGCCCTGCTGCCTGCAGTCTATTCTCCACGTGGCAGCCAGAGGGACCCTGCTCCGAGGAGAGCCCCACATGGCCTGCGGGGCTTGCTGCCTGGCTCCTTATAAACACCCTTAGGCCCCGCAAGCTCCGCACCCCCTCTGGCTGTCTCCCTCCTCCTCCCCAGGTGCCTCCACTCCAGCTCCTGCGTTAGGGGGTTTGCTTCCCGGAATATCCTTCCCCAGCAGCATTCAGGCACACAGAAGTCTCCTTTTGGGGAGGCCTTTGCTGGCGCCCTATCCACAGTTTCGACCTGCCACTTCCTGTCTCCTTCCCCATTTTCGTTCTCTCCCCTTAGCACTTCGAACAGTCCCGCATACATGTATTTTTACTTACCGCCTTTGTAGCCGGTCTCTCCCAGGAGGGCACCGGTTTGTCCTGGGTTCATGTGCTCCTGCCTCCTCCCCTGAGCCTTGAACAGGGCCTGGCTGGGCAGTCAGGGGGCTCGTTTGGGCCTGGGCCTGCCGGAGGCCTTCCTGCTCCCCCACGGTCTCCCTGCCTCCAGCCATCCCCTGGCGCACTCGGATCTTCCATTCTCCTCAGTGGGTGCCGGAAGGGCTTTAAAAAGCCTGGATCTAATCATGTCCTCCACCCACCCTAGCCTTCAACGGCTGCCCTTGGCCCTCGGGATAATGTCCATTCCCTGCATGGCACGGGAGACCCCTGGAGACCAGCCCCAGCCACCACCCTGCCTCCCCCTTCCCTGCTGGCTCTCCCCACCTCCCTGTGCCCGCAGGAGGGTTCTCCAGCTGGCTCCATCAGACCCTGTGACGGTGAGCGTGCTCCCTGAGGGCCTGGGTGTGCAGGCCCTGCGTGGGCCAGGAGCTCGGCAGTGGTCCACGCTCCTCCAACTGCCCCCCACGATAGCAACGCCAGACGTCTGTTAAGCACCTACTGTGTGCTAGGCGCCAAGAACAGAGTGATAACAAAGACATACCTCCTCAGGGCCTCTGCCTTGACACCTTTCCCACCTGCCATTGCTTCTTGAGGTCTCTGCTCCTCTGCTGCTGTCTCTGTGAGCCCCCCCCACCATAGGCCCCCCAAATTCCCCACCCTCTCGCCATTTGCTTTATCTTCGTCTGTGTCACCCACTAGAATGTGCCCTCTGGGAAGGGCAGGCAAGGATTGCCTCTGCTCTCTCCCCAGCACCTAGGACAGTGCCAGGCACCGAATGAAGGAGTGCCATCTAGAAGCACTTAGGAGAACATCAAGTGCCACAGAGAGGCAGAGAGATGGGGTTGCTCTACATTATTTCATTTAAAAATGTTTTTTAATTTGAGAGAGAGAAAGCGTGCATGTGCATGCAGGAGAGGAGCACACGGAGAGGGAGAGGGAGAGGGAGAGGGAGAGGGAGAGGGAGAGGGAGAGGGAGAGGGAGAGGGAGAGGGAGAGGGAGAGGGAGGGAGGGAGAGAGAGAGAGAGAATCTCCAAGCCCTGCGCAGAGCCTGATGCAGGGCCTGATCCCACGACCCCGGGATCGTGACCTGAGCCAAAATCTAGAAGCCGATGCTCAACCGACTGAGCCACCCAGATGCCCTGGGGTGACTCTATGCTAGCCAGGGGGGTCCCGGAGGCCTCTGTGAGGAGGCAGCAAGAGCAGATATTCAGGCCGTGAAGACTGAACCTGAGGAAGAATGTTCCAGGTCGAGGAAGCAGTAAATTGCAAAGGCCCTGAGACAGGCAGAGCTCGGGGTGTTACAAAACAGCAAGTGAGGCCAGAGCTGAGTGAACCAGGGAGACTGGGCTGGGGAGGCCCTTTCCCACGAGGGTCAGTGGAGGCCCGAGGAAGCTAAGTGACTTACCCAAGGCCACAAAACAAGGAGGTGGCAGAGGTGGGATTGGACTCAGGCCTGCTGGGATTTGGGGCCCCTCCCTAGGTGGGGCCCCTCCTGATCACTCTCCTGGGGCTCACCTGTGCTCTGCTCATTAATAGCTAACCCAGGTGGGGCCCTGTTAGGTCAGGAGCCAAGAGGTATTGGCTCAACCCAGTCACCTCTGGGGCCAAGCTCAATGAGCGAGCGGGCAGGCTGGAGCCACTGTCCCCTGCCCCCTCGAGAGGCCCAATTTGCTGGAGTCAAGGTTGACTGGCTGGGACGGGAGACATCACAGCCAAGGCCTCGAGGCTGTGCAGAAGTCGGTTCGGGGGGCCGCCGCTCAGAACCTCCCCAGGGCAAGTGGGCCTGCCAAGCACTCTGGGACCGTCTCCGGCTGGCACCCCAACTTTCCCCTCCCCATGGCTCCTTGCTGCTCCCAGATAGTGGAGGCCTGTCTCACTCATTCCCCCCACAGGCTTTAGCCCTTGCTGGTCCCTCTGCCAGGGACTGTCTTCCCCGAGTGCTTCACAGCTGGGCCGTGTGTAGCCTCAGGCCTCAGCTCCAGCATCCCCTCCTCAGAATCCTCCCCTGACCACCTGTCTAAAGCAGGTCGGCGCCCACCACTTCTTACCCTCCGTCAGGGGGCACTTTCAGGCCTTTCACGGCACTTAACAAAAATGCCGGTCAGCTTATGTGTTGTTTCCTTCTATTGTCTGTGTCTCCATCTCTATATTGGGGTGTGAACTCCCCATGCGCTCCCTGGAGCCTCCTCGGGGCCTACCATAGGGCCTGGCATGCAATGGATGACCAATGAATATTTGTGGAATGAGAGCCTACCCCCTTCATCGTACAGAGGCAGAGTTGAGGTTCAGAGAAGGCGAGTCATTTGCCCAAGGTCACACAGCAAACCAGAGGCAGAACTAAAGCAGGTGCCCAGCTCGGCTCCCTGACACCGTGTCCAGGGTTCTCCAGCCTGCACCATAGCTAGCTAGTCCTCAAGGCACAGCCGGCCCGTCCCAACCTTTTATACAGAGCCTCTATCCCTCACCACTCTCTTTCATTTCTGGGGAGAAGGGAGAAGCGGGTACAAAGGGTGGGAGGAGGCAAACAGGGAAGTGACTGTCTAAGATGAATGGGTCCTCAGGAGTCACCTAGTCCCACAGGGAGGGGTCCAGTGAGGTTGAGCGTCTGGCTGGGGCCTCTGGGCCCACAGTCCACTCTTGCCCTTTCCTGCCTAGGCTGGAAGGGGTTAAATTTTGTGCTGCCTCCTGGCTCACTGTGGACTGTGGCTGGGACAGAACATCTGTCTGTTGCTATGGTTGCCATACATTTGAAGGGGACGGCTGGATAATTATGGCAAACGAGGCCGAGTGAGCGAGCAGGTGCCCAGAAGTGGCTCAGGACCCCTGCCTGCCCAGCACAGTGGCAGGCTGCAGGCCCCTCGCCTGGCCGGTTTCAGCATCGGCCTTGTCCCCGGGTTCCAGCTCCTGGGCCAAGAGGAGGGGAGTCAGCCAGTGCCACCTTGGCCTTTGCACAATGAATGGGCTTGGCCATGGGGCTTCTGGGAACCCTGGAACAGAGCAGGCGCGGGAGCTGGAGGGCAGTGGGCCAGCTAGCGTGGGTGGCAGGCTATGATAATGCCCAATGTCTCTGTGTCCTGGGGAGAAGGCTGCCATCTGTCCCTGTCCCCGTGGGTCCCGTGGAGCCCAGGAAGAAGCAGGTAGAGACTGGGTGCCTAAGACCTGGCCTCTCTGCTCTGCCTGTTCACTGGGCAACACGGGTGACCCACTGGCTTCCCTGAGCCTCAGTTCCCCATCCGCCTCTGGAGGATAAGAGCGACAGAGCTGAAAGAGCTCTATGTGGGACAGGGTCGGGGCAGAGGTGGCTCTGGGACAGCAAATGGTTGCCCCACCCTGGCTCATCAGGTAGCTGGTGAACCTTAGCTGTTGTGGATTCCTCACCTGCCAAGCGTGGTCTCGTGGCGAGGCTGAAGGCTGCCCGGCAGCGACGAATCGTGTGACTTGTCCTTGGACCCGACCCCGGCCCTGATGAGGTGTGGACAAGGCAGAAGGGCTTCTGCCAGAAAGGGCCCCCCCGCCCCCGCCCTGCCTCCCCCACCTCACCCCACCCCCCTAGTCAGGGATCTCAGCTTCCTGAAGACTGCAGACTCAGACCAGCAGACCCCAGAGGCCTGAGAGCTGCTGCTTCCAACTTCTTCCGTGCCAGCTGGAGACAGAGGCTAGGCGCCTTCCCCAAGGTCACCCTTTTGGGTTCCTGGCTCTCCCCTTGCCACTGCCCCCTCCTCCTGGCAACCTCTCCCCTCTCCCCCATCTGCCTCCCTCACATCATGATTGCAATAATAATAACCACCATCGTGCAGGTGCTGGGCGCTACGTGCATTTGCTTGTTTACTTCTTTCAACACCTGTAAGGAAGATGCCATTTTTGAATGCTGTTTTCAGGTGGGGAATATTGAGACACAGAGCAGTAAAGTGATCTGCCCAAGGTCCCCTGGCTGGCAGTAGTATAACCCAGAAGGTCAAACCGGGGCCACTCTGGGCACCGCCTCTTCTTCTGTCTCCCCTCCCCGCCGAGATGACCTCCTCGTGTCAGGGATAGGTCTGGTTCTTCTGTTTTGCCAGCTCTGTGCACGGAGGAGGCACAGACAAATGTTTCTGTCCGCTCATTTATGCACGCATGCATTCATTCAGTATGCACTGAGCACCTCTTATGTGCCAAGCCCTGTGCCCGGTGATTCCACGGATCCCCTTCCTCACATCGGCCAATCAGAAGTCCCCAAGGACAGCTGACCCCAGTGCACAGAAACTGATTCAAACGAAGCATCCAAGTCTGGGCAGCCTGGAATCTCTCACTGGCCTGAGTGGGGCAGAGCAGTGGCCATGGCCTCACACTATAGCTGAGGAGAAGGGAGTATAGAGACCAGAGGATCTGCCCAAGGTCACACTTGTCCCAAGTGGGGCAGCCCCTAGGACCCAGGAATTTTTCCACCCCACCGGGCTATCGGCATGGGGATTGCTTTGGCCTTGATAGAGTGCTCATAATAGAGTGACCGACACGTCCTGGTTTACCCCTTAGCCTCAGACAAACTAAACAATAGTTACCCTGCTCAGGACCTCCTAGGTGCCACAGACCCAAACTTTGGAATCCAGCTGCCTGATCTGGGATCCAGGCTCCCTTCCTTCCTGGGAATGTGATCCTGGGAAAAGGATGGCCCCTCTGAGCTGGGGGGTGCCTCCCTGCCCCACCCAGGGACCTGTGGCCCCGTCCCAGGCTGCCTTAACAGGAGTCACAAGGTCTATACCCAGGAGACACCAGGCCTGCCCGGTTCCTGTTCCTCAGGGAATGCTGGTTGGGTAGGGAGCCCCAAGCCCGCCTTAAAGAGACAGGCACAGGCCATAGCCAAGCTCTGCATATTTAACAGGCAGCTCCTGTGAGCCATGAATCAGCAGCCCAGGGGCCCTCTGGGCGGCACAGAAGCACTTTCTCAGACAGGCCCCTCCTGCAGCCATTGGGGTGGGGTGGGGGGGTAAGACAAGGATGTCTGCAAGGAGGGGCTTGTGGGCCCAGGAAGGCTACTCCCCATATGGCTGCAGGGCCGCCTTAGGGATTGAAGGGTCCCAGGAAGGACTTCCAGGAGACCCGCGAAAGGGCTGCAGTCGGAGGTGTGGGGGCTCTCTGATTCCAAGCCCCATCCTCCTGCTTCTCGGCGATGGATGGGGACCTGCACTTCTCCTGGCCTCAGTGCCCCTGGAGCAATGGCATCTGGCCTCTGACCTCTCGGGCCCCTTCCAGCCTCGCTAAGATTCTCTAACTGAAACCAGACTTCCGGATTCCCAGTGAGAGTGGGATAAATGCTCGGCTTTCTGGTCCCTGGGTCTCAACACTCAGTCTTATACACAGTAGGTGCTGAGAAACACAGAATAGAAAGATGGATGGATGGATGGGCAGATGGATGGATGGATAGGTGGACGAATGGATGGATGGATGGATGGATGGATGGAGAAGGGGACTCTTGGGCCAGTGGACTACTCAATGCCCAACAAAGGGCAACTCAGTGGGTGAATGAATATTTGACTCCTCCCTTGCTCTTAGCCTCACATCCACTCCACCCTCAGGGCCATCCATTTGACGTTTCACTTCCTCTCCATCTCCCCTGCTACCTCCTGGCTGAGGCCACTACCCTCTTTGGCCTGGACAATCATAGCACCCTTCTCACTGCGGTCCCCTTCATCCCCTTTCAGATTATTCTCCAAGAGCAAGAGGACCCAGGATGTAAATTATCTCCCACTTCCCCCTGCCTCAAACCTCCCCCTGGCCCTCCTTACCCTGGTCCACAGGCCTCACATGATTGAGCCCCCGGTTACCTCTGGACCTCACTTCCTGCCCCCCACGCACCTCCCGACCTCTCCAAGCTCTTCCACGCTGACTGGCCTCCAGTGTCCCCACATGCACCATGCTCGTGCCCACCCCCAGCCCCCTTACCAATGCACCCACACTTCACCCTCTTACCTCCTACTGCCTTCCAGACCTCAGCTCAGCGGCCGCTTCCTCAAGGAAGCCCTCCTTGACCCCAGCCTGTGTCAGGCACTCCCATTGTACACTCCCAAGTCACCCGAACCTTTATTTTACAACTCTTCTTATAGCTGCAGGCATGTGCTTGTGTGACTAATAACACCTGTCCTCAGTGGACCTGCGTGAGTGGGGCCCTGTCTGTCTCATTCCCTCCTGGGGCCCCCGCACCCAGCACAGGGGCTGGCACATAGTTAAGACTCACTGAGCATTTGTTGAACGAATGAATAGACGGAAGGAAGGATGGATGGGAGGATGGATAGAAGCAGAGGATGGAGCCAGAAGGTGAAGGACGAAGTGACAGCTGTTTAGACAGGGCGGCTGGGGGCCAAGGGAGCCTCGGTAAGGCGGAGACGTTTGAGAAGGGTCACAAAAGCAGGGGAGTATCTAAGCAGAGGGAAGAGCATAGGCACCGCTGGTGGGAGGCGAGCACACCCCAGGTACATCCGCAGGCCCAGAGACAGGGTGCGAGGGAGCGCAGGGCTGGGCAGGGCGCAGAGGGGCCAGGCACAGCCTGTGGACCCTGGAGCGCGTCCCAAGTGACACGGGAGGAGCCTTCTGCACTCTGCACAGAGCAGTGGCTCCGTGCATGTGTCCCCGCCGCTCCCCGAGTGGAATGCACACCCAGCGAGGGCAGGCCCTGGTCCAGCTTGTCGGCTGCTACCTGTACGTGAGCAGCACCAGGCGGCTGCTCCCAGTAAAGGAGGGTTGGGGATCAGTGGCGTCGTCTTTGTGCGGGCATCTCAGGGGACTTCGGCCATCCCTCTCCCCCATACAGCCCATTTTCCACCCAGTCACGTCGCGTCTTCCCTCTGCTTGAAACCCTCCCGTGGCTTCCACCTGGAGTACAAGCCAAAGGCTTTGCAGTGGCCCACGGCCCCATAGCAGGGTTCCTCCCCTCAGGACTAATGACGTCCAGGGCCCGGGCGTTGTCCACTTTAGGGCTGCCCCCTGCGCTGCGGGAGGTCAGCAGCACCCCACCCCCAGGGCAGCAACCCCAAATCTCCAGACACTGCCGAATCTCTGTCTCTGGGGCTTGGGGGGCACACTCTTCCCTGCTGGGGTCTGGGATTTGCTTCATTCCCCCCATCCCACCCTGTCCTGGACCTCCTTCTGAAAATCACACCTCCCTACCCCAGCCTTCTTTTCTCTTTTTTAATTTTTTAAATATTTATTTTGAGAGAGAGAGAGAGAACATGTGTGCAAGCGAATAGGGAGGGGCAGAGAGAGAGAGGGAGAGAGGATCCCAAGCAGGCTCGCACCGTCAGCACAGAGCCCCACGTGGAGCTCGATTCCACGAACTGTCAGATCATGACCAGAGTCGAAATCAAGAGTCAGGTGCTCAGCCGACTGAGCCACCCAGGCGCCCCCAGCCTCATTTTCTCCATAGCTCTTACTAGCGTTCAACATTTCTCTTGTTCACTCGTGTGTGTAGCTGGTCGGACCTGCCACCTGGATTGAGCTCCGCGAGGGTGGGCGTTGGCTTGGGTCCCCAGTGCCCAGCACGAGGTCGTCTATATATTTGTTGAGTGGATGCCTGAATTCGGACCATCACCTCCTGCTTTAGGGATGAGAAAACTGTATCAGGAAACAAAACCAAAACCAAAACCAAAAACACAAAAACTGGATCAGAGAGGTTTGGTGACTTACTTGTGGTCACTCGGCTAAGTCTGATGCCAAGACAACGTGGGGCCTCCGCCTCTAGATTCAGGATCATTTTACTCTGTGTGCGCCTTTGAGGCCTGGGACAGGGTAGGCAATGCAGGGGGAGGCCAGTTTCCCTGAGTCCCAGGAAACAGGATTCCCCTGGGGCTTGAACCCACAACCGCCTGGCTATGAAGCCGATATGTGATCTCCCCAGTAGGTGTCACAGTGTGGGGCAGAGGGAAAGGGGGCCTTGCAGGGGGTGGATGATTAATTCATCCTAATTGACAAGGTTTTATTGAATTCCTAAAAGGCCCCAGGCTGGACATTTCAGAAAATATCGTTGCAGTGTCTCCCTGGGAAATGTCCTCCAGTATCAAGCGAGCAAGCAGATGCACTTTAAGATAAAAGTTTGTTGCATTTACCCAGTAAACATTCAAGTTTGGGGTGGGGGAGGTGGTGCTCAGAAGGGGGTGTGACTTCCTGAAGAAGGGAATGCGCTTTTCATAAATTACCAGGAGGAAAATTGTATGTGTCGGAATAAACTCTGTCCAAAAATATAGCAGGGCTACCTGATAGTTAATAATTCAGAGCTGTTCCCCAGCACGACGCAGGCTTTTAAAAATATTTCCTTGGGATCGTTGTTTAAAAATACTGTTAGTGGCTGGGAACCTTCTCGTTGCACTAGATGGCCATGATGGGCCAGCCTTGGTGGGGTCCCGGCGGACAAAGGACAGCGATGTATCTGATGCATCATGATGTGTGAGTAAGGCTGTGCTCCTCCGGGAAAGTGCCACGGACACCCTCTCATCTTCCTCACAGTCCCTCACAGCACGGAAAGGGAAGACGGTGGGGCTCAGAGAGGGCAAGAGGCCAGCCCCAGACCACACAGCTAGGAAATGGAGGAGGGGCTCTGAGGAGAACCCAGGAGGGGTGATGGAATTGCGATGCCCGCCCCCCCCCCCCCGGCTTTGGGCAGGGATTTCCCTTCTCTGTGCTTCAGTTTCCTCGTCTGTAAAATGGGGATGTTGATTCACCAGACAACACATAGTTACGGAGTACTCATTAAAATCGAAGTGTTTGGGGGGATTGCACGCTGGTGGGTCAGTCGGTTAAGCGTCCAACTCTTGATTTCAGCTCAGCCCATGATCTCATGGGCTCGTGAATTCAAGCCCTGTGTTGGGCTCTGTGCTGACAGCACGGAGCCTGCTTGGGATTCTCTCTCTCCCTCACTCTCTGCCCCTCCCCCATTCTCCTGCATTTGCTCTCTCTCTCTCTCTCTCCCCCCCCAAATAAATAAATAAACTTTATTTAAAAAAAAAATCTAGGGGCGCCTGGGTGGCTCAGTCGGTTAAGCGGCCGACTTCGGCTCAGGTCATGATCTCACAATCTGTGAGTTCGAGCCCCGCGTCAGGCTCTGTGCTGACAGCTCAGAGCCTGGAGCCTGTTTCGGATTCTGTGTCTCCCTCTCTCTGACCCTCCCCCGTTCATGCTCTGTCTCTCTCTGTCTCAAAAATAAATAAACATTAAAAAATAAATAAATAAATAAATAAATAATAAAAAAAAATCTAAGTGTCGGGGTGTCTGTCTGGCTCAGTCGGTGCGACTCTTGATCTCGGGGTTGTGAGTTCAAGGTTGACATTGGGTGTAAAGATTACTTAAAAATAAAATCTTAAAAAAAAAAAATTGCAAGTGTTGAATGGTGTTTGACCAAGACAGACCCAGCAGTCAGGTGGAAGAGTCAGATGAAGTACAGTTACACCCCATCACAAATGCTAATCAATGCTATCAAGAAAAATAAAGGGGAATAAAGGGACAGGGCAGGGAATGGATGCTTTAGTCAGGATAATTAATCAGGGAGAGCTCTCGGAACAGGTGCTAATTGAGTAGAGACCTGAAAAAAGGAGAGGGCCGAGAGAATTTGTGGAGGCAGAGGGCAGACAGAACAGCAAGTGCAAAGGCCCTGGGGTGGAATTGTGCCTGCCATATTGGAGGAACAGTGAGGAGGTCACAGTGGCTGGGGCAGAGGGAGCCATTGGGAGAGAGAGGGAGGTGAGTTCAGAGATGCCAGCAGTGGCCAGATGAGAAAGCACCCTGTGGAAGTCTGGATTTTACCCTGAGAAGGCTAGGGATCCACCAGAGGGGTGGTTTGCAAGGGAGGGACCAGCCATTCTGTTTGTTTTTAAAAGTCCTCTGTAAATTCTCCAGATTGATTGTCAAGTGAAGAAAAGCACGGGGCAGAACCATGTGCGTGGTCTGCTACTGTCTGCTTAAAAAAGAGAGAGAGAGAGAGAAAGGTATGCATTGGCTTGTATATGCATAAAATTATCTCTGGCATGATAGATGAAAATAGGAGGAAACAGTGCCTGCCTCTGGGGAGGAGTCCTGTCTGGCTGGGCCAGGTGGGAGGGATACTTTCTTTTTTCCACATTCGTTCTCGCACCTTTTGAATTTTGAGCCATGCAAATTTGTCACCTATTCAAAAAATAAATACTTTTTTGGGAAGTGAAAGAAATAAGATAAAAGAAAGGCCCCTTTGGCTGCCATGTGGATAATAGATTTTAGATGTGCCCAGATGGCGGTGGCTGGGAGATGAGGAAGAGGCCAGCTGGGGCCCCCTGGTCAGAATTTTTTGCTCCACTTTACAGGGAGGACCGTGGGGCTCAGAGAGGGCAAGCGCTGAGCCCCAAAGCACACAGCTAGGAAATGGAAGATGGTCCCAGATGAGAACCCATGCCTCGGTTTCCTGGGATTCCTCACTGCCTCCTTCTGTCCTCTGCTTTTGGGTCATCTGCCCTGCAGCATCATCCCCAAGACCCGGTGTGAGGGTTTTGGCTCCCAGGCCCTGTACCGATGGTGACCTTGCCCGAAGTATGTGCCCATAAATGTGTGCTGAGTGATAAATTCCTTCTGTCATCCATTCGCTCGTTCATTCTCTCGACAATTGTATGGAGTGCCTTCTCTAGGCCGGGCCCTGTGCTAGGCCCTGGGGTTCAGCCGTGAACAAGACAGGCCCTCACCTTGGTGGCACTTGCACTCCTGGGGCCAGGGTGTGGGAGGCAGGTGATTGCACGTTAACCAAACGGTGCGTAAGTGCTAGGAAGAAGACTAGAGAGAGTAGGGGGTAGTGAGTGAGAAGGGAGGCACCTTTAGATGACCACAAGAGCTCCTGTGGGGAGGGGGCATTAGAACAGAGGCTTCAAGGACACGCAGGAGTTGGTAGGGATCTAGGGGCAGAGCACCATAGGCAGAGGGAACAGTGAATGCAGATGTGTAAGAGGCATGTGGGAACTGGATTACTCCAGGGTAACAGAGTCATTCTGGAGGGTGCCGCGTCGTTCCAAAGGAGTTTTGCAATGAATGGAGCTGCCCCCTACGTCCCGTTTGTGGGATGGGGATGGTGGTGGCCTCAGCTCCGTGGGCTGCCTTGTGAGAGATTCTGGGAGAAGAAAATCCCAGAGTGGTGAGGCCAGAAGGGACTGTCCCATCCTTCGAGGATTCTGGGGTGTGCTGGAGAGGACCCGGTCATGTAGACAGAAGCCAGTGACTGTTCCTGGGGACTCAGCTGTCTGCCTTGTCACAGAGGGCAGGGTTACAGATGAGGAAGGGCTCCTGAAGGCTGGTGACGCTTAGCGCCAAGATCAGCAGTGTGACCACCGCCGATAGAGACTGACCTGAACAGCTGAGGCTCTGCTAGGAGGAAGGGAGGGCCTGGAGGCTGCTGGCGCCCCCGGCCACCTCCACGGTCCGTCCCACCACAGTCCCTGGCTCTGGCCCGGGAGACCTGGGTCTGGCCTCCTGTGCTGTTGCCATCTGTGCTCCACGGCTGGCCAGGCGTGCCCTGCTCTGGGGTGCCCATCTGGACGCCGAGCTGACAGCACATCCGGCTCAAGCAGGGCCTCTGACAAGGGCCATCGTCCCTAGATTCATCAGGCTCCCAGTGATTTTGTATTGGCTTGCGTCTGGCCCATCTCTTCCCCGGTGGTACTGCTGGGGAACGGGAAGGGACACAGGGGCTCACACTTCCTGTCTGCTCTGTGCGGGAGCCATCAACTCATTCCATCTTATACGAGCCCCCCCCCCCCCTTTACAGGTGTGGAAACTGAGGCTCAGCGAAGAGGGCGGTTTGTCTAAGGACACCTAGGTGTTAAAAAGCCAAGCCAGGATTTCAACCTCGGACTATTGGATTCCAGACCAGCACTTTCCACCAAGTCCCAATTCCCCACTGGCCTCAGACACCCAGAAGGGACTTGAAGTGTGGGCAGGGGGTTGACAAAGCCACACCTTCATCCCAGGTTCTGGGCTGGGGAAGGCCCGGGCCATGCTTCTCTGAGTTACGAGGAAGAGGAAGCGAGCCAGCCAGTAGGCTTTATGGGAACATGCTCCCTCCTCCCCGTGGAGCAGCCGGGACCTGGGCTCAGGTGACATATAGCACCTGCAGCTCGAGCCACCGCCTGCTTGGCCCACCAGCTACAATATTCCCAGAGCAGCGGGCAGGCGGGCCAAGGGCTTCAGTTCACTGGCCCGGCCTCGGGAAGCCCAAAGAGGGAGGTCAGGAATGCTGCTGCTGGGCTTCCAGAAGCGTCTCCAGTTTCTGTAGCTGTAGCAACGTCTGGAATGGACCCAGGGCAGTCTGACCCCTGCCCAGACCCCCTCCCAAATGCTGGCTCCCACTTGCACACTCAGGGGTCACTGCCACCAAGAATGGTGCCTTGTGCTCTTGGCTTGTTAGGGGCCTTGGAGACTCTGGGGAAAACCCACAGTAGTGGCCCTGTGCCTGAAATGCCACCATCAGCCAGCATCACTGTGGGTTAAGAAATGCCTTGTCCCAGCCACCTTTAAAGAAAAAAGCCGCCTGTAATCTCACAAGGGAGAAAAGGCCAACTCTTGTACATATCAGTGAAATAATAACCGGCCAGAGGGGAGGAAAGAGCACCAACTTCCTGTCAGGCTCATTAGACTTGAACTCTAGCCATGAGCCAGGCCTCCATGCCAGAGGCCTCTCTCTGCTCACCCGGCCCCACCTCTGCCCTTCGGCCTCCCTCAAAGGCCTCCCCTTGTCCTGCCCCGGGGCCCCTGTGGATCAAGACCCCACCAGCCCTCACTTGCACCACTGTAGCAGCCTCTCAGCTGGTCTTGGTGGCTCTACCCACCCTCCACAGAGGCCACAGAGTCTTTCTTCTCACACGCAGCTCCAACCCTCTCTCTCCCCACCTCAAAGCCTCACCATGACTCCCCAGAAGCCCCAGAACTGGATCCTGACATTAGCCTGGCCTTCAGGGCCTTTTATGGCCCAGTTAGAATCATCAGTCCAACCCCACCCCTGAGTGTTGGAGGGAACGGACTCTGGGTTTGCTGTGTGACCTTGAGCAAGTTCCTTGACTTATCTGAAACTCGATTCTTCATTCTGAAAGGTGAAATCGGCCGCTGCCACAAAGAGAGCAGGGTTTAAATTGTGTGATTCCAAAGAGCTCATGCCTTGTAGCCCTGGGCCAGACATACAGTCAGGGCTCCATAAAGGTAGCTGTCCTTAATTATCACTGGTCCCACGAAACCACTAAAATATTCGCCCACTGTGCTGTGCTGTTTCCTGTTTTTGAACCTGTGCAGGTGCTGTGTTCTCTGCCTTGGCAACACGGTGAACTCCTATTCCTTCAACACCCATCTCAGAAAGTGCCCTGACCAGTGTCATCTCTCCTTTCTTAGGACACTCCTCCATATAGGCCAAACAGCTGACCTGGAATTTTTCCATTTACTTGTTGATCCTCCACCATATGACTGTGGGCTCCCAGGGCAGCGGCTGACAAATGACTGGACCAAACCATCAAGGAAGGACTGGGGTGATGGGGAGGGGGAGAGGTGAAGGGAGAGGGTTTCTGTGGTTGGCCACTGCAAAACAAAACTTCCATTCATTCAATCATGCATTCACTCATTCATTCATTCATTTAACAAATATATATTGACCTCCTTCTCTGACTAAAACCACTTGCTGACTTTCTACAGCTTCTAGAATCATATCCCAAAACTCTCCTCCGTGGCCCACAAAGCCCTGGAGATCCAACCCTGTGAGACCTCACCGACCTCAGTCTTCCTGTCCCTCTCTGCTCCAGAACCCTGGCACCCCTTCGGTTCCTCAAGGAAGGCCATGTTCTAGAATGTCCTCTTCCTGACCTTTCCAGGCTGGCCCCCTGGAGAGGCCCTTCCGGCTCACTCTGCTTAAATGGGGTCTCAGCCCTTGCTTGGCACACCCCATCTCAGCCCCACATCTGTCTCCTTCCTCACACTCACAGCCCACACCCCAGACACACTTGCGGGATTAGGCAATTAGCACCCGCTCCTCACTAGGCTGTGAACTCCCCACTTCCGAGCCTGCTTAGCCTCTCTGGTGCCTGCTGGAGAGGCCTCGCCTTCAGAAAGCCGCCTGGAGAGCCCTGGGAGGCCAGAGCCAAAAGGGGCTTTGGTGAGAGCGTAGGTCCACCTCCTCGCGTTGTAACAATAATAAAAATAATCATAATTCCAACAATAACAACAGCTAACACTTCCCACGTGCCAGGCGCTGCCCTTTCCATGCACTGTTTTCTTTAATCCGTGCAACAATCCCATAAGGGAAGGTTCATTATATCCCCCACTGGACCGAGGGGAAAACTGAGGCTGGGAGAGGTTGACTCGCATCCCCCCCGCCCCCCCCGTTCCCTTTCCCAGCCCAGACCAAAGAGTCTGCGCCCTTACCAACTACTGGGCTACACTGCCAGATGACAGATGACTGGGGAATAGCCACAACAAATACCACAGCGATGGCAGGGCCGTGACAAGCCTGAACTGGCTGGACACTCTCTATTTTCAGCGGTGTGACCTCAGACAGGCCACATAACCTCTCTGGCCTCAGCTTCCCCATCTGTAAAATGGAGGTAAATGTATCCCCTTCATCAGATCAAGCATTCTCAGGAGGGAGGCCTACGGGGCCTTTACTACTAAGTGGAGGGGCCTGGACGCCATCAGGGCAGGATTCTGGGGGTCCTGAAGCACTGCCTCTGGGCCCAAGGCCTCCCCCACAGGCAACCCCACACACAAAGCCAGCCCTGCCCACAACAGCTCTATGCCTGGCTCCAGCAGGACCCTGCCAGGGCAGCGTGAGTAGAGTCATAAACACCCTTCCTGGAGAGCCCTCAGTGACTGCGCGCTCCCCTCTGGAGAGGGGAGATGACATTGGGGTGATTACACCCAAGGGTCCTGGGTGAGCAGCGGGCAGCCGACCTGCCCCGAGTGGAGCCCTGAGCCACAGGGACCCCAAGCACCCCCAGTCCTGACACCTGCTTCCCTTGCCCCCACGGGTCCTGGCAGCGGGAACGGGGCGTCGCTGGAGCCTCCCCTGGGCCGTGCCAACCTCCCTGTGCCCAGACAAAGCCCCCTCCCCCTGGCCTCTGGGGGAGGGGCAGGCGGGGAGAGGGAGCCAACAAAGGCAGCCAGTGGGGCTGCGCCGGGGGCTCGGGCGACCCCCTCCCCGACCTGCCCAGAGCGCCCACACCCCCTCCTGCCACTCGGCCGCCCGCTCGGCTGGGGCGCCCGGCACCGTTGCTATGGCGGCCGCTCTGGGGAAGCTGCAGCTGGGTAATTATTGCGAACATCCATCCTGCCTCCTGCCCGCCCGGGAGAGCAGGGGAGCGAGCAGCCGGGGCCAGGCCAGCCCCTCCTCGCCCGCCGGGTGGCCGCACCCTGGCCTGGCCCGGCGCCGCCGGAGGTATGCGGGGGAGGAACGCCGCGCAGGCAGCCCGGTGGGCAGACGGCTACCCAGCTCCGGCAGGGGCCCGCGGGGCTGCCCGGGAGACCCCTGCTTTCGCCCCTGCCCCCCACCCCTGGCCCACCCTTGGAGCTGACCGACCAGCCCGGAACTTGTTTTTTCTAACTATAAACACACACCACACACAAAACCAGCCAGAGAGCCTCCTTTGTTCAAACAGAATCTTTCCTTGGCCTTTTTTGGGGGCAGTGGGAGCCAACAGCGCCTGGTCTGGGCTACGGCCTCTTACACGGGACCGTCCCCCTAGATGAGGAGGTCCCCCTGGGGCCCCACCGTGGGCTCCGCCGCCTTCTCTGGCCCAGAAGCTCGCCCTGGCCCCGGTGTCTAAATATAGCTCAGCCTGGCTGAGCCTGAGGTCACACACACTCCCGACTGCCTGGGGTGACCATGCTCAGGCCGGCGAGTGACGTCCATGGGTTTGGGTATCAGACGAGTATTTCAGGAGCCAGGGCAGTGCTGGGCTCAGAGCCCCAGCCGCAAAGCAGGTGTGCCTTTCCCCCGGGGCTCATGGACCCCTCAGAGAGACTTGCAGCCATGGCTTACAGAGCACACACTGTCAAGGGGACACAGACAGGCTCCCTCACACACCGGAGGCAGGATGGGAAGAGGGCCCGGAGGGAGCTTTGATGCCCACAAGGCGATGTCAGGTTTGAGGGAAGGGGTGGGGTCCGGGCAGAGGGGAGAGGGGGCAGGCACAGCCTCTTGTGGGCAGGAGTGGGGGGCGCACCTCGGTCAGCATGCAGGGCCCAGGAGCAGCGGGAGGCCACTCTAGCAGGCCAGGGGTCAGCAGGCTACAGAGCACGGGGACACTCTTCCTCTCCTTTGGCCCCTGTTGCCCCTTGGGGCTCTGCACAGGCTGGGACACTTGGCAGAGGGCACTCGGCAGGAGAGATCTGCCGGAATCCTTGATTTCCAAAGGTCTCTGGTGGCAAGAGAGGAAATGGAGGGGCCATGAGGGCAGTGGGGAAGCTGGCAGGGGCCACCGGTAAGGCAAGGACCCCCAGGAATAATGGGTTCGAGGAGAACAGGAAGACCAGACGGGACTTGGGGGCTGAGAGGGAGCAAGGGGTTGGTCTGCGTCTCTGTGTTTGTCCAGGGGTTTGGGCTGCCTGTGTATCCCGCCCCCCAGACTTGGGTCATCTAGGTGCTGACCAGGGCCCTGCAGGGGAGGTGGGCATTCCAAATAAGAGGCAAAATGTTGGTCGAGAGGGAGCCCAGCCCTGGCATGTCACCACACGTTGGGGCCCCGGGGAGAAGGTCATCTGCTCCTTCACCACAGATGGAGGGAAAGCGGCCTGGGCTCCAGCACAGCCTTCTGGGCAGGGGCCGTCCGGCCCCGATGGCCTTTGGCCCTCACACTTACAGTCATGGCAATAAATCTTCCCAATGGGGCAAGTTTTCCATCCGCAAAGCTCTTCCCCATCCAGCATCTTACACTGGCTTCATTCGAACAGCCCTGGTGCTGGGCTGGGCGGGAGGAACAGCCATCGCAGGCGTCCAGAGACTGAGGCCCGGAGAGGCGACCTGACCTGCCCAGGCAGGGAAAGAGGGAGGGATTGTGATGTCAGGTGCCCGATAAGTGGTGGGTACCAGACACGCTCACTCAGGCTGCAGCTAGAAAGTGTCAGGAGCAGAGCTTGAACTCATGGCTGACCCCCGGTCCAGGGCGGCTCTGTCCTCCTGAGACAGAGGCTAGCAAGGGTCTGAGGTGGGGCCACAATCCACTCCCTTTGCCAACATGTCTTCTGAGACCAGAAGCCAGAGGAGCAGGGGCCCAAGACAAGCATAAATACCCATAGCAATTATCCAGTCTGACAGTGACCACTTCTGTCTTACACACGGGGAAACTGAGGCTCTGGCCAGGACCAGACCCAAAGAGCCTGCTGTTTCCCAGATCATGGAGTGGCTGGAGCCGGGTGGGTAAGTCCCATGTATTCCCAGAGCTCTGTGGGGTGCAGCCATCCAACAGTGCTTGCGTTTGGAATGTGAGACAAAGAACTGTGGATGTAAATTCAGAAGGAAGGGTTCCGGGCCAAGCTCGCGGCTAATAGCAGCCCTGGGAGTCGCAGGTCACTGGGGTAAAGCGGCTCAGGTCAGGAGGGCTGAGGAAGGCCACACCACAGCCAGCACCCGCCATCTTCAGAAACCCAGAGGGTGCAAGGGGCCGTGACGGTGCGCGGCGGGGCGCCCCACGCCCTCATCCCTCCGTCTGCCTTCCTCCTCCCTCTGTCCCTCTCGTCCTGGAGGGCAGTCCCAGGGCTGGGCACAGGGCATACCGGGGTGGGTCAGCAGCCGTGATCCGGCCCCCTTGGTGCTCCATTGTCAGTTCCTCGTCTGCAAAACGGACGTCGTGGCAGCCATGTCCTGAAGTTGTTGGAAGGGTGCGCTGACACGTGTGGAAGGCCGGGGTGATGGCAGCTGTGTTCATGTCACTGACTGTAGATAATAACGGCGGTGGTGATTAGCTGCAAGCCAGCTCCCTGCCTGGCATTCATGGCAGGCAGTGCAGGGCCCCTCCCCGCCCCCCTCCGCCGCTTCCAGCTTTGCGTCTCACACCCAGACCCAGACCAGACCCTTCTCCCATCAACATGCCAGGTTCACCCCAACCTCGGGCTTTTGTTCAGGCTGTTCTGCCGACCCCGGAAGGTGCTTCCCTTGCTCCCCAAATCCTACTCGTCTCTCAGATCCCTTTCCTCACCAAGACACACACACGCTTCTCCAGCCTTCGTGTATCTTGGGCTCCCTGGGGAGTCAGCACTACCTTCTGGCACACATTTTTAGCTCCTTGCCATTACAGGGCCTGGGCTTTGAGGCTGTATAGGCCTGAGTTCAGATCCTGCTTCCCCTCCCTCTGAGCCACGGCTCCCTCACTTACAAGGTGGGGGCAATTACAGCACCCAGTGCAGGGAGTGCCTCAGGCTTGGTGTGGGGTCAGGGGCACTGCAGGTACTTTGTAAGGAACAGGCCATTATTACGGTTCTATCTCTTTTGGTTCCTGCTATGCTTTCCACCTCCCAAGCCTGCCCTTCTTTGTTCCACACTGCCAGTGTGGCGGAAGCCTTAGGAAAAAGAGCTCCCAAAAGGGGCAGGGACTTCACCAAACTTCCTCTTCCTTTAGATATGGGAGAAATTTGGAGGCTGGGAGATTCCTCCGTTTTCCCTGAAATCACCCCAGGCAGGAGGTCACTCACTAGCAGGACAAACCGAGATGGCTGGAAAGTTCCCTGTAATCCAGGTTTCAAAGCCATCCCAATAGAGTGATTGGAGGCTTGGGAGGTAAGGATCATGCTGGGGAGAGATGGTCTGATACAAAAATGTGATACACTGGGCAGCTGAGTGCCAGTGATGTGCACAGAAGCAGGCGGTCTATGCCCTGTGTGGGAGTGTGGCTTTGCTCTCTGGCTTCCCCGGGCTGCGATTTTTTAGTACTCGTCACAGATGGGGTACCCAGTGTCTTCAGTAGTGCTGGGAGGTTAGCCAGCTACCTATCCCAGAGAAATTGCTCCATGCACAATGAGGCCTGCCCAGGGCCGTTTGTGGAAGCAAAACAATAGAAATCATTTAAATGTTCAATAGGGGACTGGACAAGAAACGACGGGCCAGCTCACATGGTGGAATAGTGCTCAGCTGTTAAAAAGCAGGCGGTTGTATGTGTGCGGACCCAGAACAATGCCCATATGACATTCAGTGAAAAATGAGGCACCTTGCAGAACAGAACATGCAGAACGTTACCACTTATGTGAGAAGCACACACACCTCTACATCCATAGTTATAGATACAGTTGATGCAGATATAGACGAAGGTATAGTCACACCCGCAGATGGAAATGTACATACAGAAGGAAAGATACAGACATATACACAGGATAGCAAAACGTTCAAGGGCATACCCACTAACAGGCAGTAATGTTTGAGGGGAATGAGGCTCAGGAAATTCAGGGGAATTACTCCGGTTTTTGTCTGCTACATTTTGTTAATGCTTGAGATATTGCAAGGAGAACGTTTCCCTGAAATATGTGCATAACGCTAAAAATTAAAAAAGAAAAGAGCCTGGCCACGTGTCTGGCATCTGGAGGCAGGGCTGGGCCGGGATCTCACGGGAGGCTGCTCTGTGGGGGTCAGGCCCGCTGGGTAGTCTCAGGCTGAGCCTGGAGCTCCTTCCTACACCAGCTGTGGCTCTTTCTCCCCAAGGCCAGAGGCAGAGAGAACTGGCTTTGGTGGCAGCAGCAGCACATGCAGGTTTCCTAGTCTGGGAAGTCTGGAAGTATGTGAACGCTGAGCACTTACCCCGCAAGATGGGCTCACTTCCACCCCAAGATGCAGGGAGAGCCCTGGAACCTGGCAGATGGCCACCTCGGAACATGTAGGCACAGAAGCGGGTGAGGGTCCCGTGAGCCCCAGGCCTGTGGTTCCCAGACTGTGTGTTCCCAGACTGTGCTTGCACCTGAGCCGGATGAACACTGTGCCCCTCGCTTACACAGACCCGCAGCCAACGAGGCCATGGGTGGGAGAGGGGAGAAGGCCATTCATGTACATCCTGGGTGCTGGACCCTGAGCTAAACGCTTTTCCTGCTGTGTATCTTTGGCCTTCCAACAATTGTTTAGAATCGTTCTTTTTTATTTTAATTTTGGGTTGTTTTTTTTTTTTTTGGACACACAGAAGTTGAGGAGGTTTTTCAACCTGATGAGGACAACAAAAGGTTAAAAGCCTTCCAACAACACAAAAGGATATATAGTGAAAAGCTGATCTTTTCCTCACCTTCTCTCCCCAGCCACCCAGCTCCCTCCCCAGAGAATCCACGCACATGAACATGTGTGTGTCCATTCACACCCCTCCTCTGATACTAGTGGAAGGTCTCCAGACAAAACGTTCTGTACCTTGCCCTTTTCACTAAAAATATGTATCTTAGAGCTTCTTCCATTGCGGTACACGCGAGCTGGCTCATTCTTTTTCATGACTGGATTTCCATGGCACATGGAAGTCTTTAATATTCATGTAATTGATCTAGAATTCTACTCCCATGGTTTTCTGCCTTTCCCCTGTGCTTACTTCTGTTGTGCACAACAGCCCTGGGAGGCGGGCGGTTCCCCATGTCCCAGGTGAGGGAACTAGGGTGACCGACCATCCCCGTTTGCCTGGGACTGTCCTAGTTTTAGCAGGGAAAGCACCGCATCCTGGGGAAATCCTCATTCTTAGGCAAACCAAGATGGTTGTTCGCCCTAAAGGAAACCGAGGCTCAGAGGGGGTAGGGACATTCTCCAAGACCTTGTGCTCGGTCAGCACAGGCTACCTGATGATGACGACACCTCAGGAGGACTGGCAGCATCTCCTGCTTAGTAAGTGTTTCCTCCGTGTGTAACTGCACCTCCTCTGGTCTCACCACAGCCTGGGAGGGAGACTGCAGGGAATCACGAACGGAACCTGTGGTCTCCAAACCTGGGTTCCATCTCGGCTACAGGGCTTGCTCGCGTGTGTGACCGTGATGGTCAGTTCCATCTCAGCCTCTGATCCTGGGCCCAGAACAGACACTCAACAAGTGTCTGTTAAGCGAGAAAGAAAATGAATGAATGAATGAATGAATGAATGAAGTACTAACATTTGTTATTCACATTTTATAGATGGAAAAACTGAGGCACAGAGAAGCAAAGTCACTGACTCAGAATCACACAGCTTGTACGCATCAAGGTCAGGATTTGAATCTACGTGGAGGCTCCAGAGCCCATGAAACTCTTCCCTCTTCTGGAATGTTCTTGTCCACATTACCCTCCATTCGTGCCCCCCTGCCTCTGACTCCCAAGGTCAGTCCCTAGTTCACTCCCTCCTTTGCTGCCCTGCACTGCCCAGGCCCCTGCTTCCTTTCTCAAGAGTCTGCCCTTCCCTGCTCCTTGCTCTTGGCTCAGGGGCCCTGCTCTGCACCCCACTCTGTCCCCCTGCACTGGATGCTCGTCTGAAGTCCAATGTCTGAGCCCCAGCCTCCTCCATGGACTTTGTTTCATTTGTTCAATTCATTTGTCCAACTCTCCATTCCTTTGCTCAACAAACATTTACTGAAACTGAAATGAGCCAGCTCAACCCCTGGTTCTGGAAATTCAGAGATGAATCTAGCCTGGGCCTTGTCCTCAGGGGACAAGGAAAACCAGACAAAGAAACAGCACTTGTGACCCCGCAAGAAAGCACTCCGGTGGAGATGGCCCAGGCACACAGCGGCAGAGGGAGTGGCAGTGGGGAGCTCCCAGCCTGGGGGCCCTGGGAAAGCTCCCTGGGGAAGCTTATGCCAGCGTCTGGAAAGATGAGGAAGAGTCAGTAAGACAGAGAGAAGGGGGAAAAGAGAGAGCTCGGGGAGGGGTGTTGTAACACCCAGACAAACCGGCCTGGAGGTAGGTGAGACCAGAGGCACTCAGAAAGTGCAAGTTGTTCCCTACAGCTGAGGCCCAGGCTGTCCTCAGGTGGGACGGGGTGGCCTTGGGAACCCCACCCCTCTCCTGGTTACCCAGCCAGCTCCGCGCTGAGCAGGGTTTCCAAGAATCTCATGTCTAGGAACTGACCAGAAAAAAAAAAAATCAGCGATGTGGACATGGAATTATGTATGTATGGAGGCTGTTTATCACGGTGTTCTTTGTTACAGCAAACAAGTGCAAACAGTGCCCAGCCATGAAAAATCACCACTTTAGCCAAGAATCCACCACTGGCTGGAGTCATCCGAATGGCTTAGAAATCAGGTTAGCAGAGGTTATTTAACGGCACTAGAAAAATGCATCTGGCGTAACGTTAAGTAAAAAGCAGCAAAATGCAGGGGCTCCTGAATTTCGTACACCATGCCACTCTCGATCTCCGGGTTGTGAGTCTGAACCCCAGGTTGGGTATGGAGGTTACTTAAAATCTTTAAGGGGCCCCCGGGTAGCTCAGTCGGCTGAGCGTCTGGCTCTTGGTTTCCACTCGGGTCATGAGCTCAGGGGGCGTGGGATTGAGCCCCGCATCAGGCTCTGCCGTGCTGAGCCTGGAGCCTGCTTGGGATTCCCTCTCTCCCTCTGCCCCTCCCCAACCCGCGCGCGTGCGCACTCTCATTCTCTCCAATTAAAAAAATAAAAAAATAAATTTTTAATCTTCAAAAAAACCCAAAGACAGCAAGATGCAAACTAGCTTATTATTCTAAGTTATATGTATGTATAGATATATGTATATATAAAGATATTAGGAAATGCGTCGAATACTTCACAATGGTTACCTCTGGTGGTGGGCTAACCTAGGGGTTGTATTTCCTTTTTTAAGATAATTTCCTGTGTTCTCTGATTTTGCAACAGTGGGCCAGTCTCACTTTTATTTTCAGAGGCGGAATCGAGGAGACAAGGTCCGTGAGGCCACAACTTCCCTTTCCAGTCTCTCTCGAACCCTCCATTGAGCCACACAGAACGTCCTGTTGCCTCAACATCCCTGTGCCTCCAGTCTCTGAGCTTTTGTCTCTGCTCTTCCTCCATCTGAGTGCCCTTCCCTTTCCCTCTCCATCCTGTGAACCCCGGCTCCCCGCCTCCCCCGCCCCACTCCCAACCCCTGGCCTCCCAGGCCTGCCTCAGGGCCCTTCCTCTGAGGACCTCACACACACGGAGCACCCACCCTGTGGAAAGGCAGGTTTATGGACCCAGACCCCACATCACAGCCTGGGCTGCTGGAGGGAAGGACCCTGCCTCATCTATACCCTCCCCAGATGCTCTATATGGGGCCGAGGACTTATTTTTATTTACTCTTCACCACAACATTTTTTGAATATGTCTAAACCTACAGAAAATAAAGCAACAAACACCCCTCTACCCTTCAGTTAGATTCTCCACTATTCGCTTTGAAATTCCCTGTCTTGCTGACCCAGTGCAGACATCTTGGCCAGAGCTGGGAGCTTGGAAGGTGCTCAATGCTCGCTGGAATGAAGGAAAGGAGGAACGAGGACATGGTATTGCTCTCTCTCTCTCTCTCTCTCTCTCCTCTGCCTCAGGGAGAAAACTTGCAGAGCAAAGCACGGCTTTTTCTAAAATGCAGACACAGGCACCCACCTGCTCGGAAGCCGGCTGCCCACAGTCAACGCGGCCCCCGCACAGACCCCCAAGGCCCCATCATGCCTTCCCGCCCCATCGCCTGCTGACCCCCGGAAGACAGTGTTGTCCCATACCTGCAGCCCCGACAGGCTCTGGCACTGGTGATTTGGGGCCTCTGTCATCCTCACTCACCTGGCAGGGGCGCATGGCCTCTCCCTTCCCTATCCCTCGCAAGGGTCACATCCTCAGAGAAGCAAGTGGAGGCCTTTGCTGACCTTTCCTGGGCCCGCTGGTACCGAGGGCAATCTCTGTGAGGGCGACCACTTGTCCTGGTTTGTCCGGGACTTTCCGGTTTGGCACTGAAAGTCCTGTGTCTTGAGGACACCTCAGCCCCGGGCAGATCCCGTGACTGGTCACCCTAGATTCTGCTTCCACTCCTCCCACCAGGCCTGCTAAGGCCACATAACGGGTCCAAGGAGATGTTTGGTGTCACTGGCTGACTGCCTGGAGGGAGGGAGGGAGGGAGGGAAGAAGGAAGGAAGGAAGAGGAAGGAAGGAACAAGTGAACGAACGAGTGAATGAATGAATGAATGAATGAACAAATAACCCCACCTCCTTTAAATCTTTGCTCAGATACCCCTTCTCCGCAGGGCCTCCTTGGCTCCCCTGTCTCAGCTAACAACCTCTCCAGTACCCTCCTCCCTCTCCCTGCTGGACGTGTTCTTCCGGCATTTATCACGAACCAGCATTCTCTCTGTGTCACTATTCATTTCCTTTGGGGTCTGGCTCCCCTATGAGAGTGTCCCCTCTACCCTGGCAGCGGTTTCCCTGTTGTGTTTGCTGCTGGATCCCCAGTGCCTCCAATAGCAGGTGCTCAGCAGGCGATAGTTGAATAAAAGAATGAATGGTGACCGAATGAGTGGACCCTGCACTTTCCCCGCTCCACCTTCTTTTTATGCATTTCGTCTTTTGTTTAGTTTGTTCAACAGACATCAGCACACACCGTGTCCATGCAGGGTGTGGGCGGGGGCCTACAAAGCAGAGTGCCCAGTCTAACGGGCTGGTGGTGGGAGGGACAGAGACCAGGCTGTATGTGGGTCCGCAGACCTGGCATTTGGAGCTGGGGTCCCTGGGGCAGGACTTGGGCACTGCAACAGTCCTAAGAGGCCAGGATCATAGTAACCATGGCCAAAATATCTTGAACATTTGCTATGTCCCACCCACTGTTCTGAGGCTTTTACATGTAATTTTCTCAGTGAATTCTCAAATTGTGGAGGTGCAGATGAGGAGACTGAGGCTAGGGAGGCTGAGTTACTTTCCCAGGGGGCCACAGCAGTAAGTGCGGGGGTCGGAATCGGACTCTGGAGCCAGCTGCTAACCTTGCTACCATAGGGAAGGAAGGAGGCTCGGCGGGGGGGGGGGGGGGGGGGGGCGTCTCTTACTGAGGTCACTGAGCTGCTCAGAGGCAGGGCTGGGCTACACAAAAGGGTCCACAGGACTACAAAGGCAGCCTGGGTCCCAGTAGGTGGCTGTCCTAGAGTTGGTGCTGAGGGGGATGAAGGGAAGATGGACAGGAAGCAGGGGAGGGGTACAGAGACCAGGCCAGGCCGGTTGGGGTCCATGTTGAAGGGGTACAGAGAAACCGCCTGGGACAGGCAGACAGGGGGTACCCAGCCTGTCTGGGGAGATGGGGGCAGACTTCTTGGTGGCGGTGTCCCCTTCCTCTTCTCTCCTAGCCAATGGGTTGGGAAGCTGTGGCCAACTGTCTCCAAGCCTTCACATGGGCTGGCCACCAATCCGCTGGGTCTGGAGGGGAGCATACAAAACGCCAGCGTGGGCAAAAGCCCCCTCAGGGGCCCTTCCTCCTGGGCTCCCTGCCTCTGTCAGCCTGGCTCACCCCAGTGATACCAAAGCTCATCCCATGTCAGGAGCTACGCTGAGTGACCCCAGGCACTCTAACTTATTCAGAGCTTACACCTACCTGTCACAGGAAAATCAAGTTCAGACTGTGGGGTAACTGCCCACGTCACCAGTGGAGGTGGGGTTCCAAGCCCGACTGTCTGGCTGCAGAGCCTGTGCCCCTCACCCCTACCCGGGAGGTGGGGCCCTGGCTCACCCTGGCGGCCACCCTGCCAGCCTGTGCATTGAGCAGACACCGAATTCAAGCCCCTACTGTGTCCCCACAGCCCAGCAGAGGGCTCAGAGCGAGTAGGCACACATGAACACATCTCTTGTTCAAAATCTAGCAGCAGTGACTTCCCCCTTGGGCTGCTCCCTCTCCAGGTCTGGGAAATAATAGCCCAATCCCCAATTTGGACAGGATTCAAGGCTTTTCAGAGGTGTCCCTTCCTTGGAGGACAGCAAAGCAGCAAGGACACTGACTTTCAAGAGGCAAACCTGGAAATGAACCTTAGCTCCACCCTCGACTGTTTGCAAAGGGCAGGCGGCAGCTCCCTGAGCCTCAGTTTCCCCATCTGTCACATGGGGTTGATGGTATTGTAAGGAGACAACATGAGCCTACGCCAGGCACACAGTAGGTGCTTGGGAAGGGTGGTTTCTTTCCAGAGGGTCACAACCACCTCCGGGGTCAGTGCCTGACCACCCTCCCTATTTTTAAACCATGGATGTTTTAAACCATGATGTGTCGGAAACATACAGAACAGCACAGAAAGGAGCTGGGCCTGGCGGGAGTTCAGATTCCTGGCTGGAATCTGAACAGGGCCTCCACCTTCAGAGTGTTTCCCTTGGGCCCCGTGTCTGTATCACGTGCCTTACGTGTGCCATGTCCTTCCTTCTGTCCTCTCTGCTTCCTCTGGAGGGGGTCCTTGGGTTACCCCAACTTACAGGTGGAGAGACCAAGTGTCTGAGAGCTGAGGTTGGCTTACAAGGCCCACAGCCAGGGAGTGGTTGAAGCAGGATTCGGTTTTACATCCAGGTAGGTTTACTGACATGTTCTCCATGTATTATCAAATGAAAAAGCAGCATGTAGGGCAACAATATAATTTGGGAGAGTATCATTGAGATGTAACAGGGGAGGGGGCACTTGGGTGACTCAGTTGGTTGAGTGTCCGACTCTTGATTTTGGTTCAGGCCTTGATCACGGTCATGAGATTGAGCCCCGCACCTAGGTCCACACTGATAATGGGATTCTCTTTCTCATCTCTCTCTCTCTCTCTCTCTCTCTCTCTCTCTCTCTCTCTCAAAATAGAATAGGATAGGATAGGATAGGATAGGATGGAATGGAATGGAATGGAATGGAATGGAATGGACTAGACTAGAATAGAATAGAATAATAATAAAATAAAATAAAATGTAACAGGGGAAAAAAATAAATAAAATGTAACAGGGGTTGTCTCTACATGATAGGATTATGACCTTACCATTTTTTTTCTTTTGCTTATCTGTATTTCCTAACTTTTTATAGCAGCTTTATGCTGATGTAATTCACATATCACACAATTCACTCATTTAGAGTCCAATTCAACGGTTTCTGGTGTATTCACAGAGCTGTGCATCCAACACCACTATTTGCTAAGTTTGTCATCATTCCCCCACAAAACCCTACTCATTAGCAGTCACTCCCCATTTCCCCAAACCCCTGCTCCTAGCCATAAGCAACCACTTTTTGTCTCTCCAGATGTGTCTGTTCTGGACCTTTCATATAAATGGATTCACACAATGTGTGGTGCTTGTGTCTGGCTTCCTTTACTTAATATGCCTTCAAGGTTCACCCGTGCTATAGTGTGCGGTCGGCACTTTATTCCTTTTAATGGCTAAGTAGCATCCCATGTTATATTTCTCAATTCATCAGTTGAAAGACATTCAGGTTATTTCTACTTTTCTGGGTATTATGAATAATACTTCTACGAACATTTATGTCATTTGTGTGTGTGGACATATGTTTTCAAGTCCCTGGGGGGATCCACCTAGGAGTGGAATTGCTGGGGCATAGGATAATGCTATGTTTCATCTTCTGAGGATGTTTTCCAGAACATCTGCACCACTTTACATTCCCACCAGCAGTACATGAAGGTCACACTTTCTCTATGTCCTCGCCAACACTTGTTATGATCTGTCTTTTTGATTAGAGCCATCCTAGTGGGTATGATGTGATATCCCATGTGGTTTTGATTTGCATTTCCCTGATGGCTAATAGTGTTTAGCATCTTTCGTGTGCTTATTGGCTCTTTACATATCTTCTTGGGAGAAATGTCTACTCAGATCCTTTGCTCATTTAAAAAAAAACATGGGCCATTTGTGTCTTTATTATTAACTTACTGAAGTAGGATTTGAACCCACGTCCTGTCCTACTGTCAAGCAATAGATCCTGCCCATACAGTCATGCACCCCTGACTCCAGGGAAATCTGGAAGCATCCTGGAGTCCTGCCTACCCTCTGGGCAAGTGAGGGCCAGCACAGCTGCTACGGAAGCCAGCCCAGCTGGGGCCAGGCCCATGACAGGTGTCCAATGAGGGTCTGTGGATGGACACAGACGGACAAACAAGTCCACCTCCAGGAACCGGTGAACCAAAGGGAAGAAAAAACACCCAGAACAAAAAGTCTGCGCCCCAGAAGGAGGAAATGGCCAAGACCCTGCTCCGGGAGCTGGAGATAAAGCCCTGAGTGGCCGAGAAGCCTCCATGGCAACTGCTTCTTGGTGGCAGCAACCTATCCGCCTGTTTTTATGCTACTGACTGTTGGCCTGTGTAAGGCTGGGAAGGGGAGGCCCGGAGACATTAGCAAGGAACTGGAGAGCGTATCTGTCCAGAGGGGGACTGTAGAGGATCGGTAGGGGCCATGGCGAGTCAGAGGAGAACAGGGCCGTGGTGGGGCGTGACCCTGCTGCTGTGCCCCTGCCCTGGCTCCGGAAAGCCACTGCTTTGTCACCAAGGGCACCTGAATCCTGAACACCCAGCTCTGGAATCCAACTGCCTGACTGTGAATCCCAGCCTCACCATCTCCTGGCTGTGTGGCTGGGACAATTACTTCCCCGCTCTGAGTCTTGGCTCCCCTCTAAGCCTCTCCTGCAAGAATGGAGAAACCGGGGTGCAGATGAAATGAGACCATAACAGAGCCTCTTGGTGGGGCCAGACTGCTACTAGGCAAGCTGTGGACAGCAGGGCTCACCTACTGGGTGTCCCCAGGCCCTGGATTCAGAGCTTGAAGACTGTCCTCCTGTGAAATGGGAGGCAGACTCTCCCAAGAACACTGGAGACCAGCCTCTTGTAGGAAGCTTAACCGTCAGACAGGAGCCTCAGCGTGTGGCTGCTGGGCAGGGCCGGCTTCACCAACCCAGCCTCCGTGGTGAAGGCATGCGCGGTGGTTGTGTGTGTAGCCCCTCATTCAGGCAGCCTGAGTTCAAATCCCGCTTACGAGCTGTGAACCTTGGGGAAGAGCCTGCCTCTCTGTGCCTCTGTTTACCCTCAGAAAAATGAAGACGACAGCAGTGTTTACTCTCCAGGGTGGTTGTGAGTTGACGCACATAAAATTGGGATTAAAGTCTCAGCTTTTTAGAGATTAGTTTATTTTTAATTTCTGCACCCAATGTGGGTCTCAAACTCACGGTCCTGAGATCAAGAGTCACACGTTCCACTGAATGAGCCAACCAGGTGTCCCAAAGTCCCAGCTTTAAAGTAAAGGTTGGAGGGGCACCTGGGTGGCTCAGTCACTTGAGAGTCTAGCTCTTGATTTCAGCTCAGGTCATGATCTCATGGTTCATGAGTTTGAGCCCCACCTTGGGCTCTGCACTGACAGCACACAGAGCCTGCTTTGGATCCTCTGTCTCCCTCCTTCTTTGCCCCTCCCCTGCTTGTTCTCTCTCTCTCTCTCTCTCTCTCTCTCTCTCTCTCTCACTGTGTCTGTCGCTCTCTCTCTCAAAATAATAAATAAATGAACATTAAAAAAATTAAAATAAAGGTTAGAGGGGTGCCTGGGTGGCTCAGTCTGTTGAGAGTCCGGTTCTTTGATTTCAGCTCAGGTCATGATCCCAGGGTCATGGGATTGAGCCCCGAGTTGGGCTCTGCACTGAGCGGGGAGCCTACTTAAGGTTCTTTCTCTCCCCCCCCTCTCTCTCTCTCCCTCTGCCTCTCCCCTCTGCTCATGCACTCTTTCTCTCTCTCCCATAAATAAATAAATAAATAATAAATACAAACACCATTTAGAAAATAAAATAAAGGTTCGAACATCCTCCAAGTCCTTTCAACTTATTTGGCCCCCATCTTCCCCTCATGTCCTCCAGCTTTCATACATGGAGGAGGGGGAAATTTTCAACCGTTTCGGCATTTCCCGAAGTGAGTTCCATAGCCCTCTAGTCTCACGAGATGCTTTTTGAAAAAAACAATTTGAGGGACGCCTGGGTGGCTCAGTAAGTTAAGCATCTGACTCTTGGTTTCCGCTCAGGTCGTGATCTCACGGTCCGTGGGTGTGAACCTCACGTCATCGGACTCTGCGCGGCTGTGAGGAGCCTGCTTGGGATTCTGTCCCCCTCTCTCTCTGCCCCTCCCCTGCTCACGCTCTCCCTCTTTCTCTCTCAAAATAAATAAATAAATTTAAAAAAGAAAGGAAGGAAGGAAGGGAGGGAGGACGGAAGGGAGAGAGAAAGAAAGAAAAGACGGTTGAAAAGAACATGACCTTCCAACAGGCCTGGCTGCTGGGTAGGTACAGCCCCTGCCCTTAGCAAATGCTCAGGAAAGGGCCTGAGAAACCTGCAGCGAGGAAGCCCATCGGATGTTCATGGTGGTGTTTCCCAAATTTATTTGACCACGAATGCCCTTTTCGGCCCAATATCAATTTAGCATCTTCCTGGAAAAACACTGATGGTCAAGGTCATATCTGGCTCACAGTTTCCACCTCACAGAAAAGACAGAACGTTTTCTAAAAATCATCCTCCTTGCCTTGAAAACCCCCTCAGAAACCCCCAGTTTTTCAAGCACGGTCATGCTGGCCCACAGGCGAGCGTCGCCCTGCCATGTGCCCTCAGCCCTGCTCCACGGGTCAGGGGGGGATCGGAACGTGAAGGCCCCTCAAGGATGCCCAGCAAGAACTGACCCAGCCCCCTTCCACCCTCCGCAGCAGCCTCGGCTCTTACAGACCACACGCAACACCCAGACATCATCAGGACAGAAGGCGGCGTCTTGTCTTGTCAGGAGCCTTTGAGAAAAAGGACTTGCCAAAGAGAAACCTCTGTGAGTTGGGCAAGCCCAGCCTCGGGCAAGAGAGAGGTGTCTCAGGCTCAGGAGACTCCTGGCACCTGCAGAGGAGGCCCTGTGACCACCAAGCCCCATTAGCAGGGACAGCACCACTTGCAAATCATCTCTTCCATCTTCTTGTAAATGTTCCAGCAATTCTAGCATTTGGCAACCAAAGTACAGATCCCAGACGGCCGTGTGAATACAGGACAAGTGCCAGAGTTTGTCTCTAGGCCCCGTAGGGTTTGGAAAACAAGATTACTTGGCTAGTCAGTGGAGGAGAGTGATTTATTGAGCACCTACTACAGGTTGTGCATTGTGTCAGAAGCTCTATCTTTGTGGTGAGATCTCGGCCTGATAACAGCCCCGTTTTACAGATGGGGAAAATGAGGCTCACGGTGGTGAGTTAGCATGCCCAGGGACACAGCAGAGCTGGGCGTCAAACCCAAGCGTGGTTTTGCCTCCCCGGTCCCAGCATTCTCCGCTCCACGGTGCTGTTCTGATGCAGCCTGGCTAGGATCACTCCAAGACCTCGGTCTACACCTAGATCCCAGGGCCCCCTTGTTATTACTAACCCAGGTTTTCAGGGCCTAGGGTGTGAGGAAGGGAACCGGATGGGGGGCTAAAGTAGTCTGGCCCCTAACAGTCTGGTGCACACTGCAGATGAAAAAACTGGCATTTGGGTTTGTCCTGGAGAATCTGATTGTTTTAGCCCCCAACATTCTGATCATCCCGGGGTGGGCAGGGCAGGTAGATGAATCCGTTTTCTGAGCCTGCCTGGCTGGAGGCCAGCCCACCAGCCTGAGGTCACACTGCCAGTATGGAGACCCCCAGGAATCCAGCCTAAGCTGGCACCTGGGTGCCCGCTTCTGGCTGCGGCCTCCTCCTCTGCATCCTGCCCCAGCCACCTCCCCACCCCCGCAGGGTCCTGGCGCTCAGCCTGTGTGTGTGGGGGGGGGGGGGCGGGCATCACACAAACCTTTGGAAACCCCCCTCCCCTCTCCTGACTCCTCAGAACTCCTGGGTCAGCAGCGTGGCTGCGTGCTGGGAGGCAGTGGGGAGAGGGTTCCACCCATCCCTCTCGTGGGCCAGCCCCCTGCTCTGTCTGCACAGCTGCAGGGAAGGAAGGCCCCACCTGAGCTGAGGGCCCCCTGAAGCACCCACCTGGCCGTGCCCTTCCTCCTGCCCATCATGACAATCGGGGGTGAGACCAGTGTGCCCGGAGCCCGCCCCATGCCTGAGCTCTCCACCACTTGCACTCACCCTCAAGCCATCTGAGAGGAAAGCTTCCTTCTCTTTGTCCTGGGGGTGGGGGGGCTGCATCGCAGGGAAGACGGTGACTTGCCCGAGGCTATGCAGCCAGGCAGTGGTGGACATCAGTCCTGGGTCCAGCGGGCTCCAGAGTCGGGGGCATTTCTCCCAGGACGGTGCCGCAGCGGTGCAGTGGGTTCTGAAGTGAGCCAGCCGGACTCAGGTCCCGGCCCCTCAACCCGCTCAGAGTCACCGGGGGCTGGTCGCACAACCTCTCTGTGCCTCGCTTTCCTCATCTGTACAATGCTGTCAGAGAGTCCCTGAGTCTGAACCCTGTGGGAGAGCGACTTAACCTGCCTGTGCCCCAGTTCACTCTGACTTAACGTGAAGGGCTCAATACACACACGGCAAGGCTGGGGATGAGGATGAGAAAAGACAGCCCTGCATCTAGGGCTTTCTGGAAGGTGGTACCAGGGGGCCCGCCGATGGTCCGCTGGTGTGGTCCAAGAGTTGTCGTCCAGACTGCAAGGAATGGGTCTCAGACAGCATCTCTGGGGAGGAAAAGTGGGGGGGGGGAATCTAAATTGTCATCCTATCTGTTGTTTTGGACTTCCAGAATTTTGTATGACATACGTGTGATGTTACTGTTACTGGAGTGGATTACGTAACTATCACACAGAGGTGCTCCCTTGCTGTGACACATGGTCTCATGCTGGCCAGAGACCCCATCCACAGGGTGCCTGGCTTGGCCCACCCCTCCGTAGCCACACCCAGGCCTGGACCCGCTCAGTGTCTCCCAGTGAGACCCCAGCACAACCTCAACACCCAGGAGGTGTCCCTTCCAAGCACAGGCCTGTGACATGGGCCGAGTCTCCACCTGCCCACCGGCTTGTCTAGAAGCAAAATGACCGCATTACCCCCACGGGGTAACTAAGTTACAGACTAAAATGAGCTACTAGAGAGGGGCCTGGCTGGCTCAGTTGGTGGAGCGTGCAACTCTTGATCTCTGGGCTGTGAGTTCAAGCCCCGTGTTGGGCATAGAGCTTACTTTAAAAAAAAAAAAAAAAAAAAAAAAAAGAGGTACCAGAGAGCTAGAAACAGGCTCTTGCCGAGTCTCCTTCCTTCCTGTCCTCTGAAAGGGCAAAATGATGCTGAAGGGAAGCTACTTCCTCCTCTGAACGCATCTCCCCACATCGAGCCTCTCCCACCCAGCGGGTGAACTGCAAACCTCCCAAGGCAGTGGTTGCCTCCGGGCCTTTGCACTTGCCGGTCCGCTTGGGGCAGGCCCTTCCCTCATCTCCCAAGGTTGGCTCCTTCCCATCACTCAGTTTCTCCCAAGTGTCACTTCTTCACAGAGACCCTCCTAGACCCCACCCTGTCTACAACGGCCCCCACACCCTCTTCTATCTTAGCCCTGTTTATTTTGTTCATGGCGCTTACCCTTACCCGAAATTGTATTTTTTTTTTAATTTTTTTCAACGTTTTTATTTATTTTTGGGACAGAGAGAGACAGAGCATGAATGGGGGAGGGGCAGAGAGAGAGGGAGACACAGAATCGGAAGCAGGCTCCAGGCTCTGAGCCATCAGCCCAGAGCCCGACACGGGGCTCGAACTCACGGACCGCGAGATCGTGACCTGGCTGAAGTTGGACGCTTAACCGACTGCGCCACCCAGGCGCCCCCCGAAATTGTATTTTTTAAATAAACTTTTTTGGGGGAGGGATAATTTTAGATTCACAGAAAAGCTGCAGAGACGGTACAGAGCGTCGCTGTATACATTTCATCCACTTTTCTCCACGTCACCGCGTCACTTAACCTGACCATGGTACATCTGTTAAAACCAAGATGTTAACGCTGGCACATTACTATTAACTAAACCGCAGACTTTGTTCAGACGCAATTGCACTTTTCCTTTATTTACTTGTTTTCATCTGCCTCCCCCACCGGAAGGAAAACTCTGAAAGGCAGGGAGATTGCCATATTACTCACCACCAAGTCCCTCATACCTGGCAATAAATATCGATCGGTAAAAAGCAGGGGAAATCATGGCAGAAACAGCCAATGATTCCTCCCTCTGCCAGGCACCGTTCTGAGTGTGTTAAACATCGTGAATCATTTAATCCTCAGGACAGCCCACGAGGTAGACATTATGGGGAAACTGAGGCACGGCACAGTTTGGTGGCTGGCCGCGGCCACGCAGATGGTCAGTACCAGAGAAAGCGCTAGTCCTTCCGTGTCCCTAGTCCATATCAGAGCAGGGGGGCCGGCACCCTTCTGTGGGCAGGACTGAGGCCCCAGGGCGGCTGATTTGCCTGAAGCCACAGGAGGGACTGGGGCGCAGGGCTGCTGGAACCTGAGCCTCCAGCCTCCAGCTGGCTGCCCTGAGGCGGTGGCACCCCGGCTCTGCCCGGAAGGGTGTGAGCGCGGCTGCCGGGGCCACCAGCTCCGCCCTGCTTCAGGGCAACAGAGGGCAGCTGGTTCGGCCACACACTGTGGGCTCTCTCCTGTGCCCCCAAGGCCCCAGAAGGGGGCTGAGACGCCTCACCGCCTCCCTTTGCCCATGGCCTCGGCCCGGGCCTCTGGGATCTGAGCACTGCGGAGGCCCGGCTGGAGGAAGGGCCCTCTCCCCCGCAGTGGATGCAGCCTTCTCCGGGGGGCTTGCTGGGCTCTGGGGCAGGGAGGCGAAGAAAGAAACAGTCGTTCCTTTCTGGTTGCGGGGTGCGGGGGGGGGAGCAACAGGGAGGATTATTAAGCTTTTCCCAACACCCTGGGACCAGCTGGAGAGGTGTCCCGGCACCTCCCAAAGGGAAAAGCCGTTCTGGAACAGTTGGACAGGACGGCGGCCGGCCACCCCCATCCAGCCTGGGTTCCGCCCAGCGCCAGCCTGGCGCAGACTCGAAGCCCTAATAATGTTTGCTGGATGCTTTGAATACAAGCGTCAGTGCCCAGAATCTCCTTGAGGTTTCAGCCAGGCGTGCCCGCCCCATCCCCCCTTCTGGGGAGCAGAATAAATACGGTGGGGTGTGTGTGTGTGTGAGAGGGGACACCATGAGGTGGTGGCAGCCTCCGTGAGAGAGGCAGGCTGCTCAACCCAGAGCTGGGGGGTAGGGGTGCCTTGTGCGCGGCTAATTAAACAGTGACTGAGATGAATCGGGGAGAGGCTGCTGCTCGCTAATTAAAGGTGCGGGCGCCTTGCCTGGCAAGGAGGGAAGGCAGCTCTGGGACCATGTCAAGAGGCCAGGCCAGCAAGGACAGCGCTGGCTCCTGGCATCCCTTCCATCCTCAGGCCCTCCCAGCAGGGCCCCACGGCCCCCTCCCCACTTCCCTATCTCTCCTACCCACCTTGCCAGAGCCCGGGGCCTCGGACTTCCCCCTCCCCACCAACCCAAATTGCTTTCCTGATAAGGGCCTGGGCGTTGGGGAGGAGGAGCCTGCTGGTGCCCAGTGTCTGGGCTGGAGGGTGGGCATGATTTTGAGCCTCTGAGGTACTTCCTTTCACCCTCTCCCAAGACCCCCGAGTTGGGCAAATGAGCTCGACCAAGACGGGAGGCTGGCTGTTGTGGACGAGACCCCGAGATGACTTTTCGAATCACAGATTCTGAGACCCATAGGGGCTTTGAGGATTACCCAATTTCCCTGCTGTGACAACACCTGCTGTCGCTGGGGTCCTGCTTTGCCCCACAGGCCCTGGTGTGTGTGTGAGAGAGAGAGACAGAGATTGAGAGGAGGGGTTCCTTTCTGGTCTCGGTACACAAGTCTAGAAAAGAGGATCAGAACCGAGGATCTGTGGTCCTTGGAGGTTCCTATGTAGTGGACAAAAAGACCCCAAACTGCCCGTCCCAGCCCCACATCTGCTCAAGGCAGGAAGTGGCCCAGTGGCTAAGAGCGTGGGCTCCAGAAGCCAGAGGTCCAAGCCCCAGCCCCACCTTTTGCCAACTGTGGGACCTTGGGCGAGGTAGAGCTAATCGTTCCATGCTTCGGTTTCCTCGTCTGCAAAGCTGAGGACGGTAACGTGTCCTCCTCACAGGGTCGCTCAAGGGATCAAGAGAGATGACCCAGGTGAGCTACTCAGCACAATGTCTGGTGCACAGAAGGGGCCCAGAAAACGCCAGCCATTATTTGAAAATCCCAGGGAGTCACGTGGCCTGCTGTCCACCTCTCTTCCATGTGACCTCCTAGCTGACACCACAGCTGCAGCAGGGGTGATAAGGGCCTGTGTCCCTGTGTCGGACACAGGGAGAGCAGGTCACCCTTCACACCACGGCTCTCATCTCTGCTCTGACCCCCGTGACCGTCTGAGGGAAGTAGAGGAACAAAGAAAAAACAAAGTGGATGCGCAGAAACCTAAGTGACCTGCCCAAAGTCGTACGGCTCAGAAAGGGGCAGAGGCAGCCCTGGTCCCCGGAGTGGGAGACGATGGGGTCAGGGTTCCCATGGTGACACCTGCTGAGCTTCTCTACTGGACGCCAAGTCCTGAGCCAGCCACCCTGAAGTGGACGTAGGGGAAGTGGACACTCACTCTGCCTTCAAGAGGACCCGGTGTGGAAGGGGGGGAAGACACAACAATAATGGGGGCTCCAGGCAAACGTGGCGGGCATCTGGGCACGTGCTCCCGTGTCCTTCCACGCGAGGGGCTGAGAGCTGCTGCTTTGACTTGGAGCTCGATTTGAAAGCAAAAGTTCTGCTTCTATTTGGAGGGTACAATCAGCATCGGAGGGAGGCTAGAGAGGGCTGCTGGAACCCCTCTGGTGCTCCCAGGAGAATCCTTCGCCACGGGGGTCAGATACTCTGCCCTGGGGAGTGTCGGGTGGTCTCTGATGCCTAAGGTGCCTAGTTCTGAGGTTTGGGGAGTCGGTCTCTTGAGGAATCTGGGAGTCCCAGAGGGTGTGGTTTCAGAGGCGACACTGTCCAGGACCCCCGGCAAGAATCCATCCATGTCCTAAAGGGGCTGTAATTGTTCCCTTCCAGGTGGCCAGGAACTCACCAGGAGGGAGGCTTTGTACTGCCACGAAATGCAGTAGGCAAAGGATGTGGTGCCCACAGGGGCCCAGAGACAGTAGAAACCTTTCCCGGCTGAGACACTCAAGGCTGTTGGCCCTGACACCGGACGCCTGGGCCTTAGGCGGCCAAACCAAGGCAGTCAGGGATGAGTGCAAGGTCACTGGCCTTGGGGGTGATGTCTCCATCCTCCCTCCTCAGAGACCAGGGCTCATCCAGAGGAATGAGGCACAGGGCCTGGCAGGTGTAGCCACAAGGAAGCCTGAGCAAGCAAAGCTAGCAGCTCCTTAAAAACACACCCTGCTTCTCAGCCTCCCCAGGGCCCCCTGTGCCCTAGCTGGGCCAAATGCTGGTCTGGGGTGCCCTCTGGTGGCCACTCTGGGCAGTGGCAGAAGCAGCCCAGGTTTAAGGGTGGACGGTCAGACGGGTCAGACGTGGAGACTTCAGAGTTGAACCACCTCTCCCACTGCACAGATAGGAAAAGCAAGGCCTGGGGCTGCGAGGGGTGTGGAGGGGGAGTAACTTGCTCAAGGTCATGCAGTAAGTCCGTGGCCAGGTCCAGAACAGAAGCCAGGTCTCCTTCTGCACCAGTGGCTGCTCTTGGTGGGTCGCGAGGCATCTCCATCAGGGGAGGGAAGACTGAGTGTCCCAGAGGCTCACTCCCCAGTGACCAAAGACAACTGGAATGGCAGGTAGCTGAGCAACTGTGTGATGATGTATGCAGCACTTCCACTCTCTGGCCTTGGGCTCCTCACCTCTAAAACCTGGAGCTACTGACAAGGAGATTAGGGACTGGGGTCCCTCTCATATGCTGCTAATAGTGAGGCTCTAACCAACCAGCCTTTCAGGAAAGCCTAAAATGAGCCTTCCTACAGAGGGTATTGGGTATCATACTTAATGGTGAAAGACTGGGTGCTTTCCCCCTGAGACCAGAAACAAGACAATGATGTACACGCCTGCCCTTCCAGTCAACATTTTACTGGAAGTTCTAGCCAGTATACTTAAACAAGGCGGGGAAAGGCATCCAGATTGCAAGGGAAGAAGTAAAACTGTCTCTATTTTCAGGTGACATGACCTTGTAAATAGAAAATCCTAAAGAATCCACACACACAAATTTAGAACTAAGAAATGAGTTCAGCAAGGTTGCAGGATTCAAGATGAATATACCAAAAAAGTCAACTGTATCTCTGTGCACTTGCAATGAACACTTCAAAATGTAATTAAGAAATTAATTCTATTTATACTAGCATAAAAGAATAAAATGCTTACAAATAATTTAACAAAACAAGTATAAAACTTATACTCTAAAAATTACAAAATACTGTTGAAAGAAATTAACGTAGACCTAAATATATGGAAAAACCTCCCATGTTCATGGATCTGAAGACCCAATATTCTTAAGATGGCAAGACTCCCAAAATTGATCTTCAGATTCAATACCATCTCCAACAAAATTCCAACTTGCTTCTTTGCAGAAATTATCAAGCTGATCTTAAATTTCTTAGAGAAATTCAAGTGACCCCAAATGGCCAAAACAATATTGAAAAAAGAAGAACATTGTTGGAGAAACCATAGGAAGTTTTCTACAAAGTTACAGTAGTTAAAACAGTGTGGTATTGACATAAGAATAGATATATAGATTAACAGAACGGAATGAGAGTCCAAAAATAAACCCTCACATTTACAGACAATTAATCTTCAACAAGAGTGCTCAGACAGGGGCGCCTGGGTGGCTCAGTCGGTTAAGCGTCTGACTCTTGATTTTGGCTCAGGTCATGATCTAGCAGTCATGGGATCATGGGATTGAGCCCCGCATCAGGCTCCATGCTGAGTGTGGAGCCCTCTTGAGATTCTTTCTGTCCCTCTCTTTCTCTGTCCCCCACCCCCCCCCAAGATAAACACGTAAACTTAAAAAAAAAAAAAAAAAAAAAAGAGTGCCCAGAAAGTTCAGTGGGGAAAGGACAGTCTTTTCAACAAATGGTACCTGGGGCAACTAGACATCCACATTGCAAAAAAAGGAGGCTGGGCACCTTCCTCACACCCTACACATAAATTAACTTAAAATGGATCTTACACCCAAATATAAGAGTTAAAACTATAAGACTCTTAGAAGAAAGCACAGGCCTGAATCTTCATTACCTAGGATTAGTCGATAATATGACGCAAAAGCATAGCAACAACAACAAAAAGAAAACAGGTAAATTGGACATCATCAAAATAACAAACTTCTGTGCTGCAAAGGATATCGTCAAGAAAATGAAAAGACAGGGCGCCTGGCTGGCTCAGTTGGTAGAACGTGCAAGTATTGATCTCGGGGTTGTGAGCTCGAGCCCACGTTGGGTGTAGAGATTACTTAAAATAACATATTAAAAAAGAAAAAAGGAAAAAAAAGTGAAAAGACATAGAATGGGAGAAAATATCTGCAAACCATATATCTGGATAAGGAATTGTAACCAGAATACATAAAGGACTCTTACAACTCAGTACTAAAAGACAAATAACCCAATTTAAAAATGGGCAAATGATCTGCATAAACATTGATCCAAAGAAGATATACAAATGGTCCATAAGCTCATGAAAAGATGCTGAAAATCACTAGCCATTTGGGAAATGCAAATCAAAACCATGAGATGCTACTTCACACACAGTAGGTTTGCTGTAATCAAAAAAAAACAGTGAAAAGTGTTGGCAAGGATGTGGAGAAATCAGAACCCTCACACGCTACTGGTGGGAATGCAAACAGTGCAGCCATCTTGAAAAGCAGTCTGGGAGTTCCTCAAAAGCTTAAATAGCATGACCACGTGACCCAGCAGTTCTATACCTGGGAGGTACAGATCTGAGAGAAGTGAAAACATATGTTCATCCCAAATCTTACATGAATGTTCACAGATGTATTATTCATAATAGCTCAGAAAGTAGAAACAACCCAAATGCCCATCAACTGATGAATGAATAGATAAAATGTGGTCTAGCTACACACAGAAATATTATTCAGCAAGAAAAAGGAAAGGAGTACTGATACGTGCTGTGACATGGGTAAACCCTGAAATATATGCTAAGTGAAAGAAGCCAGTCACAAAAGATCGCACATTGTATGGTTTCATTTACATGAAGTGTCCGTAATGGGTGAACCTTGCAGACTCTTTTACAGCAGTGATTGCCTAGAGGTAGGGGGAAGGGACTGGGAAGAAATGGGTGTGGAGTTCTTTCTGGGATGATGAAAATGTTCTGAAATTGATGGTGGTGATGATTGCACAACTCTGAACATACCATTGAAAAACTATTGAGTTGTGTGCTTCAAATGGGCGAATGGGATGGCAAGTGAATCATACTGTTAAAAAAAAACCCAAACAAACCTATTCTTTGGACCCATGACTCTACTTCCAGAAATGTCTTCTAAGAATTACTCAAGTGCATAAAAAGATAGGTATAAAGATTTCCATCACAGTATTGTTTGTAACAGCAAGAGTGTAAACCTAAGTGTCCATCAGTGGGGGGGACCGGTCAGTTATGTTCAACCCTGGGATGGAACAATGGAATCATTGAAAAAAATAAAAATAAAAATGAGAGTCACATTTACTAACATGGACAAGGTCTAAGATATACTGTCATGTTTTGTTAAAAAAAAAAAAGTTAAAAAATACATCTATAGATTAAAAGGGACTTAAAAGAGATTTTTTTTTTTAAAGACAAAATTATAGTATCTAGGGATTCACACTGAGTGATAACTAGCAAGAAAGTGATGACCTTAAAAGTCAGGATAACAGTGGGGCGCCTGGCTGGCTCAGTCGGTGGACCATGATTCTTGATCTCTGGGTCATGAGTTCAAGGCCCATGTTGGGCATAAAGCTTACTTTAAAAAAAGAAAGAAAAAAAAAAAGGCACCTGTCTGGCTCAGTCAGTAGAGCATGTGACTCCTGATCTCAGGGTCATGAGTTCAAGCCCCATGCTGGGAGGAGAGATTATTTAAAAAAAAAAAAAAAAAGAAAAGGAAAGAAAAGAAAAGGAAAGAAAAGAAAAGGAAAGAAAAGAAAAAAGAAAAAAAAAAGTCAGGCTAACAGTAACTCTTTGTGGTGGGGTAGGGTGAGGGGGCACACTGAAGGCTTCTAGGGTGGCTGGCAGAGTTCTTCACCTGGGCAGTGGTTCCAGAAGTTTGCCTTATAATAATATGCCAATTGAACAATTATTTTGTATGGTCATTCTGTATCATATTTTGTAACAAAAAAGTTAAAAATCAAGTATTCTCAGGGCACCTGGGTGGCTCAGTCGGTTAAGTGTCTGACTTTGGCTCAGGTCATGATCTCATGGCTCATGGGTTCGAGCTCTGCGTCGGGCTCTGTGCTGACAGCTCGGAGCCTGGAGCCTGCTTTGGATTCTGTGTCTCCCTCTCTCTCTGCCCCTCCCTTGCTCATGCTCTGTCTCTCTCTCAAAAATAAATAAACATTAAAAAAAATCAAGTATTCTCATTTCAATTTTTAAAGCGTGTCTCATAAGAGTCGATCTTTGTAAAAACAATCTATATCTTTATGTGCATATGCACAAAAGCAGCCAAAAGTTTGGGATTTGGGGTGCTCTTAATTTACGCTTTTCTGATTTTTTTTTCTGCAATGAACAAGAATTACTTTTACAGCCCGAAAAAAACCAATAAAGCTATTTGCTGTGGCTGGGGCATTCCTTCGGCGCTCTGACATTGTGTGGCCAGAAAAGTAGACGCTGGGGCACTGGGAGACTGCACAGGGGCACTTCAGGAGAAGACCAAAGTTCATTCTCTGCTCAGCACCCCAGGGCTTAGCCGAAACCCCAAGGCCCAGCCTCCACCGCGGCTTCCTGGAGACTCAGCCGGTCAGGTAGCTGGCAGCAGGTGCTGCGTGGCCATCCCCCCCCTGCACTCCAGACACTGGGAGTGCGGCTCTGACCTGGCAAACCCGAGGGAGGTCACTCTGGTCCCACCTGTATCAGCCTCCTATTGTGGGCCAGAGGAAGAAGCCCTGGGCAGGGGGCAGGGCGGGCGGCGGCAGGGTCTCATCCTGGCTGGCTTTGCCCACTAGCGGCACAAAATCCCATAATAACGAGCTAAATGAGCAATATATATTTGTGCTAGGTGGGTTACATGGTTGGTTTTATGGAACCTTCCCGATGACCGGAAGCCATGGGTGGGATCATCATCTCCATAGTACACCTGGGCAAACTGAGGTCTGGGAAGCCTGGGTGCCTGGGGAAGTCACTCTCACTGAGGCTGGACTTAGCCAGACCCTTCGCAGGCACAGCGTCAGAGGCTTCTCCCGGAAATCCAGGAAGGTGGCCGCCCTGGTTTTGCAGATGAGGACACGGAGGCTGAGAGAGGGAAGTCCCCTGTCCATGTCCTACGGCGACTATGTGGCAGGGCCAGGCGCAGAGGCAGAGACTCTCAGAAGCTCCGCCAGGCGGCCTCTGGTAGCTGCGAGAGGCCCCGGCACGCTCCCCACCTAGTAAAGTTACTAGTTACTGTAGCACAACCTCAGGAGCGTGCGGGGCAGAGGTGAAGGTGCATTGTTTCATTTGCTCCTCTCATCAAAACTGCAAATCTTCCATCTGATTGAAGCCTGGAGACCGGAGGTCCAGAGCCATGAGTGACAGGCAGTGAAGGCATGGGGGCCCCCATGGCACGGTCCAGGGCAGCCTGGTGTGGAAGCTTCTGGCAGTGCAGCCAGCTCCCTTGTCCCATCACAGGGGCATCAGGAGAACAGTTCTCCAGCAGAGCGGCCTGCCTCCCAGCCGAGCCCCCCCCCCAGCACCCCCCACCCCCGATGTAGCGTGAGCCTTCCCGGCAGGGGAAAGAGCACTGAATGGCAGGGCCAAGGCGAATTGCCAAGGACAGCTGCAGGGGTCTCAGGGGATCTGTAACCCTCTGCTGCCTCTCAGGTAGCCCCAGCTCAAGATTATCTCATGCCCCTCCCAGAGTCAATTGTTCAGCCAACTCGAGTCAGAGAGCTCGTCGTGGACAGAGGGCCAGGCCACTGGCAACAAGAGGGGCTGCTTCTTTGGGTACCTACCACCTTCCAGGCACCAGCTATATGCAATCGGGCACCAAGCCTCATAAAGCCCTTTCAAGACATCATATCTGCCTCATTTTGCAGAAGAGGCGATGGGGGCTCAGAGAGGTAGAGTGACTTGTCCAAAGTCACACAGCCAGGAAGTCTCAGAGTTCCTGGTGGCCAACTTCAACCAAGGAGGGACAGAGGGATGGATCATCCAGGACCCTGCAGAGGGAGGCCAGGGACCCACTATGGAGAGGAGGTGGGGAGAAGGAAGGGCCTGCGTCATGAGCTCTGACTCTCTTGGGACATGATTTATTCATCAATCCATTTGTTCTCTGTTTATGCATTCATGGACCTCTCCACATGTCAGTGTCTTTGCTGGGCATTGAGGACTCAGGTAAAGTGGGCTCATCTGTGCTCTCGCAGAGCTCATGGCCTAGCAGAACAGAAAGGGAAACTGAGGCAGGAAGAGGCCACCACTTGCTTGGGTCTGCTAGAATTTACTGAAGGCTTACTGTAGGCCAGGCCCCGTGCTGGGAACCGGGGGCACCAAGTAAACGAGAAGCACAAGGCTCTTGCCCTCGTGGAGCATATATTCTAATAGTATCCAGTTCCAAACCTCCAGAAACCCTGCTTGCGTGACCCCTGAGTCCTGAACACAATGGGAAATTTCTCTAGGGGTTGGGTTCTCCATGAGTCATACGTGGGCCTGGTTCTGGGATGCTGAGCAGGGATCCAGAAAGGGCAGGGAAACCCAATTAATGCCTTAGGAACAAGCGTGTGTCTCTTTGCTCCCCACTGACAGCATACTGGCTCAGAGGCAGCGTTATGGCATTCGGTTCAGCCACTCTGACATCAGGTCCCTTTCACAGCCTAGGAAACGGAGAAACGGGGCAGGGGAAGGACTGGCCCAAGATCACACCAGCCTGTGGCACAGGCAAAATGTGAACCAAGGACTGCCAGCCCTCTCCACCAGCTCACATGCCAAGAAGCCACCTGCAAGGATGGGCACATCTACACCCAAGCTGGCTATGCCCATGGTTCTTCACCGCATGAGCTGCAGGCACAGAGGGAAACTCCTTTCCTTTTTTAATTAAAAAATTTTTTTTGTTAATGTTTATTTATTTTTGAGAGAGAGATGGAGACATAGAGTCTAAAGCAGGCTCCAGGCTCCGAGCTGTCAGCACAGAGCCTGACGTGGGGCTTGAACTCACGAGCCGTGAGATCATGACCTGAGCTGAAGTCGGACGCTTCACCGACAGAGCCACCCAGGGGTCCCAGGAAACTCCTTTCCTAAACATCCCGATGGTGGTGGTTTTTATTTTTTGTTTTTGTTTTTGTGTTTCTAAATACTCTACCTCTGCTGTCACCTGAGCTGTTCAACCTGAGAGGCCCCTCTCAGTGTGAATGGCAGAGAGCAACCCAGAACTGTTCCATCTCAGCAGCTAAAAATCTGGATCTAAATTTTTAGGTGGAATTTTATTTTTTTGAAAAAAGTATTTCTTAATGTTTACTCACTTTTGAGAAAGAGAATGTGAATGGGGTAGGGGCATAGAGAAGGGGACAGAAAATCTGAAACAGGCTCTGAGCTTACAGCAGAGAGTCTGATGTGGGGCTCGAACTTATGAACCGTGAGATCATGACCTGAACTAAAGTCAGACTCTTAACCGACTGAGCCAACCAAGCGCCCTTTGGGCAGAATTTTAAAAACTGCCAAGTCTCCTTGGTTTAAAAAGAGAGAGAGAGAGACAGAGAGAGAGAGAGAGAGTCAAAATAGGAGAATGAAAAAAAAAATAGGAGAATGGCTAAATTATTAACACAATACCATATAGCCATTAAATAACTTTAAAGAAAATTTTAACTGTGAGAAAACATTTCACCATATAACGTAAGGCAGGGGGTAAAGCCAGCTACAGAGTATTATTATAATTAAAAAATGCACTTATATGCATATGTATGATCCAAATAGAAAAACAGGACTGGAGAGAAATATAACAAAGTAGTTATGACAGTTATCTCTGGGCAGCGAGATGACAGATGACTCTCATTTTCTCCTTTGCACCTTAATGTAGTTCCCCAATTTTACAATGAGTATGAATTGCTTTTATAATTAGACATAAAGCAGAAAGGCAGAGAAGGGGTTGCCCTTGCCCAGGCCCGTCCCCTCCACCTCCACCCGCCCCTGCACACAGCTGGGTGGCCTCTGGGTCTGTCCTCACTGACCAGCCCAGCGCCGGCCAGAGCTGAGGGGCCCTGGCCAGGCCACTGGAGGCCGAGGGCAGCCGGCACAGAGGTCGTGGGATTCACCAGCCATCTCTGCCCATGAAGGAACCAGCAAGGGGACACTGCCCTGTCTGGGCCCTCCAGAAGGGTCAATGGCAGGCTGTAAATTTCCTGGCCGGGGACATTGGGATTTGATGCTCTCAGGGGCTGCGAATCAGAACATTCATTATCTGCTGTATGAGAGAAGTCATCTTCTTTGTTCCTTGCATTTCTTTCAGAGCTGCTGAGTACAGCAGGAAGGCTGGAGGACAGCTGGCCTTTGTCACCCTCTCACTGTGGGCTCAGGCAGGCTCTCGGCTTCCCCACATGGGACTGGAGTGCCTGACCCACCTCGTCTCCCTGGGCCCTCGTAACTAAACTGAGAGGTGAAGGCCCAGGGGTGCTGGCCTGCGTTCGCTGGCCTGCGTTCGCCCTCCCAGGTTACTGTGCTCCAGGAGCGACTCAGCTTTGTCTCTGGCAGTGCTGCCTCCTGTCCCACCCCGATCTCACCCAGGGGGGCTGGATAAGGCAGAGTTCCCAGAGAAGGGCCTCCCTGCTCTCTGGAGCTGCAGACTTGGGCAGGTTCCAAGAATGGTGCCCTCACTTCCTTCCAGCTGAGATCTTAGCCACCCCCTCCCTGTTCTGGAAGCTTCCGCCCTCCTCCTGGGCTATTTTAGCAATCAGGTCACCCGTTGGCTCACTCTGAGCTTGCGGTCAATTAAAACCCACAGGCCCTTTTCACAGAAATGGTGGCATCTCTCCCTCCTCCAGATGCTGCCAAAGTCAGTGTCCTCAGGGTGAAAACGGCATGAGGGGACAACCCGGTGGTCCTCCCGTAGCAGGGGGCTCTTGCTCAGGAGCTGAGGCCATGCATTATTTCCATGCCCACTGTGGCCGGCATCCTGTGAAGGTGGCTGAGGGCAGGAAGGGCGAGCTGGTCACAAGGATGTTCTGATGGCCTGAACACCTATGTGTCCCCACGCCATACCCCGCTGGTGACACACAGCCCTCCCTCTGGTCCTCACTGGCTCTAGGCAGGGAGCCAATCCTCACTTAAATGGGAGCTGGGTGACCTCCAAAGGTCACCGTGTGGTAAGCAGCAAGGCTGAGAGGGACCCTGGGGTGTCCCAGCAAAGCCCAAATCCACCTCGGCCGCACTGGCGATTCCCAATGACCTGGCACACATGACCGCTGACCCAGGCTGCCAAACGGGTTCTTGTGATGAAGACTGGGGAGGCTTCGCACCGTCATCCTACTGACACGGCAGGTGCCCCAAACCCCACACAAAGCCCAAAGGCCCTCTCTCAAAGTTCATGTGTGTGTTCTGCTCAGAGCCGCTGAGGATCCTGGTCACCTGCTTCAGCTAAACCCTGGCCAGCAGCATGTGGAGCCCTTTGGCTGGAGACCCCGGGTCAGTTCCCATCCTTCCTTCTGCCAGGTATGTGACTGACCCCAGGCTCTTCCTGGCTGTGGTCCAGAGTCAGGTGGTGGACCAAGGGCAGAGCACCTGCAGTGGGGGACCCCGACTCTGCCTGGGGCAGCAAGACAGAAAACAGGAGAAAGATTGCAAGGGCACCTGGGTGGCTTAGTTGGGGAAGCATCCGCTCTTGGTCTCGGGTCAGGTCATGATCTTGCAGTTTGTGAGATCGAACCCCACATTGGCTGTGCTGACAGTGCAGAGCTTATCTGGGATTCTCTCTCTCTGTCTCTCTCACTCTCTCTCTCTCCTCATTCTCTGCCCCTCCCCTGCTCTCTCTCTCTCTCTCAAAATAAATAAATAAACATTAAAAAAAATAACTTAGGGGCGCCTGGGTAGCTCTGTTGGTTAAGCATCTGATTCTTAGTTTCGGCTCAGGTCACGATCCCACAGTTTTGTGGGTTCGAGCTCCGCATTGTGCTGTCAGCACAGAGCCTGCTTGAGATTCTGTCTCCCTCTCTCTCTGCCGCTCCCCCACTCACACACTCTCTGTCTCTCTCAAAATAAATACACTTAAGGAAAAAAACTCAATAAAATAAATAAATATATGAGCATTTCAAAAATAAAATAAAATAAGAAAATCAAGATTTATTTAAAAAAATTTTTTTTTCAACGTTTATTTATTTTTGGGACAGAGAGAGACAGAGCATGAACGGGGGAGGGGCAGAGAGAGAGGGAGACACAGAATCGGAAACAGGCTCCAGGCTCTGAGCCATCAGCCCAGAGCCCGACGCGGGGCTCGAACTCCCGGACCGCGAGATCGTGACCTGGCTGAAGTCGGACGCTTAACCGACTGCGCCACCCAGGCGCCCCAAGATTTATTTTTAAAAAGGAGAAAGATTGCAACTGCAGAGGGCACTGAAAGTAGCAGACAGACATAGGCCCTGCCTGCCTGAGGGAAGACCTCAGGCAGACCAGGAACTGACAAAGGCCAGCGTGTGGCTGCAACAGCACTGTCCGATGGGACCAGAACACAAGCCATGCTTGGAACTGACAATTTCTAGTAGCCACAATAAAAAAAAGAGAGTCTTAGTCAGTTGAGCGTCCCACTCTTAATTTCAGCTCAGGTCATGATCCCAGGGTCATGGGATCAAGCCCCACATTAGGCTCTGCGCTGAGTGTGGAACCTGCTTAAGATTCTCGCTCTCTGTCCCTCTCTCCCGCTCCCCTGCTCACGTGCTCATTCTCTCTTTAAAAAAGAAAAAAAGGTAGGGGCGCCTGGGTGGCTCAGTCAGTGAAGCGTCTGACTTTGGCTCAGGTCATGATCTCACAGTTCATGAATTTGAGCCCTGTGTTGGGTTCTGTGCTGACAGCTCGGAGCCTGGAGCCTGCTTTGCATTCTGTGTCTCCCTCTCTCTCTGCCCCTCTCCTGCTCACGCTCTGTCTCTCAAAAATGAATAAGCATTAAAAAAATTTTGTTAAAGGTAGAAAGAAGTGAAATTAATTTTAATAATGTATTTTGTTTAACCCAATATATAAAAATATCATTTCAACATATAATAAATATCAGGGCGCCTGGGTGACTCAGTCTAAGCGTCTGATTCTTGGTTTCAGCTCAGGTCATGATCTCACAGTTCATTCGCGAGTTCAAGCCCCGTGTTGTGCTCTGCACTGACAGCATGGGGCCTGCTTGGGATTCTCTGTCTCCCTCTCTCTGCCCCTCCCTCTATCTCTCTCTCTCTCTCAAAAATAAATAAATTTTTTTTAAAAATTAAAAAAATAGACATATAGTCAATATAAAATTACTAATAAGGTATTTTACGCCCTCTTTTGGACGATAGTTTAGACAGCCAGTGTGTATTTTATATGGACAAGCACATCTCAATTTGGACTGGCCACATTTCAAATGCTCAGCAGCCCCATATGGCTAGTGGCCACTGGCTGGCACAGCACAGCAGGGCTACAGGGTGCTGAGCAAAGGGGAGGTGCGAGATGAAGTCAGAGAGGCGGGCAGGGGTCATGCTGGGTTTTATTCCAAGAGCTCTGAGAAGCCACAGGAAGGCTTTAAGCAGGGGTGTGATGTGATCCATTGTTGTCTTTTAGAGGCTGACTCTGGCCACTTGCAGTGCTGCAGAGCAGATGAGATTGGCTGTCCAGAGACATGCCCTGGTCAGGGCCAAAGGTGGCCTGTACCTTGGTGAAGGCAGCCACGGTGAGCTTCAGGGAACACAGGAGAGGCCATGGAGAGGCGGCGAGACAGGGGGAGAGGTCTTGCCATCTGCTTTTTCCCTCCCTCTCTGCCAAAATTCTTCCCAAGTAACCCTGTCTCAACAGTTGCCTCCCTTCCAGGAAGAGATCTGCATGGTAGCTATTTAACAAAGCCTAAAGGAACTCGACCAAAAACATGTTGCCAAGGGCCCAGAACTGAAACAGCTGCCACGTTCTGTATCCCAAAGAATCACTCAAGAAAAGATAAATCTTCTAGATGCTCGTATCATATAATAATTAAGTGGTCTCTGGGACTGACCTGCTTGGGTTTGAACCCCTGCTGCCCTCTAATTAGCTGTGTGACCTTGGAAAGATACTTGACCCCTCTGGGCTTCTGTTTCCTCATCGTATAGTGGATGTGTGAATGATCTTGATCTCTGGGGGGTGGCCAGGAGGGGTTTATACCCTATATAAGTGCTTAGGGCAGTGCCTGACACATAGGAGGCACTCATTACACGTTAGCCTGTCACTGTGCTTGTTGTCGGTGTTAACAGACCAGACAACTAAGACACAGGGACAGGAAGGGACCTGTTTAATGTCACACAGCAAACCTAAGGCAGAGCAGGAAGCAGAATCTAAATGTTCTCATTTCTGGCTCTAATGGCTGCCTCACAATTGAAGTTGCTGGCCATCCCTTCATTCGGACATTTGCATGTGCCAGATGTCGTGCTGGCAGCTTGGGGGAGACGCCGAGATGGTACAAGCCTCATCTCTGCAAAATCAAGGCTTTCCCGTTGAGAAAGAGAAACCTCTTTCTCAACCACTCTGGGCCACAGGGGAAGAAAATTTTATTCAATGCAGACAGAGCTACAGGCCGATTCGAGTGCAGTCAAAACAGTACTGGCCTGAGAACTGGGAGAGCCCAGGCTGAGCCACCTCTGGCTGACCCGCTCTGTGACGGGGGCAAAGGGTTTCACCTCTCTGATCTCAGCATCCCTGGCTGCATGGAAGAGAACAAATGTTAGCTGAGCCCCTACTCTGTGAAGTCCCGACTCCAAAGTGCTCACATTCTGGGGAAAAGGAACTAACTGCCAGTCAGACTGGGATGTGGCCTCTAAGGACATAAGTCCTACAGCTCAGATTTTTTCTGGAACATTCCTGACTGACCCATTCATCTCCTAAGAGCTATGTGCATACCAGACCACACATTCAAACTTTTTTTTTTTTTTAATTTTTTTTTTTAACATTTATTTATTTTTGAGACAGAGAGAGACAGAGCATGAATGGGGGAGGGGCAGAGAGAGAGGGAGACACAGAATCAGAAGCAAGCTCCAGGCTCTGAGCCATCAGCCCAGAGCCTGACGCGGGGCTCGAACTCACGGACTGCGAGATCGTGACCTGAGCCGAAGTCGGACGCTTAACCGACTGAGCCACCCAGGCGCCCCCACATTCAAACTTTTAAAATATAATTGGACACTACAACAAAATTATGAGACTCTGGTTCACAAGATTTCACAGACCAATAACATTTCTAAAGAAACATTAGGGAACCTGCAAAGGACTGAACATTTGTGATTCTGCCAAGGAAGGCCCTTAAAACCAAATAACAAATGGTAGTGGGAAAACCAGATACCCATGCAAAAGAGTGTAAATGGGCCCTTATGTTAGCACACACAATAATCAACTCAACATGGATTGAAAACTTAAATGTAGCACCTGAAACTATAAAACTCCTAGAAAAACACATAAGAGAACAGCTTCATAGCATTGGTGTTGACAGTGATTTCTCAGGTATGATGCCAAAAGTACAGACAACAAGAGCAAAACTGGACAAGTGGGATGCCATCAAGCTGAAAACCTTCTGCAGGGCAAAGGAAACAGTAAACTGAGGGCACCTGGCTGGCTCAGTCAGTAGAGAGCATGAGTTCAAGACCCACGCCAGGCATAAAGCTTATTTCAAAAAATTTTTTTTAAAAGGGGAGCCTGGGTAGCTCAGTCAGTTAAGTGTCAGACTCTTGGTTTCGGCTCAGGTCATGATCTCACAGCTCGTGAGATTGAGCCCCACATCAGGCTCTGCACTGACAGCACAGAGCCTGGTTGGGATTCTCTCTCCGTCTTTCTCTGCCCTTCCCCAACGTGCGCACACATGCGCACTCTCTCTCTCTCTCAAAATAAATTAAAAAAAAAAAACAGAAAAAAATTGTTTAAGAAGAAACAATTAACAAAACAAAGAGACAATCTACGGAATGGGAGAAAATATTTGCAAACCATGTATCTGGTAAGGGGTAATATCCGAACCATATAAGGAACTCCTAACAACTCAATAGCAAAACAAACAAAAAACCTGATTTAAAAATGGGCAAAGGACCTGAATAGACATTTCTCCAAAGAAGACATACAAATAGTACATGAAAAGGTGTTCAACATCTCTAATCATTAAGAAAATGGATATCAAACCACAACGAGGTATCACCCCACGTATGTTCGACAGCTGTTATCAAAAAGGCAAGAGACAAATGTTGGAGTCTGTGGAGAAAAGAGAACCCTTGTGCACTGTTGGTGGGAATGTAAAATGCTGCAGGTGCTAGGAAAAACAGTATGGGGGTCCTTCAAAAAAATTAAAAATAGAACTACCATATGATCCAGCAATCCCACCTTTGGTATTTATCCAAAAGAACTGTAATCAGGATCTCAAAAGGTATTTTCCCTCCCACGGTCACTGCAGCATCAGTGACAAAAGCCAAGAGGTGGAAACAACCTGCATGTCCACCGATGGATGAATGGATAATGAAAATGTGGTCTATCCATATTATGGAATATAATTCAGCCATAAAAAAGAAGGAAATCCCGTCACATGCTACAACGCAGATGCATCTTGAGGACATCACGCTAAGTGAAATAAGCCACTCCCAGAAGGACAAATCCTGCAAGATCCCACTTATAGGAGGGATCTGACGTGGTCAAATTCAAACTCACAGAAACAGGAAGTTAGAGTGGTGGTTCCCAGGGACTGGGGAAAGGAGGAAGCGGGAGCTGCTGGCCAGCGGGTACAGAGTCTCTGTCACACGAGATGAATACATACCAGGGACGTGCCATCCAGCATCGTGCATTTAGTTAGCAATACAGTACCACACAGTTAAAAATTTGTCAAGAGGGGCAGGTGTCATGTTATATGCTTTTTACTACAATAGAAAAAAAAAGAGGGGGCACCGGGCTAGCTCAGGTGGTGGAGCGTCTGATTCTTGGTCTCAGGGTCGGTCATGGGTTCCAGCCCCACACTGGGCGCGGAGCTTACTTTAAAAGAAATTTTTTTTCAGAGCAATGAAACAAATAAACAACAAAGTACCTCCTGGACAGGACATTAAAACACAAAAGAACAGGAAGGTCATCATCTCAGAATAAAGAATAACCCTTCAAATTAAATAGCTTTTGGGGCACCCAGCTGGCTCAGTCAGAAGAGCACGTGACTCTTGATCTTGGGGTTGTGAGTTCAAGCCCCATGTTGGGTATAGAGATTACTTAAATAAATAAAACTTAAAGTTTTTTTTCCCAAATTAAATAGCTTTTAAATAACCATCATGTGCGGGTGTCTCGATCTCCTGTTCTCTTTCTCTTCACAGCCCCCTCCCCCACCCTGCCCAGACAATTCCTCATCACACTAGGCCTTGTATTTGGAAATCCCAGGGGAAGGAAGCCATGGACTCTTCCTCCACTGACCACCACTCCTCCCTCCCCTTCTTCCCCCAAGCCTATAGCTCTCTGCACACGCATTTGCAGAAAACTGCTTCTCTTGCTCACTCAGGCCTGGCCCTGCTGTCTGTCCACCGGGCTGGGGGCTCCAGAGGGCAGGGAGCGTCCCACCCTCTGTCCCCTCCTCTACCCAGAGCTGGCCGCCAGGAGGAGTCCGGTAAGTACTGTGGCTGGGGAATGGATTCTGACTGAGACACATGGGAGGCACAGCTGGCGTCAGGCCTGGGAGACCATGGAGGACCTGAGGAAGGGAAGAGTGGAAACCAGCAGCGACAAGGGAGCTGGAAGGGAGTGTCCCTAAAAGCAGCCGGCCAGCCCCAAGATGCCTCCCCTCACGGCCTGGGAGGAAGGTGGGGAAGGGAAGTGGGAAGGGGGTGGGGAGAAGCCCTGGAAAATGCCTTCCTGACTAGACCCGGGACAAAGGGCAGGAAGAGGCTGGAGTGGGCCCTCAGAACCACAGACAAACTGGGAGGGGGGGGGCCCTCAGCCCTTCCTGGGACAGTCGGGCTGCCCCTCCTGCTCCCCTCAACACTGGCCCAAGATGCCTCAGCCCCACCAGCAACCACAGGGACAGCAAAGGGCGGAAGTGGCCGGGACTTCAGACCTGGCTGCCGGAGATGGGCTCAACGGCCACGCGCCCCCACAGCGGGGGAGCCCCAGCCACAACAGGTCCCGTGGGCCCAGAGGCCCAGGTGGGGCTCCAGGGGACATGTGAGGGCCAGGGAGACTCAGACAGCAACTTCAAAAGCACACAGAGATCTTTCTGCTCGCTCTTTCCCTCTGTCACCCACCCTGGCTTCAAACCCTTCAGGGTCACCTCGTGCTTTTAAGATAAAGACAGGGGCTGAGCTGGGGCCAGCTGCAGGCTCCCCTCCTCACCCTGTGCTCCTCTGGGCCTCTTGCCCAGGCCGCTTGGCTCTGTTTGCAGTTGTGTGTTTCTTGGTGAGATTCTTCAAGTTCGCAGGGATGCGTCTGCTTTTGCTCATTGTGGCATCCCCAACAGGAAGCAGGGAGCCTGGTCACCTTAGCCACTTAAAGCTGTTTGTTGATGGAATGGATAGAGATGCGGGGGAGGGAAGGAGTGGGCGCAGCAAAGCGTTTGGAGATCAGACAGGTCTGAGAAGCAAAGCCAGCTGAGACCCACTAGCTGTGTGACCTTGGGCCGTTCGCTGTCCGGGAAGACTTTGCCAGCAGCTGTTCTCTCAGCCTTTGCCTGCTAGCTGAGCACGAGTCTAACATACACCCACTTCTCAAAAGCAGGGTAGGAGCCGTGCTGCCCAAAAAAGACTGGTTCCTTTCCTTTTTTTTTTTTTTTTAAAGTCTAGACCCATCATTTTATGGACAGGACACTTCGGGGAAGTGATCTACCCTGTCTCATCTTATTTATGTTTAAATGGACAAAAAAAGGTGGTGGTGGGGGGGCGCCTGGGTGGCTCAGTCAGTTAAGCAGCCCACTTTGGCTCAGGTCATGATCTCACAGCTCGTGGGTTAGAGCCCGGCGTCGGGCTCTGTGCTGACACCTCAGAGCCTGGAGGCTGCTTCGGATTCTGTGCCTCTCTCTCTCTCTGCCCCTCTTCCACTCATGCTCTGTCTCTGTCTCTGTCTCTCTCTCAAAAATAAAAATAAGTAAACATTAAATGGACCAAAAAGGGAGTGCAAACTGGTGCAAACTTTTTTGGAAAAAGACTTAGACATAACTTGCCTACGTGTAAAATGCTCATGGGGTGCCTGGGTGGCTCAGTCAGTTAAGCGTCTGACTTCAACTCAGGTCATGATCTTGTGGTTTCTGAGTTTGAGCCCCATATTGGGCTCTCTGTCCTTAGCACACAGCCTGCTTCAGATCTTCTGTCTCCCTCTCTCTCTGCCCCTACACCACTGGTTCTCTTTCTCTCTCAAAAATAAATAAATAAACCTTAAAAAAAAAATAATAATTGGGGCGATTGGGTGGCTCAGTCAGTTGAGCGTCCAACTTCGTTTCAGGTCATGATCTCACAGCTCGTGAGTTCAAGCCCCGCGTCGGGCTCTGTGCTGACAGCTCGGAGCCTGGAGCCCACTTCGGATGCTGTGTCTCCCTCTCTCTCTGTGTCCTTTCCCTGCTTGCACTCTGTCTCTCTCTCTCAAAAATAGATAAACATTAAAAAAAAACTTTAAAAAAATAAAGTAAAATAAGTAGTAAAAAATAAAATGCTGGTGTCCACCAACCCTGCCCTTGTGCTTTCAGGAATTTATCCTATAGAAAATATGTTGTATTTAGATTTATTTGTTTGGTACTCAGGAAAAAAGTACAGTACCTTGTTTGAATGAGGGAGAAAAAGCAAGCCAGAAAACATTGAGCATTTTTAGAACCAACCACCAGGAGGCACCTCTGGGTCAGGGGCTCAGTCAGGTTAGCCCACAGCGTCTGGATTTAAATGACAAAAACAAATGACAAGGGGTGCCAGGGTGGCTCAGTTGGTTAAGCATCAGACTTCTGCTCAGGTTATGGTCCCACGGTTTGTGAGTTCAAGCCCCATGTCAGACTCCCTGCTGCAGCCCGCTTCAGATCCTGTCCCCCTCCACCCTCCACCTCTGCCTCTACCCCCCTCCTTCTCTCTCTCTCAAAAATAAACATATATATATATATATATATATATATATATATATATATATATTTAAAAACAACAAATGACAATACCCAGACCTTCTTCAAAAACAGGCCAGTCTTTTTGCTTCATCTCGCCCAAGAAGCTTTAGTTGTTGACAATATCTACATGTTTGGCTTCCTCTCTGTACTTCCTCACAAACAGTGCCCCTTAACCAAAAACAAACACACAGAAAACAATTCTAACTCTTCTATCCTCACATTGTTCTGCTGGGATTATTTCTCCATCTCTCAAAACTCCACAGTCAGGGGATGCCTGGCTGGCTTAGCTCATAGAGCACGCGACTCTTGATCTCAGGGTCGTGAGCTCAAGCCCCATGTTGGGTATGCAGCCTATTTAAACAAAACAAAACAAAAAGCCAGTTTCCCACAGGATACTCCTTCTGGGTTTCTAGGTACCCCTGGGTTTTCCTCCCCCCCTCTCCTTCCCCCCCCCCCCCCCGCTGCTTCTCCCCCCCCGCTGCTCCTCCCCTTCCAGTCTGGGCCAGACACTGTGACAGGAGGACATTCACTACATTCACTTTGCCAGCACTCTGGGCATCAAGCACTGCCCTCAAGGGCACTGGGACGCTTGGGCTCTGGGAGTGCCTCTCTTTGGGCCCCGGCCTCCAGTCTTGAGGACCCCATGCCCTTCTTAGCTCAGGCATGCCATACTCTTGCCTACCCCTGTACAGCAGCTTTTCATTATGCTAATCTTTTAAGGAGGAAAAAAGAAATACAAAGAATTTTTCTTGTTCCTGACCTCTAGATTATTTATAATGACAGTTCATGAGGAGCTGGGCTTCGAGCTGAAAACACTCCATTTTGGAAGGGGTGAGGCCTGGAAGGGAGGCAGAGAGGAAAGCAATGGTGACAGCCTCTATTCTGGTCTCTTGCCTCCCTCTTCTCCCACCCCTCCTGGGAGAGTGACAGGAAGGCCTTTTGACAAAAACAAAACAAAACAAAACACCTTCCAGTCTTTCTACTCTCCAGGAGCAGTACTGGTGTGGTGAGCAAGGCCCCACAGGGTCTGGCAAACCTGCTCATTCGTTCATTCGTTCGTTCGTTCATTCATTCGTTCATTCATTCATTCGTTCATTCACTCACCCATTTGTTCATCCACTCACTCATCAAATATGTATTCAGCACCAAGCCCTGGGCTGGGAGAGAGAGTAAAAGGTGCAACATAAACATATTGTCACACCTGATGTCAAGTGTCACAAAGAGCCATAGGAGGGGCGCCTGGGTGGCCAGTCGGTTAAGCATCCGACTTCGGCTCAGGTCATGATCTCGTGGTTCGTGAGTTCGAGCCTCGCGTCGGGCGCTGGGCTGACAGCTCAGAGCCTGGAGCCTGTTTCAGATTCCGTGTCTCCCTCTCTCTGACCCTCCCCTGTTCATGCTCTTTCTCTGTCTCAAAAATAAATAAACATTAAAAAAATTTTAAAAACAAAACAAAGAGCCATAGGGAATGCCGAGGTGTGCAGGCCTCCTGGGGGAGATGACACTGAGCTGAGACCTGCCTAACGAGGAGGGGTTAGCCTGCGAGGCCACAGGACACCAGAGCAGCAGAGAGGGTGACAGAGAGGCAGGGGCTGGACCACCCAGGACTGCCTGACAGGTGGGGGAGCCAAGGCATAGCGCCAGGTGACTTACACATGGACCCGAAGCTTGTTAGGCACCCCTTCCTGACTGCCCCCACCCAAGGCACCCAACCCTTTGTCCAAATGGTTCTGAATCACCTGCCGTGGGTCACGTGTCCACCCTGGGGCTTCCAGGACAGAGGGTGCATCACATCCATCTTGGAGGCCCAGTGGTGTGTAGGAGGTGCTCAATAAGCATTTATTGAATTGGCTCTTGGTGTCTCCAGGATGCTCCGAGAGCACGTGGGCTGAGCTGGTACCGCCCTCGGTGTCACTCAACAGGCAGAGACGATGGGGTGGCAGCCGCACGGTGCTCCCACTGCTTCCTGGCCTCCTTGCTACCTGCTGATTAGCGCCATCACAGAAGTGTGGGGTCTTGGTGGTGCTAGGGCATCAGGGGCCCCTAGAGAGCCTGAGCCCAGCTCCTCACATTGGTTTCACTTCCAGTTTGTAGCCCTCTCAGTCCAGTACGAGCTCAAGCCTCAGTGGTAGAAGTTGCAGAGCTGGTTTCAGGGTGTCTTTGGCAATTTCAAGGATATTACTTACATGCTCTCCTATCTACCTTGACAGTAGTACGTGCTTTGGGAAGAAAGCCCCGCCCATAAACATGTATCCAGCAAACACATATCAAGCACCTCCTCGGTTTGGGGCCTTCTAGGATGCTGGGGGTGGTACGATGGGCAGTGGCTCTGGGCACCCCCACGGGCCCGTTTATCAGCTCTCGCAGAGGGACAGAACCACCAGTTCAGGATGTGGCAGGTGCGAATGGAAGAGGAAGTGCATGATCTGCAGCCTGGCTCCTTCTCAAGGCAGTCTGGGCAATCGTCTGCTTCTCCCGGTGCCAGGGGTTCTGCCGGGAACACATTAGCCCCACGCTCCCAGCAGGAACTCGGCAAAGTAAGGGGCGGGGGGGGGGGGGGGGGGGGGGAAGCACACAGTAGTACCCTGAGGCTCAGAAGCAGGAAGGGCCCTGCCTCCCCTCCTCTCCCTGCGAAGACTGTTAAAGCATCCATCCAACAATAATGGGTGTTGGCTGTAGGGCGCACAGCCCTAGAATCACAGGAGCTCACCATCTAGCTGGGAGACAGATGGGTAAAGAAGCAAGTGCAGTGCAGGTGCTCAGATGGAAGTCCCATCACAGTGCTGTCGGGGGGCAAAGGAGACGGCTGCCTCCATCCGGGGACAGTGTCCAGCACAATGCAAGGGGGTGGGCTGTGAGGTGTTATGCCAACAGTAACAGCCACCCTCAGCAGCGATGGCTGTCACGGACTGACTCACCCTGGATGCCAAGAATACACACTTGGCTTCATGTACTCCAGCAGCCCCAGAGTAGGAATTGCTTCCATTTTATTTATCCTTTTCATTTTATTTTTTTAAAGTAAGCTCTCCGCCCAGTGTAGGGCTCGAACTCAGACCCTGAGTTCAAGAGTCTCATTCGGGGCGCCTGGGTGGCTCAGTCGGTTAAGCATCAGATTCTTGATCTCCACTTAGGTCGTGATCTCAAGAGTTTGTGAGATCGAGCCCCGCGTCGTGCTCTGCGCTGCCCCTGTGTAGCCTGCTTGGGCTTCTGTGTCTCTCCCTCCCTCTCTGCCCCACCCCTGTTCACATTCTCTCTCGCGTGCGCTCTCTCAGTGTCTCAAAATAAATAAAGTTAAAAAAAAAAAAAAGGCTCATGCTCTACTGACTGAGCCAGCTAGGTGCACAGGAATTGCTCCCATTTTAGAGACGGCAAAATTGAGGCACGCAGAGCAACTTGCTCATGGGCCCCCAGGCAGTAAGTGCAGGTCTGGAAGGAGGAAGCTGGCATGCCGGTTTCCAGAGACGGTCCCCCAAGGGAGCACTGACAGGGGCTTCCAGGAACCCGATATGTTTAAACTTGCCAACTTGTTCCGTCTTGTTTCCAGCATCACTAACCAGCCTTGCTACTTCTAGCCCCTCTCAGCTAGCAGGGTGGGGCCTCGCTCCTCGGCTGTGCCACAAAGACAAGGATGAGGGGGCAGGCCTGACTCAGCCTGCAGATAAGTCTGGGAGGAGAAGACCTTGACCCAGATGCTCCTCAGCAACTAGATTTTCCAGGCCCTCCAGAGGCTGCCCCCTCCCCTCCGCCCCCACCGCCTGCAGCCGGCTGCAAATTGCTTCCAAATGTTGATAATTACAGCAGACCCAATCTAATCAACACCTGAGAGGGAATACGGGGCTCCTCCTTCCAGAGTGTCCCAGAGCACTTGGCATCCTCCTCTCCCTTGAGCCTCTAGTACGGAGGCAGGATGTGGGTCATGGACCCCATTCTCTGAGGGCTGGGCTCAGTGACTTGCCCAAGGTCACGCAGACCTTTCAGGCAAAGAGGAGTCAGAGCTCAGCTTCCACTTACCAGCAGTGCCTTTCCTTCCCTGAACTGAACCAGCTTTGAAGGAAGAGTGGAAGATCCCCAGGAAGGGGCTCTGGTAGCCACAGCCAGGCAGGACTCTCAGCCAAGTCAGTCAGCGTCCGTCCAGCCCCCCTGCAAAGCTCTGGGCCTTGGCGGGTGATTTCAGAAGGAAACCCTTGGCACGGGCAGGGATCTCAATCGCATCTAGTTTAAACCCTTTCTGGTACAGATGGAGTAATGGAGGAGCAGAAAGAGGGCGCAGTTTGCCCAAGATCACACAGCAAGTTTGATTCTAATCCCTGACTCCCCCATCTCGTCCTTCTCTATGGCACACACTAAGAGGGACTCTTCCTCCAAATTCATCTTCTTCACAGGTTTTCCCTCCCAGAGGAAGGGGATGAAGTGTAAGGAATGGCTTTAGGGCTAGGCAGACTGGTTGGAAGCCTCACTCCCCGCCACTTAACTGCTGTGTGTCTTTGGGCAACTGGATTCCCCTCTCTGAGCCTGTTTCTTCATATTTAAAATGGGGAAAATAATAACTGCTTCTTAATGTTGTAGTAAGCAGTTGATGACATAAGGTGTCTACAAGATGGAATGTTCCACCTGGGCCCCCGGCGGTCCTTCCTGGTGCTTAGTAGGCGGTCAGACATTCCACAGATTCCCTTCCCCCTCTCCCTCACTTTCCCAAGCTCAGAGACACACATCTGTCCAGGCTCTCGGACGGGCTTGAAAATCCTCCCACGCTGGCCACAAGCACAGGGCTTCTTTCTGGAATGGTTTCTCTGACCCTGGGGAGATGACAGAGTGAGTCAGGGAATTCTCTGGGGGAGAGCTCCCAAGGGCTGGTGCACGGATGGAGGAGGCAGAATCTGTCCTCACCAGTCTCCCTGGCTTCTTGAGAGCTCAGCCCCCTCCCTCCAGTCCCGCCCAGAACCTGCTGGCTGTAGAGGCCTGCTGGGCAGAGGGGCTCTTAGGGAGCAGCCTTCCTCTCCCCCCAACAACCCCCCCACACACACACACACACGCTGCCCACAGACACGAGGCTGCTGAGAGCTGCACGGGAGTGAGGCGGGCACTGGAGCTGAAAGCTGCTGACGGCAGGCCTCTGAGGAGGAGCACGGTGGGGAGGAGTGGGGGAAGGAAAAGAAAGGAGGAGGAGGAGACCGGCCTGGTGGGTCCTGCTGGACAAGCTAAGAAAAGCTCTGGGGTAGAAAAACCGCCAGAGATGCACAGTTGCCCTCCCCTCCGAGCGGGCGGGAGGCCCTTCCTTCCCCGGGGCCAGCTGCCCCAGGCAGATTAGTACGAGGCTCCGGAAAAGCAGGCCCCACACACCCGCCTGCGGGAGGCTGCCAGCTGAGTCAGCCTCTCTACCTGTCAGGAAATCATTCATAAAAAATGACACCTTCCCAGCGCCCGGCTCCTGGCCTCACCCCAACCACTGTCCCCGAGCCAGCTACACAACACAACGACATTACCTCCAGCCTCCTCCCTCCCGCCTCTCCCCCGCCCACTTTACACTCTCCTCCTGGGATAAAGACCAATGTGAAATCAGGCCAGCTCAGCCTTGGTAAATCCTATCTACTGGTTGTTTGCCCCGGGGACAATGTCAGCGGTGGACACTTCTTTATCTTCAGTGTATGTATGGGTAGCTAGAGGCTCCCAGGACACCTCAATAGACATAGATCACTGGGCCAGTCCTCCCACAAAGGGAAACTGAGGTCCACAGTGGTGAAGTGACTCGCCCCAGGTCACACACATCCTCAGACTTGAAGCCCATGTCCCCTCAAATGGAGATGTCATGTCGTAAGTTGTCCTTCTCACTTCCCATCATTCAAACCCCGATGTACTCCTACCTGGGAGATAAAATGCAAGTTGCTCTCCTGAAGAACTCAATTCCTTAGCACAGCCCTGTGTGCCTGGGCCCTGCTAACCTCTGTCCTCATTACACTCCCCCTTGCTGTCCTTCTCCAGCCACCCTGGCGTCCTTGTTTCTCAAACCCACCAAGCATGCCGCAGGGCCTTTGTACATACCACGCCTTCTGTCTACCATACATTAGTCGCCAGGCTCCTTATCATTCTTCAGGACTAGGTTTCTTGTCACCTCCTCAGAGAGACCTTCCCCGACCACCACAAGAAGCCTCCCCCCACCACACATTATCCCTATCCTTGCATTAAAATAGTTCCCAACCCATATTACAATTATGTACTTCTTTACCTATCTATTGTCTGCACCCACGTGTAGAGTAAGCCTGTAAGGTTGGTTTTGCTCACAATGGTGTCTCCGTGCCTGATGCAAAGCAGACCTTCGGCAAATATTCATTATATAAGTAACTGAAGGACTTATCGTATATGATCAGAACCCCTCAGGCTGGCACTCAAGTCCCTGTCCTCTGACTATATCACCAAGTCGACCAGTCAAATGATCAGAACATGTCCATTCCTTTCACTGTTCTTACTTTTTTTTACCTTGATTTTTTAAAGTTTATTTATTTAAGTCAACTCTATACCCAACACGGGGCTCGAACTCACAACCCCGAGATCAAGAGTCCATGCACTGTCAACCGAGCCAGCCAGGTGCCCCTCATTGTTCTTATCTGACATTCATGAGAGAGGGGTCAGAAGGACACTGGAGGGGGGGGTGGAGCCAAGAGTCTGGAGCCCAGGCACAGGGCTCCACCCACTCAGGTGAGCCCCCCCGCCCTGTGGATGATGATGTGAGACAGCATTCTGTAGGACACTCCACAAACTGCCGTCGTCCCATTCTCTGTGGCCCCAAGCATGGCAGAGTCATCAAACACCCATGGCTTCATGACAGGTGTTTCAAGCTTGTCTGGGTCCCCCTCTGATCAATCTCTAATCAGCATTTACGAGCACCCAGTAGGACCCAGACCTATGTCAGAAGGCAAAACAAATACAGTAAAAACCTTGGATTGTGAAGAACTTGGTTCTGCGAGTGTTCCACAAGACGAGCCAACATTTCTAATAAATTTTAACTTGATGAACGAGCAATGTCTTGCAATATGAGTACGACGTGGCACCAGATGTCACATGATGACGACTGAGCCAATGGTTCTCTCTCTCTCTCTGCAGGTTTGTGGGTAATGCTCCCCTGCTCGGACTGTGAGTGACGTCTCCCATGCTCGGATGCTCAGTCTCAGGCCGTGGTGTTTGGTGGAAATCAGTGATGTTTCAGAACATTCGTGCCCACAGGTGCCCACAACTGGCACTGGCGTATTTTTTTGTCACTTTGAAGCACCTGCGGACAGTCCTTTGCTTTTCCAAACAAGAGTAAACTTAGGGATGTTTTGATTCATTCTAGGTCAAGCTGACTGCAGATATAGACCCCTTCCTCTGCTGCCTTATTGCCAGTTATGTTAATTACAATATATGACAGAGTTTATTAATACTGTACTGTAGTCAATATCCATTAGTGATAGTGAAAGTGGCCCTATAAAACAACCCTCCTCTCTCTTGTCTCTCTCACACCAGCCACGAAGGTTTTCAAAGGTCAGTGCAAGTTAATTTATTTACTTTTCTTTTCTTTTTTTTAAATGTTTTAATTTATTTTTGAAGGAGAGAGAGACAGAGCATGAGCCGGGGAGGAGCAGAGAGAGAGGGAGACATAGAATCTGAAGTAGGCTCCGGGCTCTGAGCTGTCAGCACAGAGCCCGACGCGGGGCTCGAACTCACGAGCCGTGAGATCATGACCTGAGCCGAAGTCGGACACTCAACCGACCGAGCCACCCAAGCGCCCCTATTTACTTTTCTTTATATTTTGTATTTTCTTTGTTATTTTGCATTATATTACATTATTGTAATCATTTTTATATGAATATTTTGGGGCTGTGGAACGAATCCTCTGAGTTTCCATTATTTCCTATGGGGAAATTCACTTCGACATACAAATGTTTTGGATTAGAAGCATGTTTCCAGAATGAATTATGTTTGCAAACCAAGGTTCTACTGTACATCCAAATGATAGGATCAAGTGTTCTGAACATTGTGTATACATGAGAATCACCCAGGGAGCCTATTAAAAATGCAGATGCCCCAACCGTGCCCCCATCCCATGCTAATCTCACAAGTCTGGAATGGGGCGAAGCAAAGGCCCTGGGGGATTCTGATGCACACCAAGGGACCTGAGGAGCTTCTGAAAACATTGATGCCAGGCCCCTCTGCTGCCAGAGATCCTGACTCAAGGGCCAGGGACCTGACATTGGTGTTTTCAAATATTCTTCAGGTGATTCTGTGGTGCAGCCAGAGTTAAGAACCACTGTCTAGATCCTCGTTTTCTAGATTAGTCCAGCTGACCCAAGTCAGAGGACCTGGATCATCTTGTGGGAAGTGGATGTTGAGGGTCAAGGCCACCCAACTTCTGTCACCAGCACTCTTGGCAACACTGAACACTTACTATGGGCTGTGCTGGACACGTCCCCTGCCCTTGAGGCCTTCACTCCCACTCGGGCTGGGAGACAGCTAGGAGGAGGGCCAGACCAGAAGGCAGGACACAATGCTCCTGTCACTCTTTTGAGTAACACCTGGCTGTGACTCCCTTCAGGACCAAGTCCTAAGGCTGGCCTGCTAGGATCTGGTCCTTTACTATCTTATGTTAACCCTGGGTCTCTGTCACATCTGTCACCTCCCTGCAAAGGCAACACCGTTCCCTCAGCAGTACCATCACCCCACCTTTCCTGCTTGCCCAGATCCTGCTGGTACCTCTCCCCAGTCTGAGTCAGACATGCCCCTCTGAGGCTCCTGGGTATGCCCTGCACTCTTCCTCCAGTGGGCATCTGTGACACTGCCCTGGAGGCACTGTCCCTAAGAACAAAGCTGGGCATCCCAAGTATTGAGCCCAGGCAGGTAGTGGTCTGGGGGAGCAGAGGGTAAGCAGGGACCAGATGTAGTTTCAGGTTACTGTGGCCAGGTTCAAAAGACTCCCAAAAGGACACAGAGCCTCAGGCAGGGCAGAGAGGAGACTCTTCTGAACCAACTCAAGGACTAGAGGATTGCCACAAGAATGGAAATCTATAAATTGACAGTCTAGGAATTACCGTTTACTTTATCACTTGGTTAAACTCCAGACTCTACCATATACCAGCTGTGGGTCTTTGGGCAAGCTATTTAATCTCTCTGAACCTCAGTTTCCTCATCTGTACAATAGAGATCATTATAGTTCTAAGTCAGGGTTATTCAAAAGCAGTGGAACAAGCCAATGTATATAAAGCACTTTAGGTAGTGCCTGGCATAAAGAATCATTCAGCAAATATTGGCAATTATTATTGTTATTATTACTCATGGAACACTCATACTGAAAAGGCCTTTAGAGATCATCTAAATTAACTCCTGCATTTTATAGCTGGAACTGAGGCAGGAAAGAGGAAGGTCTCACTGGCGCTCTGTCCAGCCCTCATAAACCCAGTCGACAGGGTCCCCTTCCAGGCCACTGGGGAGAGCAGGTGAGGGGCTGCTGGGAATCAGCTGATGTGCTGGCAGGATCCCAGCCTGGAGTTCCCAGTGACTTAGAGCCTGACAGAGTCCCAACATCTTGGCTCTGTTTCCGGCGAAATCGTTCAGCATATTTTAGGATCAGCAAAAACCCACAATGCCTTTGGCTGAGCACTTTTCCTCTTCTTGTTGAAGCCCAGGGGTATTTTCTAGGAAATTGAGTCCATCTGTTTCTGATTCATTTGTACTTAACTCATCACCAAGCTGTTTTGTAAGAGCCCTTTGATGTGAAAGCCGCCTTATTCTATAAGCCTCTGTAAGCCTTTATTTAGTCAACAGTAGGTAAATGGTCTCTCGAAGAGGCCAGAGGCAGCTTCTTGATCTTCCTCAACACACTGGGCCATGAGAAGGGAATGTGTGGCCCTGGCACTCCCCCTCTTTCAGCCTGTCAGGGCAAAGCGACAGCTCCTGACTCTGGACCAGCCTGCAGTGAGGCCTCCACAACCACTCACCCCCTCTCCTCCCCGGCCGGTGCTCCTCCTTGTCCACCGTGCACAGCCTGTCCAGACAGATTTACCATTTCCGGTGTGTTGCCTGAGTTTCTTGACCTTGATTTCAAGTTGATGATGAGAAGCTAGATATCCTAATTCACTCTGCGCCCCCCCCCACCCCCCCTGCCACGCCAGCACCATGCCTCGTACACAGTTACAGGGACTATTACTTTCAAACCAAAAACCTATGGAAAAGATCTCACAAGCTTAAGGGTTCCCAGAGGGACAAGGGGGCAGAATTTTGAAACTGGGGCTGCCATATACACAGCAAACAGCTCAAAAAACCATTGATTGAAGGGAACATATAAGAGTATAACAGGGGGTGCCTGGGTGGCTCAGTCAGTTAAGCATCTGACTTTGGCTCAGGTCATGATCTCATGGTTGGTGGGTTCAGGCCCCACGTCGGGCTCTGTGCTTACAGAGGCTGCTTCAGACTCTGGGTCTCCCTCTCTCTCCCTGCCCGTCCCCTGTGTGTATGCCCTCTCGCTCTCTCTCTCTCAAAAACAAATAAAAAAAAAAAAAAGTATAACGGGAAGAATCTGTCTTCCCTTCTCTCTGATATCCAGACAAAGCACTCCACAAGTCTCAAACCTGCCCTGTTTCGTACAGCAGGATGAAAAAAAAAAAAAAATTGAAGAACAACCTAATCCACTAGATGAAACTCTTTACTAAATTCAAGGGTGAGTTCATCATGAAGTGCTCCTGGGGGAAGCCAACGCGTTTTAAGGGACGTCTCTAAATTTCAAGGCTCCTCAACCCATGCTTCAGAGGCATCTCTGTCAGAGGTAGAATCTTAGCAGGGTCCCCCTTCGCCTGGTCATATTCTGTGTTTATTAAAGACGTGTTCAGGGGTCTCTCAAAGGCAGGGGATGGTGTATGTAATATAGGGGTTCTCAGATTGGAGCGTATACCACAATCACCCTCAGAGGCTTGGTTAAAACACAGATGACTGGGTCCCACCCCAGAGTTCCTGACTCAGTAGGTCTAGAGCGGGGGCAGAAGAATTTGTATTTCTAGCAAGTTTCCAGGGAATGCTGATGCTATTGGTCTAGGGACCACACTTTGAGAACCACAGGTCCAACCATTCCTTCAGTCCTGGGGTGAAAATTTTAGGGAAGGGGTGCAGTTACTCAGTACCAATGATTTTATTTCCCTTTTTCTCTTTACCAACAACCCAAAGATGGGTGACAGCAGTGACAATGCACCAACCCCTCTGGAGCAGGCCCTGGGCTTTGCACCGGGCAGAGGCCACCTCAGTCGGTCCTTACAACCACACTGTATATAAGGCAGCCACTCAATTCTACAGATGAACCCAAAGGTGCACAGCGGTGAGGAGAACCTCTTCAAAGTCACATGCAGCTTAGCATCTGAGCTGGTGCACATCAGGTGGCCAACGTATTCTCATGGAACAAGCGTATCCAGGAACACAGCTGGTAAGAGGCAAATTTGAACCCAAGTCTGATTCCAAAGCTCAAACTCATTCTACCACATCAGCGGGAAGCATTAAAAGTCATGCAAGTTCTGGGAGGCGAGGACTAAGGACTAAAGGTTCTTTGTCGGTTTTTTTGTTTGTTTGTTTGTTTGTTTACTTATTTATTTTGAGACTGTGTGTGCATGCGCACATGGGCTCAAGGGAGGAGCAGAGACAGAGAGAGAGAGGGAGAGAGAGAATCCCAAGGAGGCCTACAAGAAACCTGACTTGGGGCTTGAGACCATGAACCTCGAGATCATGACCGGAGCCGAAATCAAGTCAGAGGCTTAACGGACTGAGCCACCCAGGCGCCCCTCTCTTCCTCTACTCCTTTTTCTCTTTCCCTTCCTTTCTTCTTTCCTTCTTGATTTTATAAGAGTAGAGATACCTGAAAGTTTTTCCGAATTAAATATACCGTCAAGATGCTCAGGGCTGAATCTAGGGGCACAAGAATGAAAAGACACAGTACAGAGCTGGCTCCAGAGGGGCTGTGGGAGAGAAGTGGGGCCACCAGCTAGAAGAATGGACTCCCAGGTTATGGGCCCACATCAGCCACATCATGGCCTTTTTAGGGACAGGGCAGAAATGTTAGGGACAGAAATAATTCAGGTCGTTGGTGTGGAGGAAGTTCAACTGTTTTGGTTGAAAAAGTTTTTACAAAAATAATAGCTGTTCTTAGCAATCTGAGGGGCAGGGAAGGAGGTTGTTTTCACTTTTCATCATTTTCAGTTCTGTTTGAACTTTTGATTGTGCACCTTTCATGTATTATCTCTATAAATGAATCATATGCTTATATTGAAAAATTTAGAAACTACAGATAAGCAAAAAATTAAAATTAAAATTATTTTTAAATTAAAAATTACATTTCTATGTAAACATTTTTTACAAGAGTGGGTTCGCTTTGACCTGTTTTGATAACCTGATTTTTTTTTTTTTTTTTGCCTATACACCATGACCATGATCCCTTTCACACACTGTCTTCTTCAGTATCAGCTTTAGTGGCTGCATGCTATCCCATTCTATACCTATATGTAATGTATACAACAAATCTCCGATTACCTAATACTAGATTGCTCTCAATTAGTTGCTATTACAAATGTTTATTTTTAGACTACTACCTTTAAGTCATCATTGGATCACTCATGATTCAAAAAGAGCCCAATATGGATCAAAAAATGGTTTAGGGTGCCTGGGGTAGCTCAGTCAGTTGAACGTCCAACTCTTGATTTTGGCTTGGGTCATGACCTCAGGGTCTTGGGATCAAGTCCTGTGTCCGGGCTCCACGCTGAGTGTGGACCTGCTTGAGATTCTCTCTCTCTCTCTCTCTCTCTCTCTCTCTGCCCATCTCCCCTGCTTGCACACTCTCTCTCAAATTTTTTTTTAAGTGATGTTTTAAGATTCTTCCTGTCTTAGCACAGAATAAGAAATAAAATATTCTTGGAGATGTTTCAGTGGGGATTAGATTGTATAATACTTCCCAGTTTATGTAATTCTGTTAATACCTTTCCAATTTTATAGAATTTTATGGAATGTGGATTATCTCTCAATAAAAAACAAACAAAAACCCTTTCTATTTGGGAGTTGGATGACCAAGACTCCAAATATTGCCCGGTGACACCATGTAAGCATAACCCTTGGTGTGTCCTTTTTCTCCGACCTGATGTAACAACTCCCAACTCTGAGGGTGTCCTGGGCTTCAGAAGATGAGGGATGTGAAAGGATGAATGCTGAAAAAACTATATAACTGTTATTTATTCATAATCACCAATGCAGGGAACAACCCATTCCATTGGTTAGCAGTAAATAGATAAAAACCAAACAAAACACCTGAGGTGTATCCATACCATGGAATGTAAGCCAGGCATAAAAAGGAATAAACTACTGATGTGTCAATAACATAGATGAATCTGAAAAACATGTTAAGTGGAAGAAACTGGGCATAAAAGGGTGCATATTGAATGATTGACTTACATTCTGGAAAAGGTGAAACTATAGGGACAGCAATCAGGTCAGTGGTTACCAGAACTGGGGGTAAGAGGAGAGGATTGCCTATCAAGAATAGGAGGGAACTTTCTGGGGTGATGGAAATATTCTGTATCTTGATTGTGGTAATAGTTACATGACTACATACACCTACTCATTGAGCTGGGTGCACCTCAGTGGCTCAGTCAGTTGAGCATCCTACTTCGGCTCAGGTCATGATCTCATGGTTTGTGAGTTCGAGTCCCACATCAGGTTCACTGTTGTCAGTGTAGAGCCTGCTTCAAATCATCTGTCCTCTTCTCTCTCTGCCCCTCCCTTGCTTGTGCTCTCTCTCTCAAAAGTAAATTTAAAAAACATTAAAAAAAACTCATTAAGCTGTATACTTAAAAAAAGTGAATTGTGTTGCACATGAGTTATGCCTTAACAAATCTGACTTCCCTCAAAAAAACCAAAAAACTATAGTGCCATCCAAATACAAGGTATCATCCATCAGACATTATCTGTAATGCTTTTCACAGTTCTGAAATATCTTTGTGAAATATAACAAATGTAAAAAGAATACAATCCAGAAAAGACCAAATATGTTTCAGGAAGATATGTGTTGTTCGGCTATCTGCCTTTTCAAAAGGTCATTTTGACACCCCAGCAAATGCTCGTGTGTGAAGCAGCTGGTCCCACAGTGGAGCAGCTGACCACTTGAACTGTTTGGGGATTTTCCTTGTCATCACGTTTTGGGTTTTTTTGTTTGTTTGGTTTTTTTTTTTTTTTTCTTTTTTAAATCACCAGAGTAAAATTAATTCTGTGTCAGAACTGAACAGTGAATGTTTCCTCCACCCCAACCAGGGCAGTCCTTTTTCCTCCAGGGAAAGAAGACAGGTATTGCTGATTGATCTTTTGGCCTGACTATTGCCATCTTAAGAAACGCTATGCTCCAAAAGTAAGTAAGATAGAAAATAAGAAGAATCTGTAGCCAAAGACTAGGTGAACAGACAGCAGATTTTTAAGCAGAATAGGAACAAGAGTGAATCAATGCAAAGGTGAAGTGCTAATAGTAAGAAAGACCCTGCTCAGAGGCCCCAGCACTACAGCAGAATCTCTACCTAACAGTCTACAGGCCCTCTGATCAATGCCCCTGATTCAATAGATGATATTTGGAATGAAATTCCAATCGATAAAGTGACTGGAGGAGCTCCTGGGGTTCATAATGAAATCTGCACTAGAACAATTGGGAGTGAAGATATAACCTCCTCTTGCATAGAACTAGAGGCACTGAAAAGACAAACTGCCAGTTACCGGCGTAGACAGCCGTAGACAGCGGCGTCCACAGGGACCAGGGGAGCCCTGGCCCACAGGAGGCGCTCCAAGAACGTTGGTGGGATCATGCAGCAAGGTGTTCAACGGCTCCTGGAAGAAGGCCCTTGGAAGAGGGGCACCCAGCCTGGCAGGCTGCCTTGTACTAAGACTTATCTATGATCTATGTTAAAACTAACCAATGATCAAGCCAGGCCTGTTTAACAGTCCTGCCACAGATGATCTGCACACAGCCTCGTTTCATTTCGACTGACAACAGGACCTGTGACCAGGTGGGGGTTGGGATGCCAAGTGTTAGGGTTCCTGAGCCGAAAAACAAGTCTTATCAAGGAGCTCACAGGCTAGTGGGGAAGAGAATCCTGGAAACAAATAATTACAATAAGTTGATAATGAAGAGCTCACCGTTAGTTGAGCAGGCATTATGAGCCACCCAATAACCCTCTGAGGTGAGAACTATACCTGTTTCACAAATGTGGAAACTAAAGTTCTGAGAGGTTAGGAGCTGGCCTGAGAGAGACACAGAATCTGAAACAGGCTCCAGGCTCTGAGCTGTCAGCACAGAGCCCAACGCAGGGCTTGAACTCACGAACCGCGAGATCATGACCTGAGCCGAAGTCAGATGCTCAACTGACTGAGCGACCCAGGCACCCCTAGGGAAAGTATTTTTTTTTAATTTTTTTTTATGTTTATTTTTGAGAGAGAGAGAGAGAGAGAGACAGAGCATGAACGGGGGAGGGTCAGAGAGAGAGGGAGACACAGAATCTGAAACAGGCTCCAGGCTCTGAGCTGTCAGCACAGAGCCCGATGCGGGGCTCGAACTCACGGACTGCGAGATCATGACCCGAGCCGAAGTCGGACGCCCAACCAACTGAGCCACCCAGGCACCCCGGGGAAGTATTTTTTTTTAATTTTTTTTTTAACGTTTATTTATTTTTGAGACAGAGAGAGACACAGCATGAACGGGGGAGGGGCAGAGAGAGAGGGAAACACAGAATCGGAAGCAGGCTCCAGGCTCTGAGCCATCAGCCCAGAGCCCGACACGGGGCTCGAACTCGCGGACCGGGAGATCGTGACCTGAGCCGAAGTCGGACGCTTAACTGACTGAGCCACCCAGGCGCCCCAGTATTTTTTTAATGTCAACTTATTTATGGGGGTGGGGGTTACAGAGAGAGGGAGAGAGAGAATCGCAGAGCCCAAGCTGAAATCAAGAGCCAGATGCCCAACCGAGCCACCCAGGTGCCCCCTGTAGTAGAAGTGTTGGCGGAGACCAGAGTTCTCCTTATTATGGCCCGGAGACGTCAGAGGAGGTCCTCTGAAGTGCCCTGGATGCTACATCTCGAAGCATTGGCAAGCACTGTGGGCCCAAGGGGAAAAGAGGCAGATGGTTTCATGGCTTGTCAGCTGTCAGTAGGCTGGTAGACCAGACACTCCTCTACAGGACACGTGCCAGGAGGCAAGGGGGATGGAGGGGTGGAAGATATAGGCAGGACCAGACTGTGGGGGGTTGGTGTGCTAAGGAGTTTGGACTTTCCCCTGGATACCATGCAGAGTCACGAGCATTTGGATCTGTCTACTGACATGAGACTTGCCCACAAGAATGCTCACACAGGAAACAGGCCAGATAGCAGAAGCTGTGAGGTTGAAGCCTGGGGTGGGGCCATCAGGAAGCCACTGTTGCAATCCAGGTGGGGCCGGAAGGCTTGAATTGGGCAGGGCCAAGGAGCTCCTTGGTCAGAATCTGTCCAGTGGCCAGCTGGGTGCAACCGTTATGGAGTATCCTGACTGAGACCAGCACTTGCCAGGCTGAATCCCCTTCACGTCTCTCAGGATTGCATTTCTGAACCAAGCAGGACACCCATGGCTCACAGGGCTCACCTTTAGCCAGTGACCAGTTTCAGTCTCTAGGACTCTACTTCCCCATTTGTAAATATGAGTGGATTTAACTAGATTGTATGTATATTTAGGGTGTCTTCCTGTTCTGACATTCTGTGAATTCTTTTTACGTTAGATTTTCATGGTTTCAGGCATATGAGGCCCCCAGAAATCTCACAGACACATTTGGACATTGTCCAAAGGCACCAATTTGCCCTTCTTTGGTATTTGTAAGGTAATTTGCATACATTGGAACAATCTTGCATACATTGGAACAATCTCTATATGTCAGTTTGGCACCATAATGGTTAATTTTATGTATTAACTTGGCTGGTAATCTTGCATACATTGGAACAATCTCTATATGTCAGTTTGGCACCATAATGGTTAATTTTATGTATTAACTTGGCTGGCCTGCTAGGGCCAAATATTTGGTCAAATATTATTCTGAATGTTTCTGTGAAACTGTTTTTTTTTTTTTTATGAGATTAACATTTAAATTGGTGGACTTTTATATGAGAGTAAAGCAGATTCTCCTTCATAGTGTGGGTGGGCCTCATCCAATCAGTTGAAGGCCTTAATAGAACAAAGACTGATTCCCCAGGGGTGCCTGGGTTGCTCAGTAGGTACAGCGTGACTTTGGCTCAGGTCATGATCTTGTGGTTTGTGGGTTTGAGCCCTGCATCGGGCTCTGTGCTTACAGCTCAGAGCCTGGACCCTGCTTCAAATTCTGTCTCCCTCTCTCTCTGCCCCTCCTCTGCTCATGCTCTCTCTCAAAAATAAATAAACATTAAAAAAAGAAAAAAAAAAAAAGACAGATATCCCTACCTCCCCCAGCAAGAAGAAATTCTTCCAGCCTATCCCGCAGATTTTATTTTTTACTTTATATATTTTAAAGTTTATTTATTTTTCTAGTAATCTCTACACCTAATGTGGGGCTCAAACTCACGACCCCAAGGTCAAGGGTCTCATGCTCTTCCAACTGAGCCACCCAGATACCCCTATCCTGCAGACTTTACCAAATCTCCACAATCATGTGAGCCAATCCTTGAAAGTCAATCAATCTGTCTGTCTACGGTTCTGTGAATATGCTACAGCCACAGGAAAGAATGCACTTTATATACTGACATGGAAAGTTCTCCAAGATATATTAAGGATAGTACATATAGTGTATAATCATCTGTATATAAAACAAAAAGAGTAAACATTTAAATTCTCATTGGTTATATGTTGGGGAAAAACCCTCTGGAAGGATACTTAAGAAACTAACAGCATGGGGTGCCTGGGTGGCTCAGCTGGTTAAGTTGATGTCCGACATTGGCTTAGGTCACGATCTCACGGCTCTGCGCTGACAGCTCAGAGCCTGCTTCAGATTCTGTGTCTCCCTCTCTCTGCCCCTCCCCAACTCATTCGTGTTCTGTCTTTCTCTCTCAAAAATAAAATAAAACATTAAAAAAATTAAAAACAAAAAAGAAACTAACAGCAGGGATTATCTGTTGGAGGAGAGTAGTAGGGAAACTGAGTAAATGGGATAAGGCAGAAGAAGTTTTTGTTTTATTCCTTTTCATACTCTTTGATAAATGCACATATTCTTTGACCCAGCAATTCCACACCCATTTGTTTACCTTATAAATACACTTCCACACATGCAAAATGACATACCTACAAAAATATTCAGATGCAGCATCATTAATAAGAGAAAAAGAATGGAACCAACCTAAACACCTACCAGCAGGAAACCGGTTAAATAAATCATCCATGTGAAGAAACATGGTACATTTGTTACAGAGAGCTGCTCTCTCTGTTCTGATGTGGAACGATTTCCAGGGTAAGTAGAAAACAAAGCAAGACGCAGGATGCCGTGTGTACTTCCCACTTGTGTGGGAAGAAAATCAGACCCTATGCCTGTGTATTTGCAAACGCAAGAAAAGAGTCCAGAAGGGCACAGAATAAACTGTAACAGTGGTTACCTCTGGGGAAAGGCACCAGGGAACTAGGGAATGGGCGTGACGCACAAATTACTTCACAATGTACCTTCTGAACCACGGGCACGTATTATCTACTCACGACGCAGAGTACTAACCACTACACGATCACGGCCATGTATCATCTATGCTCAATTTAAAAAAATTCCCGAGAAGGAATGAGGCAGGAGGGGAGAAATTACATACGAGGTGGGGGCCCAGAGTCAGGGAAACACAAGGCATTCATACGCTACGATCTTTGTAATGTTTTTAACCTGAATCTCCCCTGAACTGCTCTTACAGATTCCAACTTTGGACGACAGTTTCACAGAAGATGCAGGGCCTTCCCCAAAAAAGGGAAAATAAGCGTTGCAGATTAGAGCAACAGTGTTCTGCGAGGCAGATGACTCTTTCATCCATGCACAGAGACAACTGGATTCACACCTTTTCTTCAGAACCTTTTTTATTCAACATCTAACCAACAGAGAAGGTCAGCCTGAACCAAAACAAGCTAAAATAGCCTCATTACAACACAACAGGGCACAACCCGAAACGAGGACAGAGGTTGGCCTCGGTTCTTTTCTGAGCAGACGAAGCAAGTATTTATACACAGGTGCCCCGTTCAAAACTGATTAGCCATGCACCACCACCACCGCCACCACCACCGAGGCAGGGCGCGCACAGATTGCTGGGGCTCCCCACGTGTGTCAGCCATCGAGTCCGCCTCTTCCTCAGCCATAAATAAGCCCTTGCTTTTTGGAGGGGAGGGTGATCAGCGGGCATCTTGAGTGATGGCACCATCTGTTTACTCTGAAACTTTGATGGGGAAGTGACAACTTATTTCCTCCCCTGAATCTGAGAAGCAATAGCCTGTCTGAATACCTAAAAAGTGTCCTGGGAGATATAGGTGCTGGAGGTTCCCTTCACAAAGGATTCACAGAGTATTCGTGTAGGGCTCTTTAAGTACTTAATCCTGTTGTTTTCCAGAAACCTTTGCACCTGGGCTCCCGAGAAGGAGAAGCAAGCAGGGCTGTTATCAGCACCCCACAGGCCTGTGGGTGAGGCGCCTCTCAGAGCAGCCACCCATGGAAGGGGAGGGGGCAGGGAAGGGGGCCAGACATCAGCTGAAACACTCCATGCTGGCTCTGACCCGCTCCATCTCGTGCAGGAAGCTGTAGAACTGGGGCAAGGTTAATTCTGGGGAGAGAAAATTCAGCTTCAGGTACATGTTTCCAACTCCACAGAATCATCCGAGAAAACGAATTTCCACCCAAAGAGTTTTTTCTGTTTCTTTTTTGACTTAGTACATCTAAGCAGCTCTTGATGGGTAATTGACCATAATAAAGAACTGAGAGCCTTGAGCAGAGAAGGGTTCTCTCGGCTCCATACAGAATTTAAAAGCGGCCTAACTCCACAGCACAAAGAGATGAAAGGACATTAGTCAGGACGCTCAACGCGACTTCTGCAGCAAGGGCTGCTTGCTCTTCAGTCTTGCCGTCCCTTCTCCCTGCGCTTTCCCTTTTTCAAAGAGGCCCTTCAACTGTGGGGTCTCCAACCTGCCGACGGCTTATTATTTACGAGAGGAGAGGCAGCGGAATGGCTCCTCCACAGCTCGGTTATGACTTTGTGCTAGAAGAAATGATTTGTGGTGCTTCACGAGCCCACAGACTGAGGAGAACGCGGGAAGAGTGAAAAGGCTCAAATGGGAATTCGGACTCACCTATGTACAAGTTTTCAGTTTGATTTCCTTTCTTAACCACCAACTTTAACTGATTAAAAAAAGAAGAAATAAAAAGCTGAAATTAAAATGATGACAACTGGGCAAAGAAATTCTTGAAATCCTTCCACTTAAATATCAAAGCATCCAGCTTCGGACTTGAGAGTAGGACGGGAGCGGTCTGGGCGTCTATCACTGAAACTTCTAACAATTTGCATGATTACAGAACAATCGAGCTTTTAAGAACAATGTCAGGATCCTATTAATCCGAGAGTAGGCGTGTCAGTGGCCACATTTTTGGCTGACAATACTGCTCAGAGATACACAGGACCTCCACATCCAAACTGGGTATTAAAAAAAATCCAATGTCGATTTTATAATTATTAACCAAGTCAAAAATCTACCCATTTTCACAGATCAGGAAACTTACTTGTAAAAAAATACTTCCCACTTTTTCCAGTTCACTGCTCCCGGATGTCACTGTGACACAAAAGAGAAAAGTAATAAGTGATGGATTGACAACGGACTCTGAACACCCCAATCTTGCAGGCTGTCCAGCAGAAGCCGTGTGGGGACGAGTATGAGGACAGCAAAATGTGCTCTTCAGGAAGTCAACTTACTGAGAGCCATGGATAGAAACAGCTGCCCAATGGCAATACAGAGCAGCCGCTGCTGGCCCCAATCGTCTTTGAGGACTGAGGACCTGTCCTCCCCCTGGAAGCTATCTGAAAGCCTCTGCACCCCCGCCCTACATCCCCCAAATGACCCAGGACTGGCTCTAACTAGTTACCTCCAAATTTCCACTCCATATCTATAAGCTGGTTAATCATCAGAGTCTGTCCTATGGCCCATCGAGCAAGGGTGGGGGCATTCTGCTTCCACTGAAACAAAAGCAAAAAGCCAAAGTCATAACAATGGGGAAAATCCCCCTTCTTCATTCTGCCCCCAACATGGCAATGTATTTATTTACACAGACAAGGCAAAGAATGCAGAACTAAGGGCCTGGCCTATAGGCACAGATCTGGGGGATGTGGGAAGCAAAGAGGGGCAGAAGACGATATAAATGTTTTCTTCTTTTAATGTTTTATTTACTTTTGAGAGGCAGACGGGGACAGAGGATCCAAAGCAGGCTCCATGCTGACAGGAGAGAGCCGACACAGGGCTCGAACTCATGAACCACGAGATCATGACCTGAGCTGAAGTCAGAAACTCAACCAACTGAGCCACCCAGGTGCCCCTAAATGTTTTCTTTCATTCCAAGATTTGTTCCAAATTGGAACAAAAACTGTATGATAATTAAAGTCAGACAAATCAGAGGCAAAAAATTAGAGATGCACCAAATAGTGCTCTTTAAATGCTGTATGTATGTTATTTGCATGAAATCAAATGAAAACCAGTAAGCTGGGGAAATGACACATAATGATGAGTGGTTTCTCCTTAGTCGGCATTTCTCATTTGTTTCTATTCATGAAATAAAAGCAAACAATCTTAATTAACCTTGATTAAGAGGAATTATGATACCTTTTCAGAAAAGTAAGTGGCTTTCTCCTCACTAAGACCTATAAGAGAAGAGAAGGAGATTTTAACATCGTAAAGAGCCACTGGGCCTGTCACCCTGAGCAACCTCCCTCGGTGATGACCTACCCAGAGTTATGAAATCAGCCCGGACCTGATCAGCTGTGAGACTCTTCTTCAAGGCACCTGGGAAACAGGGGAGAAAGCAGTTAAAAAGGACAAATCAGTAATCAATTGGCAGTAGGCATCAACGGGCAAAAGGGATACACAAAGATGTGGCTGGTTCCAGGAAGATCTCAACCCAGCTGCGGAGAAGATGCAGAAAGGAAACGACTGGAGAATGTGACAGCAGGTTCTATTTATTGTACAACATGGGTGTTCACCCCTCCAGAAAGTACGAAGGAAGCTAGAGACAACAGAAAGGACTTTATGGACTTGGGGCTGGGGGGTCCCTGATCAGAGGCAAGAATAAGGCCTCAGATTCCTGGAGCAACATCGGGGAGCTCGACGTCAGGCTGGGCGTAAGGGCAACAGCCTAGAACTGCGCTGGGCAATACGTAACCATAAAGATGTGTGCTGTTTAAAGTTCCTTTCTTTCTTTCTCCCAGCACCCTCTTAGGTTTTAATTAATTAAAACTAAACAAAATTTAAAATTCTGTTCTTCAGTTGCACTAGCTGTTCTGAGTCCTCGACAGCCACATGGGTCCAGTGGTCATGGTACTGGACAGCACAGATCAGGGACCATCTTCATCTACCTAGATAGTTGCGCTGGCCAGCGCTGCCATAGAGAACCTGCTTTCAGGACGTAAACCAAGACGGACTAAACAGTTGGCCTCTATGATTCACAAGTTACTTCCAGAGGGGCCGGGCAAAACTCCTCACAAGCCCTGCGATCACTCCCCTGTGGGGGCTACTTTGTTCTGCTTGCGAGCTCCAATTCCTGAAAACAAAGTGTCGCCAGCAACCTGGGCTTCTCAGTGTTTAACCTCAGACTACAGGCTAGAGTCACAATTTGGAAACCACTTTAAAATTTTCCACTTCTTAGTCTTCCAGAAGATGACTAATTAAAGAATAAGAAGATATCCACCACCATCCAGGGAGGGCCCTGAAGTAATACCCTAAACCCAACTCCCCACCCCCATCTCACTCCAGAAAAACAATCCTAAAGCCTGTCCGCTGCAAAATAAACCATGTAAACAAAGGGAGGAAATCTTTTATCGTCAAAATCAGACTGAGCAAGGAAGCCATAGGGAAATAAAAAAGGCAAGACACCAGGAAACCCTGGCCATAAAGGCCCTAGAAAAAGGCCACTTCCTAGCCAATTCAATTAATTCATAACTACCACATGTACAGCCCCTTAGTGTATACCTAGCTCAAATCCAATATTTTGCTTGATGATCCCAAAGTACTCTTAAGTGGGGGATTGCTATCGAAGCCTTTAATTTACCAGGAAAACTAAAGATCAGAAAGATTAAGCTTTGGGGGAGAAAATCTGGCAAAGGCACATAGTCAACAACTGCACTGCCAAGAAGTCACCCAACAGATACACTCCCGAAAGTACACTGAAATACACGCGTGGCAGCGGCTGGCCACCTCTAGAACCCCTAAGCTCTTCTCTCCCTTGCTCACTCAGCTTTTTCTACAACATGCCAGGCAGGTTCCTACCTCCTGGCATTTGCCTTTGGAGTTCCCTCTGCTGGGGACACTCCTCCTCAAATCTGCACACAGTCATTCCGGCCTCTCCCTGAACATCCCCCCTCCATTTCAGGCAGAGCCGCTCTTCACTGGCACCCTCCTACTGCTACGCTTTTCTGCATTGCATTTATAACCACCCAGTTTCATGTTACATATTTATTGTCAATTTTTCCACTAGAATGTCTGTTTGATGAGACTAAAGATTTGGTCCGTTGTGCCCACTGTTGTGTCCCACGTCGTACTTTAAAAATATATTTGCAGGGCGCCTGGGTGGCTGCTCAGTGGGTTAAGCATCTGACTCATGGTTTCCGCTCGGGTCATGATTTTCCAGTTCATGACATGGGGCCCCGCATCGGGCTCTGCGCTGACAGCTCAGAGCCTGCTTGGGATTCTCTCCCTCTCTCTCTGCTCCTTCCCTGCATGTACTCTCACTCTCTCTCTCTCACTCTCTCTCTCTCTCTCTCTCAAAATAAACAAACATTCAAAAAATTTTAAATAAAAAAGAGAAATCTTAAAAAATATATGCATGTGTGCGTATATATATATATATACACACACACACACCTATATATATTTGCATCATGCTAGGCCTCAAGCCCTTAATCAATCTTCCTTTCTTTTTATTAAGATATAATTGACCTATAACGTTGTGTAAGTTAAAGGTGTACAATCTGTTGATTTGATACATTCATATATGGCAATATGACTGCCACTGTAGCATTAGCTAATACCTCTATCACATCACATAATTATCATTTCCCTTCTGTGGTTAGAAACTCTAAGATCTAGCCTCTGAGCAATTTTGAAGTTTATAATACAGAATTGTTGACTATAGCTCTTAACTTCTTTTTCAGCTTTCTCCTTTGGTGATACCTTTGCCCTAAGTACAAGACAGGCCTGAAGCCTTGACTCTATGTCAGACAGAAAGAAAACTGTAAATCCAGAGCTGGAGTCCCCAGGACATGCCACTTGGGGAAATCTGAGAATGTCCATCTTTAAACACATCTAACCAGGGGCGCCTGGGTGGCTCAGTCGGTTAAGTGTCCGACTTCGCCTCAAGGTCATGATCTCACAGTTCATGAGTTTAAGCCCCATGTTGGGCTCTGTGTCCAGAGCTTGGAGGCTGCTTCGGATTCTGCGTCTCCCTCTCTCTCTTCCCTTCCCCCATTCACACTCTTTCTCGCTTTCAAAAATAAACATTAAAAAACCACACATATAACCATCAGAGATGGTTTATAAAATCCTTGAGCACCAATTGTCACTGGAACAGTTGCCTTGGTAAACCCTTATTGCCATCAAACAGTATGGGGGACAACACAGTATGTCCAGGGGGACAGTTTCAGTTTTGCCAGGAAACAGTTGGGAAATTAGCGAATTGTTCTACTAGCCCAAAAATCTACATAGGCTTATTCTGTGTAATAAAGGAAACTCAAGGAAAAGAACTAAGCCTTGGTTAAAACTCCAGGAGAAGGAAGCAGATGGGAAATGAGGGTTAGCCACATTTAGTGAGCGATCACTGACCCTGAAGGCTGACCAGCTGAATCCACTTCCCTGAAGTTCACGGAAGGACAGAAGTCCTAGTCACTGTGCATGCATTTACTGAGCACCTACTAGTGCCAGCACGATGCTAGATGCTGGCAAACATCAATGTCTGCGGTCGTGAGGCTTACAGTCTATCAGGAAGAGAAAGACCACAATAATGTCACAAGTAAGAAAGCCATATAGAATATGACAAAAAAGTGCCATAGAAAGAAGTAATAGAGGGAAGTGGGGTTGGGAGTCCTGGGGAACTTAGTTCTACAGCTGTTTAATACCATTTGTGACTATTGTTCATTGTTGATTACTCTATTTTTGCCCAGCCAGAAAGAACTCCTTTGGGAGAAATGAAGGGGAGTTATCAGCTTTTCGTAAAAAAACCAGTTACTGAGTGTCCACAAGGGCCACATATCTTGCTACGTATTAAAATAAAACCAGGCTTTGGGGTGCCTGGGTGGCCCAGTCAGTTGCGCATCTGACTTTGGCTCAGGTCACCATCTCACAGTTCGTGGGTTCGAGCCCTGCACTGGGCTCTGTGCTGACAGCTCAGAGCCTGGAGGCTGCTTCAGATTCTGTATCTCCCTCTCTCTGTCCCTCCCCCATTCACACTGTGTGTCTCTCTCAAAAATAAGTAAACATTAAAAAATTTTTTCTTAATAGGGGCACCTGGGTGGCTCAGTCGGTTAAATGTCTGACTTCAGCCCAGGTCATGATCTCGTGGTCTATGAGTTCGAGCCCCGCATCAGGCTCTGTGTCGACAGCTCATAGCCTGGAGCCTGCTTCAAGTTCTGTGTCTCCCTCTCTCTCTGCTCCTTCCCCATTCATGCTCTGTCTCTCTCTGTCTCTCAAAAATTTTAAAATAAAAGTAAAAAGCAAAAAAAGTAAAAAAAAATTTTTTTAATAAAAAAATAAAACCAGACTTCAGTAGTAGCCCTACAGCCAAGTAATCTGTAATCTGGGAGCTCCCTGTGTCTGGGAGACAACTCATAATGATAACAACAATCATAATATTAGCAACAGTGCGGCCACCGCTTACTGAAGGATTTTACAGTTATTATCTTTATTCATATAATGATATATGAGCTACTATTAGGAGCTCTGTTTTCTGAAGAAAACAGATTTTCAGAGAGGTTCAGTAACTCGGCTCAAGATCTCAAAGCTGTTAAGTAGCCGTGGTGACAAGTAAGCACACGAGGGGACATCCAGCAACCAAATGCAATGCGGGGCCTTCCCTGGATCCTGATGAAAGCAACCAACTATAGACAAATAAAATGTGTGAGACAATGGGGACACTAGAACACTGACTGCATATTTTAATTTTAGATAATGGCACTGTGGTTTGATAAGGGGGAAAAAAATTTATTTTTTAGAGATGGTAATCAGGTATTCAGAAATGAAATGATATGACCTGAGACTTGCTTTAAAATAATCCAGTTTGGAGAGCAGTGAGAAGTGGATGGGTTGTACATGAAACAGTCTGGCTATGGGCTGATAACTATTGAAGTCAGGTGTTTTTTAAAAAATTTTTTAAATGTTCATTTATTTTTGAGAGAGAGAGAGACAGACAGAGCGTGAGCGGGCAAGGGGCAGAGAGAGGAAGACACAGAATCCAAAGCAGGCTCCAGGCTCTGAGCTGTCAGCACGGAGCCCGACGGTCCATGGGCTCCAACTCACAAACTGCAAAGTCATGACCTGCGCTGAAGTCAGACACCTAACCGACTGAGCCACCCAGGTGTCCCTGAAGTCAGGTGTTTTTTTAAGAATTACACACTAGTTAGTAAAAGAAAAACATTAAAACACACACACACAAACCACTGGGCTTTACACCAACCAAGGGAGGTAGTAGCCCCAGCTTTTCTACTGTAAGATCCTAAGCAAGTCACTTCTCTCTAGGGCTCTGTCTCTATCTACAAGGCAAAGATTAGACCAGATCAGCCTTTACAAAAAGGTTTTACTTGACCCTCCCCCTACAAGGAGGAGGAGGAGGAGGAGGAGGAGGAGGAGGAGGAGGAGGAGGAGGGGGGGTTCATGGTTAACTGTTTCTCAGATACCGGATAAGCAGGTTTCTTTATTGCAGGACTTTTCAGAGCCCAAGATATGTTAATGTGTGTGTCTCTTCAAGGTTCCAAGGCTGGGGGAGTGGGAGGGGACCGACCGTATTTCCTGCTTCTAGCTGACAACATAAGCCTTTTCTGGATGAAAACACCAAGTTGGGGACAACTGATCTGGAGGGTTGAGGCTCCTCCAGCTCTAACAAGGAGGTCTTACTGCAAGGCAGGCCCGGGATGAGGAAGGAGGTGAGGACCTCGAGGCCCTTGTATTTCAGATGAGATTGGGAAAGGCCTTGAACGCCACTCTGAGGGCTACAGATGCCATCATGTGAAGCAAACAGTTGTGAGGTGCAGCGTGACCCCCCGCTGTGCTGCAGCCTGTACTCCAGGCCAGGCTGGAACCTGGGATGGAAGAGCCCTGTTGGAGACGCCACTGCCACAAGAAGGCACGAAGGACTAAGAACTTATTCTGGGCTGAGGAAAAGGACAAGTGACTTACAAGTTACACTCTCAGCTGCTCAGTCCTCGTAGTCTGAGGAGTCATAGGACTGAAATCAACTACAATACATAAAGCGAAGCTTAGCAAGCACCGAATTAAGTGCTTTGCATATATTAACTCATTCGTTCCTAATGCCACCACCATAAACTGCTCTTATTGCTCCATTTTTCAAATGTGAAACTGAGGTTGATTTGCCCAAGGCTGAATAGCTACATAGGTGATGTGATCAACCCTCAAATCCACGTGAGACTGCAAAGCCCATCTCTTGATTGGTATGCTGAGTTCCTTGGGGTTCTCTGCACCTATATAAAATGATCTGCTGTAAACAATGACAACCAATCTTGCCTGAAAAACGTACGCCCGACATCCCCTGGGAGGCGACAGGATCCCCCAAGTTCAGTTCAACTCACGCAGCATATACTGAGCATCACTTCGTGTCATCACTTTACTTGTAACCTTGGCTCAGGAAAGAAGTACGAGATCTTCCTCTGACTTCAAAGAACAAGCTCTCTGTCGAAGCCACAAAACAGACACATGTAAAACAGCATGAACAATAGAAAACTGTAAGTGAATTGTGGCCCAAAATGGTAACTGTAGATAAATACCATCTCTCGGGAGCTGAGAGGAAGGGAGGTCACTGCAGACTGAAGTGGTTTAGGAAGGCTTTCTGATGGGAGTTCCTGGGCTGGGGAGGGGGAAGGCAGTCTGACAGGGCTGAGGGGCATGGGGAGCAGAGCTAAGGAAGACAGCAAAGGAGGGAGGCAGGGACGCCAGAAGACAGAGGTCTCCTGAAAAATCAGTGTCCACAACAGCTGTTGGGTGGACAGGTCCCCACCTGCAGACAAACCCACTCCCACAGATGTAGGCTAGAGAATGAGAAAGAAGATCTGCATGCCGGGCAGCTATCCTAACGCTCACACTCGGAGGGCACAATGTCCTAAGGATGTTCACCACGGCACTGTTTCTAAGAGTGAAGGGCTAGAACTAAAATGTCCGGCCACAGGAGACAGATGGTTAAAAGATACATCCAGTCCACAGCACATACAGCCCTGAGAAGAATGAGGTTCACATGGACAGGTCCCCATGACGTAACAGGTATGACAAAATACAAGCTGCACGAGCACTTTTATGGTTTACCACCATTTACGGCAAACAGAACATGAATGCACACGCGTGTGAAAATATAAAAGGATACACAGCAAAATTAAATTGCGATGGTGTCTGCAGACAAGAGCAGCATGAGGGTCAAAGGGGATCTTTCCCTTCTGACTCTCCAACAGCTCTGCACTGTTGTAGGTGTGCAGTGAAAAATGTATGCCCGCGTTACAAAAGACCGCACATTCTCCTACAGCCTTTGGTTCACGTGCCTTTAACCCGCCACGAGAGCAAAAAATGCGAGAATCACACACACAGAGGATGGGAAAATGTCACAGTTGGAAACATTGGGAGGTTCTGATTCGAGCCCCCAGAACATCAGGAACCTATGACAGGCAAAGGAAAGGACCTGTACAGTGACATGGGAGGGCGCCCAACTTTCAGCACAGCACCGGGCTGAGAGCCTGGGGAACATCAGCCCGTTACCAATTTGTAAAACGTGCAAACCGGGGATGCTGTTTCACCCACTTTCAGCCGGGTCAGTATCGACTCATTCTTGGAGACTGGGCTCAAATGTCGCCCCTCTCTTTACATAAAATTAACTTTTAATTAAGTTGCCAAATTCTAGCAACTTTTTAGGCAAAACATAGCCAACAATAAACAAGACAACCTGCTGACCCTCCACCCAGATAATATAGTCACAGTTAACATTCTTTTTTGTTTTTGTTACAAAAGTAGGACTGTGGTAGTTTTATAAGCTATTATTTTTATAAAACAGTTTTATAAACTGTTATTTTTATTAAACTATTATACTGCGAAAGATTTTCCATATCATTACATTTCCTTGATAGCGTCTTTTTAAATTATTACAGAATTTCAAAAATTAGAGCAACCTTTTACTGAGGTACTATGTTAAGCATATGTTTTATATTATCTCAGTCTTCAAAACAAGCCCCCTCCACACACCAAGAAAAAGCTCAGACTGGGGGGAAAACGTGAGAGAGGGGCTGCTGCTTGGGGTTGGGAGACAGAGGGTACTTGGACAAAGTCACACTACTCATCGAGTGACAGACCCACGTCTACCTAACTCAGAACATGAATTTTTGACCCCCATGATGTTCCCCTATAGAAACAGCACGCTATACTAATCTCCAACTATTGGGCTATTGGTTTCTAATTGTTCTAGACCATTAAAACAGTGCTGTAATGGATATCTCTACAGCTAAACCTTTGTGATTGCCTCCCTCCTGGCTAGAAACTTTTCCTGATTGCTCTAGGCAAACTCTACCTCTGAAACCATCTGTCATGGAAGACCTTTCTATTTTGAATCCACTATGGCCTGATATTTTTGAAAAAAAAAAAACAAAAAAACGGAAATTAATTTCCAGAAATCTGAAATGAAAAACCACATACAAAATATAAGCCCCGGGGCGCCTGGGTGGCTCAGTCGGTTAAGCGTCCGACTTCAGCTCAGGTCACGATCTCGCGGTCCGTGGGTTCGAGCCCCGGGTCGGGCTCTGGGTTGATGGCTCGGAGCCTGGAGCCTGCTTCCGATTCTGTGTCTCCCTCTCTCTCTGCCCCTCCCCCGTTCATGCTGTGTCTCTCTCTGTCTCAAAAATAAATAAACGTTAAAAAAAAAAATTAAAAACAAAATATAAGCCCCAAATGGTTAAAATGGTAAATTTTACGTTATGCATATTTTACCACATTAAAAAAAAAATACAAGCCCGTGGGGTGCCTGCCTGACTGGCTCAATCAGTAGAACATGTGACTTTTGATCTCTGGGTTGTGAGTTCAAGTCCCACGTTGGATGTTTAATGTTTATTTATTTTTGAGAGAGAGAGAAAGAGACAGAGCATGAGCGGGGAAGGGAGAGAGTGAGGAAGACACAGAATCGGAAGCAGGCTCCAGGCTCTAGCTGTCAGCACAGAGCCCGACGTGGGACTTGAACTCACAAACCCTGAGATCATGACCTGAGCTTAAGTTGGACACTTAACCAACTGAGCCACCCAGGCGCCCCCCCAAAAATAAAATCTTTAAAAAAATATATAGATAAGCCCCATTTTAAAAATCAGTAAATTCAAAATATTTTGCCAGATTGCTCTAATTTCACAAAAGGAAGCTAACTGCCTACTCTCGATTTCTATACACTGTGCAGGGGACCAGACAGCAGTTTGGGGATGGAAGCTGGGATACAGACTGCACTTTTAGCTGTACCTCTAGTTCACTCTACTGCGGTGATCTGTGTACCTGGCTTCCCTCCTAGACTGAGTCCCGCCCACGTCTGGTTCTCCATTGAATGCACTGGCTCAGCGCCCAAAGCACGCTTGCCAACTCTGTGGTCTGAAACACTGTTCAAAGAACGTCTCTGGCCTCAGCTGCTAAGAGAGGCTACTCACCATTTGGAACCAGAAGGAGGCTTTTCACAATGCTTCTGAGAGGGCCAAGGCTGATCTGATTGGTGGTGGCAAACTCAGAGAGCTGAGCCAGAAACCTTTCCACCTGCAGAGAGGGAACAAGCCAGGCCTTCACTTTCTAAGCACCTCAGGGCTGTAGACCCACACTCAGCACTCTCCTTATCACAAGGTACTTTACCTCTTTTGGCTCAGTTAGGAAGTGGAAAAGCACTTCTGTCAAGGCTGAGAACTGCTGTGAAGAGAATAACACAGAACATCAGCAAAATTCTACTCCTGGGTCAGTGTTCCCACATCTCATCCACATATAGACCCTTTGGAGAGAACACACAGGTGCTGACACCTGTCTGATCATCTTATAGTTGAAATATTCACAATACCCACTACCCAGTGTCAACATATCAGTATCACCATATTGTCTGAAAAACTTGTATATCTTAGTGGAACACCTGGGAGATATGTATTGAGAGACTGTGAGTGTATGCACACACATGCACATCTCAAGGGTCCAAATACACACACACACACACACACACACACAGCCTGAAAGGAAAATCATTGGAAGATTAATAGCAGTTGTTTTGTTTATATTTCCACATACTTATTATTCAAACATAAGCCAATCCAAATATATAATCTCTTATTCTGCCCCACACAAATGTTAACATACTTCATAAACTTTTTCTCTGTTTTTTTTTTTTTTTTTGAGAGAACGCAAGTGGGGGAGGGGCAGAGAGAGGGGGACAGATCTGAAGCGGGCTCTTCACAGACAACAGTGAACCTTACGCGGGGCTTGAACTCACAAACCATGAGATCATGACCTGAGTCGAAGTCGGGTGCTCAACTGACTGAGCCACCCAGGTGTCCCTCTACCTTGTTTTTTAAAGCAGTTATTTCTGTGGAGTGAGATTTTGGGTGATTTTTATTTTCTTCTGTTTTCTCTATCCATATTTTCTGGATTTCTTCCCCCACAATAAACATTATTATGTATATAACAAAACAGTAAAATTTACACTTCCTTACAGACTCTTCTTCTTCTTCTTTTTTTTTTTTTAAAGATTTTATTTTAGGGGAGCCTGGATGGCTCAGTTAAGTGTCTGACTCTCGACTTTGTCTCAGGTCATGATGTCACTGTTCATGAGTTCAAGCCCTGCATTGAGCTCTGTGCTGAGTGTGGACCCTGCTTGGGATTCTCTCTCTCCTCTCTCTCTGCCCCTCTCCCACTTGCACTCCCTCTCTGTCTCTCGAAATAAATAAACTTAAAAAAAATTAAATAAATACAAATGGGATGTAAGTGAACCCACACACTGCATCTTGCCTTTTTACATTCAATTATATCTTAGAGATTGATCTTGTCAGTAGATATAATTCTACCCAGTTTTTCCCCCCAAGAGTTTATTTTTAAGTAATCTCTACACCCAACAGGGGGCTTGAACTCACAACCCAGAGATCAAGAGACACACGCTCCACCCACTGAGCCAGTCAGGTGCCCCTCTACCCAGTTCTTTTAACAAGTGCATGGTATTCAACTGCATAGACAGTATAATTTAGCTCCCTAGGGATGAACATTAGTGTCTGTGTGTGTGTATATCCGTGTGTGTGCACATGTGCTTTGTTGATGTTACTGCAATGCTGCAATGAATATCCTCCCACATATTTTTTTGACATACGTGTCTACAAAATACTTTTTAAAAATTTCTTAGGTCAAATAATATGTGCATTTTAAATTCTGTGTAAAATGGTGCCAAGTTGCCTTGCAAAGAAGTTGCATGGATTTACATTTCCACCAGCCAATGGCACATAAGTATCTACCTTCTCAAAACTTCATAGATATTCCCTGGAAACATTTTAACCAATGCTGACCCAGGGGTTGTCTTTCTGTGGTATTTATGATAATAGCTTTGCCTAACTGCTGATTCTATATAGTAAAATCAAGAAAAGTCAGGGACAAGCTTCAGACAGTGTCCTCAAACTGTGAGTTTTCCTTTATTTAATTTTTTTTTTTCAGCTGTGAATCTGTGGACCATCAGATCTTTGGCTGACCCTTTGCCACCCTGAGCCTTTTTTTTTTTTTAATTTTTTTTCAACGTTTATTTATTTTTGGGACAGAGAGAGACAGAGCATGAACGGGGGAGGGGCAGAGAGAGAGGGAGACACAGAATCGGAAACAGGCTCCAGGCTCTGAGCCATCAGCCCAGAGCCCGACGCGGGGCTCGAACTCCCGGACCGCGAGATCGTGACCTGGCTGAAGTCGGACGCTTAACCGACTGCGCCACCCAGGTGCCCCTACCCTGAGCCTTTTAAGAAAGAGAGCAGCTGTGAAGCCCTCCAGCAGCTTTTCTATTTCCAGGCCTCAGCCTAGCATTCAGGCTCAACTCCCTGTGAGGCCTCATTCCCCCATGTCTCCTCTCAAGGGGAGCCTCAACTTAATCTGGTCTGCAGGACATGCTGTCCCCCATCCCTATCTCCACTTTTCCAAACCCTCCTTTATCCTTCAATGCTCTGCCAAGACACAATGACCCTCCCAACAAGAAAGTGACCTACCCAGATTCTTAACTTCTAAGGCTCCCCCTTGGAACCTTGCCTGAGGGCACTTACAATTTTAAATCTTGATAAGAAAAGACTTGTCTTAGCAGAGAAGGTTCCTTGTATACGTTTGTATGGCCACAGAGCCTTAGTTAATGAAAGTGCATAGTTAAGTATTTGTTGAATAAATCTCCCTAAATACTTTCCTCATTCTTTGCCTTTTTGTATCTGCATAGCTGTCTCCCTCTGGAATGCTCACCTGCCCATCACCATCCGAGAAATCAAAATCTTAACTGTTCTCACTAGCGAATACATGGAAAGATGCTCCAGATCATTCCAGATGAGAAATGCAAATAAGCAAAATAAGGAAATGCCACTGCTTTACTTATCAAATCTTCAAAAATAAAGGTCTGATGACACCAGTGCTGATGCAAGTAAGTGCCAGGAAACAGATGTGCTCCCACTGCTGATGGGAGGACAAACTGGGGCAACCTTTCCAGACAGCAATTTGATAGTCATATCTAATTTTTATTTTTTAATTTATTTTTAAAAAAACGTTTATTTTTGAGAGACAGTGCGAGTGGGGAGAAAGGCAGAGAGAGAGGGAGACAGAGGATCTGAAGTGGGCTCCACACTGATGGCAGTGAGCCCCATGTGGGGCTCGAACCATGAGATCATTACCTGAGCTGAAGTGGGACGCTTAACCAACTGAGCCACCTGGGCGCCCTGATAGTCATATCTAATGTTTAAATGCTCATATCTCTTGACCTAGTAATTGATTGCAGGAAGAACACCCTTCAGACATGTTCCCAAAGGTAAACCCAGCCACATTTACACAAAGCAGTTCCTCGGCAGCACTGTTCAGAAAAACAAAAGACTGAAAGCAACTGAAGTGTCTATTAACAGAGGGCTAGTTAAACAAATTATGGTAGATGCATTTCAAAGAATATCATGCAAAAGACAAAGAGGCTAGTCTAATCTCTTGTGTAAAAAAGAAAATGTTTTAAAGGCTACCCATATATATACAGGCAGAGGCAGACTTTTTTTTTTCTCCAAAGATACACAAGAAACTATTAAAATGTCAATTTCTGCAGAGAAGAGAAACAGGTATTTTAACTTTATACCTTGAATACTGCTTAAATTTTCTAACTGCATGTGTTGCTTTCATTTATAGCTAGATGAGAGGATTACAGACCGTTTCTTTTTTTCCTAATGTTCATTTATTTAATTTGAGAGAGTGCACACATGCCCACGTGAGGGGGACAGTGGGGAGGTGGGAGTAGGGGGGATGGGGGAAGGGAGGGAGAGAGAGAATCCCAAGCAGGCTCCCCACGCAAGAGTCCATTTGACATTCCACTCGATCCCAAGACTGCAAGATTACGACCTGAGCTGATATCAAGAGTCGGACACTCAACCAACTGAGCCACCTAGGCGCCTCATTCTTCTTTATATTTTTCTGATTTTCCTCTCAAATAACCATTCTAAAAATTATTTTTATTTTATTTTTAAAATATTTTTTAATGTTTATTTATTTTTGAGAGAGAGAGAGAGAGAGAGAGAGAGAGAGAGAGCAAGCAGGGGAGGGACAGAGAGAGAGGGAGACACAGAATCCCAAGCAGGTTCCAGGCTCTGAGCTGTCAGCACAGCTTGAGGAGCTCGAACTCAAAGACCGTGAGATCACGACCTGAGTGAAAAGTTGGACACTTCACCGACGGAGCCACCCAGGTGCCCCCCAAATTATGATTTTTAAAATCATATTCTCAAGGCTCCACATTACCTAGGACTGGTCCAAGCCATTACAGGATGTATCTAGGTGAACTCAGCACTGTACTTTGTCTCCATTTTCTGACCTGCCCTAGCAGATCAAAATTTCCCCAGCATAAGAGGCTGTGTCCATCAACCCTTTGCACACTTCACTGTGTTTAGTGGCTATTTGGGCACAGTAGGGCATTCAGATAAATACCCACAGAGTGAGCAACAAATGGTGATGCCCACATTAATACAATGATTCTTTTTCTCCTTGATATCCAGGCCTCAGACTTCAAAATAAATTCGGCTAATAGAGTGGGTACTCGGGGAAATCTGATCACCCAACAAAAGGCAGGGAAAGGACTCTGCTAAGTTGCTCATCAGGAAGAAGCTTTCTGTGTTAAAAGCCAAGGTAAAGGGGCACCTGGCTGGCTTAGCCAGAAGAGCACGCACTTCTTGATCTCTCGGGGTTGTGAGTCTGAGCCCCACACTGGGTGTAGACATTACTAAAATTAATAAATAAACTTAAGAGAAAAGGGTTAAAGGTCCAGAGTGTAGTTTAAGGTTAGAATGAGTAAAAAGCAAGCTCTGATTTTAAAGGACGTGGTTTATATTTTTCCATGAATACCAAATTGGAGGAGGTAACCTTAGGCGTCATAGCATCCTGTCGCTTCAAAAAAGTTTTTTAGCAGCAGAATCTTTTTTATTCTCCACATGGAAGTCTTCCAGAAAATCCTGCCACACATACAAGTAAAAGCTAAGCAACCTGGGTAGGGAGGTCATCTGGAAAGCTCTGTTCTGTATATTTAATCCCCCGGAATCTAAAATCAAGCATCAGGTCCTGAATTCCGGGTTCTACCACCCCCAGTGCCTGACCTTAAACAGGTCAATTTCTGGGGTGTCTGGGTGGCTCAGTCGGTTAAGTGTCAGACTCCAGCTCGGGTCATGATCTCACGTTTCAGGCGTTCAAGCCCTGTGTTGGGTTCTGTGCTGACAGCTTGGAGCCTGGAGCCTGCTTCAGATTCTGTGTCTCCCTTTCTCTATCCCTCCCCTGCTTCTCTCTCAAAAGTAAATAAATAAACATTAAAAAAAAAAAAACAACACAGGTCAATTTCTTTCCCTGAACCATTTTTCTTATCTGTAAAATGGGAATTATAACAGCACCTACCTTTTATTTTTTTAAAAACTTTTTTTAACATTTATTTATTTTTGAGACAGAGAGAGACAGAGCACGAACAGGGGAGGAGCAGAGAGAGAGGGAGACACAGAATCGGAAACAGGCTCCAGGCTCTGAGCTGTCAGCACAGAGCCCGACGCGGGGCTCGAACTCACGGACCGTGAGATCATGACCTGAGCCGAAGTCGGACGCCCAACTGACCAAGCCACCCAGGCGCTCCAGCACCTACCTTTTAGAGTTGCTACACATAAAGCACTGAAAACAGTGCCTGCCACATGGTACGTGCTCCATAAATGACAGCTATTTTTGTTCAACCACTCTGTGATCCAGTTTCCTTAATCTGTAAAATGGGGATGATAATAAAACCTACTGCCTAGAAAGACTCAATGACGTAATATACATAAAAGCACTTAGAAGTGCTGTATGATAAACAGTGGCCACTAGCCACATGTAGCTATTAAACACTTGAAAAAGGCTAGTCTAGGGACATCTGGGTGGCTCAGTTGGTTGAGCATCTTGATTTCAGCTCAGGTCATGATCCCAGGGTGGCAGGATTCAGTCTTTTGTTGGGCTCACACTGAGCATGGAGCCTGCTTGAGATTCATTCTTTCTCTCTCTCCCCCTCTCCCCAGCTTGGGCTCTCTCTCTAAAATAAAGAAAAAAAACTCAAAACCCTATTAAAAAGAAAAAGGCTAGTCTAATTTGAGATATGCTGTAAATGTGAAATGCACACCAGAATCAGAAAAATTAGTACTAAAAAGTAAAATATCCCCCATTGATATTTTTTATGTGGATTAGATGTTGAAATGATAGTATTTTAATATACTGGATTAAAGAAAACATTAAATTAGCTTTCTGTTTATTTATTTCTTTACTTATTTATCAAAGATTTTATTGTCAAGTAATCTCTACTCCCAATGTGGGACTTGAACACACAATCCTGAGATCAAGAGTCACAGCCAGGCACCTTCTTTTTAATTTTTACATGTGACTGCTAGAAAATGTAAAATTAGACATGTGGCTCGCAATTTATTTCTGTTGGACAAAGGGGCTTCAGAATATGTCTGGCATTGTAATTACTTTAGGAGAAAACAGTAGGTTGTAGGGGATGCTGAGATGAAGGACAGGGAACCCCATCTCCTGGGAAGTTAAGACTTGGTGGGGGGAAACAGATGTACCTTTACAATGGTGGTGAGAAGTGTCATTTTAACCTATTTATTTTCGCTGCCTTGGTGCTTTGAAAAGGGCATCCAGGCCAGCAAAAGGACAGGAAGTCGGCTGGCTGGCATTTGCTGCCCAAACAAGCAAAAATCAGCCTCCCCACTTCCACTATCAAGGTGGGGGGCGGGGAGGGGTCCTCCACTGTGTAGATTATATGGCTTCTTTCTTTGAGGACTGCCAGGTATTCCTCTTAATTGGGAGGTAGGACAGTCCCACCCTGGCCTGGCCATTACCCAAACCCACATGCGACCCCGGATTACCTGCCCCTACGCCAGGCTCCCCCACCCCCACCCCCGGGCTCCCAGGGGATGCAAAGACCCTCAGTCTCCCCAATTGGCCTCCCTACTGAACGTCTCAAACTCCACAACTCCCCAAACTCCCTAGGCCTCCCGACACCCCAGTCTGTTCCCTCGGTTCCCCACAATGCTTTCAGCCTCATCGAGGCTCCCCTCAATTCCTCTTCCGAGATCCCTCCCCGTTCTCACGCCTCCCGGAAGTCCCACGTCTGAGTCCCCACGCCCCCGGGACCCCTCAGCTGGCCCTAAGGCCTCCTTAGAGCCCTCGGCCCCCCGAACTGTCCTCAGACCCCAATTTCCCTCTCAGCCCGCCCCTGAATGTCCCTAAGGCCACACCGCGCCCCGGACTCTCCCCGCCCCCAGGCGGCCCTCGGCCCACACCCCTCCCCTCCCTCGGCCCTCGGGACCGTCGCGGGCCCGCGCCCCGGCCGCCCGGCCCACCTGCGCGCCCAGCTGGTTCAGCTGCTGCATGTCGCCGCCCACGGCCTCGGGCACCGGGTCCTGCGTGCAGTGCAGGCGGCCCATGGCGTCGGCCCGGCCTCGCAGCGCCCGCCGCCTCCCGGCTTCCTCCCTCGCAGCCGTCCGCCTCGCCGAGCTTCCGCAGCCGCACTTTCGCCACGGGCCCTCCGGCCGCCGCCGCGCTCCTCCCCCGGCCGACCTCGGGGCGGGGCACTCGCGGAGCCGCGGACACGCGCGGGCCCCGGGGCGGGGCAGGGCGCCCTGGCTGAGCAGCAGGAGCGTGCGGCCGCTGCGACCCTTGGAGAGGCCGGAGGAGCCCAGCCGCGAAACGCGGGATTCCATGCCGGATCTCCCGCTAGGTGACCCCAGAACACCTCAATACCCTTGGCCTCCCTGAGCCTCAGTTTCCCTATCTGTAACGTGATCCCAGCGACGGCTGCTTAACTGAGCTAATCCTCCTAAAACGTTCAGAACATAGCCTGGCACAAAGGAGGCCCTCAATCAATGGTTAGTGGCTATCATTATGATAGTTATTATGCATTCAGCAGATATTAATTGCACGCTGACCATGCCAGGCCCCGCGGATAGAGAAGTGAACAGTGCAGGCCCAGTGTCCCCAGGAGAGCTTACATCAGAGCAGAGCAGTAAGGTCTCAAAGTTGGGCTTGCATCAGCATCTTCTGGAGGTCTTGTTGTAAAGCAGATTGCTGGGCCCCACCCCCAAAGCATCTCATCTGGAAGGGTCTAGTGTGGAGCCTGAGAACTTGGATTTCCAGCAAGTACATAGGGACCACGCTTTGAGAACCTCTGGAGTGGAGGACACTGCCCCAAAGAAGTACTAATACTGTGATAATACCAGGAAGGGTGGTGGTGGTCAGGTCCATGAAGTGAGATTATTATGACAGTGGTAATCACTGCAGCCCCTGAAACACTTTAACCCCCAGTCTGTCTCTTCCCAAGGACCTCCCACAGCCCCAAGTAACTTTTACCCTGATCTCCATTGGACAGAGAAGAAAACTGAGAGATGCTCCCTGGAACCTAGGACAGGACTCCCAAGTCCAAGAGCCTCTTCACCTACCCCTGCACTCAACTTTGAGGGTAGGGAGGTGGTGCCTAGAAACGTGGAATGGGAGACCGTGGAAAGGATTGGCTGGCTTTCCCTACCAGGCTTTCTTCTCTACCTTTTACTAAATACCCTCTGGAAGGGTATGAACAAAATGCCTTCTACCTAGAGGCCAAGCACCTCCCCTTTAGTCATTATTTCACTCATGTACTCATTCATTAGATAATATCCGGTGTCCACTGTGGAGTAGATGCCGTGACAGGTGCTGGGATACCACACTGCAACCAGATGCGGTGCCTGACTTGGGACAAGTCAGAGTTTACTCAGGATAGCAGACACACACATGGGAAACTCACATGTGCATGAAATTGTTAACTGATGCCAAGAAGCACAAAGTGCTTTGAAAATATATGCAGAGCACTTGTCCAACTCCAAGTTACCTGGAAGAGAGTAAACCTTCAAGTTACGGACAGATAGGAACTGAACTCAAGCCCCCTGACTCACCCTCCAGGAATTTTTATATTAAAATATTTTTAACCTTTTAAGAAATATCCCTGAGTACATATAATGCCCTAGCATTATTCGTATGCCCCAGATATTTATTCATATCTTTAAGTGTTAAATCAACTTTGTTGAGGTATAATTTACATACAATGAAATGTGCTTTTAAGTATGTTTGTTTAAATTATTTATTAAAAAAAGTTTAATGTTTATTTTTTAAAAATTAATGTTTTTATTTATTTTTGAGACAGAGACAGAGCATGAGCAGGGGAGGGGCAGAGAGGGAGACACAGAATCTGAAGCAGGCTCCAGGCTCTGAGCTGTCAGCACAGAACCTGATGTGGGGCTCAAACCCACAAACCATGAGATCATGACCTGAGCTGAAGTCGGACGCTTAACCGACTGAGCCACCCAGGCGCCCCTAATGTTTATTTATATTTGAGAGAGAGAGAGACAGTGCATGAGTGGGGTAGGGGCAGAGAGAGAGGGAGACACAGAATCCGAAGCAGGCTCCAGGCTCTGAGCTGTCAGCATGGAGCCCGACTCACAAACCGTGGTATCATGACCTGGGCCAAAGTCAGATGCTTAACTGACTGAGCCAGCCACCCAGGCATCCCTAAATTATTTTTAACTTAAAAAAATTCTTAAGGAAACCATTGGATTTCTTTCATTTCTGCTCCCACAGTGACTGGTGCTGAAGCACTCAATAAATATTTATGGAATTGAATTAACCCATGTGACCGAAAATAGACAAGAGGGGGGGACACCTGAGTGCCTCCATCAGTTAAGCATCCAAATCTTGATTTCAGCTTACCTCATGATCTCACAGTGTCTGGGTTTAAGCCCTGCCTCGGGCTCTGAGCTGACAGTGCGAGCCTGCTTGGGACTCTCTCTCTCTCTCCTTGTCTCCCTACCCCTTTCACATGCGTGCTCTCTCTCTCTCCTTCAAAATAAATAAAGAAAAGAAAAGAAAATAGAGGGAAAGAAATCCACTCAAAGCTGCTGTCCAACACTGTAGTAACACAATGACTGTCTTACTTTCCAGTTTTCTCCCACATCACAGGTCCCTGGGGTTTCTGTGATTTGTTTTGTTTTTAAATATTCAGCGCTTCCCACTTCCCCAACCTATTTACTCTCTGATAGTCAAAGTGTGATCCTTGAATGACATGGACACCAACTGGGAATTTGTTAGAAATGCAGACTCTTAGCACCAGTCCCCCACCCCCAGACCTGCTGCAGATTCAGGATCTGCATTTTAACAAGATCTCCAGGTGATTCCTGGGCACATTCAAGTTTGAAGTATAAATAATAACAGCCATTTTTAGATGCTTACCATGTGCTAGGCTTTACCTGAAACACCCGAGTGGACAACACGTAACATCGTCTACGTATAGTCGCTCATATTGTTTCTATTTTAAAGTTTATCACGTTGCATTATTGCTGTCATTTGCACATCTGTCTCCCTCACTTACTAATAATATTGTCTTGGGCAAAATACTAAGCTTTTTGTGCCTCCATGTCTTTTTTCATTTGTAAGAATGGAGACAAAAATAGAACCTACTTGAAAGAATGAAATGAGACAAAGTTCATGAAACAGCACAGCAACTGGCCCATGGTAGGTGCTCAACAAATGCTTGTTATTATTATTCCAATTTTTTAATCTTACAGAAATACGGCAATAAGCATTTTTCCCCACCTCTGATGATTTATTTATGAGAAATTCCTATGAGGGTCAAGGAATGTTATGTTCAGACTTTCTGGGTTCTAAACAGCGAGAAAGTGGCCAAATTTTCTAGGTAGGGAGAGACCATGACTGATCTCAGAAATTAGCATTTCACCCTAAACAGGGATGCGGGGGTAGTTTCGTCTCCCTGATGATGCTCTTAAGAGCATCTCGCTCTTCTTCCAACCCAGCTTCCCTCAGCCTTGAGGAAAATTCCAAATCCTCTAAAAAAACCCTCAAAATCTCAGACAATGCCATTCTTGGCTTCAACTATAAATGCTATTAGATGCTGCCTACTATTCTTCTGAGCGAGAATATAATGCTCATAACTAATCCCCAAGGATGCCTATTTAGGGCTTTACAATTTTTCAATTTTATTAAGTACTTGGCAGTTAATGAAAATAATAGGTAAAATGGCCTTTCCAATGTTACCCTTCACAGTCCATTCTTGGTTGCAGGAGTGGTGATTATTGTTAATGCCATAACTTTGTCGCAGGAAATGCAGACCTGGGGCCAGGCCTCCTTTCTAGAAAACCCCCGCCCCCAGCAGCTCCCATTTCAGCCTTAATGAGAGACCTTGCTCCCTTCATTCACTTTAAAATGTCCCTGTGGAGGGCAAAGGAGGCGCCCTCCCCCCACCCCTGCAAGTGAAAGGAGCTCATTAAGAAGTCCTTTCTCAGGCACGAGGATTCCCGCTGGGAATTCCACCACAGGGCCAGGTTCTTCCTGGGAGAAGGGTTGACCCTTCCTGCTCTGAAATGCCAAAAAGCATTTTTAAAAAATTAAATTTTTAATTCTGTGACAATTGTAGATTTATGTACAGTTGTAAGAAACAATAGATCCATTATACCTTCACCCAGCTTCCCTCCACGTACAGATCCTGTCTTCTAAAGCAAAATACTAACACTGGTAGGAGATGCAGAACATTTCCATCACCATTAGGATCTGGCATGTCACCCAAGGGCCTTATAACAGAAGGGATAGACTCCAGGTCCTCCTCCTACCAAAAACTGGGGAAGAAAAATACTACGGACATTTTCGTGTTTCCATTTATTATTATACTCATCAGACCTCCAATACTAGCTCCTTTATTATAAAAGCACATAACGGAATGCAAAATTATAGTTGGCCTAGACTCTTCAAAACACCTATGTCATGAAAGTCATCAAAAAAGGAATGTTGGGGAATTGTTCCAGATTAAAAGAAAAAAAAAAAAGACAAGACAAGACAACTAAATCCAATGTGTGGTCTTGGATGGAGGTAAGCAATTGCCATAAAATATGTTATTGGCACAACAACGTGAATATACTTAACATTACTGAACTGTATGCTTAGAAATGGTTAAGATGGTAAATTTTATGTTATGCAGGTTTTATTTTTTTTTTTAACCACAAATTTAAAAAAGGACATTATGGGGACGATTGATGAAATTTGAAGATGATTTTAAAGTGGATAATCCTATCGTATCAATGTTCAACTTCCTTTGTACTTTGGTTATGTAGGAGAATGTTTTTGTCCTTCAGAATTACATGCTGAAAGTAAGGTACAGAGGGATGAAATGGTTCAAGAAAAAAACCCGGAGAGGCGGTTAAAAGCACAAATATGGCAAAGATGAACAGTTGTTGACTCTGGGTAGGATGTATGGGTAGTCTTTGTATTCTTGAAACTCTTTCATCAATTTGAACTTATTTACAGAATACATTTTTAAAGGAGTGAAAAGAAGTTAAATGATCTTTGTTCCCATCCTGTCACAAGGGAAATAAATTTCTACTTGAACTAATATATCTGAGTACTCACTCCGGGCGAGGTGCTGGGCGTTTACCTGCATTTTCTTCCTTAATCCTCTCAGTAACCCCACCAGGAGGTCTTAACTCTTATCCTTGTTTTTTGGGGGCAGGGGGTTGGGGCCTAGGGAGGAAAGGTGCTATCCAAGGTCCCACGCTGGTTAGGGGCAGGACTGAGATCTGAACTTCCCAAAAGTGCTTTTAGGATCATTCTAGAATGGCTGAGTCTTCTTTCTCTGAGTTATTATTTTTGGTTCACACCATGGACTCCTACATACACTACTACACTCTTCAGCATCTTGCCTTTTCATATACAGAGGTATCCATGCAAACAGATACCTTATGAATGGCATTCCTGGGTCTTACAATGGAATTGCTGGGTTGGCCCCTTTCATTCGGGTAGGAGTTGCGAAATTGCCAAAGATTTGAAGTCAACCCTGTGGATATATTTGTCCATTCATGCAACATGTCTTTACCGAGAATCATGCTGGGTGCTGGGACAGAGCAGTGAACCAGACAAAACTCCCCTGTTGGGAGGCTGTTACTGGCTGAAGAAATGAGCCACTTAAAGTAGGAGGGTTAAAAAAAACAACCCCAAAACCAAAAAAAAAAAAAAAAAAAACACGTAAATCAGGACCAGGTAGGGTGCAAACTCACCAACATGTGGAGCAGTAGAGAGATTATCGACTAGGCTTCAAATTGGCTCTGAGCTTGCTGAAAGCTGTGGGGAGAGGGATCATTTCCTTTTTAGCTTTCTATCCTTATACTTGCACATTAATGTAAACATTCCTCTATTGTTGGACTTCTAGGACAGTTCCAATTCTGATTTTTGAATAGGATGTAGAGAAGAAGTTGCTCACCTGTTCGAAAACCTCCCTCAATCTCAAGATTTTTCTTTGACGTAAATTTTAGAAGTGGAACTCCTAGGATAAAGGTGAAGCCTTTTTAAGACCCTTGGCCTAAGCTCCAATAGACTTTTAAACGGTCCCTCTAGAAATGTGCTTTTTATTTAATATATATATATACACATATATATATGTGTACATATATATATGTATATATATGTGTGTGTATTTTTTTTCTTTTTCTTTTTCGAAATTTGCTTTTTAAAGGACCCTTGGGAAGTTCCTAGTTTTGAGGGTGGGGGTGATAATGCCTCCACCTTAGGAGAATCTCACTCCTTATTTCAAATTCATGGTTGGAATCTCTTTGCCTGAGAAAATGAGGCCTCGGATCTCTATTGTCTGTTTTGTTTTTCTCCTCAGGACAATTATAAAATGAATGCCTGGCCTCGCCTGAGGTAGGACTGCAATGCAAATGGCCGCAGGGTGCCGAGAACACTGCCTGGGTGTAACCTTGGAGGAGTTACCAGGGGAACTTTCACTTCTAGACCATCTTTCTCATCTGAAAGATGGAAAAGTCCCCTCAGTCATTCTGGCAGCAGGTATTTACGGAATACTTTCTGTGTCCCAGGCCCTGTGCTAGGTGCTGGGGACACAGTGGTGACCAAGACAGATTACTGCCCCGCCCCCCTTCCCCCTTCCCCCCAGCAGCTCACAATCTGATGGGAGAGACCCACTGCATTTAGAAAGTCGCTCAAAGACATTGCAAAGCGGTAAATTCTAGGAAGGAGGGGAGGTTGTGAGCAGGTTCAATGGGGGTGAGGCGTCCGTGGGGGTAAGCCATCTGTGGGTAGACCTGAAAGACGAATGGAGGTTAAGGCGACTAAGTCCTCCACCTCTGACTGGCCGTGGGCATAAACCTAACAACCAAGGGGGAAACCCTAGGGTTTGGGGCTTGCCACCCTGCCTTCTCCCGCTCCTCCCCAGGTCAGCATGACTCAGTAAGCACTTTCCAAAGCCCAGCCTGCAGGCAGGGTTATCTGTAGTCTGTGTATATGGACTTCCTGAAGCTTGGAGGGAGAGGGCCTGCCCAGAGGAGATAAGGATGGGTCTGGACAGGTCTGTTTATCCCAAAACAAAAGAGGAGGCAGAGTCCAGATCCAGAGCAAATCCCGGGAACTAGAATCCTTCTTTTCCAGTCCCTCAACAAGGACGGTTGTTATTATTACTATATCAGACACTGCGTTAAGCACTCTCCTCATGGCTTCTTGTATAACCCTCAGGAAACTTCTGAAGCAAGTACTAGAAGGGCCAGGGAACCTGAGTGACCTGGTGTTGGAAGCCAGTGCCCTAAGTCATAAGGCCTCTTCACTCTTAATTAGGCAGCACTCTGTAACATGGAAACACATGTTATATTTCACAACAACACAACGAGGAAAACATTGAGAGCCTTTTTAAAGGGAAGAATCCAAGCCTTAGAAAAGATCATTGCTAGAGGTAAGTCCCAAACCCATGTTCCCTGACTCCCCCACATATTTACTGAGCACCTACTATGAACTAGGCCCTCTTCTAGGTGCAGAGTGAACAAAATATAGCAGTGGTCAAAACAGATAAAGAGGCTGTCCCTCATGGAGCTTACATTCGAGTCAGGTAGACAGGCAGTAATAAGTAAGTGAATACATAGCACATTGGACAATGGTAAGTGGAGATGGGGAGTGCTGGAGGAGGAAGGCGAAGGCTTGCTCTTTAATAGGCAGGTGAGTGAAGGCATCTTTAATAAAGTGTCATTTGAGCAAAGACCTGAAGGTAGTGAAGAAATGAGCCATACAAGTATCTGGGGGGAAGAATTCCAGGTAGAGGGAAAAGTAAATGCAAAGGCCCTGAGGTCAGAGTATGCTTGGCATGCTCAAGGAAAAGCAGAGGTCAGTGTGGTGAGAACTGAAGATGGTAGGAGGTGGGATTGGGTCAAGGTCATGGGGGCCCTTGGAAAGACTTTGGGTTTTGCTCCCAGTGGGATGGGGAGTCACAGGAGGGCTTTGGACAAAGACCGGCCTGGCTGCTCTTCCAGAGCAGCCAGGAGTGGGCAAGGGTGGAAGCTAGGGACTCAGTGAGTAGGCTCGGTGCAGGATTCTGGTGAAGTGAGGACCGTAGCTTGTACCACGGTGCTGGCACTGGAAGAGTGGTGAGGGTCAGATTTGGTATCAGAGCTAAAGGAAAAACTGTCAGATATGCTGGTAGATCCTGTGTGGAAACATGAGAGAAGGGTGTGAAGAATGACACTAAGGTTTTTGGCCCCATTCCACACCGTCCCATCTTCCTTGTTTGACAGTGTGGGAAGCCAGTGCCCAGACTGGGGAAAACATTTGCACGGGGTCACTCAGTGGGTTGATGGAAGAATGAGACCAGGCTGCTGACCCTCTTCCCTTTACCATCCTACCCCCCTCAGGAGTCCAACCTGAGCTTCCAGAAATAAAGGAAACCCCACAGGTACTTTATGGTGTGTTTGAAAGTATGAGAAAAATAAGTTAGGGTTTCAAGGGAAGAAACATTTATTGAGCACCTGTTGTCGGGTAACTGTGGTCCCTACACTAGGATAGCTCAGAGCCTAAATACATGTGTCCCAGGGAATGAGAAGTTAATTGCTTATTGGAACTCAAAGAAGGAAAAGAACTTATCTGACCAGGAAGAAATTCCTTTAGGCGTTGAAGAGGAGGTGAGATACTTTTTTTCTCCCATTAAAATAAAAGGAAGAAAAAAATTGTAGGTAGGGAGTGTTCCCCCCCCCATCCCCACACTCATTAAAAAACATAAAGACCTAGAACAGGCAATCAGTGGTGGAAAAAATTAGAACACCAATGGTCTCTGCAAGAGTTGGGGCAGAGATTGCCTGGAAAGGCCAAAAGAACTTTCCAAGGTGATGATGATGTTCTGTATCTTCATAGGGGTTTGGGTTACACAAGCACACACCTGTGTATATGTGCATATAAGTGTTCAGGGAATGTGCACTTAAGATGTGTTCCTGTCTTTTATGCAAATCTTACCTTGAAGACAAAAAAGTGTAAACAAATGTTAAACTCTAGTTAATGAAATGCATTTTGAAATGTTTAGAAGGAAGTGTACTGATGTCTGCAACTTACTTTGAAATGCTTCAAAAAGTAAGATGGATGGCTGGATGGATAAAATGTTAACAGCAAAATCTGGGTGGAGGTATAAGAGTGTTCTCCATAAATTCTTTCAACTTTGCTGAATGTTAGAATATTTTCCATAATAAAATGTTGGAAAATTATAAAAGTAACTAATAAATTGTTCCATAGTCATCTTGGACAATTGAACAGTAACTATAAAACTAGAAGTGTATATACATATGAAGAGGAAATATAGAGGAATGTTCTTGGTAACCAGGATTGTAATGGGAAAAACTTGCAAACAGATGAATTGTCCATGAGCAGGATCCGTTGTGAAATAAACTGCAGTTCATTCATCCTGTGGGATTCTGGGAAGCAGTTACAAAGAATGACAGTCATATGTGTTGACATGGACATTTTGTCCATATGGATTGGCCGAGGAAAGGACAAGATGTTACACACATAAACATTACGTGGCCTCAATCCTACCTCCAGGACTTTGGGTTTTGCATCAAGAGTGACCTGTGTCAGGGTTTTGAGCAGAAGCTTGAGGGCACTGGAGTAGAGGGGATGAAAAAGACCTTATAATGTAAGATCCTTTAGGCATACATACACCTGGGTGTAACAGACAAGAACTTCAGGTGGAACCCTGAAACCTGGAAGGTGGACTGAGGTCTCTCGGAGGCCCTGAGAACAGAAACAGAACTGGGGTGGGCCTGGGGCCTAAAACTTGTAACGGTAAACATGGCCTGGTTACTGGGTACCTGTACTTCCCTGTCACCATCTCTACCACCAGCCCAGCTGATGTGTCTTCAGGAAAATCTCCAGGCTCAAGTCTGTGCCAATGTGCACGAGGACAGACATGAGGGCATGCATCATTCCTTTCAACACTCACCATACCACACGTTACAGATGGAGACGAGACGGGAAAGCTCAGCCCAGGCGAGGTGGCTCTGCTGGGTAACAAGTGGCAGAAGCAAGACTTACTCAAAGAACTTCCAAAAGTTAGAAACCGATCAAATATGGGTGAATACCTTATTTCATGATCGTCACAAAAAATGGAGGGACGTTGTCTCAAAAGTAAGGCATGCTATCTGTTTTAAGGCTCAGGATGGGGAAAGCAGTAAGTGGTTCACACCTGGGACCCAGGTCAAAAGCCAAAAACGGATCATGGACTATTTTGCAGTGGGGCCTCTTCTTAAAAGGGCCATTCTGAGGGGTGTGTTTCAGGGCAGTGGTGGGCAATAGTGTTGTGTTTTCTTTCCTTTTCTTTTTTTTCAAGTTTGTGTATGTATGTACATCCATGGGTACGTATGTAGCCTCTACGGCCAGTATGGGGCTGCAACTCACAATTCCGCGATCAAGCGTCACTTGCTCTCCTGACTGAGCCAGCCAGGTGCCCCAGGGCTGTGTTCTCCTAACTGTGTCTCATACCTTTCAAAAAATCATCTCCTTAGGCAATTCAGGGGAAGCAAATTAGGAGTAATATTGTTACCACTATGAATAATAATGATGATAAATAACTTGAGCATTCATTCATTTGATGTCTGGAGAAATTGGGATAAAATATTATCTACAGGTACAGAAACTTGCAGAATGAAGGGAGGGCTTTTTTGCTTTCTATTAGCTACCATTGTGCCAGACACGATGCAAAATGCTCTATTTACATCTGATCACATTACTAATCTGTCTGCTGAAAACCCTCCAATGATTTCATTGCTTAAGGTCTCGTGATCTGGCCCTGCCCTCTTCACCGGATTCTTTCTCTCCAGTTGCTTGCTCGAGCCACATAAGGCCTCCTCTCAGTTCTCTGTGTTCCAGGATCTTAGCAAGTGCTACTCCCAGTGCCCAGAACACACACACATTTCCCTCCACCTTGTAGCCTGCATCCCCTCAGAGCGCTGTTGGACCATCACTTTCTCAGGGAAGATTTCTCAGGCCCTAAAACCGAAAACGTTTCCTCTTATTCACCGTGTCTTTGTCTTCTTAGCATTTAACACAGCTGTAACCTCCTAATTGTTTAGGAGATAAATTGAATTAGTGTCTGTTTCCCTACTTGGTTGTAAGCTCCAGGAGGGCAGAACCAGGACTGAGTCCATTTTTGTTGTGTGCTTTGCCCCCAGCCCTTCCCACCCATTCCATAGATATCTACACCCTCCTCCACCAAGGCATCCTCCTCAGTGACAGCAGCAAGGAGAGAACTGCTTCTGTAGGGAATGGAGAGAGGAAGAGTGGCCTACTTCCTATCCTAACTTCCATGCCCACCCCAGGGCATTTCTCTGTTTTGAAGGAGGGAAAGGAGGAGGAGAAGGAAGATGCCAGGAGCAGAGCCTCAGGACAGAGTTTCCCTGGCTGAGAAGGCATGGGCGGACTCACTTCCTCGGGCAAAGGAAAGTCAATGGGGCTGTGCAGGGAGCGAGGGGCTCTTTGGGAGATGCAGGGTCCCTTCACCTGCTCACCAGTGCCACCTCATAGGCATCATGCTAAAACTTTTACAGGGTAGCAAAGTGGTTAAGACCACGGCTTAGAATTTAATCTCGGCTCTCAGCACACTTCCTGGCAGTATGATCTGGAATAATTATTCTGCCTCTGTGGCCCTCAGTTTCCCCGTGTGTCACATGGAGATAACACCGCTTTCTACTTCGTAAAGGGGACGCAAGCATCAGTGTGTAATAATATGTGTAAAACACTCAGCCCAGTGCCTGGCACAGGGTTATTCCCTTGATGGCTGTGACTAGCATGCTTAGTTAATAATAACTAATGAATAATACCTGGCCAGACTCTGTGTACCTGTCTAGGCAGGTATATTTAAAGCAGATATTTCAATGGCCCATTTTTAGGTTTGAAAGGCATAAAAGAATTCCTTCTGTGGGTCGACTGGGGCAGAGAGAAATCTGGGTGTTCCAGCAGAAAATGAAAGGTGAGGAACCCACTTTGCAAATGAAGGTGGCCTTTAATGACACTACAATTGAGACTGAGTAGTTTACAATAGAGTTCTTTCACATACCTGGGCTCAGAGAATGCCGGCAGTCACTCCAGGAAGCAGTCATTACTATTATTATTATTCCAATCAGACTGGGAGTTGACTGAGGCTCAAACTCCTTAGCATAGCACACAAGGTGGGGGGGGGGCAGCGCACAGGGTGGGGGTTGTTGAGCTGGGAGTCTAGTTCCAGCTCTGCCACCGGCCAGTTATGGCTTTCAGGCAAACCTCCTTACCTTGCACAGCCTCAGTTTCCTCAACTATTATATGGGGCTCATCATACTAGCCATTGCTTGTGGATCCAGCGGTGAACTGGGTTTGCCTTGGCAGCCTGGAACCCAAGGGACAGGGCTATGTGATGCTGGGGAGGCAGCGAGAGCTTTTTTCTCTGCACCTGCCAAGAGCTGGGACAGCAGGGGAGAGGAGCAGCATGAATTCATGCATTTTGGGAGGCGCCTGGGTGGCTCAGTTGGTTAAGCGTGATTTCGGCTCAGGTCGTGATCCCATGGGTTCGTGGGTTTGAGCCCCGCATCAGGTTCTCTGCTGTCAGCGTGGAGCCGGCTTGAGATCCTCTGTCTCCCTCTCTCTCTGTCCCTCCCCTGCCTCTCAAAAATAAAAATAAACATGAAAAAAATAACAATGTATTTTTTAAATTTACTAAGCATGTTTATGGTTGTTATGGTTCAAAATGCCCTCTATATATTAACTTATATGATTCTCACGACAATCCTATGAAGTGCTCTTATTACCTCCATTTTATAGATGATGAAATCGAGGCATAGAGAGATGAAGTCACTTGCTCATAAAAATACCTACCACATGTGAAAAACCTATTATGCAACAAGCACAGTGCTTAGCACTTTGTATGTTATTAAAAACCTGTAGCTGCTTTGAGAGTTGAGAAAACAGTGGTAGAATTCAACACAAGTACCATATTTAACCACAACTTAAGTGTAAACCCATCAATGTGTTGATTAGCATGATATTTAAGTATGCTTTAAAAAATTTTTTTTCATTGTTTACTTATTTTGAGAGACAGAGAGAGAGACAGAGCATGAGTGGGGTAGGGACAGAGAGAGGGAGACACAGAATCCAAAACGGGCTCCAGGCTCCGAGCTGTCAGCACAGAGCCCGACGCAGAACTCGAACCCACAAACACAGAGATCATGACCTGAGCCGAAGTCAGATGCTCATCCGACTTAGCCACCTAGGGGCCCCTTTGTGTGTGCTTTTTAAAAAAATTTATTTAAGTAATCTCTACACCCAGTGTGGGGCTTGACCTCAAGGCCCCTAGATCTAGAGTCACACGCTCTACCCACTGAGCCAGCCAGGTGCCCCTGTGTGGCTTCTTTTTATATTTTAGTTTTTAATTTAATTTAAATTAATTAATTTTTGAGAGAGAGAGAGCATGAGTGAGTGAGGGGCAGAGAGAGAGGAAGAGAGAGAGAATCCCATAAGTGGCAGAGAGGGAGAGAGAGAGAGAGAGAGAGAGAGAGAGAGAGAGAGAGAGAATCCCAAGCAGGCTCTGCACAGTAAGGAGCCCAAAACTGGGACTGGAGCTCATCCAGTGCGGGGCTTGACCTCACCTGAGCTGCAGTTAGATCCGTAACCAACTGAGCCACCCAGGCACCCCTGGTTCATTTTTTTAACGCTAATTTTTGGGGGGCATCTTTTTATTTGCATAAGCTCTAGTTTACAGAAGAGTTGTAATACTAGTGCAAGGAACTCATGAATGAATGCCTTAGCTAGATTTTCCATTTGTTTACATTTTGCTCCATTTGCTTTATGCGTATATATACGCATATTATTGTTTCTGAACCATCTAAGAGCAAATTGGTGATATTGTGCCCCTTTACCTCTAAATACTTTAGTGTTTATTTCCTAAGAGCAAGGACATTCCCTTATCTATGTGTTTTTTCAGATGACGAAACAAATGACCTTTAATCACAGAATTTTTGTTGTTTCCTTATAAACATTGATTACCATCGTGAGTATAATTGTGATCTGCTTAGATAAATTTTTATTTTTACTTACTATTTATTTTTAAAGATTTTATTTTTTTATTCTTATTACTATTTTTAAAGATTAAAATTTTTTTTAATGTTTATTTATTTTTGAGACAGAGAGAGACAGAGCGTGAGTGGGGGAAGGGCAGGGAGAGAGGGAGACACAAAATCTGAAACAGGCTCCAGGCTCTGAGCTGTCAGCACAGAGCCTGTCACGGGGCTCGAACCCACGAACCATGAGATCATGACCTGAGCTGAAGTCAGACACTTAACTGACTGACCCATCCAGGAGCCCCTATTTTTAAATATTTTTTTTTCAACGTTTTTTTATTTATTTTTGGGACAGAGAGAGACAGAGCATGAACGGGGGAGGGGCAGAGAGAGAGGGAGACACAGAATCGGAAACAGGCTCCAGGCTCTGAGCCATCAGCCCAGAGCCTGACGCGGGGCTCGAACTCACGGACCGCGAGATCGTGACCTGGCTGAAGTCGGACGCTTAACCGACTGCGCCACCCAGGCGCCCCCAGGAGCCCCTATTTTTAAAGATTTTTTTTTAAAGTTTATGTATTTATTTTGAGACAGAGAGAGAGCAAGTGAGCAGGGGAGGGGCAGAGAGAGGGAGGGAGAGAGAGAATCCAAAGCAGGCTCTGTGCTGATCCTGTCAGCGTGCAGCCCATCGTAAGGCTCAAACCGTGAGATCATGACCTGAGCTGAAATCAAGAGTCTGTTGCTTAACCAACTGAGCCACCCAGGAGCCCCTTAGAGATTTTATTCTTAAGTAATCTCTGTACCCAATGTGGGGCTCGAACCCACAACCAGAGATTAAGATTCAAATGCTCCACCGACTGAGCCAGCCAGGCACCCTAGCTACATGGTTTTTTAAACATCAAAAAGCAAAATCTTGGGGAGTCTGGGGGAAGAAAGAAAAATCTTTCATAAAAATATTTCTTTGGGGCCTGGAGCCTTGTCTGCCCAACTGGGTAATCCAGCATCAATGTTTTCATTTAAGGTCATTTAATGCTCCCTGTGCCAATGAAGTATTTTCTCTCTCTGGCTGGGGAAACCGAAGCTCAGAGAGACCAGGTGATTTATCAGATTCAGGCAACTTTGGAGGTGGGATTCAAACCACAGTGTGTGATGAAAAATCCCTTTCTAGGACACGTGGGTCCATCCTTCTGAGAATGGGTCCACCACCCTGGAGGAGGGGTGTGGTGTGGGATATGTAGATGGCATGCCCTACCACTCAGACAGTGAGAGGAGCACTGGACACAGTCAGGGGACCTGGGTAGCAGCCCAGACCACAGTGTGACTCCACATTCGTGCAGCCAAGGCCAAGGCAGACTTGCTGAGCTCCCTTTCAAATCCGCATTATGTAAACCTTCCTCCTTTAGGTAAATGCACCACCCCTTCACCCAGGTGCTCAGGCTGAAATTCTAGGGGCCATCCGTGGTGCCATCCTTTCCTCTACCCCCTGGAGCCATCAGCACTACTTGCCCCAATCCCCACAACCTATCCCAAATTCAGTCCCTTCTCTCCACCTCCTCTGCTCCCACCGTGGTCCAGGCCAATATCGTCAGTTCTCCAGACCAGGTCCCTTCCCTGTCCATCTCCCCACCTGGATGTGTTTTAAACATCTGAGTCAGATCGTGGCTCAAATGGTGACATCCAAATCCCCTGCCATGGCTTACTAGGTCCCACAAGACCTGGCCCCCTATTATTTCTCCCCTCCTCACTCCCTCAGCTCTGGCCACACTGGTGTCCTGCTTGTCCCTACCACATGCTGTCCACAAGCTGGATCCTGACCTAGGTCTTCCCCTGGCTACATCAGTCTTGTCTCCATTTTATCTTCTTCCCAGATTGATCTTATTCTCTTATTTCCTTATATGTGTTCATTTTCTGATACTCTCCGCCCAGCAGGTAAGCTATGGGCTTTCTTGTCTCAATTCCTAGCCAGCCACCTGCCACATAGCAGGTGCTCAGTCAAGGTCAGGCTGCCTGGCTGACCCACTTTGCACAAGTCCATCTCTTCTCTGGGCCTCAGACCCCTCATCTGGAATGGGGTGCCTGATTCTCCTTGCCCTGACTCCTCATGGAGTGGCTGTGAAGTTCAAATGAGGTGGTGACCATGACCAATGAACTTTGCAAATTATAAAGTGCTGTGCCCTAGGGAGACGTCCTGCCATTTTTCCTTCGCCCATTCTGGCATTCCTTCCTTTCCAGATGATAGGAGTCAACACTTGCTCATTCGGATCCTCTACTTTTTTTCTGAAGTTAGGTGGTCTGCTTTTGCCAGAGATGTCTGCATGTTCCGGAAAGCCACCCCTTTGGCACCTAACCTAGGCCTTCCAGGCACTCCTGGTGGTACAGACATCTTTTTCCATGTGGCAGATCTTGGTTTATGGATCAGAAAATGGGCCCACCAGCCCTCCCCAAAGGCCCACCAGCTTATATATTTCTTTCCACTAACGGCATACCTCAGATGGGGGCCAAGCCCCAGGTCCTTTGAGAGATCCCATTCTTCCTACACCAACTGACTGGAAGCCAATTTTGGATGTTTGGGTCAGAGGCCAAGAAGATCTCGCTGCTCCTTCACGGGAGGCTCTCCCATTTCACTTTCGTATTTCCTCAACCTCCATCCAGGTTCCTAGGTAGAACAAGATCCAATAGGTTTAGAAATGTTTGTAGCTTCTACAGAGTTTGCCATGTAGTAATTTGCAAAGGCCTGGTAAGAGATGAAGGGAGAAAGCTGTGGTTTTACTCAGCGATCTGGAGCCCTGGAGGCTGGAAACCTGTGTTCATTCATTCATTCATTCATTCAACAAACTTGCACTGAATGCCTCCTGTGGGCACTAGACATCCAGCTTGGAGCAAGATAGATGTGGTTTCTGCCCTCATGGAGGATAGTTTATGGTACCTGTGTCACAAGAAAAAAACAAGAAAAAGAAAGATGTAAACAAGGAAGTTGGCAATACAATGTGAGAGAGCTCAGAGTGCTATCTAGGGAATGAAATAGGAGGGATGGAGAGGGGAGACTGTTATGTGGGGTGATCGGCGGCAGAGTGGGAAGGCCTCTCTAGAAGATGACCTTTTGGCAGAGAACAGAAGGGTGAAAGACTGGCCATGTAGAGATCTCTGGACAAGGAACGTCCAGGAACATGCTCTATGCGTTTCAGAGCAGAGTGGTGAGAAGGCTGCCTAAAGGGGGGGGGGGGTGGTGGTGGTGGTGAGGAGGATAGGAGATGCAGGGAAAGGCAGGCAGGAGCCAGCTGCTATAGGGCCTTGCAGGCCATCATGTTATCATCCATTTGTTCTTTCACTCATTCATTCAATACATATTTATTAAGCACCTACTGTGTGCTAAGATACCCGGAGATCCATCCTGCCCTCACAGTCTAAAGTGTGGAGAGACACGCACAATAAGCAGACAAATAAATATATGAATATAAATACCAGGGTGCGATAAATGTTAGTAAGAGAGCTGTTTTCCAAAAGTTCAACGCCCTTTAAGGGCAGAGGCAGTGGAAAAACCTAACAGAGTGGGGCTTCTCCTTCTGCTGGTGAGGCCTGCGGGACCAGAGAACCCAGGCAGCCAAGGACCTGACTGCCTTCCCTGTCTGCTCTCCTCTCCCCTCCCCTCAAGATGGCTGACAAAGGCCCAGCAGGGTGGGAGGAAGGAAGGAAGGACCGGTCCGAGGGTCCAGAGGGGGTGACTGACTGGCGGGGGCAAGGCAGCGCCCTGGTAGCATTGGGGCTGAGGTGGGGGTAGAGGGAAGACTCAACTGCTGTGTGACTCCAGTGGGGGCGCTTGCCTCTCTGGGCCCTGCATCCAGACCGGCGCGTGCCAGCTTGGGGGGGTGGGGGTGGGGGCGGGGAAGCAGGGTCCCCGGCGGAGTCCCGGAGTTGGGGGGATGCCTGCGAGCTCCCCATCAGGGCCGGTTCGAGAGGTGGGTAATTTAACAGGCCAGGGGTAAGGTGGGGGGGAACAGGAGGCGGTGCCTGTGGAGGAGGGGCGGAGGGGAGGCTCCGAAGTGATTTCAAATTTCCCTCGTCCCCACCCCCGGCTCCCCCCGCTCGCGCCCGGGGCCCGCTCTGAGTGGCTGCGGCGGGGGCGCCCCCGGGCGGGGGCGGGGCGAGCGCCGGGCCAGGGTTACAAGGGGCCTCGGCACCGCCCCCTCCCCACCCACTCTAGCTGCCTGGTCCGGCCTGCGCTGCCTCCGCGCCGCAGCCGCCCCCCAGCCCCGCGGACCCGGCCCGCGTGGACGCCCCTAGCGCCCCCCGACGGACGCCACCGGCCCACTGGCAGGCCGGCGAGCGGGCGGCCGCCGCGCCCGGCCGGCAGCGCGGGGGTTAAGTGGCCCAAGTAAACGTAGCTCGGTGATCGGCGCCGGAGATTCGCGAGCCGAGCGCCCTGCGCGGCCGCCCGCCGGCCTCCCGCCAGCCTGTCCCGACCCGCGGTTCGACCGCGGAGCGGCGCCCGAGCCAGGCTCTCGGCAGGTGAGCGCCCCGTGGTCCGGGGGAGGCTCGCCAGTCCGGGGGCTCCGGGGGCTGGGGTGGGGGGAGGGAAGAGACAACAGAGGGGTCCCGGGATTGGCAGGAGGGACCCTCTCTCCGGGACGTCCGGGGGAGCGGCTCCCATCCGTCTAGAGACCCGGCTTGGTAGGGGAGGAGAGGACCACTGGACCACCTGGAACAAGAAGGAAAAATAGGGCGGGGGGTGCTATGTCTTGCAGGGATAATCTTGCTGTAGTCCCAAGACCCCGGGGAGAGAGGTTTGTCTTCAGGGAGGGAAGATGGGGTAGCCTTCCTGGGGTCTAGACTGGAAGGGAGGACGTGTTCCTCCGGAGAAAAGTGGAGCAAGAAGGGGTCTTGGTCATCAGGAGGGGGAGTCCTTACCTGGCTTCGGCTTCAGAGGGAGCCTCATTAGGGGCGGGGGAAAGAGGAGAGAGTTCAGCCAGGAAGGTGGGCGTCCGTCCCTTAAGACTTGGACTAGAGGGTTTCGGGCGAAACCCGTTTAACCCCCTCGCAGGGATGGAAGAAAAGTAATGGGTGTGGGTGCGGGCGAGCAGGTGGGCCAGGGTGTGCACCAGGGGGGTGGCCTCCCGAGGTCCTCTCTAGATGAGCCACCGGGGCGAGGCACAGCGGGACTGCCGGGACGTCCTCGGGAGGGGCTGCCCTCTCCCCTTTGCACACCTGGCCGGGGAGGAGCCCGGCTGGGGCGGCGCCACCCTGCCCCGGCCACGCTGCCTGCCCTGGGGGCTCACTTTCCATTTTTCCCCTCTTCCGGGATGAAGCCGGTCCCACTTCCCAAACTCCGCAAACCGAGGTCTCAAAACCTTTAGTACCTCCCCGATACCGGCTTCCCTGCTAGTGTGATTGTTCGATGAGGGAGAGTAGGTGTTGAGTCCCACTTCGTAGGAGAGAAAGTGGAAACCAGGAAAGACTGCGGGGTGGACTTAGCAAGTTAGCGACAGGGAGCCGCTCTTGGGCTCGGGCTTTCCTGCTGGATTTACTCACCTGTGGCAAAGAAGGGCAGCCTTTCTGGGCCCAGCCCCAGGCCTGTGCCTCCAGTCTGCCCTTTCCCCTTATCCTCTGGCCTGAGAGACTGGGCTCCTGTGTTTCCCCATCTCCCCACTTCCCTCGCGCCCCCCCCCCAACGCCCCCCCCCCCAACGCCCTACCCCCGCCCCCAGCTGAGAGAGTGCATGCATTAATGAGAATTACGGACAGTGAATTTGGACCGCTTCCTGATTTCTGGATGCTGTGGGTTTAGACTGACGGAAATTTTCCTGAGGAGGGGTAACCCTTCTGCCGCTCTCAGGTGGAAGGCTCAGGACACCGACCTACCTCTGCCCTCCTCCCCAACACCTGCTCTGGCTTCTTGCGCCCCCACCATTGGATTCCAAGACTGCCTCTGTTTTTCCAGGGTTGAATTGATGATACCTATTTTATAAGGCTGGTATACAGTAATTACTCAATAAAAGTCTGCTACTGTTGGCATCCTTAGCTAGCATGTGGGGTAAGCTGGCTGCCCTCTTTAGCGGCACACAAGTCTTTGGCGTGCATTTAAATGTCCCAGCAACTCCATTTCCCTCTGTGCCTTAGTTATTACATCTGTGAAATAGGAACAATGTTACTAATAACCCTAGGTTGTGTAAGAATGAAACCAGTTTTATGCATGATTTAACATTTAACCCTCTATGTTCCTTAGATGTCTGATGGGTGTCAATAGCTCCTTCCACACTGGGCTTGGGGAAAGGGCTCGATGGGATAGTGCTTGGCATAGCAGGTGATGGATGTTGACATCTGAAATAGTTAACCAATAGCCCCTCTTTTTAGGGCAGCCACTAATGAGAAATGGGGATGAAGGGAGGGACCTCTGCTGGCCCTACCTATCCTGTATTTTCCACCAAGGTACCCTATTCCTTTCAGTTAGGAAAGCTTTTCCAAATCCTTCCAAAGCTTTTCCAACTCCTGTTGGGCGTTGGCAGGAAGGAACGCTTTTGTTACTTTTTGAAAGGAGCCAGGGTTTTTGACGGGTTGGGGCCGCTTTTACCATCCGTTCCCCAAAAGTTTGAGGCCTACCTTGGAGGCATAATTGCAGAGCTAAGTGAGATCCTTTACCTTTCCTCCTTGGGGTAAAGAGGGCCAAGACAAAGGGGTTGGGCCTGGCTGCATCATGCGCATAAAGCATAGGCATTACCTGCCCCTCCTTCAAACCCTAGAAGGGGAGGAGAGTATCTGGGAGCTGCAGGGGGTGAAAGGGAGGAGCAAGGGAGGTAGGGTTGGGGGAAGTACCTTGCCTTCCTTTCCTTCCTTCAGCCACGTGGGGCCTGCGACCCAACGGTGCCTGTCACCCCTCATTGCAGCCCCAGGGACCCGTTTCCGATTTGGGAAAGTTTTTCCAGGAAAACTTACCTTGTGATTCCTTTGTCTCAGACCAGCTCTCATGCAAGCCATCTTGCTCAGACACCTTTTCCAATTTCATCTGAGGTGGTGCATTTTATTATTTTATTTTATTTTATTTTATTTTATTTTATTTTATTTTATTTTATTTTAATGGTTTTAATTTTATTTTCGAGAGAAAGTGAGAGCTGGGGAGGGGCAGAAAGAGGGAGACAGAGGATCCAAAGCAGGCTCTGCACTGTTAATGTAGAACCCAATGCAGGGCCTCGAACCCATCAACTTTGAGATCATGACCTGAGCCCAAGTGGGACGCTTGCTTAACTGACTGAGCCACCCTGGGCTAGTCCATTTTAAATCTCTAACTCCTCCTGGGTCCTATATCATGACAAATGCTCCCACCTTCCTCCAGCACTTGATAGGTACAGGGCCTCAGCTCTGGCCCGTTCTTGTGAGTTATTTTTTAATTGTGAATTCAGGTTGCCGGATCAGAGAAGTGCAGAATTCCTCATTGCATTTTCAGACCATTCTTATCTTTGCAAAGTGAGGGGCTGATTTGTCTAACTTTTTGTGGGGGCTGATCTCATCAGATCCCTTTTGTAGCTGATGGGACCAGGGGTTATGGGCACTGACCCCTCTGCCTCCACACGCTGGAAAATCCATGTATAACTTGACTCCTCCAAAACTTAATGGCCTACTGTTGATGGGAAACCTTACTGAGAACATAAACAGTCTATTAACACATACTTTGTATGTTACATGTATTGTATAATTTATTCTTCCAATAATACCTAACTTAAGTTTTTTCGGGGCACCTAGGTGGCTCAGTTGCTTAAGTGTTAGACTTCGGCTCAGGTCACCATCTGCTGTGGCACAGAGCCTGCTCTGGATCCTCTGTCCCCCCCTCTGCCCCTCCCCAACCGTCCTTTCTGTCTCTTAAAATAAATAAATGTAAAAAATTTAATTTTTTCCCTAGTATTGCTAGGTTATGCAGGTAAATCTTTTTTTTTTTCAAATTGTACATTTCCAAACTTTTTTTCAAATATTTCTTGAAAAAAATCAGCATATGTGACACCTTTAGTTCAAGCCCACATTTTTCAGGGTCAACTGTATTGTAAAAAAGCCTGTTATCCATTGGGTCATATTATTAGTCTGAGGCAATAAAGGGGCCTGGGCATTAGAATCAAGTCTGGATTTATATACCTGTTCACTCCATTTATAAGTCACTGGCTTGAGCCTCAATTTCTCCATCTGTAAAATAGTCCAAGAATGGTTGGCTAATTGCAGGGGATGTTTAAGTCTGTTGAGTTGCTATAGCTTAAAAAATTGAGTAAATGTTGCATGTTACGGGGGCCCCTGGATGGCTCAGTTGGAAGAACATGCGGCTCTTAATCCCGGTTTGTGAGTTTAAGGCCCATGTTGGGTGTAGAGACTACTTAAAAAATAAACTTGAAAAAATGCATGTTATGTAGTAAACACTCAAATATTGGCAAGTGGTTATTCTTTACTCCAGGAGGGAAACACAGTCCCAGTTCGCACAGTCTCCTCAGTTTTCTTCCAGGGAATAAGCAAAGATTTAGGAGGACCTGTTTTGTGTAGGGAATGGAAGTACTTCAAAAAATGCTTCATACAAGTGAAAATCAAATTTACCGTCTTCAGATGCCAAGAAGAAACTAGTCATCACCTGTACTTTCACAATGCCAAGGTAATCAACGTTTTGCTTTTATTTGGGGGCCTCCATTTCTATGTAGATAGGACCAGGAGGCCTTTCTAAGGGACCTGGATCCAAGGAGTACAGACTGGCAAGGAAAGGCAGGCGGCTCACTTGGTGAAGGCCTTAGAGGGCGCTGTGGTCACCATTGGGGCTGGCCTTTGCAAGCAGATGGAGAAGAGTTTTGGGGATCGGGGGGAACAGAGTCTCTGGAATCTGCCACCATTGACTTCTGTTTTTGTTTGTTTTTTTTTTAATTTTTTTTTTTATTATTAGCTTGCCTGATCAAAGTTGCCTGTCAGTTCACCCACAGAGATTTCATTCATTAAAACTGTGGTCTGTGGGCTCTGCCCTAGCTCAAACCCCTGTGTGCCCTCTACCTTCTCTCTGTCTGCTTTAGTTCTGTGACTCAGGGATCAAACTCAACTTTTGCAGAAAATTGTCTTTTTATAGCCTTTGAAATATGTGAAGAGCGGTAGCCATAGAAAGACTACAGGAGATTTAGAAATGCGCTTTCAAAAATGACCGAGAATTGATGGGTGGGAGAGTAAACAGTTGTCAGTGGATAAAGGTTCTTAACCAATACATTTCCTTTTGGGGGCAGGTGGATACTGAGCAGGTGTGGGATGGGAAGAGGCCCAAGGTGGCTGGGGGCTCCTAAGGTTGAGGGAATACATTTCTTGGATCATCACCTCCCTAGTTTTTTTCTCCTCTCATTCTATAACTCTTAAGTCTCCTGGCCTGGTGGAATTTTCTTTGACCATTTGTTCTTATGTTCTGCTTTTTGGGAGATGGTCCTCAGCTTCCAACCCCTAATATTTTAACTTTTGTCTTTTGTTTTGAAGTGTTCTTGTCCCAGAAATTCCATGTGTAATGGAGTCCTCATCCATCTGTTATCTCCCTGAGAGTATTGTTCTCTGTTTAGTGCTCATTCCAATATTTATTTCTGAGGGTTTTTTTCTGTTTACTTTTTCTTTTCTTTTTTTTTAAAGGCTTTTTTTTAAATGTTTATTATTTTTGAGTGAGAGGCAGAAACAGAGCAAGCAGGGGAGGGACAGAGAGAGGGAGACACAGAATCCAAAGTAGGCTCTAGGATCTGAGCTGTCAGCACAGAGCCCGACCCGGGACTCCAACTCACTACAAGATCATGACCTGAGCAGAAGTTGGACACTTAACCCATTGAGCCACCCAGGCACCCCTTTTCTCTTCTCTTCTCTCCTCTCCTCTTTTCTCCTTTGTGAGAGTGCAGGCGGGGAAGAGGCCGAGAGAGAGAGGGAGACAGAGGATCTGAAGCAGACTCTGCTGACAGCAGCGAGCCCAGTGTGGGGCTTGAACTCCAGAAACGCAAGATCATGACCTGAGCAGAAGCCAGGTGCTCAACCGACTGAGCCACCCAGGTGCCCCAACAGTTTTCATTTTTAATATTTAAGTTTTGAGCTTGATCTTCATGATTGAGAAGGACGAAAGTCATCTGAGACTTGAACCGGAGCATTTATTTCTCTGTGGGACAATGACTTGCACATCCCTATGGGTCTCCCCAAATAGGAACGATGTTCTCTGCCCTTGGGTCTGTCACCAGAGGAGAGGGATCTCCTAGTGTCCTGCCTGAGAGGCACAGGCCTGGCTGCAGAGAATGTGGTTCTCAGTCTCAGGGATCCTGTGTAAGCCTCTGGCTGGAGGAGGAGCATGGCCTACAGAACAGGCTGACCCAGGGGGATCCCAAAATATTTCTTTACCTTCCACCCTGCAGTCCCATCTTCTGAGGCTAATTGGGTCTATTCCTAAGCAGCATTTGTTTGCTGTTGGAAGTGGACACACTTGGGCCACAGCTGGGGCTGGAACCCAGGCTTCCAGCTCTAGGAGAAGGGACGATGCTTTCTCGGGTCAGTTGGTGTTCCCAGCAGCCAGCACAGTGCTGGGCCCCTGGCTCCATGAATGTGCGCTGTTCGGCTTGACTGAAGCATTGCTCTGCCTGAGTTTTGTGGCTGCAGCACTAGAATCTAGAGGAGAGAGGAGCAGAAGGAAGCAGAAGGAAGCTGGCTCACCCGGGATGTGGTGAGAAACGGAGTATTAACTAGGCTAGAAGCCTGAACAGGCAGGTGCTGTGACAAAGATCTTCTGGGTCGTCCTGGGTTACGCAAGAGGCAGTGTGCGACACTGGGTGGAAGGGTTTGGAAAACCCTGAGCAAATCTGCATAGAGGTGTGGGCAAAATCTGTCCTGTTGTGCTCTTGTAAAAGGGTCTTAATTATATTGGGAGAGCAGTGTAGATTTTGGGGTGAACCAGCCTTGTTATTGTCTCCTCCACCACCTGGCTTTGTCCTACCACCCTCTCCTGAACCAGTTGTGGGCTCCGTGAGGATGGGCTGTTGACCGTTGTCTGCCTGTGCTTCTCAGTGCCGAGCATGGCTCCTGAAGCCCGGGGGAGCTCCTGTCTGATGCTTGTAGGAGAGTGGCCTTTGCCAGCGTGCTGATCTGTCTTGGGAAGTTCTGGGTAAGCGCTGGACAGAGTGATTGCTCAATATTAAGCTTGATTGTCACCATTACCTAAGGCCACACAGCTAGCAGGGAGTAGAATGTGGATGGCAATGCTGTTGCATTTCTTTGAGACCTTTGTCCCCACCTGGCTTGGACCCACAGAACTGGCAGGATGCACAGATGTGTCGGGTTAAGATACTCAGGAGTGCCTGCTACAGCCCGCTCTTTGCCTGCAGGCCTGTTCACCACTGTTGAGACTGGCAGACCCTTGCCCATACCAGGTAATTGTAGCTAGTTTTTGAAAAAAGTGGTTTATGTGGGACATAGGCTTTTTTTTTTTTATGTTTATTTTTGTCAGAGAGCAAGCAGTGCCTGCACAGGAGGGGCAGAGAGGGAGACAGAGGATCCAAAGCTAGCTCTGAGCTGAGAGCACAGAGCTGGACACGGGGCTTGAGCTCATGAACCCTGAGATGATAACTTGAGCTGAGGTCAGTTGCTCAACTGACTGAGCCACCCAGGCACCCCTAAAATTTCTTTTAATGTTTATTTTTGAGAGAGAGAGGCAGAGCGGGAGTGGGGAAGGGGCCGAGAGCGAGGGAGACACAGAATCTGAAGCAGGCTCCAGGCTCCGAGTGTCAGCGCAGAGGCCTATGGGGGCTTGAACTAGTGAACCACGAGATCATGACCCGAGCTGAAGTGGGAGGCTTAACTGACTGAGCCACCCAGGCGCCCCTATACTTTTTTTCTTGTGCAGAGAACTTTTAAGGTTTGCTGTCTTCGCAACTTTCAAACATACAATATAATATTTTAGTTGCCGTGCTGTATATTACTTCCCAGGGATTTATTTGTACCTTTTGACCATCTTTAAGTCATCTCTACACCAAACATGGGGCTCAAATTCACAACCCTGAAATCAGGAGGCACATACTCTTCTGACTGAGCCAGCCAGGTGCTCCCAAAATTTTGTCTTACAAAATATACTAAAAGAATACATACATACGTACATACACAGAACACACACACATATAAATATTAGGACTTTCTGATTATGGTAGCAGTAATCTGTAAGTCCTCCCATGTTGAATCAACTAGAAATGCTGTGTAAATTTATTTGTGTGCAGAGCTAAACTCCCTAGAAAAATCCCCTAGGGACTAACTAGAAGAGGGAACCAGAAATAAGAAAATGTAAACTAAGGGATGTGCAAGACCTTTATGGAGAAAACTGGCAAAAATTTTCGGTAAGGTTGGCAGGCTTGCCCTAGCATAGGAGCACTTATTAGTAAAGCTATGATGATTAAAAGGGGTGGCAAGGGATAAATGCCAAAGGGAAAAGTCAGTCCAGAAACATCCTACATACATGGGGGGAACTTTATGAAAGAAGAGGAGTTGGGACATGCTTGTCATTACGTGTGTTTGGCTTTCCTTATAGGGAAAAATGAGATCCCTACCTCATACCATACACAAGTAAATTTATTTATTTTTTTTTTTTAAATTTTTTTTTTTTTCAACGTTTATTTATTTTTTGGGGGACAGAGAGAGACAGAGCATGAACGGGGGAGGGGCAGAGAGAGAGGGAGACACAGAATCGGAAACAGGCTCCAGGCTCTGAGCCATCAGCCCAGAGCCTGACGCGGGGCTCGAACTCACGGACCGCGAGATCGTGACCTGGCTGAAGTCGGACGCTTAACCGACTGCGCCACCCAGGCGCCCCAAATTTAGATTGTTTAAACTTGAATGGCCATTTTCATTAGAGTTTGGTTTTTTTTTGAGAGAGAGAGCGCACAACAAGGGAGAGGAGTGGTGCAGTGGTGGTATGGGGGGGGGGGGAGAGAGAGAGAGAGAGAGAGAGAGAGAGAGAGAGAGAGAGAGAAAGAGAATCCCAAGCTGGCTCTTTGCCCAGTGTGGAGCCCGATACTGGGCTTGATCCTATGACCCCAGGATCATGACCTGGCTGAAATAGCCAGAAGCTTAACTTAGTGAGCCACCCAGGCGCCCCTTGTATGGCCATTTTCTTTTCTTTTTTTTTTTAATGTTTATTTTTGAGAGACAGAGACAGAGACAGAGACAGTGCGAGCAGGGAAGGGGCAGAGAGAGAGAGAGAGAGAGAGAGAACCCGAAGCAGGCTCCAGGCTGTGAGCTGTCAGCACAGAGCCTGACTTGGTGCTTGAACTCATGAACTGCAAGATGATGACCTGAACTGAAGTCAGACATGTAACCAACTCAGCCATCCAGACGCCCCTTGAATGGCCATGTTCAAAGAAAGAAACGTTTCTTGGACAGTATCTGACTGTAAAAGTAACATGAGCATATGGTAGTTCACTCACAAACTACCCTCCCAGGAGACCTGACTTTTTACAGTTAGAGAACACAATGCTGGAGGAACATGGCTTAATGCATATGCTAGCGTATTAACTGAGACTGTGTTGCACGGACTGTCACTTGACAAAGCTTCATCTTCCCGTCATTCCCTCATTCATTGCCTCTCACTACCATCCCCCACTATGGCTGCATGGGATTTAGGCAGTCATTTGTTTGGAGCTTTTGCTATGATAAACGGGACAGCAGTGACCATGCTTGCACTCAGGTCTTGGTAAGAGCTTTGGGCTGGGTTGATTTGTAGCAGAAGAGTCCTGTGTAACAGGATATAGAACATTTGGCATTTTTAGGTATTGTCAGTTTGCCATCTCAAAGGCTCACTCTATCCCCATTGCTTCTATAAGAGAGAGGACAGTTGAGATTTAAGGCATTGGCTGTGTGGCAGCAGGAGCAGACTACTATGGGGGCAGACCCAAGGTGGTGGCTTTATAGAAATTTGGTCTTCACTTACGCCTTAGGGGAGAGGGCAGTGGGCTCTTCCACTCTGGCTTTGCTAAGGGACACATGACTATAGGAGCGAGCACTGCAGCTCCCAGAATCCTTTGCTCCTTTGCTTCCCACCCATCATTGTCAGAGTTAACCATTGGTTTCCGCTCCACATTTGCACACCCTTCCATGGGTTTCCCAAATAACTGTAGGGGAAGGGGGCTGCGTTTGTTTATAGGGTAAAAAGCTTGACTCGAAACTCCGCTTTAAGTTGCCTTTTCTTTGCAGATCTTTCTGTATATTCCTTGTGTTTTCTCTCTTTAGTTTAAGATTTTATTTTTAAGGAATTTCTACACCCAAAGTGGGGCTCAAACTCACAACCCTGAGTTGAAAAGTCACACACTCCACGGACTGAGCCAGCCAGGTGCCCCAGTTTTTTCTTTTTCTGTGAATTATCTATAAGGGTAATGGTATATAATTTAATTCCCATCCACTGAAGAACATCTAGATGTTTGTGAGTATTTTGCTAATATGAGCAGTACTGCAAGGAACATGTTCCTATAGCCATTTTTTTTTGCATTTGTCTAATTTGACCCCTGCTGGGATCAATTATTTTAATAATTCTGATCAATATACCAAAGTTCAGTTTTTACTGTACAATGAAAGTGGCGCTTGCAGCCATGGCCTAGAGGCACGGAGCAGTTGTCCACATTCCTTCTGAATGCCCCAGGATGAAGGGATGCTTTTGTGAGGCAGAGCTGGAAAGTCTGGCAGGATGGCACACGGAAATGTGTAAGCCCCGGGTTCTTCTCAAGGTTTCATCCTCTACGTTGGGGGTCCCTAGCACCAACCACCCAGGGAGTTAGGGGAGGTCATCTCATTTCACAAATGATAAAACTGGGGTTTGAGAAAGCCATTGAGGGCTTTTTCATTCCAGCTTTCCATGGATCTGGTAATTTCTGGAATTTAGCAAAGATTTCCTAAAAGTCAGGTAAAGACCTTGAACTCTGTGACCTCATACTCTGCCACCAGCCAGGTGGGCAGCCTGTTTCCAGCCTCTTAGACTGTTGTACTTAATTGTTCCCACTTCCCTCCTTCTCTCTGCTCACCTGGGTGAGGTGTCCCTACCCAGGTTTCACTTTTGTAACTATACTTAGCATATTGGTTTTAAAATGTCTTTGAGATCTGGCTCCTGAGTAAAGTCTAAATCTCTATCACTTAGCTGCTGTGCAAGCCTGGGCAAGGAATCTGCCCATCTGTTACCTCTGAGCTTCAGTTTACTCATCTGCAAAATGGGGCATCATAAGAGTAAACTCTCTCTTTTTTCGGTGAGATACATAGTAATTACTCCATCTCAACTATTTTGTTATCTCCGACAAGGGAAGCAGCTAAGAAAGACTTGGGCGGCTGAGGGGGAGGATACAGGAGTCTAGATTTCCCTCCCAGGGGCTGAGGAGAAGACGAAATTTCTTTAAAAGGTGAATGGGAATATCTTTCAACCTCCCTTTTACTTCACGTGATCTCTAACCCCTGGGGGGGACTCACGTGGGGCAGGGATGCCCAAGTGGCCCCGCCTTCTACCTACTTCTCCATCGTGTCCACCATCCTCCCCCCTTCCTGTATTGTGCATTTAATTAATGCAATTAACATTTACAAGATGCTGTGAAATGACTGCTGCTGGTGCCAGCCTGGAGGAAGTGAATGACATCACTCCTCAGCCTTATAGCTGGGTCGGGTGGGGGGACGAGTCCCTGAGCCTCCTCCCTGAGTCTAATTGGGGGTGCCACCCACCCTTCTGTCTGCCACATTGCATTTGGACACGTCTGACCTGGTTCAGTTGGGACACAGGCACCCTGCACTAATGAGGCAGAGCCTTGCAGGGAGAACCTTGCGGGTGAGCCCACCCTGTGCTGCTGCCCGCCCCCAAATCATGTGCTGGACCCCAGCTTCTGGGAAAGGGTCAGAGTTCACCACGCATCATGGTGGGCCCTGTCCCTCAGCCCTAAAGTTCCCCACAGTCTCTGGGATGGGTGAGGCAGTGTCCCTAACTAGAATTCTCGGCCGCTGTGTCTTGGCACGGCAGTTACAGGCACGTGCCCTGGACTGCCTAGGCATGAGTCTTGGCATTGCCACCTTGATGGGTGACTTAATTAATTCATCTGAGCCTGTCCAAAGCAGGTCGATAACAGGACCTGCCTCGGGATCTGGTGGAGGCTGAGAGAGCGGTTTGTACCACCTTTAGCTTTTCCGGTCGGGACCTGGGCCCTGTTACAACAGTGGGGTGGCAAGGCACGGTTGTTCGGCTAGCACAGCAAGTACTCTGGAAAAATCCCTCCGGAAGGTGCCATCTCGTTCAGGGTGGTAACCCAGCCAGGCTATCCTCCAGCGCTGGAAAGATCACACTAGGTAAAGCACTTGGCTTGTCTTGGGGGCCACATTATCCAAGAGGTGTTGGGAAGAGATGACGCTGATTTGTCTTTACCATTCATTACACGCCGGTCTCTGGTACTAATTTCTTCCTGTTCTCAAGAGCATGTGGTTAAGTTTATGTGTTCTTCTCTAACTTTCCCTGGACTTGAGCACGTTAACAAGTCACGCTGGTCACATGTGTATTATGTTGCCTAACAAGTGTGTGCTTTGTTGCTTAATCTGTGCCTCAGTTTGTCCATCTGTAAAATAGGGATACTATGCACCACATTGAAGGATTAAATGAGTTGATGCAGCTAGAGCACCGAAGAGGGTGTTGCATATAGGGTAGTAAACGCTGAAAGAAAATTACTGTGTCTTTAGGTGAGAGGATTTGTGTGAGGAGGGCCAGGTTATTACTTTTTGGAGCAGGAGTATTGGGAGAAGCCTTCCCGACTGTCACGATGTGGTTTTGGAGTCTGAACAACAGGGAGGTATGTGGTAGAGAGAGATGGGGAGGGCTTCCAGGCTGAGGAGGCAGCTGTAGCACATGCCTGGAGGCGCGCTTCATTCATCCTGTGTGTAGAATTGGTCAGGGAGAGGCACTGAGCTGGGCACCTTTCAGCCTGCGCAGGTTCTGGACGCCGGTGTGTGTTGTGACAGTAAGACAGCAAGGCAAGTTCATGTCAGTGCACACCCGGGGTGATGCAACTCACATAATCGAATTATACATTGGGAGAGGGGGAGTATTTTAAAATAGCTTCCCCGCTGGGGCGCCTGGGTGGCTCAGTCAGTTAAGCCTCTGACTTCAGCTCAGGTCACGAAGTCACAGTTCGTAAGTTCGAGTCCTGCGTCTGGCTCTGTGCTGACAGCTCAGAGCCTGGCACCCGGTTCCGATTCTGTGCCTCCCTCTCGCTCTGCCCCTCTCCTGCTCACACTCTCTTTCTCTCAAAAATAAACTTAAAACAGCTTTCCCGGGCTAGCCCAGGTAGCTGAGGACACTTAGAGCTGGTTGGTGTCCTTCCCTGAACCTTCCTCCAGTCCTCATGTGCCTAGTTTATAGGGGCAGGAGATTTTTCCTGAATGTTGGCATGCGGCTTTGGGAAGGGTGCTCTGCTCACATGTCTGCTTGGTAGACTGGGGGACAGGTTGGCGCTGCTGAGGCCCTGGGGGAAGGCCCGAGGTAGTTAATCATTGTCCACTCCTGGCTGCAGGCTCCACCTGGGCTTGTCTAGGAGGGTGCCTCCTGACTGACACAGTAAAGGGCCGTCTGAGGGAATCTTGGGCCCTGGGTGAGAGGGAAGTAATGGCCCTCAATTTCAGCCTCTGACCTGCTTGTTACCAGCTTCTGACTGGAAGGCCTCACTGCCCTCCCCCCCTCCCCAAGCTTCTGTGTACCCTTTAGTGTCTTACACCCCATGACGCAGACGCCCTCCTGGTGTCAGGCTACCTAGGTTATTTAGTTCACTGGCTTGGCCAAGGGTAAGACGCTGGGAATTAATTATTACTTGGAACCACACTCCAGCAGTTTTCCTCGGATTTTGGCAGCTTGGCCTCACAGGAACTGGCCGTAGGTCAGCCAACCTGTTCTTCCGGGTCAGGGCTTGGCAGTGAATGGGGGTGAGGAGCAGCTGATCAGACCAGGTCAGGCATTCCTCTGTTTCCGTGGGGCTGGTGAGGTTCCTTAACATGTATCAAGAGAAAACAGACCAAGAAGTGTGGCCCTGTACACCCTGGACCACGTGGGGTAGGTAGATGCCACCATGTGCTATGGATCAGTATACATTTAGAACCAGAACAATGCTTCTCTAACTTGCACATAATCACCCAGGGGTCTTTCGAACATGTTGGTCTTGACTTAGGAGGTCTAGGGCCAGTGCCTGAGATTTTGCAGCTCTGATCAGCTCCCAGGTGATTTCCAGAGGTGCTGCTCCCTGGGCCTTATGGGAAATACAGCAGGGGTCTAGTTCCCCATGCCCTGGCCTGGGGGACGGACAGGTGCAGAGGATGGCTTCCGGACCCCAGGGCACACCGCCCATCCACCTGGGGGCGCTGCAGGCCAATTCAGACCGCTCCCCACATCGCCCCCTGGTGGATGTGGTGCCACATCACTATTGCAGTCCACCGCCCTGTAGCCTAGAGGATGTTTCTAGAAGGTACCCTGGGAGGCTAGTGTGCGTCATCTGGTACGGTACGGTGAGTTCCCAAGATGGGGCACAGGGGTTGGGAGTGCTCAGTGCTGATGAGCAGCCTTTTGTTCAGGAAGCTTTTCCCAAGAGCTCAGGAAGCTTTTCAGTCCAGAGCAATAGGGTGTGGTGGCAAATACCTCTGGAGTAGTTTGGGGGAAAGTAAGGAATGGGTGTCTGGGGGCCTCATCTACTACCTAGGTTCTAGTTTTGCCTTGGTGCCCTACCTCTTAGGTGTGATTTTTGGCCTTGGAGACTAATTCTGTCTGTGTGTCAGTTTTCCTTTTCTATAAAATGGGCCCATAATCACATTAATAGGCGTAAATGAAAGGTGCACACTCTTGCAGCCAACATCTGTTGAAGACCAGGATGAAGGTCGCACAGCCCTTCAATCCTTCAGCGAGGACCTGGCCTGAGCTGGTCTGAGCTGAATAGCCTGGTGATGATGCAGTTACCAGGACGGGCAGCAGTGGGGAGACAAAGGCCCAGAGGTGGGGTGAGGCTGGAGCAGATGGGGAGCATGCCCCTTGTTAACTGCCCCAGTCCTTTGCCTGTGCTCCTCCATCCTTTCCCTTCTTGGGAACTTGGGACTCTGAGCCCCAGCTGGTGAGGGAGGAGGGGAGTGAGCGACAGGCCAGCAGACCAATGGGCCCCTGAGGTTGGGGTGGGGCGGGGCTTGTGCTGCCATGGAGAGGAGAGAAGCTGTTCTGTGGGGGAGGAGGGGGCGGGTGGGAAGAGGACCTGGAGATTGAGGGGAAGGGAGAGAGCAAACAAAGGGGTCAGGAGGGAAAATAATGCACTGGCTTCCTGAGGCCCTGCGGAGGCTGGGCAGGGAGAGGGGGCCAGGGGCAGAGGGGACCAAGGCTGGCTGCAGGCAGACCCGGGCAGGCGGGTCCTAAATGGCATTGTTTGAAGTGGCCGGCTAATTGCACAGAACAGCCTAAGCCTCAGACCACAGCCCAGCCCCCTCCTCTGTCCTGGGTGCTGGTGTCTGAGCCTTCGGGCCGCCTGGCCACATGGAACCAAGTCCTGAGCCTCCGAGTTTGGTGAGGGGGGCAGCCTACGGGGTGGGGGGGGGCAGCCTGGGTGGGGTCCTTGGGTAGGAGTATCACCCGGAGAATATGTCAAGGGGCCTCCCTTGGCCTGAGGACGTAGAGCCATTGGTGGGAGGTTTGGGGTGTGCTGCCCCCTTGTGCCCTTGTTTCCCTGCTACCCTACCTATTCTGGCCCTCCTGCAGGAAACAATGAAGGGAGACACCAGACAACTCAACAGAGAGGAGGACGCCAGCGGGAGGGAAGACTCCATCATCACTAACGGGGGCTGCAGCGACCAGTCTTCTGACTCCAAGGATGCGCCCTCACCCCCCATCCTGGAGGCTATCAGCACCCCGGAGATCAGAGGTGGCCGGGCTAGCGGGGAGGAGGGGTGGGACAGACAGGCCCTGCAGCTGGGACATGAGCCTCCGAGCAGGCTCGAGGCAGGTTGTGGGGAGAGGCTCTGGTCTCTGACAAGCCCCGCCACATCTCCCAGGAAAGAAAAATGGATGGAGGCAGAGCCCAGCCCGTTTCTCATCCCTGTCCACAGCCCTTGCCCCCCTTCTCCTCTCCCCTCAGCTGGGACTCTGAGGAGGTAACCCCGGGGTGATGACCCCTGTCCTTTTCCAGTCACGATGGGGGGGGAAGGTTGCAGCATAGCCTGGGGTCTTTGGCTCTTCTGCAGAGGGACCCCTCTCCCCTTGCAGGTGATTATGTGGCAAGAAGACACTTGCCACATATGTGGGGAAGGATCTGAGGCTTGCTTCCTTTGCCATCCTGCCCTCCCTGCCCCTCCCCTCCACAGTTCTGGATCATATCACCTGGGATCCACCCCACTGAGATTTCCTGACCCAGCTGGTTTGGAAACGCCTGTATTGTCCCATCCTGTTGTTGAAATCCTCTAGAGCTGTGCTGTCCAATAGAACACTCTGCGAGGGTGAAGTGTTCTGTTTCGGCTTGGTGCGCTAGAATAGCCACTAGCCACATGCGAGCACTTGAAATGTGGCCGATATGGCAGGCACTGGACTGTTCGTTACTTGCAGTTGGTGGCCATAATTCTGGAAGGAAATTGATGCCTTTACTGCTGAGTACCTTCAGTCATTGTTTTGGGTCCTATTATGTGCCTGGCCCTGTGCCCTGTTGCCTTATGAATACATTGAAGGGAAATCAGATCCTGAGGGGCTCAGTTAACCCTCTGAGGATGCCAGTGGGTCTAGAGAGATCTCTGCCCCCAACCCAGAGAGGAGACTACAGGGGACAGCAGGTCAGCGAGGGAAGACGCGGCTGCCCCCCGGCCCGGAGGCTGGCCCTTCCACAAAAGACAAGACCGGTTCTTTTCTCCAGGCCGAAGATCAAGCTCACGACTGTCCAAGAGGGAGGTCTCCAGTCTGCTAAGTTATACTCAGGTATGTGTCCTCACGTCCCTTGTGCAGGATTCGGGAATTCCCTTGAGTGGCATCCAGTAAATACTTGTTGAGTGACGGATTTGAAAACTGCTAAGCACACAGAGGGCTTTGAACAACCTCATCCATGAAGGCATTTTCTGCTACATGCCAAGTCTTTTTTTTAATCATAAACATTAATTTTACTCCATTATAAAGTTTGTTACTAAATGCTTCCCAGCATATTTCTGAAATTCTCATTTTCCCTGTCCGGAGGATCCAATTACGTTGATAAAGTTTTAATGTAGTAAAATCGCTCCTTTTATTCCTGGAATGAGCCCAACTTGTTTGTGGTGTGTTTTCAAGCTGATTTCCTTTCACATCTATTCATGAATAAAGTGGATGTGTGATTTTTTTTTTTTTTATTTCTTGGAATATATTTGTGTCTGGTTTTGATCTCAGGGTTATGTGGCCTCAAGGATTTTTTTCCCCTCACGTTGGAAAGAACTTGCCTTAGGGGACTTCTAACAATCATTGCAATGTCTTTTAACGGCTGCTGCAAAGTCAAGGTTTCTACTTGATCAATTTTTTTTCCACCTTAGAGTCTTCCCATAATTTTTTTTTTATTCCCGACATCATTTATGCCTTTCTTGTTCTTATTAATCATAGTAGAGTTGGGTTTGTTTTTTTTTTTTCCAATTTGGTTACTTTTTTGAAAGAGCTGGTGTCCAGCGTTGGGGACAAAGTTACGGACAAGTGTAAATTCACATTCGCACGGCTTCTGTTCTGCTGGAGGGCAACCAGTGGACGCCCAGAGGATGAGCATAAGAGCTGTGTGGATATTTGGGACTGGGTGCTCAGGACACCTGTTTTAGCTCCGGTGGACCATCAGCAGGAGTGGCAGTGGAACCTCCGGCCTGAGCATTTCCTCTGAGTCTGGCCTTGAGTGAGGCCTGTGTTGCTTGATTCTCTTTATATTTCTGTTGTGCTGTAAGAAAAGTACTGTTACAGTTTTTAAAATTTTTTTAACGTTTATTTATCTTTGAGACAGAGAGAGACAGAGCATGAACGGGGGAGGGTCAGAGAGAGAGAGGGAGACACAGGATCTGAAACAGGCTCCAGGCTCTGAGCTGTCAGCACAGAGCCTGACGCGGGGCTCCAACTCACGGACCGCGAGATCATGACCTGAGCTGAAGTCGGCCGCTTAACCGACTGAGCCACCCAGGCATCCCAGTACTGTTACAGTTTTAAAGAGTGAAATGGACTCACTCAAGGCCTCAAAATTGGCAAGTGAAGTGAAAAAATCAAGTTCTTACTATTACATCCAAAACTCAGGCTGCTTACCAGTGCACAGGTTTTTGGGTTTTGCTGTGCAGCATGGGGCATGTTCTAGGGGTTCTTCATTGGTTCATCGGTGCCATTTCTTCCTGGTCCTTGTATCAGGAAGCATCTCCTTTGAGCCTTTGATTTCTCCCACTTAATTGTGCAAATTGACCAGCTCTCCCTGTTAGTCCTAGCCAAATCAGTCTCCCCAAGGTGCAGATCCAGATTGCATTCATACTGTATCTTAGATTTTCTGAATCCACTGTTTTTGTGTGTGTGTGTGTTTTTTTAGTGTGTATTTATTTTTGAGAAGAGGGGGGAGGGGCAGAGAGAGAGGGAGGTGGAGAATCTGAAGCAGGCTCCAAGCTCTGAGCTGTCAGCACAGAGCCCGACGTGAGGCTTGAACTCATGGACCGTGAGATCATGACCTGAGCTGAAGTCAGACACTCAACCGACCGAGCCACCCAGGCGCCCCAGGGGTTTTCTTTTTTGATCATGTCTTGAATTTGTGATCCCCAGGGTAAGCCACTGTAATGTCTTATTGGAACAAAATATTTCGAAAATATTTCCAGGTAACTTGGGCCAGTATTGTTTTCAGTACGATTGACTTTTCATTCTTAAACCGTTTGGGGTTATGTCACCTTTTGATAACATTTAAAGTTCATAATGCTTTCATTCATAAAGGATCTGACGGGTGATGGAGATGGCGAAGGGGAAGACGGGGATGGCTCTGACACTCCAGTGATGCCAAAACTCTTCCGTGAAACCAGGACTCGGTCTGAAAGCCCAGCTGTAAGTCCCCCACTTCTGAGCCCAGACATAGGCCTGCATAATAAACACACACACACACACACACACACACACACACACACACATACACACACACACACACACACACACACACACACACACACACAAAACCAAAAAATGGTCTTGCATCCTCCAGAGAGAACTTTGGAGAGAGAGGTGAATACATGTTTTGAAAGTGGAGAATGACAGACAGCAAGGCTCACGGATAGTCAGTGAAGGTCTTCTCTCCCGTGGTAGTGTTTCAGGTGTTTCAGCTCTTTTCGGACACTCCTGGCTGCAAGTGCCCGAGACTGCTAGTTTGTAGGTGAATGGCTCAAATGCCTATTCCCTCTGGGACTCATTTCTGTAAGTGGGGTCTGTGACTTAGTGTGTGGTGTGGAAACGGGTAGGCGATCGTTGCTAGTGGCCTCCCACCCCATTAGAGAACAGGCTGACGCTCGAGGACCGTGGCGGGTCTAGTTTACAGTCTCCCCCAGCATATGATGGAGGTCATCCCCATTACAGAGGACAGAAGGATCTGGTAACTAACCCAAGGTTAAACATTGATTCTTGCATGCAGGATTTGAATACAGGAGTGCACCACCCAAGTTCATGCCACTTTGAGAAAGGAGCCTAAGGGCTTCTCATCCAGCTGCTTGATCCACTACCTTCCAGAAGAAGACAACAGCCACTCTAATGCTTTGGGGGGACAAAATGTTTGGTTTGGGGTAAACTGGATGTTATTTTCCATTCAATCTGCAGGTGCCAGTTGCCTCTGACGGGCAGTGCGGGATCTGCTGTGGACCATCGGCAGCCCTGCTGGCACCCTACCCCTTCCCCCAGTAACAGGGGAGTTTCTGGGGGAGATCCTTTCAGCCCAGAGTCCTTCCCTGCTTACCCCCCACCTCTTCACTTCTGGGGACTTGAGGCGACCCCTCAAGTCCGAAACTCCATGCCTGTAGTCACCAAAGGCTTCCTGCTTATCCTCTCTTGCTTCCAGGTCCGAACCCGAAATAACAACAATGCCTCCAGCCGTGAGAGGCACAGGCCCTCCCCACGCTCCACCCGAGGCCGGCAGGGCCGCAGTCACGTGGATGAGTCCCCCGTGGAGTTCTCAGCTACCAGGGTTGGTTCCCCGGACACCCCCAGTCTCTTAAGTGGAAGATCTGCCTCTGTCACTGTGCCACTGAAAGCAGCCGGCGTTTAACCTATATCTGTTCCTCACACTCAGCACCTTTTCAGGGTCTTGCCTTTCCTTTCGCTCCCGGGTGCTGGGTAAGCTTCTCTCCTGGCCTGATCCTGGATGGAACCCTGGTGGAATGTGAGAATTCCCTGTTGACTGGGTTCTTGCTCCTCCTTGGGAATGAGTTCAACTCCACTGACTCCAGAACTGTTTTGTCTCGCTAGTATCTTCACTGACTGTCTTGAGGCAACCCCAGTGGTCACAACAATTCTCCACTCCTGTTGCAAGGCTGGGCACACAATAAGCATTTAAGGAAACCAGTGGCCCTCTCTGAGCTTGGCTCTGGAGTCTCTAGACATCACTCATGCTTACTCTGCCTTTGTCCTATCTGTCATGATTCTGTCCCTGTTCTGATGGAGGTTGCTTTTTCCCACCACTCAAGGGGTGCTCACTCGTTCCTGGAAAACCGTCCTTGGTGGTGTCTGTTCTCAACTCACACCTTCACGCTTCAGGCTTGACCGGGATCCAACTGGGGGGAACACCGGTCTCCGGTCACCTGCCTGGTTTGCTGTGGCCCAAGATCTGTGTCCTTCTGTCCACAGTCCCTGAGGCGGCGGACAGTATCCTTGGCAGGCACACCGTGGCCGTCCCCCGCCAGCCCCTACCTCACCATTGACCTCACAGATGATGATGTGATGCCCCAGAGCAGCAGTACCCCCTACGCCCGCCTGGCCCAGGACAGCCAGCAGGAGAGCTTGGAGTCCCCGCAGGTGGACGCAGAAGGGACAGATACCGACAACACCGAGTATCAGGTACCACTGGGAAGGCCTACGTAGTAGGGAAGGGCAGCCACTCACCCAGAGGAGCCTACTCCCACGTCTTTTATTGGTCACATCTATTCTAATATTTGAATTTCTTTTCCATATGCACCAGTCCTTCCTTCACCCTACTTAACTGCCAGACATAATTCAAACACCTAATTGATTTCCCGAACATCACATTTGTACCCCCAAATAAGTGTACCCTGTTTGTACATGCTTCTGTTTGTCCTGTTTTACGTACAATTGGAGACCAGCCATTTTCACTTATTAGGAACTGGAGTTGTCTCACTTTCTTGTCTATAACCCATCTAGTGTAGAGTTCATAATTAACCAGTTGGGCCCAATTATTTCACTCCAGCATTGCTGCATATATACATTCGTGTCTGCCTATATCATGTAGATAACCTTTTTTTCTTATGTATATCAGAGTATAGGTATATTTTCATAACTTGTTTTCATGGGCATCTCACATTTTATGGTAAGCTTTTTATGTGCAAACGTCCATAATTTTTTTTTGCATTTCAATGCCTTTGTAATAACCTGTGAAATGGCCTGTGTTGGGAATACCCAGTGATTGTCATTATTTACTCTCATGTTATGTTCTGTGAGTTTTCAGTTGGCAACTTTCATTCCTAGATACTAGGTTAAATGTATTTGTGAAATGTTGTAAATCTAATATAATCCCATGTTCCTATCAAATAACCAAACTGGTCCCTTATTTTCAAGGGGTTCAAACTCATAGTTTTAATTTTTGTAAAGTAATCCTTGTACCCAATGTGGGGTTCAAACTCACAGCCTCAAGAATCAAGCGCCCCTCAGCTGGGCACTTGTTTTTTAATATTTATTTTTGAGAGAGACCCCATGAGAGCATGGGGGAAGAGGCAGGGAGAGGGGGACAGAGGATCTAAAGTGGGTTCCACGCGGACAGCAGAGAGCCTGCGGGGCTCCAAGTCACCAGGAGATGGAGATCATGACCTGAGCCGAGGTTGTACCTAGGCTCCCAGGGGCCCCCATGCTGGGCACTTTGGAGGGAGCCCCAAGTTGGTCCCTCAGCAGTGGCCATTGGGGTCAGTGGGGTGGGCAGGACTTTTCCTTGGCCCAGGCAGTCTGTCTCATTGGGATTCTTTCTTGTGGTTCTTCCTTCTAGGATGGGAAGGAGTTTGGAATAGGGGACCTTGTGTGGGGAAAGATCAAGGGCTTCTCCTGGTGGCCTGCTATGGTGGTGTCATGGAAGGCCACCTCTAAGCGACAGGCCATGTCCGGCATGCGGTGGGTCCAGTGGTTTGGTGACGGCAAATTCTCCGAGGTGAGTCCGGTGCAAGGTAGGCTCCCGGGCCACAGACCTGCAGTGTTTTCCTCCCTTCCTTGTACGCTTGATGTTTTACGATAAAAGGCCCGTGATTGCTTTCTCCAGATGGATGAGGCTATTTGACTCAGTATGTCTAGGAAGGATAAAAATTTCTTGTTAAATAGCATAAACACATATTTAGGGTCTCATGGGGCTTAGAGCTCTGTCTGCTCTTCTAGGAGACAAAAAGCTGGAACGTTCTCTGAATCCACTTGTGGCCACTTGTGCTCTCTTTTTTACTTTTTATGGATTCCTGTGGAATTGGGAATGGCCACTTGGGTAAGCACCCTCAAAGATCTTTGGAGAAGCTTAGAAGAGACAGGAAGGGTGGTCTCTGCCTCTGAGTATCATTTAGCCCTGGAGGCATGTGGGGAGGAGCATGTCTGGCTGGGCCTAGGGTCACCTGGTGACAGTTCTGAAAAAGTTCAACTCAGAGTACCGACTTCAGAGTTTGTTGATTATGTTCTTTTTGTTGCTGATGATATATATATCATCTAATGTTTTATATATATAGATTATATATATCTAATTTTGGTATGATTAACATGATTATGTTCTTTTTGTTGGTGATATATATATCTAAGGTTTATTTTATTTTTGAGAGATAGAGTGGGAACAGGGGAGGGGCAGAGAGAGAGGGAGACGCAGATTCTGAAGCAGGCTCCAGGTTCTGAGCTGTCAGCGCAGAACTTGACACGGGCTCGAACCCACGAACCGCGAGATCACGACCTGAGTGGAACTCGGATGCTTAACCTATGGAGCCACACAGACGCCTCTTGTTGCTGACATTAACCACTTTATGTTCTTTCTTGATGAGAGTCTGTGGGACAATAGCTGTGTTGGGCATGAATCAGCCACTTTTGATTTCTTACCTGTCCAAAGCACACTATGAGATCTCAGGTTTTGATGAGAATAGTGTAGGCAATACTTTGCCTGGGATGGTCTCTTTTCAAAATGTTAGTCCAACCTTCAGCACGTCCAGAGGTTAGATGAGGAACAACAAGCTGGGCTGGGATGGAGGCAGATGTGGTAATGGAGGGCCATTCAGTACGTCTGTGTGATTCAGCATCAAGTTGAGGTTCTGTTTTTTCCCACGATTTGGGCTTCCTCGGGATCATTTGCCATAAACACATTGAAATTCCCAATAGGCAGGACAAGGAGGATTTGAGTCCCCCTGGTAGGCAGAATACACGTAGATACTCTGTTTGACCAGCAGAGGGAGCAGGTTAACAAATGTCCTGGGCTTGTGCTCTTTCTGAAGCCTCTAACTGAAGGATGTGGGCTATGAGTTCTGTGAAATGAAGCAGCAAGGATTGTTTGTAACTGCTTTGGCCCAGTGAGACACAAATTGAGCTTTGCAAGGCTGGTCTGATGTTAGTAAGATGATGTGGGGGGGCTACTAGCATTATAGGGTAGGGTTGCAGTGCAGGTCTTGGTGTTTGGGGTACACATTGCATGCAATAGAGCAGTTCAGGACTGGGAACAGCACTGGTGTTTTCAATGTACAATCACACCGACCCCTAATTTCTTTTAAATGCTTTTTTTTGAGGGGCGCCTAGGTGGCGCAGTCGGTTAAGCGTCCGACTTCAGCCAGGTCACGATCTCGCGGTCCGTGAGTTCGAGCCCCGCGTCGGGCTCTGGGCTGATGGCTCAGAGCCTGGAGCCTGTTTCCGATTCTGTGTCTCCCTCTCTCTCTGCCCCTCCCCCGTTCATGCTCTGTCTCTCTCTGTCCCAAAAATAAATAAAAAACGTTGGAAAAAAAATTTAAAAAAAAATGCTTTTTTTTGAAAGCTTATTTTGAGACAGAGAGAGAACTCAAGTGGGGAGGGGCAGAGAGAGAGATGGCGAGGGAATCATAAGCAGGTTCTGCAGTGTAAGCACAGAGCCTGACGCGGAACTCAACTCAAAAACTGACATCGTGACCTGAGCCCAAATCAAGAATAGGACGCTTAGGCGACTGATCCACTCAGCAGCCTCCCCCCCCTCCCCGGTCCCCGCCCCCCGGCCAGTTTTTTATACGTGGTGGCAATTCCCTGCCATGGAAGGTCAGGATTAGAGGTATAAGCGCAAAACGGAAATTGGCATGACAGAGAGCATGCGCTGTGGGGAACCAGACATCACCTGTCTTTCAGTGCTAATCAGCATCCCAGGACAGGAGTTTCATCCCCTCCCTTTGGCGGCCTGATTAGTTCATGCAGGCCCTGGAGACTTGGGGAATATATGGGTATTTAGCCCCAATGGAAGGCACATATCAAGAAATCAACATAACTAGAAAGTGCTTATTTTTGCCACACTATTCTCTAAACATGTACATTAAATTCCCTTAATAAAACGCTAAATAGTTAATCTCAGCTGTCATTTGTCATGCTCATGAAGGAGGGAAGGACATGTACAAAAGCACCAATATTAGAACATCCACTGTGCATGTCAACACTGAGATGGGGCCCACACAAGGGACCTGTGGGTCATTTGGTCTCAGAACATAACACAAATACAGGGCGCATCCTCCATTTGGAGAATCCTACTTTCTCCCATTTGGAGTGTCATGTTCACTGTGCTTCTGGCTATAGGGTATGTCAGAGGCTGTGTACCAGTTCTGTTTTCTACTTTCTCTAACCTCCTTTTCAGTCTGTGAACATGATCCCCAGGAATAAGCCTGGGAGAGATACAGGCTGCAGATGGGTGTTGATGATGGCTTTCTCTTTCAGGTGTCTGCAGATAAGCTAGTGGCCCTGGGGCTGTTCAGCCAGCACTTTAACCTGGCGACCTTCAATAAGCTGGTGTCTTACAGGAAGGCCATGTACCATGCTCTGGAGGTAACATGGTGGTGGGTGGTGGGGGTCTGGACCCAAGAGCAGAGTTAAAGCAAGTGACGTACAGAAAGCCAGCTCAGGCCACAGCACAGCCAGTGCTAGCATGGAGGGGACACATGAAGTGCGTGCAAATATGACAGTAGCCTGATGATTGAGAAGAAAAGGAAGGGATTTGAGACTTCCATGCCTTCCCGGCCCTACGCCCCCTCCTCCGTGTACTGCTAGAGGGGGGAAGAGCACTGGGAGGTGGGAGACCATATTCCTATCTGTCGAGCTTTTCCAGAGCCTCAAAAGCTGCTGGAGAGCAGCTGAGGCCTCTTCCCCTTGTCTGTGGGGGATCCACCAGGCTGTCATTCCCTTTTCCTTGACGTGGAAAGAAAATGGCCAGTGGCCTCGGTCCAGCATTTGTGAGCCAGGCTTTGCGCTTATATGACCTGTAAAACATCATAGTGCTTCTGTAATAGGACTTAACACTTGATGTCTCCCCAGCTTCATTGGGGAAAAAAAACACAAGAAATCTGGAGCTTTCTTAGAGGCAATGAGACTGTGCTGTGGCTGATGCCTCTCCTATATCTAAAAGTGACCGAGCCAATTCTGATCCCTCTAGCCTCTGAGAGGGAGCTGACCACTCAAAGCCCAATGGGGAAGAGATGCTCTTTGGTGCCTGCATGGAGAGACTTCATTCTCTGCATGGCCTCCTGCCTGCCTGTCTCCGTACACAGGCACACCCCCCCCCCCCCCCCCCCCACCCCAGTCACATACCATAGCCCAGGACAGCTGCTAGGCTATGAAAGGGGCCAGTGTGAAGAGGAATGCAGACCCCCGCTGGGTGAATCCCTGGGTGTGGCCTGGAAAGCATCCACCCCTCCTGTTCATCCCGCCTCTTTATCTCCACAGAAAGCCAGGGTGCGGGCTGGCAAAACCTTCCCCACCAATCCTGGTGACTCCTTGGAGGACCAGCTGAAGCCCATGTTGGAGTGGGCCCACGGGGGTTTTAAGCCCACCGGGATCGAGGGCCTCAAACCCAACAACAAGCAACCAGGTGGGATTGGGCCCCTGGGCAGCACCCACCATCAGCTGCTGGTGGGGACAGTCTTGGGAGATGCAGTCACCCCTTGCTGCCACCTACCCTACCCCGGCTTCCCAGCGAGCTGGCAGCCCTGGTGCGCTTTCACCCTGTGAACCGCCAGGGAAGCTGGAAAAGTGAATAGGCCAGCCTTTTCCAGCTTCCCTGGTTACCCTTCTTGCTAAAGGTCAAGTATGCGTAATCGGGATTGAGTCTGTTGCAGAAACTTGAGTAAATAGAAGGCCAAGACGGAATTGTCACTGATGCCCTTTTATAAATTTCTCTTACAAGTTTTTGCATATTTATTTTGAGAGAGAGAGAGCACACTTGCGAGAGTGAGAAGGGCAGAGAGAGAGGGAGAGAGAATCCCAAGCAGGCTCCGCTCTGTCGGCAGCACAGAGCCCCATTTGGGGCTTCATGTCACAAACTGAGATCATGACCTGAGCTGATACCAAAATGGGTGTTTAACTATTTGAGCCACCTAGCTGCCCCATTAGTGCCCTTTTGTTTAAAAAGGAAAACAATAATTAAGCTATGCTTACTGGAGAAAACTTGGGAAGACTTAACCCTTCCCCAAACCCCACAGGCCACCTCCATTCAGAAGGCAGCATCATCCATGCTAAAGGTTTGACCGGCACTGTATTTCCTCTCTAGGTGTGGTTTCACATTGTCACTCCCAGGAATCCCAGATGTCTGAAATCCAGGATTTTATTTGTCTTAACAATCCATACGTTTAACATAGTATTTTCTGTTTTGTTTTGTTTCCCTCTCCCCACAAATAAGTGGTTAATAAGTCGAAGGTGCGTCGTGCAGGCAGTGGGAAGTTAGAATCGAGGAAACACGGTACTCCCTTCCCGTATTTTGACTATGCACTGTTTTCTCTGCACTTTCTTTCAATTTCTTGCATATACAGTGGTCACTGGGAAGGAATCCAATCTGTTAAAAAGTCAACCTGAGCTCACACCTACCCCTTCACTCCCATCCCTCACAACTGCCCTCCAGGTTAACGCTGTTGGGTGTGCACACCCTCCCAGACTTTTCTATACACTAGTTGGATTCCTGCTTTCCCTTAATTTCTCAACTCTAATGGTATGTGCACCGTCAAATGTAATTTTGTCACTAAAGGGTTCTTACGATTTCTGATGACTATAATTTTCCTTTATCATGCTCCTTATAGATATTTACAGGTTGAATAAAAATATAAAAGGAATGTATAGAAACAGAAACAATGGCCATATAATATAATTTAAATTTGTTCTGGTAGCAACGTTGGAGAGAATACAAGAAACAGGTGAAATTAATATAAATCATGTACTTAATCTAATATTTCCAACATTTTGGCATTTCTAAGTCAATATAAAAATTATGAGTTTGGATTTTTCTAAATCTATATTTTTACATGTCTTATGATATCTCAATTTGTGTGCTGAATTTTTCATTAGAAATAAGTGATATATTTTTTAGAGATGTCCGAGTTCCAAATGAGCTGTTTGGTTGGCTTAATTGGGCAGGGTTTTTTTTTTTTTTTCTTTTTAAGTTATGTAAGTATTCTCACCCCATGTGGGACTTGATTCCATGACCCCGAGATCAAGAGTGCCCTTCCTACTGAGCCAGCCAGCCTCCTTCAATGGGCGGTTGTTAAATTTACATCAAAATTAAGTATAAAATGCCTTTGCTGAGTCAGCACAAGTCACATCTCAAGTGCTCAGTCACTACCTGTGGCTGTTAGCCAGCGTGCTGCACATCAGAGGCCAGGCTTTGTCTGATGTTCCCGGTGCTGGGTCTATGGGGATGTATTCTCTTATACTCCTGGCTGTTTAAACCCCTGTAAATAAATACAGAGTGAGGGATTTTGAATTCCTCTGACTTGTCCATAGAGGGGCGGTCGGGCACGCAGTGTGGACCCATGTCATGGCCCAGGTGCGGCTGGCCCCCAGGCATGGTCCTGTCCTGGGGTCACGGTTTCCCCGCACCCCCCTTCGCCCCCACACCCCAGCCACGGCTGCCATCTCCTCACCTTTCCCAGAGAACAAGACCCGAAGACGCACAGCCGATGACTCGGCCACCTCGGACTACTGCCCCCCACCCAAGCGCCTCAAGACAAACTGCTATAACAATGGAAAAGACCGAGGAGAGGAGGACCAGAGTCGAGGTGACTGTGGGGCGGTGAGGAGGCTGGTGGCCTGAGCTCACCCACTTGGGGGGGTGGGGGGGTGGGGACAGTACGGAGGGCCGTTCAGCAAGCGAGTGTGGCTTAGCTGATGAGTAACAGGCTACCTGACGCCATGTCCCATCTGCTCTTTTCTCAACAGAACAAATGGCTTTGGATGTTAGCAACAACAAGGGTAGCCTGGAAGGTAATGTACTCTCCTTTGTAGTGGTCTTCCTTCTTGCCCTGAGTAGTGCTAGGATGTACCCTGGCCTGTTTATCTGCCCTGTGGGAGTTTAACCCAGTGCTCTGTGCCTTGACCTTGGGCTGGGGTGCGGACATCTTAGTTGCTACATTTAATGCAGTGAATTGTCTGACTTTCACAGAGACTGATCCTACCCCCTTGAGTATGTAGGAAGGGGAGGGTTGGCAGTTTGTCCTCAGGGAACTCCAAACGAAACCATGACCTATGACATCTTTAGTCTTTCTCAGCGAAGAGCCAGAATGGGATTTGAGGTAAAAGGCAGACAGACTTCACCACCATCACTCTCTCAGGCTAACTCTGGTCCATTTGTCCTGGCTGGGAACGAGCCCCTGGAATTGCCCAGAATGTATCTGAAGGAATTCAGAATGTTTGAGGATGGATGGACTCTCTCTTGCTTCCTCAGCCTGATGTCCGTTAGTCAGCAAATAACTTTTTGAGTGGTTCTCTCAGTGCTGGGTAGGAAGACAACCGCTCCTGACCCACAGCGCTCTGGGGAGAGCTCAGGTTTGGAGCAGTCCCTGACAGTCCCGGAAACCTTGACCCGTCATCCTCCTATCCCCCAACACTCTGTCACCCATCTGGGCTTCCTGGCTGGGGATGCTTGGTCTCAGGCACTTTAATGACCCTGCCCACATGGTCAGTGATGTGGGCCATTCCTGACCTGCTGAAATGAGGGGAGGCAGAATATCCTAATGGGAAGGGACCAATGTCCTGAAATCATGACCAGATGACAAGCGATGGGCATTTTTTTTTAAAGATTATTCATTTTGAGAGAGAGAGAGAGAGAGAGAGCAGAGAGAGCGTGCACAACTGGGAGAGGGGATCAGAGGGGAGAGGGAGAATCCCAAGCAGACTCCATGCTGTCGGTGCCCAGCCTGACCCGAACGCAGGGTCGATCTCACAAACCGTGAGATCATGACCTAAGCCCAAATCAAAAGATGCTTAACTGATTGAGCCACCCAAGAGCCCCTCATGTTCCTCTTTAAAGAGTCTCGGGAGTTTTCAGGCCAGGCCCTCCCAAGAACATCCCACTGCTAGAGTGGCCCCTGCTCGGTGTCCTGCCTCAGGTCTTCCATTTGGGCCTTGCCTCTGCCCATCTCATGGGACTTCCTGCCTGGGGCTATGGTTCTGGCCTCTCCCCATCTCTGGAATGGGGACTGTGGGCGCTGCGACTTTGAAGTGTTGCTGAAAGGAACAAAGCGTGAGGAGTTACTTAGCCAGCATGGAGTACGTAACTAGAGCGGTTAGACTCCAGGCTTCCACTGTGCTGTTGTGACCCTACTTGCCAAAAGCTGCATCCCTGTCTTTCTTACAGATAGCTGTCTGTCCTGCGGTAGGAAAAACCCTGTGTCCTTTCACCCTCTCTTTGAGGGTGGGCTCTGCCAGACATGCCGGGTAAGTCCTAACCTGGGGCTTTCCTGCCCCTTCCCCACTGCACCTCCCTGTACTGGCCCAGAGGAAAGCACCCACGTGTTGGCAATAGAGAAGCCTCTGTTGCAACCCCTGCTCTGAGCGTTAGGTGCTGCAGAGGGAGGCCATCCTGCAGCGGCACGCAGACCCCTGCTGGGGTCCCTGGACAGGACACCAAGCCACCCGTCATCTGTTCTGTGGCTGCGTCCTAGGGCCTCAGCCAGTGAGCCAGCGGGACCTGGTGGTCCCTGATCTCTGAATTCATGGACGTTTCTCTCTGGCCGCCAGGACCGGTTCCTCGAGCTGTTCTACATGTACGACGATGATGGCTATCAGTCCTACTGCACTGTGTGCTGTGAGGGCCGTGAGCTGCTTCTGTGCAGCAACACGAGCTGCTGCCGGTGAGCATGGGCCATGGGCTGCGGGCCTGGTCTGTGGCCCTGAGGGATCCGAGGCCATGGTGCTGAGCCCAAGCCAGTATCCCACAGGGGCATGGTCATCATGTCCTAAAGTAGAACTGGGGTGTAGGGATGGGCTTTAGAAACATAGATCTGTGAGGGGGCGCCTGGGTGGCTCAGTCAGTTGAGCATCTATCTTTGGCTCAGGTCATGATCCCACAGCTTGTGAGTTCAAGCCCCGTGTAGTCAGCCTGCTTCGGATTCTGGGTCTCCCTCTCTCTGCCCCTCCCCCACCCCCACTCATGTGCTGTCTCTTCCTCAAATATAAACCTTAAAAAGAAAAGAAACATAGGTCTGTGAGGGTGGGCGTGGCCCCCTGGAGATGGGCCATTTCTGGTGGGGAGCTTTTCTGTGCAAAGAACCTGTGGGCTGAGGTTGCATGGGCATCCAAGGAAGAGGTTAGCGCAGCCCAGATCATGACCCCGTGCCTTCTAACCCACAGGGAGGCACAACTGGGGCCCCAGGAAGGTTTCAGGCAATCCGTTGCTCTCTCTAGGGAAGGTGGGGTATGTAGGAGGGCTGCCCGGTGGCTAAGGCGGCCCCCCCTTGGCTACCTGGCACAGGTGCTTCTGTGTGGAGTGCCTGGAGGTGCTGGTGGGCACAGGCACGGCAGCAGATGCGAAGCTGCAGGAGCCCTGGAGCTGCTACATGTGCCTCCCACAGCGCTGTCACGGCGTCCTGCGGCGCCGGAAGGACTGGAACATGCGCCTGCAGGCCTTCTTCACCAGCGACACGGGGCTCGAATACGTAAGCCACAGGCTTCTTCCCCCAGCACCAACCCACCCCAAGCGCGCTTTGGAAGTCTGTCAGCAAGAGTTAATGGAAAAGATGCGTTGTCCGGACGAGCGTTTGAGAGCCTCAGACCACATCCTCTGCACAGTTCTCGAGCTTCTCTAGGGCTCTCTCTCCCCTCCTCTGTGGCCTCTCATTGATTGAAGGAATGGTTATAGAACTAACCAAGCCTTAGCCTTAGTGGAACTGAAGAGGGAAGGGAAGCCTGTGACTTAACTCTTAAGTCTTAGTGGAACTGGGCTCCTTTCTGCAGTCCATGGAGGGAGGCTCCAGGTCATTCCTGGACAGGGTAACGTGTTTCTGTGTGTGTGTGTATCTGTACCAAAGTCGCATCTGTGTTCATGTCTAAGGGTAGAGTGGCCATTCTGTGCCAGAGCTCCCGAGGGGATCCCAGCTAAGAAGCTGCAGACAGAGCACAGGGCTTGTGACTCTCAGAGGAAGGTCAGCCCTCCCCTCCACCAGAGGTTGAGTCTTCCCCCTGCACCTTGACCTCCATGACCTCCTTCTTTAACCTGGCAGGAAGCCCCCAAGTTATACCCTGCGATTCCCGCAGCCCGAAGGCGGCCCATTCGAGTCTTATCCCTGTTTGATGGAATTGCAACAGGTGAGTTTGGAGTTCACCTAGGGATGCTCACCTGCTCCAGGTGTCCCGTCATCAATGCTAAGAAAGCCCCCTGGGATGACCTGTTGGTCACTTGTCCTCAGAAAGCCACTGACTCTTTGTTTCTCTCCTCAAACCTCTCCCACCATTTCACCTATCTGGCCCTCCTTTGGGCCTTTCAAAGACAAGTATATCTTAGCTGTGTTGTATTTTGTATTATGCACAAGTATCTTGGACAGTGATTTTCCATTCCATAAGCATAGATCTGTTGGAGGTGAATTAGGCAGTTCTGAGTATCTGTAGTCTTGGTTCCCTTCCACATCCCCAGGTTGCCCAAGTATAGAATGAGCACAAGCCAACGTGCATGTTGGTCCTGGAAAGTTGGCCCAATTTAACTCATTTAATCCTCAAAGCCACCCTGTGATGCATTGTTAGGAACATCTCCATATTACCAGAGCAGGAAGAAGTAGAAATGAGCTGCTGTGCAGTTCGCATCATTTGTACTTCATGTGTGTACTTTGGTGTCCAGATTCCCAACTCAGCGACAGCTTTTAATGACTGGGTCCGGTCATTACTGGTAGCTTTTCTCCACTCTGTTGGGCCTTATAAAGACTTGTTTGTGTCGGCACAGATAACCCATAGTAGGACTGAGCCTTGGCCATGCCACCAGACCTTAAGAGTTTTCTGAACATGGTTTTGGTGAGGATTCCTGTCCGTGTGTCTGTGTTTGACTGTGCTGGGTGGTAGGTGCTGGAGTCTTGGCTAGATCCTGCCGGTGGGTTATGCCACGTTATCCATACATTTTCTTCATGAAACTCCACAAACCAGGGAGCCTGGTGTGGCCAGTGTGTGCTTTCTGTGCCATCCGCCCGAGTTCTCGAGGACAGCCATGTCCTTGCCGGGTCTGGTCTGAGCTCTAGAGATGGCTTAGAATCAACTGCAGGGAGGGCCCCTTGGAGGACAACCCTAACGTGGTTTCTGTCCCTGATGCCCTGTAGGGTACTTGGTCCTGAAAGAATTGGGCATCAAAGTGGAGAAGTACGTCGCCTCCGAAGTGTGTGAAGAATCCATTGCTGTTGGAACTGTCAAGCATGAGGGCAACATCAAATATGTGAATGACGTCAGGAACATCACAAAGAGAAATGTGAGGGCTGCCTGCACCCCTTCTGGGCTCTGCCCCACCCCCTCTTCCTCCTTCAGCACTGAGCCCCACAAGTCCTTATGGCTATGTGGTCCCCTTCTCCATGCCCAGGGCTATGGTAGAAGAGAGAACCTGGGCTTACGTCAAGCTCTAGTACCAAGATCCACAAGTTGGAAATTATTCATAAAGATTTAGATCTTAGCGTGTCTGCAGCATTAGGTCTTCCTGGGTCATTAATGGAGTTGGGGGACATAAATGACCAAACAAGATTCTAGTAGTGGGTTCTTTCTTTCTTTCCTTTCTTTTTCTTTATTTCCTTTCTTTTTCTTTTCTTTATTTTTCCTTTTTCTTTCTTCTTTCTTTCTTATTTCTTTCTTCTCTTCTTCTTTCTTTCTTCTTGTCTTTTCTTTTCTTTTCTTTTCTTTTCTTTCTTTCTTTCTTTCTTTCTTTCTTTCTTTCTTTCTTTCTTTCTTTCTTCTTTCTTTCTTTCTTTCTTTCTTGTAGGCTCCACACCCTTTGTGGGGCTTGAACCCACAGGCCTGAGAGCAAGAATCTCATATTCCACTGACTGAGCCAGCCTGGTGCCCCTAGAAGTGGGTTTTCTCAGGGCACCTGGGTGATGCTGTCAGTTAAGCATCTGATGGCTCACATCATGATCTCATGGTTTATGAGTTTGAGTCCCAAATCAGGTCTGTGCTGACAGCAGGGAGTCTGCTTAGAATCCTGTCTCTACTTATTTCTCTCTGACCTTTTCTGTCTTTCTCAAAATAAATAAACTGAAAAAAAAATGGGTTTTCTTGATAGTTGCTTGGAACCTAGTCTGCATCCTTCCATCGTCACCTCCATCCCTCCCCTAAGAGTGTTTTTCTTTCACAGATTGAAGAATGGGGCCCCTTTGACTTGGTGATTGGTGGAAGCCCATGCAATGATCTCTCAAATGTGAACCCAGCCAGGAAAGGCCTGTACGGTGAGTATCCCAGCTGACCCTATGTCACCTGAGTGCTGGTTCAGGAGGAGTGGTCTAAGAAAGAACTATTTGTTTCTGGCCAACCTTACCTCTTGGCTCTTTCCTTGTCCATAGTAAATCCTGTCCCCCAGAGATACCAGTAAATACTGCACTGCTGATGCCCATGTCCTTAGTCATTCCAAAAGACTGCAGGTAGGAAGACTGTAGGGTATCAGCTGTAGTCAGGTGATCCCTGGTCTCACTATGGAGGGGTGGGCTGAAGGATTTGAACCTGGCTCTGCCATCTTGTTTTGTGGGCTCAGAGGGCACCGGCCGGCTCTTCTTTGAGTTCTACCACCTTCTGAATTACACACGCCCCAAGGAGGGTGACGACCGGCCCTTCTTCTGGATGTTTGAGAATGTGGTAGCCATGAAGGTCGGTGACAAGAGGGACATCTCTCGTTTCCTAGAGGTAAGGGACCTGGGGTCCTGAGTATCCAGAGTGCATGGGTGGGTGAGTCCTGCTGGCATTGGGTTGGGTTGGGTGTTTCCACTTTGGGGAATGACTTGGGGTTCTAGATGGAGGACATGGCTAAATCCAAAAATCTAAAACTAACGGAGTCAGGTGGGTTGATTCTTTTTAGTACATGGAAGACAATTTGATCTCGACCTCACCCTGAATCCCCCTGAAGTCTGATGATGAAATCCTCATCTCCCTACTTTTAGAAGCCTCAGGGGATTTGACTAAACTTTGTTTTTCACTCTGGGGTCATTTTTCTCCTCCCCATTCTGAGAACTGCTGTTTTAAGGGGCTGCCAGCAGTTCATTGACACAATATCATCAAGCATTATAGTAAATGCTTTTTATGCATTTAATTCCTTTTCTCCAAACTTTATAGCTTGTGGTCAGCTAGAGAGGTTATAGAACTGGCTCCTTAGTTCCCTCATGGTGTGTGAACCTGGCAGAGGGCTGACGGAAGCCATATTTTGCCAAAACTGTATTCCTGCACCCACCTTCCAACTTGACAGATTTCAGTTTTGAGCTACTTTTACTCCCTGTACATATAGCACATTCTGTAATTATCTGGCTTGTCCGAGGGTATATCCTCTCTTCGAACCTGCAAGTCCGGTCGGGTGTCTCTTGCCACCATTAATATCTGGGCACTTCTGTCTTCCAGCCAGATTCTTACCATTTTTTTAAAGTTTATTTATCTTGAGAGAGAGAGAGCGCGAGCAGGGGAGGGACGGAGAGGGGGAGAGAAGGAATCCCAAGCAGACTCCATGCTATCAGCATGGAGCCTGATGCGGGGCTCGATCCCACAACTGTGAGATCAAGACCTGAGCTGAAATCAAGAGTCAGACTTTTAATAGACTGAACCACCCAGGCGCACCCAGCTAGATTCTTGATGGGAATTGGTCTTTCCTCTTGCTGAGGGGAACCATGCCTCTTCTGTAGCAGAGGCTGCCCTGTCACCTGCCCCGGTCAAGCCCCACCCTGGCTTACACCTGAATACTGACATGAGCTCCCAGCTGCTGCCCTTCTCTCTGCAGTGTAACCCAGTGATGATCGATGCCATCAAAGTGTCTGCTGCTCACAGGGCCCGCTACTTCTGGGGCAACCTGCCTGGAATGAACAGGTAACAAGGGGCTCAAGCTGGGTCAGGTAACAGCCGAGTTAAATGTAACTAATGGTGTGAGCCCTAACTGTGAAGTCTTGTGACCCAGAGAATCATTCAAACCTTCTAGAAAGCACCGAATCTGCTGAGAAATGGCCCCAGCTGGGATTCAGACTGGTGTCGTGGTTGATGCCTGTTGGGAAGTACAGCAACTACATGGAAATCGGAGGCCAGGATTCCTTAGTCTTCTTTGACTTGTTCCCACTCTGCCCATGGGGCAGGTTCTTAAAAGTGCCTGGAGCTGGGATAGAGCAGAGTGCTAATGCCCCACCTGTTCTCCCAGTTGGTATCCAATTGGGAAATAAAAGTAAATTGTTAGATGAAGTGATCCCTGGATGAGGCCTGTGGTGACCAGCCAGGTGGCAGAACTGTGCTAACCTGTCTCCTTTGGATTTTCTTAATCAAGAGTTTTCACAACTTTTTATCAGTCTTTTCATGTTCAAAGCCACAAAGTAAACGGCATTGCTGAGGATTCGTTATCTCCTATATGTGGTTTCCAGGAGAACAACCTGCTGATTAAGATACACAATGTGATGGTTAATGTGACATCCCAGACTTGCAAATGAGTTGAGCTTAAAGAAATTTCTCCTTTAGAAAGAAGGACTGAAAGCATAATAACTTTCAGGCATTTAGCAAAGCGTGAACAGAGGGGAGAAGGTGCTGGAATAGCTTGTAGGATTTCTGTTGGGTAGGCTGTGTTTTTATTTGGCTGATCAGCCAGTGAAATGGAAAATGTCCATGTCTGGATGAAGTGGGCTTTTTCTTTCTTTTTTTTTTTTTTAACGTTTGTTTATTTTTGAGACAGAGACAGACAGAGCATGAACGGGGGAGGGTCAGAGAGAGAGAGGGAGACACAGAATCTGAAACAGGCTCCAGGCTCCGAGCTGTCAGCACACAGCCTGACGCGGGGCTTGAACTCATGAACCGCGAGATCATGACCTGAGCCGAAGTCAGACACTTAACCGACTGAGCCACCCAGGAGCCCCTGAAGTGGGCTCTTTCACTCAACACTTGAGCCCTCTGTGCCAGCCACTGCTGTGTGTGCTGCCAGCTTAGTGGTATGCACATTAGATGTCAGTCGCAGCTCTTATGGAGTTGACATGCTCATGGCAGATGGGTGGAGAAGACAGTAAATAATTTTGCAGTCATGGCTGGAGGTGGGGGCATCGTAGGAACCAGTGGGGATGCTTCTCCTTCTGGCAGGGCGTTAAATGAAAGAATAGAGCCACGTGGCTATTAGAGGGAAAGACAAACATTCCGGGAAGAAGGAATAGGGGAAGGGGCGATGTTGAAGAATGCATTGGAAGACCGGCCCAAGAACTGTTCCAGGGGCCAGAGTGGCTGGGGCAGTAAGGCAAAGGACTCAGAAGTATGGGCCAAGTTATGTGGCCCTTCTGGGTCATCGCATAGGAATTCGTGAACCGTTTTAAGCAGGTGAGAGTTGGATCTCATGTTCATGGTACTTGCTCATAGAAGGATAGACAATAGCAGGATGAGGGCAGCAATGGGGAGACCAGTGAGGGTGGGTGTTCAGAGGAGGGCCCCAGGAGGCACCACCCGTACATGCTCAACACAATGTGAGTATGGCTCTGGGTGGGGGGTGGTGGTGGAGTCCTGTGGAATTCGGCAGGACGGATGGATCAGATTGTGGGTAACGTGAGGGTAGGACTAACAGAATTTGCCGACCCATTGGGTGTAGCGTATCAGATGAAAGGAGTCTGCAGTCTCCACAGCTTTCTGCCCAATTGTGAGAACTGAATGGCTACAGCTGTGCTGTGCAGGGCTGTAGGAGGGGTGACCCAGCCATCACCTGGTGATCACAGACCCAAATCCAGCCATTAGTCTACACACCTTGGTTGTGTAGAGTCCAAGCTGCCTTCACTCCCTTGGGTTCATGGAAGACTCAAGATTCGGGTAGGCAGGCATTTTGAAGCTTGGAAGGTGAGGTCAAGGGAATCTGACAGAATCTAGGGGAATGTTTTGTGTGATTCAGAGGCCCCTCCTATGGGCACCATATTCATTCTTACATCTGATTGCCTTTTGGCCTTGAAGTTCCTAAACACAGGGGTTGCTGTGGTGTTCGTGAACTCTGCATTCAGACCTTCTGCTGGTTTTCTGCTCTGGAACTGCTTAACCCCTTGGTTCCTCAATTTCTAGCCCTTCCCTTTCTCAGGCATCTGTCTGCCTTTCTCCATTTGCAGGTTTCAATGGTAAAAGTTAAAAGAGTGATTGGTAGTATTGTGAACCCACCTCCTGTCTCTCTTACTTGTACTTCCTTTTAGCCATGAAAGCTTCTGGAGGTCCCATCCACCCCCCAGTGTAAGCCACCAAATCATGGGTTTGATGTGCTAGTTGTAACGAGTAGACCCACAAAGACCTAACCCAAGTTCCTGATGAAGCCCAGAGAGGGGGCCTAACTTGCTCAAGGTCACTCAGCCAGTGAACAGTTGGGGCTGGACTGGAAGGGTTTCCTGACCTTTTCCAGTGTGCTTTCCCTCATCCTGCTCTCAGGGGAGAGCTCTGCCTAATATTAAAATTTGGAAGCGGGGAGCATTTGCTCTGGGACATTGGGCTGCCTCTTCAAGGGGCTAGTCTGTCCATAGCTTTGTTGCAGAGTCATGTGCTCTTGCAAGGCTCATTTTTTTATCAGGAATTTGTAGCAAGTTCACTGCCAGAGCTCATTTTGCAGTCTTTGGCCCTCACTCCCACCTTGGGGAGCGCCTAGCCGAGGCCCCTTTGTAGTTGGTAGAAAGTAATGGGTTTTGGATGTTCCCAGGCCCGTGATAGCATCAAAGAATGATAAACTCGAGCTGCAGGACTGCTTGGAGTTCAATAGGACAGCAAAGGTAAGATGTTCTAACAAATGGTCTCTGGAAACACACTTGGTGACCTCCAAGCGAGGACTTGACCGTGGTGTCCAGTTTGTTCCTGCCACCCCTCCCCTCCCGCCCCCCACATGACTCCCTGGTGCTGGGCCTCTTTCACCACGTCATTGCTCTCTCCCGTCTTTAAGCACAACGGTAGGAGAGGTTCTTGATAAACAAATAATCACCATGAGAAAAGGCAACTAGACTTTCCAATTGTGAATAGAGACACAGATTATTTCAGCTCGTCCTCCTGGTAACAAACAAGTAATTCTACCTTTGCCAAAAAAAAAAAAAATGTCTGCTGTTAAGTCATAGTTAATTACAAGACCTCCATAAATGTAATGTTTATATCAAGCTAAGTTTCATTCCTTCAAAACCCAGTGGGCCATTCTCTACAATCTGGGTGGGTTTTTTTACTTTTGCTTAATCCTGCTTGGTCAATAACTCTGGTGTTTTCATGGCCCCCATGTGATCTCATTCATGGTCACTGTTTTGTTTATCTGCTGTTCTCTGTGAGGCTGGTCCTTCATGTTCATTAACTTCTTGGTGTTTGTGGGAAACACAAAATGTTCTTGCCCTTCCAGCTCTCCTTTTCTCATTCCCTCTGTGAGCCCATCCCTGCCCCCCTCTCTCCCACACCTGCCTTCCCTCCTGCATCTTCCCTAGGTGCTTTTGAGCCTTGACTTGACCCCAATCCTTCATTCTGTGCTCACTCCATGATGTCGTTTTGTTCTCCAGTTAAAGAAAGTACAGACAATAACCACCAAGTCGAACTCGATCAGACAGGGGAAAAACCAACTTTTCCCTGTTGTCATGAATGGCAAAGAAGATGTTTTGTGGTGCACTGAGCTAGAAAGGTGAGCAGGGCTGCACGTGAAGAGGGAAATCCCACAGGCAGAGAGAAAGGGGAAGAATACGTGGTTAAGGATGGCAGGACAAATGGCCAGGTGCTTGCCTTAATTCTGCACGGTCTCCCTGACTATGTTCCTGGGGCTGGGAATAATACCTTTTCAGAGTTAGTGCTGATTTTCCTGGTAGAAATGACAGAAGGGTGGTGGTGGTGAGGAATCTGAAACATGAGGTCATTAGATGGCACCATCTCTCTGTGTTCTGGCTGTGCTGCCCTGGCATTTACCTCCCCCAACATGTTGGGGTTCCAGAATGTATGAGGAACCAGCTAAAGAAAACCCCATTGACTTGCCATTGGTCTTTCTGAGAAGATCCCTTCGGCCAAGTTGTTGGTTCTAAAGCTGATTCCTACTTAGCCACAGTCTGTCATCTTCTTCCATTTACTTGGCTAAGTTGGTAGTTAAACTATTTTGATTCAAAAAACTAGCTCTTGGGTTTCAATTCTCCTATTGTGGTTTCAATTTTTTTTTCTTTTGTTTTCCCTTATTGTTCAAAATGTAGGAAGGTCTATGAATACTCCTTTTTACATTTTTGGCTGTGTCTCAAGGATTTGATAAGAGTACTTTTATTCCAGTTAGTTCGGTCCTACAGCTGGTTTTATTTCTAATTTGATTTAACAATAGTTTTCTTAGTATTAAAGTTAAGTTCTGATTTGTAGAAAGAAACTGGTGGGTATTCTTGCCATTCATCTCGTGGGTTATTCTGTATTTTGAGACCTAACCCTAACATGCTGGGCTGGCTCTGTGATACGGGGGCTGGTGCAGATGGCTGTCGTTTATAGGCTAAACAAGACAGAAGCCTAAGGTGTTACGTCTCTGGCAGGTTTCTTCAAACCCATTCAGCCATTGGCCCATTGGTGTGCACACTAAAGGGGTTAGTTTGTAAAGCCAGGAAAGACTGAGGTCCAGTGTATCTGTAGCCTCTCACCAGGACTGGTAGAATCCCATAGAGGAAGCTCTTGGTATATTTGGTTGCCACCTGCGTTACGTCCAGCTTGGACCCTGATCTAACAACTGGCTTTGAAGAGAGAAAGAAAATGCAGGATAAGTCAATGCAGTCACGGTTAATTATTTGAGCACATGCTGATCCATTTCTGGAAGTGTCCTTATTTCTTATTAGGGAGATTGCCTAACTTTTCTCATCTTGTGGTCTGAAGGCAGATACATGTCTCTTTGCTTGCTGTCTGGCTTTCTTGGCATGCATTCACTCATCCATCCATTCATTTATTCACTCATTCTTATGGGAAAGGTCCACTGAGCACCAGCTGTGCGCCAGGAGCACAGTGCTAAGGCTTGGGTATGCACAAAACAGACATCCTCATAGAGGAACCCTGCCCTCATGTGCTGAAGAACCGGTGGGCCTGACCTCTGGGGGTCAAGAGAGGGCTCGTGTGCAGGCCTGGTTGGCCTGATGGGATAAAGGGCAGAAAGAACAGTGCCATACCGTTCACGTTTAAGATCTTCCAGAGGTGCTAAGCGTGGTGGAGGGGGGCGCTTCTGACTCCCTGTCTTTGTACTCTGGTGCCTCCCGCCAGGATCTTCGGCTTTCCTGTACACTACACGGATGTGTCCAACATGGGCCGTGGTGCCCGCCAGAAGCTGCTTGGGAGGTCCTGGAGTGTGCCTGTCATCCGACACCTCTTCGCCCCCCTGAAGGACTACTTTGCCTGTGAATAGCCCCCAGGCACCCTGAGCCCAGGAGCACTGGGGCATGTGGGGCAGAGCCAGGACCCAGGAGGTACAGCCTCAGCTCTGCCCTTCCTTTGCTCCGCGTTGTGGGGTTGCGCCACCTATCCTTGGCAGGAGCAGAGCCGTGCGACCCCCTCCTGGCAGGAAAAGCCTGAGGTGCTGCCTCCTTGTGCACAATTCAGACCTGGCTGCTAGGAGTGGCCAAACACGGTGCTCGTTTTGTCTTCTAAAATTTTTAAAACTTGAAGTAGGTAGTAAGATGGGTTTTTTTTTTCCCCTCCCGGGTTTACCGCTCAGAGAAACAATGGCTAAGATACCAAAACCACAGTGCCAACAGCCCTCCAATACTCAGGTTAATGCTGAAAAATCACCCAAGACAGTTATCCCAAGACTATGATTTTTAAAAAACATCTGCGGCTCCTTGTTTCCCAGGACTGCAGTGGTAGACATGTAGCTAAGGGACATTTTAAGGGCCCTGGATGTTTTTCTTCCTAGGGCTAGCAGAAGAGGAGATGATGTCTATGTCGTTCTTGAATTTTCCCTAGCACATTCCCCTGGCCTCAGTATAAAGGGCTGGGACCCGCTGTCAGGGCCCGTGTAGAGTATTTTCTGTAATGATGATGATTTCAGCAGGGATGACCTCATCATCACATTCAGGGCTATTTTCCCCCCCACAGACCCACAGGGAGGACCACCCTTAGCGATATCCCTCCCAGTGACTGCAATAGAACCCTCCGGGGAGCTCAGGAAGGGGTGGGCTGGGTATAAATTGCCATATATTATGCAGACAGGTATGGCTTCTCGCTATCTCCCTCTTCCCCACTAGAAGGGAACAAAGGAGTAGGCTTAGGTAAGACATCCCTGCCCACCCCCAAAATGCACCCTTCCAGACTACTCTGCAGGCACAGGTCTCCACATTAGAAGTAGGATACCCCGATTCCTCAGCCTTTTTCTAAACTGAGAAGCAATGACAGCCGGGGCACAAGCACATTCCCTGCACTCTCCCCTCATCTAAGAGATTGCAGGGGGAAACTGCAATAAAAGCTCGACCCTCCTTCCAGAGATTTTAAAGTCCTTTTGTATTCCATGAGAAGTTGTTTTTAGGGGGAATGGGAGGTCGGGAAAGCTGCATTTCAGAAATGCTGTCGTAATGGTTTTTAACACCTTTTACTCTTCTTACTGGTGCTATTTTGTAGAATAAGGAACAACGTTGACAGGTTTTGTGGGAATTTTTTTATACACTTTTTTTTTAAATCACAGACTTCTATTTTTATGTTTTAACGTTTTCATAAAAAGTTTTTTTTTGTAACTGGAGCCACGTAACAAGTATGGGGGAAAATTGTGCCTTGTTTCAACAGTCTTGCTAATTTTTAGGCTGAAAAATGACAGATGCCTAGAGTTTACCTTATGTTGAATTAAAATCAGTATTTCTCTAACAGTCTGGTGTCCTTTCTTTTGCAGGTCAGATGGGTGGGACGTGGGAGGGCCTGATTCCAGTGGAATAGGTGGGAGTCGAAGTAGGCCCTTGGTTCACGCAGCAAGCACAGTGTAGAAGTGAGAGTGAATGCAAGCCGGGGAGAGTGGGAGAGAGAATCCTAAGCAGGCTCCACACTCAAGCCTGTTGCTGATGCCGGGCTCAGTCCCAGTACTCTGGGATCATGACCCGAGCCAAAGTCAACAGTCACACTCAATGGACTGAGCCACCCGAGCACCCCTCCAGGCTGTTTCTTATAGCTCTTGGGTAGCTGATCAAGATGATTAAGGACTCCAGAATCCCAAGGCTGCTTCTCCCAGTTCTCTACACCTTGGTTGGAATCCCTTGCACCCGGACGCACTACTCCCAAGCTGTCCTGTCCCTGTTCAGTCACAGGACTCACGGTAATGGCCCTAGGAGTCTAACCTGTGGCCGCACCTCTTTGGGTAGAGTATCCCCGTTGCTCTGCAGGACTTTCCCAGCCGGCCAGCCAGGTGTCCCAATACCCCAGCCCATCATGCCACAGTCCTATCACTAGATCTACTAGATCTAGCCTTTGGTCAGGGACTAGGAGCCAGTGAAAAATTTCAGTGCCTCTCCCGAGGTTCATCTCAGTCAGCTGATGCCTGCCGAGGGAAAAAGGTTTGTAAACGGCTGCACATGCAATGAGTCAATTGAACATCAGCTGCACGTGGCAACTATATGTCTCTTCCTGTAAAAAGTGTTCTAGTCCTGGCCACCTCCATGACTGTAGTTGTGGGCCTTATTAAGGCCACTGTTGGAATGGGGGATGAGAAACGTTTTGCAAGACACCATGGCGAGTCGGTTGGCAATTAGCAAGCGGGCTGGCACTCCTGAGGTGTTGAGGTCCCAGGGGCCTCGGCTGCCCTATTAAGCTGGGTTGGTGTGCAGTGCTGCACCAAATACCAGGGCAGAATGAAGCGAAATAAACAGCCCCGGCCTCGAATCCCCAAGAGAGGAGGTGGACTAGCCCTCCAGGTGAGGGGCTCTTGGGTGGCCTGGTCCATTTGTGGGGCAGATTGGGGGCTGGCTTTGGAGGGGCTGTCGGAGCTGTTCTTTAAACGAGATGGGGGGCTAGGTTGGTGTCTCCATGATCCCTGGCCCAACGGCAAGGGGGAAAATGCGACGAACATTCTGATCTGGGGGAAGGGGTTGGACCTCGTGTTACCTGTAGGCCTTTTCTGGAACAGTCTTCCAGTTGTCTGGAGCTCTATCCAGGAAGATAACATCTTTAGCAGGTAAGGAGCATAAATCCTGCCCACTTCCTAGGGCTGCTGTGAGTGTTCAAGGGCATGATCTGGGTAAAGAGCTTTGTCTGGTGCCTGGCATGTAGTAAGCCCTCATGTGTATGGGATGGCTTTGTGATAACAAGCCACTAGTCAACGCAGTGTTAATGCCTGGGTGCTGGTAGTGATGGTGACATCCGATATTTATTCGTGTATTAAAGTCTTAAGGAAGAGCAGGGCAATAATCCCCCGGGTGCTGGGCTGATGATGCAACAACATCTTGTGTTCAAGTTGTGTTCATCACCCCCCCCCCCCACCCCCTCGATCATGTTAGGGTCCCCTTGCTCCTTGTTAGGGAGAATTGACGGGGGTGGCTTTGGGATCTGGCACACCAGAGTCCCGTGGAAGGGATCTTGTAGAAATATATTTTCTGATCCAGTATCCATTCTAGAACCACGCATTGCCCTTGGTTATTTTTGAAACTTGTGAAATATACAGAGCCATGCATAAATCCCAGTGTTTCAGGCCTTATAACCTAGTGTCCTCTCTGAGCCTTGGTTCATCCTGAGGTCTCAGCATCGCAGAAGGGAAACAGGTGGGCATTACTGGAGTTGGTGATATTTACTCTGAGTCTTTGCACATGCTGTCCGGAACAGCCTCCTTGCCAAACTAGTCCTCCAGTTCTTACTCTCCCAGGAAGCCTTCTTTGCCCCCATTCAAGGCAGGATTAGAAGCCCTTTCCTGATCTGAGTCCTCCTTCCCTGTGGATAGATAGGAGAATTTATCTTAGCACAAAGCACACTGTATTATAACTTAGTTTTGTAGTCTTCTCTCCCTTGAGCTTGTGAAGTGCCTAAAGCAGCCGAGACCTCCCAACACCAGTTTTTAGCTCAGTAAACTTGTCATACGTTTGGAAAGCTTAGGCCTTGAAGTCATACTTTTTGTTTTGTTTTTGGAGAGGGGACTCACATATTCTACCTGCAATAAAGAGATCACTCCCATGTTAAAATAATTGCTTAAAAACCCATGTTGAAGTCTTCAAAGTCTTTTTCCTGCTGGAGAGAAACTTTTTTTTCACTATTCTCTGCCCTTTTGCAGTCAAGGCTTAATCTGACCCAGATAATCTTGGCTAGCACCCTCCTGAGTAACATTCAGACTGGAAACTTTTAAAAGCTCAGAGGCTAGGGGCACTTGGGTGCCTCAGTCAGTTAAACATTCTACTCTTGTTTTCAGCTCATGATCTCACAGTTCGTGAGTTCGAGCCCCACATCAGGCTCTGCACTGACAGTGTAGAGCCTGCTTAGAATTTCTCTCTCTCTGCCCCTCCCTGGCTTGTTCTATCTCTCTCTCAAACATTAAAAAAAAATTAAAACAACAACAAAAAAACTCAGAGGCTAGGGGCGTCTGGCTGGCTCAGTTGGTAGAGCCTGGGACTTTTTAACTTGGGTCAAGAGTTTGAGCCCCTCTTTGGGCCTAGAGCTTACATAATTATCTTAGAGGGAGAGAGAGAAAGCACAATCAGGGCGAGGGGCACAGAGAGGGGGAGACACAGAATCCCAAGCAGGCCCCACGCTCTGAACAAAGAGCGCCAGGCTGTGCTGGAACTTAACGTGAGATCACGACCTGAACCGAAGTCTGAAGCTTAACCGACTGAGCCACCCAGCCGCCCCCATAGAGCTTACTTAAAAAAAAAAAAGTCACAACTAAAAGCTCAGAGGCTATGTCTGGTTTTTGCTTACTATGAAATACCTAGGGCCTGATTGATCAGAAAAAATAGATATTTGTGGGACGCATAAATAAATGATACCTAGACAAAACCCAGCTCAAAACCTGGGTCAGCTCCTGTGATGCTGGGCAAGTCACTCTCTGAGCCTCAGCTTCCTCTTCTTTAAAGTGGGTGTAACTCATTCTTTCAGCAAAGTCAGGCAGTGGGACACAGACTGAGAAGATCCTTGCTTTTGTGGAACTTAAGGAAAGGCAGACAAAGGCATAAACGAATAAACACGAGGACTTCATAGGCACTGAGAGGAAAATAAACGGATGATGAGATCACAGGGTCATAACAGAGTGTTCACAGGATGTGTCTCTGAGGTGACTTTTAAGTCTTTCCTCAAAGCTCTTACCAAGTATCTTTATTATCCAATAGCCCATTTTTGTAGAAATTCATTGTAATACCGATTTTTTTTTTTTTTTTTTTTGGCTCCTGGGGTGGGGAATTTGTAACTGGATTCTTCCTACTAGGCAGGCAAACCCGGACTGGGGCGGGATCTCATTGGCTTCGGCAGACCACGTGGCTGATTGCCCTGGCAGCCGGCGTCCCGCCCCCGGGGCGCCCGAGCAGTCTATCACTGGCCGGGCCCCGCCCCTGGCGCGCGGCTCAATCCCTCTCTATAAAAGGAGCCGGCGGGGACTGACGAGCCTGTACGTCTGCGCGTAACGGGGCGGGGGGTGCGTGTGAGGTCATCGCGCGGGCGGGCGGGCGGGGTCGGGCGGTTTGAACGAGACGAAGACGGAACCGAAGCCGGGCACAGGCAGTGGACGCGGTCCCGCCGAGAGCCGGTGAGCCGGCTAGCGGGCACGGGGCGGCGGCCAGGGGGTGGCCGGGTGGGCTTCGGGCCGGGCAGGCACCGGCGGGCCTTGCGGGCAATGCCTGGGCCCCTCCTCGAGGCCGTGCAGATCGGGTCGGGTGGGGGAAGGGCGGGGCCGTGACCCGGCGCGCGCGGACTGGGCTGGGGGCGCGCGCCGAGTTCTGCCATGGGCGGGGCCTCGGGCCGGAAGTGGGGGCTGCCCCTCGGTAGCATGGGGGCTTCTGGGCCGCGGCCTAGGTGTGGGACCCGGACCGCGGTAGCGGGCGGTTCCGGGTTGGCCAGTCCGGGTAAGGGGGTGTGTGTGGTTGAAGTGAATCCTGCTAGGAGCTCTGGGGACCCCGACTGTAGGAAGCTGTCGCCTGGTGGTCAAGCGTTCGGTTTTGAATTCAGACCTGGGTTCCATTCCTTGCGGTGCGACCTTGGGCAGGTGCTGGAACCTCACGGCCTTAGTTTCCTCATCTGTAAAACGGGGACAATGATAAGACTACAGAAAGCTTTTATCACATTATGGGGCAAGAAGTAGGCCAGCTCAATGGACTCCTTCCTTTCGTCATGCGGTATTTGTTGAGCGCCTGCTAAGTACTAGGTGTTGTGCTGAGCGTTGGCTATAACCCAGGAGCAGGAGGCAAAGGCGTCTGCCTTGTGGTGGGGAGACAGATAGGAAATAAGAAAATGAATATATGGACAAGATAATTTCGGGATAATTTCATATAATTACTATGAAGACAGTATAACAGGGTGATAGGAACAGTGCTTTTCCAGTCCCTGCTTCACAGCTGCCCTGAGGTGCTTCAGGTCAGAGTTCACCCTCTGCCCCATTTTGAAGATGAAGATCCTGAGGCCCATTGAAGGGAAGGTACACTAAACCTGGCATTCACTTCCTGTTGGGGTGCTGTAAGAATTGTGATAATAATACACTTGATCTTAGCCAAAAGGCCAAGAAGCGATAGAATTTGATAATAATAGCTATTTGCTAGTTGGGCATATGCTATGTGCCAGGTATTGTGTTAAGTGCTTGCTGTGGCATTGTATCATTTAATATCACACTATCTCTAAGAGATCCTATGTTCATTTTTTAAAATCTTTTAATGTTTATTTTTGAGAGAGAGTGAGAGAGACAGTTTGAGTGGGAGGGAGACAGAGAGAGGCAGAGAGAGAGGGAGACAAAGAATCCCAAGCAGGCACCAGGCTCTGAGCTGTCAGCAGAGCCCGATGTGGGGCTCAGACTCACAAACTGTGAGATCATCACCTGAGCCGAAGTCAGAGCTTAACCAACTGAACTACCCAGGCCCCCCTGTTCATTTTTTTTTTTTCTTTAAGTTTATTTATTTTGAGAGAGAGAGAGCACGAGCACATGTGCGCACGGGGAAGGGGCAGAGAGAGGGGGAGAGAGCATCCTGAGCAGGTTCTTCACTGTCAGCACGGAGCCCTGACCCAGGGCTGGAACTCATGAACCGTGAGATCATGACCTGAGCTGAAACCACGAGTTGGGTGCTGAACCGACTGAGCCACCCAGGCTCCCCAATCCCGTGTTCCTTTCTACAAATAAGGGACTGAGACTCTGAGAGGTCAAGTGATTTGCTTTATACTGTCCAGCAATTGACTGAAGCCACATCTGTGATGCAAGAGTCGAGGCTCTCAACACCTGTATTATGCTACCTCCCTGAGAGCTAGTGTGTTTCATAGCAATGTGTCCCTTGTGGTGGTGTGTCAAAGTGCCTGGCACAGTTTCTGGCACACAGAGAAGCTCAAGACATGATGTGCTTTTCACTGAAGTGTTTTCACTTAGATCTCATGTAATCCTCACCACCACCTTGTGCAGAATGTATTCTTCACTGTTCACAGGTGAGCCATTTGTGATCCAGAAAGGGTCACATGGCTTTTGTCTGGTGGCACCTTCCCTCCCCCTTTCCATAGGGCTCACTATGGTGCTTGGAAGTAATAGGGTGCTCCTCAGCCAGCATCCAATCAGATGGGTTTCAGAACCTGCAAGGAGAACTGTGAAGGAGGACAGATACCTGGGGAGGTTAAAGAGCTTTTTCAAGGCAGTTGAAACCTGGATCATGGAGCCTTCTAAAGGTGAGGCTTGCATGATGGTCATGGGGTGTGCCATTGAAGCCAAGCAATGGAATTCTTACGGGGGAAGCTGTAGGTAGCTGTAGCTCTGAGAACTAGGCTCTGTTTTGACTGCCTGGAAGAGCCAATTAATTGGTTGAGTCAGTGGATGTTTATTGTATGTCCACAGGGTGCCTGACCCCATGTATTTAGTGGCTGCAGAGTTTGCGGAGCACATGGGACCAGGTATTAATGTACTGCTAATGAAAGAGTTTTAAATTATATGATGATGAAAGGCCATTAACGTTTTCTGAGCTGGGGTGTGGTCAGGAGACACACGTGGCTTAACCAGCTGCTTACATTTTATGGTAGCATGACACATACAATACCCGCAGTGTGTATGAATGTGGCCAAAATAGATTACAAGTGCTTAGCCTGTGACCGTGCTTTTTGTTTGGATGTATCTCTCCTTGGTCCTCGGTAATAGCGTTTTGCACACAATATGCGTTACATTTATTCATTCAGGAATTTTAAACGGGGGAGACACTTGATCGGATTTATGATTCAGAAAATTCTTTGTGGCTGCTGTGTAAGGACAGATTGAAGCAGTGAGACTAATTTGAAGGCTGCTGCAGTGGATGGGGATAAGAGATAGTGGGGCAGGTCTTGGGCACTGTTTTTGGCACTGCAGGTAGGAGGATGAGTGAGACAAGGCCCCTCCCTGCCTGGATCTTGTTTGTTTAATACCTGGTATGTGTCAGATACCACGCCGAGTATTTTATGTACCTTACCTCATTTAAACCTCACACCGTAATTTTTAGATAGGTGGCATTCCCTCGTAAGATAACTGAGGTGTACTGAAGTTAAGTACCTTGCCCTGGGTCATACAGGGAAAGAGCGACAGCCTCACACTCAAACCCAGGTCTTCTTAGCTGGAAATTCTCAGCTCTTTTCATAGAGCATATTGCCTCCTGGCCCAAATCTGAAATGATTCAGAAATGAAGAGATAATGACAATCCAATGTAATAATACCTATCATAGAGATTTGAATGAAGTACTGTGGGATCAGGAATTAATTTCCCAGTGGAGTCAGGAATTAAATTGTGTTGGCTTCCTGTATAAAATGGTTTTATCGTCTGAATTTAAAAGCTCAAGAGCGTTGACGGTTTGCTTTCTGAAAAAAGTGTACATGGATACAGTTTTCTGCCTTTGACACTGTCCTGCCCACCTGAAAACAAATAGCATTTATTGCGTGCCCGCTGTGTGCAAGGCACTGTGCCACGTGCTGTGGGGGATAGGTGAATATGGGATGTGAGAGCACAGACCTGATGAGTTATTTATCCTGCCAACCCTTGGTCACCCCTGCTCATAAAGAGGGGATTGGTTGGGTAGATCACTGTCTCTTCTAGCCCTCTCATTCGGTAACTCTATGACTCATGAGGCTTGCAGGAAACCGGTGTGGGAAAACCAGCTCATGTAGTAGGCACGAGGTGGATGGAAGGAAGTGCCACGAGAGAGCATGAGGTCTCATGATGGTTCCAAATTTGCTTTGAGTTTTTGTTTCCCCAGTTGGTAATATTGATGTCTCAGGAAATGAGAGAAATTCTAAGTGTCAAGGTCACTATGAAATCCAGTCCTTTATAGTTCATTGTGTGTCCTCCTGGTAATTGCCCAGAGATTTCACTCGGTCTGGATTAACCTGACCTTAACTCACATTGCTTGAGTTTTCCTTTCCCACAGTTCTCTACCAGCAGTTAAGTCATTTGGTCTTTTTCACATGTCGGGGAATGAGAATTCTTGTCCCCTTCAAGGTTCTTCTAGCTGGACTAAGAATCAAATTGACATGAGACAGATTAACAGGAGAAAATCAAATTTAGTAGGTGTATGTATGGAGAATTTGCATGGTCACGGGAATTCCAAAGACAGGCAAAATGAGGTCTATATGTTCCTCTAAGGAGGGGTCTGGGATTTCAGAGGAAAGGAATGCACTTCACAGGGCGATAAGAGCAGGTAATTAGATGTTTGCCCTACCATACAGATGGGTCACTCATAACATTTATCTCTGCTAATAACCCTTTTTCCTGGGAAAGACCCCCAGTGTAGATTCTTCTGTGTGGTTAAGGAAGGGACAAAAGTTTTTTGTGCACACGGGGTCTCGAGTGCCTTCAGCTCAAAATAATCCACATGCCAAAGTGGCACGTTCTGGGGGCGTGGGGTGGGGGGCTGCCCTGAACCCCTTCACAGACTTAAATGAGAGTGTGATTCTACCCTGTTTAAATCCCCACAATGGATTCTTTAACAATTACAGAATAAAATCGAAACTCCTTACCTTGGCCTGCGGAGTCCTGACGTGATCTGGCGTCTTAATTTCTTTTTCCTCTTCTGTTCCTGCTCTCCTTCTTGCTTGCTGGGCCACAGCCACCTTTCACATCTCAGTGTGGCTGTGTCCTTCTGAATCTTAAGCTCAAACATCAAGTCAGAGAGGCTTTCCCTGACTACATTCCCCACCACCCTTACTTCCTAAATGGTTGATAGGAAATGACATTTGTTTGTGGGTTTGGTGTGTGTCAAGACTTCCACCGCTAGAGCGTGAACTACCGGTGGGCAGACAACTTGTTTCTCTTGCTTTTCCATTTCTTGAACAGTGCTTGGTGTACATTTGTTGACTGAATGAGGATGATGATGGCATCCACATTTAATAGCATTTTAAGTTACTGTGTTTCTGTGTGTTTGTTGTTTTGCACCCGAAAGCCTAGCAGAAGGTTGAGGGGCAGCATTTTCTAGTGGCTGGGAGAGAATGTGGATGGTGGGGCTGGACAGGTTTGGCTGCCATTCCCAGGGTTTCTATGTTGAGCCTCTCTCCTCATCTGTAAAATGAGGAGAACGAGGTGAACCTTGCAGAGAGTTGTCGGGGTAAATGACAAGTGCCTGTGAAGCTCCTTCGATGTCTTCCTGTCCCCAGGTGGTTTAGCAGAGAATAGCAGCAAGGTCTCTTCACTGTAAGGTTATTTCCCAACATGTTTGTAGTACTTAGGGTTTTGAAAAGTTTTATTTACTGTTTGATTAGAAAAGTGGATATAGTCTTTTTTTTTTTTTAATTTTTTTTTTCAACGTTTATTTATTTTGGGGACAGAGAGAGACAGAGCATGAACAGGGGAGGGGCAGAGAGAGAGGGAGACACAGAATCGGAAACTGGCTCCAGGCTCTGAGCCATCAGCCCAGAGCCCGACGAGGGGCTCGAACTCACGGACCGCGAGATCGTGACCTGGCTGAAGTCGGACGCTTAACCGACTGCGCCACCCAGGCGCCCCTAGTCTTTAAAGAAAATATGGAAAATAGTGAAAACCAAAAAGAAGAATTAATAAAAGTCCACCATCTGGGGGTGCCTGGGTGGCTCAGTCATTTAAGCGTCTGACTCTTGATTTCGGCTCAAGTCATGATCTCATAGTTCGTGGGATCCAGCCCCACATTGGGCTCTGTGCTTACAGCTCAGAGCCTGTTTGGGATTCTCTCTCTCCCTCTCTTTCTCTCTCTGCCCCTCCTCTGCTCAAGCATGTGCTTTCTCTCTCTCTCTCTCTCTCTCTCTCTCAAAATAAATAAACATTAAAAGAGAAAAGCCCACTCTGAAGGAAACTTCTGTGAACATTTTGATATGGTAATGGGTAAGTTTGGACTGACATTTTCTCTTTCTTTTCTTTTCTTTTCTTTCTTTCTTTCTTTCTTTCTTTCTTTCTTTCTTTCTTTCTTTCTTTCTTTCTTTCTTATTTTGGGATAGAGAGTGAGAGCAAGTGAACGAGGGAGCATGCAAGCAGGGGGAGGGGCAGAGAGAGAGTGGGAGACAGAATCCCAAGCAGGTTTTGCACTGTCAGCACAGAGCCCAATGCGGGGCTCAAACCCATGAATTGTGAGATCATGACTCAAGCCGAAATTAATAGTCGGATGCTTAACCGACTGAGCCACCCAGGATCCCCTGGACTGACATTTTCTGAACAGAGAACATTCTTGTTCATGCATTAGCCTTCCTTCATAAAGCATTTAATCATCTCTTTATATAGTGTCTTTGTTATCTTCAAATTTTATACGAATCACATTAGAATGGGGCCTAACTTTTAGGCTGGTGGGTGTTGGGCAATTCATCCAGGGTCATGCTTATGTGTGGCACTCCAAGCTGGTGGGTGGAATCGTAGTGTTTGATTTGGCCTCTTGGGGAAGAATGTGAAGCTTAAAAATTGTGTACTACAGGTTTGGGTGACTCTCCAGGAAATGGCTTGCTCTCCCTTGCATGCCTAATAATGTGAGCCCTTCTCTTTTCCTCACCTGCTTCCTCACCTGTAGAAGATGGCAGTGAACGTATACTCAACGTCCGTCACCAGTGATAACCTAAGTCGACATGACATGCTGGCCTGGATCAATGAGTCTCTGCAGCTGAATCTGACAAAGATTGAACAGTTGTGTTCAGGTAAGAGAAATCCACTACGCCATTTTTCCAGGAAAGCCTGCAGGTCCTTTAGTAATGCACAGGCCTGTATCTGACTGCAGAGGCCACTGGTTCAGGTTCTGTGTCAACCCTGCCCTAGTTCCACTTCTAGAAGGAACTGTGCTGAGAGGGTGCTTCTGGCCCGCGTGCCACCATCTCTACACCCTGCCGCCTGCTGCCTAGCCCGGCTTTTCCATCTGCACGCTTGTGCGTCCAGATTTGAAATATTTTATTTGAAGATGGAAATTATAATTGTTCTAGTTTTATATTTTATCAGTGGCATTTCTTATTCCCAAGTAGCACAAGACCAAAGACCTGCAAATGCCATCTCAACCACAGTTTTATTGAACTGTTGTTTAACAAGGATTTCGCGGAGAGGTAATGATTTAAAACAAGAACAAAAACATGTTTTGTTTTTGTGTATACTAATTGACATTTAGAAAACTGAAAAGAAGAAAATAAAAAATGCCCATAGTTTCAGTATTCAGAGAAAACTGCCCTTGGGGTTTGCTTTCACTTTTCTGTGCACATATATATATTTGTATATGTCCCAGCTTTTTTCAGTTAACTGTGTTGTGAATGTTCTCTGTGTCATTCATTGTCATAAAAATGACTTTGTTGTTTAAAGTTTATTTATTTATTTTGAGAAAGAGAGAAAGCATGCATACACACATGAGTATGGGAAGGGCAGAGAGAGAATCCCAAGCAGGCTCTGCACTGTCAGCACAGAGCCCGACCCAGGGCTTGAACTCACAAACCGTGAGAGCATGACCTGAGCCCAAACCAAGAGCCATCTGCTTAACCAGCTGAGCCAGGTACCCCAAGAGATGACTTATTTTTTTTTTTTTTAACGTTTATTTTTGAGAGAAAATGAGGACAAGTGGGAGGGGGACAGAGGATCCGAAGCAGGCTCTGTGCTGACAGCACAGAGCCTGATGTGGGGCTTGAACTCACGAATCATGAGATCATGACCAGAGCTGAAGTCTGATGCTTATCCAGTTGAGCGCCCCCAGGTGCTCTGAAAAATGACTTATTTTTAATGGCTACGTATGGGGCGCCTGGGTGGCTCAGTCGGTTGAGCGTCTGACTTTGGCTCAGGTCATGATCTCGCAGTCTGTGAGTTGGAGCCCCGCATGGGGCTCTGTGCTGACAGCTCAGAGCCTGGAGCCTGCTTCGGATTCTGTGTCTCCCTCTCTCTCTGTCCTTCCCCCGCTCATGCTCTGTCTCTCTCTCTCTGTCAAAAATAAATAAACATTAAAAAAAAAATTTAATGGCTATGTACTATTTCTTTCGATATGCTGGAGTTGTTTAACATCTTCCTGACTGGGGACATTTAGGTGGTTTCTAATTTTTCCATAGTGATTTCTAGAAATGGAATTACTAGATTAAAGGGTATGAACTTCAGGCTCTTGGTAATTATTTTTCATGAAGGTGTTATTGGTTTCTATGTCCCCTGAAGACTTTCTGTCTCACCTTTTGAGGGTTGTGCTACCTGCTCCTGACTGTCCTGACATGATAAGAATTGTGTTGGGGTTACCAGAATTGGATCTACTACAGATAGGAGGTGGGGTCAAAAATATGCCAGAAGGATGAGATGTGTATTCTGCTGCTCCTTCAGTTGTTAATCTTGTTTGTGGGGTAGAGAATTAGAACCCTCAGCTTCTCATGGTAGTAACAGTAGCAGTCCTTTAATTGAACGCTTACGTGGCAGGGCCACGTAAATGTTTTTCCAGTATCTCTTCGTGTAACTCTCACTATACTTTCATGAGGTAGAGATGTTTATTAACCTCAGTTTACAGATGAGGAAATGGGCTTAGAGAAATTGAGTAACAAGTCGCCAGTTATACAACCAAGAACAGAATTGAGACTTGAACCTTTGTTTAAATCAAGAGCCGATGTTCTTCAGCTCCTATGCCCTACTTGCTCTCCAGACTTTTCCTTTAGTGGTGCCATTTGTATTGATTTAAACTGACTGGTTTCAGGAGCACCTGGGTGTTCAGTTGGTTAAGCGTCTGACTTTAGATCAGGTCATGATCTCTCGGTCCGTGAGTTCGAGCCTTGTGTCAGGCTCTGTGTGGACAGCTCAGAGCCTGGAGCCTTCTTCGGATTCTGTGTCCCCTCTCTCTCTGCCCCTCCCCCGCTCACACTCTGTCTCTCTGTCTCTCTCTCTCTCTCTCAAAAATAAACATTAAAAATAAAATGACTGCTTTCATTTATGTTTTTTTTTTTTTTTTTTTTAAATGAATTCAGCTTCTGTACTTCCTTATTTTATAGCTAGGTTCTAGTCTTGCTCTTAGTTTCACTTGCTTGGCTTGTTATATCCCCTGGGATGTTTAATCTGGGTTTTACAGGTGGTCAGAGGAAGGCTTCATGTAAAGTTCTGTAGTGAAATGGTGCCTATGAGTCATGCTTGTTTCTCAGTCGTAGTGGGCACAGGTTGGATGCGGGCACAGGTTGTCAGCCTTAGATCTGTGCTGCCTTTCCCCTGGTTTCCGTTCACTTCCTCAGTCCCATCACCGCATCCCCATTTGTTTGAGGCTCTCAAAGCACTTGCTTGCCCCGTGATTTGTGACTAATGTGGGGATGAGGTCATCCTAATTTTCATTGGGGCCAGCTTTTTCACCAGCAATTTCTCCCTAAAATTTATCTCTTTCCATATATATACTCTGAGGTATATTTCACTTAATTGGAAAATGAGAACTCTTTTCATGTGTAGATAAGTGGTACATATATGATCTGGCTCCAGATTTATCTCATTCAGACAGGGAGCTGCTGTGGATAGTCAGGACTGGGCATGAAGAGGCTTCAGTCTGCTCTGAGCCATGTGATTTTGGACGTGTCCCTCCACGTTCTAGTTCCTCATCTGTAAACTAGGGAAGTAGGACCAGGCCCACCTATTGGGCTGTTCTGAGGCTCGTCTGTAAAAATAGCTCTCAGATACTGATTCTTGCCAGACTCTGGAGGTGAGTGTAGATCTCTCTGGGGAGGGTGCATGCTTGTCTTAGAGAGGAGACTGCCCGTGGGGCACAGTTTATGCATTACAGAGCCTGGTTTTGAACCCACATCTTTCTGACCACAGAGCCTATACTCTGCTGCATACATGATAATTTTTTTAAAAAGAAGCATTTGGAAGAGAGTTAAACAAATGTGAATTACATATCATTAATTATAGTGATACTATCATTAAAAACCCCTGTGAAGAATTTCCACTTTGTAAGCTGCCTGCCGTTTTTCTTACCCTAGATAAAGTGCTTTTCCCTAGCAGAAAGTGCTAAGTGCAGGACACTTAACCGTGACTTGTAAACAAACTTTTATTCATTCATAGCTAGTTTTCCTCTGGAGAGCTGTTTAGGAGTTCTCTCCAAGTATGCAGATGTTTGCATTGTGTTTCACCCTGATGCTTAGAAAACCAGGTCTCGGCTTTCAGCATGAGACCAAACAGGATGAGCTGCAGAAACCGTGTCCCTGGAGAAGGCCTGCTGCCAGGGGATTGGAGTCATAGAGAAAGTGAGCTTCCTCAGACTCTTGAATTTCCCAAGGCCTAAGCAGCCTCCCAGTAGCCTTTAACCAAAGCTGGTGCCTGGTCCCTCCTGGTCTCACCTCTGATAAGCATAGCATCAAGCTGACTAGAATTTTCTTCCAAATACAAGCCTAGAAGGGTAGGGATAGGTTTTTCTCTGGAGAGGGCAAAGCTCTGAGTTCCTACACAACTAATGTGCCAGTTGCCTGTGAAATGGCCAAGTTTTGTCAGCATTGTGAACCCCCCACCCTCCTCCCCGTCCCAACAGTGAAACAAGCCTTGCTTGGCTCTTGTGAGGTAAGGCGAGGATAACTTTCAGAGACAGAGTTGTCAGGTTGTTTCAAGATGTATTTCCATTTCATAGTCTCCCTGTTTTTGAGAGCTAGTCATCAAGTATTTTGGAAGAACAGCCATCAAGGAAAAACCCCTAATCACAGAGAATAATTTGGATGAGGGATTGCTTGTGTCAGAGAGGGGATGCTGGTTGCTTTTTGTCAACCAGTCCTCTGTTCCATATTCAGGCCCCTCTTCATGTTTCCAAGGGTCCAGCGTGGTGCTTTGAACCTGTAGAGTGGCCCTCACTGAATGTTCTCGTCTCCGCTTTCTCTAATTGTCTTCTGTTCTCTAGCCTGGCCTCCTCCATGGTTCCTGTGCTGCACAGAATAGGAAAGGTGTGAGGTGTGCAGTCCCTGGCAAATGCTAGATTTCCTTTTTCCTCAGCTGGTTGCAGGAGCCCTCGAGTTTCTCTAAACAGCCTGTCAAGCTTGCTCATGCTGCTCCGAGTGTGACCACGCCCCTAGCCAGGCCTCCTCCACTTTTTCTCCTCAGGTTTTCCAGACACTCATTTGGAGCCACGATTCCACTGTTCTTCTAGTGTTTCAGGCCTCAAAAGAAGCTAATTCACCAAGTGCAGTATGTCTTCTGAGGGATGCTTTGGATCCCGCCCCTTTTCAGTTTGCTTATTGCTGCCACAGTGGCCTAACTAGGCACACGTTCCCCTCGGGTTCCCCTGCCCCCACTCTCTCATACTACAGTGGTCTACAGCCTTTCTCAGAGACCCCAGTCCCCCCTTCTTCTTTTTTAAGAGAGAGAGTGTGCCTGAGTGGGGGCTAGGGGCAGAGGTAGAGGGAGAGAGAATCTTAAGCAGCCTCCATGCTCAGTGCAGAGCCCAACCCTGGAATCATGACCTGAGCTGAAGTCAGGAGTTGGTTGTTTAACTGACTGAGCCACCCAGGTGCGCTGAGATCATGTTTATTGAGTCACAACTCTGTTCGAGAAAGTATCTCTTCCAATTTTTTGCCTGACTCTTCAACCACCTCCTTGATTTTTCTTTGCTGTAATTAAAACAAAAAAGATAAAGTTTTTTCTTTTTTTAAAAATGTTTATTTTTGAGAGGGGGGAGTGTGCGTGTGTGTGCACACGCACGTGCACGGGGGAGAGGCAGAGAGAGAGGGAGACAGGATCTGAAGCGGGCCCCGAGCTGACAGCACAGAACCCAGTGCCGGGTTTGAACTCATGAACTGTGAGATCGTGACCTGAGCCCAAGTTGGGTGTTCAGCTGACTGAGCCACCCAGATGCCTCAAGAAATTTTTTTCTAATATAAGTAATTTAGGTCTTCCTTATGGAACATTAAGAAAACCATAATTTGCTGTAATGTCACAATTAGTGATAGTCATTGTTATCTTTTAGATGTATTTTCCCCCTTAATTATGGCTTTATTTATTGAGCACTTATCATAGGCCAGACACTTTCCAGAGTGCTTTACATATATAACCTGGGAGATGAGGACTGTCATCGCCATATTATATGTGGAGAAACTGAGGCATAGTTAAGCAACTTGCCCAAAGCCATTCATTTTAGCTGTACTTTCAGTACTTTCCTATAAGCGTTAAACATAATCGACATACACTGTATATATAGTTTTTATTTTTTGAATAACTGAAGGTTTCAAAGTGGTTTAAAATTCAAAAGGAACAAAAAGATAAACAAAGATAAAAAAAGATAAATTGAAAAGTTTCCTTCTAACTCTGTCAACTAGTCACTCCCATTTTTGCTCCAGAGAGAGGGTATATGTACAGGCAGAAACATCCATCCATATTTTATGAGTGTGTGTTCTCTTTTCCTCCTTTTTACACAGATGGTAGCATGTGTAATCACATTATATATTCCAAAGTGTTTCATATCCATATAGCTGATGCCACTTTGCTTTCTTTTTTGTCTGTGTAAGACCTAGTTTCCTCAGAGCAGTCCCCTGTCAGTGGACATTTGGTTTCTTTCCAGTCTCTTGTTCGTACAGACCCTTAAATTAAATAACAAGTACAAGCGCATGTATGTGTTGGACAGTTTTGTTTCCTGCTTTTAAAATTAAAATAGGATTATTTTTCCCATGTTAAAATATCTTGAGCCTGATTTTTTTTTTAATTTTTAATTTTTTTTGTTTTTAGAGAGAGTGCATGTGAGTGGGGTAGAGGGGCAGAGAGAAAGTTTTTTTTTTTTAATGTTCATTTTGGTGGGGGGGGGAGGGAGAGAGAGAATGAGACTATCTTAAGCAGGGTCCGTGCTCAGCGCGGAGCCCGACATGAAGCTGGGATCATGACCTGAGTCAAAATCAAGAGTCGAATGTTCAACCAACTGAGCCACCCAGGGGCCCCTTGAGGCTGATTTTTTTTTTTTTAAGTTTATTTATTTTGAGAGAGAGGGGGAGGGAGTGGGAGAAAGAGGGAGACAGAAGGGGGCAGAGTGAGGAAGGGAATCCCAAGCAGGCTCTGCACCATCTGCACAGAACCTCACATGGGGCTTGAACCCATAATGACCTGAGCAGAAATCAAGAGTTGGACGATTAACCATCTGGGCCACCCAGGCGCCCAAGGCTGTTCTTAATGTCTGCATTAATGGCTCCTCATAGCCCTCTTTTTCCCAATTTTATTCCTCCTTTAAGATGACTGACGCCTCACCTATTCTCTAAAGTCTGAACATGCTTACATTTAGTAGTTAGTGTGTTTTCCATGTGATGTGTTAGAACCTCGGGAGCTCTTCATCTGGAGTCTTCTGATAGACAAGCATCTCTCGCATGGAATGTTGGCTACAGCTTTCGTCTCATGCTTCAGGGCTCTTCGCACCCGAAAGGATTGAGAACCAGTGCACTTGAGATCTCGCAGGCTTTTGGAGTAGGGGTTGCACTGTTTCGTGTTCTCTGCTTGCAGCACAGATCTTGGTAGGGGGGTGCCGTAGCAGTTGGTGAGACTCGTGGTTGACTCAGTGACATACAGCTGGTTCTGCCCTAAGTCCGTCTACATCTTCAGGCCACAGATTATGTGGGCCTGTTCTCCTGCCACAGATCGCTGGGTCAGCAGCCATCTGAGAGGGGCCCTGCTTGTGCTGCCAGCCTTTGTTCTTAAAGCAGACTGGACTGCAGGCTCCTCTTAACCTGTTCTGTATCCAGTTGAGACATTTCTAGGCCAGGAGTTTTCAGCCCTTTTGTGAAAGGCAGCTGATAAATGTTTTTCTTTTAAACATTTGCCTTCTTTTTTTGTGTGTTCTTTTTTTTTTTTTAACTTTTTTTTTAACGTTTTATTTATTTTTGAGACAGAGAGAGAGAGAGAGACAGAACATGAATGGGGGAGGGGCAGAGAGAGAGGGAGACACAGAATTGGAAGCAGGCTCCAGGCTCTGAGCCATCAGCCCAGAGCCTGACGCGGGGTTCAAACTCACGGACCGCGAGATCATGACCTGAGCTGAAGTTGGATGCCTAACTGACTGAGCCACCCAGGCGCCCCTTTTTTTGTGTGTTCTAATTATAGAAGTAATATTTACTGGGGCTCCTGGCCAGCTCAGTCAGTGGAGGGTGTGACTCTTGATCTCAGGGTTGTGAGTTCAAGCCCCATGTTGGGTGTAGAGTTTACTTAAAAACAAAAAAATTTTTTAAAGTAATATTTACCATAGTACATAATTGAATATTTAAAAGATAGAATGCATCCAGTACCATCCCCCAGAGATGGCCACTATTTAGTCATTTTTTATCTAAAAAACAGTAATTTCGTATGGTTTAACCGGATAGGTTGTATTTTCTTCTAGCTTTTTTTCTATACATATATATTAAATGACTATTTATATATATGAAGATATTTTGTAGATAAGTTTTTTATATCTTGCTCGCTCTTTTAATATTAAATCTTGAGTTCCCCCCCAAAATAAAAAAAGTATTTAAAAAAAATTTTTTTATAGTTTATTTATGTTTTGAGAGAGAGAGAGAGTGTGAGCAGGGGAAGAGCAGAGAGAGAGAGAGGGAGACACAGACTCCAAAGCAGGCTCCAGCTTCAAGTTGTCAGCACAGAGCCAGACGCGGGGCTCAAACCCACCAACCACGAGATCATGACCCGAGTCGAAGTCAGACACCCAACCTACTGAGCCACCCAGGCACCCCCCCAAAAAATGTATTTTGGATACTTGCATAATTTCTCAGGAAGATGGTGTGCTAATTGATTGCTCTTACTGTTGGACGTAAAGGTTGCTTCCATTTTTTTTTTTTTTAACACCCGTGAATAAAGTTAGCATAGTTTTGTAAGTGAATCTTTGCCCTATTTTTTTTTTTTTAATTAACTGCCTTCGACTGGATCCCCAGATGTGTTTATATTTCTTTTGTGAATTGTCCAATTACCTTGTCCATTTTTATGAGGTGTTAATTAATGTTTTTCTTTATGTATCATTTCTCTGCTTCAGCCAGCTACAGTGTAGCAGCATGGTATATCTTTTCTCCCCATCTAGGAAATGCTTCTTTATTCAACTATAAGTTGTTCTAAGAGGATGTAAGATGATGGTACTATGCAAAAGAACGGTGGGCGGGGAGTTCAGGATACCTGGGGTCTGGTTCTAAGCTTGCTCTCTGGCCTCTGTGGTCTTGGGCCACAGTTTTTCGTCCTCAGTTTTTAAATTTATGATGGCTCTAAGGATTCTTCTGGCTCTAAAATAAGGAACTGTGATAGTTCATCAAACAGGTTTTTTCTGAGAAGCATATGACTACTGCTTTTAAGTGGTTTTGGTTGACTTTAGCCAGAAGTTCATGGATGGCTTGAGAATAGTGTGCATTTAGTAAATGCACATTATTTTGCTGTTTCAGAAAATTTCCTTTCATGTGTAGAGCAGTGCTGTGGGTATAGATGCTTAATAGATTATTTTCTGTGTGTGTGTGTGGGGGGGGTTTATGTGCATGCGCTTTTTAAGCTGATTTTTATGCATCACATTTACATTACAATTAGTAAATTGTGACTCTTTATTTTTTATTTTATTTTTTTAATTTTTTTGTTAATTTTTTTTTTTAATGTTTATTTTTGAGAGAGACAGAGACAGAATGTGAGTGGGTTAGGAGCAGAGAGAGAGAGGGAGACACAGAAGCAGAAGCAGGCTCCAGGCTCTTGAGCTGTCAGCACAGAGCCCGACGCGGGGCTCGAACCCACGAGCCGTGAGATCATGACCTGAGCCGAAGTCGGACGCTCAACCGACTGAGCCACCCAGGCGCCCCAAATTGTGACTCTTTTTAAATGTAACAGGTTACCCTTCTTTATGCTCTTTGTTAAAGAAACTTGGTTATTGTCCTCTAGAATGTAGGAAGCTCTTGGTGTCCCTATTTTAAAAATATAAATACTGCTAATTGAGTCCCTGGACCTAGAATTCCTTCAGTATATTTTTGTTGGACAAGAAAGTAAATCTGGCACCTCGAAAACCAGGCTTTCACTTTCTGATGCTTCTTTCTACTCAGACTGTCACTGTGGTCACTGAAGTGCTTCTGCCCTTTGCATCTTCTTTCCAAAAATGATGATAATGGCACTGTTATGCTAGAACTGGCCGGGAGCCAGATTGGCCTGATTTAAAGTAGGTTGACAGTGCGTATTACAGCAGTCTCGCTCTGCAGAATGCCCCTTGGTTCGTCCCTGGGTTTCTTGTCCCTACCGCTGGTTGGCTCCTTTGGCCCCTTTAACCTTTAGCCCTGCAGGGACAGTTCAGTGCACTGGGAACCCTTCCCTGTCTGAGGAGAGTGTGGTCTGGTAGGCTTTAGAGGAGTTACATTCATGGACATTTTAAGCACCAAGGAAATATTTTTGGGGGTGGTGATGGGAAAAAATGGGAAAGTGGGGGGAAGGAATGAAATTGGAAAGCAAATGGGATGAAATCTATGTAATGATTGTCTGTAGTTACTTTAAAAAAATTCAATGGGAGAACACAAAAATGTCTTCTATTTAACTTTGTTTATAAACTGTTGGGTTAAGTTTATGTAGAGATGTAAAACCTCAGGGAGACAGTCCTCTTAGAAAAACATTTATTTAACCTGGGTCAGAGGATGGATCTTTAAAGTACTTGGGAAATCCCTACTCTTGCTAGTGGAGAGGAGGGTATGTCCTTGCAAAAAACCAGAGTCACCTCTCTTTCTGTTTTTGCTCTTCTAGGCATTCGTTTTCTTTTTCTTTTCTTTTTTTTTTTTAAGTTGTTTTTAGAGAGAGCACACGTGATTGGGGGAGGGGCAGAGAGAGACAGAGACAGAATCCCAAACAGGCTCCACAGGGTCAGTGCAGAGCCCGATGTGGGGCTTGAACTCACACCCTGAGATCATGAGACCTGAGCTGAAGTTGGACTTAACCAGCTGAGCCACCTATGTGCCACTAGTGTTAATTTTTCTTTATAGTGGTCATTTTATTGTCATGCTGGTTTGTTACAAAGAATAGTTTTAAAATGTCATAGAAACATTTCTTTTCTCCTCATCACAGGCTTCTGCATTGCAAGTGTGTTAGAACTTAGGTGAAACCAGTCTTGTTACTGATTTTGAGAAATTGACTTTGAAGTCATGTGGTAATGAAGCTTTTGGGTTTTATAGATCTACCTTGTTATTTTTTTTAATTAATTAATTGTTTTGAAGTAAACTCTACCCCCAATGTGGGGCTCAAACTCACGACACCAAGATCAAGAGTTGCATGCTCTGTCAATGGAGCCAGCCAGGCACCCCAGTAGGGTCCAATTTACAATTTTTTGAATTGTACATGGGTTAAATAAGTCTGAGCAAAAGTTCATCCTGCTTTTTTTTTTTTTATTTTTTTTTTTTTTAATTTTTTTTTTCAACGTTTATTTATTTTTGGGACAGAGAGAGACAGAGCATGAACGGGGAAGGGGCAGAGAGAGAGGGAGACACAGAATCGGAAGCAGGCTCCAGGCTCTGAGCCATCAGCCCAGAGCCTGATGCGGGGCTCGAACTCACGGACCGTGAGATCGTGACCTGGCTGAAGTCGGACGCTTAACCGACTGCGCCACCCAGGCGCCCCTCATCCTGCTTTTTTAATCATAGCATTTAATGACCTAAGTGTGTATTTTATTCTCTTGTTGTTCATTCAGGGGCTGCCTATTGTCAGTTTATGGACATGCTGTTCCCTGGCTCCATTGCCCTGAAAAAAGTGAAATTCCAGGCTAAGCTAGAACACGAATACATCCAGAACTTCAAAATACTACAAGCAGGTTTTAAGAGAATGGGTGTTGACAAAGTAAGTAAATTTTATTCTTTCATTTAGATTTTTCTTTTTAGGTTGTTTCTTAACTAGTAATTGTTACTAGTGGACATTTGCTCCCCTTCCCCCCTCCCCCCCCCCAGCCCAATTCATATAGTTATCTTTTCTCCAGTTAACATAGAATTTACTGGGAGCAAAGTTTCCCTCTACCCTCCTATCCTTGGTTCTCCTGTTTTTCTCCTTTATTTTGAAGTTACTAGTGTTTGGAGGAATCAACCTGTAAATCTGTACTCATTTTTTTTTTTTTTTAATAATACTGTTTAATCTTTATTAGTCTGAGATCTAATCCTTTTTATCCCTGGATTTACATCTGTAAAGCATAGCATATGGTAGAATAAGTAGTTCTAATAGAGAAGATTCTAGAAATACTTGCTTTTTATAGCAGGGTATAGGGAAGATCCCTTGTGGGTGCTGGCAAGTTCCCTTTTGCCCCCAATGATATTTGAAGGTACCAGAAACACAGTCCACCAGACTTCATTAAGGACAAATGTTATCTCTGTGTTAATAGATAATGTATTACTGCAAAATTAATGTTTCTCCCCTCCCCGCTCATTAGAATGGTTTGTTCTTTTATTTTTTTTAATTTTTTATTAAAATTTTTTTAATATTTAGTTTTGAGAGAGTGAGAGAGATAGACTGAGTGGGGGAAGGGCAGAGAGAGAGAGGGAGACACAGAATCTGAAGCGGGCTCCAGGCTCTGAGCTGTCAGCACAGAGCCTGTTGCAGGGCTTGAACCCACGGACCATGAGATCATGACCTGAGCCAGAGTCAGACACTCAACCAACTGAGCTACCCAGGCTCCCCTAGAATGGTTTATTCTTTTAAGTCATTTTTGGGGAAAAACATTTTTTTAGTAAAGTTTGTAATCACTCATTATCTTGCTGGTGTCGCTGGTCTGTATTTGCTGTGAAATCAGTCTTATTTTTATTTTAGTTTTGTCTCTATAGAATACATAGAACATACATTTGTATTGAATGAAAATCATTTTGTTACCAGGCATAGTTTAAACTAGGTGTAGCTTATTATATGCAGTAATTTTTCTTTTCATAGAATTCTATTTTATTCTATTTATTAAATTTTTTTTAATGTTTATTTTGTTTTTTGAGAGAGAGATACGGAGCGTGAGTAGGGGAGGGGCAGAGAGAGAGGGAGACACAGAATCTGAAGCAGCTCCAGGCTCTGAGCTGTCCATACAGCCCGATGCGGGGCTTAAACCCATGAACTGCGAGATCATGGCCTGAGCCAAAGTCGGACACTTAACCGACTGAGCCACCCATACATCCCTATGCTTTATTTTTTTCAACAAGGAAAATTTCTAAAGCATACAAAAGTAGAGCAACTGGTATGATGATCCCTCATGAACTTCAGCAATTATCAAATCATGGCCAGTTTGTTTCAGATATACCTTTACCCCACCTGCTGTAGTCAGGGAGTATTGAGAAGTGAGTTCCACATGTAACATTTTGTTTGTAAATGCTTTAGTATCATACAAAGTAATTTCTTAAAATTGTATTTATTTGCTTAGAGGGGTAGATATGGTTCAGATTATTACATACATTCTTCTTTATAAAAATACAATTGCCACTGGAATCCTTGAAGAGTTAAAAGATAATTACACTCTGGCCAACGGTCCAACAATTTGAGGTCATAACTGATAACACGATCCTTGCACAATAAAAAAGTTTACAGGGTCCTTAAAGTATATTTTAATAGGATTGGAATTACTTGAAAAACATAACCGTTTTATAGAAATCTGTTCTGGGACTGATTATGTACCTTGAGCGTTTTTTTTTTTTTTAATATTTTTTTTTTTCCAATGTTTATTTATTTTTGGGACAGAGAGAGACAGAGCATGAACGGGGGAGGGGCAGAGAGAGAGGGAGACACAGAATCGGAAACAGGCTCCAGGCTCTGAGCCATCAGCCCAGAGCCTGACGCGGGGCTCGAACTCACGGACCGCTTGAGTGGTTTTTAAGACAGAATTTTTTCCCCCTTTCTTTTTTTTCTGGATGAATTTTTTTTTTTTTTTTTCCCAGTTTTACTGAGATGTGGTTGACATGACAGAATTTTCTTTAACAGTTCATTGTAGGTACCGGTGGTTGGTTTGTGCTCTAGGTTTCATACTTTGTGATAGGCACTGTGGCCGTGCAGGTTGCATAGGAGATTTACTCTTCACAGTGCAGTGACATGTCTTACGATGCCTTTGGATATGTGTATGTGACTTCTATATGATACAAATGATGCTTATTCTTTTGCCTTTCTAATTCCTTTTGATGGACTGGGAGGGTGGTTGCCAGGTCTAAGTACTTTGTGGAAGGCAAACTGAATTAAACTCTCTCTATAAACTTTCAGGGGCTTACTTAGCACTAAGTTCTTGCCTCTAAAAATTTTTTTTTCTCCTTTTGGCAGAGCTTTATACTGATTTGATGCATGGACATGTTTGATGCTTGCCAAAAGCCTCTTGCTTTGGGCTAAATAGTCTTGATATTTCTCTGCAGATAATTCCTGTGGACAAATTAGTAAAAGGAAAGTTTCAGGACAATTTTGAATTTGTTCAGTGGTTCAAGAAGTTTTTTGATGCAAACTATGATGGAAAAGACTATGACCCCGTAGCTGCCAGACAAGGTCAAGAAACTGCAGTGGCTCCCTCCCTTGTTGCTCCAGCTCTGAACAAACCGAAGAAACCTCTCAGCTCTAGCAGTGCAGGTAAAACAACAAAACAAAAACACCATTTCCAAATAATAGTATTCCAAGTATTCATTCATTCAGCCTTCAGTCAGAATCTCTTGAGCAGCTGTTGGCTTTGGGAGATTAAGCAGCTCACTCCCAGCCATGTGGTATGAGCATGGGTTGTGGCACAAGGCAGACCTGTGTTTGTTCTTGGGTCACTGTCGCCCTGTTTAAGCCACTTCATCTCTGCCCCACAGTTTCTTTCTGTATAAAGTGGGAATTTCAGTACTTGCCCCAGAGGGTTATTCTTGAGGCCTGAATGAATTCAATGAATTTAATTTTGTCAACACTGTTTACTTGCGTGGGGTAGAAATTCTTCAGGTCAGCTCACATAGAAGAGAGCTTTAGTTTGAACATGAGGACATTTCACAGGACCCTAGGATGGGAAGTTACAGCCAGATGTGAATACCTAGGAACTGAAGGAGTTTCCTAGGTCTCTTAGGGACTGTGCTTGGCTCTCTGCATCATCGTTCTGTCTGCAGACCAGCTTCCTGTGCTTACTTCAGGCTTCCCTGTCCTCCCTAAAATTTGAGCTGCTGAGTGGCTTTGGCTTGCTGTGATGCCAGCAGAATCTGGGAGGCAGTTTTTAGAGACCTTCTCTAGAAGGTTTTGGCCTGGTAGGTTTCCCAAAACCTGTAGTGTATTCATGAAACACACATACGCTTTGGGACAGGGCAGGTGTTCTACAAATGCTAACTCCTCCTTTCCAGAAGGTAGCAAGAATATTAGTTAAGATCCCATAGTACCTTGAGAGAGAGGCTGATCCATCTGGTAGATAGAGAGGGACATTGAGTACTCTTAATTTTCATAGCTTTATGGATATACAGCTTTATTAAGATGTGATTCACTTGCCGTACAATTCATCCATTTAAAATAGACAATTGAGTTCTTTTTAGTATATCTACAGATATGTTCAACTATCACCACATCCAATTTTAGAATATTTTTATTACTCCCAAAAAGAAACCTCGTGTGTGCCCTGTTGCGGTCACTTCCCGTTTTCCCCTAGCTCTTCCCTTCCCCTCAACGCCAGGCAACCACTGATCTGCTTTGTCTGTGGATTTACCCATTCTGGACATTTCACATAAAGAGGATCATAGAGTATGTGGTCTTTGTGTCTGGCTTCTTTCACTTAGCATAATGTTTCCCAGATTCATCCACGTTGTAGCACGTGGCAGTACTTGGTGGTTTTTAATGGCTAAGTTATACTGCATTGTATGGCCGTACCACGTACCATGTATCTGTTCACCACTTGATGGTCATTTGGGTTGCTTCCACTCTTGAGCTGTTATCAGTAGTTCTGCTTTGAACACTCCTATATAGGTTTCTGTGTGGGCCTATGTTTTCATTTCTCTTGGCATATATCCAAAGGTATATACTTGTGGAACACAATTCTTGGGTCATGTGGTTACTCTGTTTGACCTTTTGCAGAACCACCTATTTTCCAAGTGGCTGCAGCGTTTTACATTCCCGTCAGCAGAGTGTATGAAGGTTCTGATTTCTCCAAATACTGGGTGTTAGCTTCTTAGAGTGGGGATCTGTGTAGGTAACCCTGTGCATTTCGTATTTCAGGTGCTGGTAACAGGCAAGTGGAGACTTGTAGTAAGCATTCAATCTTGGGGATGAACGCAGACTAGAAATCACCCAGAGGAATGCCTGTACCTGTGGGTGAAAGGCCTTATGGTTACTGAATAGTTTGGGGTATCAGGAAGATCAGATATTTTTAAGCCTGGCATAATGTGCAGCTTTACAAAATAGTTGCTGAATACATGATTAAAATCATGGGTGATAAATTTACCTCAAGGTAGCCCATCCTTGATTGTTTTAACTTGACTGCTCTTTCCATGTTTTAACTTCACTACCTTTTTTGGCTCTAGTTACAGAGAAGTCTGTAAATCCTAGTCAGGGTGCTGCTTTTCTCTCATAACCCTCCTAAACACCTTCTAAAAGTGAACAAGGTGCAGGTTTTGAGGTAATTAGCAGTAACAGCAGTCTCTACCACCCTCCCCTTCCCAAGCCAAGAAGCTTGAGGTTCTAAGGTAGAGGGCATCTGACTTCCCAGATGGGGAACCTTGGGCACCTGACAGCAGCTGGGGCTGTGAGCTCACTCCTGGCATGAAGTTTGCCTTTGCTCCATGGAGTTGTCCCTGTTAGTGGATTTGGTTGGAGCTAGGTTAAGGTGGACTGTCTGTATGCGCCAGAATGACTGTGTCTCTTTCAGGTGATAGTCCTCTTAACCCCAGTGGAAGAAAGACCTCACAGAGGGACTCATTCCCAGCACCAAAGATGGTGGCTAAAGTCGGTACTTGACTCTGCTGCCAGGATAAAAACCACCTTGGGCAAACGTGGGAGTGCTGTCTTGCATGCTGGGCTCTCTACGTTGGGCCCCTTCACTACACAGCTGTGGAGGGCAGTTGTTCACAGCCTCCTCTTGCCCCGTCCGTTCTTTTGGTCTTGAAATTTCTCCTCTTAAAAAAAGCTCTGCTCCTCTCTCAGCTCCACAGAGGCCCATTGCGACCCACAGAACTACTGCAACCCCTAAGGCTGGCCCAGGTGTGGTGCGAAAGAATCCTGGTGTGGGCAACGGGGATGACGAAGCAGCTGAATTGATGCAGCAGGTAGGCACCTCCTCTGTCCAAGACGGGAGTCACTTCAGGGGACGGACACTTGGCAGCACTGACCACGGGAGGGCTGTCGGTACTCTTGTAGAAAGACCTGCCTCGTCCCCCTGCTGAAGCAGTCCTCGTGGCATGTGAGCACTTTGGGTGCTGTGTGGGGACTGAGAGTGTGCAGGTGGAGGTGGAAGAGAGGGGTCAAGCGTTTCTAAGATGTGTTAGTGTGACGGAGACTGATGTCTTTGGAAACCCACCCCTACGCTAGAACCCTGTCGAAGGTTTCTGGAACTGTTAGGGTTCTGTGGGATTCAGAGAGTGTCTCTTGAATTTTGGCTCAGACAAAAGATGAAGGAGAGTTCCTTTCTAAATAGTAATTAAAAGAAGACTGCACGGGCTCTCTGCTGAAATCCTGGGTCACTAGAGATCCAAGTTACGGTGGAACTGGTATGGAAAGCCCGCTGCTGCTCTTTTGTTCTTAATCAGTTCAGTGATTTGAAATGCATACTTCAGGATTAGTTAGATGTTCTGAAGGTACTTGTCAGAGGTCTCTGTGGATCTGAACAAAGTTTAGACTTTTACGTGTTTTCTCACCAGTCCGTAGAGTTTTGTTTGTTGGCTTGCTTTTGGATGATTCTCTTGATTAATTCCAGTTTTAAAGTCAGGGATGCTCTGTGATTTCTGTGAGTTTGAGATCGAATCCTTTCACTTTCCTAAAAGCCAAGTCTTAAAACCTAGAGGCAATGACCTCACTTTGACCTGGAACCTCTCGTGACCCCAACCCTGCTCCTTGGAGTTCAGGACGTAAGAACCTGCCAAGAGATCACAGTTTTTTGTTTCGTTTCATTTCGTTTTGTTTTGTTTCATTTTGTTTTGTTTTGCTTTGTTTCAGTCTTCAGTTTTTGCATGCCCTGTGCTCCTAGGTGCCATGGGAATGTCAAGGTGACTGGGTCACCGTCCCCATTAGTGTGGCTGCCTTGAGTGCCCACTGGGCGTGGTCACTGTGAAGTACAGAAGTCCTGGAGAAAAAGACTTCCCCGAAACTGTTGGTTTTCAGGCAAGGATGTACACAGGAAGCAATCTCAGAGAAAAGCAGTGTTGCTGAGGCCAAAGCTGGGTGGCCAGCACAGGGTTGATCTTGTACTCTGTAGGAGAAGACACAGTGGCTTCTGTGAGACTGCTGCTCTTGGCTCACTCAGCTCGTGTCCTGTGTGATGGGGCACAGGCTTTGGGTTCTATACATTTGGGGATTTTCCTGACTCTGCCATTTAACTTCTTGGAGTCAGTTAACCTCTCTGAACTGTGTGTTGTGTGAGGTGGGGCTAATATTTTGCTCATGGTAGTTGGGCGGGCCACATGAGCTGATGTGCTGTCAGGTTCTTAGGGTGGGGTTTGGGATAAATGGGGAAAATGGCAGTGGATAAGAGACCATTGTAATTATTATGGCTGTTGTCTGTGGTCTTGATAGAGTGAAATAGATTCTGAATTGTCTTTCTTAAAAGTTCACAGGAGCCCGATTGTCTCGGTGAAATATACAGATGTTAATGATAAAAACAAAAATAGCTGACGTTTTGAGAGCGGTTTGCCATTGCTCTCCCGAGTGCTTCAGTTTCACTTTTGCACTTTTGTGTTAGTCCTGTGAGGCCTCGCAGACCAGGACAGTGTGCCTGGGGAGGTCACGGGACCTGCGCTGGGGTTTGAGCCAGCTGCCTCACGCCTGCCTCAGAAGTACTTTGGCTTGCACGGGGTTTCCATTTTAATTTTTTTTTAATGTGAAGGATTTTTTAGATTCTCTCCAGGTTGCCAGAGTCCTTACCTGTAATACTCTGTCACTGATCCCTTGGCTCATTTACATGATCTGTCTGGCCCCTTGGAAGTGTTTGAATTTGTGCCCCTTGATAAAGGTGTAGGGGTCTGGGGAACGTGACTGATGTGGGAAATAGAGCAAGATGCGCTTCTTACAATAAGAGGACAACAGTGTATTCTTCACAGATTTCCTCGTGGTGTTCATTTCCTTAGGAGAGCTGCAGTGATTGCACCTTCTTAAGGCATCCTGGAGAAATTTACTTTTGGTTGAGTCCAAAGCAGCACTGTTCGAAAGAAGGAGAATGCAAACCAGAAATGTGAGGCATATCTATAATTTAAAATATTCTAGTAGCTACATTTAAAAAAGTGAAAAGAAACACATGAAATTTCTTCTCATGACCCATTACCGAATCTATCCAAAGTGTTATCATTTTAACATGTAATCATTACAAATAATTATCAATGAGATATTTTATGTTTGAAGACTGTACTAGGTCTTTGAAATCCAGTGTGTATTTAATATTTACAGCTGGTCTCCATTGCATTGGCCACATTTCAAGTGCCCAAATGACTACTTGTGGCCCCCAGCTACCATAGTGGCCAGTGTAGGTCCAAAGCATTCTCCTTGGGTTTCCTAGATTATGGCTATTACTTTACTACAAGAGAAAGTTTAAGAGTGGCATTGATGACTAGCCACAGAGTTTTAATAACCTCATTAGTAAGCATTTAGAGGAGTGGGGAGTGAAAGCCAGTGACTTATTAGTGTATACTGAGTATTTCGTGTGTGTTTCTTGTGGATACATAGTTATTGAGTGATATCCTGGAGGAATGCTGCGTTGGCCCCACAGGTAGGGCCCAGAAGGCTGGGTTCTGGTGCCCTTGATGATTTGTAGGCCTGAGGAGGTTTGAGTGGGTTTGTGGGTGAGGCACTAGTGAATCATGAGTGGTAGACTCCAAAGTATAGCATACCTTTTGAAGCCATTTTGACTTCCTTTTCATCCTCTGTCACTGATGTGATTAGAAGGCCTCTTCCCTGGCTCTTGGATCTTGGAACTGAGGATTTAAGGCAGCTTCCTACTGGTGGGTTTGGTCAGTTCTTGCCCTTCTATCCCCTGGCATGTTCTGCTTTGGGGCTGGTAGTTTAAAGAAAGCAACAAGCAGCAGTAAAGTGATTTCTGTGGTTGATAAAGGATGAGTGAAAGACTGTTTAGAACCTTGAATCGGGTTGGTCTGTTCAGGCCTTTGATGATGAACATTGAAATTAAGTAATTGACAGAATGGTCCTGGTGGTTCTTGTCACCTGCTCCTCATCTCCGGAGGCTTCGTGATGGCAGCTTCTGAAGGGGGAGTTTTCTTCCACCCTGGGACAGGACTTGATCCCTTTGACTGTAGCTGGCTGCTTTGTGAGGTCATGGGGAAGCTAAAGAAGTGGTTTGCTTCAGATTCCAGCCAGTTCAGAAGGTTGGACTAGATTTCTGCAGTGCCTTTCTGGCTCTCAGAATTCCCTGCTACCCAATTGTTCTCCGCAGCTGCACCTTTGATTTCCTGGCTTGGCCTTCTCTGTGGCCCCAGCCTGTGTGTCCTGTGAGGATTTTGTGCCGCGTGGTATGCCTTTTAATTTTCATGTCGTGAGAGTTAAATCAAATTCACATGTCATAGATTTGTATACACTGGAATGAAGATATGTATCGTGCTTCAAATATGCAAAGGGCCCTGAGAGTTGTTATGACTTTTATTGCTCTTGGTTGGATAGACCTGGCCTAAGCACTGAAATTTATTTCTTCGTGGGCCTTTTGGGGGGAATGAGAGCCCCTCAGCAGGGCGCCTGGAGGATTCTGCAGCACGCATGGTGAGCCGATGGGATGCTCAGTGGAGCTAGCTGTGGAACATGGTGGGTCTGCTCCTTGCTTCCGTGTCCTGTCTCCCTTTTGAAACTCTCTTGGGATGGGGCGCCTGGGTGGCGCAGTCGGTTAAGCGTCCGACTTCAGCCAGGTCACGATCTCGCGGTCCACGAGTTCGAGCCCCGCGTCGGGCTCTGGGCTGATGGCTCAGAGCCTGGAGCCTGTTTCCGATTCTGTGTCTCCCTCTCTCTGCCCCTCCCCCGTTCATGCTCTGTCTCTCTCCCAAAAATAAATAAAAAACGTTGAAAAAAAAAATTAAAAAAAAAAAAAAAAAAAAAGAAACTCTCTTGGGAGAGAGACAGGTGCCAGGATCCTCTCCTCTTCTTTTGAGTCATGGATCGCTTCCCCCGTCCCCAACATACGGCAGCCCGGTAAGAACCATTGAGTTTTCCATGCCCAGGCCTCTGTCACTTGTAGCTGTGTTTGACTAGCAGTAGTCATCTTTAGTCTTCCCCTCCTTGCTCACCATTTCTATCCTGATTCTCTGGACCAGACTGTCTCTTTCCATTGACCTTCACATGCAGAAAGACTTGGATTTGACTGACCAGTGCCCTGATAAGCACACAGTTTATGATTGTTGGCCACCTTGCTTTGCTGGATTGTGGACTCTGCTTCTGTATTTGTCTCTGGATCCCATCGTTTTTTCTCCTTGATCTTTTCTCCGTCCCTGAGAAGTTCCCTCATGTTTCATGGTGTGGCCTGCCTTTTCCTTGGGGTTGTTAGAGTCAAGATGGCCATGAACAGGCCCACATTATTTCTTTGGAGATGAAGAAAACCGATATTAAACTAAAGTGGGTGTTTGTCCCTGTTAAGAGTTTGATGGAAGGCCACCTCTTCTTCTGGGTTAGCAGGTGGTGTGATATGTTATTGGTATATAAATGCCAAGTATCTCACCCTTTTCAATGTCTTATGCAGGTCAACGTATTGAAACTTACTGTTGAAGACTTGGAGAAAGAGAGAGATTTCTACTTTGGAAAGCTAAGGAACATTGAATTGATTTGCCAGGAGAACGAGGGGGAAAACAACCCTGTATTGCAGAGGATCGTGGACATTCTCTACGCCACAGACGTACGTGTTGACATGAGGATGTTTTCTTGCCATTTGCCACCAGAGAAAATAAATTTTATCTGGTTGGTGTCAGCCGACTCAGTGCTGATGCTTGTATGTTCCAGCATAGCAGTTATCAAAAGACTTGAACTTTGACCCCTCAGAGTCAGCTAGAGAACACCTCTGCTCAACCTCCGCCTCTGCCTTGAGGTCTGTGAGCCTTTGAGTCAGGAAAAGGACATGGAGGTGGCTGGCTTGCCCTGCTTCTGTAGTTCATGGCCCCTGATAGGCGATGAGTGCTACAAAATGCTCATAACGCCACCATCCCCACTCCACCCCCTACGGCTTGGACCCCTCAGCCTGAGGTGCTAGCTCCATTTTATCATGACCTGGGAACCAGGTACTGGCCCCTTTTTGATGTTCCCTGCCCACATCTGTCAGATTGTATCTTTGTGCTTGGTTCCCATTTCCTCCCAGTACTTTATGGGCCAGTTTCTTGGGATCCGTGTGTATTATTACACAACCGAAGCTGCTGATATTAATCATGACACATTAGCTGATCATGGAAGACTGATTTTCCCTAGATTTAGGATTCGCTATCTCGCTATGTTCACTGTTGACTGGCTTTACTTTTGTGTAAATCTGCATACCTAGCAAGGTCTGTAGGATCAAACTGCAGTGTATATCTGAGTGTTTTATGGTATAGCAGTGTACAAACATAAGGTAATATTAGTATTGTCATTAACGCTGTTCTCTAAACATATCAAGCGAATTTGGGGAGGGGGATCGAGACATGATGAAAAAAATACTTTGTTCAATAAATCCTTATTCTGGGCTTGCTCTGGGCAGCTAATGAAAACAGAGGTGACGAAGATATAGGGGTCCTTGGGCTAGTCTGAGTATTATTTTAGTGGTGTCATATCTTAGGTAAATTCAGCTGTAGAGATTTAGTTTAAAAAAAAAAAAAAAAAAGATGGTAGTTGAAGGGGAAGTCGGATTTTTATGGTGGTGTAGCCACTGTCACATGCCAGAATGCCCGGAGCCGGTGTGAGTTGGGAGCCGTGAATCTGCTGTTTTCCCATGCCACTGAGGCGGAGTCAGTCTTACCGCTCTTGTGGGTATTGTGAGTGTCTTGGGTGAACCCACAGCACCTGCAATTGCATGAGTGGTTCCTAAGTGTGATCAAAAGAATGCGGAAAGGAAAAGCAGGCTGTGGGACAGCTTATTGACGGGAGATGGCGTTACATTGAACTCCATCATGAGGTAAAGGGTAAATTTTCTTTTTTTTAAAACAACCTTATTGAGGTATAATTGACATAACGAACCGTACACATTTAAGTACAACTTGATGTGTGAAATCATAGCCAAAATCGAGAAATCAACTTTTGAGAGTAAATTTGTGCTCAGTTTTTTTGCCTTTTGTGAGACTGTTTCTACTGTCTAAGAAAAGTAGTGGTCACTGGCCTTGTGCTATTAAATGTCAAGTGTGTGGTAGAGACAGGAAGAGCCGTAGACTTTGAGAGGCTTTCAGTATGAGGAAAGTGACCCCACAGTAGAAACTGATGGTTCACTTGGCGCTGAGTAATAGCTTTCCCCTCTCATTTCCCCATTTTAGGAAGGCTTTGTGATCCCTGATGAAGGGGGCCCACAGGAGGAGCAAGAAGAGTATTAACAGCCTGGACCAGCAGAGCAACATCCGAATTCTTCACTCCAAATCATGTGCTTAACTGTAAAATATTCCCTTTTATTATTCTTAGAGGACTCACTGGTTTCTTTTCATGAGCAAAAAGTACCTCTTCTTAAAGTGCACTTTGCAGAAGTTTCACTCTTTTTCCAATGAGTTTGAGTTAGGAGCTTTCACCTTGTAGCGGAGCAGTATTAACACCTAGCTGGCTCACCTAGGGAGCAGAGAGGCCGACCATGGGGCTCCCCGTGTGGACGCTGGTAACACTGATTGCTGGAGAAGGTGTTTTTATGTAATGCACTGAGGTGGAGACCTCAGTAGAGAAATGTAAAGACTGATTTGAATTTTAAGCTAATGTGAAATCTTGGCAGAGAACGTTTTAATAAATAAATGCCTTAAGAGTATTTAAAATATGCTTCCATATTTCAAAATATAAAATGGAACGTGACAGATTTACGTGTTTGACATTGTGTCTGGGAAGGAAGGGCCAGACCTCTGGACCTTTGGTATCTGCTGTTCACAGGCCTTGCAGGGCTGTTTGAATCTGCAAAGGCCTACACCTTGGCCCAGAAGGAAAGTTTAAAAAGTTGCTCTGTAAAGCCATTTGGTGTCCTTGACCAGTTGTATCCCTGCCCTGAGAAGCAAGAGGCATTGTTGCCTGGACGAACAGAGGGTGTGTTTCAGCCCTGACATGTTTGAGTTGTAGAGCTTCAATTTCAGTGAACATTTCTCTGACGATTTTTCCAGTTATCCCTGAAATTTCTATGTATTATGTTTTTTGGGAAATGAGGTGTGTCCAGTTTTTAAATCTAACAACTACTTTTGGGGACTTGCCCACATCTCTGGGATTTGAATGGGGGTCGTGTCCCATTTTACTGTCTTTTAAGTTTACATTGAACATGTTTCTCTTTTCTGCTCCCCTTGCCCATTGGGGACTCCTCTTTGGCTCCTTAAAGTTTGCTGCTTAGAGTGTAAGTTCAGCAGGCAGGTGGTCACGCTGCAAGTTCTTTCTGGACCTCTGGCAAAGGGAGTGACCAGTGAAGGCCGTCGCTACCTTGGGCTCTGCAAGGCTGGGTGTTCTTGGTACCTGCTGTCCACAGCCCTCCACTGTTATCGGAATACTTTGCCAGTGCACTAATCTCTTTGGAGATAAAATTCGTTAGCGTGTTACTAAATGTTAATTTTCTTTTGCAGAAAATACAGTACCGTGTCTGAATTAATTATTAATATTTAAAATATTTCATACCTTAACTCTTCCTCATTTGCTTTACCCCTAGCCTATTCAGTTCCTTTGTTTGGCAGAATTCTGCAAAATGTGTGTCACCCACTACTGAGATTGTTCAGCCCCTGATGTATTTGTATTGATTTGTTTCTGGTGGTAGCTTGTCCTAAAATGTGTGTAGAAAGCAGATATTTTATGATAAAATTGTTGTGTAGTGCATGCTCTGTGTGGGATTCAGAGGAAAACCCAGATTCAGTGATTAACAATGCCAAAAAATGCAAGTAACTAGCCATTGTTCAAATAACAGTGGTGCTATTTCTCTTTTGTGGCCTTTTAGACTTTTGTTGCCCTAAAATTCCATTTTATTGGGAACCCATTTTCCACCTGGTCTTTCTTGACAGGGTTTTTTTCTACTTTAAACAGTTTCTAAATAAAATTCTGTATTTCAAGAGTGTCATGTCTTCTGAAGTTTGTCTTGCCCTGGGTATATTCTTTTAGGTTCAAATGGTAAGGGGCCAATTCTTCTTTCTTAAATTTGGACTGATCTTTTCAAATCTTTCACTGTTTTTTTCAAATGTGCTTATTTCTAAGCCTGTTCCTTTTTTCTCTGTTCTTGACATTACATTTCTCGGCTTCCTGCTGTTAGACATTCTCATGTTATGTGAGAGGTTTTTTGAGAAGTCCAAGGCTTGGCCCGTCTGCCTTGAAGTCTTTTCAGGCGGATTCCACCTGAGAAACGTACTGCTGGATAGTGCTTGCTGGATACCATGGGGAGATCACTTTTTCCCCCCTGAAAGTATGTTTCAAAGGCAGTGGACACAGTCTGAATCTATGAAATAACCTGAAATTGTCATCATTTTTCCCTCCTTTTAAAAAATTCTGTGCCAGAAGAAGTGAGTTCAGAAGGAGACTTGCTGCCATTTTCAGTATGAAATAAATGGGTAGGAGGTAATTTTCTGTGTGGTCTTTAGGGTGCCTGCCACAATCATGGATGCTCTGTAAACCCAACTTGATGATTTTGCGTAGGGTTAAATCCATATTACTTCCTCTAGAAGTTAAGAGTATGCGCCTTCAGAAGGAATATGATACCCCATGTGTTGGTAATCTACAAGAAGATGCCTCCAGGCATGCTTAGAGCTTGTGAAGATACTGTTGGGTAAGTTGCACTGAGAAGTTACCCTGGAAGGAGTGAAGCGGCTACTGCCTGCACCTCTGACCTAAGTCTTTTGACCTCGTTCTTCCGGCTGAGGCCTATGAAGTCTTTTGATCTGACTGGTTCAGGTTAGGTCACTGGTGCAGTTAACTTGAATAAGCTGCTTGGTTTGCTTGGCAAGTTCTGTGTTGTTTGAGGATAGGTAAACAGACGGGTCCTCTGGCTGGATTTGGATTTAGGATTCACTCAGGCTGGTGGTCCTCAAACGGATGGGCTTCAGAATCATGGGCTGGGAAACTTGGCTGACATAACGTGTTTCTAAAGTCCATCTCCAGAAATTCTGAGTTGGAAGATTGAAAATCTTATTGTGTACCTCAGGTGACCCGGGTTTGATGCAGCCCTCAGACTTGCACTTTGGCCTTACGTATGTGCCTGCAAGTTCAGGTCTAATTCTGACAGGGGGGAACATCAGGTTTGAGTCCTTGCAGGCCCCTCTTAGCTTTGTGACTTCTGAGTTAATGGATCTCTCTTGTTCTGACCTGCAAAATGGGGATGATGAGGTTGGCCGAAATGCCTCCCTCACCGGCCTCTTGTTGGGATCAGAACGAGCTGACAGAAAAAGCAGCCCCAACCTAAGAAAGCCCTACATAGGTTCTTCAGCTCCGGCTCACATTCTCTAGAATTTTTAGATGAGAAGAGCTTGGAGAGGGTTTTTGTATCCTGAAAATCCAGGAGGGCACTGCTTAAGATAGGCTTGGAATACTTTGTAAAATAAGTAACAAGTTCTTTTACTGTTTCTTGTTCAGCTTGGTGGTGGTATTGAGGAGTCCAGCTCCTTTAGGTTTTCAGACAGTGATTTTGATCCTGTTTTCCCCAAGTGACAGTGAAGTCTAAACACACATTTCACTATTTTCTTTTAAATAAACATTCGGTGATTCAATCATTCAGATTCATGGATTTAAAAAACTTGTATTTTCTTCAAGGTGTACTCTCTAGAATGTAATGTGGTTTGGGGAAGGAAGCAGTTCTCTTTTGCTATAATCAGAGTGACTCTAGAGAAGTTTTTCTGTAAGGATTTTGTAAGGTTTGGTATGAGGAGCTCCTTTTGTGATGTTGACCCCAGTTCACCACAGTCCACAAACAAAACCTAGGCTTTAAGCCTGATGAACCTAATCAGATTAGCTTGCTAGGTAGCGTGTGGGTGACCCAAATCTGACCAGTGTCAGCAGAGAGAGTGGAAGTTGAACCACATTGAACCCGAGCCTGTGGTCAGTGTTGACTTAGAATTAGGACTGTGTCATACTTTCGAATTCACACATTGCAGTTATAAAATTTTAAGACCAGATGAGTTCATATTTAGTTCTGATACTTGATTTTTTCTTACTGTTTTAACATTTGAGGATATAACCGAGTACAGGGTCTTTTGTCTGAAAGAAAGTCCATGGAGGGATTCTGTACTTAACACATGCAGCTTGTCTGTGGTTAGAACCATTAACCCAGATGACTTCAGCCGGATTGTTACGCAGTTACAACTGTTGTAGGTCTGTTTCCCTTTTGGCCAAATCTTAATTGGAAAGAAATGTTATCTTAGTCCTTGGAACACAGAGGCGCTCAGTTGAGGTGGTTAGGGTAGTGTCGTTAAACTGGTTATGTAGATAAGCAGGTCTACCCTTAGAGTTGGCTTTTTTAGGCCCCTTAATCCAAGACCTTTAAGTCAGGACCATAAAAATTAAAATCTAAATAACCTGTATTTATACTGGAGGCTTTGAGGTTCTGAAATGTAAAATGAAAATAGCCTGCACAGACCAGTTTCTGCAGGTAGGGAGAGGCAAATCTTTCTCCTGTGACTGTTTGTAAGCAAACCAGGTTAGCTGCCAAAGCTTAGAACTTGGTAGATGGTATCGAGAGAGATTAAGTGATGTCACTGGTTTGCAGTTCTGTCTGATGTCTGTCTTTAAAAATTAAAAAAAAAAAAAAAATCCTCCTTTTCCTGGTTTATTTTGAATGTTTTTCCCAGTCTGCAGGAATTGTTGGTGGGGATAGGCTGGATGCAGGTATGAGGAACGAGGAGGAAGAAGAATTTATTACATTTACTGATGTCTTTAACTTTCAGTTCTGGTTGTAGAATGAGATTTGGGAAGTTGGTAGGTGTGATTCAGCCCATCTGTGTAAGTTCTAACAGAGCTGGATGGTTCTTACTAGTTTCCAGTGGGGGCAGAGGTGAGTTTCTAAGATTCAGCCTTAATGGATGATTCACAAATTGCAGGGTAGACTATTAAAGTTAAGTCCAAGATCAAGCATACAAGTGGGTAGACTGAAAATATAAAGGGAGTGTGTGGCTAGAGTCCTTCTCTGACCTTTACCAAAGTGAATGAGGGAGTCAGTGCTTTGGCCAGGAGGCCAGGGACCAGGAGCTGAGAGACCACAGCCCTTCTCCAGGGCCCTGCGTCCCGGGTCTGCAGAGCAGAGCTTTCCACTGGCTCAGTGAGGAGTGGAGCAAGGATGGTTTCCCCAAGATCTCTTCTGGGCCAGGAGAGAGTTAACTTAGGTCTGTAAAAAGCTGATAGGGTCCTGGAGCAGAAAAGAATGGAAGAATGCCTAAGTTCCGGCAGATATTGCCCCTGGAGTCCAGTTTTCATCAGGAGAAGGATAGGATTTGTTCAGAGAAAAGCACAATGTTTCTCAGCATCAGCTGCCTACATTTTGCATGTGAAATTATTTTTTTTAAATATGAAATTTATTGTCAAATTGGTTTCCATACAACACCCAGTGCTCATCCCAACAGGTGCCCTCCTCAGTGCCCATCACCTACCCTCCTCTCCCTCCCACCTCCATCAACCCTCAGTTTATTCTCAATTTTTAAGAGTCTCTTATGGTTTGGCTCCCTCCATCCCTTTCTCTTTTTTTTTTCCTTTCCCCTCCCCCATGGGTTTCTGTTAAGTTTCTCAGGATCCACATAAGAATGAAAACATATGGTATCTGTCTTTCTCTGTATGACTTATTTCACTTAGCGTAACACTTTCCAGTTCCATTCACGTTGCCACAAAAGGCCATATTTCATTCTTTCTCATTGCCACGTAGTATTCCATTGTGTATATAAACCACAATTTCTTTATCCATTCATCAGTTGATGGACATTTAGGCTCTTCCCATAATTTGGCTACTGTTGAGAGTGCTGCTATAAACATTGGGGTACAAGTGCCCCTATGCATCAGTACTCCTGTATCCCTTGGGTAAGTTCCTAGCAGTGCTATTGCTGGGACATAGGGTAGATCTGTTTTTAATTTTTTGAGGAACCTCCACACTGTTTTCCAGAGCGGCTGCACCAGTTTGCATTCCCACCAACAGTGCAAGAGGGTTCCTGTTTCTCCACATCCTCTCCAGCATCTGTAGTCTCCTGATTTGTTCATTTTGGCCACTCTGACTGGTGTGAGGTGGTATCTGAGTGTGGTTTTGATTTGTATTTCCCTGATGAGGAGCGACGTTGAGCATCTTTTCATGTAACTGTTGACCATCTGGATGTCTTCAGCATGTGAAATCTTGAAAAAAATCTCACTGACAATGAAATTCTAAAGTGTACAACTTCTGTGTTTTAATGCAAGTTTTGACTCTAAAAGAAGGAGCTTTGACAGAAGTAATAAGTGGTTCAACAACACGTGTTTGACTGCAAGCTGCAGGAAGAGCTTTGCCAGTAATACAGCAGGTCCCTCCTTGTCCTCAGAGGATGCATTTCCAAGACCCCAGGGGCTGCCTGAAACCGTGGCTAGTACTGATCCCCATGTATACTATGTTTTTTTCCTGTACAGATATACTTATGATGGAATAATTTACAAACTAGGCACAGTAAGAGATTAGCAACAACTAGTAATAGAACAGTTGGAAAAGTATGCTGTAATAAAAGTTAAAGGTATGTGGTCTCAGAGTATCTTTGTGTACTGTACTTACCCTTCTGGTGACGATGTGAGATGATGAACTGCCCACGTGGTGAAATGAAGTCAGGGGGACGACGCAGGGGCTGTGACGTAGCATTAGGCTACTATTGACCTTCTGAGGGTATGTCAGGAGGAGGGCGCAGTTGACTGTGGGTGGCGGGGGCTGAAGAGAGGGAACCGTGGATGAAGGGGGACTGCTATGTGCCTGTCCCTGAATCGCCCTGTGTAGTACAAGAATCTAAACAGCCCACACCCAGGACCTGCCATGGCTCATCCTAGTCGGGCATGAGTTGCCTTCAGGTTCCTTTCCTCTGTCGCTGTCTTGGCAGTTGTCTTATTGTGTTCGTATTTGCATTTCTTGCATTGGGGCCCGTTGATAGATTTTGAAGTAGTTCTAGTGGTTTTAAGGTCTGTCACACCTCACGGTCGTTTGGATTTTAGCATTCTAAAGGTTTCTAACCCAATATCCGCCTTTTTTTTTTTTTTTTTTTTTTGTATTTTATGTTTTTCTACAAAATGATGTGAGAGTTAAAACGTATGATTATATATGAGTGCTGTTTTTAGTTTGAAATTTAAATCCTGCATGGTTGAATGGAATAAACTGTGTTTTTTACAGGTAACTCTAGGCTATCCCAGCTTGCTTCTGTGTGCACCTCCCTCCCTATTAATTTTAAAGGCTGAGAGAAGAAATAATGTCGAATGAAATAAAAATAATTAAAACAATTTTCCTAAGAATTTCTAATTCTGTGACTTAATATTCTTCCCCCCCCCCCCCCCCCCAGTCTTTAAGGAGTGTTTTTCTTTTTTGGGGGAGGAGGTGGGTAAGTAGTTACTGAACCACATTGAGAATCTGCCTTTTTTCTTGCATCATGGTACTTTGAAGTCTCTGGCATTTGAACCTGAGTTTGGCACTGGTGTGGAGAGGAAGAGCATGGTTTTAAATGTCATGCGAGTGGGTAGAGTTGTTGACCTCAACTAAGGTGTGATCTTGAACTTGATACTAATCTTCAGGGTCCCCTCCAGTTCCAGCAGTCACTGACTTCCCTCTCGTTTATTCACGTTCGAAAAGGAAAAGCCTCTCTCCTTGGATATCAGGTTGTATCTGAAAATTGTTGACAAATTATATAAAGCAGAGAAGAAAGCAAGTTTTTGTTTTAAAGTCTGTCGAGGAATAATTGACACACATAATTAGGACACAGGTTTTGATGTCTTGAAGCTCTACAGTGGTAGAGCTGGAAGGACGGTGTTGACACCGCTACTCAGCGGAGCAGAGGTACCACCCCTGCTGCGGGTTCTTGCATCCGTCACCGCAGCCCTGGTGGCCCGGGAGTTGCTCCTTCTGGCAGCACCCTGGCATCTCTGCCGTAGGGAACCACTGTCTCCTTCGGATTGGCGGGGGATGCCCGAGCTAGTCTCAGGTAGCTTTTTCCAGAATTCGTTTTTGTGCAGAGATTGATCTAGAAGATTTTACTTCTAAACATCTTCCTTCCCGTTTCTGTTCTTGGTTTTTTGGGTTTTGCTTTGTTTTGTGTGGTCTTTTGTTTTGTTTAACCTGAGTTACTGATGATCATATTTTTACTCTTTTTAGGTAGAAGTTTTCTGAACTTTCTTTACCTAAAAAGAGAAATTCATCTTAATATTTCTCCATTTTTCTCCTGTTTCTTCCCAGGGAAGGAGAAATATATTTATTATGACAAAATTTAGCGTATTTTAGTCCCATATGGAAACATTGGTAAGTGCAGGAGCTACTGTGAGTAGAAATGGGACATTGGACTGGAAAATGAAAATTCCCCCCAAAATGAGTGGGAAGCAGTTAAATGTGGGGGCATTAGCCATGTTTTCTTTTTTTTTTTCTTCAATAAATCCTTTTAGTTTATTAATATCTAATTCAATAAAACTCTGATTTTAAAGACCTCGTGCACCTTTTATGACCTTTCATTGAACCACTTTACTTTTTGATGTTCTCCGTTGTGACAAAATTGTGTTTCCATTATTGATGAAATGGGAGCAGACTTTTTGTCTGTTGGTGTTATCTTTGTGGTGTAGGTCTCGGGAGAAGATCTTGTTTGGTGGTAAAGTAACATTTTGGTAACATCTCGGTAATGAAATGCGATTTAGCTGGGTATCTTTAAACCTGGCATCCATGTCCCTGGGTGGAATCTTCCCACGAGATCTACCTTTGGCCGAGTCACCCTGTTGTGTTGTGCCCTGGACCAAGGTTGAACACTGCTGCATCTAGTCCAGGCCTCTCTCAGGCTGACTGAAGGACCCCCATCCACAATGCCCTTGTGGCCTTCCTCTTTCCAAAGCACTGGAGCTCATACAGAGGACAGCGTAGAGAGCTGCTGTGCCTTCCAGTGTCCCAACTGTGGGGATCAGTTGGCCTTTTGGTTTTGGTGAATCCTGCTTGATCATCAGGCTCCCTGGCGTTTTCCACAGTTTCTGTGACAGGTGGGCACTGTGCTGTGTGTATGTCCTATGGGTCATTTTGTACTCATGCTTGTCCTGGCTGTGTGTGCTGTAGCTCCTGTCGTTGCTGTAAGTTCAACTTTATCAATAAAAAGAATGTCTCACATTGGATGACAGATGGCTGTGTGGTATGGTTTGTGGGATGGAGTCTGATGTTCCATTTCGTGTTCTGTACATGGAATGGTCTCCTCTTCCTGGTTCTTTCTAAACGTGGCCAGCTGACTCTGGTGGAGTCAGGTGGAAGCCCTCGGAGTTCCACGATGACTTCATAGAGGAGCTACTTTGGACTCGGGGACAGCTGCCAAGATGTCTCAGTTGAAATGGAAGTCGAAAACCAATATACCTCTGTCAAAAATAGCCAGCAAGGTTACCTGGGGAGAACAAATTGGGTCAGGGTGAGTGAGGGTTTGGGACTGAAGTTGTCTCCCAAAGATCGGACACCTGGGCCCTAAGATGCATTTGCCAGCAACTGAAAGCTGAACAAGAGGGCATCTCCTAGCTGTTTCCAGGGCAGCTGTAACTGCTTTTGGCCTTAAGTCATCTGCCCCTATGATTTTTTTTTTTTTTTTTTTTTTTAGAGCATGAGCAGGGGAAAGGGACAGAGGGAGAGAGAGAGAATCCCAAACAGGCTCCATGCTCAATGTGGAGCCCGATGCAGGGCTTGATCCCACAACCCTGGGATCATGACCTAAGCAGAAATTAAGAGTCAGACACTCAACCCAACCGGCTGAGCTGCCCAGGTGCCTCTGCCCCTATGAATTAAAAACGAATTCAGCAAACCAATGTTTCTCTTCCCTTCCCTCCCCTAGTGGCTACTCCATCCTCTCTTCGTTTCCAGGCGTGTGCCGTGCCCCACCCCGCCACTTGCCCTAGAACAGGTAACTGTGAGGGCGTAGTTGTGGGGATAGCTTTTCCTGATCATAGCTGTTCTCTAATTCCAAATAGAAAATTCTCCATCTCAATTTTTCTTCCTCCAGTATTAGAGGACTAGTACTTCTCTCTGCTTCTTAGTCTTACCCTTGACCTTTTCTCTTCGAGGTCTCTTGCCTTCAACCAGTGTTTTTCCCTTGTTTCCGTCCACAGACATACACAGAACAGTGTGTTTTGGTCAGACACATACTTTTCTCTTAATGAAACTTTTAGTAATTTGAAATAATTAAAAATATTTAAATAGTTAGAAGAATGGTATCAAGAACTCCCCCCTTGTCCAGACTGTGAACATTTTGCTTTATCATTGTATATGTTTGTTGAACATTTGAGAATAAATTACACTGTGCCCCTTATACTATACTCAAACGTGTAGTTCCTAAGAACAAGGACATTCTCTTTTATAACCACAGTACAGTAGTCAAAAGCAGGAAACAACATTAACTTGGTCATTATCTAAGAATATAGATAGTGTTCAGATTTCAAATGTTCACATTTCACCAGTGGACCTATTCATGGCCCTTAGAGCCCCCCCAGCCCCCTAGCTCTAAATACTGGAATTCTCTGCCCAAAGTGCTTTGAATCTGATTCTTTGTGGGCCTGTTCCCCAGTGCATCACTTTTGAAGGCAGCCCCCTAGGTTTAAGGTAACTGTGGAGCAGTAGTGGTGAGGTGTGGCCTGCATGTGGGCTGAGGTGTCCGTCCCACATGCCACCATGCAGAAGCCCCTTGTCAGGATGGGTTGGGCATGGCAGGTGCACAGAGGTCTTGGAGGCTGACTGTCTCCACACGGCCAAATTCTGGCACTTAGCTGAGGAGTTAAAGAATTCTAATTTTTTTTTTTAATTTAAATTTTAGTTAACATACAGTGCAATTTTGGTTTCAGGAGTAGAATTCAGTGATTCATCACTTACATACAACACCCCGTGCTCATCATCACAACAAATGCTGTCCTTAATGCCCGTCATCCATCTAGCCCATCTCCCACCCACCTCCCTCTCAACCCATAGTTTGTTCTCTATCATTAAGAGTCTCTTGTGGTTTGTTTCCCTCTCTTCTCTCCCCCTTCCCATATGTTGGTCTGTCTTGTTTCTTTAATTCCAGATATGAATGTTACCATACGGTATTTGTCTTTCTCTGATTGACTTATTTTACTTAGCATGATACATTCTAGCTCCATCCATGTCATTGCAAATGGTAAGATTTCATTCTTTTTGATGGCTGAGTAATATTCCGTTGTATGTATGTATGTATGTATGTATATCTATAAATATATATATATACACACACACATCTTTATTCATCAGTGAATGGACATTTGGGCTCTCTCCATAGTTTGGTTATTGTTGATAATGCTGCTATAAACATTAGGGTGCATGTATCTCTTTGAATCTATATTTTTGTATCCTTTGGGTAAACACCTAATAGTACAATTGCTGGGTTGTAGAGTAGTTCTATTTTTAGTTTCTTGAGGAAGAATTCTAAATTTGAACCAGGTTTGCCAGGTTGTTATGAAGGTAGTACAGTAACTTGATTTATAAGCACTTAAAAAGACTTGCTATGTGGACCTATATTTGTTCTTTTGCCCTCGGTCCCATAACTGTTAAGGGTAGTTGTTTACAAATGTGTGTATATACATCAACACGTGTTCTTGTATGTGTAAATACATACCTATTTGTCATTCTTTTATAAAAAGTGGCATTGTGTGTTCTGTTTTTTGCATCTTACTTATTAGTACCTCATGGAAATCCCTGCTGGTTGTCTGCTGAAGGCCAGATTCATCCTTGTGAGTACGTTGGGGATGTTCTGAGCGCAGGTGTATGGATTTACTCAGCCATGCCTCTCCCATAGCCATCACCTTATTTTTTTGTCACTATCAAAAATGCTGCAGCAACCAGTCCTACTCCACTCCAGTGGTCTTTCACAGATGAGTCACGTAAATCACTATCCACCACTTGACCCACTCCACTGCAATAAATCCTAAAGATTGCTGTGAAATTTTTTGAATTAAAAATAGAGAAATGCATGATTTAGACTACAGAAATCGTCCATAACCCACCTGCCAGAGATGACCACCATTAAATTTGGAGTGTATTTTTCCAGGCTCTCTTTCTGTGCATGTGCCAACATATACATACCTAATATTCTTGACAGAAGTGGACTTCTTTTTTTTTTTTTAAATTTTTTCAACGTTTTTTATTTATTTTTGGGACAGAGAGAAACAGAGCATGAACGGGTGAGGGGCAGAGAGAGAGGGAGACACAGAATCGGAAACAGGCTCCAGGCTCCGAGCCATCAGCCCAGAGCCTGACGCGGGGCTCGAACTCACAGACCGCGAGATCGTGACCTGGCTGAAGTCGGACGCTTAACCGACTGCGCCACCCAGGCGCCCCCAGAAGTGGACTTCTAAATACACTTCTGCAGCTTTTTTCCTCGGTGACCTTTAAATGGCCCTGTTCAGTGGCCTTGTCTTTTTCTTACCATCTTGGTCCCGTCTGTTGCATCCCTTCCTCCCGTCTTTTGTGTGTTTCCCCTCCTCTTTTCTATCCCTGAAGTGTAGCCAATTCTCAGTTTCAGGCCTCATATCTCCAGGTATTTGTCTTTCATTTCTAATTGGACAGCCCAACGTCATTGGCATGAAGCCACTTTCCCTACTTGCTTCCTTTCCTGGAAATGTTCCTGGCATTTCCCTCAGTTACCCTGGTTCTTGGCTTCCACATCTCCTTTCCTTTGGCTGTTATCTCTCCTTTGGTTTTTAAATCTGAGTTGTCGCCAACACAGTTTAGGTTGGGACTCTGTTGGCCAGTCTTCAATCTTCCCTCCACGTACGCTGATGAATTTCCACAATTGCCCCTCATCCTGCTCAGACTCCCCGGTGAAATACTGCAGGTTCTGCATTCTGCTTCCATTTTTCTTTTCTCTCTTCCCTCCCACTATGCCTCCCTTCCCCTCAGCCCCCAGAGCCCTTTGTCAAGCCAGGCTGGCTCTTGAGCTGTGTCCCCTGAGCATGTCTGCGGCTTGACTCTTTCCTGGCCGTTCATTCCCCTGCCATCCTAAAGTGCTCTTTGAGTCTAGCTGGCGAGGCCGACTGACACTCTAATAATCCTAACAAAGTGCTCTCTCCCATCATACGTGGAGGAGCCACTGACCCTGTGGAAATATGCCCTTCATATTTTCGGAGCGGAACTCTGGACTGGACTGCACCCACATGCTCGTGTGAGCCCATGTTGCAGTGAGGAGAGTTCTGTCCATTCTCCCAAAGAAGTCCTGTCTCCAGGCACACTGGAGGGCAGATGGGGGGCGGGGGGTACATGCGGTGGCAAGCGGGGCCATCCTAATCCCTCCCTACCTCCAGAGCATGTTTGACCCTTTGGACAGATGCCCATCCCTGGAGCTTATCTTCCTGACATGTGAATTGTAGTTAGTCTACATGGTCTAACTGCAGGCCTCCCAAGCCCCTTCACCCTCTGGAAAGTGTGGCCTGCTTTAGAAAGCCTCTGGCACTCACTTGGGAAACCGTAGAGCTTCAATAAGATGACTCATTCCCATCAGGGGAAAGAAAGCTTGCAGGCATAAGCTTGGGAACAGCTTCCTGCCGGAGAAGCTCCTGTGGGGAAAGGGATGCTCACCAAATGTGTGCTGGGGGTGTCTATGGGTACGGGACAGCACCCTCCACCCTGGCCCTGACTCCTTTTCCACCCTCTTGTGACCTGGCTAGGTCAGCCCCCCACATGGTCTTACAAAGTTAAAGTGACCATGATTCCTTATTCTAGGTCAAAGCCAGTGTCTTCTGAGGACTTAAGAGAGAACTCTCAGTCTCAAAAGGTAAGAAGACCATCAGAGGTTGATAAAGGGGAGGGGTGTTCCAGAACCGCCCAGACATTGCTCATCAGCACAGAGGTCTACCAGTTACCCATCTCGGCACCAGGGTAGCAAACTCCGATATTCACAAGGCCATGTAGGTAACTTACCTGGCCACTGCTGCAGGCTTGTTTTCCCTTTTAAAAGGGTTGTATTGGCCAAATGCAACAGATCTGAGGCTACCAATTCAGGCTCTATATGGACTATCCTTCCTTTTGTCCAGCCAAGTTGTGGCAATGGTGGAATAGGCTGTACAAATTACTATCAAGCCAGATAAGTATTTAGCATCTATTATATGCTTGGGACTGGGGAATAGGGAGATAATTAGTACGAATTAAGATTAAATTAAGATAAATTAAATAGGCCCTTGCCTTCAAAGAGCTCACTGTGAGACAGGAGTAATAATGGGAGCTGTCATTTCTTGTGTAAGTACAGTTTGCTGAGCCTTCCAAGACGTTTGGGGGCCGTTTAGATCTCACCACAGCCCTGCACGTTGGGCGCTGCAGATCCGTTTTGCTGATGAGAGGTGTGTGGCTCAGAGAAGTGATGTGATCTGCCTGAGATAAATTAGCTGGGAAGTGGAGAGTCAGGCAGAATTTGAACCCAGAGCTCTGGGACGCTACAGCCGTGTGTTTCCCATCACACCTTGCTGTCTGCATGGTCAGACAGACATGCAAAGCATCATGCGTGCATGGCAGAGAGGAACAGTTTGGGAGCGTGGAGATGGCAGTGACGAATGTCACCTGAAAGCTGTGGAAAAACTCCTTGGAAGAGGTGTCATTTGAGCCAGGCTTTGAACAATGAGTAGGAGTTCATATCCAGGGGAGATGGTCTGCGTTGCATAGAGGGAACATGTGAGTAAAAGTGGATTGTTTGTTGTGTCTGGGGATGATGGGGAGCAGTTGGTGTGCCTGGACCATGGTGTGTGCGTCGAAACTAGAAAGACCGGTCAGGGCTACAATGCAAAGGGCTTTGAATGGCACACTCAGCAGAGGGTGGTGGTGGCGGTTGCCTGGAAAGTGTCAGAGCCAGGAGTAAAGTCATAATCAGCTCTGCCTTCCAGAAAGACGACTGATGTCAGTGTTGGCAGGTGGATTGGAAAGGAAGGCCAAACTCTTGTCCCAGTTAGGGGACATCATTGTACTTGTCCCAGCACAAGGCCAGTGTCTGGGATAAGCCAGGGGTGTGGGGGAGGAGGACTTAGGTGTAGGAGAAGAATCACAGTAAGAACGGGGGACAGTACGAACGTATAGGAGAAGGGACGAGCCAAAGATAGTGCTGAGATGTCTAATATAGGGCCTGCGTGGCTGTAGGAGTATTAACGAGCTCATTGGTTGGGCTCCACGAAAACAGGTCTTTTACTCTGTTCGCTCGTGTATCCAGGTGCCTGGCACTCAACAAATGTGTGTAGACCATGAGGGAATGAATGGAATTACACAGGAGGATGAGCACATTTGCTCGTTTGGTAGGGTTGGTGTAGGGAGAATGAGCCATCTAATTTACACCTTGTCTTTTGGCTTTTTGAACCAAACCAGGCTTCTTGAAAGCCCAAGACCCAAAACAGTGCATTTCAGTGAACAACACACACTCAGCGGTTAATTGTCCACTCTTGGAGTCTTTTGGGGGAAACGGCCTTTGATGACCTAAGCCTTTTGTGACCTGAAGCATTGTGCTAGCTTGTCAAAATGAGTCCTGCAGAGAAGAGGCATTCATTGTTGAGGACTGAAGGGGTGGGATCAGCTATGTGGGGACTTGGGGAAGCAAGTGGGAGGAGGAAGCTGAAGGCCCCCCATCAGGGGTGTCTGCTAGAGCCCTGGTGTGCGTGCAGACGATCTGATCTGACCCTGACCCAGGCAGGTGTCTGGGATGCTCAGGACCAAATCAAATTGGCTGGGGCAGATGCAGCTGGATTCCTCGAGGTCTTGAATTCTGAGCACTGAAGATTGAAACAATATAGTCACTGAACAGAAGCGTTACAAATTGGAGTCCTGGTATGAGTGAAGTGAGAGACCTGGCTCTGTCCACTAACCCCGCCGAGCCTCAGTCATGGCATCTGCAAAACGGAAACAGTAGTGAACTCCCCAAAGTCAGGAGAGGCAATCTAGATCTTTCTTGGTCTTCTTAGGTCTAAAATGGTTAGGATTTATTTGACGGCCTCACTATAACCCTTCATACCCTGTCCTTCCCCAGAGTCTCTCTTTCAATATGATGTGCTTAGAAATGTTCAGCTCAGGAGATCAACCTTCTCAGTCCCTGGTTCTTGTAGTCATGTTTGTTCCAGGCACCCACCCCAGGTGGATTCCAGAAGAGCGAGGAGGTTCTTAGCTCCCCGGCGTCATCCATCACTCTTAGCCAACGTGAGTCTCAACTGTTTACCCAGCTACCCATGGCCAAGATGGAGAAGGTGTTTGAGGAGGATGTTGACTCAACCGGAGGTAAAGCCGCCTTGTGGACTCAGTCTCTGGTTTTTGCACAGGGTGGGACCCATACCTGGGTGTGTGGAGGGTTCAGATTTGACAAGCAGTTTTTGCATTCAGTGACTCCTTTAAAACCTTATCATTATTTAAGGGGCGCCTGGGTGGCGCAGTCGGTTAAGCGTCCGACTTCAGCCAGGTCACGATCTCGCGGTCTGTGAGTTCGAGCCCCGCGTCAGGCTCTGGGCTGATGGCTCAGAGCCTGGAGCCTGTTTCCGATTCTGTGTCTCCCTCTCTCTCTGCCCCTCCCCCGTTCATGCTCTGTCTCTCTCTGTCCCAAAAATAAATAAACGTTGAAAAAAAAAATTAAAAAAAAAACCAAAAAAACAAAAAAAACTTTATCATTATTTAAGTATTATAAGCACATTGGAGGCTATTTCATATCTAGAAAAAAAAAATACCCCCAATCCAAGCACCCAAATGTAACCAACTGTCAGCATTTTCGTGTATTTTCTTCCAAACAGTTTCACATGTATGGTTTATTTTTTATTGCTGTGTAACAGCATTCCCACAAACCGAGAGGTGTAAACCACGCATTTATTGTCTCACAGTTTCGGTGGGTCAGGAGTCTGGGCATGGCTTTGCTGGCTCCTCTGCTCACTAGCCTGGGGCTGTGGTATCATCTGGGGCTTGACGGGGAAAGGATCCGCTTCCCAGTTCACTCAGGTTGTTGGCAGGATTCAGTTCTCTGCAGCTGCAGAACCGAGGGCTTCTGTTTCTTCCTGGCTAATGGCCGGCAACTGCTTTCAGCTCCTACAGCTGCCCTCTGTTCCTGGCCATGTGGGACTCACCGACACGGCAGATTTCAAGGCTCAGGATAGCCAGGGAGCTCACAACTCCAGCAAGATGCGTGCTACGGTCTTGTAAGTGTGCAGTTGTGTACACATAGCCCCGTACATCTGTCACCTCTGCCATATTCTGTTGGTTGGCAGCGAGTCACGGGTTCTGTCTTACTCGAGAGGATCACGGGAGGGCATGAACACTGGGAGGTGGGCGTCCTGGGGTCACCTTAAGTATCTCTGCCACAGATGGCTACGTGTGCTTTCACGTGTCTGTAATTACACCACGTATGTAACTTCAGACCCCTCTTTTTCTCTTAGTGTGTAACACCTTAAGGGCTTTTACATACTGTTGTGTCGTCTTCCAAACCATCATTACTAATGAATACACACGTTCTACTGGTGGACTAAGCCATTCCCCTGTAGTTGGACATTTAGGTTTCATTGAATTTACATAACATTGTTAAGAACATCCTTTGTGCATCAAACTTTTTCTCTCTTTGGAGCTTCATTTTTCTCCTTGGGATGATACGCATCAAGGTCAATAATAGGAATACTTAAGGGCATCTTTGTTCATATCCACTAGACTCTGAGTACCAACTCTGGAGGCATAGCTCCTTGCCCCATCAACTTGAGTTTTACAGCCATACCGCGATGTGGGCGGGAAAGGGTAACAAACGCCCAGTGTACAAATGAACAAAAAGTGAGGGGCAGGGCGGGATGGTGAGCGTCTGCCCTGAAGATGACGTGGTTCCTCACTGGAGCTCTTTGGTGTCCGTGTTTGGCAGCTGGGAGTTGCCACCACTGTGCCTGGAGGACCCTGAGGGTGCCAACTTTGGTCACGATTTTTATTGTGTTTGTGTTTGTCTTGAGCAGGCAATATATCCATGCAGTTCACAAGTCAAAAGGTGCTTTTCCCATGATACCCTGGGCCCAGCCCTCAGCTGCCCAGTTCTGCTCCCTCAGTTGGTTACTGCTCTCGGTTTCCTGTGACCGGTGGAGGCACAGAAGTTCAGGTAGTCACTCCCCCGCTGTTTTATGCAGTGGCAGCCTATTGTCCATGCTGTTCTACGCCTTGCTTTTTTAAATTTCAGCTTTATTGAGCTATAGTTGACATAAATTTGATATATTTGAAGTGCACACCATGCTGATTCGATATCTGTATGTATTGAGAAAGGATCTCCCCAATTGTCTACTCCTGCTTTTTTTAAAAAAATAACTTTTATAAAGTTCCCCCTATTGCTTTTTACCTAATGTGTCTTGAAATCTTTTCATATCAGTGTAAAAAGAACTTCTGCATAAAACAAAACAAAACAAAACAAAAATGGCCACATTTTAAGTGGAGGAAAGGAAATTCACCTTTTGTTGATATAGGGTAAAAGAAAATAAGATCATTTTTCTCTTTCAAAAGTCTTTTAAAAAGGTGGATTATAAACAAGGGCTCCAAAGCCTTTCTTAGGAACCCTAACCATAAGTGACTGTGTCAGAGGGAAAAGGGGAGATACTGAGGTTCTGCTCTCTGTTCTGCAGGTTCCCTTTCGGGGCCTTAGTTTTTTTATTTGTTGATTGGAGGTCTTTGAGAAGGGTTGGTGGTTCTTTTATTTATGTATTTATTTTTAAGATTTTGTTTTTAAGTAATCCCCATACCCAATGTGGGGCTTAAACTCACAACCGTGAGACCAAGAGTTGCACACTCCATGGCTGAGCCAGCCAGGCGCCCTGAAGGTCCGTGGTTCTTAAGGGGGAGTCCCATGCATCTCCCAGGAGGTCTTCAGAGTGTCCATGTGCCCTTGACCCTCGCCTCTGGGGCCTGCCTGGGGGAGCCTGCGGGCTGCTGGGGGTGGGGATCGAGGGAGAGCCATTGAGCTGGCGGTCCTGCAGCCCCGAGCCTGGGAGCCGGTGTGGCACTGACCTTGCATACAGGTGCTCCTGGGGGGACATGGGTGGCACACAAGCTGAGTGTGCCTCCACTTTCACCAACAGACATTTCATCAAGCGCTGCCAGGCACGGTAAGAATTGGTGTTGAGGGGTCCTGGCTGGCTCAGTCAGTAGAGGGTGCAACTCTTGATCTTGGGTTGTGAGTTCAAGTCCCATGTTGGGTGTAGAGATTACTTTAAAAAATAAATTTTAAAAATGCATTTTTTTTTTTATTTTTTAAAAGTTTATTTTAGAGAGAGCACATGTGGGTACACACGAGTGGGGGAGGGGCAGAGAGAGAGAGAGAGAGAGAGAGAGAGAGGGAGAGGGAGAGGGAGAGGGAGACAGAGGAACCGAAGTGGGCTCTGCACTGACAGCAGTGAGCCGAACACGAGGCTCAAACTTGTGAACTGTGAGATCATGACCTGAGCCGAAGCCAGACGTTTAACCGGCTGAGCCACCCAGGCGCCCCTAAAAGAATACTTTAAAAAAAAGAATTAGTGTTGGTACAGAGCTACCTGGGTTACCAGGCCATCTGTCAGATTTGATTCAGTTGTCACGAAACCCTGTGACTTTCCTTATGACTTTACACAGGAGGGGCCAGACACTGATGACAGGCCCAAATGCAGTGGCCTGGGTGCCCTGACATGGAAACTGCTCCCGTGGGCACCCCACACTGAGTGTAGCACTTCAGATACCAAAGTAAGTGAAGGAAGTCCCTTTCCCAGGAGAGCCAGGGGGTATGACTGTGCAGTGCTCGTGCTTGGTGACCGTGTTCCAGGAATGCAAGCACTGTGGGGCACATACGTACTCCCCCCCTTGCACAGCAGAGGGGAGGCTAGAAGACATTTTCTTAAATATTTTAAATACAGCATTTATTTTTTAAAATGCTTATGAATATATATAAAAAATAGAGGTAAACAGTTCATAATCCTGCCTCTTGGCATTATAAAAAAAGAAAGAGAAAGGTCAAGTGGGAGTTTCCCAGGAGATGGGGGGGAGGGCAGTTCTCAGCAGGGAACGGTGGAGGAGAGGTATAGGGGTGTTGCCGTGCTGGGGGGCAGTGAGGGGTGTCCTGGGGGCAAGGCTGGGAGGGAGGCGGCCACAGAGGACGTGGGTGCACTCAGGTCAGGAGGGGCCCTGAGCCCCAGCAGCGATCTGACGGGGAGGTGACACATCTGGAGCTGCTGGAGAAGGACAAGAGTCTCTGCCAGCGACTCGGAGCGATGTGGGAGGCAGGGGATTGGCTCCTCCCATGACCACCCTACAGAAGGTAGTGGACATTACGATGGAGGTGAGGGAAGGCTTTTGGTTTCACATCCTCCCAGCGCCATTATGTGTTCTTGAGTAAACCCAGAATGTCTCTGTGCCTCTGTGTCCTCACCTGCAAGATGGGGAGAATGTCAGTACCTACCCTCTAGGACCATGGGATTCTTGTGAGGATTCAGGAGGGAGGGTGCTGCGTGCCCCCCTCGAGTCTCCATCCTGGGTAACTAGCCGGAGGTGATGTCATTAGCAAAGATGGCAAACATAGGAAAGGCGAGAGTGTGTTGGGATAAAGATAATAAACTGGATTTTTTATTATTTTATTTATTTATTAAAATTCTTTTTTTAACATTTATTTTTGAGAGACAGAGATAGAGCACGAGTGGGGAGGGGCAGAGAGAGAGGGAGACAGAATCCGAAGCAGGCTTCAGGCTCTGAGTTGTCCTCACAGAGCCTGAACTCATGAACCATGAGATCATGACCTGAGCCGAAGTTGGATGCTTAACTGACTGAGCCACCCAGGCGCCCCTAAACTGCATTTTAAACATGCTGAGTTGAACGGGTCAGGGGGACACTTGGGAAGAGAGTCAGATACATGGGAGAGACATTCTCTCCTGAGATGCAGAGATGGGTGAATAGGTGAGGTCACTGGAGAGTGTCAGAAAAGCAAGGGGACAGTGATGAGAAGAGCGGAGGCAGATGCCAAATGACAGGGCAGGACAGACAGTGGAGCCTGGAGGAGACGAGGGTGACCAGTGGGGTCGCTGCTTGAAGGCAGGAGGCCCCTAAGGCAAGGAAGGGCCCCATCAGGTGTGCTCCAAGGTCACTGGTGGCTCAGGAGAGTGAGTGGGTACAAGTCAGGAAGTGGTGGATAGAGGGGGTGTCCAGTGCTGGGCGCTGGAGGGAACGTGCCAGTGGGGCACAGGTGTAAGTTGGGAGGGTGGGAGCGAGGGTGGACCCTCCCCGAGGAAAGGTCCCAGGACCGCCCAGGTTGGGGAGAGTTGGCTGTCATAACACCCCCTCGTCTTCTGAGCTGGAAGGGGTGGCAAGGGGGAAGAGCTGGCTAAGGTTGGAGGCGCAGGGAAGGGCAGTGAGAGAGTTCACAGAGTGCAGTTCAGAAGTGAAATACATGCATCTTTACACTGAGGTGTAGTTTACTTGCCACAGAATGCACGGGTCTTAGGGTCCATCCAGCTCAAGGAGTCCTTCATGTGCATACATTCACGTAACTACCACCCAGATCAAGCTATGGAACATTTTCTGCCCCCCACAAAGTGTCCTGCCTGATTCTAGTGGTGACCCTCCTCCCCAGGGAAATGGTATTTTCACATGCAAGTTTTGACCGGTTAATTAACCATGTGGCTTGAGGTGGGCGAGAGCTGTTTTTTAGAGGGGAAAGGGGGCCCTGCCTGGACCCCACAGTGTACGTTTCCTTTCCAGAGTATCTTTGTGTCTATTGTTATTCTCAAAAAACTGTCTGATAAACTGTTTATAAGAAGTGTATTAAAATAACTTGGTGGGGGGGGGGGGGGGCCTGGGTGGCTCAGTCGGTTGAGCATCTGACTTCAGCTCAGGTCATGATCTCATGGCTTGTGAGTTCGAGCCCCGCGTCGGGCTCTGTGCTGACAGCCCAGAGCCTGGAGCCTGCTTCTGATTCTGTCTCCCTCTCTCTCTGCTCCTCCCCTGTTCACTCTCTCTCTCTCTCAAAAATAAATAAACATTAAAGAAAAAATAAAAATAAAAAATAAAATAAAATAACTTGGTGGGGAACAATATATACGGCTTCTTAGACACCTGAGAGAGGGGCTGGCCCCTGTGGTGCTCTCAAGGGGCATTTGTTCACTCAACACTGCACAAAGGCTCTCTGGTCCCTGGCTCCCTCCCATGTGGAAGGCTCTGTGTTACAGACTGCCATCTGACGGATGCCCAATCCGCACACAGAAGGACCAGATTGCCGGGGTCAGCCTTGGGCACCACCCCGTGACCTTGGGCACATGAGCTCACCACTGTGTGCCACAGTTTCCTCACGAGCCCCTCTCATTAAATGGTCAGTGTGAATAAACACAGAGAAGCACCCAGTATCATCGCATGCACATCCCAGGGTCAACAGCAACACCTGGGGAACAAGCATCTGCTGTTGGCCAAGCAGTCACAGAGGGCACAGGCTCCCCCTGCCCTCACAGAGCCCATGGCCTAGGGTGGTAACAAGGAAGGTCATGGTGGGGGAGGGACAGTGAAGCCGGGTGATGGGGGTGGGGGCCTCCCTAGATAGTACCCAGGAAGGCTTCCCTGTGGAGGGGACCAGATGGTGTAAAGGCCTTGAGGTGGGAGTACACTAGGTGGTGTGAGAAATGGCCTGGGGACGTTACGGTTGGAGTCGAGAATGAAGGAGACAGCAGTGGGAGGTGAGGTCTGAGAGGAGCCAGAAAATGCACAGCCTTCATGCTCTGGCGAGGATTCCAGATACTTGTTGGGGACTTTAGAAGCACTTTTTATAGACTGTGACTATAAAAAAAAAAAAAAAGAAAGAAAATCTAGGCAGTGATATTGGCCCATAGGCAGCCAGATTCCCTTATAGTCACAAAATCCAGCAGGGGGAGAACATTTTATCCCTCCCGTCTGCTCCCCTCCTCTCCCCATCTTGCCCTCCAGCCAAAGTTTACGTTTTATCTGCCTTTAAAAGACTTCACCTCTCCCTCTGTGTATTTGAATTAACTTGTGTTTCTTTGTTGCCATTATGAGTTCTTTTCTTTTCTTTCTTTTTTTTTTTTTTTTTTTTTTTGAGTTTTCATCTGTTTCCTTTGTCTCAGTGCCTGGCCCGTCTTACTTGTTCAGAACTGGGATCTGATCTTTTCTCACCGAGTGGTGCTGTGGGGCCATCACAGTGCCCTGGCGTGGAAGGTGTGTGGCCACTGTCTGTGGGCTGGCTGAATGCTGAACACGTGGGATGCAGAAGACAAGCCCGCAAACAGGATTCTCCGTGTGCCCCTCCCTCAGCGCCCGGACACCCAGGACACCACCGCGGCTGCTGACGGGGCCAGTGACTAGCTGTGCAGTGGATGATGTTCTCTCTTCTCTTTTGAAGCCCTGGGCGTGAAGGCTTTCATTAAGGCCACGAAGAAGATTCTGAGCAGTGTGTCGGATGAGATGCTGGAGGCGCTGTTTTTGAAGGTGGACACAGACTGTAATGGCTCCATCACCTGGGTGAGGAAGGGGCCCCTGCTTCAGGAGTCGTGGCTTAACTGCTCTGTCATCCCTCCCCCTTGGCTTATGTGTACATTCTGGTTGGTTTTTGATCAAAATTTTTGATTTTTGTGTTGGTTTTTTCATTTCTCTTAGTATCCTACAATAAATTCTGTTTCCAGAATTCTCTGCTAGCTACACAATTATCTTTCTTAATAACTCCCTCTTTCTTGTATAGCGTATGGTGTATGGTGGCCTACTTTGGCCTTCATGAGGCTGGTTAATAGATTCTAGAATTGCCCTAGTGACCTGGCTTCGGGGTCTTCCGTTGCTGTTAACTTCTTATATGAGCTGAGACAATTCATCTCTACTGTTAGGAGCCTCAGCCTTATTATCCATAAAGTGGGGATGAATAGAGATTCAAACAGGATGCTGAACGTGGGGGTGATGTGGAGATACATTTAGCATTACAGGATCTCATTAAGGAGGGAGGTGCTGCTATGTACCTACTAATAGGCCCTTCACACGTCCCAGATTCCAGAACAGCTCAGTTGGCTTGGCTACTCTCCTTGGCCACCCTCGGGAAGCATCAACCAGAGCCCCTTGGAAGGGGCTGGTAAAGATGGGGGAGGAACCGGAAGCCGGGTGTGGGTTCCCGAAGCCCAGTGCGCCGAGCGTTTGGCCAGCGCTGTCCTGCCTTCGTTTCTTCCCGAGGCAGCAGAAGTACGTGGATTACGTGATGCGTGAGTTCCAGAGAAAGGAGATGATGAGGACAAGCCAGTACCGCCTGCGCTTCCACCTCCCCATGAGGATCATCCCCCTGTAAGGAGTCTCTCCCCTGACCGAAGGGGTGTGTGTGAACAGGGTGGGGGCTGGCCCTGCTGTGAGCACCCCTCCCTAGATCCCTGAGCCACTCTCTGTGGGGCCACCAAGGGTCTGGCACTGGGCTCATTTCAGCCCCTCAACCCTGCAGGCGAACCTGAGCATGAAGGTAGGTGATGTGTCCCCACTTTACAGACAAGGTAACAAAGGTTCAGAGAGGTTGAAGGACGGTGATGGGGTTGCTGTGTTCGGCCTTCCCTGTCCCTGCAGCATACGCTACTCCTCCTGCTCTCCCCCACCCTGCAGCCCAGTGCGTCAGGGCACAGATGGCTCACAGGGCAGGGAGTAAAAGCCATCATAGGAGACTGCTCCTGGAGGCCACACCAGGCCTCCAGAATGGGCCATTGGTCACTCCTGGAGCACGTGGCTCTGTCCATGCCTTGACTTCCTCGACCCTGCCTGCTTG